>NC_086132.1:5000-1205000 GCF_035610405.1 Australozyma saopauloensis
TCAAATACTGCAGTGCAATTGAGACGATGAGAACCTTTCTTTGGCTGAGCTCATATCCGATATCCCCTCAGCTGGACTTCAAAATAATCTCAAAACTTGTTGATTTGCAGAGTGACCTCCCAAAATAAGACTTTTTCCAGCGGTAATCTTAAGATTATTATAAGGATTGTTAACAAAGGTTGTCTGCATCTCCTGTTGCTTCGAAGAGATCAGTCGATCTGTTGTGTAGTTCAGCATTGGACAAGGAAAGCCAAATTCAGGATGAAGCTGGTTTACGGATAAAATTCTAGTAAACCGAAGACAAAGATGAAATCTTCGTAGAATATAATTGACATGATGCTTTGCCTTCTTCATTGCATTATCACAGAAGCTATTGTCTCTTAGCTCTCTCAAACCCCTAGAAGCCTGCAAATCTGATCCGAATGAGTCAAACCCATTAATAAAGTTGATAATAATTGAAAATGTAATTACTAGAAAAGAATTTCGTTAAATTGAGAAGAGAAATGGTGCCTTGAAGCTACGATTTGGTGACTATACTTAGTAAGGTAATAACATAAGGTTCACCACCAATTTGAGACAAAATATCACGACAGCCCCATAGATGGTGTTTTCAGAGTACCATAAAACTGATTTCATTTAATTTGTAGTACTTTTCGAACACATGGTTAAAATGAGTTTGTAGCTTGCTCTGATGTTGAATCAATCTCTACAATTCCGAGAAACTTGGAAACCACAAATATCATCAATTCACAAAATTCAATTAATTATAGTGTAGAAATTTTTTTATAATCAGCTGAGTCACCACAATTTTTCGTTTGATTTTTCAACGAGCCGTTGCATGTGTATCATCATTTCCAAAACTCAATCCGACTCAATAATCAGAAATTTATCACGAAATATCCTCCAAAAACCTCCAATTGAGTTCTTATAGCATTCCAAATATTAATAATACAGATTTCGCAACTTGTCTCTACTTTCATCGTCACTTTCCCTCAGCCCTTCGCTGGACACGCTCCGGACCGCATAAACATAGGCGCGCGCGAATCATAACAACACCCACCACTTTTTTTCCAGGTCGTTCACAAGATCTGGAGAAAGAGGGGGTCTGAGGGTTGTAAAAGTTGAGAAAGTGCGGAATTTATTGAGTTCGGTTTAAATCTGTGGCTATTTGTGGGTTTGGAGTGGGTTTGAGGCTGTACGGAATCGAATGGGTTAGTGGGATCTTTCACGGCAATATAGGGTGTGTGAGTGGCTTCTGGAACAATTAAACGGGTAAATGGGATAAATGGGACAAGAAGACTGTCTTTAATACAGTTCATTGAACTGCTTGATCGGATTTGAAGGGCTTTTGGGATGATGGGCGTCTGGGGGATAAAAGAAAGGGCAGATGGAACACTACTTGTGGCGTGGTTCAAAATCTGGAGGTTCTGGGTTGAAATTTATTGCAGAGCTTTTGTATTTTAATCCGGTGCATGCCGATTAAGGTTCGGAGGATATGTGAGGGTGCATGCTTTTGCTGCATCAAACAGCCTCAAGAAAGTGATGTGATGTCCGTGTTAACACGAAATGACATATCAAACATGTAAATCGCTTCCAGTTTCACATATGGAGTACTCTTTTTCCGTTCTGGGTCACCAAAGTCTTGTGTGATTGATCATTGGAACAAAAAGATACCAAGTCGACGAATCTCGTTGTGGGAAATCGGGCTACCAAGGTCTTATGTATATTGCAAGAACTTTGATCAGACTGAGATCCAATCCGTTTGAGATTTTGGCGAATACCTTTTCTTGAACTGACATCAATTGTTGTTTTCAAATACGATTGGTCAGAGATCAATGGTGTGAGCGAATTCCGATTCGAAAGTCACTAGAAGCTTTCAATTATGAATACTAAACTTATTCATTGATCAAGGAATGATTTTGGTTGATGTTGAAAAGTTTGAAGGCCATCAATTTTGACTCTCTGAATTCAGAACATACCTTGCATATCCTCAGTGCAACAAGAGGTTCATTTTTGTCATATCGATGGAATATAACAAACTCCCTCATTGATAGGCCCGGGTACGACTCTTTCTGTTTGTATTCGTGGTTAAAATCGTTGACTGGGTTGTCTTTCTGAATTGAAGCCAAGCCACAGTCACAACTCTTTATTGGAGCGACATTAATTATACCGACTTACTTGAAAAGACTGATTGAGTATCAGTCGACTTCTGCTAATTCTTCTCTTTGAAATTGTCGATGTCCTCGATCAGACCAGGATCCCACAAATTCACATTTCCAGCACCAATCTCAGAAAGCTAGTAGTGAACGTGAAACAGCGTGAGATGCTCAAATACCGTGATCCTATCAAACTCAAGATCTGTGGTTGCTTGTCTGCTGGCCTACAATGTGTGGGATGGTCGTAATTCGCTTTTACTTGCGTTGCTCGAAATTTCTTGCAATCAGCCCAGATTCGGAAATTCAGCAAAGCCTTTGAGGCAAAATACCCCTTGCAATGGTGATAAACAATTCTGAAATGACCTCGGAAACCAAACCTCGAGTATTGGTGGATTTGTCGATACATACTTTGTTCCGTTCTCTATTTTGGCTGTTTGATACGTTAGCCATGGGGACATACGTGCAACTGGCCAATCGGTATTCTTGGCCCACTCTGCCTTACAGCTCGATATGGTTCTGAACCTCTTTCATTCGCAATCTCTTCAACTGGCTACTTCTTCCATTGGAAAACCTGATTAATGAACCTAAATGTATTCCACTTGAAACCAGAAAACTGTTTGAGGGCGATAGCTGTTCATTGTGAAAAGTTCTGCTCAATTTCAACAATTTGTCTAAGACTCTTTTCAAAAGATCTATCAATTCTGATCGAATACAATTTGGCGCCTATTGTTCATAATGTTTTGTCACATCTTTTGATCACCCGTGCTTGGAGATGATTCAAATCAATCATGATGAGCACTTCACTGTCAGAAGTGACCTCTTTTTCATTGTTGATGTCCGTGTTCGACTCCTTCTTCTTCAAATGTTAAAAGTGATACGAAAAGGAAGGCTGCCATGCGAGATAGGCAATTACCATTAAAGAGATTTTTAATCTAGCTTGCTTAGAATGCTGAGAGATGAGGTCTCTATATGCTCTCGGTCTCAGAGTGTGCAAAAAAAGTCTGTGAGTTCAACAGACATGCCCAAGTAGTAGCCACAGACTTGACCTCAACAATCCATTTGTTTATTCACTGGGGTGGTCTTTATTGTCATGTTGTTTTGTGCTTTCAGTAGGTTGTTGCTTTTCGAGTTCAGTTTCCGTCCCCATTCTTCTATGCTGCGTCTCTGTTGTGCTGTCGTCATACTTGATAGATGGTAGGATAGAGAGCACTAGTTCCTTCAAATTGTAAAGTTTTAGTCATCGTAAACCCTACTCCAGTATTTTCAATGCTCGAAATCACATCCATCGTTCATATCAAAAACAAAGTGCTCAACGATAATCTTCATGAAGAAGGGAGAGGATCCAAAAAAGATTGCAGCACCACAATTTCACACATGGTCTCCCACTGCATTACTCAGTGTGGCTCTAAGTGGCTTGACTAACGTTGATCGGACGGGAAACAGTATTTTCCACTTGATATGGCCGCAACCGATAGATTTACTCTCCAGTTTGACTTGTTTTTTGATCTTGGCTTCTGATGATGTTTATGTTTAACACTCAAAAACATACACTTAGAGCAATATGTTCCTTGATTTTTGATACTGTATTGGTCATTTACCTATACACCTTTTTCGGATTTCAGAGCACACTGCCACCAATTGGTAGTCTTTATAATATCCTTTTGGTGAAATAGCAAGTCCATGAGGCAAGAACCCACCTTAAGTTTGTCGTATGCACAAAGTGAAGTCGTTCTTTCATAAGATATCACCGATCATACTATCACATTCCGGATATTTAGTTCAAGTCTTCTTCAGTCTGGGTAGTTGAAGGTTGTACATGTCTCTGAAATGTTCTTAATTGCTGCTCATGAAATATTCATATGGCATGTGTGTTAGGTAACTCATAGAGTATTACAATTAGATTACCGAATTGAGATAATTGAGATGGCTTTTTGACGCTAGGATAAGAGACATCGAATAAGACGCTCTGGATAACGACGATAAGGCAATACAGAAGCGCCGGGCTGCTAGGACCACCCGTCGATGAGCTTTAGAAGAACCAATGACGATCTTTGGACAACCCCAGGGAGCGTTCATTGGCCAAAATCTGACCAGTTGGTCAGATCTGGCTATAAGTATGGCTAGGTTTGATCGATTAGACAGAGCAACTAACACAGGTTTTCTAACTAAACTAATATCCGAGTAAACAGATCACTCAGGATAAATGAACGCCCTCACAATGTATGGTACCTTGGATCTTTGTCACAAGCGGAAATTTGAGAGAACTGAACAAGTGGAGCAAGAAGGGTGTAGTGTGTGGCACATCGGCAAATGAAAAATTAGGCAGAAACTGAAGTATCGAGATACACGTTGACGTTAGAATGATAGAAATCAATGAGATGGTCTGGATAAGGAACGGAAAGTGAGACACATCGCATGAAAAGCTCTGGATAACAACGATAGGACAGCCCAGAAGCTTCGGGCCGTCGTAGCGGCCCGTTGATAAGCCTTAGATGACCCAATGATGGTTCTTTGATAACCAGAGGAGGAACTCATCAGCTTGGCTAAAATCTGATCAGTAGGTCAGATCTTGTTTTGAGTATGCCTACCTACGACTGATAACAGAGGACAACTAATACGATTTTTCTAACTCAATTAATCACGGAGTAAACAGATCATACGACATGTATGGTCAACCTAACACTAGCTCTGTTAGGTAAATCACAGAGCATTACGGCTAGAGTTCCGAATTAATAATATCGAGATGAACAAATCGATTGAGAAGCCCTGGATAACAACGTAGACGCCAGTAAAATTAGCACAGAATATCAAACCCCATTAAACCCGTTGTATACTCATTGGCAGAATGCGATAAGATATTCGGATTCAGACTTGGAGTCTCGACTTCGGGCCGAACCACACATTCTCAAGGGTTATGGTGGTCATTTGCAATAGGTACGAAGAAACTTTCATGGAGGGTCCTTTGTTTGATAAATGAGTATCAGAAATGGGAAAGAAGGAAATTTCTTTCGATAAAATTGATGCGAGATGGCACAGAGCAAGCGTCTCGATGTCCACCCACAGCGTGGGTTTTGGAAATTGAATCCTTCAAGCTGAGACTCAATCATCTTTGCCATACGTCAATAGGTAATTGGGACTGCCTGGGTTCTGAGTGTCCTAGGGAATACTACAAAGAATATTTGGAGCTTCTCAAAATTACAAATGAAAGATATCTCGAGCTGTTAAAGACACTTTATGCAAACGAATTTCGAGGCGTGTGGTATACGTGAGCCATTAAGAATAGGGACGGGTTCCCAGTATTGAGAATGCTTCAAATGAGAATCTTTCGGGACAGACTTCTCTTGCTCAATTGTCCCTTGACTTTCTTCTCCGCATTGGTACTCAATTATTGTTGTCTTGATAATAGTATTTATTTTCCTATCTATATGACACTGGGCTTGTTCGGATTACTGCTTGTGTTGCTTTGTCTTTCTTTCTCTACAGGCCAAGTCTGTTTTCGTCTTCATAATCTCTATCACTGAGAAGAGACGAGCTACAGAGGAAAGTCGGTCTTGTTGAGATAGCTCAGTTAGACTGGCCGCACTACAACTTTGAATAGATGCCACATACTTATGATCAAAGAATTTCAATAAGCTGGCGCTTAAATGACCGGTATGAGAAAAGTGAGACAGATCATATGGCTGAGAAATGATTGATAAAAGCTGGGAGTCCTGGTATAGTAAGAAGTACGGAAATCTCCGAGGAAATCCAAAGCGGTTTCTGGATTCGTTTGCCGACACACACTAGATGAGAGATTGAACTTTTATAGACGTATCCCTCGGGTCTTTAATAGACGTTGTATTAGTTCAGTTAAGTGTAGCCATTGAGAATAAGTTGCTAGGCAAGAACATCTTCCAAATAATCACTTGAGGCAAAATATGTAGAAGACTTACAAGTCAAGGTTACAAGTGTCAAGGTGGTTCGACCAACCAAACCGTTCCTTAAACTGTTGGACTTTTTCCAGATTTGGAGCGTATTGTGCTAGGTGGGAGCCAGCACAAATGAGTTCCATCAAGTAAGCAAAAGCTCAAGAGTAGGTTACAAACGAGGCTATGCAATTCGAATTTGATATGGTTTCAATGAAACATAGCCTTGTATAAACAAAAGCTCTCAGATAGCTAGGGTCGGTGAACCTCCTCAAGTGCTTGCTCGAAAAATAAGGTGCATCGATGTCCACACCTAGAAGCGTCGCTTAAGTCACAGATTGGAATCTTGGAAGGATAATGTCTCTGGTTTTAAATTTGAGTATCAAATAGCATAAGCTTGCCCGGGAGAAAGCAAATTTGCTATTGAGGATCCGTGATAAGATCAATCCCCAAATACGGCTGGATCTAGCTTCACAATCATCACAGTGATATTATCAGTGGATCCCTTGTCTATAGCAAGTTTGCAAAGCTTTTTTGCCGCTTCGATGGGATCAAATACTTGCCCGTTCTCAGCTTGTTGTTTGAAAACCCCTTGAACATACTTGCAAGCGGCCTCGTCTGAGAGAACATCCCACACACCATCGCAAGCCAATATGAGGAATTCATCCTGGTCTGTAATTTCGGTGGCAGTCGTGAAAGGCTTTCCCGTTACCAAATTTTTAATATAGGAGTCTCCCAACGACCTTGTGATAGCAAAAACCCCGTTGACCCGATGATTTACAATCAAACCACCAGCCTCGCGGACCCTTGCTATTTCATTGTGATCAGAGGCTTTGTGATCATATGAGAGCCGGTACAGTCTTCCGGATCTACAAAGGACAACCCGCAGGTCTCCAACGTTGGATGTATATAACATTCTTCTGTGGTTTTTTTGCGGGAGAAATTCGAAATTCCGTTTGGCATCATGATTATCGTAGGACTTCTCTTGCGCAGTGTTCTCGGCTGTCTCCCAACGCAAGATCGCTGTGGCCACAGTGCAACCTGAGGTTCCAGAGCCATCTTGCTCAATGAGTTCATCAGCTTTAACAAACACATCACGAAGAATCTCTCGAACATCGTATAAATTGTGAGGAGAAGCATCAGAGGGACCGTACTCTTCCTCTTTGCTCAATATGGCTTGCTCCAAAAGTTCATGAAGATTGTTGCCACACCAACGCGCCGTTTGTTTTCCAGCATGTCCATCAAATATTGCAAAATAACCCCAATCGACTCGCTCGGCAAAATTTGCAATGTACGTATGAACATCTTCCATTTTCGCTCTGTAAGCCAGATTCTTGTTTTCAGCTACACCCACCAGGAAAGATAGCCCATTAAATGCATCTTGTACTTCCGATGACTTTTCTTGTCCAATTGTTGGAGTCTTTCCGATATTGACCGTTTGGGAAACTGCTGGTGGAGTTTCAGTATGAGATTCGTCCGGCTCATCAACAGGCAGCATTGATAGGCAATAGATATCTCAAATTAGTCAATTAATCTCTTTTGGCGCAGTGGGAAGTAAATGAGAAAGGTAGACCTTTTCACTAGGTCTTACGCGTTGTCACTTGAATAATCTAGCTGAAGAGGGCGTTTGTAGTTCACTAGAGAGATTGCAACCTCGAGACAGGAATTGATGAAATCAAGTAGCTGAGAGGACAATGTGTGACTAATTCAAGTGGGGATTCGGAATTGAAGAGTATTCTTATGGATAAAGTTGTTGTGAATAGACGACAATGCTCGGAGAACACTATGTGGAGACGAAGGTACAGGCAAGGATTCTCCAACAAATCGATGTTGTGATTGTGTGGAGTTGCTCTTTCGACAAAGAGTGATTTTTTGTTGCCAGAAAAAAAAAACAGCGCTGATTATTTTGAAATACGACCTGATTTCAGATTTCGGCCATTGAATTACTCAAGACCTGTGCTTCGAACTAAATTAAACTTCACCGCTGTACGTCAGGAGTGCATGTGGAACGTTCTGATGTAACATTTCTCCTTCACTTATTCAGAGTATCCCATGTACCCACATTAGGAATCTGGATGGGAAACGTGTGATATTGTATCATTGGAGATAGAACCTGGGATTGTCTTTACTTCTTGAGGAAGACTTACTCATTACTGCCCTTCACTAATAACATAGAATGGTTGGGACTGCAGGTGTAGTCGTCTGACGTAAGGCTGATCTCCAAAACCATAAACCGAACACAATCTTTTATAAACTACTTAATTATAGTATACAAGTTTAAAGTAATTTTTCGCTTAACTTTTGCTTCCGTTCTTTTGTTTTTTCACTGTTGCAATACCTTTCAATGCTTCATCAGTTCAATGTCTAGACTTGGAACAATAGGGCTTGAAGCGGGTTCAGACTTCTATAAGAGCAATTGTATTCAGTGGAAATAGACTTGGCAATTGCCTTTGGAATTGTGCAACGTAAATTGAAAGGGATTCAAATTTGTGATCAATATGTTAGACGTGAAAGCACATACGCAAGGGACAAAAGTGAACGATCAAAGTTTGTTCAATCATCTACAGATAATTAATCTGAGTTGAATGATTATAGAAATATTTTTCAAGGTTGATATTGAGCTAACGATTCTTGTGCCTTCTCAAACTTCTCAAATGTTAATCAAACCAGTCTTCTAGAAAACATCTCAATACTTTTACTAATTAAAGTGTTCTAAAGTATCAGTACCGTCTCTTGCATCTATCGATTACATACTTTAACGCTAAATGATCTAGTTTGAATTTATGGAATGCAGTTCTCAGATTTGATATTTGCCTTTGTTAACTGTACAAACTTGAGAACCATTACTACGGACCAGCATGAGAGCAATAACTAAAATCAAGAGTACGGAACAAATTGACACAAAACAGAAGACGGCACATTTAAAGATTTAATTCTTCATCGTGGAGTTCTTAGAATTCCCAAAATTGTTTTGGAAGGACTCACAAATGCTGAGTAGGATGTAATAGATCTGTTGAAGTGGTCGAAAGTGAAATTCAATCTATCAGAATAATTGTAAGAAGCATAAAAACAAGAAAATAAGGCTAAGCATTTTGCAATTTACAAAAACTATTCAGATTTCTAATTTCAGTCCAATCGTTCATTAAGATTCATCTCTTTCGACAATATCGGTGCAATCAAAGCAATCTGAATTAAAAAGACTCCTCCAGTTGATGAGTTTCACAGCTTAAGTAAGCTATTGATGGAGGATCAGGCAATTTCATTCCAAGTTATGGCCTGTAGCTTGTCAGGGGGTACATAGGAGTCTCATGCAAGACCGCAAAATCTGGCCACTTATCAATTGAACAAACTCCACATGCTCACGAAAACGAAGTATCGTCGATTTCAAATTCAATTATTCAAATTATGGCAACAAAGGTAGCTAGGATTGACTGCCAGATATATGCGCTTACAGGTCCGCTTCCCGAGGTAAATCACGAAACACACCAATAAAACTACACAAAAAATTTCGGTAGCGCTCAAGGGGAGATATCACTGGATGCAATAATTCCAACAATCTTTAAATGTGTATTTTATATGCTTGCTTTGGAAAGACTATATACGTATGATTAGATATACTTCAAGAGGCTCCCGAGAAAATTTAAGGACTGCCATCAAATGAATACAGACTCACGATGATTTATCTCATCGTCTTTGATTCTCTACTAGCAGAAGTTCGTTTCAAATGTGATCGTTAGAGCTTTACCTGCATTTGACAGGTGGACCCACAACTGCATAATCTCGTGATCGTACAGTGCGGGTACTCCCTCTCGGAGCCCTGTAAGCGAATACTTTTGAATATTTGCACCACAACAGTAACAACTCATTTCACACACCAGTAGATGAACCTCTTTTCTTGAGACTTCCAAGTTAACTCTCATCACATGACAAGCAGTGTTTAGTACCTGCAACTTACTTCCCTAACTTACCCTGAGCCCCACACTTCAACAGAGCACAAACAAATGGGCTACACGATAAAGCAAAAGATCGAGATTTGCCTCAAGCTGGAGGCAAATCCACAAATGACGCAAACAGACTTGGCAAACTGGGCCATGAAGAACTTCGGGTCAGATAAGCCGCCATCTCAGACTACCATCTCACGCATCCTCAGCTCCAAGAACGACATCCTTGGAGCAAAGGAATCTGAGTTCCTGCTTGTACGTCGTAGAAAAGTCTCGAATCCATTATTGAGGCGAATCTTGACGGAATGGATAACTCAAGCTCGTTGGGAGAAGATTCCCATCACAACCCCAATCATTCAACTGACAGCAAACGCTATTTGGACACGTCTACCCCAGAACACAAAGAAGGGCAACGGAGTTTTCAATCACAAGTGGTGTAACCATTTTGTAAAAAAACTCAACATCAATTTAAGTGGTTCCCCTGAGACGATTAAGGAAAACGTCGGATACCCACTCAACAAAGTGTGGCAATTGGACGAAAAGATTGAGTTGAAGCAATATGTTGCGCAGTTAATTTCCTCAAAAAATTACCTGCCTCAAGATTTGTTTACAATTGACGAGTTCCTGCTCCTTTATAGTCTTCCTCTTGACCAGATCTTTGACGTCTCATACATCGACAAGGGATTGGCACAGAGTAACAATGCGCCTGAGCACATGCTCACCATTATGTTGGGATGTAACCTTGATGGATCTGAAAAATTGAATCCGTTAGTTGTGGCCAAACATGATACGTTTGATGTTTCTGCCAGCTCACACCCAGCATTCAAGTCACATCCTGCCACTGGCCAACTCCCTCCACATGCATTAGCAAACAAAATAAGTGAAGTTTACCAGATCTCCTACAAATTCAATGATAACAAATGGATTACCTCCAGCATCTTTCAAAACTACTTGCTCTCTCTTGACCACAAGATTGATAGTGTTTCTCCAGACAGAAACATATTGATTTTTCTCGACAACAGCTCCTCGCACAGAATAATCAATTTGGAGTTCAAGCATATCAAGCTTATATACATGGAAAACGCATCAAAGCATAAGAACCCATACAACGGGTCCTTTAAAGGAATGAAATTTGACTATATTCCGATGAGCTTTGGCATAGTCGATGAATTCAAGATCTTGTTTCGTCTTCAGCAATACCTCGAGATGATCAACAAGCAGCGCAATCACACAGAGTCGGAAGGGGCTACCTCGCCTATGTCCAGAAGTCAAAAATTGCCAGGCCCTAACTCCAGTCTGCCTGAAATTCTCTCAGAGGGAGATTATCAGGTTCCTTTCATTAAGGTTATAGAATGGGTTAAGAGATCTTGGGACAGCATCAGCCAGGAGAAAATCTTCTTAGCGTGGAAGAAAACCTTTATCATCAGCTTCAAGAACCCCTGGCCAGCATCCAATCCGAAAGTCCAAGAGGATGCCCGTCTTTTGCTTGCGTCATACATGACCGCCTTGTATACCTTCGATCCGCAGAAGAGTTTCGAAAAACTAAAGGAGATTATGAACTACTTAAACGTAGTTATTCCTTGGGATATTGAGGAATTGATTGGTCTTGTCAATGAAAGAAGTAAGGTAAGTCTTAACTACGTTTCAATTGATGAGATAATCGGAAGTTGTATGCTGGGTGCCCAAGATGAGGAATCAGAGCCATTATTTATTGAGGAGCCTATCAATACCATAGAAACCCCTCAGAATAATTGGTTTTCCAATGAAACGACCAGCATAGGGCCATCTCCATCCGTGCCTCGTCCAATGCCAATCACCAGCGTTCCGTACAAACCACCAAATCATACTCCTGATATCGATCTAGGCTCAAAAATGATTGCACCAAGTGGTGCGCCAAACGCATACCTGCCACATCCAAACAAATTACCAGCGATGAACACTTTACGTCAACAAAATGAACAAGAAATGAAATTCAATCCGCATGCCATGGACGAATATCAAAATACAAATCCCAACTCAATTAGCATAAGCGCTCTTTTATTGGCATCAGAGGCTACAAGTCAAGACATGCCGATTCCTGGAGGAGCATTTTCACCTCTAGTGCCTGGGAGAGAGATGCTTCCTCCTGTGCTTGCACGTCCACAAATGGATCCAACGCAATACAGAAAACATAGAATCAGTGGAGCTGACTATAACGAATTCCCTGGTGGAAAGCGTCCTAGTGTTAATCGGTTTATTGGGGGCGAACAGGGCGGTTTGTTTAATGATGTTCCAACACCGCCACAAAACCCTGATTCACTACAACAGCAACCGTTCTCAACTCCAGGGCCGTCTAAATTCAATGTTCCATCCTTTACGAAAAGCTTCAGTAAGCTCGTAGATTCCCCAGAGGATCCAGATGGAACGATGGATGAGGAGCTTGCCAAGACGCTCAGCCGCGTAATCGAGGCATCAAAGACGAACGGAATAAAGCTTTCCAATCTCGCTTTGGAGGAACTCAAGTACAACCTTCTTTCAATCCAGCGAAAATACCCATCTGGCTAATGGGATCCAACGCTGGGCTCATGATTTATAGACCTGTAATATCAACTAATAGAAACGAATAAACGAACCAATGAGCAAATGAATAAATGAATGGTTGAATAGAAATTAAATAAGATGTATTGCTCCGATTGCTCGCTAGAGAACCCAAAACATAATCACCACAAATGTACAGAATTTACCCACCCAATAATATATCAAACCGTTTATATGATGCATTCTATGTACATGTTAATCCCTTTTATTTATACGTCGTCCTCCGTGATTCCGAGCTCCTTGGCTCTGGCTTCCAAACGAGCCCTCTTCTCGGCTCTCTCCCTCTTGATTCTTGCAAGTTCAGCTTGAATCTCGTGAGGTTCTTTAGGAATCTGGTTTAAAGTTTCAGGATCTGGCCAAAATCCTGGCAAGTTGAACTTACGGTCAGTGTCTAGACCGACATAGTACATGATCAAGATTGGGGCGAAAAGATAGAAACCGAACTATAGTTAGTACCTAGTGAATAACGAATTCACGGGTGCAAGCAATACATACTTTTGATGTCTCAAGTTGTGTACGGCTAATTCCGCCTATGAATTTCCTGTAGAACATGTTGCTTCACGGAAAGAATTGCTTCTAAAGCAGTGGATGGTGTGATCTGAGTAGCGATAATTGAGTATACAGTAGATAAGTGGAGATATGTAAAAAATGCAGATACACATTCAGTAAAATACAGAACAGGAATATGTCAGAGCAAAGAGAAAAGGAAAAAATTTCCACTTTTGTTATCTAATAATTTTGAATGATTCTCTCTTCGGTGTTCAACTACTTTACTAAATCTTCTGAATTCAACGACAATTTGACAGACCACACGGATCAACAAAATGGAGTAAACTTAGAAGAATTTATAAGAGTGAAAACCAAATCTTTGTACGACATAGCTTTTGTCATTTAGTGAACCATACTACTGCTACAGTGTGTTGACAGATTCCAGGGGTTGTCTAGCAGAGAAAGTAATTTCTAAAACAATAATTGCTTAATCACTCTGATATTTAATGATTGGCTCTGAGATCATCTGGATGGAAACTTAAGTGAAAGAATTGCTCGAGTGATGAAATAATTTGACTCTGCATTCTGCCCCAGATTTCTCGAAGATACTGTCAACTACACAAAACACAACTGAACTCAACCCGAAATGCTGCAATACACACAAATACCAGCAGATCTGATAGAACCAGACTATGTTAGACCATCGGCAGCTTCAGCAACAATCAACGCAGCCCCAGCATCTGCGGTAGAAACTCCAATTGCCGAAAGATCTCTAATGGAACGATTGAAGGAATCCTCGCACCCTAGTGCATTGCTATTCTACATGTTCTTCCGGTTGTCTCCAATTTTTATGTATTTGTTCGGGAACTTGGTTCTCATGCTAGTCACAAAGGAGGGACGCTTCATACTTCATTTCATAGTTCTTATCCTACTTGTCTCGGCTGACTTCTGGAACGTGAAGAACATCTCTGGAAGACTCTTAGTCGGTTTGAGATGGTGGAACGAAACGAATGTTAAGGAGGGACAAGCAGAATTCGAGAATGTCTGGGTATTCGAGACGGCTGACCCAAATAGATACATCAACCCGATTGATTCGAAAATATTCTGGACTCTTTTGTATGTGCAGCCAATATTGTGGATTATTTTGGGCATAATGGCTCTCTTGAAACTTGAATTATTGTATTTGCTTCTAATCACAATCAGTGTCTCTTTGTCTTTGACGAACGCGGTGGCCTTCACGAAATGCGACAAGTTTGGCAAGGCAAACACTGTTGCCAACGACTTGTTTTCGCGCGCTACATCGGGAGTGTTGTCTCGCATGAATCCATTTGCATAATCTATATAATAAATACTTCGCCTTTAGATTACTGCGCCGAAATGTTTTCAGTGACCTCGATGCATTCATGCATCTCATTCAAGAACTTGATATGCTTCAATTTAGAAGCCAAATCCGTTGACAGCCTATACGCAAATTTATCGTTTTGCACAACACTGCTCA
Organism: Australozyma saopauloensis; assembly: GCF_035610405.1. Taxonomy (NCBI): domain Eukaryota; kingdom Fungi; phylum Ascomycota; class Pichiomycetes; order Serinales; family Metschnikowiaceae; genus Australozyma; species Australozyma saopauloensis. Next base: position 19,567 of record NC_086132.1, read on the forward strand.
CCAAGCCAATGACGGGTAGCGAGTTTCTGCCAGTCAGTGTGATAACAAAAGTCTCGAACAAGTCAGAAATCTTTTTTAGTTCTGGACTGTCCGAAGCAAATTGCATTCCACGAAGCATGTCGCTGTTCAATTGCTGACTGAGCTCTTCTGATCTTTTGTACACAATTCTCAACACCAACTGATTCACAACGACATTAAGATCATTATCAAGTGCAACTCTAGTGAAAGATTCTTTCAAACCATCGATATCCACTTCAGTGCTCATGTTTTGCAAAATTGTGATGGGATTGTAAAACCTGCTTGACTGGTCGTCGCATAGCTCGATCAAAGCCTTGATGTATGTAGGTCTTGAGTATGAGAAGTCAAGGAGAATGTTCCATGTATCTTGATCATTCTGCGCCTTGGCAAATTTTATGGCCCTCTGCGGATCATCTAATTCTTCCATTATCAATTTAAGGGCTTTTTTGTTCTCCCCCGTTTGACCCAAGAGATAAATTAGTTCGTCAACAAGTGCAGAGACTTCGCAGAGTTCAATCGCCTTTGCAATATTGAATCTTTTGTGATTAGTCAAGAATGGAAGAAGTTTTGGTCGGTCAAATTGGCAGTATAGCTCGATGCGAACATCTTCTAGATCTCGAACGAGCAAGTCATCAATGGCAGCTAACTGCTCTAGATATAGGTAACTGACAACTTCAACATGATTTGTCGCCATGAGCTCAACAACCCTTTGGGGAACAATCTCGAATCGCTTCTGCACTAATATTGCAATTATATCTTTCAAAACATTTCTTATCTGATTCACAGATAAGCGTTGGATATCATCGTCTTTCTTAAAGCGAAGTTTAATGAAGTTCGGAATGCTGGTAATGAATGAGGTCAAAATGTGGTTTTGATCGAGGAATTGTATGATCAGGGGATCTCGCAAGAAGCATAGATGCGGCACAACCTTCGCCGGGCTCAAAGAATTTTCATAAATGTCACAGAGGATCTTTCGGAGAACCAAATTGTCAGGATGCAGCTCAAGAATCAGTTCAATTGTGCTCGTGACTGTGTCAACGTCATAAAGTTCGATATCCCATTCTTTGAGTAAATCATAAGCGAGTTCAGTTTCACTTAAACACGAGAGCCAGTATTGTAGAACACTTGAATAAAAAGACTTTTGTAAACTCCATCGAGAATCTTTAGGTATGACTTTTGTCAACTCTTTCTCGTGCCCAGATTTGATAAAAATCTCACACCATTGATTCCATTGATTGCCAATCTCCTTCACGATCTGTTCATTTTCTTCCAGCTGCAGAGCCGAGGAAACTCTGGTTCCCAATGTGCTCTTTGTGTCACCAATAGGGAATTCTTTTGAATCGAGGTAGAGCAACTCTGCCATCCATGAAGCTGCTTCTTCCCACTTATCGAGTTTGACCAATTGATCCAAGTGTTCGACACCATAATTGAGCCGTTCAATCGGTTTAACTAAATATTTGCTCATGCTCCAAGCCTTATAATAAAGATCTCTATCCAAATACCACTGAAGTCTGTCTCCAAGCTGGATTTGTTGAGCAACAACACCTCCCCGGGCACTGACAATAAAATAGCGCGTAGAGGACGCGCCAATGTGGTAACCAAGGAAATAATCATTGAGACCAAGACTCTCAGCGGAGTCAAAGCCGATTTCCTCGTCATGTATAGTCACTCCATCCAAAGCTCTCAAAAGTCTTAGGTCAGGATTGAGAGGCTGCACATTTCCAGTCTTTTCGTCTTTTTGAGGGGGATTGTATGCCAATACAATCCATTGGTCGTCAGCAAAAGTGGCAATTCCGGAAATGAGAAAGTCAACCTTGTACACATGTTCAACTACCACATTTTTTTCAGGGACGGATGTTCTAAAAGACAAAGACGCAGCACTTGGGAGAAGTCTGCTTTTTACTGACGAGCCAGCGCCAGCGTTGCCTGATAAAGGGCCTTTGACAGATACCCTAAGCGACCAGATATAATTACCCCACGCAATGAGGACCCTATCCGTTTCGGGAAACGAAACTCTGGGCCAATACAAATCACTCCGGAATGAGTCAGAAGGTTTCTCGATGACAGAGATAACTTGACGAGCTGGAACATGGTAAACAGTAATTCCTTGATCGTTCATCCAAAGAATTAAGTCATCGATAGCTTGGATACAAATTATTGGGCCATGACCCTCATCAAGATTTACATCTACCCGCTGATCAAGCCAGTTTTTAGAGGAATAGATGACTTTGCCGCTCATGCCACCGCATACAAAGCTGCGAGTGCGTTGGTAATTTCTGTCCAAAACCACAGCGTGTATGGGCCGCTTGTAGTCAAACATAACGATATCTCGGGCATCATTCACAGCACCAATGACGATAGTGCCATCCATTGATCCGCTCGAGAAGAAAATCCCGTCAGTGTATAATGAGAGGACAGACGCTCTATGAGCCTTGAATGTACGAATTGCAGAAAAGTCGGGGTTACAGAGGTGAATAGACCCTGAGTGTGTTCCAAAAATAAAAACATTTTCATGAAAAGTTGCAGTAGAAACAGCATCGCTTTTAAAGAGGTTTGGAGGTAATTGGTTGAGCCGAGAATACATAAGAATAGGCGGATCATCCTCCTCCTCCTCCTCATCAGAATCATCAGAACTATCAACAGATTCTGTTGGTTGAATTGATCGTAGCTCTTTATTTTGTTGGCCAGATGCTTCGCCAGTCTCAGTCACGGCTGATTCCCGCTTGATTGTTTGCTCAGGCTTGAGGGTAGTCTCTGAGCTAGAGTTGTCATTGATCGATACATCGACACCAGCCTCCTTTTCGATATCATTTTTCAGATTGGCTTTGGAAGTTGATAATGTTTGCGAGTCTTCGACTCCTACCTTCTCACTCAATTGCGATGTCACTAATCCAGTAGGTTCATTGTTACTCTGCTCATTGAAATTGCCATCATTACTTTCAACTGAGAGTTCAGTCTTTTGCAAATTGAGTTGAGAATGATCTTGATTGTCCTTTTCTCTTTGAAAATTGTCCTCGCTAGCTGTGAACATCGAATCAAGGTCTTTGGTCAGAGCACTAAGAGCAATATCAGCTACTATCTCGGAAGAATCAGGATCCCCCGCTCGGGATTCGCTAGAGCTCATAATGCTACGAGGTTATTATAAGCAATTTTATGAGGTTGCCTTATGTTTTTTGAATTATATGCTATGATGGTTGTTTGGGAATCCTGTACTCCACACTTCGCATTTGAGTCCTACAATCGGAATTCTTATAATCACTACTACTTGTATAAGAATGCCAACAGCTAGCAAGGGTGTCTTAGTTCGTTGCGATCCATCAATTAGAGCTTTGATATTGCAAATTGATCTGACTTCACGAGGAATTGTACTTCAAGAACTAGACAGTACCCATCTTATGATTAAGCAAGAAATGGTCCAATTTGTAAAAGATGAACTTAACAGACTTTTATTGAAAAATATCTACGACCCCATGGATGGTGACAAACAATAAAACTTTCGTTTAATCAGATGTGGCGTATGATGGACACATGGCATTTCTATGTATTAGAATACTTGTCTACACTTTCAACTTATGTGGAAATTAGGGAGCAGGAATGGTGCTTGGAGATACCAGTTGTGTTTCACGAACCGGTATTTCAGCGCTATCGGTCATTGTTTTCGAAGAATCTTCGCGTAGGTGCAAGTCATCAAGGAGCCTTTCGTCAAAGTCAATGGCATCTTCCGCCTTCTCCTGTAAGCTCGAGATGGTCTCACTGAAAAAGTTCAGGAACACTTCTGGCTCCATGATTTCGTTTAATTCCTCTGCCTTTGTCAGCCCGGCCAACTCGTCCTCTAGTTTCTTGTAGAAAGTATCAAAGGCGCGTTGCATCAATGTGGACAATTGCTGGAGAAGGAAAGCCACAATTTCAGGCTCATTCACAAAGAGAAGAATCAGCTTATGGAGTTGGGGAACTTTCGTTAAGATGTTGTCCCTCAATTCAACACATTTCGCTTGAGGCTCCCTCAGGTCGTTCGCCAAAATAGGCGAGCAGATCATATTCGTGCACTCTGTGACAATTTCATTGACAGTGTTTGTCAATTCCATCTCAATCTCGGTCTTTGCATCCATCATGTTATTTATAACTCTTGGCGCGGACTTTTTGACTAGCTCAAGAAACCCTCCTTTGGTGTTTAAGTTCACGTATAGGGAACCCTGCCTGAGTATTCCCAAGAGCTCCAGAAGACCACTCGTAAAGTCAAGAGAGGTCTCTGTCCTGACGTATTGGATCTCGAAATTGTCAAGTTGATTGTTCAACATCAACAAGTTTTTAAGATAATATAAACGCGCTTCAATTGCCCCCAAATGAGTAATTGCTAACTTGAGAGCACCACCTTTGAGCATTATGATACAACTATGGACAATATAGTGAGCCATATCATCAAACACCAAAGGGCTCACCAATTCGTATAGTTGTGAAAGAATGGACAAGGCAATACCCACGGGATAGTATAGTTCTGGAAACAAATTATCTTCGAATTCTTGTTTCAAAATATGTCTAGCCTCAGCTTCACTAGAATTTTTACGGTTAGCCAATTGTAGGTCCTCGGGCTTCGTGCTATACTTGAGGAGTTTGTTGTCGATGAAATTTTGAATCCTGAAGATGAGCCTCGACTGAGTGTCAGACATAATATTCTCGAATAGTTCACCATACTCTATAGGCGAGTCGTTGGAGCCGGAAATCATCGATGTTTGCTCATCAAATTCGTAGTAACTTGAGAGCAAATTGGTAAGCTGACACAATTCCGTGATGCTCACTTCACGTAAAATGCGATTTCTCATGTCATCATAGAATGGATCTAGAATTTGCCTTAAGAAAGAGTATAGCTGATCGTTGATGTGTCTCTGCACTAAAGGAGGGGATGATTTTAAGGGGAAATATTTGCAAAATAGGGCGAATTCTTTCTCAACCAATCTTTTGTATGCAGATGTGAGCCTTTTGCAATGTTTCACCGTAGACAGAGTGTCATCTTTTTGGGGTAACATCTGTTGTTGCGCATTTATGAGCATGAGTCTAACCTTAAAATACAGCTGGAACACATCGCTCAAAAGCCCAAGATATTCGTCATGCGCAGAGCACCTCTCAATGATAAGGTTTACTAACTCCGGCACTCTGGTGTTTTCACTTTGTCTCTCGAGATCGTTGTTGAACTCACTGTACATCATGATATCTAAATTGAGAGCACTTGGGGGTGTCTTGGAATTCAACCGAGATGATACGTCAGCTAGTTTTGAACGAAATACATCCACAAGATAGTTCATCACTAATGTTAGGCCTCTGGTCATACATTGACGATAGCGCATAGCGTAGGATTCCGAATCCTTGTAAGTATCATGCTGAGCCAAAAAATCCAAATAGTCTTGGACTTGAGAAAGAATAGTAGAAATGCGTCCGTTGTGAATTATATTGTTTCCAGATGAAACAAGCGTAGCACTAATATTGTCAAGCGGTTCAAATATCAGTATGACTTGGTTCATTTCTGTAGTTTTCTGCTCCAAGAGTCGTTGTTGATCAAGGAGTTGGGAAGAATGGTACGAGAAATCATCAGTTTCCTTCATAACAGTGTCATAATGAGATGTCAATGCAGAAAGCTTGTCAATGACTGCAGTGCCCTCGTTCAACAATGATTGCATATATGAAACATTAGCATCACACTCGGAGCAGAAGGCTAGAATCGAATCATCTGCCAATTTATTAATATCATCAATGTACTGTGAGTCGAGCACAGAGTTGTAATTTATACTGCTCAAGTATGATTGGAGTAAATTCTCTTCCTCTTTGGCAGAGAATGGATACAAAGGTATCTCTTGCGGGCCATTCACTTCAATTCTTGCTGTTGAATCAAACAGCGCAACATCGGACACTGAGTACCCTCTGGGCCTATTCCTTAGGCTGGAGAATGTTTGTGCTTGTTCCGATAGTACTGGATTATGAACATCTCGAGCTTCCGTTGACTCATTGACCAAACGCAAGTTGTCCTTGGAATATGTGGCCACATCAGAGGCAATCGATTGAACCACCGACTTGGATCTGGCTCTACCCATTGTGTCTAACCCGGGTATGAATTTAGATGGTGGAAGTAGAATGGAGAACCAAAATATAGGATAAGATAAACATAATTGTAGAAAATAAAATAAACTCCCAAGAAAAGAAAGACATAATTGCAGTAAAAGAAAAACAACCTCTAAATAATTTTCAGATGTATCTTTTAGGATTCCAATCAAGAGCTAGGCATCTGCCTTACTCGTGTCTTCAATGAGAATGAATGCCACTTTGAAGTAAGCACATACATCCACTCATTTATAATTAAATGCTAGAATTGCAATTGATTAAATTCTTGAAGTTGTCTTGATCTTACCCAAAGACGCGTCTCCTAACTTGATTTTTCACAAATGACAAAAGGCAGCCAGTCTGTAATCATCAAGCAAAAAATCTTCAAAATTCCCATTAAATTCAGTACATTGTAGATGATTTAACCAAAAAAAGTTCTTCAATCTCCACTTGATAGCTTTTTTAGACTCCACGCTTTCAAAGTTCACTTGCACCTCGCCATCTACTCAGAATAATCATAGCAGACTCGAATTGTCAATGAGTAATGGACATTGACCCGCGTGACCAACCGCCACCAGACCCGAATGATGTTCTCACAGAAGACTCTGACGATGAGTTGGCAGATTTGGAAAAGGAATTTGAGGCACGTAAAGCTCGATTGTTAGCTGAGAGAGAGAACAAGAAGAAAAAGACCGAGCGGGCCCTCCAAGTTCCAAGGTCACCATCCCCAGACAGAGTAAGTGAAGTTGCTCATAAGTCTGCTCAAGTCTTCTCAAAAGAAACCCCTAGATTCAAGACTACGATCGAAAACTCAAACACGACCATCCCAATTCCTAAAGAACAATTTAAAGGATTCAGAAAAGCTCTGACATCTAGCTTTGCGAAGAAACTTCACGGTATTGAACTGATTGCTAAATCAACGGTGGAAAACTACAACGAGCGATATTTCGAGTTTGAGAATGTGCCTAAGCGAACTATCATTCAATGTGATGCTGATAATACTCTTGACGGAATTTCTGGGGAGATACTACTGCGTAGATATCTCGCTCAACCTCTTGTAGACCAAATGATGGTCAACATAAAGGTTCTACGGATTACCAAATTACTAGCCAAGGTGTATCCACCCAAGTTCGAAGAGCCACAATACGTGAATTGGTGCCTCACAGGAATAATCATGCATAAAAGCGACCCCAAGATCACATCCACAAACTCAAAATATATGTGTCTCAGAGTTGGACTGTTTGCGCATACGGTTGATGTAATGCTCTTCGGAGATGCGTTCAAGAAGTATTGGAAACTTCAATGTGGAGACATTATCGCTATCTTAAATCCCAATGTTAAAAAGTATGGCAATAACTTTAACCTATCTCTTACTGATGACTTACAAAGCATTCTAGAAATCGGAACCCTGAAAAACTACAATAGGTGTTCTGCCACAACCGCTGAAGGAACTCGCTGTAAGTTTGTGGTTGACCTGCTGAAGAATGAGCTATGCAGCTACCATGAGGAAGCAAAATTCAAGCAACGCTCACGGATGGAACTTCAAGGAAGTATCAAACCTAAGGCACCACAAGACAAGAACGGCAACACAAGTCAGATGTACTTCAACAAAGCGTCCAATAAGCCACTGTATGTAGGCTTTGAGAGTGCTGGAATACAGGAGAAGGACATGATCTACTCAGGGGGCGAGCAGTTCGATGAGACAAAGTACGACCGTCCAATCATTGAAAGCCTGGCGGCTAAACTACGAAAACAAAAGGCAAACCAAAGACTACGCCTGCAATTGCTCACACATGCGGTACCTGCGCGTGTGGAGGAGTTACAAAAATTGGGTATTGTTGGCTCTGAGGAATATGGCATGGAACCGGATAAACAAGATCTGCTCCGGCTGCAAGCGTATCACCGCGGCTTTGTTAAAGGAATTGGATACGATCCAGTTCCAGCTGCCAGATCTTCGACATCTTCTACTTCTTCCCCCCAGAACTTCTCCTCGAACAGCGCTGCGATTCAGGAGTTAAGACAGCTTAGCTCCGGCAAAAAGGCTAGTCTTGGTCCATCTAGACAGGAGAAAAGCGCCAAACTACAAAAGCGTCAAAAAGCCTTGCACATCATTGATGGAAAACTCCCCGCTAGAAAAAAGCGGCCGATGGAAAATCCGCTAAATCCGAAAAGACGAAGAACTGACATCACAATCCTGGACGAAAACAACTCATGTGAAAGTGAGAGCGACATCGAGATCTCCTTTGCCAACGAGGCAGATCGATCGCAGTACAAAACGGTTTGTATGCCGTCGCAACCTGGGGTCAACTCCGAAGTAGATGCCTAATACGGCAGTTAGCCTGCATGGACATTTTCACAAGATTACCTGAATAAGCCATTTGCAATTCTTCTAATGGCAATAATCCTGCTCATGTGAACTTTTGTTGGGGAAAGGAGTTTTGCTTTATAAAGGGATCAATGCCAGAACTTTTCTGAGCTCCAAGAATTGATTACTTCAGAACATATTCCTTCCTCCTCAACTACTAAAGAGATTGACTTTTAAAGAGTGTAGCTCACTATTTCAAAGAGCAACAATAAGACGCTAAATTCAATTCCTTCAAAATGAGTCTCACACTCGAAAACCATTTGCTTAAGTACGCTTTGGTGCTTGTTGCCGTTGTTGGGCTTTATATTGCACACCGGAAGTACATCGAGCACAAATTCAACAAGAAATACGGATGCAAGAGTCCAGCCACTATCAATACCGGATTTATGGGTGTTCCAATGCTTCGTGAAGCTTTGAATAATTTAAAGGAAGGTACTGTCTTGGAGTACTTCCAATCCAGGATCACTGAGAACCAGGTCAAAACTTACCAGATGTACGTCGCCCAGATGAAACTCATTTTCACAATTGATCCAGAAAACATCAAGGCTATTTTGGCTACTCAATTCAACGATTTTGCTTTGGGATCTAGACATGCCCACTTTTTGCCCTTACTTGGTGATGGAATTTTCACTTTGGATTCCCATGGATGGAAGAACTCCAGAGCCATGTTGCGTCCACAATTCTCACGTGAACAAATATCTCATGTTCGTTCAATGGAACCTCATATGCAAACATTGGCCAGTCACATTCGCAAAAACGCAGGACAAGTGTTTGACATTCAGGAATTGTTCTTCAAGTTCACAGTTGACACTGCGACGGACATTTTATTTGGAGAGTCTGTTTACTGTTTAAGGGATGGAACCGTTCCTCAGAAGCCCCCCGCTGGTGGATTTCAGGGCCGTGAGAAGTTTAATGAGGCATTTAACATCACTCAGAAAACTTTGGCTTCTCGTGCATACTCTCAAAGTTTTTACTTCCTTGTTAACAGTCCTGAATTTAGAAGATGCTGCAAAATTGTACATGGTTTTGCTAGATACTATGTGGACAAGGCTGTCCAGATGAATGACGAGGAGTTGGAGAAGAAATCTCAATCAGGTTACACCTTCTTGTATGAGTTGGCCAAGACTACCAAGAATCCAAAGGTTTTACAAGATCAGTTGTTGAACATTATGGTAGCTGGTAGAGATACCACCGCTGGTTTGTTGTCCTTCACTTTGTTTGAATTATCTAGAAATCCAGATGTCTGGGAGAAGTTGAAGCAAGAGGTTTACGCGTCTTTTGGACATGGCTCAGAGGAGGACATTGCTGCCATTTCATTTGAGAGCTTGAAGAAGTGTGAGTATTTGAAGTATGTTCTCAACGAGGTCTTGAGACTCTACCCATCTGTCCCAGTCAATTTCAGAGATGCAACAAAGGACACCACACTTCCCACAGGTGGTGGTGAAGATGGCAAGCTGCCTGTCTTCATTCCAAAGGGAACAACCGTGGCTTATACCATTTACTGTACGCACAGAATGAAGGAAATCTATGGTGAAGACGCTGAAGAGTTTGTTCCAGAAAGATGGGCCGCTCAGCCCAAGCTTGGATGGGCATACTTGCCATTTAATGGTGGACCAAGAATTTGCTTGGGTCAACAGTTTGCTCTCACAGAGGCTTCGTATGTGATTGTCAGACTCATTCAAATGTTCCCCAACTTGACTTCTGCATACACTGGGGACAAAATCCCCAAAAAATTGTTGCATCTCACATTGTCCATGTATGATGGAGTGCCAGTTCGCATGGACTAAGATCATATGCTGCACTCGACTATTATGACCAGAAATGCCGTTGTATACTAATACCATATTTTAAATATGAATAATTCTAGGGACGTTTGTTGACGCTTAAAGTTGAAAATATCTCATACGAAGCTCCGCAAATCAGGCATTGACATACATAGCCAAGTTAAATCAACTTCAAGGTCTCCGGATTATGAAGAGGTTGACTTGATTTGAGTTGAATTATACAGGGAATAGCACCGCCCTTGCAATAAGCAATCAGGAGGCTTTACGGATCAAGTATGCTCTAGAAAAGAAACTAAAGATTTCTAAGTAGAGAAAAGCTAGCCTAAGCTCGTCATTCATATATTCTCTTTTGAGTGTTTGGAAATTCTTAACTCAATTTCTAATTCTTCAGCATGCTCTATAGTATTTTTCGCCCCGTTGTTCCAAAGCTTGTTTTCCGTTTTAGTCACTCACACAATCGATGATAACACGAAAACCCCTTGTGATAATATAGTCGACAAAAAAGCTTTCACAGACCTAGAAAATGTAAAACATTTAGATCGAAATATTGAGTAATTGCAATGAAGTAAAATTCGGAAACGAATTAGTCTAAGTACTGAATCTCAACAAGTTTACCACTTGTAGCAACAACTAAAAAAAGATTTGTTCAGCTCCAATGAATACATGATAGGCGTCACAAAATATTCGCCGGGATTATCCCGTCTTCGAATGTCTTTTGCCGCTGACATTGTTTCAGCCCTCATTGGTCTAGCTCATCGCTTCCCCATACTTTTTGGACACTACATGTCAGACACTAAAAGACAGAAGACAGCTGCCATGAAGATTTGCACTCATTCTGGTGCTTTCCACGCCGACGAATCCTTGGCCGTTTACCTTTTGCGCCTTTTACCGAAGTTTTCTGATGCCCAGTTGGTTCGTTCCAGAAACCCATCTGACTGGGAAGAAGCAGACATCGTCGTGGATGTGGGTGGAAAATATGATAATGGAGGAAAGTGGTACGACCACCATCAAAGAGAGTTCAACGAGAACTTCTCAGCAGACTTCCACACTAAGCTTTCCTCGGCTGGATTGATCTACAAGCACTTTGGAAAGGAGATCATCAACGAGGTTCTTAAATTGTCGAATACCGCCGACGTCGACTTGCTCTACATTAAAATCTACAAGGAGTTCATCGAGGCACTCGATGCAAACGATAATGGTATCAACAATTACGCTTCTGATGCCGAAAAGAAGTTTAATGACCGTAACTTGACGCTCCCTTCTCTTGTCTCTCAATTGAACCCACGTTGGAACACTAACCCTCAGGATGCTGATTATGACAAGGCTTTTGAGGTTGCTAGTGAGTTGATGGGCACAGCTTTTATCAATTTGTTGCGCGGTTATGGCGAGGGCTGGTTGCCAGCTCGTGCTGTTGTTGAGAGTGCTTTTAAACAACGTTACGATGTCCATCCATCTGGTGAGATCATTGTTCTTGATTCTTTCTGCCCTTGGAAGGAGCACTTGTATGCTATTGAGAAGGAGCACGATGCCCGTGGGGACATCAAATTTGTTCTTTTCGCAGACTCCAGCTCCAAGTGGCGTGTATCCACTGTTTCTGTCACCTCCACCAGTTTCGAATTCCGTTTGGGTCTTCCACTGCAATGGAGAGGTCTCAGGGACGAGGCTTTATCTGAGGCCTCTGGTATCGAGGGATGCATTTTCATTCATGCTGCTGGTTTCATTGGTGGCTGCAACACCAAAGAGGGCGTTTTGCAGCTCGCCATCAAGTCGTTGGAGGCAGCCAAGGAAACCTAGGTTGTTTTAAATTAGAATAAGTAATGATATTTTAACTTCTACATTTGCTATGTTGTGATTTGTATATTATTCACATTACGATTATGAGATTGTTCATCAGTTTAACCCTCCAACAAAGGAGCGGACTCGGAAGAAGAGACGCCTCTTCTGATAGCCCAACCGCTGGCAACTATAACAGTGAGGACAAACAAGAGGCCGGAAATGATGAAGCCAAAGATCCATTGCAATGCGAAGGCCTTGGTGAACAATTGACCCAAGCCCAAGCCGAAAGTAAGGACGGAGGAAGTGATACCGATACCCCAATCGTTGAACACAACCACAAAAGAGGCTGGAATGAAAAACAAGAGCCAGACCAAAATGTTAGCCATGATACGACCAAGAAGCTTGTGCACGTGGAACAAAACAGCACCGTTCCAGAAGATGGCCATGAGCAACCAGGAGAATGGGAATGCAGCAGTGGACATGTGGATCAAGAACCAGTTGCTGAATGGACGCAAGGAGAAAGTCTTGTGGGCAAAGTACAAGGCAAGAATGTTCAAGAAGTTCAAGATCAAGATCACCTCGGACCAGAAGTAGTGCTTCTTAACGAAAAGCAAAGTCCATGCCCAATGGAACAAGTTAAAGGCGGTAAAATGCCAGCCGATGTTCTTGGTGACTTCCAATCTGTTGGTGATACCGCTGGCATTGTTGACGGTAGGAACGAAGATTTGGGTGACAAAGAGGATTTGCATTAACAAAAACACAGCCCAATACACCATGGTGACTACAATGTTGAGCGTGAATGGAGTGTTCACGCTGTGGTATGGATTGTCATGGCTAAGTGGGTCTCTACCAACGAAATATCTGAAAGAATAGTAGGTTGCAACCAACCAAGACAAGATGGTGAAGATCTTGTGAGTGAGAATGTCGTTAACGGCCATTTTAATGGAAAGAAATATTAGTGATGCTATTAAATATGCAGCAGACCAATTTTTAGGACATGAGGGTGCACATCACCCAATATTTATAGTCGATCTCATCACAGCAACTGACATGCATTCGCAGACCCGAAACTAGGTGACTGAGACACCCTGGGTTTGCTTGCTCTAGGGTTGGAGTGCGAGCCCTGTGCTAGTAGGATGAGTTGTGCAGGATGATGCACCCTTTTGGTAGCATTCTGCAGGACTTTGCCCGTTTTGACATGGTGTATTTCCCCCTCCTCCCCCTTGTAGTTCCTCAAGGTTGAAATAATTCGTCGAATTGATTGGCCTGTAGGTTTTTTTTTTGTGAAAGAGCTTCTGCCCAGTGGATTCACGTAGCCTAGAGGCAAAAATTTGCGAGAGAATTGGATTCACACGAACTATGGTCACTGAGACAGAAATGGAAGGAGTCGTTTTGCCTTTGGAATTATTGCATGGTTGCTAACCATCAATAACTACTTGTAGTGATGATCCAAAAGTGGGGAGTTTGTAAACGGTATGCGAATCAAAAACTAAGAAATGACCGATCCCCGCCGAGCGAAAATGAAACGAAGAAAAATAACATTACCCGTGTTTTGTTGGATAGCTGAGGTTCCCAAGTCTTAGGCCCACAAACTGCTACTCGAGTCTACAATACCCCGTAAAAGCTACAGAAAGCACGCTTCATAAAAATATATTTGGTGTAAGATTTAGCATGCACAAAAAATCCGTCAGAGTAAGACTTAACATGCACCACGGTAGGATCTTTTGTGTTTGTGGTGGCCAGTTCCGGGCTTGTCAAGAGTCTTTCTTTGAACGTCCTTAACATCCTCAACACCATTGGAGGTGATGCTAAGAAGGACTTTGTACACAAGGGCCTTTCTGTCAGCATCAGAAGTGACCTTGGTGCTGTCCAAGGCACCAACCACAGCATCGTGTGATCTGATAAGTAGTTCTGTGGTTTCAACGATAGCGCTCATGAGCTTCTCCAACAAGTTGAGGGGCAAATTATCTTTGACAACCACACGCAAAATCTCCTTCTCCTGCTCAGCAGGGGTTAAATGGTAGTTTGGAATAATAAATTGTCTGTTTCTCAACAAAAGCGACACCATTGCCTGTGGGATATCAGGATAGTCTTGTCTGAACTTGTCCGAGAAACGGAAGGCCACAACCGGCAAGCCGGGCATGTAATCCTCATTATCAAGGTCCTTAGATTTGTGGTGCACATTAGGATCGTGTGCTCTGGTGTAAATCTTCTTCTTCTCTTCGGCAGAGACTGGACGGTGAATGACGGATAAAACCTCGTAGTATCCAGTACCTTCCAAGAAATTAGACAACAATCTGGCGTTTGCGAGACAACTGACAAACTTCTTGGTGTATCCCTCTCTTCCGAAAGTAAGGAAGTTGTAGTATTGATGCAACACAGGGAATCCTGGACGCGAGAAGTTCAAACCGAAGGTCTCTTCAACTCCTCCCAAATAGTCTAACTTGAAACGCAATGTTTCTGGTAAGTATTGCACCTCACGCCAGATGACCCAACCCAAACCAGCGGTGGTCAATCCGAATTTGTGTCCAGAAGTGTTAATAGACACAACACGAGGCACAGAGAAGTCCCACTTCAAGTGAGGGAACGCAAATGGGGCAATAAAACCTCCAGAAGCACCATCTACATGGATTGGAATATCCAAACCGGTCTCTTCTTGGACTTCGTCAAGCAACTGGGAGATTTGCTCCACTGGTTCAAAAGCACCAGTGAATGTGGAACCAACAATGACGAAAATACCGATAGTGTTCTCATCAATGTTCTTCTTGATCTCAGTAGTGTCGATCAAGTGGTTGCTTTCTGCAGTTACACGAATGATTCTGTCTTCTACATCGAAATAACGAGCAAACTTCTCCAAAGCAACCTGGGCCACAGAAGCCATAAGAATGTTTGGATTTTCAATCGACTTACCAGCCTTCTTTCTCTTCTCTTGCCATGTCTTCTTCATGGCCAATCCAGCCAACATGATGGCCTCAGAGGAACCAGTAGTAGCTGTACCAATGGCGTTCTTGTCGTCAGCGACGGGGGCATTCCACAAATTAGCCAAGATGTTGATACACCGTTGTTGGCACTCGATCAATGAAGGATATTCATCGTTGTCGGCCAAGTTCTTCACAATGTTATTAGTGATCAATTTTTCAGCATGGGGATCCAAGTCAGTGTTGACAAATGAGGCAAAGTTCAAAGTGGGAATACCGTCAAGGGCCAAACCCTCAGTCACATAACGCAAGACCAAATCACCATTGGAAGACTTTTCGGGAATCTGATACTTGGGTGCAGCAGAATTGGAATCATAGTCGAAGATGTATTGCTCGGTCAGAGAGAGGGTGTTCTTCTTCGCGCGAGAAAGAAGCTCAGAACTCAATTTGTCGGCGTCGACATGTTTGGAAAGAGTCATTGCGATGTGATTAATCAGAGAACTCAACTACTCCTTTCGACAGGGACAATCAGGGGGCCTTATATAGTTTTCCAATTAATATATGAGGGGCCATAGGTGTGCATATGCAACAATCCACTTAGACCCAAATAGGAGCTCCTGCGTAGCGGCGGCCACCAAGCCAGTAGCATGCTTCTGTGTGCCGGCTCTTTCACCCAATGGAAGTTTCCGAGCTAATTTGGAAATTGGCGAGCACCTTATATCGGGGAATAATCCAAAACGGTGCGTTTGAGGCGTCACAGAGATTTTGTGTTGAACCTTGAAGATTCTGGATTGGTCTTCATAAGGTTGCTCCTGCAGACATTCGGACTTAAACGTTGGGTTATATAATGAGAGGACAACGAGACTAAGTTTGCTACTCGAACATGATTTGATTGGAAGAAATGGAAGGCAAGGTTTTAATACCCTAGAATGCATCTAAAATTAGAGCTGATACGAAAAATCCAATTTTCACCATTAATGCGCTTTTCAATAGACAATGGCGTGTACAGACGCAGGTGTCAAATGCATGTTTTTTTCTTGTCCCGAATTTTGACCATTTCCTGGTTAAGGTGGGGAACCAGATTTCGTAGCTGGTTCACATAATCAAACAAAAGATTATATGGTGATGTTGAAAGATATAAATCGTCTTTTAATTATCAATATCTCAAAAGCATACGACTACAGCTTTTTTGCGTTTTCTGTTGTATGGGGTATTTGTGGCCCCATGCCGAGAACCTGGGGGATTGACAGTAAATGAAGGGATTCAGTGTACAGTCTTGGAAGCAGTGTAGGTACAGAACAGGACTCTTGGATTAAAAAAATATGTTGCAATTCTCAATTTTGAGTAGGAAGATTCTCTTAATGTTACCCAAACCGTGAACGCTTGGCTGGACAAATAGCCAGAGTAAGAATTTCTTGTTCTTCATCTAATGTACTTCATAGTCGGAATTCTTTGAATCAAGCCGCTCATAACCTTCGTCAATTTTTTTCAATGCGCGAAATTAAATATTGAGAGACGCTCAAATTTTGCGCATGAATTGTTGGCCGTGTCAATCTTACAGTCAAACGATTTATTGTTCTCGTCAAGGCGCACTTAGGTGTGGCATCGCAACTGACCATTTCCCAGGTACTAAGATGTGTGGCTTTGGAATTACACAATCTCATAGTTGCATAATTCCACTTTTCGTTACTCATCTTGCTGATTCGATCTACTAAATCGTTTCTTGTAGTGTGATCTACATGTAACGATCCATTGAGGATTGATGGTCAGTCTCATGTAAATTTTGTTCATCATCAGTGTACAAGAGGTCGTCAATTATTTACCGGTCCGAAAATCCTGTATTGAGAAATAATGGATAAGATTGGAGATGTGACCCTGACGAGGAAAATAAAGAATAGAATTCAGTCCCATTTTCTCAAACGTGCTGAGTACCTCATAGACTACTACCGTCAAATAATTAAGTTGAGAGACTCGAGATAGAAGCTTTTGATAAAAACGTTCGGACGGTACACAGCTATCGGGTTGTCCTAGTGACCATCTTTGTACGGGACTAGAAGGCCAGACCGGACAATAAATGATGACTAAGACTCATTCTAGAGAATGATTGATGCAAATTTTATAGCATATGTAGAAACTGAGCAAATTAATTATCAAGTCAGTATTAAACATTGAACATCAGCCTATCAACAGTACCTCTTACAGCTCGGAAATACTGTATAGATATCAATAAATATAGCCCTTAGGGAAGAATCGAGCCTTGACCGCAGGCATCATTGGAAACTCAGCTTTAACCTCTATGATTGCACTCAGTTCATAACGCAAAAATTCAACACTCAGTTCAGCAGAAGTATGGAATATTATCACAGTCTGTCAACTCAAAGTTTCGAAGCTGAAGAAGTAGAGCGGCACACCACAGAAGTAGATAAGATTGGGTGCGATGTGAAGTCATACCAAAGTTGGCATCGAGAACCGTCAAGCATTTTCATTTCGTTCTTACGGAGTGATATTTTTACTCGTCAAATATCTGCGAGCTCTGTCGTTAATAACTTCCATTCCAAGTTTTGAGAAGGTTGTCCTGAGGAATTTTAGATATCTTCGAAACTGCAGGCCCTCCAACTCAATCAGAAAGATGTTCCGGTAGATGCAGGACTATTCACACCGTGTTTTGTCTTTCCACCACAGCTGAGAATTCTAAATCTTCGAAATCATTCAGGTTTTGGAGCAGCACCATTTGTTTTACATCAACAGTCTAAGGCCAATTGAAATGATCGTGAGTATTGTCCCAAAAGTCAGAGTATTATTCAATGTGTTGGTGTTTACATCCTGTATATGACCGGAGCAGGGTTTAAGCCTAGTTGCAGTCAAACCTAATTCAGTTTGAAGTCTCTTACGTGCATTAGATATGGGTTTAGGGTACTTCGAACAACAAAGGATGGCGTAGAGTTCAGAGCGGTGGCCTCACGCTTATGAAGTCCTAAGAGTTGATGCTCGTGAATTAGAATGAGACATTAGACTTGTTGAATAACATGTTCGAATGTGGTCTCCCTGTTCAATTGAATGACAATTGGAAGCATGAAACTCACAGTTACTGAACAATAGACTAAATGGAACTCACTAACATGGCGAATGAAGAATGCGTAAATTTATTTCCATGGTAGTTCATGAAAATTCAATGATCATACCAGCTTCGTCTCTGATTGAGGAAATATCTGGACTTCAAATACAATAGTTAACTTTAATATCATCTACAATGATCAAAGGAGTATAATCATGAACAACTACAAACACCGAGTCAACAAATGTAAAAAACAAAAATCAAATTTCTCTCCATGTTCCATTTCTTATCGCTCTCTAGTTTTAATGAACGGCTGGCCCTGGCCATTTACAGTGAAAATTTTACCAAATCGCCAGCCATCTCCGCCCTAGAATAGTAATATCGGCCCTGTCTTGCAACAATCATTGCTCGCCAATATTCAGCCCTGAATAATCAAAACACAAAATCACTCTATCAAAGCATCGAACCGCAACAATTTACCGTCCATGCATGGCACCAGCAAAACATTATTATTCACGGATCAAAGCTGTTGCAGCCTCATCGCATACACACCATAACACACATGTCATCCTGAACCAACCAAAGAAACGCGCCAGGTGCATCGGGCTACTCATGCATATGCCGGATACACCGGTGCGTGCACGCCTTTCCTTTGTCCACGCCCACCTCCCTACCGACTATATTAGCGAAGAAATCCGCAGATCATAGAATTTTTTCCTTTTCTTCAAGCTGCATTTGTCGCGTACATTCACTCCACCGTCTGTCTGATCCGTCGCAACTTCCACTCTTTGTTGAACCTTCATCTATAACTCCCTGCTCTCTAGTGTATGGGAATTCTTCTGGCTTTTCTTATATCTCAAGTCGTCTACTACATCAAAAGAAAAATGGATAAGTCCGCATACTCTCCTTTGGGCGGTCCCTCGACCTCCCTCGCCAACTCCGGTCCTTTGTCGATCGCCTGTTACTGTGTGTCCTCGATTCTTATGACCGTCACCAACAAGTACGTCCTTTCGGGCTACTCCTTCAACTTGAACTTCCTCTTGTTGGCCATTCAGGGTGCTGTCTGTATTGCCACCATCAGTACTTTGAAGGCTTTGGGCGTCATCAACTACCGCTCGTTCAACTCTGATGAGGCTAAGAAGTGGATGCCTATTGCTTTCTTGCTTGTCGCCATGATCTACACATCTTCCAAGGCTTTGAAATTTTTGTCTATTCCAGTTTACACCATTTTCAAGAACTTGACCATCATCTTGATCGCTTACGGTGAGGTCTTGTGGTTTGGTGGCTCCGTCACTACCATGGCTTTGGGTTCCTTCCTTTTGATGGTCTTCTCCTCTGTCCTTGCCACCTACGGTGACTCTGCTGCCACCAAGAGTGCTGATGACTTGTACTCTTTGTACTTGGGATACTTCTGGATGTTCACCAACTGTTTCGCATCCGCTGCTTTTGTTTTGTTCATGAGAATTCGTATCAAGTTGACCAACTTCAAGGACTTCGACACCATGTTCTACAACAACTTGTTGTCCATTCCAATTTTGTTGGTTGCCACCTTCATGTTTGAGGACTGGAGCCCTGCTAACCTTGCTTTGAACTTCCCAGCTGAGAACAGAAACGCTACCTTCGTTGCCATTTTGATCTCTGGTGCTTCCTCGGTCGCTATCTCTTACTGTTCTGCTTGGTGTGTGCGTGTCACCTCCTCCACCACTTACTCTATGGTGGGTGCCTTGAACAAGTTGCCAATTGCTTTGTCCGGTTTGATCTTCTTCGATGCTGCCGTCAACTTCTGGTCCGTCTCCTCCATTTTTGTTGGTTTCGTGTCTGGTTTGGTCTACGCTCTTGCTAAGCAAGCTCAAAAGAAGGCCGAGAGCCAACAATTGCCAGTCTCCAAGTAATTATTGCCTCGCGAGCCTTAAGTGATTTTGTTCGATGATAAGTGGTTCAAGCTCTATTCAACAATGCGCTGTGATTTGAGCGCCATGAGAATATCCTATTCTCTAATTCCTTTTACTTCCGAATCTTTTTCTCAGCATTGGCAACTCTGTTGAGTTATACTGTGCTTTATAGATTTAATTTGATACCTTACCAAAAGTGTTCTGAACCTACTAACTATGATGTAATTGCAACTCGATCATACAAACAGGAGGCTGCGACTAAAGTATTTGTCAACGCTTCATGAACACTATTTCTTCTCCAATCAACAATAGTCAAACTACTCAGAGGCAGTGGGAGACAATGTGTGAAGCTGTGGTGCTGTAATTTTTTTTGCTTCGAATGTTTGTTTTGATTTTATTGTTGAGTAAACTCGTTAAATTACTAGATCCAATACTGCGGATACACTCTTCAAACATGTAATTGAACAATTGCGATATCGGATCTCGAAAGTCATTGAGCTCATAAGAGTTTTAGAATAATTGTCGATTATCTCATCTCTCATATCTATGCTGTCTTCACAAATTGTTCAGCAGATCACTCATTATATTGTTGGCCTATCAAGTTCGATATCAAACGAAAATTTTAACCTATATACGATCTTATTGATTTAGAAGACCTATCAATGATGGGTTCCATTAGCGATTGCAGAGGATTCCGAGCGGGAGCAGGAAAATGATTCAGGTCTTGGCGATTTTGCTATTCTCCTCTTTGCACGTTCAGAGACCTGTCAAGCGTCGCAAGCATAGTTCCCTTTAATCTACAACTTAAATCAATAGTAATGCATGAAATGCCTTAGCATAGTTAAAACCCGTTCTTCATTCTCAACTTCATCTAGATTTCTTGTGTACTGTTTTGAGTCTTGTTGATCTACAAGTCCAATTCCAGAGTATGTAGATATCGAGATATAATTTTGAGTTTTGATTATCAAAACAGGTAGTATAAACTTACTTTTTGTAACCGTTTGGATACTAATATTCTTTGAATAAGAATTTTTATTTTAGTGGAGCTGACTCATGATGCTTTCGTACTTTCGTTCAAAAAGCGGGTTTTCCTAAAAAATGGACATTCAATTTGTTACTACTTGATTTGGTCAAACACAAGTTGAAGTTTCATAGAATTTAATTAATAAATTGTTTAGATTTTTCTACCGGTCATCTTGAATGTGTCTTTAGTTTCCTCCTTGTCTAAAACCAAAATTCACCGTGCCTGAGAAGCAAAAATTCGATAAAGAAAGAAAGAAAATAAATTTTGAATTTGAATAACTCAAAAAGCCAGATCATAGCCAGATCGGATCCTATTTTTTCGGCTCAACTTTTTTGCTTAGCAGGCTACTGTTTTTTTTTCCCCAGGTTATACTCTAAACACCCATCACTAGACATTACCTCACCACCATCCATCAACGTTATGGCCGAAAACAGCTTGGAAGCGATTCCCGTCTACTTGAAACAGTCGCTTGATCCTCAAACAGCCAAAGCAGCTGAGAATCAATTGAGGTCCTTGGAGCAACAACCTCAGTTTGCTATTAACCTCTTAAATGTCATAGCTGCTACATCTGTCGAGCCACCAGTTCGCCTAGCTGCAGCCCTATTCTTCAAAAACCTAATTCGCCGTCGCTGGGTTAATGAAGATGGCGAGTATTTATTGCATGGAGATGATGTCCACTACGTCAAGGCGGAGATCTTAAACATCATGGTCAAGTTGCCAAACAACTTGCAAGTGCAACTTGGTGAGTCGATTTCTATCATTGCTGAGCTGGATTTCCCACACAGATGGGAGAATTTGATTGATGACTTGGTCGCAAAACTCTCAGGTGAAGATTTTGTTTTAAACAAGGGTATCCTTCTAGTTGCCCATTCGATCTTTAAGAAGTGGCGTCCCTTATTCCGTTCTGACGAATTGTTTTTGGAGATTAAGATGGTCTTGGATAAGTTTGCGGTCCCATTCATGGCTTTGCTTGCCCGTACCGACCAACTCATTGATGGTGCTATAGCCCAAAACGACAGAGCTTTGCTTGAAATTTATATGGACTGCTTGCTACTCGAAGTTCAAATTTACTATGACTTGAATTGTCAAGACATTCCAGAGTTTTTCGAAAACAATTTGAACGACGGAATGGCCATAATGCACAAATACTTGAACTTGAAAACAAACTTGGTGGGTGACACTGATGACGATGAAGATGTGGATGTACTCATTAAAACTAAGACTGCAATCATCCAACTTGTGTCCTTGTATGTCACTCGTTATGCTGAAGAATTCGATCATCTTGTGCAGACATTTATTACGAGCATTTGGCAACTCGTTAGTGCCGAGCATATTTCAGAACAACAGAAATATGACCTTTTGGCCGTTACTGCATTAAATTTCTTGTCTTCAATTGCGCAAATCCTGAAGTACAATAGCTTATTCAACAGCGAACAGGCACTCAGCGAGATCATGGAAAAAATCATCTTGCCTAATATTGCATTCAGAGAAGCAGACAAGGAACATTTCGAGGACGAACCAATCTCCTATGTGCGTGCTGACTTGGAAGGCACAGATTTTGAATCCAGACGTAAATCTTCAACTGACTTTTTGAGGGAATTGAAGGAAGTGAATACTGCTTTGTTGACTACTAGTGTCATGACTTATGTCAACCAATTCTTGTCGCAGCCAAATTGGGAGAATAAAGATAAAGCAATTTATTTGTTCTCTTCTCTTGCTGCCAAGGGATCAGTCACGAATATTGGAGTCACGTCCACTAACATGTTGGTCGATGTTGTTCAATTTTTCACTGACAATATTGCCTCCTACTTAGTCGGAGATGCAAATCCCATCTTGAAAACTGATGCCATCAAGTTTATCTTAACTTTCCGCAATCAATTGACAAAGGAGCAGCTACTAACCACAATTCCTCTCTTAATTAACCATTTGAGAGACCTGAACCCTGTTGTGTACACATACGCTGCAATTACAATTGATAAGCTTCTCTCAATGACCGACCTTTCGAACGCAGCCCACGCTCCTGTTTTTAACAAGCAAGATATCGGTGGATCAGTAAACGACATCTTGGGAAATTTGTTCTCTCTTATTTTGGCCACAACCGTTCCTGAAAAATTGTCTGAAAACGAGTTTTTGATAAAATGCGTGATGCGTGTTCTCAATACCGCAGAGGACAGTGTTGATGAGCAATTTAGAGAGACAATTATAAAAAAACTTTTGGAGATTCTCAGCGTTATTGCCAAGAACCCAGCCAACCCTCGTTTCACACATTACGTATTCGAGAGTTTAGGTTTGTTGGTAAAATTTAGTCCAAGTAACGAACCAACAACAGCTCAGTCTCTTATCCAACTTGTTGTTCCGTCTTTACTCCAAATTCTCAGCGAGGATGTCCAAGAATTCGTACCTTATTCGTTCCAATTGTTGTCGTACTTACTAGAAAGATTACCAACTGGACTGGCTTTGCCTGAGCAATACACGGCTTTAGTGCGGCCACTCTTGCTGCCCGTCGTTTGGGAGTTTAGAGGTAATGTACCAGGTGTTACAAGGCTACTCATTGCAATTATGGAACGTGACGTCAACCCGTTCACTCAAAATGAATTGACCCCACTCTTGGGTGTATTCCAAAAGCTTATTGCATCCAAAACAAATGACACTTATGGCTTTGACTTGCTTCAAAGTATCATTTTGAACATCCCTTCAAGCAACTTGTCAGGATA
The DNA here is from genome assembly GCF_035610405.1 of Australozyma saopauloensis. Taxonomy (NCBI): domain Eukaryota; kingdom Fungi; phylum Ascomycota; class Pichiomycetes; order Serinales; family Metschnikowiaceae; genus Australozyma; species Australozyma saopauloensis. Next base: position 43,203 of record NC_086132.1, read on the forward strand.
CATGAACCAAATTGCTGTCTTGCTTTTAACAAGACTCAAAACTTCCAGAACAGAAAAGTTCATCAAAAAATTTGTGTCATTCCTCACTGCTTTATGTTGCATCCCATTGAACGACAAATACAAAGGAAGATCTGATATCAATGCCGACTTCGTTGTTAAATTTATTGACTCTGTACAAGCCGGGGTTTTCCGCCAAATTTTCAATAGTTTCATTCTCCCTACTTCTGCAACTTTTGCAAATTTGCAAGACAAGAAAGTGGCATGTATCGGCCTTTCCCAATTCGTCATCTCCCAGCTGTTCTCCAGCGAATACAGCGATTTAATTGTTCCCTCAGCAGAACAGTTGTGTACAAACTTGAGCAACTTGAAAGGAGTCGCTGCAAATTCCCTGAATATTGTGGGTAATACAATCACTGGAGACGCAAACACAACATCTGTTGCTATAAACGAGTTGGATTTAGAGAGTGCCGCATATGGCTCCAACTTCTCAAGATTAGTCTCAATACTGATTAAACCATTTGATCCAATTTCTCAAATCACAAGCGAGGATTCAAGGGCAGTTTGCCAAGCGACTGTGTCCAACTTATCAGGTCTCCTAGGGCAAGGGTTGCTTGGGCAACTTAGCTCTGCATCGCAAGCCGTTATTGCCGAATTTCTGTCCAAATAGTTAACCTTATCCGGAACTTGGAATAACTAGTGCCCGGAAATACCGGTCATTTCAAGTTTCTTTTGCATACTTTCAATAAATATAATTTCATGTGAAACAAATCCATGGTCTTTTATTACATTGTCCTAAAAACTAACTAGTCATTATATTACACGAAGCCGCAAGACCTGTTTGCAGTCTTTTCGAGGCTACTATCTTTAGAGAATTAACCAGCTCCTCTAAGAATTCAATGGATAAATCGCAAAACCAACAAACATAGTTGAACAATTAATGTGCGGTTTTGCTTCCCGAAATGCATCACTTGGGCCAAATTGAAACATTCTAATCAGCTCGTTTCTGCACTCGAGTCCTGCGCGTGGGTACTTTGCAGCTCCAAACCACCTTCATTGGTTTCATGCGGCAACCCATTTATGCCTTCACCATTGGGTCCTTGATCGAGCGCACCCTCGGATTCCTTGAGCTTCTCCAAGCGTTCTTTCTCTGCCAATTCGGCTGCCGTTAAAAAACGTCCTCCCTGACCACGAGGACGCCTCATTGCGTGCTTGTGTCTGGATTCATGGAGATAAGGTCTTCGGGTACGTGCTATTTTCAAAGTTTCTTCTAAGCGAGCACGGGCAATTCGGCGCTTTAAGATACGATGATATTGCTTAGCATTGACATAGAACGGCTGCTCTGCAGGAGCCTCAACTGGCGCCGGAGGAATATGAACCTGGCCAACAGCACCAGGAATTGGTCCTACAGGCTGCACTATATTTGAGTTTGGCCCTATAGATGTGTTGGCTGTTGTGTCTGGCCCAATTGAATCTTGGGAATAGTATCCATTTGACACTGGTTCTGTCGAGCCAGAATAACCAGGAGAGGTCCCATTTTCATGATAGTAGGGAGAACGGCCATCCATATGATTGACAACCGGATTAGGAATCTGTTGATTGTAGTAAGGCTGGGACACAGGATCTTGGTAATAACTCTCTTGCTGATTCAGTAAAGAAGCCATTGCGACAAGTTAAAAATACGAAAAAGCCCTGAAGGATGTGGAAGGATGAAAGAGGAAAGAATCGCTTGACGGGCTGAGTTCTAGCTCTCACGACAAATGGCGCAGAGAGAGTGACTTTGAAGGGAAAGAATGTTGACTCTAAACACAAGTGGTCTCACTATAGATGAGGCAAAAATGCAGCAAAACAATCCAAATTGTACGAAATGTGAATTACCAGTCTGAATACCTGCGAGGTGTATATTCACGTATGCGAGTCCAAGTGTGTTTCTTCAACGTGTGATATCAGAGCTGAAGCAGCCGGCGCAGAAGAGAGTCAGGATCAACAAAGACGAAATTTGCAATAGCAAGTTTTGTCAAGGGCAAGGGAGGAGTACAGAGACGCGAGTCCTTTGACGATACAAAGTGTAGATACTTGATGTAAATATGTTAGACAGTTCAGAGTTGTGAAGCCGATTTCCTGCAGGCAGATGCCCGAATTCGGCTACACAGAGAGGAATTACAAGAAGTAACTTTGGCTGTTGAGCGGGTTTTTAATTCGAACGATTGAAAAAAATTACGAGGGCAAATTTGGGAGCATGGCTGTTTGCGTGACGTACTCCACGATAAACGGTTGGTTGTCTTAACACGAAGACATGAAAATGGAAGACATGATTATCAATTCTCGAGACTTCCATGTACCTCACTTAACAATCAGAAAAGTATCAATGGTTTTTTCATGTAATCTCGTGGTTGCTTCATGTGAAAGACTGATACAAGGGTGCAAACCTGTAACTCTAGACCAAAAGAACACAAAACAGCCGCCAAAATAGTATTCTCTAGAAAAGTTGCCCAGACTATTTGTAATATGCAATTCTTACGGACGTATAGATTTCTTGTTCTCAAGTACACATGTTATCTTTCACGACCAAGCCCATACGGATACAACCCTGTGACAACCCTGTGACATAAGAAAACTCCATTGACATGCTACAAGCAATTGAATGATACAAAGTGTGTATTTCAGGATGAAATGAATTGACTGTATGATGTAATGGGTTCCACGACCTCGTAAGCAAAGCCAAACATACTCAGAATTAATTCATCTGCATTCACGAGGAGATACACATAAATCATTCTTTTATTAGATGCCACTTGAACTGAATGATTTGCCACATCTGCTGTCGTTATTTGATCAATGATGCGGACTTATTGGGCTTGGACTTTTGGTCAAGAAGATGCTGGGTGAAGCATTGAATAGCAGCGGGAGTTCCAGGTCGTCAACAACCTCAACTTGATTCCAAATTCTCGATCTGATTTTATTTTTGTATTCTGGGGTTGGAGTTTTGACAGGCTCTATTTCTTCATCCACACAATCTTGCTGCATAGCTATCATCTGCAAAAAATAATTCAGTCCCTTTGATTCCAGCAAAGGAGTTGCATGACTCGAAGAATTATCGCCGGTGGTTTCACTTTGTCGTAGAAGAAGCAAATCTTCGTCATCTAAAATTCTCGGTGACTCATTAGGACCGTTTGGCGGCTGGTCTTGCTGATCATGCTGATCACTTATTCCTGGCCCAGTGGCCAAGTGCGGAACGTTTAAAGAATTCAAAACGCTTTGAAAGCTTGCAATTTCTTTTTTTCGGGCTTCAGTTACACTTTCTGGCCATTTGCACGATAGCAGATTAGACGAGCAGTTCTTGCAACTGGGATATGAAGACTCGTCGCACTTTTTTCTGCGCCGTCGACACGTTAAACAGCCTGTACGACATCTCCTCTTCATGATTCGAATTTCCTATGAAGATTTGGCCATGGAGGTGAATAAACCTAGTGTATTATAGAGATTTCCTGATCGGGTAAGCGTTCACCGCGCTTAGCACTTCGGCTCGATATGCAGTGATGTTGAGCCATTCAGCCTATCGAAATCGTTCAAAGGCATCGAAGCATGCCAAAACATTTAAAAATACGTAAAACGCACTCCGAAACTCAATTTTTTTATCCCTTTATCTTCTTCTAATTTATTGCAGCTCTAGTCTGTACACAGGCCACAGATACGAGCCGCAGCGCAGGCGCTAATGCACTGATAACGATATCAAGTGTCTTGATGGTGAATGCACAGACACATGATAAGAATGACAGACAAAACAAAAAAAACTAACGGCAAGTATTGACGGCCAATCTCTTTTTCGGGCGATGAATAAACAAAAGTCAAACATTATGAGATGTTGCCTGAGCCATACATTCCAAGCACGAAAATACGAGAAACTTGCGAGGTTATAAAAACTAACTATTGCAATAGCTCAAGAACAATATCCTTTAGACCGCACTCTATGCATCTTGATCAATTTCCGTCAATCCAAGTGCATCGCATGTCTTCCATTGTGGCGGCTGATTCCCACAACCCACGTTTAGTTCACGTCTTGGCACATCACAATTTTGTTTTGAAGTACCAGAAGCTTTGCTCACAAAAAATCCATCACCTTAGAGCAAGATTGGAATTGATTGGAATCTAGTCCAATAGCCATTCTGAAAACGGCCGAATCAAAACATCAACCCGGCATTTACGTGAATCATTTCGACTGCACATGAAACACCAAAAGTGGAAGCGGAGCCAAATAAGCTTTTTCTGTCTTGATCTTGCACCGTCAACCCCCTGAAACCGTCGTTATGACATGTTTCGCTTCGAAAACAGCAAAGACTTGTTCATTTTGTCTTCACCTTTGAATTGATTCGGATGTGTTGGATGTTCCGGCCGTGAAATACTGATTTCGCGAAATCTTGTAATCCTATAATTTTGCACCACCTGCGTCTGGCTTCTTGGAAGAAGCAACGCACAGCGGCATTTGAGCAATGAGAATTTAGCCTAAATGTTGGCCATAAGAATTCTGGAGGCGTTGCGTTACACCAATTATAGAGGCCTTACTACATCGACTATATCGTCAGGTTTAGTGTGCTGCCATCACCAAGTGCCTAAAAAGCATCAACCGAATTCTTCCTCCTAACCATGATTTGACCTCCCACATATAGTACCTCATAACCTTAACTCGCAGGGCATGACCACTCAACGTCTTTTCTGCACCCTCTTCGGCATGTGTCCCAGCGCCCGTGTGCAGTGCCGATGCACCCACATTCTTCAAACACACCTCTAAACAATTCCCTATACAACGCTCTTTCTCTCCATACAAATACCCCCCACTCTCCTTCCTTCGATCAATTTCATCCAAACCACGCCAGCGGCCCTTCGTAGCACAACATCCCGCAATATTTATTCCCTTCCCTGGCTAATTCATCCATCATTCTGTCGATATGCTGACCGAGCCCAAAACGCCACTCCGGAATATCGACCGCATATCTAAGGCCTCTAATAAAACCGTACGTCTGAGCCGGTCCCGCTTTTCGGCCATTCACCTACCGCCTCACGAACTATACGGAGTCTTGCTGGAGATCCTGCTGAGACGGTCTCACAACAGAATCAAACGATCTGCAAGTGCTTCGCGCGTTGCCAGCTCGCCGGTGCAACCACCCAAAACTGAATCTCGCAAGAGAAGACGCTCGTCGACAATCTTGTCCCGTGAATCCGGAATCGTGGAACATATTCTGAAAGATTACCTACGATCGTTCTCAAGGGCCATAGTGCGCGAAAATGGCACTTGCCCAAATTCGTCTACAAGCGCACCTAGCGAAAGTGCACCTGAAAGTGCTGAGTCGGTTGTAGAAAAATGTGAATCTGCAGTTGACCTCTCAAACCAATTTCACCAGTCACTCCCACTTCCTTCGGAGAATCCATTGAGAACGCCAACCACCCGGCGGAGAGTTAATCCACGGAGAAACTTGCGGGTGAGGCAAGAGTACGATTTCATGAAGTACTTGGATCATGCAGCCGAAGGCACTGGAAATGTATTCAAAAATGACTACACTTCGGTTTTCGAAACAGAAGCCTCGACACCAAGAAGCAGACAAGAACCTGTATTCCGAAGCGATTCTGGAATGGACTACCTCGAGCTTCGTGCAGATTTCGAGCGTGCAATCTTACATTCTAGACAAGCATTTGCGATGCTCGACCCACATAACTCTGGTGGACCGTCTTCTGCGCTTGACGACAATCCCGAAGATGACGATAATTATCGCAGACCGATACTAGAGTACGACGATCGACAAATCACTTTCGGAATTAACCCTGATACTGACATGAGAGTTTCTGGAACTACAGCTGTTCTTTCTAGATCATTTGCAGACTCACCATTTTTCTTGAAAAAATCTACTGTTGACATTTCGAAGGACCCATCGGTCTCCGCTCGAGAAAGTCCTTCTGACACTCCTTCACGTCTGCAGAAACTTCAAGCAAATACAGTCACGCCTCCAAATCCAGATCTTCACAGAGCATTGCCAATTGATGCTAGGGAGCTTGTTGATACTACACCTGGGAACTCCAAGTCACTTCTGGGAAATACGGAATCACAGATTCATGGTATTGTTGACTCAAAAGACGAGGATTCACTCGTTTGATCGGTCAGGTTCTTACTGAAAGATGACCTGAGAAACGGTCACTCACCAGACAATGCAATTTACGAAGGAACATCTATACGTTTTTGTGGATATCCAGTGCGTTGAATTTTTACTTTTACTAATTAATCCAGTCATTCAGTGTAGCCAACACTGTTTTGACTAGTTTTCGAAGATTTTTGTATCTACGTCTGGAACGTTGATACGGAGACACTATTCGCAGAACAATCGCTTACAATCGCTTACAATCTTTTATTTAATTCTACTGCGGCAACAAACTTGAGATACGAGCATTCATTGCTCAATTTATGTACATTAATATAATATTCCAGATATCAAAAAAGTAAGACACTCCACTTTAAATTTCAGCAGCATATACTTTCTGGTTACCTCTTACCAATTTGAATAGTTCGAATATAGCCGCTGGGGTAACACCTTGGATTCTCCTAGCCTGACCAATTGTCTTCGGTTGGATTGTATTCAACAAATGACAGACCTCGTTTGACAACTTCATGTTGCCTGTATTCAGGTATTCAAAATTGACTGGTAAGAGGAGGTTTTCATCTGCTTCAAATGCCTTGACATGGGCTTGCTCTTTTCGGAGCCATGGCTCATAAGTGCTTTCGACATTCAACTTGTCCAAATTCCACTTTGAAAGATTATCAAAGCAATCTGGTAAAGGAGCTTGCGTGATTGATTCTAAGTGAGGGATCAAGTCTTGTAATGTCATACCCTTGTAGGAGAGGAGCTTCCATCCATTGACGTTTGTGTGTGCGTTCACTTGATGAGTGCCTTTGAGCACAGGGGCCCATTTGGAACCGTTCTTGGCAATAGATTTAAGGTATTCTTTGACCTTGTTGTATTGATCTTGTTCTTCCATATAATGGTTGTATCGAGAAGTTCCGACAACACCGGCAAGATATCCCCGTTCAGTCAATCTTAGGTCCGCATTGTCGGCTCTGATTGAGAAGCGGAATTCAGATCTCGAGGTAAACATTCGGTAGGGTTCTTCAACGCCCTTCGTGATCAAATCGTCAATAAGAACACCGGTGTATCCATGTGACCGGTGGAATTCAAATGGTGGTTTGTTCATTTCTGCCAAACCTGCATTGATACCAGCAACGCAGCCTTGAGCAGCAGCTTCTTCATAGCCCGTAGTTCCATTAATTTGGCCTGCCAAGTATAAACCATCAATTAATTTCGTCTCCAATGTGATTTTAAGTTCGCGAGGGTCGACATAATCATACTCGACACCATAGCCAGGCTGGAGCATTTCAACATTCTCACATCCGGGCATCATTTTGACTATTTGTTCTTGGATATCTTCTGGCATGGTGGTTGAGATTCCGTTTGGATAGACATAATCTGTGTCTAGTCCTTCGGGCTCAAGCCAAACTGTATGGGAGGTTTTGTCTGAAAACCGTATCACTTTGGATTCAATAGAAGGACAATAACGGGGCCCTTTCACTGTTTCTCTGATGTGTATGGACTTGTCAAGATTATCACTAATCATCTTGTGGAATTCTGGCGTTGTGCTTGTTTGGTGACATTGAACTAGTTGATCGATCAAAGTGACTTCATTATTCATGTATGACATTGGTTGAGGGGGGAAGTCAGAGGGCTGCGCAACAAGTCCCCTGTAATCGATTGATTTTGACAGAAGACGGGGTGGCGTGCCTGTCTTCAAGCGCCCTAGTCTGAAACCAGCATCTCGCAAAGTTCTTGACAATCCAAATGTAGCAGCTTCACCGATTCTACCAGCCGGGAAAGAGCGAAGGCCTATATGAATCTCGCCCCCGAGGAAAGTTCCCGTGGTAATCACAACTCTGTCACAGGAAAATACAGAGCCACTTTCCAAAATAACACCTTTCACGGCACCATGGAGTCGGCCCCCAGTATCTGTTCGATGTTCAGTTGGATCTACAATTATGTCTTCTACCAGATCCTCCACAACATCCAAATTCTCGTAGTTCAAAATTACTTTCTGCATCTCCTCGAGATAAATCTTCCGGTCGATCTGAGCGCGAGGACCCTGAACCGCGGCACCCTTCGAAGCATTTAATGTTTTAAAGTGTATTCCTGCTTTATCAGTGATCTTGGGTGCAACACCATCCAAGGCATCCACCTCTCGTAGCAAAGTTCCTTTTCCAACACCACCCATGGAAGGATTACAGGACGCAGTGCCGATTTTTGAGATGTGCGGAGTGACGAGTGTTGTTCTGGCTCCAGCTCTGGCAGAGGCAGTAGCTGCTTCACATCCAGCATGTCCAGCACCAATGACCACAACCGGCCAGTGCGGTGCCGACTTGAGTTTACTTGAAAGCTCAGCATTGATGTATATGTTCCGCCGAGCTACAACCTGTAATGTTGCGCGTACCATGATGGCTTTATCAGTTTTTTCGTTAGCTTAGTTGAAAAGTGATCTATGGGCGTGCACAGAAGCTCATCTCTCATAGTTGATCCCAAACAGGAAACCATCTCGAATTAGTATCTACTTGATCCATACAAAAATGTCCACGGCTGCAGATGACTTAGACGATGGCTTGCTATATGATATGGAGTCACACGATGGGGTAGATGTCGCTCCATCCAACACCGATGACGGATATCAGCTGGACATAGAGACAACAGTTGAGACTAGCGATGAGCCACCTAAGAAAGTTGAAAGCACCAAAAAGAGAGCTGCGCCATCATCCAAATTCCAGGAAAAGAAGAAAATGAAAATGCAAATTGACGTTGACCGCAAGAAAGGTATCTCTCTCGAGTCTTCTGTTGATGCAATTGCCGATTATATCAACGAGTCGTTGAGAAGAAAGAATTCGGATCTTTCCGCCTTGGAATTGGCAGAGATGTATTTCAAAAAAACCGATTTCCGTTCAACCTCCGAATTTACTGAGCCAAGAGTCCCAGAAAATCTCTCGAAGTTCATTCTTGGTAGATTCAAGAATATGCTTCCAACCTCGACACCTGGCAAGAAAAATGACAATAAAGACAAAAAGAAGAATAAGAAGGACAAATATAAGAAGAAGGACAACAAGGGAAGCTCTGAGGGACTACTGCAGCCCGAAGGCGCAGAGCGTAAATTTATCGCCATCCTTTCAATGTCAGCTCTTCGCGCCTGTGACGTTCACAGAGCCCTTAATGAGATTCCAGGCTCCTCATTGAAGCTCATCAACAAGAACAAAATTGATGTTGATTTAAAACTTGTCAAGAGCACCTGGTCCCGTGTGTTGTGCTGCACTCCTGGCCGTTTACAGAAGGTCTTAGCTACAGAGGATCTGCCACTCAAAAAGGAGGAAATCAAGATTGTCATTGTAGACAACTCGTATCTTGATCAAAAGATGCAGAACGTCTTCAACATAGCAGAGACCTGTGCAACTTTGAAAGAGTTGACCGAGGGCGGTGCCAAAATCTACATGTTCTAGGGAATCATTTGTATATTAATTGAGGTGTTTCATATTTTGATGTTAAAATTCGTAACTTATGATGGCTGGTCTACTTGAGCAGCAATGGCATATATGTCTCCCGTCCAGACTGATAGAAATTGGAGACACTCCTCAAAATATTCTCGATGGATGCTTCATCAAGCGAACCGCCTTCACTTATTTGCATCAACTTTTCGGAGAAAGTAACAAAATGCTCATTTGCAGTTAACTTTTCATCACCTAATGTGAATTGAAGAACGAAAGCAACATTGGCTAGCAATTGACGAGCTGGGAAACTTTGAAGAACACCAGCTGTATCCCCGTCTTCTGCTGTACTCGACACCTCATCAGTTAATTTTTGCACGCCCAGGGTCAGATCATCCGTGACTTCACCTGGCTCTTTGCTTTCCTCCAAAGTTGAATCTTCTTGTCCAGGAACTAATTTGAGCTGGTCTAAGCTCAAGTTTCCGAGCAATCTTCTCATGATCCATTTGTTTTTTGTATTCACGAAAATGCTTCTCACCTCGTCGTCGGAATATAATGTGTACAATTCACCTTCCGAAAAGAGTGAAGATTTGAACATCCTCGAGGCTAGCTCACTCATGAATGAATACACATACATATGAGGTCCAGAAGGTAGGGTTGCGCCCTCACTGGTTTGTGAAACGTACATGGGTTTTGACAATGCAGTAAAAAATTGATTGCCAGATTCTTCTTCGGGTAGGAGCGCTTCAAAAATTTTATCGTAAAGGCTGCAAGCATCTTCTTCGAAATCAAGAAGAACACCTGAATCTGGCAAATTGAGCACCGATATGTTTTTACGTAAGATGAGTATGACACTGAGTAAAAACTGAACGGAATCCACAGGATTATGGTCGGGGATGGACAATAGACTCTCTGATAAAGATTGCTTGAACGACAAAAGGCAATCTACCACGGACTTTTTGAGATTTGCCGAAAGAGTCTCGAAACTTTGCTCGATCTGAGCTTGGCTAAAGTCTCCCCAACCATCAAAAGTTGGTCCATCTCTGAATGACTTTGTAAATACGCTCTGAATTTTCTCTCTAATATCTGATTTTGCAGAGAATAGCTCCAATAATGAGCGTTGCGAATAAAACCATCTCTTCAACTTGCATAAAGTCGAAACAGAGGTAGAGTGAGAATTGAGAGAATCATTGAGTGATGCAATCTCAATCACTGTTTGAATGTAATTTGATATGTCAATATCGATCGAGTTAACAAAGTCCAATGTGAAGGGCTCTGAATTTCTGGATGCGGCAGGGGGAATTGCTAGAAGGGTTGAAATATCGGTCGTGAGTTCTGACTGTTTTTCCTTCACATACTGCTCAACAGAAGCTAAAATCTCTTTCATGAATGTGGATGCGAGGTGTATATGGGAAAAGTAAAGCACTGATACCGCCGCTGTATCATTCTGCGATGAGAGAAGCTCTACCTTCCGCAAAGAAGCAATTGAGTTGTAGAGTAATTTCAATTTAGAAGTGGGCTCGTTACTGTCCTTGCTGGTAAGGCTAACCAGAATACGGGTCATGAATGTTTGAAGATGTGAACCGAATCCAGCAAGGGAAGATTTTGAGAGTCCAAAATAGTCTTCATCAAGGGCGCTATAATTCTCCAGAGGGAATTGGACGACTTTTGTATCCAACCAATTGTGGAAACCAATTAGGTCAACAGGACTCCAAGTTTTGAGACCATTGAGTCGCGAATTTATATTTCTGAAATTGTCTCCAATCAAATGATTTTGGATCATACGACATGTTTTTTCGATGTAAGAGAAAATGAGAAAGAAATTGACATTCTCTAGTTGGCTTCGATCTCCTGTAGCAAACTCGTCTAGCTGTTGAACAAAGTATTGAAATCTCAAATCAATGAGATGCTCTGCAAGTTTGCTGGTGGAATTGAGTTGTTTATCATTGGACGTAACTATGATATACGCAACCAAAATATTGACGATTGGCAGGGATTGCACAGCATACCCCGAGGATTGCTGGCCGAGGCTGTCCCAGTCACTCGATTCTTCGTAATCTTCTTCGTCAAAAGATTCATCGAAAAGGTCTAGTGCATCCAACTCGACCCAAGAAGCCGATGGACGTAAAAGGAGCTTAGCGGATGCAAGGTCGCCATCATCGGAGTCGAAACTGCTCGAAGCCAATCTTTTTTCCAAGAACGCAATGAAGTTTGCTCGAAGGCGTGTGTAGTTGGCCAAAATATGTGGATGAGAATCGAAAGTTTGCTGGAAAACAGACGACACTGTATGGTACAACTTTGCAAAATGCACAAGGGCTGCTGTACTAGGCACGCTGTTCGTCTTTAGCTTAAGATCAAAGCCAATGATTTTGTTGTTGATGATATTGTTCAATATTGTTGTCTGCAGCAAGTTGCGAGCCTGCTCTGCTTGTATGCTTCGAGACTTTGAGGCGAACCGGGAAGCTGCACTTGATCCGAATTGGACATGAGTAGAGCGACGATACGACAAGTCAGATAAACGAGCATCAACACTCAAAGATTCTCCGCACATTTTGTCCACATCTTCGGCGATCCGAATGAGATCACGGTATTTTTCACCCACTAACGTGTGAAGATCTCTCTTAGCTTTACTGACCTGTGACGTGTATTCAGAGTAGATTCGTTGAATCAGGCGGACCAGGTGAGTTTGGAATAGCTCGTCGACTGTCATGTCTTGTATTGAGGGGGCCAGTAAGACGGTTGAGTCGGTCATTTTGGCTACTATTCGATGTTTAACAATCCCGATTGAGTCAATGAAACTTGAGAAGAATTGTAGTGAGATGATACGAGTAACGAAATTGGAAGAGATATCAATCCGTTAAATGGCCGGCGAGTCGAGACAAGCGAGAGCTCCAATTGACAAGTGGAATCTTGAGTAGTAAATACTGGTATATCGTAGTATTGTGCAGTAGGAAATACAAAATCTGACAGGCAGTCAAACTGGGGGAACCTGTCAATGAATACCAAAAAATATTAGTTTGTGAGCGGTTTTACTTTTTGAATTTTATCTAGGATAGTTGGTTTAGTGCTATTGGCATCCCAGTGTAAGTTCCAGTGTAGATACTTAGTGAAAGAGGCATATGTCACCATACTTACCAGCATGGTAAGACCATAGAGATATATTCCAAACACATTTGACAAATTCTAATTCAATTACACTTGAATTTTCGTTTGGGAATCACCTTTTGTTTCTAGATTGGGAGATACCTCTATTCGTTTAAACAAACCATCTTAAAATTTAGCAACAATTGAGAAAATGGAAGAAAAGAAATCCAATTATGTCGCAAAAATAAAGGCCGAAAATTGCAAATAGTTTTTCAGTCGTTTCATTTGGTTGACCACCATATCTACTAATCAAGATCTCTCCACATACACCCCATAATCCCCAATGAACACTACTCCACAGGGCGACAACCTCCTAACAGCGCTTGCTGCTGGATGCACCGCATCGGGTCTTGCAGCCCTTTTCACTTTCCCGCTTGATTTCGCTAAAACCAGGCAACAGTTGACGAACCAGGCAGCTAGAACGGAGCACAAGGTCTACGTCAATATTGGAAGCATCTCGCATGTGATGACTGGTTCAAGTGCACTTGTAGCAGGAAGTGTTGTCAAGAACTTCTCGCGTATTGTGTCCTACAATTGGGCATCGAATTTCATGGCAATCGATACTCGTTCGGAGAAGAAGAAGACCAGTGCTCCGCGTGTTGTCATTGCGGCAGCCATGACTGGATTTATGGAGTCGTTGTGGATTGTTCCTTTCGAGCGAATCAAAACTACCATGATCGAGAACAGGTTGTTGGAAGCTGAGAAAGCAGGCAACCTGAACCCTGCCTTGGACATTACCCGAGGTAAACTCAAAACCCACCATAAGAATTCCGTTACGGCACGTCAATATCTTCTGCCGCACGCGTACTACACCTCTGAGGTGGTGAATATGCTCAAGAGCGGGAAAACTCACTCTAAATTTCTGACCCACACTCATCTGCATGGCCAAGCACATTTGGATGCTTTGAAAATTGAATTTAATAAGACTCCTGCCTTGACTTTCTTCAAGACAGTTCGCCAGATGTACGCTTTGGAAGGTATCCATGCATTCACAGCTGGTACAATGATAACTCTCTTGCGCCAATGTGGTACATCTGCCGCATGGTTCTCTACTTACAATGCCACGAGGCAATTGATCGATCCACATGGAAACTCGGCCGAACCTCGCTGGTTTTCGCGCCAAATTGGCACAACGCAGCAATCCTTCTTGTACCTAGTGTCTGCGTTGGCAACTGTTGCCGTGACTCAACCTATTGATGTCGTCAAATCGCATATTCAGCTGAAAAATGGAAAACTCTTGTATAAAGACTCCCTCACTACTGCTTACAAATTGGTAGCCAAAAAGGGCTTCTGGCTGTTGTACGCTGGTGCTTTCCCTAGAGGTTTGAAGATCGCTGCTCACGGCTCTCTTACGGCTTTATTGTACAGCTATGTCGAGAAGAGTCTCAATGTCATGGGCAACGAGTTTGTATTCACGGACTAATTGGTTTGTTTATTCCTCTAAATACACAGGGATTAATGTTTCACCACTCTTATGCTTGACCCCATTGAATTGTCGCGCGAGCTTACCACCCGCAAAACTCGGTTGACTGAATGCTATATCATGTTTCTGCAAGGTCATAGCAAAAATCAGAGCTGTTAGAACACATCCAAGAAGCTGTTGGGCGATGCCATGACGACGCCATTTGGGTGCAACCCAAATCCGCGAAATGCCCACCTTCGCTCTATTGTTGACCTGTTTAGGAACAACTTCTTGTGTTCTATCGAGCATCCACCGGGCTTGTTTTGCGGTGTCGTGGATGGGCTCGGTGACACACAATCCTACGATCCTCTTTTCGATAACGGCAACGAAAGCATGGCCTGCCACACTATCGTCTGCTATGATTTTCCAAGCCTCACTACCGGCTGGAGCGTTTAACTCCTTATTCACCATGTCCAACAAGGTCTCTATTCGCTTTACTAGTCGTAGGCTATTTTTGTTTACGCAATACATTCTACATTCCATGGATTTGTTACCCAACAGGATGCGAAATTCACGGCAACTATTATTTGAGCCATTGCCTTCCAAGTCACAACGTGGCCCATTGACAAAAGTGTCATGATATTTCCGGTGAATCGAATTGTCCTTCTCCATATATGAATAATAGTTCATCCCGCAAGTCTTACAAGTAGTCGGGTTTGTAGCCAGAGCTAAGTTGAGTCTTCCTTGACCCAATCTCTTCAGCTGACGAGTATACATTTACAGCATAGAATTGAATTGAATTGTAGATGATAGGTTGAGTGAAACTATCAACAATGAGACATCTCCGTTACTGATCTGCAGGACACAGGAGGAGTTTCGAAAATAGAAACAAACAAGGAAAAGAGCATCAAAATGAAAAGTATCTGCAGCCGGACCGGCACAGCCTCTTTTAAATCACGATCTTCTTGGCGTTGAGATCCTGCTCCTGTTTTCCGCACGAACGGATGCTATGGCCGCTCATCTTCCGATCATGTCAGCTTAGATCTAGGTTAACGCCGTGTGTGCGGATTTTACTTATAACCACTAGGCTTATATCCGGCCAGTGACCTTGAAAAAGTGTTGGCAATTCTGTTTCTATGGGTCAAAACAAACCAAACAAGCGTCCTTTCCTTCGTCAAAAATTGAAAAAATTTGACAAGTTATCTCCCATTTATCACATCCTCAAGTTGCAATTGTAATCTTCAGGATCATTTTACAAGCAATTGAGTAGCCGCTCAAGGGCTGATTCCGCAGGTATAAGAGAAATTGGCTAGCAAAGTAGCTTTGGCAGGGATTTAGCTCAGCGGCAAAACAAATTAGCAACCACGCTAATTTTGCCACCGAACATCAGTAAAATAGATCTTGAATACCTGAATATTTGCGTTTGATCAACTCTCGATAAAAAAAGCGTTTTCTGGAGGATAATGATTTGTTCATCCTAATTTCGGATTTAAAATGTTCCGCACTAGACCTCTCGCGCTTATTAAGTGATCTGTTCAGTACATCAAATAGATTTTAACATCCGTGCCTGAACTGCAGGACATTGCGCATGAAGAGATGTGGTCTCATAACCCCGAACTTAACCGACATGCTTGGGCCACTATTTATATGACATGAAGGTTTTGCTGCCTAATTTTTGATAGTTTTTTGATAAAACTACTGATTCTTCTCTCGGTGCTATCTGGCTATCTTCTCAATCTCAACACTCTGGTTCATTTCGGAGCTGCTGTATACTGAAAGACCTTGGCCAGTATTGTCTCTGTCATCATATTCTTGATTTCGTCACATACAAAAGCTATTCGATGAATCCATTAGAACTCCAATGGACCCCTTCTTCGGGATATCCGACAGCCACCTCAATGGTGTCAACGTTGCTGTCCATCAATCCCACAGCCGTTCCAGCACTCACTGAATCAATGGTCCACGCGGCAGAGAGTCTTGCTACAGCTACTCTTAGAAATGACTTGATTCTGCTTTCGCGAGTCATTCGTGGAGCCAAGGCTTCGTTGACTGCCATTAGTGCCCAACAGGTGATTGCGACAGCCACTGAATCTGCGCAACAGGCCGAGGCCACCCTGGCGCTCCTTCAGGCATCGTACAACTTACAAAGGTTAGCTCTAGAGGAGAATTTCTATAAATACTACATGAACTTGGGCGCCAATGTCTTCTTTTTTGTGGTGTTTGCATTGCTCTTGTTCTTCAATGTTGGGATGTTGTACAAGAGTCGTCACCACTGGTACAACATCTCTTTCATCTGCGGTTACATTCTCGAGTTCCTTGGATTTTTGGGTCGTATCTTGTCGACCACCAACTACACAAACATGAACTATTATTTACTCCAGTATGCGCCGCTCACGATCTCACCTGCTTTTTTCATGGCTGGTATTTATTTCATTTTCGCTCAAAATGTCATCATGTACGGAAAGCAATATACTATATTGCCCCCGATCTGGTACTCTTACTTTTTCATTGCAAGCGATGCTATTTGCTTAATTGTCCAAGGTGTTGGTGGTGGTATGGCTTCTGAAGCTTCCAAAACTAGCACAGATCCTGCGCCAGGAACTTGGACCATGTTTGCAGGTGTGTTGGCTCAGACAGTCGCGATGTCTGTTTTTGTTATTTTCTGGTTCAACTTTTTATGGCGTCTTTATTTTCACCATACTAATCCGAACAGCACAAACAAATTGGCCAAAAAGGGACTCCTAAACTATTTCCGCCTCTTGTTACATTTACCTTCCACACGTGCCTATAAGGCAGAGGAGTTGGAACCCTTCTATGACCCCGAATACCACCATATCCGTCAACGCAAGCTTGTCCCATATTTCCCCCTCGCAATTACCATTGCTGTTGCAGCCATTTATATCAGATGCATTTACCGTGTTGTTGAGCTCAAGGAGGGTTTTGATGGCTACCTTATTACACATGAAGTATTCATTATGGTGCTTGACGCCGCTTTGATTTTCATTGCAGGTGCTGTATTCGTTCCTTTCCACCCTGTATTTGTATTCGGACCTAAGAATATTTTCAATGTTGCGAGAGTCAGAGGCAAACATAACGCGGATCAAGAAAACAAAAGAGGTGATGAGAGTTTAGATACCCTGATGGATGAAGTTCCTCCCTCAAACGTTGATCTTACTTATGATAGAATTCCAGCGGCCAAGGAAAGAGCTTGATACCTATTCACTACCCCTTTGAAGATTGTTTGTTTTTCTCTTGTTCATTCATTTCATCCGTGATTTCAACTCAATCGAGCGCCGGGAGCCCATGAGCAAATATCTTTTTTTGTAAACCTCAATATAAACGTCAAAAGTTAAAACTCAATGTGTAGATTTATATCTTCTCAGAACACTGAAGTAGTTTATTAAAAGTTTTACATGTCATACCTTCTTCGAAATTAAGTTTAGAATGCTCAATCCATAGAACCTTGCTTTCCAACTGAGCAAAAACACATACAACCGAACTAACAAGGAAAGGTGGTTGCCTCTATTGATTCATTTTTCAAAATGACAAAATTGGAAAATAAATATATGCAAGTCAGGGCTTCAATCGAACCGCAGTAATATTTGACTCAAAAAAATTCTCTACTCCGGGACTATCTTGAAACCACAGCCCTACCTGCAGTCTCCATTAAGGTCGTTTACCCCGGACAATCTGTATGGTCCCATATACAACTCCAATAAGTGAAAAATCAGCAAAGCCTCTTCATGTCTTCATCCTACGCAAATTTGCTTCCAGTGAATGGAAAATGGAAGCAACAAATCACAGATTACCTCACTGAAGATGTACCCTCATTTGATTATGGTGCATTTGTGGTTGGCGACAAACACGAGACGGCGTCTTTGTACATGAAGCAAGCTGGTATGATTTGTGGAGTTCCTTTTGCCAACGAGGTTTTCAAGCAGTGTGAGTTGGAAGTGGAATGGTATTACAAGGAGGGAGATTACATTGAGGAGGAAGTGTTGCAAATCAACAAAGGGCGCCTTGTGGTGGCCACTGTTACTGGTCCTGCCAACAAGATCTTGCTCAGTGAGAGAACTGCATTGAATTTGCTTGCCAGATCTGCTGGTATTGCAACTCAGTCATACTTGACCAAGAAGTTAGCTGATGAGCACGGATACACTGGACTCATTGCTGGAACAAGAAAAACTACCCCTGGACTCAGACAATTGGAAAAGTATTCCATGCTCGTTGGTGGAGTTGATCCTCACAGATACGATTTGAGTTCCATGGTCATGCTCAAAGACAATCATATCACATCTACTGGAAGCATCTCTAAGGCTGTCGCCAGCGCCCGTAGCGTTTGCGGATTTGCTGTGAAGATTGAGGTCGAGGTGAGCACCGAAGCTGACGCTAGAGAGGCAATTGATGCTGGTGCTGATGTTATCATG
The DNA here is from genome assembly GCF_035610405.1 of Australozyma saopauloensis. Taxonomy (NCBI): domain Eukaryota; kingdom Fungi; phylum Ascomycota; class Pichiomycetes; order Serinales; family Metschnikowiaceae; genus Australozyma; species Australozyma saopauloensis. The sequence goes on from NC_086132.1 coordinate 61,726, forward strand.
TTGGACAACTTCAAGGGCCCAGAGTTGCAAGAGGCAGCTTGCAGTTTGAGAGCACACTACAAGAACTCGAACAAGGCATTCTTGTTGGAATGCTCTGGTGGCTTAACCATCAACAACTTGAGCACCTACTTGTGTAACGATGTCGACATTTACTCGACTTCTTCTATCCACCAGGGAACAGGTATTGTTGACTTCTCTTTGAAGATCAATGCTCAGTAAATGCGATCCAAGAACCACAAAAAAGATTTAAAGAAACTAGATGCGATCATAGCGATTGCTTTAATCAACGAATCCCAGACACGCTTTGTAGAGGTAACGTTTCAAACCCAGTGTTGAAACCTATCACATTTGCAACATTGTTTAGCACCTTTTCTGTCACTGGATCAGATACTGCGTCTTTATCCTCGGCCAGCGATTCGTCGACATGACCGAGGTATTCCATGCTATGGACTTGTCCACTATGGCTAATCAAAGACATGTTACTACTATCCGCAGTAGGTAGAGGGTACTTGGATGCACCAAACACGGCCTTTTTGCCAAAACATCTGATGGCACGGACATGGGAGTCTTTTCCATCCTGATGATTGGCTAGAATAATGATCTTAACCACGAAGCACTTGAGCAAGCCGTCTCCGCGGACCCCTTGAAAGATTATATGCGACCATCCCACTGGTTTATCAAAACTCACAACACAAACCTCTGTGAGATCCCAGCTAGAGCTACCAGCCATAATCCGGATCTTCAGCGGTGTGTACGATTCATCAATGTTGTAGTTGCAAAACAACAGAATGCGCTCAAGCGACACCTTTTTGGAGAACTGAAGCGTGATTGAGTGTAGCTTATGGTGTGCGCTTTCGCCGTTGACTCCAGGATCAGGCGTGCCATCAAGACTCCCATCCGATTGCCAGTATGTGTTTGCGTTATCTTCCCTCAATTGATCCAATCCATGGCCTTGTTTATGTGAGGAAAGCTTCCATGTGGCAAGGGGCGATAGATCTAGAAGTTGTAAACTGTCGATTTCTTCTAGTCCACGTGCATAGTATTCATTTTGTAGGTGTTCAATTGATTGTTGATCTCCATTTGAGGTTTCTTGAGCCTCTTCGTGAGGAACATTGAAATCAGCAGCATCTCCCTCGGGTCCATTATATCCTTGGTAGTATGATGTTGCGTATGAAGCATCGGGATGTCCGATATCTGAGCCCTGGGGCTCTGAGGCAATCATATAGTAGATTTGTGGTGGTTGCAAAATGAAAAGTGTGGAGTTGATATGTTGGTGCGAACAGGAGTACGACAATTAGAGATTTCCAAAACTGGTGATGAAATAGGCTGGATTAAGGCATCGGCTTCTTCTGAGTGCTTTTTATTTTATTTAGTTTCTTTCCCTTTGTGAATCTATTCGGCTATACCCAAAACGTCTCTGATGTAACTAAAGCGAGGTTCTACGTCAAATGAATATTCGTCTCGTTTATTTATTGGTAATAGAAGTTGGTTCATCATTTGGTCAAACATATCAGGGTTCAGCTACAAGTGCTTCAGTTTTGTCCACAGGAGCCTCCTTCTTGGGCTCCTCTTGAACAGCTTCCTCCTCGGGCTGCTCTGCCAGAGCAACCTCCTTTGGCTCATCCGACAGATTTGGGACGGTTTCGTCTACGGCGGCCCCCAGACTGTTCGAAAGTTGATTCGTCGTATCTGGAGTTGCTGGTTCCTCGTTCAGCTGCACGTTCCGAAGTTTCAGAGGTCCTGCGGTAGGAACTTTTTTTGAAGGGGTACTGTCAATCAACGTCTCTTTTAGTAAGTCTGTGGCGCTGCCTTCTCTGGAGAGCTTTCCACCGTCTTTGGTCACATCAGGTGAGGCGGCGGCAGCAGCTGCTTGCGCAGGCTTACGTTTGGGGATGAATCTTGGAGTGAAAGCAGTCTGGAAGTGGTCAGCATGGGCGACGCCATGTCTTTTCAAAGCACGGCGCTTCAACACCTCGAAGTAAGAAATCTTGCCTTTGAGACCGGCAAATTCCGTGCCATCTCTATCGAAAAACATGAGCTCACCGTTGTCCTCATCCTCGTCACCAATCATGTAATCGTCAACGCGGGAACTGTCTAAGTATCCGTCATCTTCATAAGACTCGCTCTTATCAATCTGATACTTGCCAGCCTCGAGGTCTGTCACGAGCATAAATAAAAGCTCCTGTAAGCTCGAAGCGACCACAACCTTCGTGTCAAAGTCACGACCAAACAATATTATCTGGCCACGAACGCCCGCATTTCCTGGAGCCAAATCAATGGCCAAAACATTTCCAGCCAGGTCTTTCGAGATGGGGATCCATCCACGGTGGACGTAGGCCAGCTGGACCGCATCTAGAGGCACAGACTTTTGGTGCAAGAGGTAGTTATTAGCAATTCTTTCAGACAAAGCAGGGTCAACTGACAGACCGGCCGAGGAAGAGGCTCCAGAAGCATCGGCAGCAGCACGCTCGAGTTGAGCCTGCTGGTGCTTCAATGTCATGTACTCTTTCTCTACACGCTCAGCCACCTTGGACCATAGAGTGTATTCTTCCATGATACCTTCCATGTCCAAGAGGGGCATACCCATAATGATACCAGTAGGCTTGGAACCACGGAATTGGCCATCGTGACGCTTGTAGAATTGACGGATCTCAACAGACAACTGCCCTGCAGCCAAGTCCTTCTCGAACTCGTTCAAGTCGGCTGTCAGAACACCAGAATTGAGAGCATCCTCGAGTTCGGGGTACTCATTCTCGAGAAAACGCTCCAAACGGGCCCACAACGAGTCCACGCTTGGAATTGGAACCTGGCCTGTGGAACTCATGTTCAGCATTTCATGAATGGTGGTAGAGCTGCCATTGCCTCCGATCATATTGATATTGGTGGAGGAAGAGCGCATGCCGGGCCGGTAGCCGCCAATGTTGGTCGAACTACCGTTTCTAGAGTTGGCGAGCGAATTGCTTTGTGAATCGTTGAGAGGATTCAAAACGGTGGTTCCTGCAGTGCTGTGGGCGTAGGGAGAACCATACAGCGCATAATGATCCTCGGTAGTAACCGAGTGCAAGAACGCCTTGACGGAGTCCATAAAGCCCATTGTGTGGTGTAAAGATAGAGAGAGTAAGTAGGTGGATGAAACTTCAAAACGAGGGGGATAAACTTCGGGGAAGTTAGTGTGGGAGGCACGGGTGCACCAGCATAATGGAGCCAGGGCTGGCCCCTGGGCGGGCATAGTGCCGAAGAGACTTGAGAGAGAACTGAAAATATCGGCTTTGCTTGATTATACATGTGTATATTTTGTATGGTTGAGGTTCAATTTCGGGTGTATCGGCATGTGTCTTTTTGCCATGTTAGACTGATTGATAATAGCCTAAACGTCATGGCATGAGTAGGTCCGTCGTGTGAGCAATAATAGGGACAGTAAACGGTAATCCGACCAGAATGCGAAATTTTTTACTGACAAGCTATATACTTTCGTCAATGAGATCCTGGCTCTCATTCAGATTGACTTATGCCTGTTTGTCCCAGATTCATCTATTTTTAGCCATCGAAGCTTCTCCATACAAGATTGTGCCTGGGCTATTGCAGCAGAGGGTTTCTGATGGCAACGATTGTTAATAGAGAAGAAATGGTGTATTTTATTTAACTGCGCTGCATGTTCAATTGAAATTGCTGAAAATTATGCTTTGGCTCGTTTAGCCTAACTACTGGTCGTTTTTTGCTTCTCTCTTGGTCGACTTTTTGTCTCAATGATAGCTTGATTATTCAGCCATATTTGCTCAATTACTACTTTTGTTAGATGACCTATATTAATTGCTCTATCTAATCAACCTAAATAACCTTTTTATGTCCCAATGTGGCCTGCTAGCCATCTGATGCCCATCATCGGGCCGTCCACGGCCCGAAACTTCTGAGCTTCTCAAGCGATGTGTATTATCCTAGCGTCATCATCGAACTCGATACTAATATTTTGGTAATCTAGCGGAAATACCCGAGGGGTTATCTAACATCCAATGCCTTAAAGTTGTAAAAAAAGTTCAGTCTATATACTTGTCCGTAAACATGAGCTGCGAAGTTCTAAAGAAGATGAATTAAATATGAATGATTGCATTTGCAATCAATGTCTAATTATGTATGCGGAGAGGATTGGGGACCTTGTGACTACTTAGGAGTCCAAATCCCACTGGCTCTTGCTTTAAGGTAATTGAAGAGCTCGTCGCCAAAATACTGTTTCAATAGGTCCGGCTTCGACAAATCAAAGTTGGTGATTGCAATAGATGCTTCAACCAAGTCGTAATTGATGGCATCGCTAACCTTCAGGTCCTTTTTGTAGCTAGGGTGATGCAACACAAAGTCACGAAGGAAACGGGCAATCGTTGGGATTTTGCCTGCAGCTCTCTTGCTGATCAAAGCCAAATAGCTCTGGAGAGCAATCATTTGTCGAGCTGTCTCTTTGTCTTTGCAGTGCTTGTAGCTGTTGACAAATGTGGAAGGTAACAACTCTTCCTCAATGTACTTGATGATCATGCGAATCAATCCCGGGAAGCACTCAGAACCATTGATAAGCTCATCTGCTGTAAGTCTGACTTCATTAGGGCCATTTTCTTCATGGACGCATCCGACCTTGCCCTTGGCTTTACAATAGCCGTTGAGGTAAACTCCATTGGAGCTGATAAGGTCGTTGCCATCATTGATAAAGCGATCGAACCAGCTCAAATCGTATCCTTCAAATTGCTTGAAGTCTAGCTTCCATTTGTACGGGTTTTTGAACCAGAATTTTTCGCTTCTTGCTGCATCTACCTTATGGGCAGTGTCCATATTCTCGTCAATTTTCAGAATTGGGATATAGAAGTCGGGATTATATTTGAGGATGGCTTTACCGCAAAGAATGAGGAAAACAGAATATGCCGCATTCTCGAAATCGTTAAGCTGGATCTCCATTGGGCGGAACTCAACACGCCATCCTGGTTTCTGGGCTAATTCTTCATCTCCGTAACTACTTGGGTATAGCGCTGGGGGCTTGAATCTCAAAGTTTGCCAGTTTGTCAGCTGGATATTTTCGAAATGGTCATTATCAATCTGATTATCTTGCTCAAGTAGTTCACTGAAGATAACAAGCGGATCTCTTATGAAAAGATGGGCAAAGTGGGTCGCGAGAGGCTCGTCGAAGTTTTTATTCGCAATCAATTGGTCATATGCCTTCTTGTTGATTGGAGAGAAAAGGTCGTTGTACGATTTTTGGAAGTATGGCGAACTCGAATGATACTTTTCGTCACTCAAATACGAGTCAATCGAAGCATATCTCGACTTGGGAATCTTCTGGATTGGTTTGGAGTCAAGTGTATGCATGAGAGTGTCGCCGTATGCGTTTGCAAGTTTGTCACCGTTCACACCACGTCCGCCACCGAGACTAGCGATGTGGGCTTTGACCAGGTCTGCAACATCCAAGCCACCGAAGAGATCAAAGCCCTGATATGGCTCCAAATCTCTCTCAACAAAAGTTCTATCGTCAACAGCTCCGCTGATGACGTTCCATCTGACGTCTTGATTTACCAAAAAGCCTTTGAAGATAGGTGCAGCAGCAGATACAGCTAGCATGACGGGTGTCAAAGGAGCCAATGCATCATACAAATATCTGGCTTGCTCGATATCAGCAGCTTGCATTGTTACTTGTAAACAAGATGAACCCATACCAAAACCCATCAGGTCCATATAAACATGACCAGGCTTTGCAGCACCTAAAAATGGTTCTTGATCTGAGGGAAACAAATCACGTTTTGGAATAGAGTCGTCAATGAGTTTTGTATTCTCATCAGGATAAAACGGCAAGTTGATGGCCACCTTATGTCCTCTACGCTTACGGATGTTTGCGGTCAACGTGGGAAAGCGCATATGCTTGTTGATGATCTCATCTGGAAGGAAAAGGGATTGTGAGGCAGGACCGATGGGGCGAGCACTTGGAGAGGTGAACACACCACAGCCCATCCTGGGGAACGAGGTCAATGTGAGAGGAACAACATTCTCGGGTAGTTGTGACTGACTGACCTCTCGTCTTTTCACCATATTTTCCTCCACATACAAGTAATCATCAAGCAGATTACCATCGTAGGGGCGCAAAGGTGTTGCCTCTATCATGAAGCGTCCATATTCAGGATGGAAAGAGATATTGTTGTCCACGGACAACGCCAAAAGCTCGGGCTTTTCTGGATCGTTCAAATCGTCCAAAATGTAGTCTTTGTCAATGGCAAGTCGGGCTTTCTTCTCCTTCTCATTGACGTCTACTAGCATATACTCGACCTCATCACCCCAGTAGAAGTGGTCGTTCCGACGGCTCTTATGCTGGAGAAATATATTCTGCAACTGAACAATACCGTTTGCTCTTATATGTTCATTGTGTTTACGTGACGTATTCCAGTCGAGCGGAGTTCCAAGGGATAAAAGACCCATTGTTGGTAGCAAAATTGGCAATCGATGGCCTGATTCGGTGCGATCCCACGGGTTTAGCTAGTATGATTCCTTGTGAAAGATTCACAACGCACAGCAGAGAAAGTCACTAGTCTGATTCTATTCTCGAAGATGCGGCGCCGTTGTCGCGCATATAAATGTCTCAGTCTGAGGCAATTGGCAATCCTGTCTCATTTGATAAAGTATCAGAGGGTATCGGGTACGGTCACGTGACTTGGCATAATCAGTTGGAGGGACTTGGTTTGGCTAGCGGGTATCCTGACAAGAAATAAAGGCAACTGCATTCATTCCAAATCAAAAAATGTTAGATTTGGTATGATTTAGTGGTCTTCAGCAGACCGATTTTGTTGATACAAGTCGGGAAGCATTGTCTATTTCAGGTTGTAAGTGGGCATGTACGCTCTCACATTACTAAGCGTAGCTGAGGCGTCGGGAAATTAATTCCTAAACCGGATAGCGTTGATCTTTTTGTGTCAAATCATAGCGAAGTTTTGGCTGATTAATTGTAGTGAACAATTTTATGACGTAAAAATTTCATTGTTCGTATTGGAGCGTATTTGGTATTGACGGTGTTTGATAAGCAGCACTTGAACGCAAGACTTGGGTCTCGTGGTGGTAATTGAACTGGGTTAGAATTCAGGCTAATCCTCATGTGATAGTAGATGGAATCTTGAATGCAAATTTGATGGACTCTAGGAGGTAACTTGAAAATACTTCAATCGTCAATCTTCACTGTTCCGAGAAGGAGATGGGAGGCTGCAAGTATATTCACTATTGCTTAAGTGTAAACGACTTTCCCAAAGAGGTCTTGCTTTCGAGTACTGTGATGGATTTGAATTGTATTTTGGATCAATTATCTCATCCACCATCGTTAAAAGACGTCTTCCAAGCAGTCATCTTCTAGCAATATAGTAATGATATTTGAAGAATCATTAAATTGAACACAGCTCTATTTCTCAAAGAGGTAAAATAAAATATGAATGCGAAACATTCGTCCTTTTCGCAGTACACTGTCCCACATCTTTCAATGAGTTTTTGCAACCACATCACGTGAATCGAAAAGTACTCTTCACACCATACTTTCAGCACAATATGGGTCCTAAGAAGCTACCGAAGGTCCAGAAAGACCATTATGCTCGTGCTTCTTTCCTTTTTCAAGCGGCAAACTTTCATCTTATGCATGGCAATCCGGAACTAAGCCGCATGATGGCTCGAGGTGTCGATTTGGTGTCAAAACGAGCTGTTTTAAGGCTACTGCCACATTTAAAAAGATCTATATGTAAGAAATGTAAGAATGTCTTGGTTGCTGGTCTCACTATGACCCAAAGCATCGAAAATTTGCTGAAAAATGCCCCTCATGCCGATATCTTGGTTCGGACATGCATGGAATGCAATACTGCAAAACGGTTTCCTATCGGTAAAGATCCAGAATATCAATTGCATTGTGATAAAAATCTTGTGTCGTGATTGGAGAGTTCACGTTGTTCTTCGTTCTAAACAAGTCAAAACGATTTCAGTGAAGAAGACAAATCATACCGAAACACCTCATGAGTTATGACGGCGGTATGATACTACTTGACTGAGAGCTTGCGATAAAAACTACTCAAATGCTGATCGGTAGCGCCTCCTCGCTACCGTCATCACGATTAAACTTCTTGAAGATCTCAAAGATGGCTGTCGTCATGAGTCTTGACTCTTCTCAGCATTATCACTTCTATTACTTGACTCACGGTTCTCCGCTCGCAATTTAAACTGCCTACATAATGCAAACAGCCTCTTGTGCGGATGTGTTCGGTAGTTCAATTCAAGCACGCTGTAACTAGACAGCTAGAGTTTACCCTTGAGAGACCGTATCACACTTACAGTAAGACCAGACTGCTCATTAAAAGAATTGATACCATTTAGTAGCTACAGGACAATTGTTCGTATCAATACATATAATCAAACATACTTCAAACCCATGAACCATTATCATCTAGGTTACTTCATCCCGTTATATTGCCACACTAGAGGAACTTCGACCGCTCCTGTGACTGCTTGTTCTCTAGTCTTCTTTGTGGATACACTCTAGCGCCTATGAACCCATACTTGAATCCGATCTCATGAGCCAAAATCTCGCCAAAACCGAGCATGATGCCGTTAATGAACGGCAACACAAAGTTGATCGCACCTTTGCGAAGAAGGTTCCATAGGCTGAATGTCTCTGCGCCATTTTGTCCATCCAATAGGTCAGATTCGTAGCTGTACTCACTCATTCGGTCATCCTCCTCACGACCTTCAATGATGATTTCATGCACGGTTTCCATATCCTGTGAACTGATGAGTTGGTCGGAGGAAACCTGATTTGTTAGAAGGTTGGCCAATGTTGTACCTGATTGGTTGTCGGAGTATCCTACTGGCGTGTCTGACATTTTTACTGTGTATGGTTCGACGAGATAGATTGATGTTCTTTGTATGGTAATATTACTTGTTATGAAGGCGACAATTGAATAGACGCTGGGTTGTATGCACCGTGATTTGGTTTAAGTTGTTTTGTGCAGTGTAAGAGTATGGAGTTGAATCGAAGGGAGAATGCTAAAAAACGTCATGAAAAATGGTGTTGATAATTTTTTTTTTTTGTATTGATTAGTCAAAAATAACACATATATAAGAAAGTCGTTTGTAAAGAATAAGAAATTTTAAGTCCATGACTCACGGTTCTGAGTCTCTTGTGAGTTCTGAATAAATAATCCAGCACACATTTGTTCAGGGATATCATGATCAAAGCATCAAAATTGCTCCCAAGAAAATCGAGAATAGCATAATTTTCACGCCAGCAACATTACTGTGGCCATCAGATTTCAGTGTCTGGCCAGAAGGACTGACAGAGGTTTGCACAACCTGAGAGGAAACAGACGAGGCAACACTTGTTTGAGAATAGTTTGGTACTCTAACTGCAGAGGGAACAGTCGAAGAAATTACCTCGATCTGTGAATCTGTGTTGTAGGAGGCCTTAGCTATTGAAATTTCCATATCTTCGTAGTCATACACAACATACGCACCACTGAGGAAGTTGTCACCCAAGATGGAAGTCTCAGCATTTCTAATACCGAGATAACAGAGCTTACTAGTCATGTTTCCAACAAAGTTAGACAATGGCATCTCAAGAACGCCACCAGAGAAGTCAAATGCCAAGGTCATGTTCAGCTTCATATAGGCACAGTCGACGGTTTGAACCTTTTCGTGTCCCTTAAATGGCTTTGCTCCCATCATCTTTGAGATTGCGTCGACAACAGCCTGAGGGAAATACGACACCTGAGAGCCACTGTCAAGAGTAACTGCGATTGACTGGTTGGAAATTGGGATGCTAAAATCCTTACCCTTGATCTTAAGCAGATCAAGTTTAACCAGAAGACTTCTGTTCTTAACTACTTGCAGTGCTAACTCTTCAACAATTGGCATAGTAAACAATTTTCCGGTGTACTTCTTTTGGTCAATTGCACCAAACAAGATAGAGCCCTTAGTAGCATTGGCAGCATTCAAAAACATGGAATAAGCGGTTTTCTTGATGTACCCTAATGACTTCAATTGCATGGGGAAGTTCTCATATGTACCCATTTGGGTGTTGAGTAGGGAAGCCTCATTATTTCGCAATCCAATGCCAAAAACGGGGTTAGACGAAGAGGTTTGATTCACTACTCCGAACGTCATGTTGGGAATAGTGTAATTTCCAAACAGAATGCTGTCCAGTCCGTAGACACCAGATGCGCCGCTCTTGTCTAGGTATTCGATAACGAAAGGGCCAATGGTCAGATTGACCTTGAAGCTCAGAGAGAGACCTGTGTTGAAAGATCCAAAAGAAGTACAAGTGTTGCTTGCTGCTGGCTTTGTCTTGCCGACTTCTAGGCAGGCAGCGTTGGACCCGACCACCCATAAGTCGGAAGACCCAGTGTCTAACTGAACAATTTGTTTTTGACGCGAAGATCCGAGCTCCAACACAGCATTGTAAACAATTTGGTCGTTCAGAAGAGGAAGGAAAATAGATCCATTGTCTCTCTTTTGAATGCCTTTACTGATGTCGGGACGAGAGATTTCAAAGTCTAGCGCAAAGGGTTTTGGCACAGCCACTGCTTGAGCAGCGGAAATACCAGCAAGTGACAGTGAAATGAGGATAGAAGAGAAAAGCATCTTGCTAATGATATCTTTTTTACTGAATAATATTTGCAATTAAGGGCCCACTACCCCATCTTATATGTCTTGGTCATCTGCATGGCGGTTAACTAAAGATGTCACCAGCACCACCCTGCAGAATGCTCCCCCCTCTACGATGACACATAATATGATACGAAACTCGTGACCTCTGCGTGGAAGCCTCGTATTTTATATGGAACAGTTCTATTTTTTGCTTTGGGTTCCATTGTAATTCGTTCTAGTGGTAGCTTGCGAATGCTCTTTTTTTATGTTTGACTATAGTCGTTCACTTCAGTTGATGTTTGGGGGTGCAGGGCGGCCCGCCCGCATTTGGCAAAGGCGTTGAAAGTGGTCGCTTAATCTGTCTATAAGATACACTAAAAGGGACAAACAGAAACACCCGATTGTGTCGGGATAAGTGGTCCCTGCATTCAATAACCTCAATTAAGATTGGAATTGACAAAAGTTTTTAAAAAAAGAAAATTGTTTTCATTGCAACTATCAGAAAAGTTGGTGAAGGACACTTGTACTCATAATCTATTAAGTTTTGGTTCTAGTTTTGAAAAATGAGGCTACAAACGGTAAATGTGGTCTGCAGTGACCTGGATAAAATACGACGAAGGTCCAGCAGTTATGTCTATATGCATTACCTTTCTTTCTTGGGGGCCTTTTTTTAGTCGGCCATTTCTGAGTTTGTGAACAATGACAAATTTGGACGAAATTGAGGTAATTACCTCAAATGGAAGAGTAGGCAATAAACGAATTCGGCGGAGACTTTTGTTGTGGTGTCTCTTAATTTGTTGCATCTAGCCTCGGCTGCAGATCCTTCGCCATCGTGTCACTTCTCCATATAGATTCGGGACACCTTGTGCACGAAATGCTGTGAAAATTTTGGCAGGGAATTTGCCGAAGACTTCCCCGCCAATAGTTTGCACTAATGGCCTCTATTGTGTTCATATCCGAGTCTGCGAAATAGAGTAGACGAGAAAGCTCCAATGTCTTGAACTGCCTCGTCTATTCTGAATTAGGTAAACCAGATACGATGTATCAAAAATATCATAAGTTTCCCAACTATTTCGACCTTTTGGACCCCCGGCAGCAATATCAATCTTAGTTCTGATCCGGTATATCTCAACAGGAAGCAAGAAAAGTAGTTTTCGCTGAAAAAAAATCTTAATTCTTTATAATCAAAAAATCTGAGACACATTTGAAACAGCTACGACATTTTGCATTGTCCATTTTGACGAATCACCAAGTCAAAGGTAGATCTGTAAATCATGAATCAAGGTGCCAAGTACGGACGAGCAAACCAAACTATAAAACGTGAGACAAATCCTGACCATTTTTTTTTCCTCATCAACTCAACTACCATGAAATCTGCTCATATTGCCTTCTTAGCTATGCTCATCATTGGCACCAATGCTAGATTCTTATTGAGTTGGAACGGAGATTCTCGCAAAGACATTTTGGATAGAATAAAAGAGAACAAAAATAAACGAGAACTTCAAAACATGGGTGGTTTTGAGAAAGAGTTGGATGAAGTTTCTTTTTTGGCTGAGCTTGCTGAATATATTGCATCATCCGGCTTAGATCAAGGCGGTTTCATTTCACGCGAGAGTAATGATTACTCTGAGACCGACAATTCCAATTTTGAAACTGAAACTGAAATGGGAGACAAAATTCAAGAATACAAAAGGTCGGCTCAATGGTTTGAGACCAATTCTAAAACTCTTCAGTCTTGGCAAGAGTTATTAAGAGAGGCAAGACGCAACAGGATCACTCCTAGAATCCTTGACACTTTGTGTAGCTTCTCTGCTGAATTGGAAAGAAACTTTGAAGGAAATGGTCTCAGTATTGAGGCTTACTACTGTGGAGATTTCGTTTCTGAGGATTTGGATTACAAGGTTCTGACCAACGACGACTTGATAGAGCTGGTCGAGAACTTTAGAAACGAGGTTGAGTTTCATGGCTTGGAAGCCAGATACTTCTACTGTGAGTATAAGGAATCTCAAACACAACTATTATGAGAAATACTCAATCATGATCGCTTTCACGTTTTCAATGACATGAAGTAGTTGAACGTTACAATAATTCCATATAAACAAATTCATACATTCATCAGATAGTCTTTTGCACTATTTATCCTTTTTGTCACATGTATATCATTAAATCTTAACACCAACACTCTTACCTTGGTCCAATCTCTTCTCAGTCAAGGCAGCGATAACAGCAGCACCGACACCGGAACCGTCCTCAGCAGGAACGATGACAATTGGGTCCTCCTCGTTGTCGGCCCAGCCGAAAATGTCTCTCAAACCTTGAGCAGCTCTCTCCTTGAAACCAGGGTACTTTTGGTAAACCGAACCGTCAGCGGCACAGTGGGCAGTCTTGTAACCTCTCTTTTGGCAAATAGCAGCAATACCACAGACACTCAATCTGGAAGATCTCTCACCGATCAACTCGGCCAATCTTCTGATGACCTTTCTCTCTGGGACGGTGGTCTGAATACCCAACTTCTCGTCGAACAAGTCTTGGACATCAGACAAGTTCTCGAATGGGTCCTCCTCGATCTTGGCAGGGAAGGAGGTGTCCATCACGAAAGGCTCGTGCATCTTCTTCAAATCCTGACCAGCGAAGATCAACTTCTTCTCGTCAGCCAACTCAAGCAAGATCAAACGCAAAACCTCACCCAAGTAGTAACCAGAGATCATCTTCTCGAAAGATTGTTGGCCTGGTCTTGGGGACTCAGCATCGATTTGAAGGTCGTACTTGGTTCTTGGCAAAACGAGGTGCTCGTTGTCGAAGGAACCGTACTCACAGTTGATGGCCATTGGGGTGTCGTTGCTGACATCGTCGCACAATCTGCCCTCCAACTTAGGAATGTCACCACAGGTGTCGTAGTAAGCACCGTTGACACCAGTACCGAAAATAAGACCCATCTTGGTCTCGACATCAGCATACATGGAAGCAACAAGAGTACCGGTAGTGTCGTTGATTAAAGCGACAACCTTTACTGGAACATTGAGCTTCTCAATGGCAGTTTGCAACATTGGAACAACGTCCTTACCCTCGACACCATCAATGTCGAAACCCTTGGTCCATCTTTGCAAGATACCTTGGGTGATGTTGTCTTGAGAAGCAGGGTAGGAGAAAGTGAAACCAAGAGGCAATGGAGCAGAGACACCCTCTGGGAAGAACTCATGCACGAACTTTTGCAAACACTCGGCAATGAAACCCCACAACTCATCAGCAGTGGCAGTTCTCATGTGCTTTGGCAATGCATACTTGGATTGAGTGGTGTCGAACTTGGAGTTACCGAGCAACTTGACCAAAACAACTCTCAAGTTGGTTCCACCCAAGTCGATAGCCAAGTAGTCACCAGTCTCAGAACCGGTTGGGAAGTCAAGGACCCAACCTGGAATCATAGGAATGTTTCCACCCTTCTTGGACAAACCCTTGTCCAATTCAGTGATGAAGTGCTTGGTGATCTCTTGCAACTTAGAAGCAGGGACAGTAAGGATCTGTTCCAAGTGGGAGATCTCCTCCAACAAACCTTGAGGGACATCAGTGAAGGTACCCTTTCTGTGTTGGGGAGCTTTTGGGCCTAATCTAACCATTTTAAGTGTATGTGTTGTGTAGAAAGAACGAAGAAATTGGTTCTGTTAGTCCAAAGGGAGCGGGGGAATTTTCACCTTCTTATATAATATTTGGTGGACAGTCCGCATTTCAGGCGTATTATCTGCAGGATGCCGCCTGGGTATGCACTAGTGCTGCCCATGCATCACCTACGTTGTTGGGGCAATCTGGGGCGAGAGGATGGGGCAACGCGGGGCAGAATGGAGACAGAACCTCCAATTGGAGGCTTGCATTGGTGGTTTGATTGGTCCGGCCGGAAAAACTTTTCCTTGTGCCGCCCAATTCGGCGCCGCTACGTTGGGTGGGCTCACCGACTAGTATCACGGATAAACTAGTTGTTGTACTGCAGGTAGATGATTTTCGCATTTCGGACATTTCCATTCCGTCCCCCACCTCGCAATCTGGGACTTGCCCCGTATGATGAGATTTTGAATTTCGTCGGATGCTAATGGATTTGTGCAAATCCCCGGATCAATCCGGTTTTTTCATCTCGTCGTGCATCGCATCCCATAGAATAAGCTTTGATCCGCCCACTACCCCACGCTGACTCCACCTAGTCCCCGGAAAAATTCTAGTTCAAGCTGCAGGAGGTCATCTACATGCATGAATCAGGGATATTAGGAGCCAATACAACAACAGAATCAGTCAGACCATCTCCTGGGGTTGGCGTTGGATCATGCCGGACTGCCGTCCGAGGTCTTCGCAAGCGCATAATTAGGGATCTATTAATCCGAGCCTATTCCTGGAATTCAGGCTCAAAGTCTGACGTGGGCACACCTATCAAATTGCCTTTTGAAGGCAGCATTTACTTAGAAATGAGGTCCCCCATGTCTCTAATTACCCTAGAATTCAGAACTCGCTACAATAACGAACAGTTCATGTCAATTGTGAAAAGTATTGTAATGCAGAAAAGATATGAAAGTGTGACACGATGAATGACTGAGTAGAAAAAGACCTCAAATTTGCTCCCAGATGAATTCAGTATTTAGTGATAGTGAATAAGTGCTCTTGACCAGAAGCAGAAACTACCTGACTGGTTCTTTCACCAGAGTTTCTCCCTGATTGCATCGTAGTTTTTCATCTGATCCGAAATATCGTACATGTTTCCGCGAACTTCATTTATGTAGTTGTCTAGCTCGTCGAAGTCTTTGAGTTTAGGATCTTCGCTTGCTGGTTTAGGTGGCAGCGCAAAAAAGTCGTTCATTCTCTGCCGTATTTGCTCATTTTCCTGCTCTGTGTCAGTAGCGTCATTTTTAGCCAGTGCATAGGTGAATGTCTTTTCGCGTTCTTCTCGTGTTTTGTTAGTTGCAGCCTGATAGGTGACCACCTTATCTAGTAGTTTCTCTTGGGAACTCTTTATCAGCTGTAGACTGGTAGCAAATTCTTCTGTGAAAAAGCTGCCATGCTTGCTCACCGTTTCAGCCATCGCCTTTACGTCATCTAATACGTCAATCTGTGTCCATAGCTTGTCCAGCATAGCTACGCTTGCCCTAGCGGTGGGAATTTGATCTATGGTTGGTAAGCTCTCCGTATCTTGAACCGAATTCCGGTTTCCAACGGGATTGAAAGAAACCCGGGAAACCAGGATATCGTCACTATCAGGAAAGTTCATAGAAACTACGAGTTCAGTTAAATTGGGTGATTACTCAGTTGCACAAAGTTTCTGATATGATACGCCTGATGATCTCAGTTGAGTTCTTGCTTTATAGTTGCGATGATTAGGGCACTCGTTGGCGCAAATTCAATTGTAGGTTGTCCTGTTGTGCTAATTATACTAGGCTGGGGTAAAACCTGAAAGACAAAAGAGGCAATCGAAGTTTGAAATTCTTTTGAAAAAACAAGACGGATTTAGCGCTTGAGCTAGACTGCAATTTCTGATTTCATGAATCCACGTTAAAATCTTCAAACTTCCATTTGACATGAGGCAAAGAAATCTATTGTAACATAAAGTCGTTGTATATAATCATTTCGTAGCGGGATACGCCTTTGATATCTTTCTTATTCTAAATCAATTTCTTCTTGTCATTCAAATCTATTTATCTTTTTTTTTGCCTATTTCTGTGATTATCCTTTGAACTCTTCTCCATTGTATTCCCTTTATAACACATTATCACTCATTTTGCTCACTTCTGATGCACTTAATACAGTTCTAAGGATCTCTTCGATATCATAACTAGCCGAGATCCCTGCAATGTCCACTGTCCGCTGGAAAAAGCTCCTTTACCTCCGACAACCTTATCCAGACAACTACACAGACACTTCGTTTCTCGATCAGCTCCGGCGAAACACCACTGTGGCTAAATACTCATATCTGAAACTCGTGCATGACTTCACTCTAGTGGCCTTTTACGGCCTGTTACTTTTACTAGTGAACGTCAACTTCTCTGCAATCTACATGAAGCTATGGAGCGCCCATGTTCCAACATGTCTATCATCGTTTATAACAACCCTACTTGTGTGTTTGGATTCTCCATATAACACAAGGAAACGTCCGTTTATGCTGTACATGCTCATATGTATGCTTCTACTTGTGTTTTCGCCAGTGCTACGGTCTCTCACGCAATCCACATCCCTGGACTCGATCTGGGCTCTTCTGCTGATCTTGACGTGTCTTACGGCAGCATTTCACGACTACACTTTGGACTTGGATGCAACCTACCGAAACATCATGTCAACCAATATGTCCTTTGCCAATCTGATTGTGTTGGCTTCGCGACTCCCATCGTCAATGAGTGTTTTTTCTTTTTTAGTTTTTTCGATTGAAGTCACCGTGTTCATTCCCCTCATCGACTTTCATTTGCGTAAGAGGCTGCACTCAGCTCACTTCGTCGCCCTTGTAATGGTGTTTTGCACTGTGGCATGGGTAATATACCGTGTGCACGGTTTACTATTCCTAGGCCTTTACGCTGCTGGAATATTTTTAATTCTGGTTTGTTTACCGATGTATTTCATTTTCTTACAGCGGTACAAAAATGAGCTTCAGGGCCCTTGGGACACGGCTAAACCTGTGCTCAAATCAATTTCGTAAAAACAGGATTTCCAGAATGAGGATTATTCATATTTTACGATTTTTGTATCATCTTAGATCCATTGGGCCATGGAGCAGGGGCATTCTATGATGAAATGACAAGTGTTCAGCCACACTCATTAACAATCTTGCTCAAATCGAGACAAAAAAAACGGATATTTTTATGATACTTATTTCTGCTGAATAAGCCAAAAACGATTAGATTTGAGTATTTGTTTGCTTGGCTTGTTCAACGTGTTTCTAGAAGCTTCACTTGCATGGCGAATCGATTTGTAATTCTTGCAAATGATCGCCACCGCCACCAATGGTATAAATATTTGGGCCCCGAATTAGGGTTCAAACTAAAATATTTGCTACTACTCAGCTAACACCTTAATTGAGAAATTATCAAACCCTCATCCTTTCCCCAGATATTCTTAAGAGTTCGCATCATGTCTGGCCTCTCGAAACTACTCATGTCCAAGCCAGCACTAGACAATCAGGGAGTTTTAGACTTGGGTAAAAACTGCTATCTATGTAATCAGCTAGATTTCCTTCCGTTTCATTGCGAACTTTGCGATCACACATATTGTTCCCAACATCGAAATGTGGATATTCACAACTGTAAACTCCCAGAAAGACAGACCAATAGCAGCACCTATCATGGACCATCAGCTGCCTCTTTATTTCCAGACCCTGAAACACGTCAGAAGGCCCTAGAGGAACTGTTTCAGAAAGTAGCCGTCCGCCTGGCCAATCTCATTGCCAAAGAAGAGAAAAGTAAGAGTACGCCCATTGCAAAGCTCCGGAAGTTCTTGCAAATACAAAAGTCCAAAAAAGCTAAAGATGGGAAGAATTCATTTCTCAGCAAGCTCAAGCTGCTGAAACCCGAATCACCAGTCGTCCAAATTTCGGCACTCAAGAAGGTTGCCAAAGGAGCACCCAATGTCCAGATTGCTGATAGAATATACATATGGACGTTGTACATCAATCGCAACGAAGAAGACCTTGATAAAATTTCGGAAGAGAAGGAGAAAATAGGTCTATGGATACTGCGAAATTGGTCTGTGGGACGCTCCTTAGATCTGATTGCCGATCAACTTAAAATAATGAACCGCAACAATTCCACGTCACATACGAACGAACGTTTGAGTTTGTTTCGAGTATCAAACGATGAACCCGTTGCGCTAGATTTGAGCAAAAAGAACCAAGGTTATCTAAAAACTGGAGATACTCTCTACCTAGTCAAAGGTTGATTCAAGCTGGATTTCAAGGTTTATGTTGGTAACTGAAGCGGCGCGACGAATCTTGCGCATATGACATCAACGATTTCCTGTTAATGTTGGACATATGGGAACAGAGCATCATTAGTACACCATCTCTAGTGGTTCCTTTGATCTTAACAGTTCAAAGAGAAATATATATGTGCTAAAATAAATAACATTGCATAGATTTAGGAAATTTGCTACCTAAATACACAAATATTAATGTTGTGGTATATGAACCCGTACCTCCGAGACCATATGATCCAGTACCCCGGTTTTTTCACAAAGAACACCACAAAATGGGAATCCACCCCTTCATTAGGACCTCTTTACTCACACTAACATGGATCCCCGTTTTGTATGAATTCCATGACCATGCATATCAACCATGCGAGATCCGCGGTGCCTCAATGGCCCCAACTCTTAACCCTGCTACAGATTCGATGAAAAAAGATATAGTTCTTGTCCAAAAATTTAACGTAAGAAAACCAGGGTATTTGAAGAGAGGAGACGTTGTGATGCTCAGGTCACCATCTGATCCTGAGAAGCTCCTTGCGAAACGTGTGATAGGTGTTCAAGGAGACACTATCATTCCAAGAGACCCTAAATATCCAAAGGAGAAAGCCTTAATTCCACGCAACCATTTATGGGTTGAGGGCGACAATCAGTTCCATTCAATTGACTCTAATAACTTTGGTCCTGTGAGCCAGGGCTTGGTGGTTGGGAAAGTTACCAATGTCATATGGCCAATTCTGAGGTTTGGGTCTGATGTGCTGAAAGGTGGTCGAATGCTGAGTGCATTTCTGCCGATATCATCAGAAAGTTGATCTCTCCAATTCATAAAGTCGAGCATTTCTCGCAACTAAGAATGGGTCAACTCTACCACTAGCCAACTTAATAGAGTCCTGATCGCCCCTTTCTCGACGAAGATCCTTGGTATATTCAACCTCCAAAAGGGTTTCTTCGTCCTTGCATTTGCTTCCATAATGATCACCTCTGCAAGTCTTGTCTGGAACCCAAACACCAAGAAACGGACGGAACGACCAATTATTGAAATGCTTAAATAGCATCCCCTTGGGGTACTCTGCTCTGAGTATAGGCATGAAATCTCGGGGCACCAAAGCTAGTGCACCTTCAAAGCTAGTTTCTTGCAAGGGCGACAAAGCTTCTAAATGGTAAAAGTGATTGTTTTTGCAATTTACTAGCTTCTTGTCAGCCACTGCTCGATGCTCTCTTCTGTGAAGATCTTCATGGTATATTCGAAGCATGGTGTCTCGGTGCAATGCTGAACTACAAACCTCTGAATATTTCGGATCAACTAATGAATGGAGTTTCTCAATATCCGTCAAAAAATCGAGTTCGAGCTCACAAGTCAAAGATAGAGCAGTTATGTCAACATACATCCCCGTCTCAACATCAATGAATCTTGCATCAATCACATTTGACCCTGCAATATCTGCTCGGTTCATGAAGTGCGGGCTCACATCAATAAAGTACAGTCGTACTACCAGATACTCTTCACCGCCTGCAAAATCTACCACAAGCGTCTGATTGAATTTTCTCGCTAAATTGTAAAAGCTCAGGGCAGGCATTTGAACATCGATATCTTCGTCCCAGGGAAAACTGAGACCGTTCCAATACCATCCAAGTAAGGACCCGTGGGCTAACCATGTTTTGAGACTGTGTTGTTTGCAAAATTTAAACCAAGCGCGGCTTGTCCGATGGAGGACAAACTGACGCTCGGAGGTCGAGTAAGTGTCTGTCTTGAAAAATCTCCAATCATAGTGAAATCCATTATGGCTCCCTATTAGATGGGCCTCGTTGAAGTATTTGGACGTATTGTTCATACAGGACTCAGTATTCTTGAATAGAGCTTTGTCATTACCATGCAAATTTCGTAGGTTTTGTGGGTTCCTCTCGTGCGGGAATCGAAAATCATCTGATAGTAAATCGAAGCTGTAAGAGGAATCGGACATGAGATGGGATAGGTTATTCTTTGATGAATTTTGTAAATGATTCCGTGCCTCCATGTTGAAATTAGATTGTATAAGACGTGAGCTCAAGTACTCTGCTGCTGGAGAACCTTCCAAGAATAAATTTGCTAAATGTATGAGACTGGTCTTCGGATATCGAGATTTATTAAACAGAGAATCCAATGCAAGCAAACAAGACCATTGATCCTCGCCAATCCCAATCAAGTTAATTTGAGATGGCTGGAACGAATTCAGATACAATAGGTAACTTGCAGCTACATATGCTCGCTCGGAAACACTCAATGGTTTCTCAATTGGCACTCCAACTGATATGTCAGCAATGAGTAGATTTTGTTGCATTGCTATCTCGTTGGATCTTGGATAACTAGCCCCATCTATTTTGCTCTGATGCAAAACTGAGCGCAAATCTAATAGAGTATCCCATTCGAAAGGCAAAGACGGCAATTCTCCCTTATCTGATAGAGACTTGGTAATGAAGCTCAACCAAAGGGCTGGAATAAGACGTGGATCGAATTCAGTGCTTTGTTTTTGAAAAGCTAGTGTCAATGTTGATTTGAAGCTCATAATTGGCCAAGGAATTAACGATTCATCCAATTTTGGATGCATCTTATGAAGAAATACTCTGATTTCGGTATTAGAGTATTGATGCTGTGATACATCTTTGACCTTGACAAATGAAACAAAACCTAAGAATGCTGGGTATAGCAAACAAATGAAGGTAATAAGCGATCTGAATGACACTTTTGCGTTGCTGCTGCAATGGCTAAGCATTTTTAATTGCTAATCCCATTGTTTGTTGGCTTGTTGCAAGAAGTTGAGGTGTGGAGACAGAAGGATTCTTGAAGCGTTGTAGAGAAAAACAATTCGTGAATTTGAAAATGACATAACTTTATGAAAGCCGGGCATTCATCACCGGGCTTGATTGAAAAATTACTGACATAACTTAATCCTGATTGATTTGGACGTCTTTTTTGTATATCTCGAGGTAATTAGAGAAGCCCTGGTTTCGATTAAAGGGAATATGTAAATTGTCCACAAGGACGACAAATTTGATCTTTTAAAAAACTGGGGTATTTGGTGATTAGCATTCAAAAGTTTGGTATGTGATTCCTAGCTGTCAACGAGAAGCCCTTTGACACGAGCGTGTTGGCTTGGAGGAACAATCCCAAACCTATTCCAAATGATTTACTTTCCGAGACCCAATGAATATCTTTTCGGGACCCAATTTTTAAATTTAATGTCAGTTACTCTCAAAATAAATGTATGCAACTCTCGTTTTGACCAGGGCCGGCAGACGATAGTAGGAACCGTTACCCTAGTTTAAATAAGCATGTGGTTTCAAAGTGATAGTGCGGCCAGTCTAACTGGGATTTCTCCGCGAGACTGACTATCTCATGTACCTTCTCTCTGGAAAGTAGTATTGCGGCCAGTCTAGCTGAGCTTTCTCCATAAGACTGACTATCTCATGTAGCCTGTCTCTTCTCAGTGGATAGAGATTATTAAGATGAAAGTAGACTTGGCCCGTTGAGAACGAGAGACAAAGCAACACAAATAGTAATCCGAACAATCCCAGTGTCAAATAGATAGGATAATAAATACTATTATCAAGACACCAGTAGTTGAATACCAATGTGGAGAAGAAAATCAAGGGACAATTGAGGAAGAAAAGTCTGTCTCGGAAGATTCTGTTTCGGAACATTCTCAATACTGGGAACCCGTACTTATTCTTAATGGCGTACGTATACCACACGCCCTGGAATTCGTTTGCATAAAGTGTCTTTAACAGCTCGAGATATCTTTCATTTGTATTTTTGAGAAGCTCCAAAAATTCTTCGTAGTATTTCCTAAGACGCTCAGAGCCCAGGCAATCCCAATCACCTATTGATGTATGATAAAGATGATTAAGTCTCAGCTTGAAGGATTCTATTTCCAAAACCCATGCAGTGGGTGGACATCGAGACGCTTGCTCTGTGCCATCCCGCATCAATTGTATCGAAAGAATTTTCCTTCTTTCCCATCTCTGATACTCATTTATCAAACAAAGAACCTTCAATAAAAGTTTCTTCGTACCTATTGCAAATGACCACCATAGCTCCTCGGAAATGTGTGGTTCGGCCCGAAGTCGGTCCTCCAAGTCCGAATCCAATATTTTTATCGCGTCCTGCCACCAAGTATACAACGGGTTTAACGGCTTTTGATATTTCGTGCTATTTTTAGTGGCGACGGGATCTGTATCAGTTCGCACCCGTTCTGACCATGTGAGCAGAGGCCACAGTCCTAATTGAGAATCCAAATGGTAATATTTCCGACGTTGCTCGTCTCCGTCTGACTCAGATGAAAAGCACAGCCAATCATCCTCATCTTGCCAACGGTCAATTCGCCTCCTGTAGTTTACGCTCATTGAGGAAAATGTGCTTTGAAGAAAAAGAGGTGAATGATGCCTATTTAATGCATCTCTGTAACGTATGGTCAATG
This sequence comes from Australozyma saopauloensis, assembly GCF_035610405.1. Classification (NCBI taxonomy): domain Eukaryota; kingdom Fungi; phylum Ascomycota; class Pichiomycetes; order Serinales; family Metschnikowiaceae; genus Australozyma; species Australozyma saopauloensis. The sequence continues at coordinate 84,735 of NC_086132.1, forward strand.
CTTTATGCGTTATGATAGAGTATTATGCTCTGACATATCACTCTGGAAGAAACATAATGATTCAAACGTAATGCTTGCTGCTTTTTTGTCGCATTTGATAAAAGTTCTCGTTTGTTCACTAATCTGTACCTCAAATCTATTCCTGCTAGAACTTGAGTGAGTTATCAAAAAAATGTGCTTGAGAGTTTGATCTCATTTCTGAACCAGGAAAGGAGTGTCAAACCATCTACAATCTTCGATGACAGAGAATGCAATTGCTGGTTGCGCCCATGGATCCCATTTTTCACGTCTAAATCTTTTGTACCAACGATACATGGAGCCCCATGTAGGATCTGAACCAAACAGAATAGTTGGCCACTCTGCTCGGGCAACTTTCATTGCCTGAGCAGCCACTTTGTATTGTTTCCATCTTAAAGGGTGAAGAGAGCATAGGTAGTAGAGAAGTTGTCCTGAAGACCATGACAAGAGTAACAATAGACAAAAGAGTCCCGTAAAGCCGAAAATAATATACGATCCAATAGACAACCCATCATTGACACATAAGAGGATGTATACTGGAAACCATAGAGAGAAGATGAACGCTAAGAGTTTCATAAAAAAGCCACTGAAGACGCCTTCTCTCATGTCTCTCAAACCATTCGAGGCAAACTTGTTCCTGGTCAGAAATACATGCCAAACTCCCATGAGACGATATTCAAAGTATTCTCTGCGCTTCTCGAACTGATCGTGAAGTAAGTTAGACAAGTCTTCAAGAGTTTTATGGCAGGTTTCATCCAAGTTGGTTATTTGAAGCCTTTCCCATTCGGAATTTGCTTTGCCGAGTATCGCTCCGACCTCTTGCCTTAAAGATTCGAATCTAAATTCTGTATCTTTTGACTTTTGTGACACCTTCAGATAACCATGTGATGAAGAGCTTAAAATAAGTTTCAAAATATCGATTTCCCATTTTTCATGCCTGACAATCGCTTCAAAGAGCATCTTCACCAAGTCTTTCACAAACGAATCGTACGTCTGCGTCATTTGGCGGGTGAGGTTTGATTTGAGGTAACAACTAGCCACTGAGACACCAACTAACTTGCGGATTTCTGATCGGAGCTCGTAGTAGAAGAGTAAATCGGAGACCTCATTCCCGAGCTTGTGTTCAGTCAAACCTACAAGCTCCAGACGTTGACCGTTCTCTTCCGTAGAAGCTGCGGAGCGTTGTTGCTCAAGATCGGGTGCGCTCTCTGTTTTGCAAAGCAGATTGGATAATCTCATTATTTTAATCTTTTTCAATTTTTCAGTAGTCTCGGGTGTGAAGTAGTATCGGTCACGAAGAAATCGAGATGTTATTGAAACATTTGCTCATTTCTTTGCAAGGCTTATTATGCCAATGTTTTCTCATCATTTATCACCAATCTTTGTCTGTTCACGATCGACTCTGCCGCATATGATTCTGCAATGAACTAGAGCATTGCAAAGAAGATAGTAGTCCAAAAGGTCCTTCTTGAATGCTGTATGCGTCTGAGACAAAGCTGATATCGAGGCGCATTCAACATTTAAAACCGTTCCGGCTTGTTTCACTCTTAAGAGTTGCATTTGGACGTGCAATGGTTTTACTCAGACAGATTTAGGGTTCTCTCACTTGAGCACAAATCGGTTGAATTGCGTATGCTTGCAGATATTGGCTACCTTTCTGTACTCAACTGTCTATTCTTCGATATCTGATGGTTTCACTGACTGAAGACTACGCAAAGCCGTGCGCCCAGTCTTCGAAGACTAGCCTCGCATCTATTCGCCTCATTAAATATTGTTTAATGTAGAAGAACGACATCTCGTACATTTTCAAGCCTCTCACGACCATTGTTCTAATGTCATCGCATCCTGAGACTGGGTACCTCTCATCTTCTAATCTACACAGAAAACACGCCAAAACTGCCCATTTTACGTTCAATACCGTCTAAAAGTCGTTCTTCCAGGTCTTTTGGTCTTCCTCTATTCCACACCGATACCGGAGGGAGACGTCCGTCGAAGACACTCTGTGGCCGAGCTAGGATTCTTTACTGGATCACTACTGAATGAAAGGCAGAAAACCTCATAGAATCTAAACACAGTCAAATATTTCAAGAGCGATTCTATGTCTCAAGATTATACAAAAAACATTGTAGGTATGAACATTTCAAGTCTCTCGAAAATTTGTGATGATTGAGTTTGGGTTGGCTTTCACCATCAGAAACAAATCTATTAATGCTGGATTATGCATTCCCACACTGGTGTTTATAGTTGTGATTGAAGTAGTGAAGCTAGAAGATCACGCCGATAGGGTGCTATCCTGGTGGCGGTCCTGGAATCCGGTTGATTTACCGACCAGCTTAAGGTTGGGGGTGTCAATAGTGAGTTGTAAGACACTCTAATTGAAACATTCAAGGATTTGATGAAGAAGCTATTTCCGCAACTAAGCCTGAGAGCGAGGAGTGGATTATAGTGACATGAAAAATGATTGAGAATTTGAAACAACCAATGACAATCAAATGCTACAGATTTCTTTCCTCGGCCGTTTCTGAAATTTGATATCATCGATTAGGTGGTACATATGACCATACAAACACGCGGAAGACAATGCCCTGCTTCAACGGCAACGGGGTTTGCTTGTTTTCACCGATGGCCAGCTAGCTTCCGCACAAAGCGAGTCAGCCCGAAGGTTCACGCTCTTGGAAGTCTACTTTTGTGCATCTGGGTCAATCTTAAAGGATGGTTGGCGAATCCCTTGATAGAATTTCCAGAACAACCATGTAGGATAGGATCCAAAAATATTCACGGGCCAGTTCTTCTTAGCCGCTTCAATTATTTTCATGTTTGTCTCCCGTTGACAATGCATTAGCGGTACATTGAATGTCCGCACAAAATAGAGGATTCGACCAGTCGAGAACGCCATTAAGAGAAAGAGGACAAGAACAGCAAGGAGAATAGAGAATGCTACCACGTAGGTATAAAAATGCCTCTGAATGAATTCATAACTCTTCTCGATGTTCCAGGAGCTAAGACCGCCGACAACAGAGCCTGCCAACCCCAGGAGAAGGGAATTTTTCCATGCCCTGACTCTAGGAAACCCGTAATCATATCTGATTTGGAAGACTAACCATACGCCTTGGTACGTAGTCTCATAGCAGAATTTGAGCTTTTTAAGGTCCTTGTAAATCGATTTAGCCACTTTTCCGATGTACTCGCGAAAATGCTCATCTAATGCCCAGGGAGCCAGGCTGTCCCAGTCACTTATGTGCATTCGTTCATAAGCATATATGCTAATCTTCAAGGCAGTTATATCCTCTGTCCAACATTTCGGTTGCACTGAGTGTTCTTTCAAAAATCCATCCCTAAATTGAAGCATCAGTTTAACCCTTATTGTCTCAAGAAACTCATGACCCGCAACAGTTTCGAGAATTTGGGTCAGGGCCCTGAGCATTAGACTTACCAATAGATCCGTATCCTTTTGGGTAAAGTAAGATCTCTGAAGAAGATCTTTCTTTTCTTTGTAGAAAACTGAGCGGACCTTCGTTTCTAAATCTTGATAGATTTGATTCTTAGAAAATCCGAGAATGAAATTCAATGGCGGAAGCTTTCTGGAGGCTTCAGGAATCACGTAGCTTTGCTGAAGCCCGCCGACTTCCAGGGAAGTCGCATTGCGATTTAATCCCAACCCACCGAATAATTGAGGTATCAAAATCATGACTGTCATCTTTTTTTACCGATTCTTCAAAATTGTCAGGAAGGTGAAGGAGTATCGTAGAAACACAGCACTGCACCGCCTTTGAATACAAGCAGCGCCACGATGCAAAATGTAAAAAAAAAATTGCAAGAAATATTTTGAGTTTGTATGTTAAAATTGAAGGGTTCTTGTCCTCGAATTGCATGAAAAATTGCATTGCCTGACCTTCGTCACAGACTTGCCTCCATAATACAATGGAGAGGACTACGTATGAGTTCATCCTGGTCTGCCTACGATTGCACGAATGACATTTCATGAGTCTTTACGTGGTGCTCTAAGCTAATAGACTTATCAATGGGGAAAACCGTACGACTCACCTCTCCCGGTTTTGTTGAGGTGGTCTTGACTCGTTCCAGTTTCCTACTGACCAACCTAAGTACCACACAATCCCCCCTCCAATCACCATGTCAGAACCTTTACCAGACCGAAGCTACTTAGAAGTTAGCCTCCTATCCGTCCCATTTCTTCTCAGCCCTATCTCCACGCCTCTGAGCCGGTTCTGATCCAGTTGTGACAATGGATTAGCTCCTCCAGCACGTCCAATCCAGTCCAGTCCAATCCATGCCCTCGGCCGGTGCCCGGTTCGTCCATCCACACTCCACTTCTTTCCACCTGCGGGCACAATCGAGGTGCCACTGACTTCAGGATGGAACGGGGGAAGATGTTATACGCCGGAGCGTGTTTCAGATTTCGCTGTTTAGAATTTGCGTCCACATGCGCTCTATCGCAAAGGAAATACGACAAGAGCTTAAGAATCAGTAAAGACGAATGAAAAAAGTATACAATGATGAAAATCTTGATCTTTGTCGTTTCGATAGGGGCGAAAGTGGCTGATGTAGCGAACCTGCAGGCAATCACACTGTCAAATCCACAGTCACCATCGGTTTGTTGTTGTATCTTTGTGCATTTCGTAAGACCTTGTGGAGAATGTAGGGTAGCGGAAATCTTATAAATCATTTACCAAGAGTGGCTCAAAAACACGCTGCTTGTTTTTTCTCAAAAGAACATTATACTCACTATTTGTAATTTGCTAGTCCTTCTGACGTACCTATTTTAGTATGTCTCCCTACCTCAGGATAATCACAAATCCTCAAAACCATTGTCTCCTGACTTGGAATTATCTCTCATCCTCGTATGTAATGTTTTCAATCCTGAAGAGCTTATCCATTCCTCAAATTCCTTTTCCTTCGATCTGCTCGATTGTCATGAAGTGAGAGCTGGATTGTGATTTGTAAAAATTCTCAGGGATCACTATGTATATCATAATGTAAAAACACGTTTCATTGAGTAAACTCGACTCAACTCGCCATGATTTGTTTCATGAATTCATTCAAAAGAAAATCCTGATATTATTCATCCCTCTTATCAGTCAATTTTATTAAATGCCATTCTGAATTTGGCTCATTGGAAAGTCCAGAGAAGCCAACCATTAACTTAATATCTTTGTCAAGAATAGATAGTTATGTTTTCAGGTTGAATCAAAATTTCCACGAAAAATCGTTCTAGGTTGCGACGAAATTATAAGGTGTGTAATTATTTGCACTGTTTGTCGAACAAACATGCCCGCAGCCTAAGACTAAACTCTTCCGAAAATGCGTAGACTCGAAAACGAGGAATTCGAGCCCCACAGCCGATTTTCAAAGAGCTAGCCTGAATAAAACGAAGTATAAACCTCTCGCGCTTGTTCCAGTGGCAGTTCTGTCAGTCTCAACCTGAAACACGTATCTGCAGGACGAACTTAAGATGTCATTGCAGAAACCTTCCGTTCAGCACCAAACTCAGAGACCTGAGCGCACGTTTTGCTTGTAAAAGTCCCTGTACAGTTCGAACTATGAGAAATGCTAAGGGATCTTTAGGGAAAGCTTGAATAGAGTGAAAGAAAGCTCTTCTATGATGCACTTAGTGATCAATCGATCCCTCCTTGGCTACGTCTTCCTGAACTGGGTAATTTCATTCTTTAAAAATTTTTTATGGGAAAAGGATGTAGACTTGCAAAGCTTAAATCTTTTTGAGAATGATATCTCATTCTTTTGTCGTCTGGCACTGTCGATGACACACACATAATTAGCTTTTAATAGAAGTACGATTAACGAAAGAAAAACCATTAAAATCTGCTCAGGATCAACAAAAAGCCAACATATTCTCAAAAAACTAATGAGATCTTGTCTTTGTATGAATATCTTTATTGTCGTGAAGTCGTTAATGATAAAAAAAGCCCATATCTTCTATAAATAATGAAAGCAAACTGAATTTTAAGGTATTTGCATACTACGCAAAACCTCTGTTCCACACTGATGTAGCTTCATGAAGATTTCGTTGTCTCCAGTTAATTGAACGAGGCTTCGAGGAATGGTTTTTGCGCGACGTAGGTACCTTCCATTTTCTCCAGTCTCCAGTTTTGTACTTTCCATGTGAGTCTCAACATTACGCTGTAGTAGCAAAATGATCTCAGCAATGAAAGCAGATGCCATTTCCCAATTGCTAAGAAGAGCCCGCTCCGAATCGCATACAACCATAAGGGCATACTTCCGCTCGCCTCCGCGCGCATGCAAATCATTTATGCTAAAAATTCGACTGAGGGAATAGCCAGTATTGGTATCCCCGAAAAAAATTGGTTTCAGTGGCTCTGCTACAGCCTCGACAGATAGACATTTCATCACCAATTTGGTGAGACAGGTAAAGATCCGCTCTGACTGAGGGTACAGAGTTGAAACGTACGTGACTTTCTCTAAAATTTCTTGTTGCGATGACTTCATTTTTGCATCCATCTTGAAATGGGCACCTAAGCCACTGGTATTCCCATAAGAAGGCTGTGGAGATAAGCCGTTTGCGACTTCTTTAGTTACGAGGTCCTCGAAATCCGTTGCCACGCTTGTTATACCACTGGGCAATACAAGCGAGCAACTCTCACATCGAGCGTATGACGACTTGGCTGACAACTCCGATTCTTTTCGTTGTGTACAAAGAACCGTGACTGGGCCATGGATTTCGCAGAAATGAGCCATACAAAACACGAAGTTAACCATCCCGCACAATTTGGAATGCACCCAGGCTTACTCAAACAATTGTGCTGGTTGGTGTAATCAATTACGATAGAATATACGAGTGGTGAACACCATGAGGTTTGATCTGGGGTTTGCATGCATCTGGTGTACTGGTGTGGTGTTTTAGATAACAAGAACCATCCTTCGAACACAATCACTGCAACCAATTGATGGTGATTACGTTTCATCACCTCAGCACGGTGACATTTTGCAACTTGCGGCCGAACAAATGTTTGTCCGTCCAATCAGAGTCGCTGCTGCTTTTCTTTTCGCTACATACAGCGTCAAACGAGCTTCTATACGTCAGTGAGCAAGCGGAATACGAAACCAATGCCAGTTTCGGTGCGATCTGCTTACCAGATTACGAAAAGAATTTGAGTCAAATTTGTGTCAAACTCTGGGGGCTACGGCATAATTCTGAGCAGTATTCATTGCTCTACAATGTTCAAGTGAACCTACGAGATTTGGTGTGTATGCGAAATGCATCACAAGGATTTGAGTCGAGCCAAATTATAGATAATTCAATGATCTTCGGACTCCAGGATGTCTCTTTTGTGGTCAGATCCGACTTAAGAGTACCTATACCATCGCCTACCATGTCTATAGTGGAGTATGCCAAAAGCAAGCTGACAATTCCGCGATCATCTTATACGTATGATGATGTGAGGCGTCTTTGTAGCCTTTCCAATGGCATCAATGATTTTGCTGCATCTGAGAGCAAATTGTGTGAGGAAATTGATAGAATTGAGGAAGAATTCCTGAATGCCTCAACTCAAGAAAAGCTTCGTTCTTTAAAAGTACATCTTCATGATCTCCACAAGTATGTTGCAAAACAACACTCACTCAATGACGAACTTCTGTCTTCTATTTGGGCCAAAGAAAGACAAGTGAAGGCGCTACTGTCTTGCTTGAAGGACGAGATTCCACCAAAGTTAGAGCTTATTGCTGATAAGCTCGATATAGTCAAGTCTGAAGTTGCGCCCATTTTTGAGGCCCTACAATTTTCCATTTATCCAGATTTGGTTGAGCTCCTTCGCACGATATGTGGTGTAATAAGGGAAGTATTTCCGATCCATTTAGACGAGAACGGATGCAATTACTCAATTGCACATATCAACTTCCCAGCCAATATTCTGGAGATTCTCACAGAATGTTATGAACCCCAGTTTGTCATGGTTGGCTCGACTAGCGAAAGCTCTGTCGAGAGGATTAACGCAGGTCTATCAGTAATAGTCCACCTACTTCTACATTTGTCCTCATTATTGGATATTAAATTGAAATATGGTATTGTACAAAACAAATCGCACTACTTCTTAGTTGAGATGTGCTCCCTGTTTCGGAAAGTATCTAGCGCCAACTCAAGTTACGCTGGTGAGTTTGATCTAGTTGAGGCACGATACCCGTTGTTTTACGATGCTGCTGGTTCAGAAAAGATAGCCAAAGTTGCTGGCCCTGTGAAGAGCTATGAGTTGAAAAATCAAAACTTCGAGCGTGCCCTTCTTCTCCTCAAGAAAAATGTCATAGCATTCAGTTCGGACGTAATGGATCTCTATTCGAAATATCTTTACGGCAAAATGGAAGTTGGAAAGCTCACCAGCAACATCCCAGTCGAGTGTATTGACAATTTTGTCTGGACAATTAATTATTTGCTACTCTTTATGACGGCTCCCCTTCCATGAACCTCTCTGTCAAGCCGACACCTCCCCTTGCATGTGTGTATAAATACATACCCGTCTTTATTTGTGCAGTTTTTATATACTAAGTTTATTGAAATGCTTACAATAAAAGGAGCGCAACCACACCCAACACTGCTCCATGTGGACTATACTGCACAGCTCCAGCAGTAGAGTGACTCGAAGACGAGGAGGATCCGGTGGCCCGTACACTGGAGCTACCGGCAGCAGCAGCTGTGGCCGAGGCAAGCTCGACACGAATGCGTGAATACCATGGCAAGCGAGTTGCAAAAGCCTCCAAAGTGCCGATATTAATGTTTGAATCTGTCAACATCGTGGTGTAGGAATCATCAGTATACGTAGCAACCTGCATTGCCAACAGAGTAACCTCAGGAGGTACACTAGCAGCAGTTCTTATGTAATCAACATACTGTCTGCCGTTACTCTTGAAATCGCCCACTAGAACAGTGAGAAATTGTGCTTGTGCATTTCCAACGGTGGTCTCAGCCGCAGATCCTGCTAGCATGGATACAAGGGCGCATGCACCGGTCCAAATTTGAAACTTCATTGTGATATGGATCTTATGAAATTGATTGAATTGTGAATAGATGATGCTGTTGTGGCTGCAAATTTATGAATTGCCAATACCAGATAACAACGTTATGACAAAGATATTATTTTTACTGAAAAATATACAATCGCGAGATGACAGGGGAGGGCAAAGTATTTATATCTCCAAGGTTGCCTAGCTCTGAAATCATCCGTTGGTGGCACCAGGCTGGATTGGTACCAAGTTTCCCCTTTTGGGTAAAGACCGTGGCTGTATACAGGTGCCAACGATTTGCAGCCAGATTAGGATAGAGGAAGATTTCGCAAGCCAGAAAGTGTGATGACAGGGGTGAAATATGGGGTATTGCCTGCTTAGATCAAAAATTTGGAGGCTGTGTTTCAGATTTTCGGCTTCTGGTCTTCTGCCGACGGCAACCGAAGGTCGGGATGGCCGAAGTATATTTTGTGGTGCAGGAATAGTGGTCCGTCCATTTCGACTGTTGTATTGTTTTTATGACCTTTTCCTAAGCAGTGTTTTTCGGACAAAACAAAAATTTCCTACTAGTTGCTAATTGAGAATCTTTAGAGATTGAGGGGTGAGATAGTTGAAAAAGCGAACCCTCTTCGATTGTTCTCGTCTGACTCGGTACAATCAGATTCACAATGAAGGGTTAGATTAAGACTAATACACATCACAACAGCAGATATTGGAAATTCATGGAATCGGCAGAATGCAGTTATTCTTAATTGATATTTAAACGTATTCTCAGTCAATTTACGGTTCTCAGAGCATATTAAAACTCCACCGGTTTAGAATACACTTCGTGACGCAAAACAGCGTTTTCAAGAAGTAGCAAGAAATTCATATCAAGAAGCAGCTGATACCTCGTATAGCATCAGTTTTACTCTTAATTCGCGACACAGTATCTCGTTGTCTCATTTACATCCAACCCGTCTCCAGGTTTGGCCTGTACACACGCACAATTTCCAGTATCTACATTTTACAACCACCTTCTTCACAAAATATGGCACAAAACCCCCCACAAACCTCGGTTCCTCCGGGAAATGGCGCTGCCCAGCCACGGCCAGCCAGCCGTCCCCAACAGCAATACTCTCAGGCTGACTTGAACCGCATTGTCATGGAATATCTCAACAAGAAAGGCTTTCACAAAACAGAAGCAATGTTCCGCCTAGAAAGCTCCAATTCCCCTACTCCTGCGGTACCCGCAGTCAGCACTGCTACAACACCTATGGCAGGCCCCACCGAAATCCTGCGGCCTCGTGATGGAATGCTTCCGCGTCCAGATGCTGACCGTCCAAGAGAGTACATCCAAAGTCTGCAACCACCGCGCCAAATAAGAGAAGACGAAGAAAGAGCAAAGATAGAGAATGATCCTGAAGTATACTATCGTGCCTATTCGACGTTACGTAGCTGGGTTTACTCGTCGTTGGACTTGTACAAACCTGAATTGTTCCGGGTATTGTATCCATTGTTTGTTCACTGCTACCTCGAGCTTGTCTCCAAGGGTTTTGTGGCACAAGCGAAAACTTTTTTTGACAAGTTTCTGTCAGATCATTTGGCTCTTCATGGAGTAGAGATCTCCCAGCTTGCCGGCATATCGCTTCCTGGCCACATCAGAGAAAATAAATTGGCCCAAGCATACCGTTCCAAAGAATATCGAATCTCCGTGTCCAAGACCAGTATGTACTTACTTCTCCATTTCTTGCTTGAGAACGAGGCTGTCGGAGGATCTGTCTTGATTGGAATTATCAATCAGTATTTAAAACCAGTCATCTCAACACGTACAGAGCGCGTCGTCCGTGAGGGAGAGGCAGACCCTAACGAGGGTCTTACTGGATTTGTTGCAAACACTACCGAAATTGACAAATTCAATGAACAGTCCGTTCTGTTGGGGAAGTTGCCTCTAGAGCCAGAAATCGAAAAAGAGGTGCAAGCTGAGCTCAAAGTCAAAGACGAGAACACAGAACCAGTCAATGGCAAGACTCTAGTAGAAGAGTTTGAGGAGCTCAATGCCCCAGATAAAGACTCACCATCCGCTGATTCGATTCCGCTACCCATGAAAGATGCAAGTGACATCAAGAGAATGATTCTTGCAGTCGAGGACTCTCGCCTCAAAGTCAAACTTGGTGCCATTCAGGCAAGTGCTCCATCTGTGTGTATGTACACTTTCCACAACACAAATGCTAACCTCACCTCCTTGGAGTTCAATTCTGATTCGAACTTGGTCGCCGGAGGTTTCCAGGACAGTTATGTGAAGCTCTGGAGTCTCGACGGTCGTCCTCTCCGAGCATTGTCTAAAAAGGATCCGCACAATAACAGCGATTCTAGAAAATTGGTTGGCCACAGTGGGCCAGTCTACGGTATGTCATTCTCTCCAGACAATCGCTACTTGATCTCTGCTTCTGAGGACAAAACTGCTCGATTATGGTCCTTGGACACTTATTCAGCCTTAGTTTCTTACAAAGGCCACAATCAACCAATCTGGGATGTGAAGTTTTCTCCCATGGGCCATTACTTCGCCACTGCCTCCCATGATCAGACAGCCCGTTTGTGGGCAACTGACCATATTTACCCACTTCGTATTTTTGCTGGTCATATCAATGATGTGGACTGCGTTGATTTCCATCCAAACTCGAATTACGTCTTCACTGGTCTGTCAGACAAGACCTGCCGTATGTGGGATGTGCAAACCGGAAATGCTGTCAGAATTTTTATGGGGCACACAGGACCTGTGAATTGTCTTGCGGTGTCACCCGATGGTAGATGGCTTGCAAGTGCTGGTGAAGATAGTGTGGTTAATGTGTGGGACGTGGGATCAGGAAGAAAACTCAAGAGCATGCGTGGCCATGGAAAGTCCTCCATCTATTCGCTCGCTTTCTCTAAAGACGGAAGTGTCTTGGTGAGTGGTGGTGCCGACAATACTGTCAGAGTCTGGGATGTGAAGAGAAACACTCAAGATGCTGGCCCACTTCCAGAGGCATTTTCAGGAGATGCATCAAGGGATGGAATGGGTGGAGGAGCTGATGGTGCAAAGAAACCAACCGAAAAAGCAAATAGAAAGGAGATTATTGCTACTCCAGATCATATGACGGCCTATTTTACCAAGAAAATACCTGTCTACAAAGTTCATTTCTCTAGACGTAATCTCTGTCTAGCTGGTGGTGCCCTCAATCCTTAGAATATATGTAACATAATCCTAATAAAATGACAAGACGATTTTGCAAGCAGGATAAGTGCACTGAGCTCGTAAATAAATCGATGTTTTGTCATTTTTTTTAGTGTAGAAGAAAGCCCTTGAGAGTTGGTATACCCATGTATATGAAAATGCAGATTCTTCGGCATCGCTCAAAAATCCAATTCCTTTGCTTCTGATACAATAATGGTCTTGAAAAACCTATTGTTTTCTCTGAAACGTGATTTTTGTAGATCAAGCTACAAACCCACGAAGGTTCGGTTGTGCATCGACCCATTTGATCGTGTCTCAAGACTACGAAAATTGTACAACAGAATACAACATTGTTTGTTGTACCTAATTGCGCAGATGCAACCTCAAAACCAATATCATTCAAATATTTTCATCAGTGCATTTTACATTTGTGACGGGAATGCATCAACTGCTTTAATCTACAATTCCAGTATCTTTCAATCGAGGCAATAGAATTCCAAATTAAACTCCAGAAAATAATAATAATATACAATCGTATTTAAACCACACATCCAGTTTTATTCCAAGTTTTCTTGTATTTTAACGACATTCATCTCTCTGAAACCTAGCTGCAGCGGCACGGGTGTCTTACTAACATAGCATTTGAAAATCCCTTCTGCACTACCTTCAAGATCAAACACTTATCTCTACAGAAATCATGGACGCAGCTCAAAAGTACGAGCTCATCACTAAAGACCTTCAGGAGGTCTTAAATGGCCAAATCATCAAGGAGATCTTGGAGAAAAACGAGCGTCCCCTCAAGATCTACTGGGGAACTGCACCAACAGGAAAGCCTCACTGTGGATACTTCGTCCCAATGATTAAATTGGCTCATTTCTTGAAGGCAGGATGCGAGGTTACTGTTTTGATTGCCGATCTTCATGCCTACTTGGACAACATGAAGGCTCCATTGGAAGTGGTCGAGTACAGAGCCAAGTACTACGAGGCAGTTGTAAAGACCATTTTGACCTCGATCAATGTTCCTATTGAGAAGTTGAAGTTCACCATTGGCCGTGACTATCAATTGACTCCTGAGTATGTGATGGATCTCTTCAAGCTTTCCAACAAGGTCTCCCAGAACGATGCCAAGAGAGCCGGTGCCGATGTGGTCAAGCAAGTGGCCAACCCATTGCTTTCCGGTTTGATCTACCCATTGATGCAGGCTTTGGATGAGCAATTTTTGGATGTAGATGCTCAGTTTGGTGGTGTGGACCAGAGAAAGATCTTTGTTCTCGCCGAAGAGAACTTGCCAGGTATTGGCTACAAGAAGAGAGCACACTTGATGAACAAGATGGTACCAGGTTTGGGCCAGGGCGGTAAGATGAGTGCTTCTGACCCTAACTCCAAGATCGACGTTGTTGAGGAGCCAAAGGTTGTCAAGAAGAAGATTGGCGCTGCCTTCTGTGAGCCTAAGGTCGTGGCCGACAACGGCTTGATTGCATTCATTGAGAACATCGTTCAGCCAATCCAAGAGTTGAAGGGCGGTGAACCTGGCGCTTTGCAGTTTCACATTGACAGACCTGAGAAATACGGTGGTCCAATCACTTACACCACTTTGGATCAATTGAAGGCCGACTACGAAGCTGATATTTTGAAGCCTGTCGACTTGAAGGCTGGTGTTGCTGACCGTATCAATGAGCTTTTGGCTCCTATCAGAGCTGCCTACGAATCTGACCCAGACTTCCAGCTTGCCTCCGAGAAGGGTTACCCAGTGGATGCTCCTAAGGAGAAGAAGAAGGAAAAGAAGGTCAAGAACAAGGGAACCGGCTACCCTGGTGCCGGCAAGCCAAAGAAGGAGGAGGTTGACAAGCTTGCAGAGGATTTGGAGAAGACTAACGTATAGATAATTACACTAATAAACATGGAATAGATTTAATTTTGTTTCCCTTTGAAAGCGAGCTCAGTTCAGTATTTAAGGCGCTATTTTTTTATAACATGCATCTTGGATTGTCTACTGTTTTACTTCCAAGTCAAAAACATATAGTACAGGAAAGCGTTCCAAAAAATCAAAACAAATGATGCCAATTTTTGTAGACGTCAACCTCTTAATTTTTTTCTTTTTTCTGTTGATGGCTTTGCCATTTTGTCATCGAGCCAGAGGCCTATTCATCGAAACCCGCCCCGCAGCCAATGAGATACAGGCAATACTCAATCCTCACTTACACTCTCATTAGAACTACCAAATACTCCAGTCAAGATGGTACGTACCGATCACACAATGCATTTGCATGCAAAAAAAGAGGCACTGGTCGTTGCATAATTCTCATACATGTCTTTCTCGAAGTTTGGATTTGTTTTTAGGGTCGAAAGTGGTCGATGGAACATCACTAAGGATCTCTCTGGAACCAACTATCAATACAACTGAGGCATACTTTGTGTAAACGTCAAAATTTGATTTTCGAGTGAAGGCCAGTCTCTACTACGGGTTCAGTGCCCATTTATGCTTCTGTCCACGAATCTGTGTTTCCCACACCAGACCATACTAACACATCAGTTCTCTGCTTTGATCAAGAGAAACTCTCTCTACGTGGCCACCATTTTCACTGGTGCTTTTGCTTTCCAAGCTTTCTTCGACGCCACTCTTACCAAGTGGTACGAGAACCACAACAAGGGTAAGTTGTGGCATGATGTTAGAGGTAAGTTCGTCGAGGGTGCCGGTGATGAGGACGACGAGTAAATGCTTTCTCACAATATATTAATGCATAAATAAGAACGTTTCTCATGGAACAATGAAAATATAGACAAATATTCGTCAATCATTACTTCTAATCTATAATATGTAGTCATCACCCAAGAGTGAGTCCTGAACCTCGAAAAATTCGGGACTGTCAGTATCTTTTCTGCTTTCCTCCAACTGATCTAGTATAGACTCGAAGTTTTCCGCGTATTTGAACGTGTTTAATTCGGTAAGTCCATACGCTTTCAAGTTGTAGAGACCAGTGGGACCCTGGCGACTCGATATCTCAATATAAATATCCCTCACTGGGATTCTCATGTTGACTATACTGACGGGGAGTTTGATATGCTCGATGGCCCTGGAGCTTCTAAGTGTCGCTTCATGAATTTTGTAGAACTTTGACAAGTACTTGTTTTCCGACAGTCGATAGGCGAACGGCAGTCTGTACTCCAAATACTGCTCCAACTTTTTTGCATCCGAGCGTTTACGGGGCTTCACATAAATAGAGATCAGATCTGGCATGTGAAGGCCTGGGGGTTTTGCTGAGCTAGGGTTGTTGAGTATCAAATCGGTAATAATGATCGGACTTGAAAGTCGGATTCCAACCGTGCACTTATGAGATTCACACTGCCAGAATTCTCCTCCATCAACAAGAACGTTGTTTGCGTTATACTTCATATTCAGCGCA
Organism: Australozyma saopauloensis; assembly: GCF_035610405.1. NCBI lineage: Eukaryota > Fungi > Ascomycota > Pichiomycetes > Serinales > Metschnikowiaceae > Australozyma > Australozyma saopauloensis. Next base: position 100,338 of record NC_086132.1, read on the forward strand.
GATCTGAGACCACTGGATGTGAGTAGGTCATACCAGCCAAGAAAGAAAGACCCTACTAAAGATCGATTCTTATGAATGTCAGAACCTATCGTTGTCAAAAATCCTAAGATTCGCGAACCGAGCTTGTAATCTGCGAAATTAACCTTCACGGATCCCTTCCCCACCACCTCGAGTAGATTGTCTAAAACAATCCTGTTGCCTGCAACGCTCAAGTCAATGTTTGTGCTATTCCTCAGTAGATCAATCTTGTCAAGTATACTGTTAACTTTAGCCACAAGAGCTCTGTTGTTTAAATTCAATCGTTCATGCAATGATTCCTCGAACTGGGACTTGGTTAGAAACTTGACACCAGAAGTATCAACCAAGTCATTGATATATGCTTTGAATTGTGAACCGTTCAGCTCAATAAATTGCTTCCACGATGAAGTCTCATTAGACTTGTTACCCACATTATTAACGAAGGAGACAAGGAAGTCGTGGAATTCAGGGAGGTAATGGATTTTGTTGTCTTTAACAAAAACTGGCACAAGCCCCGGAAGTTTTTCCAAGAGGCTATCGACTATATCCGACTTTATGGCCAGCATATCGTTGTTGAGTCGCTGAAGTTGTGCTAAATTCAGTGATATCTGACTGATTCGCTTTTCAATCTCTTCTGGCTTCTCAGCGACAACTCGGTGAGTGCTATCTATTTTCGTTTTACAATCTTGAAGCTCGGCCTCAATTTTCAGTAACCTAGCAGAATCCATTGGCTCTTTTTGCAAAGCCTGAAGAGAAGCTTCCATCGAGGCAATTTTCAGATAGACCGACTTGGTGAAAGACTCCTGTTTTGTTTGGAGAACATCAACTTGTTGGTCCAATGCGCTTGAAATCTCATTTAAAACACCCACGCGCTGTGACACTTCTTCCAATTTGGCATTAACGCCGGTAAGATCGACCTGCGGTTCAAGCTCTCTCCACGTCAAATACTGAATTGGAATCAAAAACAAAACTGCCATCCCGAGAAAAAATCCAAGCATTTTAAGGAAAAACATACTCAGAGACGTTTGGCTAGTTTGAGCTCTAGGATTGGCGTCCTGAAAGAGATTCTTCGGCAGTGCATTGGCAGGATTTCGTGCCAGACCACCCGAACCAATAACTTTGCTGGAACTTTTAAGTCGATGTCGTTGCTTGGGCGTAGACTTCGCGGGCGCGCGATCGTATTCTTGATCTTCAACCTGGGTCAATTCATCCTCTGATTCCTCTTCGTAGCTGCCACTATCCGTGAACAATTTGAAGCCAAGATTGTAATTATACACATCTAAACCATCTGCATCGTCAGCATTAGTTCCATTGAGAATATCTTGGATCTGTCGGTCGTAATTATGGTGAGAGATGGGTTTGGCGGGCCCAACGTGGCTGTGAAGATGTATGGATGCATCGTCGTCAGTATCGCCTCTCATTTGAGGAATCTTAGCGAAACCAACCATGCGTCAATAATATTTAGGCACTGGTTTAAGATATTGTAAGTGGTATGGGAAAGGTAAATAGAGAGACGTGAAGGTGCAGCTATACACAGGAGACGTGTGTTTCAGGTAGACATATCAAGGCTGTAGTGGCAATTACATAAAAAAGAATTAATTGAATTCGAGGTCTTCTCGGAACCAATTGAGTGGATTTAAATTTCTTGCCAAATCTGCATCTCGTGGCGTCTCCTGTTAGAAGCACTACAGTTGATCAAAGAAGACGTCGTTACATCAACAATTATCGTACAGTATTTAGCAAAAACACACATGTGTCTATAGTTCTATTTTTCTTTCCTTTGGGTTTCACAAGTATTGGCTGATGTACCCGATAAGCAGCCCCAAAACACAACCTCCATACCCTCCGGCCAATAGCGTGATTGGCCACTGCTGCCAGGGTCTATCCCAATCGAGTGGAATTGGAACAACACCTAACCATGTGCCTAATACACAAAAGAAGCTGCTGCAAAGAATGGGATTTGTGAAGATGAGTTTAAACACCGTCGCGCTTTTGGCCACAGAATACAATTGCTCGAAATCCATTCCAAAAATAATGAGCAAAGGCTGCACAATCATGAGCGAGAGGTGTACACCCAAAATATATGTTTCTGCCAAATATCCATAAAGTGGAGCTCCGAACAACACCAACACAACAAACGCCACGGGCGTGAAAAGCAAGGAAACAAGCGTTGCAACAAGCACTTTCGCTACATGGCTTGAAAAGTTGCGGCTCTGTTTCTTCCCTCTCTTTTCTTTATTAGAGTCTGCCCCAGAGACAACTGATAATACATAGCCATACACCAATTGAACTGCTAGAAGCACCAATGCGCCCTTAACCATAACTCGCAAAGGATTCTGCGTCAACCCGTCTTTGAAGAGACCAATTATTATCAACAAATGGTGCATCGGAAGCAAAAGCGGCGATGTATAGAGACCAGGTATTGAAACCGAAGGGTGGATTTCCTCCTCTTGCGACTCCGTGGGCTGGACAGTAAACGAGACCGTCTTTTTGAAGCCCCGAGGTCTCACCAGCGACATTTTGCTAGGGCGATGAATGTGGGAATGGATAGGAAGATGAAGTAAGTACAGATATGTATTGTATGTGTGGTTATTAGGTGCGTCTGCATGTGTGCGACCTACAAAATAATGAATTGTGAAACAAAGGAAGTAAAATTTACGTAAATTGAAGATTCAATTAGATAATGTATTATTGAATTCTATTCTTTATTTTTCGGAGGTTCTCATTGACCCCGACCGTTTTGCATCGATCTGTCTTGAGCTACAAGTTGTTCAAGACATTTTCAAACTCAATGAGATCTTTCCAAAGGTCCACTGAAACATTTTTGATAGAGACCTTTTGACCAAGTGTCCGCATACGGTCCTGATTGAGCTTGGAGTATTTTCTCAAGAGCTCACAGTCGAGTAGAGGCCGAAGACTCAGGGAAGACTCATTCTTGACCAGCGCAAAACGATTCAATTTTGGGTTCAAGCCACATGCATGGAACTCCTTATCTATGAGCTGTTGTTGGAGTATATACATACGTCTGTATGTCGCCTCACTCACAGGGAACACGGTGTACATAGCTCCCTCAACGGTGGAGCCCACTACTTGGAAGGGCAGGGTGGTGGGGTCTAGCCATGGATTGATTTGTTCGTGTTTCGCGAGCGAGCGCGTGCATGTGGTATTGAAATTTGTGTTGAGCGTTGATCTATGCAAAAGACGCTGGCCGTTGCTGGACGACGGATCGTCCGGATTGTACAGAAGGACATGTAAAGCCTTATCATTGTCAGCAACAATTATATGGATATCTTGATCATACGCAACGAAATCAGCACTTGACACGTCTAGTTCATGTAGATCTTTTCCGAGAGGAATCATTCTAAATGGCTCCGCATCAAATCCAGCCAAACTCACACTCTTTAAGGTATCTCCAAACAACACCAAGTTACCAAAACTTTTTGTTTCTGAAACGTAGACAGATGCATCGAGGAATGCGACTGACACAGCAGTGTTGTCCTTGATATCACGAACAATCATTTTTTGACCTTGTGCTACTAGGAATCTGCCACTTACATCACAGATAGAAGTGACAGCACCCTTTGTTGCCTCTTCGGTAAACTCTTTAAACTTGTGATTGGTCTCCGGCTTGCCAGGTTCCGGAATGATGTCAATGATCTCCAAAATTTTGTAAGAGCCGTTGCAGGCCAAATCCTCCATACGGAGTCTTCCTGTTCCTAACAAAACAAACTCTTTTTTACTTTTAAATCTTTTGGTCTCGCTCCCAACATCTAGAACCACTGATTTAATTTGCAAACCTACCTCGTTGTCCAAAAGTTCAATGGTGTCAATGGTAGTCCACGACAATGGCGAGATGAGTCGAATTTGACCTTTGTAATTGAATGTTCGCGGTTTTTCGGTTTTCAATCCAACGATTGGATTCCCTTCTTCGTCAATGCAATCATATGGTATTTCCTTGAATGTTGAAAGAATCACCGTGCGAGAAGTTTCATGATATGCGACAGATTTGACTGTCTCGCCAATATAAATTTTCTTGATTGGCCACGTATTATCATAATTAAAATCGTTGGGTAACTCGACAATACGTGCGTTCTTTTTCGTGTCGAGATAAATCAATCCGTTTTTGATCTTTTCATCAGAGTATGGAACAAAAGAGACAATAGGAATTTTTGAAAATTTGAAAATTCGAACCTGACTATGTCTGGAACGGGTGATTAAATATGGAATTACTCCAGTGACCATAATGCAAGTTGTACCATTGATATTGGGGAAATAGATCATTCTTCTCTCAATCGAGGTACCATGTGCATACGCATTAAAAGGAGCTCCAGTCATGGGTAAATTATACTGCTTGATAAGCGAATAGCTTTCGCCATCAAAGTACAATTTGTATGAGTAAATTTCACCACCAACTGTAAGAATCGTCAAATATTCTTCTTTCGTAAATTCGTCTCCTAAATCATTGAGAATCACTTGCTTGATGAACGGATCTGGATCTCCGGAATTTATGTCAAAGAAATTGATTTGAAGAGTATCCGAAAAGATGTTCACAAAATCGAGTTGAAAGCATACATCTTTGTGATCGCGACCAAATAAAACGATCCTATTATCACCTGTTACCAAGATAAATATCATCTGTTTTCCTTCTATTGGGCTAACTGCTTTGAGGGATGCAGCATCGCCGTTTCGTTTGCGCTTCTGACCTCTATTTGTGATCAAATTAAGATCCTTCAGCACGGCATTTAAAAGTTTCGAGTTGGCAATGTATCCCGTAGTAATGATTGTGTCTTGGAGGGACATTGGTAATTCAATACGTGTAAAAGATTTGTTCTCAGAGTCAACACTGTAAATGACGACCTCACCAGATGAGAAGAAAATCATGAGAAAGTCATCATTGAACACACTATTAATAATGTCTCCATCTTCTAGCTCCTTCAATCCTTTATCCAAGGACAGAACTTTTCTAAATTTGTTGCTGAACATAATGATATGTCTAGGTGTAACTTGAAGAATGAATTGGCCATGATTGAGCTCGTGCATTGCAATTGTGAGCTCATTATTCACAAAGTGCTTCGGAGAGAGCCTGGCATATGATTGATTGACATCAAAGAGCTCAGATTTTTGGTTCAAGTCATCAGATGTGATGAGGTACTTATTATTAATAGTCCACAAACGATTGAGTTGGGAGAAGCGCAAAGATGACTTGATTATCGGCTGAATAGTGGGTGTGATTATGTTCAACTGGCCACTGAGTCCGAGTCCGCCTGCAGCAAATATTGAGACATCATTAAAGGATGGATTTGGCAACTTTGCCACTATTTTCTCAGTAGAATAATTGCCAAGCGCAAAGGATGATATGGGCGCATGATTAAACAATTCATCCCTTACGATAAATTCTATTTGACCGGACTTGACTTCTTTTTCTTTGTCTTTGTCGTCCTCGTCGTATAGATCTTCGTCATCATCATTGTCCAACATCTTCGAATCCGATGTAGTGACTTCAATTGCTTCGCCTTTATCAACAGCGTTATTGTCGTCGCTGCTCGTGTAACTTAGTTCGACCAATACTGAGTTACATGTGGTACCCATGAAGAAGAGTAGATTATCATCTAATGCAATAATACCACTGTGCTGGTATTTTTGCAAAGACTGGTAAAGATTTTTGTCAATCGGTTCAATGGCAAACTTTTTGATCGTTTTACCATCGACTTCAAAGGTGGCATAATAGAAATCTCCATTCTCGAGGGCAAGAAGTACCCTACTATCGTTGGGAATCGCGCATACAGTGCAATTTTCAAGTTTAATATCCAAGTCTGTCTGATCTTGGAAACTTTTGATAGAAGATGTTATATCTGTGGTATAAGAATTAAGAGCAATGCGTCGAGTAATGCCACTGTTGTCAACATGAATAATCTCGTTACAACCAAGAAGCAATGAGCCACTCAAAGGCGACGGAAGTGGTACGACCTTGTGAATATCGTATGGAAGGTTTTCAATTTGCAAAATTGTAGTGGTAGAGGCTGTTTGAACATCTAAAGAGAGCACTGTGAAGAGAACAGTATCCTTTTCTTTAGGCAAGACACCAGCCCAAGTACTTTTACGATGAGAGACAATTGCCAAAGTAGGATCACGATAGTTGTGGAGAAATTGGAAGTCTATAATTTCACCCACTGTAGGATCCACCGTCTCGATGTCCACCACTGTGCTCGAACCAAAGAGAGGGACCTGGCCACGCTCACGATCTTCATCCTTTTTCTCACCTTCAACCACATCCATACTTTTGGCGTGGCCATCCTCCTCACCATCGATCTCTTCCTCAACCCTATTGAATGGCAATAGAACGAGCATATTGTTTCGGCGCAAACAGAACACGGAGTTCTGAGACGGGCTTACAGTTAAGGAAGATTCATAAACCGTCTCATATGTCAAATTTTGTAGAACGTGTTCATAATAATGCAATGACACGGTGGCTATGTTATGTTTGTAAGGATTCCATTTGATACAAGACACTTTGGCACTCTTCGTGGATACAAGGACGTAATCTAAATGGGGATTTTCGGCCGTTCTTATAGCGCAAAGATCTGTTATGAGCCCTTGCAATTTGTACAGAGCAATGAGTTTGAGCTTGTAGTCGGAAGCTAAGGGCTGGCCATTTTTCAACCGGAGAACTTCGTATATTTCTAGCGTGGTAGCTTTCCCAACCACCAAATGTTTTTCGTTTGAGCTAATGAAGTTACAAGCCAAAGACTTTGACACTGCAGATGGTTCTAGGAAGACATCGTAGGCATTCATTATGGGTTAAGTCTAATTGACAGTAGACAATGCATGAATTGGTGAGTACTCAGTTGGGGTGCACGAAAATGAAGTTCACGCGAAAAAAAAATACAATACGAAGTAAAATCGAATGAATCGGGATTTCAATGTCCATAAAGCATTTTGAGCTGTTAGTTTATTTTGACACCTCTGTATCATTTGTGGGTATGATCTTATAGTTGGACTAGCACTGCTTGATTGTTTAAATCTCAATTCTTCTGAATTGTTGAATATTGAATCATGAATCAATTCTAATAATTCAAGGAAACGGTGTCATCTCAATTATAAGAGCCAATAGCTGTAATTGTTAGCGTATTTAAGTATCATATATAAGTAGCAAATTTATATTTCAAGAAAATCCGATATGGTGTAATGGCTAGCACAGTTCGCTCTCACCGAGCAGATCGGGGTTCGATTCCCCGTATCGGAGTTACTTTTTTGAATTTCATTTAAATGTCTCATTTCTTTCTTTTTGTTTATGAATTTATTTAAAAGGCCTAGTGGCTTTCAAGAAAACTTTCTCAATCCTGCTACTCCACCCAAATAGAGTGTTGTCGATTAGAATGGCTGAAATATGAACCTATCGATAACAACTTGAAAAGATATTGACTCTTGGAATATATTAGTACAAACTTCATTAGAAAAATGCGTAGAATCGATCTTCAAGAATTAAATAGCTTATTTTTATCTCGAAAATGAGATGCATTACGATTTGCCTGCGCTGGGTGGTGGAGCTTCAGGTCTAGAATAAAGTGGCTGCGAAGTACCAGTGGCTGCCTCACCAGCTGGTGCGCTGGCTCCAGTGCTTGTGCCCTGAGATGCACCAGGAGGACCTTCTGGTCTTGGGTACTGTCCAGTGGTAGCCTCACTCACAATAGGAGCATCGCTGCCCATGTAGTAAGTAGTAGTGCTATAGTTCTCATACGTGGTGGTGCCCGTAGCATTGTTTCTCATGTACGCAGGCTCGGGACTCTTCACGTTGGGGTTTTGATGGAAGTTGCCTTGCTGGTCATAGTATCCCATGTCAGCTTCATTAGCAGTGGCGGTATATGTTGGCACGTAATTCTCTTGTGGAGGGTTGTTTGTACGATAAGCTGGGGGAGTTATCCAAGAAGTACCATAAAGCGGAGCCTCGCCTCTTTTCAGACGATTTTTGTTGACTCTAATGGTACCAAACACGGCAATAAGAAGTGCAACCAAAAAGAGAGCGAAAAAGGCCCATCTAGCACCGTTAGAATAGTCATATGTGTAGTAGTATCTCTTGACGAGAGCCTTGGCCTGAGGAATAGCAGCCATGGTGTTTTCAAGTAGTCGAGTGAATGTGGAGGGCTGTTTTGAGACTGGCGAACAGAACTAATACTAAGATTTTGGGAGGCGCTATGGACAAAATGGGGAGATGGTGGTCTTGTCTGCAGTCTTTTCAACAATTTTGAGGAATTCAAGATCCAATGTCAAATTTCGAGAACGTAGGGCACTAAAAAGATTCTGGTTAGGAAATCTCTTGGCTATATATCTTGTGCGGGTATACGGTGGCTACTTCAGGACAGCGTTCCTGCAGGCGCTGCCAATTGGCTTTTTAGGTCACCAATGCAACCCAAGGACAATAAAGAAGTGTCATTTCGTAAACTCATGCGAGCATACGAGGAGCAGTGGCATTATTTTAGTAGGAATGATTAAGTTGTTAGCTTTAATTGGATGCTTTTCTGTTGGCTTTATTTCTATTGATTGGTCGAAATGTAGGAGTCTAACAGTGGAGGGAGTTGCATTCTTGCATTTGAGAATGTACTTGGCGATGTAGTGTAATTTGCAGGTTTGCATCATGGAGAACATAATATGGCTTGAAAAACTGCGTTCGGTTCATGAACTGTCAAATAATTCGAATTTGTGAATGTGTATCTACAAGTGACTTTCTTTGCAAACTAAACGACACAGTCAAACTTGAAGCTCCGACCAGATATGTGCAATTTCATCAACAATTACATACCAGATTTTGGTTGTCTTCAATGGTGCAAATCAATCTACAGTCTAACATAGTGCATTGGCCATTGAGAGTAGCCTCCTAACAATGTGTCTACTAATTGTAACCGTATATCTTATATTATTGAACGTAGCAAATAGGCAATTAAGCGAATCGAACTTCTAAAATTTATTTAACCTTCCCTTTTAAAAACACATCCTGCGTTTATGCGAGCATGAACAAGGCCGGAAGTGCCAAAACGATTGGCATGGCACGGGCAGCACCTCCAGTGTAGGTGCTGTTGAAGGAGATGATAGCTGGAGGTGTAGAGATGCTGGTCTGAGAGTTTGTGACGATGTTGTTGGTAATCACGTTCACAGTGGTCTGCAGGCCCTGGGTGATAGTTGTAATAGTTGTTGGCTTAGGAATTGGAGTGGTTGGAGGGGTGACAATGGTGGTAGTTGTCACAGGTGTGGAAGGAGCAGGAACAGTCTTAGTAGTTTCAGTCACAGTTGTCGACGTCGAGCTGGTAGATGGAACCGGTGCTGGAGAAGGAGCAGTGGTGGTGGTTGTAAGTGGACAGTAAGAAGTGTAAATTGTCGTGGTACCTGGAGCAGTGACAGTCGAGTAGACGACACCAGTGGTCACAGGAATTGGAGTACAAGCATTGTCACTACAAGAAGTGATAGTGATCACAACAGTAGAGACGGTAGTCTTGTCAGTGTAGGTCTTTGTAGTGGTCTTCTCCTTGGTCTTCTCTTTAGTTGGAGTAGTGGTTGGAGTAGTGGTTGGAGTAGTAGTTGGAGTAGTAGTTGGAGTAGTAGTTGGAGTGGTAGTTGGAGTAGTAGTCACGGTGGTGGCTGTAGTGGTTGGAGCTACAGTAGTAGACAATGGGCAGTAAGTGGTGTAAATAGTCTTCACGCCGTTGACAGTAGAAGTTACAACAGTGACACCAGTGGTCACAACGGTCTTCTGGCAAGCATTGGCCGAGCAGCTAGTGATCGTGATAACAGTGGTAACTGGGTTAGTCAATGTGAGAATATCAGTAACGGCACTAGAACTAGAAGGAGCTCCAGTCACGACGGAGTCCGTTCTACTAGAGCCGGTCTTAACACCGCTAGCAGTGTTAGAAGATGAAGCGCCAGCCGCAGCGGTGGCAGGAGTAGCAACAGCAGTAGCAGTGTTTGTTGCCGAAACTGGAACGCCAGTGACATATGTAGTCAACACACCATCGACTGTGGCAGTCACAGTGGTCAAGGTTTGCATATCGGTGGTGACAACACAACCACCAAGAGAGCAAGTAGTTCTGATGAAGGTCAAAGTGGACTTTTGAGTCACATCGTTGTATTGAATGATTGTCGAATCTGGAGAGCTAGAGGAAGTGGTGGTTGCGGCACCCTTGGTCATAGAGCCAGGAGCCAATGCATTGGTAGAAGAGTTTCCATAGTAGAAACTCAGACTTGTGCATGTGGAGGAAATGATTGTGGAAGAGATGGTCAGAAGAGACGAGGTGTCGGCAACTGCTTTTGCAGCCACTATAAGTGCAGCGGTAATTGATGTGAACTTCATGCTATGAGTTGTGGAAAAAATATGTTGGGTTTTGATCGATGCAAGGGCCCTGAGTCGTCTTATATATTCTGGGATCTGAATCGGGGGTCAGCCGCTGCTGGATACTGTTCCTGATGTGTTCCTGGTTCATGACGTTTGTACAGAAAAGAACCGCATTAGTCTTGCAACTAGCCGTTAATCTGCATCACGGCAAAATTGATGTGTGCATATAAGTGTTTACTTTAGGCGTGGCGCGTCGATAGCTCGATGATAATTTCCCACTTATAAACCTAGAATACCTCTAAATCTGTTAAATTTTCACACAAATTATCCTGAAAACACTAGAGTCTACCATATTGTTTTGTGAGTAATTTCATCATTTATCTCGTGAATTATTCACCCTATAGCATCTGCGAGGTCAGAATTATCCTGTATGTTACCAACGATTTTCAGAATAACTAGATAATAACATACAGGTTTAGCTGGTTTCAAATCCCGAAACGGATTCAGGAACCAGCACCTAAAGCAAACAACCAGTAAATGGAATACTCCTATTGTCCAAGACTACGCAACGCATATGAAACTCCGACGGTTTATTGCCACGAAAAATGGCTTCCCTGATTTTTTTTGGGTGTCTGCGCCAGCAATAATTGTACAAGCCGCCGGAACGTGGACGAACACTGGAGAGAATCGGTCACGTGCGCGCATCATTATGGATTTCCCAATTCTCTACTTTGCAGCTTAATCCCTGATCTCCACATGCTTAAATACCTTTTGATCCTACCGTTATGTATAGCTAGTGTATTGGAGGTACTGTCGAAAGAAGAAATTCTTCGAAAACCGATTTCGCTCGTTTATTTCTACGCTCCAGATTGCCGTTTCTGTACCGATGTCACCCCTGCTGTTGACTATTTGTCTAGCATTTATAATCATAACGTAAATTTCCAGATTGTCAAGGTCAATGGCAGAAAACTGAAACCATTGGTCCAATTATTTGAGGTCGCTTCCTTCCCAACCTTGAAGATCTACGATAATGATAAGAAGTCAGTGACTACCTATTCTGGCGACAGACTGATCGATCTGATCGACGATTTCATTGCCAAACATAGTGATGCGCAGGCAGATTTGACAAATGCTATAACCAGGGTGCACTCACTCACCTCGTTGGAACAGCTAAACGATCTCGCAGCTGCAAAAGGTGTTGTGATAGCATTCATGGACAGCACCACCCCCGAGTGGAAACATATGACCCGGCCGTTCCATTATTTCCAGGAGTTGGCCCAACAAAATCCACACTTGGCTTTTGCCACTGCGGAATTGAACAAAGTTGACTCGAAAGTAGTGAGGGAATTCCGTGTGAGTAACTCCCCATCACTCGTCTTCTATGATGGACAAACCGTAGGGGTACTCGGAACATTTTCCGCAAACGAGGTCGTAGATGATGAGCAGACCATCCGGTTCACGAACCTGTTGACTTCGAAGAGTATTGGCACCTGGTTCTCGAATTTGGCCGAGCTTCAAACACATGCAGATGAAGCAGAGTATGTGGATACCATTTTATTGAAACCTGGTATGAATGCCATGGCCCATTCTGCAAAGGACTTTGAAGAGGACATAGAGGGTCAGTACGAACAATTGTTGGGCAAAATCTCGCTCTGAGGCTCACCTTCGGCGCCAACTATAGTAAGCTGAGCTCGTACTTACGGAACTGAAGATTGTCGACATAAAATTTGAGTCAGTTTTTGTAGTATAGAATACTGAGATATGTCGTTAATTAAAGAAAAATCTATCAATTTGATGTATCGTATTGTCCCAATGACGTGTAGTATCGAACGACAAATTTAAAAAATACACAAATCCTACTAATTCTACTTTTAATTGAAGTTAAAATCATTTTCGATTCTGGTCCCAATTACCTGTCATCGGCGTTCAATTTCAGGCTCATGGCGTATTTGTCTAACATGGAAATTCCACAGTCGCGGAAATACCACGTACAACTACACATCCCCAGACAACCCTCTACAACAATTTTCACAGCTGCAAAGACACAGTTGATCCCTCCATCACATTAATCACAATTGCAGCCCAATGAATCTTTTCCGTTTGCTAGGTGACCTCTCTCACATGGTGAGTTGTGGTATCTTACTATATTCCATTGAGAGTAACCGTTCCATCAATGGAATTTCGCTCAAAACCCATTCTCTCTATTTGTTGGTGTTTGTCATTCGTTATGTAGACTTGCTCTACAAGTTTTTCTCGGTCTACAATTCTTTAATGAAGGTGTTTTTCATCAGCACGTCTGTCTACACGTTGTACCTTATGGATAAGAAGTATCCCAAGACTATTCGCGAAGATGTTGACACATTTCCTGTGAAGCTTCTCCTCGGATTTGCAGCCGTTTGCTCTTTAATCTTCACACATGCTTACTCTGTGAGAGAGGTGACGTGGTCGTTCTCTGTATGGTTGGAGGCTGTGGCTATCTTGCCGCAATTGTTCATGTTGCGTAGAACTGGCCTGGCAGAAAATATCACTGTGCACTATATCTTTGCATTGGGTATCTACAGAGCCTTGTACATCTTCAATTGGCTCTATAGATACTTTGCTGAGGGCAAGTATGACTATGTGGCTATATTGGCTGGTATCTTACAGACGTTGATCTACTCAGACTTCTTCTACATCTACTACACCAAGGTGATGCAAGGTAAGAGTTTCGAGTTGCCTGTCTAGAGCGGCAGAGAGGTCAAAATCATACGTCAACACTGGTACAGTTGACTGACAACCAGAATTATCAAACTGATAGAGAGCTGTATTGCTAGTTCAATCTTTCTCCCTATCTCCTTGTACGCAGTCAAAAAAAAAACATCATTGTTATGTCGAGAAATATTCTCATACTGTATTCTTTATTCTTTATTCTTTATTTGATACGATTCTAATCTCTCTTCAATGGGTAGTAGACCTTCTTAATACCATCTTTTGTAACAATCAACACCTCTAAACCGTCACCCACTTGAATGTGTCTCTCAGTGGCAGAGGTGAAAGCGTCTCTTACCAAAGCTAGCACCTCTTCCAAAGACAAGTATCTCAAAGGCTTCTTGACACGGCCATCGGAGCCAGGCTCGAATTGATTTTTAAAGTTGACCTGGTTATCAAGGAAAGGCATGATCAAAGATGCAGCAGCACCTCCCGCACGACATTGTTCTCTCTCATATGAACCCACAGGATCATACGAATACACAGCACCCTTACCTTCCTCATCCAAACCAGCAATTAGCGTGCTGACATAGAAGGGAAAAAATCTCTTACCATACAACAAGTGCTGGATATAGCGAGCAGCCGATTGGATCGTGAGTTTCTTGTTGTTGTTATCAAACTTGTACCACTTGAAAGCAGACTTGAATCTGTCAATCAACGCAGCGCCATCGGCGGCAAACCCATTGGCAGTCATTACGATGTTGTCGCCAACATCGAACACCTTTGGTTCGTAACGCGAGTCGATGTTGTAGCCAGAAACAATTCTGGTGTCACCTGCCAAAATGGCGAAGTCTTCACCAGCAATCCCGAGAACGGTACCACCGTTGTCTGAGTAAGGATTGAACCTGTGTTCGATAGGAACTGAATTGTTTTCGTTTCCGTATTCGGAGGCGATCGTGGTCATTTTGAAGGATGTTATTTAGTATTGGAAAGTCAAGCAGTTACGTTAGAACCTTCTTTACTGATGCAAGCTGATATGTAGTTATATGTGCGGATTCTAGACGACAACAGAGCAACAATTTTGTAGATATCAAAACACTGGTTGAGGACTGCAATTGCCGTGGTTTGTCTGTGTCGAAGTATGTTGGAACTTGCCACTGGGGAGAGTGTATGTGGAGAGTATGGAGAAACCAAAAAGAGTGAGGGAGATTGAGGGATGGAAAAGATAAAACGGTCGAAGAAACTCAAAAGGAACAATGCAAATAAATTAGAGCACCTATTGTTTCGTTCATTTTTTAAAACATGTTTTCATGTCTGTTCTACAGGTGGACAAGGGCTTCTTGTACTGCCAGATCTGATCCAACACTTCAATACATTGACTTCAATTGAACACCTAGAGTTTTTAAGTTGAGTAGTATATTGTGTGTCCAATCGATTCATTTTTCATACTGCTGAATAAATATCTATTCTTATATACAATGGCAGTACTCGAGTTCATTGTGCTCTTCTTCTCATTCGCCAAATTATTTCCTTTACTTTATCAAAATCAACTTTCTCTCTACTGCTTCTCCTGCTGAATACGAGCGATGTATGCTTTCGAGATCACATTCCACGAACGCATGTACTTCTCCAAGCATTGACTGGTACAAGTACTTTGTTGGCTGGTGATCTGATCTTGTGGCTCCTGGATGCACTTGTCAAAGCAGTTTTGGGTGATTTTGTTCACAAGCTCGGTAGCATTAGCGACGGCAAGTTCCAGACTGATCTGTTCTTTTAGTTGTTTCTTGATTTGCTCGGCAGAGGTGGGCACAGCAGCTGAGCTGGCAGCTGAGGAAGAACCAAAAAGAGCCATAGTGTGAGTATATACAAGTTTGTTTCCGTGTGGGTTGGCCTATGTACAAGGGTTGGTTGTGGGATGTGAAATTTGATGTATTGGTTTATAGGAGATAGGTGGTGTGTGCACGACGCACCGGAAGAAGAACTAGAATGAAGCTGAGAATTCAGTAGCTGAGATAAGAACCCTCGCTTGCTAATTTTTCAGTTTCCTCAGTACCACTTAATAAGCAATTTTCCAATTTTCATAAAGGAAGTTTTGTATCTCGTTCATAAAGAACTCACTCAATGGGAGTCGTAGAACCCGTACGAGTTTAATCTCTTTCAAATTCTGATTTTGACCTGTGTGAGAAATATTCGCTCTAGATACTCCTAATCACTTCGAAATATGAGTATGTCTCAACCACCTTCACGCCCTGAAATGAAGAAAAGGCACTGATCTAATGACTCTCAAAAGATTGAAGGTACGTAGCATCAACACCTGCTTCCTTGACAATCGATTAAGATTTATTGGATATGTTCCTACTCCAATCATTTTCAATTCGAGCCACTCCATCTACCAAATGTGATATCTACCCTCTCTTTTACGTGGCTTAATCGGGTGTAACTTCAAAGTCCCGCAAAGCTCCCGGATTTATTCTCAAATAGAAAGCTATGCTACCTAGTCATGACTTCGAGTTATCTCGACTGTGTAAATTCGTTACAACATCAATCCCATCCTCTGCAGTTACACAGCTACTGACTGATCAAACCCACTGTGAAACAAGAATGGATGTGCGACTTCAACAATTGTTCAAAACTTCGAATTTCAGCAAAAACGTTTCGATTCTTCTATGCTATTCCCATATTTCATCCAAAATTTCAAGTATGTCTTACACCCTTATCTGTCATGTCCTGCAGTCTGGCATAGATAACGGTTGATCTAAAGATTACTTGCTCTTGTGAAAAACAACAACGCCACCGCGCTGGTCTTCGAAAATCCTGTAATAGTACAAAGCATACATTGTTATTTTGCTTTTCTGCATTTTAACCGATATAGATACAAGATTGTGTCCCTTGACAATCTTTAGTTAGCATAACCTTAGAGGCGTCCCTACAATTCTCAATTGTAACACACAAAGAAAAACATGACATCTATAAGTTCGGAGGATATTGAGGAGGTTCATCTCTTCGTGTTGGTACATGGTTTATGGGGAAATCCGAACCATTTGGATACCATCGAGAAGGTCCTTTTAAGAGCAGTGTCCGATGTCAGTAACGAGCGCATTGTCACCATTAAACCTTCGTCCTTTCGGTTTTGGAAGACGTATGATGGTATTCAACGTTGCTCGGAGCTGGTCATTGCAGATATATTTTATGAAATAGAGGCATTGATGCAGACAAACAAGTATAAGGTAACGCAATTCAGCATGATCGGATATTCGCTAGGGGGTCTTATATCCCGGTATGTTATTGGCAGATTGTATGGCATGGGCTTTTTCAAAGAGGTGAGACCAGTGTTTTTCTCTACGTTTGCAACTCCTCATGTGGGATCTCGCTTCTACAAGAATAAGCTTTTTGACAAATTTGCCAACACGTTTGGTCCCGTTCTATTCGGAAAGACTGGGCTGCAATTGTTCTTGGTTGACTCTGAAAAATTGCTAGTACAGATGGCAGACCCTGATTCTGATTACTTCAAGGGCTTGGAGAGTTTCCAAACAAGAATTCTCATGGCCAACATAAAAAATGATGGAACGGTGGCCTTTTACACAAGTTTCATCACAAATTACTCTCCATTCGACCGCCTAGATTATGTCGACGTTGTGTACTTCGAAGACCTCCCCACTGCTATTATTGGAACACTTGCGGTCAAACCAAAGTTTGTTGACTTGCAGAACTGTCAAAAACTTACATCTACACAAAACCACCATGGGAATGTTCAAGAAGAGACTTCGGTTATACGGTCAAACAAGCTATTGCGATATTCCATCTTGCTAATGGCAGCCACTGTTATCCTTCCCTTTCACATTCCAATGGTATTAACTGTCACCTTCTGTGTATCCGTATACAGCCAGGTCAAAATTAAATTACTCCGGCCTATTAAACTCGACGAGCACTGGACCAAAGTGAGAGATTCTGTCTATCGTGGCGAAGCTGTTGACTCTGAAAACGCAATTCAGGGTGAGGCGAGAAGACGCGAGCGTCTCAAGTTACGGCGCCAGGAATCGATAAGAGGAGACACATCCAATATTACCGAAAAGGCAATGAATGGTGTGATGCTCGCGGAGCAAAATTTTAACGCAAGACAAGCTCATGTCTATGAGGATGACATATCAGAGGAGGCTACTTCCAGTGAGCAAGAATTGGTCGATTCCGAAGCTGCGGACTCATCTGATTTTGAAGAGTGGGCTCGGCCAAAGGGCTCGCTCCTAGGCAAGTTTCTCAGATACAAACAAAAGATGAAGATCTCGTTTGAAGAAAACGACCAAATCATTGATCGTCATGCCAGTGCCTTGCAATCGAAAGACGATTCCAAAGTGGGTTTATTCTCCACCGAATGCAAATTGCCAGACTATCCAGAAAAGGATCTGATTATAAAGAACCTCAACAAACTATCCTGGTTCAAGATTCCAGTCTATTTCGATCTGTTCAATGCTCACGACGGTGTTGTTGCAAGAAGCGGCGGCTTTAAGAATCCAAGAGCCACCAGCACTCTTTTTCTTTGGGGCTCAATTCTCAGGAAAAACATTAAGCAGAAGGAAGCATAATGTACATAAATAATATAATTATTGCATATTTTGATCCATTCAAGCCGGTTAAAATGGCATACCTGTTTCGGCTACTACCACCGTATTGAGTCAACAAAGTATAACACCAAAAATACAGAGATTGAAAAAAAAACAATATTCATGTAATTCCAATATTGAAAGAAAACCTTTTTACTAGTAATTTTTTCCTTTTATTATTGTTTTGCTTGATCTAAATCGGCCTCACACATAGCGAGGACCAGTATTAGCATGAATCCATATGCAAGATTCCACTATATGCGATTGCTTCTAGTTCAAATCTGAGACATTCAGACCACCATAGTTCTAGAAAATGAAATCTATCAATCTCCTAAAAAGGGGTGATACATTTCTTTGTCAATCCAGAAATGTCGTCTCTTTTTCACAAAGAAGCAAGGTCCCCTTAACGTCGCAGCTTCTGCCATTTCTACAATACAGAACCAGATCGAAGCAATTGAGTGGCCTTTCAAACCATGTACGGTTCAACTCCGTATTCCAATCAAACAGTAGAGATACTTTCTATCGCAATTTGAACTCTCGCTTGTCTTTGATGTTCAATGGAAATCGCCACCATCAGTCTAGATCCGATCACGGAGACAACCACTCGTTCAGATATGGAGCACTTCTTGGAGCAATGACGATCTATGTTACACAAAACACATATTACAATGACATTCCAAACTCTCGTAATATCCATATATTGAAGCCTGCGAAAGATGCAGAAACATTTGAGAGCGGGCTCTACAAACTGTCGAAGCATGAACAAGAAAGAGTCAAGAAGGAGTATCGTGAGTATCAATTGACTCGTCGGAATTTTATAGTGAGATTTCTTTACCGTCTCAAATTTGCATTGGGTGATTATCTTGTTGAACCAATTATCACATTCGCTAGGTTCCTTGAGCTCACCGTTCTCTTTCTTCCTCTTCTTCTCTCGGCACCAATTTGTTGGTTGGGACCCCGCAACAAGAAATCTAACGACCGTACTAGAGCAGGTGCGTATCTTTGGTTCCGTTACTTGAGATGGACTGCAGAGGTCGCTGGTGCTTCCTTCATCAAGTTGAGTCAATGGGCAGCTTCAAGAACGGATATATTCCCAAGGCAAATGTGCGTTGAATTGGGTCAATTGCACTCAAGCGCTACTCCACACTCGTTCTCTAAGACCAAGAAAATCCTTGCTGCCAGTTTTGGAATGCCTTTCGAAGAAATCTTCTCTGAATTCGATGAAGTACCTGTTGGTGTGGGAGCAATTGCACAGGTGTATCTCGCGAAGCTCTCCGAGAAAGCTATTGAAAAAGCACGTCAAGAGGAGAATCAAGGTATACAACTCACTCTCAAGCCTGAAAGCCAAGAACATGAAGCATTTTGGGACACAATGGTCGTAACAGAACAGCTGGGAACACAAATTCTGTCGCATCAGGAGGTGGCTATCAAGGTATTGCATCCAAACGTCGAAACTAAGATTCACCGTGATTTGCGTGTGATGAAATTTTTCGCTAATCTCATAGACATCATCCCTACTATGGAATGGCTCTCTTTGCCTGATGAAGTTGAGCAATTCGGTATATTGATGCAACTCCAGCTAGATCTTCGTATCGAGGCCCTTAACTTGGCAAAGTTCAGACACAATTTCAAGAACCGTTTAGATATCCATTTCCCAAAGCCATTTCTCAACTTCAGTACCAGGGAAGTTCTAGTTGAGGAGTACATTAGTGCCATTCCAATGTCTAAGATGCTTTCATTGAACGACAATTTCGGCAAAAACCTTTCAAAAGAGATCAGTGACAAAGGTTTGGATGCATTTTTGCAAATGTTGATCTTGGACAATTATGTACATGCTGATTTGCATCCGGGAAACATGCTCGTGCGTTTCTACAAGAACGAGTTGTACAAACACGAAAAAGAGTATAAAATTGTGAAATCCAGCAACGAAGCTGAAACAAACAGAATCACCCAGGAGCTTTTGGCTTTAGGTGATAACAATGACGCTTGGTGCCACGAACTCAGTACATTGTATGAGCAAGGATACCATGCTGAGATTTGTTTCCTAGATGTTGGCCTCATCACCGAGCTAAATCATGAGGATCGTGTGAATTTCATAGACCTTTTCAAAGCCTTATCAGAGTTTGATGGGTACAGAGCTGGAGAACTTATGGTCGAACGGTCGAGAACTCCAGACATGGCCATTAATAAGGAGATTTTTGCTCTCAAGGTTGAAAAATTGGTCGATAGAGTCAAGGAAAGAACATTTACACTTGGAAACATCAGCATTGGAGATCTTTTAGACCAAATGTTGTCGATGGTGAGAACACACCATGTTCGCATGGAAGGAGATTTCATCACAGTTGTCGTTGCTATCCTACTTCTAGAAGGTATCGGGCGACAACTAGACCCACAACTTGATTTGTTTGCAAGGTTCGTATACGCTTTATTGTTTGGGTTTCCTACATTTAATAATTTGAGTGGCATTGAGTTGTGAGCCCATTCGGAAATTCGTTGACCTAACCTTACTAACAACCAGTTCGCTTCCTGTATTAAGAAAACTTGGAGTTCTGCGCGAAGGAAAAGAACTCTTCAAAGATGAAGACTCCCTCAACATGATGAAGGTGTGGTTAGCCCTCGAGGTGCGCCAGTTTATTCACGCTTCGATCAAAGATGTACGTATAAGTTTCTCCCAAATTATGGAGCTATCATGAGAAATGATGATCATCATCAAAGCAATGAGCCAAAAATTCAATTCGTATTGAGAAGATTTGCATTTTTAATATTGAGTAGAAATTGCAAAGCTTAAGAAAATTTCGGTTGCAAATCCCTCTATGCACGATCCTATTCGAGTGTGGTATCGCAATTCCTTCGGAATTTTATCCCTCAGCTCTCAACTACAAATTATTGATATCACTCGCTTTATCATCATTCCCTTGATGCATTGAACATTAATCATTGACTTTTACTAACTACAGATTCATGCTCTCGTAAAGGCAGATATGCTAAGCGCCAACGTGTAGGCACACGCACGTGACTTCGGCTCGGACTTTTTTGGGGAACAAATCTCCTCAAATCTATATAATAGGTTGCGTTCTCAGGACATTTTACAACTTTAACATACCTTCGACGCCCCCTCTAGACTCAATTGATTCACAATGGCTTCCCTTCCCGCTGGCAAATGCTGTACCATTACTCACAACCACAGTGGAACTCCAATCGGACAATTAGAGACTAAGTTTGGCCTCAATACTTATGTGACTGGATTGGAGAACCCAACGGACCGTGTGCTTGTTATTCTTACTGATATCTTTGGCCACAAATACCAAAACACTCAATTGATTGCTGATCAATTTGCCAAGGCTGGAAAGTATCAGGTGTACGTTCCAGACATTTTGCATGACGACCCATTTGATGCTTCTTTGGGCATGGATGCCTTCCCGGAATGGAAGAGCAGACACGACTTTGATGAGATCTCGAGCTCTGTGGATGCTTACTTGAAGGAATTGCGTAGCTCTCTTGCGCCCGGCTTTTTGGGCGGAGTGGGATATTGCTTGGGTGCCAAGTTCGTCATCCCAAACCTTTCTGAGAACGGATCTTTTGATGCGGGTGCTGTAGCTCATCCATCTTTCGTTGATATCGAATCTGTTGCAGCCATCAAAAAACCAATTGTCATCAGTGCAGCTGAGTCCGATTACATCTTCCCTCCAGAGTTGAGACACGCTACTGAGGCCAAGTTGGCTGAAATAGGTGCTCGCTACCAACTTGACTTATTCAGCGGTGTATCGCATGGCTTTGCATGCAGAGGTGATTTGACCCAGCCCGTGGTCAAATACGCTGCTGATAAGGCATTCCTGGACCAAATCCAGTGGTTCTCTTTGTTTTAGATTTAGTGTGACGGCCCTATATACCTCATTAGACGTTGATTTGTAGCTTACCATGTCATCATCAGTTAAATCTTACTTTTGTTCAAACTACTCTTTATGATCAGAGATTCACTCTGGCAAAGGTAAAATGGTCCCGATATTCGATTCAATTCAGATTTTCATTCCTTTGTTTTCGTTAAATATTGGATTCTGCTCAATTTAGGACCCTGCAACATTACCTCATCTATCCCATCGGAACAACCTGCATAGCTAAGCTTCTACCAGAATATTCAATCTTCTACATCTTCTTTGAACACAAAATGCCTACCGAGTTAGAAGAATTGGTCGAGTTTTTACACTCACCGCAACCAGCAGTTGTACAAATTGCCCTTGATAACCTTGTGGGCTACTCTCTGGGCCCACAGAAGCAAGTGTTCGCCTACAACAACTATGAAGCCATCAAGGACTTGAAGAAGCTCTCTCAGGATTCGGGAAAAACCACCGTAAGCCAGTCGGCCACCATCTTGGCAAACTTGTGCGATGACTCGCAGATGCGCAAACTCATAGTAGAAGATGCCGCATACTTAAAGGTGCTCGTTTCTGCCATTATCAGACCAACCAATATCAATGCCGATCTCATGTCGATCCTTCTCGCCAATTTGGCCAAGGACGACCAAATCACTGCCATTTTCAAGATTTCCCTCGAACTAGATGAGGAGGAGAAGAAAGTCTTTGCTCTGAGCAATGCCATGGACTGCTTGATGGACTGTTTCGTCAAAGGCTTCGACCGCACCCTTAACAAATACGCCAACTACGACTACTTGGCCTATTTCTTCTCTGATATATCACGCTTCGAGTTGGGTAGAAACTACTTCATCACAGAGCAATCTTATGATAACGTTGTTCCAATCTCTAAGCTTCTTGTCTTCACCGAGAAGTATGACTCCAAAATTAGAAGAGAGGGTGTTGCTTCTACCATCAAGAACTCTTTGTTTGATATTGACTCACAACACAAGCTTGTGCATGACGAGAATATCAACATTTTGCCTTTCATTCTCTTGCCTATTGCTGGCCCAGAGGAGATGGACGAGGATGACATGTTTAACTTGCCAGACGAATTGCAATTGCTACCTGAGGACAAGCAAAGAGAGCCTGTTGAGTCTATTCTTTCGACGCATTTGGAGTCTGTTTTACTCTTGTGTACTAGAAGAGAAATGAGAGACTTCCTCAGAGAGAAGTCTGTGTATCCCTTGGTCAGAGAACTTCACAAGGTTTCCGACTCAGAGGACGTCACCGAGCTTTGTGACCGTGTCGTGCAATTGTTGATGAGAGATGAGGCTGCTGGTGCCACCATTGAGGAAGAGGAAGTGGAGGATGATGACGATGATGACAAAGTTGTTGAGATCTTGTAAATTGATTCATAGAGCGCTTATATTAATTTCGATTCCAGGACGAGTATGTGGATATTTGCAAATGAAACTTCTAGATTGTGACTTATTTTATGTTTTCTATAATTATGGTGGACTACCCGTGATCCGGGGTCCAAAATCGGCGCTGTACTTGTTCTCTGACTAATGAATTGATCTATTGGGTCAGCTAAGCCTTATCTTCCTTCAATACAAGCTTGCCATCGACCAATCTGAGGTTCAGCTTGACAATTGTAATGATGCGCAGTTTGTTATCCTTGTGCATGCTGATTCTTGAACGCAAATTCAAGAGCAATTCTTTAGTTGTGAGAGGATTTTGACGGACTATGTCCAAAACCTCCTGTGACGTCACTAATTCGCCATTAGGACCAGCGTAGTCCAAATCCTCGGAGTTGACAGCCGCTGGTTGTGGCAGTGGTGACATAGAGCCTTCTTTTTTGATTTTTTTGATTGCTGGGACAGGTTCAAGAGACAAAGCCCGCTTGCGTACATTGGGGTTCCATTCTCCAGGAGGGATTGTTTGTAGAAAAGACTTTGGTGCCCGAACCTTAATGATGCAATCCGTGATGGAGGTCACGAAAATACTCCGTTCTCGTGATGTCCCATCGTCATTCGCAAGACCATCTGTTGGTTCAGGCTTCACAGAGGTTTCCTGGTCAGACTCCTCATCACTCTCCAAGTCCGATTGCGAAACAAAAGGTGCGATTTCCTCATTGTCACTTTCGTATATACCACCTTCTGTTTTGTTCAAGACCTTCTTTAATTTCTTACCTTCTTTGTCAACCTTTCTGGACTTTTCTACCTCGAATAAATCATTGAGATCATCCGAATCGTCTTCAGCATCCAGCTGGCCATCGAAGTGTGCGGCTTTGAGCATCTCCTTCTTAACTTTCTTTTCTGAGAGTTTGTTCTCTTCTTCGTCGCCATCCATGATAGGGGCCTCCTCATCGTCAGCAAACTCTTCGTCAAAGTCCAACTCATCGTGATCCGAGTCCTTGTCATTCGCACTGCCTTGAACAGTCTTCATACGACCAGGCCGACCAGCCAGTGGAGGGCCTGATGCGCCTGGAGTTGATGCACCATTTCTTCTAAAACGAACATCTGAGCCATCTCCTTCATCCATGTGTTTCATGAGCCAACGAGGAGCAGACAGGTTTTTCTCCATTCGGGCCTCGGCCTCTTCTAATGTCAATGTAGCGTACTTATTACGAGGCGTGAACTTGTACACCTTCTCTGCTGGAACCATTTTGAAGCAGTTTTTGTCAAAGACAAATAAAACATGTGTGGACTCTGAAGAGCCGGCCTCGTAACTGCCCACATACACATTGTCTCCCGTGTAGTCCTCCACAACCCACGGGTAGTACTCCTCGTATCGGAGCTGACGCTTCTTTTCGTCCATCACACGCACCTGCTTTGTTTTCCGCTTAAACAAATTTCTACGTTGTCTACGAGCCCCTCCATCTGGAGCCACCTGAGACATGTCAGCTGGAGCATCTGGATTGTCAGGGTCAATACTGTTCACGCCATTTGCGCCATCCTCGCCGTTCTCAAGTCTTTCAGCAGCTTCGCGCTTTCTCTGATCCATTTGTTGTCGTGTGAGCTGGAACTGGATATTCTGGGGGTCTTTCCTATGCATACGGACTGGTTGGTGAAAGCTTTTAAGAATATCCACATCCTGTTTTGTGTGGAATTTCAAGATGTGGTGTCTCGTATCTAGCAAGCTCTCCTTTGTGCAAGCTTTGAGAGGAATGACGTTCCATTCACCAGCTTGGTTGGATGCCTTTGGAGGGGCAGGCGACGAAGTGTCGTTTTGCGACGGACTCGTGGCATTTGCCGCTCCAACCACGCCAGTGCCAGGTTCCCGTTTGACCGCGGGCTCCCGCTTGACGGGGCTCTCTTGTTTGACCTGTGGCTCCCATTTGGTGGAGGCGGAGTTCATCACTTGGAGTAGGTAGAGGGTGCACAGACCAGTATGTGGGGGATCAAGAGTAGGTGAGAATAAAACTGAAATAATTGAGAAGACAGGAGATTGAACGAAATGTGAAATATGAAACAAAATTGGTCGTTTTTAATTCCTCCTTCACAGACCTTTTTCTGTGTTCGATCTCTTCATTACGGACTCAGTGACTTGTTGTGCTACAAGTTTTAGATCGACAAACGTGAAGTATGGGTCTTCACAATTACTAACGTCTGAATGCTCGGAGAAGCTTTTTCCGATTTCTGGTTTTCCAAGTCAATCGCTGTCATTGTTGAACATTTTCATGGTATAGTTTAACTACGTTTTAGAAACTTCTCGAGTAGGTATCTAAGTCATTCGAAGTAATTCGACAACCAATAAAACTATTACAACTTAAGATATCGCAGTGCTTTCTGTAATTTTGAATTTCGAATTGATGATTCGAAAAAAATTATGTGTCATACTTGACTCATAGATTCATAAGTGATTCTCTGCGAAACCACAGTGTAAATTTCAAGATACATAAATGGCAGTGGAGAAAGCCGTCAAACCAGTAGAAGCTGGTTCAGATACTCTCACAGAGAAGCCGCCTCCTCCTAAATACCTTGGATTCATTGCCGGTGTTTTTTCAGGAGTGACCAAGAACGCGGTCGGCCATCCTTTCGATACTGTGAAAGTTCGTCTCCAAACCTCCGAGGGCAGGTTCAAAGGGCCTATGGAATGTGTCTTGAACACCTTTAGAACTGAGGGAATTCGTGGTTTTTACAAAGGCTTCACGCCGCCCTTGATGGGATGGATGATGATGGATTCTGTCATGCTAGGATCTCTCCATTTGTATCGTCGGTTGCTACATGAAAATGTGTAT
This sequence comes from Australozyma saopauloensis, assembly GCF_035610405.1. Lineage (NCBI taxonomy): Eukaryota > Fungi > Ascomycota > Pichiomycetes > Serinales > Metschnikowiaceae > Australozyma > Australozyma saopauloensis. Next base: position 126,057 of record NC_086132.1, read on the forward strand.
CCAGAATACAAAAAATTGCCTATGTCCGGTCTTCTCATAGCTGCTTTGGGAAGTGGATGGACTGTGTCATTTGTTGCTGCTCCTATCGAACAATTTAAAGCCAGACTTCAGGTCCAGTACGATGCCAAGACCACCATTTACAAGGGCCCTTTAGATGTTGCTCGCAAATTGTGGAAGATCTCGCCAAAAACTTGGTTCACGGGACTCTTTCCAACTATGGTGTTTCGCTCCAACTTCATCTTTTGGTGGGGTTCTTATGACCTCATGAAAGAGTGGGGAACCGCTAACACATCCTTATCCAACACGGCAATCAATTTCTGGGCTGGTGGACTCTCTGCGACTGTCTTCTGGATTTTTGCCTACCCTGCAGACGTAGTTAAGCAGGTTATCATGACAGATAGTCCTATTCCTTCTGAGAAGAAGTTCCCACGCTACATGGATGCTGTGAGATACATTTATAGAGAAAAAGGCTGGAGAGGCTTTACGAGAGGCTTTGGGCCCTCAATATTGCGGTCGTTCCCAGCCAACGCTGCTGCCTTGGCTGTGTTCGAAACCGTCATGCACACGCTTCATTAGTCGTTTCATTTCATGCATTTCCTATTTATTGTGGTCTGGCGCCTGTGGCAGGGTTAAGTACCACTACCTTCATAGACTCGAGGACTCGGAGGTTATTCGGCTAGCGAGTCATCTTAAATATACAACTTATTCTACAACGGTGGGTTCGGTGATACGCAACACTGGTTAAATTTCGCAGCTTTGTTTAAAGCGTTTAAGTTTCAGTTTCTTTCTTTGCCCATGGTTTTGGCCTCGTAGCAGCTGTTGCTTCGGACTTCTGTTCACCCAACACAGTGTCTGGAATGGTTTTGATGCCAGGGACAGGCTTGCCTGAGACAATCAATTCAACTAGCTGTTGGTAGTTCGAAGAGTATGGAGCTTCATCGGAATTGCCATTCTCGGTTTCCACATTTCCCTCAATGGCTTTCACTTCAACCTCATCTGGCAATTCTTGAATCTTCGCCTCAGTACGACGTCTCCATGAGTAGTACTCATCCAAGTTGAGAATATGGCCTGTTTTTGTACAGAAAAAAAACGACTTGGCTTGATCGGTGAGCTGTTGACGCTGTGCTGCTGGAATAGAGGTAACATGGGGGTCTTGTTCTTTGAGTGATTCAAGATGGCTTTCCATGATCTCACTCAAACCCTGTTGGAATTCGTCGAAGGAAGCCCAGTCATAGTTGTGGAATTCTGCGTGAACTTGATCCTGGTTCATGTTTGTGGAGCCTAGACAAATAGACAATCGATATCTCTACTATATCCTCATTCAGATTCCAGAGATAGTGTGCACTCTATATCTATAAAATGATAAAAGTAAAGATCTCATGCTCACTCTTTGAAAATTGACGGGTGAGATCTATTGATGATCATTTGAGCTGTTTTATGTTCTCAAATCGAGAATAGTTTTACCTTGGCATATCGTTGAAGTGCTACGATAGTGACAATCACTCACAGTGATGCTTTAGGGAAATTTGTATGTATACCATTTCATTTGATTTGAAACACGATGAATGTCCGCAAATACCCATTATTTGTTGTGGTTTGCTTCACTATTTGCTTTCGAAGAATTGCATTTTCGTCAGGTTCCCTGCTCTTTTAAGACCCTATACTTTGAAGTAAGCAATACCGGTCAACATTTTAATACAGATTTTCCCAATTCAGAATCAGAAAATAGCAGACATTGCTTGAAATTGGCGAAATTTTCATGTTGTGTCAGAATCATCGTATGACCATAAAATGAATCGAATTTGCAGCCACATCCAAATCGGTGCAATTGACTTTTCGAAAAATCGCAGTTGCTTAAAATTCCGGAATGAGATTATTTGTCCTTTTAGTTTCTTAGTTAGATTCCCGAATTATCAAGATTACTACCTTATATCTACTTTACCCCACGACAAGTCTCTCAGGCTAATCCAACACCAACATGGCTATTCCTGCCATATCATTCGGCCAGCTTCTATTACTAGCAACCCTCCTAAGAATTGGGTTTTTTTTCTTCGGGCTTTACCAAGATGAATACATGCCTGTTAGATATACTGACATTGACTATTTAGTGTTTAGTGATGCAGCCAAGTATGTTTATCAGGGGTTGTCTCCATACAAAAGAGAAACTTACAGATACACGCCGCTCTTGGCGTGGTCTCTCTTGCCTAATGCCTGGGGTGGCTTTTATGTACATTTTGGAAAGATTCTATTCATGGTGTGTGACCTTTTAACAGGAATACTTATTTACAAAACGTTACCTAAGCTGATTGAGCATCAAAAACGGATCTTTTTGCTGGCAATTTGGCTATTGAATCCTATGGTAATTACTATCAGTACTCGCGGCTCCTCTGAGAGCGTTCTCACTTGCTTCATTATGTTGACTGTCTATTATTTCATGCGCCAGAATTTCACTCTTTCTGCTTTATGGCTAGGATTGTCCATCCATCTTAAAATCTACCCGATTATTTACATTCCTGCTTTCTTGTTTTGTCTTTCTGCTCGTGGGTCCCCCTTTACATTCGTGAAGAACGTACCGGTCCTCAATTGGATCAATTTGACCAATTTGTGGTTTTTGTTAGTCACCCTTGTTTCTCTTGGTGGTTGCAATTATGCTATGTACCAATTCTATGGGTACGAGTTCTTGGAACATTCTTACTTTTATCATTTGACTCGTATTGACCACAGACACAACTTCTCCTTGTACAATGTAATGCTCTACTATGCATCAGCCTGGCCGCATTTATCGAGCGATCTGTTGTCTCTGTTGGATTTGCTTTTCAATGGTATCGCTCAAAACATTGAAAAATTTGCTTTTGGGCCTCAACTTTTTATCAGCGCCGTCATCATTCCTTTGACGTTAGCCCAAAGTAACCTCCTTGCATGTCTTTTCATTCAAACATTTGCATTCGTGACCTTTAATAAGGTCATTACCTCGCAATACTTCATATGGTTTCTAATTTTCCTTCCTCATTACCTTGGTACATCCACTTTGACTTCGAAGGAACACATCGCTCGTTCTTGCATGATGCTATTGATGTGGATTATGTCACAGGCTTGCTGGCTATTGTATGCTTACAAGCTAGAGTTTTTGGGTGAATCAACCTTCACAGACGGCTTATTGAAGTCATCAATACTCTTCTTCCTCACCAATTGTTATCTGCTCAAGCAGTTCATTGAGTATGCGTAGGCGCGCCAATTTCACTTCCTTAAAATTTAGATCAAATATATTAGTTTGAGATCACTGGTTTTTTACTGTACTTAGTTCCTTCATTTCGAATACGAATCTGCTATGGAAGCAGAGATACAGTACAAAAAGGGTGTTTTGAAAAAAAACAGTGCTCTTTACTCTTAAAACGATTGGGAATTTTCAGTTTAGTCATTGATGAGTTTGTGTAATTCTCTCCATTGAACTGTTCCTGGTCACGTGACCAACCATGGTAATGAGATGATCTGGAGAACCATCTCTCCAACATCAACCAAAAACTAAACTTCCGACATGTCTCGTCTTGAGCTATATTCACCAGAGGGCCTACGCGTTGACGGCAGAAGATGGAATGAACTACGTCGTTTTGACTGCAAAATTAACACACACCCCGCCTTTGACGGCTCTTCGTACGTCGAACAAGGCAACTCTAAGGTCATATGCATGGTCAGGGGTCCAATGGAGCCACCCATGCGCTCGCAAGTCAATCAGACGCAGGCGGTGATTGAGATGAATTTAAACATAGCAAGTTTCTCGACGTTGCAGCGCCGAAAGAGAAGCAAAAACGATAAACGAATGATCGAGATGAAGACTACGTTAGAAAGAACATTTGAGCAGAGTGTTATGTCGCATTTGTATCCTAGAACTTTGATTGAGGTAAACGTCCAGGTTCTTGCTCAAGATGGTGCTGTTTTGGCAACCATGACCAATGCTATTACTTTGGCGCTTATAGATGCCGGTGTGGCCATGTACGACTATGTGTCTGCTGTCAGCGTAGGCATTCATGACCAGACACCACTTCTCGATCTCAATGTGTTGGAAGAAAATGACATGAGTTGTCTTACTATCGGTGTTGTCGGAAAGAGTGAAAAGTTGGCGATGTTGTTATTGGAGGATAAAATGCCATTGGACAAATTGGAGAATGCACTCGCGGTGGCAATAGCTGGTGGCCATAGAATACGAGATTTGATGGATGACGAGGTGAGAAGCCATGGTAACCAGAGAGTATCTAAACTCACGTCGTGATACGATTAATGCATAACTAGAGTGAATCTGTGTAGAGAATTATGTATTTTAGCTATTAGAAGTGCTCAGCAAAAGAAACTAAAAAAAAATGTCTATAAAAAAGAGAATCAAAAAAGATGACACGGACAGGAATCGAACCTGCAACCCTTTGATTTGGAATCAAAAGCTCTGCCATTGAGCCACCGCATCAGGTACAGGTATTTAAAAATAGCTGATTTACTCATCAGACGCGTTCAATATGTTGACGGCTTTCTATTCAATGGGCTTGCTTCTTTAGGAGACAGACGAAATGATTCATTTGTCTTTCTTAGATTCAATTTGTAGCCTACTTCTAAGAATTTGACTCCCAGGTTGTCTTTCGTGATAATTGAAGGTGAAACATAGTTGTTTATACCGTCACTTGTCTAGAGTTGTTGCAGTCTCATTGAATATCAGATGGTAAATTCAAAGAAAAGAAAATTGCAATGGTAAAAAAATGGTTGAATTGTTGATCCAAGGTGGTGATTCGCGATTTTTATTTGATGAACAGAATAGCTGAAAAATGAACATTAAAACTGAACTACAAAAATGAAATAATAAGAAAAAACCTACATATCAGTTATGCAACAAAGCACTGTGAACATATAGACACCCCAGCAAAAGAAAACTTCTAAACTTGAATCTGTTAGAGATAGGTCAGTCTGTGTCCCGGATGTTTGTTCGATGATTCGGTGTTCCGAGATGAAGTGAAAATACTCAAAATGCTTCCCAATAATGTAATTCTTTTCCCACAATAGAAAAGCATAATCGTGGTCGTATTTACTAAGTATCGACTTAAGTGACAACAAACATTCGTCATTTCAATATCATATTGGGCTTCTGTTAAATGCTTCAGGATGCACATAACCATCTATTCAAACTGCACAAATGCGAAACGGCTTATCTAACCAGAACGACAAATTCTCATCGTCTGAGCTAAGTTTCACTTATTACGCATCAATTATGTCATCAAACCAATGAACCACATATATTGATACTCGATTACACTTTTTAATCCTGATTCATCACTTCTTGTAGTTGCTTTTATCAGCTTGCTCCTCATGCATCTTCATTTGCACCCAATGAAAAGCCTGCAGACAACTCACTGTACTTTACACAATATAGCCTCATCATTAGCAGCTTAGCTATTTCGAATTGAATTGCCACCTTATAGATCCATCGTATTCGCTCTACCTAGAAACGCTTCATTGTGTCCCACTTTAATTTCAAAAATATCATCGTCACTTCTTACTATTCTCCACTCCCCTATAACCCGTGTTTTTTATCGTTCCAAGCACTATGACTCAGGACCAAATCTCAAACGACGATAGCGATGATTTGGGAGGTGGATTCATCAAAAATGATCCGGACAAAAGAACAAGGCGGAGAACGCGTAGATCCGCAACTCCCAAACAGTATGCGGAAGATTCAGAGGCGGAAGAGCTTCCCAAGACACGTAAACGAACTACGCGTGTCAAGAGAGAACTAATCAATGTAGATTCAGAGAGTGATGATGATTTCAAACCTGATCCCGATGCAAACGGCGTAGAGGAAGAAGAAGACAATATCAAGGTTGAGGTTGACGACGATGATATCGCGTTGATCAGTGTAGTCAAGCCAGAAGAAGGTGACAGTGCTGCGAGGGCAATCGCACTACTGGAACTGGATGACCAATTTTTGGATGCAGATCCTCCAAGTAAAAAGAGAAAGACGACGAAGGGAAAGCCCAGAGCGAAAAAGGCAGCCAAGCCTAAGGTGGCCAAAGTACCATACTTCACAAGAGTCACAGAGAAGTTGTACAACCAGCACCCTGAGCTCAAAGATGTCTTTCCCTACCTTCTGAGATTAGAAACACTCAAAGTTGAAAGAGCCACGCAACCTGAGAACATGAACGTGAAGCTTCTTCCTTTTCAACTCGAGGGTCTCGATTGGCTTCTCAAGCAAGAGGATGGAGAGTTCGGAGGCGGAGTGCTAGCGGATGAGATGGGTATGGGTAAAACTATTCAAACAATTGCGCTTTTTATGTCAGATCGGAGTAAGCGTCCTAACTTGGTCGTTGGACCAACAGTCGCGCTTATGCAATGGAAGCATGAGATCGAGACTCATACTAAGGATGGTATGCTCAAGGTTCTCCTATTTCATGGTGCCAATAGAGCTTCTACAGCCAAAGAGCTCGAAGAGTACGATGTCATCCTTACGTCATATTCGGTGCTCGAGAGTGTGTTCAGAAAGGAAAGGTATGGTTTCAAAAGAGTGAATGGATTGGTGAAACAAAAATCTCCTTTGCATGCGGTCAATTTCTACAGAGTTGTTCTTGACGAAGCTCATAATATCAAGGACAGAACTAGTGGTACGGCTAAAGCAGCCAATGAATTGAAATGTCAAAAGCGCTGGTGTCTTTCAGGAACGCCACTTCAAAACAGAATCGGTGAGATTTACTCGCTCATCAGATTCTTGAAGCTAGATCCTTTCTACAAATATTACTGTACTCAATGTGAGTGCTCCTCAAGCGAGTGGATGTTCTCAGACTGGAGACATTGCGACCAATGTGGTCATTCACCCATGATGCATACCAATTTTTTTAATCACTTCATGTTGAAGAATATTCAGAAACATGGCATGACAGGAGACGGTTTGATTTCATTCCAAAATCTCAGACTCCTATTAAAGCATGTTATGCTTAGAAGAACAAAAATTGAACGTGCAGACGACTTGGGTCTTCCTCCCAGAATTGTCGAGATTAGAAAAGATTGTTTCAATGCGGAAGAAAAAGACCTATACCTGTCATTGTACAGTGACTCAAAGAGAAAATTCAATGACTACGTGGCAGAGGGTGTTGTTTTAAACAACTATGCCAACATTTTCACCTTAATCACTCGTATGAGACAGTTGGCAGATCACCCTGACTTGGTGTTGAAACGCATAGGAGCAAATTCTGTCGCACAAGAAGTTGAAGGTGTCATCATGTGTCAACTTTGTGACGATGAAGCTGAGGAGCCTATTGAGTCCAAATGTCGGCACAGATTCTGTAGAATGTGTATTCTGGAATATGTCGAGAGTTTTTCGGGTCTAGATAAGAACCTACAATGTCCCGTGTGCCACATTGGATTGTCAATTGATTTGCAACAACCTGCACTAGAAGTTGACGAAGAGTTGTTCTCTAAAGCTTCCATTGTTAACAGAATTAAACTAGGAACTCATGGAGGTCAATGGCGTTCATCTACGAAAATCGAGGCTTTGGTAGAGGAATTGTACAAATTACGATCCGACCGCCACACAATCAAATCTATCGTGTTTTCTCAATTCACGTCCATGCTTGACCTTATCGAATGGAGGCTAAAAGTTGCCGGATTTGAGACTGTGAAGCTTCAGGGTTCAATGCTGCCCCTTCAAAGAGACAACACAATCAAACACTTTATGGAAAACCCACAGGTTGAAATATTCCTTGTGTCATTAAAAGCCGGTGGTGTCGCGCTTAATTTGTGCGAGGCCTCGCAGGTCTTCTTGATGGATCCATGGTGGAACCCAAGTGTCGAATGGCAGTCGATGGACCGTGTCCATAGAATTGGTCAAAAGAGACCCATTCGTATTACCAGGTTCTGTATTTCGGACAGTATAGAGCTGAAAATCATTGAGCTCCAAGAAAAAAAAGCAAACATGATCCATGCAACTATCAACCACGACGATGCTGCGGTCAACCGGTTGACTCCAGACGATCTCCAGTTTTTATTCATGAACTAATGCAGAGGGTTATATATGAGTTCATCCTGGTCTGCCTACGATACGACGAATTACATTTCATGAGTCTTTGCGTGGTATTCTAGGCTAATAGGTTTATCAATGGGGAAAGCCGTATGGCTTACTTCCCGGTTTTGTCGGTACGTTGAGGTGGTCTTGACTCGTTCCAGTTTTCTACTGACCAACCAACGTACCACACAATCTCCCCTCCATTTACCATGGCAGTACCTTTACCAGATAGAAGCTAATTTGAAGCTAGTCACCCCATCCGTCCCATTTCTTCTTCCCATTTCTTCTTAGCGCTGTCCCTACGCCTCTGAGCCGGTTCTGATCCAGTTGTGACAATGGATTAGCTCCTCCAGCACGTCCAATCCAGTCCAGCCCAATCCATGCCCTCGGCCGATGCTCGTTCCGTCCATCCACACTCCACTTCTTTCCACCTGCGGGCATAATCGAGGTGCCACTGACTTCAGGATGAAATGGGGGACGATGTTACACGCCGGAGCGTGTTTCAGATTTCGCTGTTAGAATATTCGTCCACATGCGCTCTATCGACAAAGGAAATACGACGAGAGCTCAAGAATCAGTAAAGACGAATGAAGAAAGTATACAATGATGAATATTTTGATCTTTGGTCGTTTCGAAAGGGGCGGAAGTGACTGAGGTAGCGGACCTACAAGGAATCACACTGTCAAATCTACAGACACCATGCTGTCAACGAGAAGCCCTTTGACACGAGCGTGTTGGCTTAGAGGAACTATCCCATACCTTTTCCAAATGATTTACTTTTCGAGACCCAATGAAAAACTTTTCGAGACCCATTTTTTATGTTTGATATCAGGTACTCTCAAAATAAATGTATGCAACTCTCGTTTTGACCAGGGCCGGCAGACGATAGTAGGAATTGTTACCCTAGTTTAAAGAAGCATGTGATTTCAAAGTGATAGTGCGGCCAGTCTAACTGGGATTTCTCCGCGAGATTGACTATCTCATGTACCTTCTCTCTGGAAAGTAGTATTGCGGCCAGTCTAGCTGAGCTTTCTCCATAATACTGACTATCTCATGTAGCCTGTCTCTTCTCAGTGGATAGAGATTATTCAGATGAAAATAGACTTGGCCCGTTGAGAACGAGAGACAAAGCAACACAAGTAGTAATCCGAACAATCCCAGTGTCAAATAGATAGGATAATAAATACTATTATCAAGACACCAGTAGTTGAATACCAATGTGGAGAAGAAAATCAAGGGACAATTGAGGAAGAAAAGTCTGTCCTGGAAGATTCTGTTTCGAAACATTCTCAATACTGGGAACCCGTACTTATTCTTAATGGCGTACGTATACCACACGCCCTGGAATTCGTTTGCATAAAGTGTCTTTAACAGCTCGAGATATCTTTCATTTGTATTTTTGAGAAGCTCCAAAAATTCTTCGTAGTATTCCCTAAGACGCTCAGAGCCCAGGCAATCCCAATCACCTATTGATGTATGATAAAGATGATTAAGTCTCAGCTTGAAGGATTCTACTTCCAAAACCCATGCAGTGGGTGGACATCGAGACGCTTGCTCTGTGCCATCCCGCATCAATTGTATCGAAAGAACTTTTCTTCTTTCCCATCTCTGATACTCATTTATCAAACAAAGAACCTTCAATAAAAGTTTCTTCGTACCTATTGCAAATGACCACCATAGCTCCTTGGGAATGTGTGGTTCGGCCCGAAGTCGGTCCTCCAAGTCCGAATCCAATATTTTTATCGCGTCCTGCCACCAAGTATACAACGGGTTTAACGGCTTTTGATATTCCGTGCTATTTTTAGTGGCAACGGGATCTGTATCAGTTCGCACCTGTTCTGACCATGTGAGCAGAGGCCACAGTCCTAATTGAGAATCCAAATGGTAATATTTCCGACATTGCTCGTCTCCGTCTGACTCAGATGAAAAGCACAGCCAATCATCTTCATCTTGCCAACGGTCAATTCGCCTCCTGTAGTTTACGCTCATTGAGGAAAATGTGCTTTGAAGAAAAAGAGGTGAATGATGCCTATTTAATGCATCTCTGTAATGTATGGTCAATGCTTTATGCGTTATGATAGAGTATTATGCTCTGACATATCACTCTGGAAGAAACATAATGATTCAAACGTAATGCTTGCTGCTTTTTCGTCGCATTTGATAAAAGTTCTCGTTTATTCACTAATCTGTACCTCAAGTCTAATTCCTGCTAGAACTGAATTGAGTGAGTTATCAAATAAATGTGCTTGAGAGTTTAATCTCATTTCTGAACCAGTAAAGGAATGTCAAACCATCTACAATCTTCGATGACAGAGAATGCAATTGCTGGTTGCGCCCATGGATCCCATTTTTCACGTCTAAATCTTTTGAACCAACGATACATGGAGCCCCATGTAGGATCTGAACCAAACAGAATAGTTGGCCACTCTGCTCGGGCAACTTTCATTGCCTGAGCAGCCACTTTGTATTGTTTCCATCTTGAAGGGTGAAGAGAGCATAGGTAGCAGAGAAGTTGTCCTGAAGACCATGACAAGAGAAACAATAGACAAAAGAATCCCGTAAAGCCGAAAATAATATACGATCCAATGGACAACCCATCATTGACACATAAGAGGATGTATACTGGAAACCATAGAGAGAAGATGAACGCTAAGAGGTTCATAAAAAAGCCACTGAAGACGCTTTTTCTCATTTTTCTCAAATATTTCAAGGGAAACTTGTTCCTGGTCAGAAATACATGCCAAACTCCCATGAGACGATATTCAAAGTATTCTCTACGCTTCTCGAACTGATCGTGAAGTAAGTAAGACAAGTCTTCAAGAGTTTTATGGCAGGTTTCATCCAAGTTGGTTATTTGAAGCCTTTCCCATTCGGAATTTGCTTTGCCGAGTATCGCTCCGACCTCTTGCCTTAAAGAATCAAATCTAGATTCTGTATCTTTTGATTTTTGTGACACCTTGACATAAATATTCCATGAAGAGCTTAAAACATGGTTCAAAATATCGATTTCCCATTTTTCATGCCTGACAATCGCTTTAAAGAGCATCTTCACCAAGTCTTTCACAAACGAATCGTACGTATGCGTCATTTGGCGGGTAAGGTTTGATTTCAGGTAACAACTAGCCACTGAGACACCAACTAAGTTGCGGATTTCTGATCGGAGCTCGTAGTAGAAGAGTAAATCGGAGATCTCATTCCCGAGCTTGTGTTCAGTCAAACCTACAAGCTCCAGACGTTGACCGTTCTCTTCCGTAGAAGCTGCGGAGCGTTGTTGCTCAAGATCGGGTGCGCTCTCTGTTTTGCAAAGCAAATTGGATACTCTCATTTAACCTTTTTAATTTTTCGGTAGTGTCGGGTGTGAAGTAGTATCGTTCACAAAGAAATCGAGATGTTATTGAAACATTTGCTCAGTTCTTTGCAAGGCTTATTATGCCAATGTTTTCTCATCATTTATCACCAATCTTTGTCTGTTCACGATCGACTCTGCCGCATATGATTCTGCAATGAACTAGAGCATTGCAAAGAAGATAGTAGTCCAAAAGGTCCTTCTTGAATGCTGTATGCGTCTGAGACAAAGCTGATATCGAGGCGCATTCAACATTTAAAACCGTTCCGGCTTGTTTCACTCTTAAGAGTTGCATTTGGACGTGCAATGGTTTTACTCAGACAGATTTAGGGTTCTCTCACTTGAGCACAAATCGGTTGAATTGCGTATGCTTGCAGATATTGGCTACCTTTCTGTACTCAACTGTCTTTTCTTCGATATCTGATGGTTTCACTGACTGAAGACTACGCAAAGCCGTGCGCCCAGTCTTCGAAGACTAGCCTCGCATCTATTCGCCTCATTATATATTGTTTAATGTAGAAGAACGACATCTCGTACAATTTCAAGCCTCACGCGACCATTATTCTAATGTCATCGCATCCTAAGACTGAGTATCTCTCATCTTCTAATCTTCACAGAAAACACGCCAAAACTGCCCGTTTTACGCTCAATACTGTCTCAAAGTCGTCCTTCCAGGTCTTTTGGTCTTCCCATATTCCGTACCGATACCGGAGGGAGACGTCCGTCGAAGACACTCTGTGGCCGAGCTAGGATTCTTTACTGGATCACTACTGAATGAAAGGCAGAAAACCTCATAGAATCTAAACACAGTCAAATATTTCAAGAGCGATTCTATGTCTCAAGGTTATATAAAAAACATTGTAGGTATGAACATTTCAAGTCTCTCGAAAATTTATGATGATTTAGTTTGGGTTGGCTTTCACCATCAAAAACAAATCTATTAATGCTGCATTATGCATTCCCACACTGGTGTTTATAGTTGTGATTGAAGTAGTGAAGCTAGAAGATCACGCCGATAGGGTGCTATCCTGGTGGCGGTCCTGGAATCCGGTTGATTTACCGACCAGCTTAACGGTTGGGGATGTCAATAGTGAGTTGTAAGACACTCTAATTGAAACATTCAAGGATTTGATGAAGAAGCTATTTCCGCAACTAAACCTGAGAGTGAGGAGTGGATTCTAGTGACATAAAAAATGATTGAGAATCTGAAACAACCAATGACAATCAAATGCTACAGATTTCTTTCCTCGGCCGTTACTGGAATTGATACAATCGATTAGGTGGTACGTATGACTATACAAACACGCGGAAGACAATGCCCTGCTTCAACGGCAACGGGGTTTGCTTGTTTTAACCGATGGCCAGCTATCCTCCGCACAAAGTGAGTCAGCCCGAAGGTTCACACTCTTGGAAGGCTCCCTTTGTGCATCTGGGTCAATCTTAAAGGATGGTAGGCGACACCCTTGGTAGAATTTCCAGAAACGCCATGTAGGATAGGCTCCAAAAATATTCAGGGGCCAGTTCTCCTTAGCCGCATCAATTATTTTCAAGTTTGTCTCCCGTTGACAATCCATTAGCGGTTTATTCATTGTCCGCACAAAATAGAGGATTCGACCAGTCGAGCACGCCATTAAGAGAAAGAGGCCAAGCAAAGCAAGGAAAATAAAGAATGCTATCATGCAGATATAAAAATGACTCTGAATGAATTCATAACTCTTCTCGATGTTCCAGGAGCCAAGACCGCCGACAACAGAGCCTACCAATCCCAAGAGAAGGCAATTTTTCCACCGCCTGACTCCAGGAAACCCGTATTCATATCTGATTTGAAAGACTAACCATACACCTTGGTACGTGGTCTCATAACAGATTTTGAGCTTATGTAGGTTCTTGTAAATCGATTTAGCCACTTTTCCGATGTATTCGCGGAAAGACTTATCTAATTCCAAGGGAGCTTGGCTATCCCACTCACGTATGTGCATTTGTTCATAAGCATGTATGTAGCTCTCCAATAACATCACATCCAGTATCCAATATTTCGGTTGCACTGAGTTTTCTTTCGAATATCCATCTCTAAATTGAAGCATCTTTTTAACATTATTTGTCTCAAGAAATTCATGATTCGAGACAGTTTCGAGAATTTGAGTCAGGGCCCTGAGCATGAGACCAGTCAATAGATCCAGATTCTCCTTGGAAAACTTCTTACCCCAAACTACTTTATCCGCTTCTATGCGGTAAACTGAGCGGACACCCCTTTCCAAGTCTTCGTAGATTGTATTTTTAGAAAATCCGAGAATGAAACTCAATGGCGGAAGCTTTCTGGAGGCTTCAGGAATCACGTAGGTTTGCTGAAGCCCGCCGACGTCCAGGGAAGTCGCATTGCGATTTAATCCCAACCCACCGAATAATTGAGGTATCAAAGTCATGACTGTCATCTTTTTTTTACCGATTCTTCAAAATTGTCAGGAAGGTGAAGGGGTATCGTAGAAACACAGCACTGCACCGCCTTTGAGTACAAGCAGCGCCACGATGCAAAATGGAAGAAAAAATTTGCAAGAAATATTTTGAGTTTGTATGTGAAAATTGAAGGGTTCTTGTCCTCGATTTGCATGAAAAATTGCATTGCCTGACCTTCGTCACAGACTTGCCTCGGTGCACAACACAATGAACCACAAAATTGACAATTATTTTGGCAAAATCAATCACGTAAATGAATTTTGTATAATTGTAATATTGCATGTAGTTAACCTTGAATATCACTTCCATAAAACTCATAGAGTAGTATTGTAAAGAGATATTCGGGTGTTAGGTAACTCATAGAGCATTACGGCTAGAATTCCGAACTAAGAATATCAAGATAGACACATCAACTGAGAAGCTCTGGATAACGACGCAGACGAGTCTTAGACGGCTCGTCTACGAGCCGTAGACGAGCGCCTCGCTTAGCCGAGCTCGTCTAGTAAGGGATCTCGGAATATAAAAAGGGCTAGCTATTGTCGATTAAAGAAGTAACTAATACAGATTTTCTAACTAAAGTAATAACTGAGTAAACAGGTCATTCAGACATGAAAGATCGCCCTAACATCGGGTATCTGCCGAATAAGGTAATAGAATTATCAGATCGTAACCGAGAAGGGCTACGATACTAATTGGTTTTAATTGTGAACTGTATACTCTTAAGGTCTTCCTTAATATTTTTGATCAACTAACTGAGCTGCCTGCCCGGCTTATGTAAATAGTAGACGTTTTATGATCAACCTTCCTATTGTTTAACGTTTTATGATCTACCGACTGGCTCAATTCTAATTAGGATGTTCTCCGTAAATCCTCGAACGATCATAACCTCGAGGCATTTCGACACTTCTACGGATGACACATTAGACAAATTTGCAGCCATTATCAGAATGATTCATGCAGGATGCAAGGCGCTGATAAGTATCAACGTGAGTCATTCCGGTACTTTAAGCGACAGCACTTTGTCACGTGGCCAGAGATTTATATTAAATTTCCAAAGTAGTTTCTACACTTTTTCAACTAGATCTACCCACACATTCTCAATTGTCATCATGCTAGATTTCTGGTTGCAGTATCTAGACAATCCAACATTGTCGGTCTTACCTCATGACTTCTTGAAGCCTTTGAACAGCGAGTCTGTAGAGGCCACTAAGACGTTTACCATTCCCAATGCCAATGATTTTGTTTCTGGGTTGGCAGTTTTCGCTGCCTTGGTGTATAGACTCACAGGAGATGAAGATGTGTTGATAGCCACCGACTTGCAAAGTGGCGGTGAGCCATTCATTGTCAGACTTGCTATGGATAACGCTTTGACTTTCAGTCAATTGAGAGAGAAGGTGGAGAAGGAGTACCAGAATAACCAAAAGCACGTCGAGTACCATAACTTGAACGATATTGCTTCCGCAATCAAAGACAAAAAGCAGCTCGAGACACAGCCGCCATTATTCAAGGTGTCGTTTCAGCACTCAAGAGAGTCGCAGAAATTGGAGACCTCTGTTGAGGGCTCTGTGAGAGATTTGGCTGTCTTCTTCAACACCAAAACAAGCCAGGTTCACATTTACTACAACTCTTTGCTTTACCGTGGTGAACGTCTCGATGTGTTTGCAGAACAGTTCTCGCAATTCTACACAGCAGTGGATGCCGAGCCCACTATTCCAATTACCAATGTATCTCTACTCACGGATGCTCAAAGTGCTCACTTGCCTGACCCAACCTTGGATTTGGACTGGGCTGGCTATAGAGGTGCTATCCAGGACCTCTTTATGGAAAATGCATTGCAATTCCCAGAAAGAGACTGCGTGGTTGAAACCAAGTCTTTCATGGACCCATCATCCAAAACCAGAACCTTCTCATATCAGCAAATCAATCGTGCTTCCAACATTGTGGGTAACTACTTGAAGGAGAACGGCATCAAGAAAGGTGACATTGTCATGATCTACGCTTACAGAGGTGTGGACCTTGTGGTCGCAGTCATGGGTGTCTTGAAGGCTGGCGCTACCTTCTCTGTTATTGACCCTGCCTATCCTCCTGCAAGACAAATTGTTTACCTTACAGTGGCCAAGCCTCAAGGTTTAATTGGCTTGGAGAAGGCCGGTACCTTGGATCTGTTGGTGGAAGACTACATCCGCGACGAATTGAACATCATTGCTAAAATTCCACAATTGAAAATACAGGATGATGGCTCGCTTGTCGGTGGAAACTTGCCAGGCACATCCGGTGACTGTTTGTCAACTTACGAATCATTCAAAGATACCCCAACGGGTGTCGTGGTTGGCCCTGATAACAACCCAACGTTGTCTTTCACTTCGGGCTCAGAAGGTCTTCCTAAAGGTGTGTTAGGAAGACATTTCTCCCTTGCATACTACTTCCCCTGGATGGCCAAGAGATTTGGCTTGTCTTCCGAGGACAGATTCACAATGTTGTCCGGTATTGCTCACGATCCTATTCAAAGAGATATCTTCACTCCGTTGTTTTTGGGTGCCAAGTTGTTGGTTCCAACCTCTGATGATATTGGAACCCCTGGAAAATTGGCTGAGTGGATGGCTGAGTATGGTGCCACCGTTACTCACTTGACACCCGCAATGGGTCAATTGTTGAGTGCTCAGGCAGTCACCCCCATCCCTTCATTACATCACTCCTTTTTTGTTGGTGACATCTTGACTAAGCGTGATTGTCTTCGCTTGCAAACCTTGGCCGAAAATGTCTTCATTGTCAACATGTACGGAACTACTGAAACCCAACGTGCCGTCTCATACTTTGAGATTGCAAGCAGGAGCTCCAACCCAAACTATCTCCGCAACATGAAGGATGTTATGCCAGCAGGAAGTGGTATGCACAACGTTCAATTGTTGGTGGTTAACAGAAATGACAGATCACAAACCTGTGGTGTCGGAGAAATTGGTGAGATCTATGTTAGAGCCGCTGGCTTGTCTGAGGGATACAGAGGATTGCCTGATTTGAATAAGGAGAAATTCATTACAAATTGGTATGTCGACCCCAAGATTTGGACCGAAAAAGATGCTCAACAGAAGAAGCCTGAAGAAGCAGCATGGAGAGAAGCAGCATGGTTTGGCCCAAGAGACCGTTTGTACAGAACTGGTGATTTGGGAAGATACATGCCAGATGGTAATGTGGAATGTTGCGGCCGTGCTGATGACCAGGTAAAGATCAGAGGATTCCGTATTGAATTGGGTGAGATCGATACTCATTTGTCTCAGCATCCCCTCGTGCGTGAAAATGTCACTCTCGTTAGAAGAGATAAGAATGAGGAGCCAACATTGATCTCTTACATTGTGCCTAAGGAATCGCCAGAACTCTTGGCATTGAAAGACGATGTTGAAGAGTCCTCTGACCCAATCATCGATGGGCTTGCATCGTACGGGCCTTTGATCAAAGACATCAAGAAGTACCTCAAGAGTAGATTGGCTCTGTATGCTATCCCAACCATCATCGTCCCCCTCAAAAGTCTTCCTCTCAACCCTAACGGTAAAGTCGACAAGCCTAAATTGCCATTCCCAGATACTGCGCAATTGGAGGCAGTAGCTAGATTGACAGCCACTTCAAAGGGTACTAATGTGGATGAACAAGCCTTCTCTGACTTGGAGGCCACAATTCGTGATTTGTGGTTTGAAGTTCTCCCAAACAGACCTGCCACAATTGCCCGTGACGACTCCTTCTTTGACTTGGGTGGACATTCTATTTTGGGAACTCGTATGATTTTTGAATTAAGAAAGAAATTGAATGTTGATATTCCTCTTGGAGCCATCTTCAAGAACCCAACCATTGAAACTTTTGCTCAGGAGGTTCAACACACTATCAAGGGTGATTTTGCTCAATTGGCAGATGGAAAATCTGATGCCGCTAAGCATGAGATAGACACTTCGGTTTCTTACTTTGACGACGCAAAGGCACTCAAGCAATCCGCTTTGCTCAAAAGCTATGAATCCTTGGAATCACTCGACTTCTCCAGCACTGTCAACGTTTTTGTGACAGGAGTTACAGGATTCTTGGGATCATTCATTGTTCGTGATCTTTTGACTGCCCGCACAGGTGGTAAATACAAGGTCTTTGCTCATGTTCGTGCATCTTCAAAAGAGGCTGGATTGGAAAGATTGCGCAAGGCAGGAAAAACTTATGGCGTTTGGGATGAGAAATGGACCGAACAGATTGAGATCGTCTTGGGCGACTTGTCTAAGCCACAATTTGGTTTGGATGACTCATCTTGGAAGTCTTTAGCTGACACTATTGATGTTATTATTCACAATGGTGCCTTAGTCCATTGGGTGTACCCATACTCTCAATTGAGAGATGCTAATGTTATCGGCACAATTAATGTCATGAACTTAGCTGGATCTGGTAAGCCAAAGTTCTTCTCCTTCGTCTCTTCAACTTCAACACTTGACACTGATTACTTCTTCAATTCTTCTGATGAGCTCACTTCTAGAGGTTTCGCAGGAATCTCTGAGGCTGATGACTTGATGGGTTCTTCGACCGGACTCGGAACTGGATATGGTCAGTCTAAATGGAGTGCAGAGTATCTCATCAGAGCAGCTGGTGAGAGGGGTTTGAAGGGCTGCATCACCAGACCAGGTTATGTCACAGGTTTCTCACAGTCTGGTGCCTCCAACACTGATGATTTCTTGTTGAGATTCTTGAAGGGATGTGCCGAACTTGGGTACTACCCTAACATTACAAACAACATCAACATGGTTCCAGTCGATCATGTTGCAAGAGTTGTTGTCGCAACAGCTTTGCACCCTCCTCAAGCTGATTATTTGTCAGTCGCTCATGTGACAGGCCACCCAAGAATCACATTCAACGAATTTGTCGGAACAATGAAGACTTATGGCTATGAAGTTTCCCAAATTGATTACCCTGAGTGGAGATCTGCTTTGGAACGCTTTGTCGTCGAGGACTCGAAGGACTCTGCTTTGTTCCCATTGTTACATTTTGTTTTGGATAATTTGCCTCAAGACACAAAAGCCCCAGAATTAGATGACCAGAATGCGGTCAAGGCCTTGAAGTCTGATGTCGCTCTCTCTGGCGAAGATGTTAGCGCGGGCAAGGGTGTAGTGGAGTCTGTCCTTAGCGTGTACATCAGCTATTTGGTGAAGATTGGATTTTTGCCTTCTCCAACTGGCAAGGGTGAGGACTTGGTTGACGTTGAGTTAAGTGAAGAGACTTTGGCCCTCATTACTTCTGGTGCTGGTGGACGTGGATCTGCTGCCAACTAAATAATTGCATGGTACGAACGATGAGAAATGATATAATTAATCAAGAAAACATATTGAAATTGTCTTGTACATTGAATCTGCCTAGATAATGCGTATACTTATTATATTGGGTGCGCGAAGTGAATGAATATGAGCATTGAACAGTCGAGGAGACTATAATAACAGCAGCCTTTGTCACTCAGATCTGTTCAAGCTATGTTGGGGTGAGTCTAATGTGACGAACGTTTCCCTAGTTCATGACAGATAAGGGGCGTGTGATCAAAACATCGATCATTCTCAAATCACTCTCTAAGTTGATTCGAGGTAAGTACAGTTTCAGGTCCAGCTCAAACATGTAGTCGTCTAGCATTTCCTCGTTCAAATTGGAAAGCATATTACGCGAGAGCACTGCGTAGTCTGGCGATGGAGGATGTTGCATAAACGTAGACGTTGGCAATACCTGATGGGCTGAATGAAAACTCGTTTCTTCTGATTGGGCTTCGGAAAACAAAGACATATTTATGCAATCGTAGTCAAACGCAGTTTCACCCAAGCAGGTTCCCGCAGGCAAGTCCAGTCTACTAAATTGTTTGGTGCCATCAATGGCATTGACAGGAGGCACGAGCGAATGAAAGTTATTTCGACAGTCTTGAGTGCAAGTGTTGACCCTGCGTTCAACAGAGGCAATCTGACTTTCTTGGCCATTGAGGATAGACAAATCGATATTTTGAGAAGATGAAAGGCATGCACTAACTTTTCGGGGTCTGACATCTTCGTTATCGGCTTCGCTCCATGAGCCAGAAAACATCTGCTCGATATCTTGGATGGAGGTTGCAAAGATCTCATGTTCAAGTTTCATGCGTTTATTGGACTTGAGCATTTTGGAAATTGACTGAAGCAAAGATAATAAACAGTTTCTGATGCATGCAAATTTGCGACCGAGTATAGAATATTCAAATCCAAGTTTGTAGTTGAACGTCGCTTGTTGAGATGAGCTGCTGTTGAGATGATCTCCTGACTTTTTTTTTCTTTTATCTGCGGCGATCAAACGTTATCAGATCAGCTGTGGCTGCAAATGGATGGGTGCGAATTTAGGCTACTGACCTCGAAGCGCACACTTTGTCTAAAGAAGTGAAGGGATGATGACTGGGTGGCAGTCAAAACAGAAAGAGACTAGTGTTGAACAATAGTTTCAACCTTATCAACACTATCAAAACAGCTTTTTTCTTTTTTTTTGCAGCCGATGCAAAAAAATTCTCGCTTCTGATACAGATAGGTTAATTGTGCACGAGGCGGCTCGCTTCCGGTTGCCGGCAAGGGAAATTAATTGCAGTGAGGCACTTGAAAAGCGCTTCTTCGAGATAATTGTTCTATTTTCAGAAGAAAAAAAAGTTTCTGGAATATCTGCGGATGTTATCAATACACAGAATTAGATGTGAACCGATAAAAGGAGCAAGTAAAAGCACCGTGTTTGAACAGGTGTGTTGTCGACTGTAATTATAAG
This sequence comes from Australozyma saopauloensis, assembly GCF_035610405.1. Lineage (NCBI taxonomy): Eukaryota > Fungi > Ascomycota > Pichiomycetes > Serinales > Metschnikowiaceae > Australozyma > Australozyma saopauloensis. The sequence goes on from NC_086132.1 coordinate 146,663, forward strand.
GGCGTGAAGGAGAGTGTAGCTTGTACAAATAGGGGATCGCAAAATCCCAAGCTCCAAAAGATTAATAAAAAAAAGAAAAGAACAGAAAAGAGAAAAATTTTCGAAGCCGTGTCTAGCGATATTTCCCTTTAAGAACATTTCGGCTATTGGAAGATAACGGATTTATGGCGGCATTTGCTCAGAACAGCCGCGGGGATTCCTTGGGTTATCAGAGCCACTCTGGGGTATGTGATAGGGAGTGCGGGGCGGAGCGCCGTGCAGTTGGATGTTTAGCACCAGGGTGACGAGGAGGAAAAGAGAGATGGTGAAAGGAAAAAAGATTGTAAAATTAATTAAGTTCTTTAGAATTTTTTCGTTTATTGTTTCTGCGAATTTAGGACGTTTGTTCATCCGTTCTATGGCCAAAAGTGTGGTGAGATGTTGTGATTGTCGGAGCCACAGCTTCCGGCTGGAGCTGCGAGTTGCAGATCAGATAAGCATTGCACTGTGGTTGCGAAATAGTTTGACAAGATAACGAGGCAAACCCTTTTCTCTCCTTTCTTTGCAATTATTTTTGGAGAAGTTGACTCCGTTTGGAATACTAAGCACTCTATAAATTTTGCAATGCTCGAAATCTCATTTTGTCTCGACTAAGTGTAAATCTTTAGCGCCTTCTGGGTGGAGAATAACAATACTGATCCTGGAAAATGTTCTAGAATAATGAGCTCATTGTTTTGTAGTTTGGTCGCTTCGGTAATTAGCAAAATGCACCCGTCTCTTCTCTGTTAGACACGGCAATTCATTGCGACGCAAACTCTAATTTGCGCTTGCCTGGCCTCCCATCATGGAAGCTTATCAGGGTCCTTTACCCAAATTGAGCAAATAGCGCGACCAGAACGCTATCCACGAGATGAGATTGTAAGTAGTGTCCACGAGGTATGAAAAAACAACTCCATTGTTTTGAAAGATATTCTAAAACTTTTGTGATGTATCGAAGGGTTTTTTTTTCTTGATTCAACTATTTCATTGAAATTAGTTCGTAGGTATTTGATGCCATGAGTACCCAAGAATTGCGTCTGTTTGAGGTTGCAATGAAGCAAAACACTGGCAAAGTCAGGATATTCGGTCTGAAAGTCAATGTGACATGTGTGCCCAAAATCTTCCGTTATTCTAGATTTGATTTGTTTGAGTGTGCATACACCTTCATGCGGATGGAGATAAGCCAGTGTGCATGCCAGATTGCAGTAGGATTGTCTCCACATGGCTGGAGACATTGAGATATCGACTGAGCAACGATAGCCCGTGCGAGATATCGAAACACAAGTATCTGGATATCGTCACATTGCAGCTCTCATGTTCAGATGCTGAGGTGCTACAAACCCGGATGACAGACATTGCATGTCTTGCGGAATAAACAGGCGCGCAATCATACAACTATAGTACAGAAAACGCTTCTAATCAAAAAAGAATAAGGAAAAATGTAGGACTTTACCGAATAGCCAGAGCTTTGTTCTTCGAGATTTAGACTATCGGGTTTCTGCTTGTTGCCTATCTAGGGACGATCATCAGCGAGGGTGACGCCAAGGACCATTCCAATTCTCCAGAAACCGCCTAATTTGTTCCCGCCTTAAAACGGAATTCGAACACGAGATACTTTGCAAAAACTCAAAAATTGTCTGGTTTGACGTTGCGTAATAATTGTCATCTGATCATCCAGTGGTCAGTGGATAAAGTCCTACACAGCAAGTCGCACCCAATGCACTTAGAGGTTGACAAACCATCCCCTACAATTGCAACATCAACATCAACATCAACATCTTGACACAAAATCGTAACCGGACCAAATTTAGTGTTCCAGAGCGGTTCCAAAATCGCCCTTCTCCACTTCTTAATGCTTTCTAATTCGTCTCTGCAGAAAACGTCTTGAGCGTCGTGGGGCAGTACGGCACGCAACGGCATCATGCCGCAGATTGCCGTCATTTACCAGTCCCCGCCAGTAGGGACCCAGAAAAAAGTCGCGGTATTGCAGCTGCTTGATGCGGGAATCACGGCAAATTCGAGTTTCTGTAGAACTGAGGGAAATGACGGGCCGATGCGGCTGTAGATCACCACGGCACTGATGTCATTCATCACACTTTCCCCTGATCTATCCATTATTTTTCAGGCCGGTTTTATATATGTGCGTTTTTGCATCTTCTCCACGAAATTTTTGTTTCGCCGAACTGATTGATCTCAGTTGCACCTCAGTCACACTTGCGAGCGTAACTTGATACACTGCTTGCCTAATTCATATACTCTCGACTACCTCTCATCAAAGAGCGTTGCATAATCTTTTTCTCGATTTCTTGATAAATTTAGGTTTCAAATACTGCTACCTTTGTGAATATTCTTTGTTTGAACATCTTTCTCAAGGAACAGCGTAGCGTTGCGTATTTTACGGCTGGAGACTTTCTGCCCGAGAACTTCACAGCCAACCTTGGAGTCAAAACATCAATACAATTCAACATATCGCCTCAATAAACAAGAATGGCCACTCTCCCTCTGGAAGCCATTTTCGAAAGGTTTCTCGACACCTATGACAATAGCTCGTTCTGCAGATGTGCTAACCCTAGACCAATATCCCGCAGGAAGGCCTCAGAAGTAAGCACCGAATGTCTGCCTATGTTCACGCGGACAAATTGCATTCCAGACGATTCTCTTTATGTTTCCAAATCAATCAGAAGTAATTCTCACTCTTCAAATCAATTGTTCAAACCTGAGGATCACACTGCTCCAGCGTTAGACTCAACCGCAGAGCTTTTCGCTGATCCCGACGTAAATTTGAATGACATTACGGTTGTTTTTTGTGAGGAACCCGAGGATAAATTGTCTCGTAAATCATCCGTCAGCAATCTGCTTTGCCATCGTCGTTCGCTTTGCCGCAGACGCTCATCATTCTGTAGCACACTCATGCGGGCCATGTCTAATAACTCAGAGATCCCATTGGTGTCCGAGACACCAAAACCACAGCTGCCTTGTATTGAGAATGACTCAGAGAAGGTTATCAATTTTTATTCTTTTGCAGATGCTGTTGGTGGCGAGTTCGGCTTGGAATCTTTCAATATTCTCAAAGGAAGCGACGTGCTCCATGCTATCAGTGATACAGATGATGATGAAGAGGTAGAAGATGGAGTATCTTCTTTGAGACTCAACATATGATCTCGTCATGTCATCGAAGATGTTCGCTTCGAGTTGCTTTCACAGTGCCTTAATTTGAGTTTTGTAGCTTGAAATGAAAATTAAACTTAATTCGAAGATGGCAATAAACATAAAAGAAATAGCTCGATGGTGTCCAAGTGGACCACTTCAAACAGATCAAGAATATAAGTTTGTCTCTTTGAGTCTTTTTTTTGGAATTTTGCGATTCTGGATCAGTACTTTACAGAAGCGATGTTCCCGGCGGCTTTTTAAACGGCTTTCACATACCCGAAAGAGCGGCATTCTAACTTCATAACCATTTCAATAGAACTAGATGAGTTGAGTAGCTACAATAAAATCGAGTGGAAGAGAGCAATTGCCTCTTTCAATAGAAATAATTCTCGTCAATGTGACACGCATTCCAAGCCGAACCTCTGAGCAGGCTCGCCTAGTCTAGCCGTTACAGTGCATGCATATCGGCGGAAAGCATGTACATGAAGTGCGCCGTGTTGTTTTAAAATAGATCGGGGTTAGGTTGTTCTGAATCAGGCGTCGCTTGAAATACTTCAGAGTGTACCTGATAGGTCCAGAAGCCAACGGCCTCTCCCCAAAACAGAAAATATCGCAAACATCTGCAACCATGTTTTTTTGTGCCGACCCTAACCCACCCGGTGGTGCATACACCACGGAGACAATCGGTGCTCCTATGCTACGCATGAGGCGCATCAAGGGATAACTGGCCATATAGACATGATGGGTTCCTTTAGTAGGAGCATCACGGTACAAATCTAATTCCCGCTTTGATACTGTCTAAATAAAAAAAAAATACAAGAAATAAGGGCTACACACCTATCACTTTGCGCCGTTTGGTATGCAGGGTTTCCTCGTTAGTATTTTAGTTTCAACCTGCAACTGTCTATGACGGGTCAAAGCTGCTTGAAATTCTTCTTTTTATTTCATAACACCTCTTTCTTTGCAGCTGAATGTGGTGTTACTCATTTTTTGTTGATCTTGTTTGTTTTATCCCCACTAGGCTTTTATAGATTATTTCGGCCTCTTGCATTTACATACTCGGATTCGACCGGACCAATTATCTTGTACTTAAAATGGATTCAGCAACGACAAAAGATCAAGAACCCATATCTGAGAGAGGGATTTTGCCGCTGACTGAGCGCAACTCGAACGTCTCGATAAACTTACGCATCTTACTTTCCGCAAAAGAAGCAGGATGCCTAATTGGCCAAAACGGCACAGTTATTGACGGCATAAGAGAAGATACTGTAACCAAAGCCGGTATCAGCAAACTTAATCCGGGCTCACTAGAAAGAATTCTCACTATCAGTGGCCTTCTTGATAACGTAGCGGATGCACTCACTCGTTTCTGTAGATTGTTAGTTGAGTCACCTGCAAACAATCAATTTGTCCATGCATACTTTCCACTCAAAAGACTTCTGCAAGCTTCGATTAGTGTTGGAGACACTGCACTTTTGCGATTGATTATTCCAAATGCACAGATTGGTACCCTTATTGGTTCGAAAGGCGCTCGAATCAAAAAAATTCAAAGCGACCACCAAGTTCTGATGATCGCCTCAAACTCATTTCTTCCTGGTTCTAACGAAAGAACAGTTGAAATTCAAGGCTCAATTCACAATTTCTATGATGCTTTGCAAACGATTTTGCGGTGTTTGTTGGAGGACGTGTCCTCCGTGGGCACCATTTACTATGTTCCGCAGGAATCTTCGATATTATCTGAATCAGAGGGAAAGGGAATTTGCACTACAACAATATCAGCATCAAATCATATAGTCGGTGCTTTGATTGGAAAAAATGGAGCGAGGATTTCGGGTGTCCGGAAGGTAAGTGGTGCCTCAATCGCAGTTTCCGAGAACACCAGCGAAGACGAGCGAATCTTTACAATCAAAGGAGACTCTCGCGCTGTTGAGAAGGCACAGTCTTTGTTACTACAAAACGTCGAGAGGGAGTTGTTGAAGCGAAACATGCTCCCAAACGACGATGAATAATAGGATGTGGCGAAACAGGTTCCCTTATTTGGAATCGGATTCGCCTTCCCTGGGTGTACCAAAATTTCTTCCCTAATGCTTTACACGGCGTTTTTGTCATGTATTTTAATTGTTGAATAGAGTAAGTCATCTCTGAACTAACAGTAGAATATTACCATTTACAAGATGTCGCGATTGCTTGTGCCAAAAGTTCCAAGTACTTTTTATCCTCTTCGTCAAATCCATTCTTTGCCAAGCAGTCAATATCGAGAACACCCATAACTTTACCATCAACAACGACTGGAACTACTATTTCACTTTGAGTCTCGCCATCGCAAGCTATGTGCCCCGGGAATTCGTCTACATTCGGGACAAGCTGAGTTTCTTTGGTAGATGCAGCCGTTCCGCATACGCCCTTTCCAAAAGCGATGGTTTGGCAAGCCACTTTACCTTGAAATGGCCCCAAAACAAGCTGACTCACATGAGAGGGATCAAGTACATAGAACCCTGCCCAGTTGACTGGAATCTTCAAGTCATGATATGCGTGCCATACTAGAGATGAGGCGTTCGCCAAATTAGCAACCCAGTTATCTGTCTCTGCACTTAAAGCCGAGTAATAATCTAGCACAGTCTGTAGAACTTCACTTTTTTGGTCAGATGTGAAAGAAGTATACTCGGCGTGGTGTTTCTCTCCCATTTTGTGTGAAAACGATTTTAGTATTGGGCTTGAGAGAGGAGGGGAAATTGAAATAAAACAAAATTTGAAAATCACCAAAGTATATAGAAGATATCGAAGAACCGAGTTCAAATTATTATGTTTTCATCGTTAATGAAGCGTAAAATATACGGAGTTCCGCCTCAAGCTTCTTTTAAGCTTTTTTGAAACCTGGGCTTTTACCGTGAGAAACAAAGCTACAATATTTCCAGAGAATTGTCAGCATGGTTGAACAAAAATGAAAAACTCCATGATGCTGGTGCATTGCTAAAGCGGCGTCAATAAGATTTCAAGCCTCTTCGGCGTTAGACAGGTAGAACTGGAATTGATGACTGGCAAATGGAAGAGTCACTGCCCACGGCACATTCCAAGAGGCCCCGGGCCAAAACTCGCAGAAACAGCGCCGTATCATGCCATTCGCCTTGGGTTTCTAAACCTTTATCATCATCTACACGAACTTTAATCCGTCTTCCTGGCGGGACTTGAAAAAAATATGGATAAAGAAAGGGTTGGACAAATTGGCCCTCGACAGCGTTGCATGTTATGGAGCCCGTGAAACCTGCGGCTCCACCTAAATTCAAACCAAAACTGAGGGAGGCAATCACTGTGTTTTCAGCATCCATCAGAATCACATCGATCGGAGAAGCGAACGTGCTTTCCGCATACACACTGACATCTAACTGGGAAGTCACATAGCCAGATCCCCCGTGGGCGGTACTCAAACACCTAGCAAGAGCTATTTTATCACCGGCTTTGGGTGCGATATCCGATGTCTTCTCTTTGAATTTGTGCAACATCCATTCCTTTAACTCTCTATCGAAATAAATAAGGGTCTCTCTATTGGAAGTTATGAAGTAATTAGAGATGTTGGAGAGTCGCTTTTGAAGTTTGGGGTTAAGAAAATCCGTGATAGACTCAATCACGATTTTAGTTTTACTGGTTTGTGGGACAGGATCCGTGATTGTCACTTTCAATTCGTTTGACCGAACAGACCTGGCGGAGCTTCTGGTATTGAGGCTACGCCTGTATATCTCAGGAAATTTATCAAGGTAAAGATCCGATTTGGTGGCAAAAATCTCATCTTGGAGCTCCTTATATTGACTGTTTTCTGCTGTCACGATGCCTGTTAGGAGCGTGAGTACAGTTAGAGAGGCTGGAATCGGGAACCGCATGGGCCAAGGCGAGATTCTTAACTTTGAAGTATTAATCTTCAGCTTTGAGATTGAAGAAAGTGTATGCGATTTTATATTTTCCGAATAAATGCATAAAATCCCGGATCTTGTTTAAGTAATGCTGTCTCAACAGAACATACATAGCTCGGAAATGAAGACTTCAACGGGTTCACCAGATGTGAATATATTGCCATTTGTCATTCTTGGAATTGAACTCTAAAATAATGAATTCATTGAATTTCGAATTTCTATATTAGTGGCTTTTGAATCCCGGTTCAAATTTAGATTCAGATCATCTCTGCACCTAACCCTGTCAATCAACGGCATGCTTTTAGATGAATGAAGAAGAGGATCCACGATACAAGAATTACAGAGACTTTTTGGAATTCCGTGCAATCGACAGATTTCGCTATCGTCCAGTAGTCGAGCTTCCAATTCCCGAGGTTAATCTTTTCCTCGAAGCCTATGGATTTAGTCGAATCTCAGAATCGACTATTGATGCATTCCAGACCAGCCTCATTGATCAGCACCAGGAGTCAATAAGTGCCTACCCTCCAAACTCTTTGCAGCGCTACCACCGTAGTTACAGAGACCGGAACCGTTCCTATATCCAGTGGGTCTTTGCACAGACGAAGCTATGGGCGCACACTATAGTAGACGCTGAACCGGAAAGAGTCGATATCTATCCTCGAATTTTCGAGCATTTATCAGAACTTGGCGACTGGGAACAGAAGGATGATGCATTAAATGAGAAATTGGCTTTGGAGGCTGCAAGCTTGAAGTATTCAGACTCTGAGGTTCTCTGTGCTTCCAAGTTGTTCGGCAATGGCACTCCTTGCAAATTGACGCAAAACAGTCCAGCTGACAAATTTCATGATTCGATTGAGCTAGACTTCATTGGACGACTGGTATTAGAGGGAATGGAAGAGTCTTGTCTGTACAAAAATAATTTGTCCACAATAGTCACTAGCGCGTCTGGAGCGAAAATGTTGGTAATTGGCAACTTTTGCTCTCTCAAGCTCTTTCAATTCGATCCTTTGACGTTTTTGCCTTCCAAAGAACCTGTTTTGAAGTTGAACCTTGAACCTCGGGTCACAACAAGAGATGATTTTCTCGGTCTGACTTGGCCTAATACACCACACACGTTGAATTACTTGAAAACATATCCCGACTGGTTTGGCGATGAGATTCTTGCAGTTTGCGCTGATAACGGAAAGGTGTTTGTTTGGCGTTCAGAAGTATTGTTTGAACATGTGCAGAAGAAGCATCACGTACCAAAAACATCAATGTATAACCTTAAGCCTTCATTCCGGCTCGAAGTGCCAGGATCTGCTTGGGGAGTTGACTTTGCCAAATCGGCCGCCACTGATGGCACTTCTACCTATGTTGCAGCTGTCTCATTCAACAAAAGAAGTGTTCAGTTGTTCTCCTATAACGAGTCGAGAGACAAATTTAATTTGATAAGTTCTGAATTGTTTCCTCATAATGTGCCTGAGATATCAATTCTTGAATACACAGTGGAGGATGGGTTACATAAAGCAATATGCTGCATGGCGTGTATTTCGAAAGAAGTTAGAATTCATGAGTTCACGTGGAAACTTAAAGCTTGCTCACTTGAAAACACTATATGTTATACCTCTGTCACTTCTGAGCCGTTGTTTGCTGGCCGACAAGAGTTTGATGTGTGGACTGCTAAGCCAATTGAAAAGAAATACTTTAGAAAAGTGCTTTCGTTTGCAGCCTTAAATGGTGATTTTCATCGAGATGAAGATCTATTTTCAGGAATTATACTCCAGGAATCAGTTCTTTTGCAGAATTACACACTCAATCCAAAAGACAAATCCTCTTACGGATTGGCTGCAGAATGGCAGTGCATGAAAGCTTCCACAGTGAAATACCCACAGTGTTATGAACCGTCAGAAGAAATCGAGGACATGTTGCTTGACTGGCAGTACAATAGCCTTGCTCAAGCATATGAACAAGAATTCTTAGGAATCAAGTCTTCTACTCAAACAATGCTTGCCAACATAATCGTGGCTGTAACAAGTGAGTGCAATTTGGCGCTCTATCAAGCTAATACTTTGCGTCGCTGTGCATATACTGATGAGATTTTTAAACTTGTGCCGGTCATGTCAGACGATCATAGCTATTGCAATCGAATACTGATCAGTCTTGTCATCCCAGAACTCTCATGTTTTATCGCTGCAACCCAACTGGGTCTAGTAACAATCATGCGCTTGTGTCAATACAGAGGAGTGTTTGCCATGAGGCAAGAACACATATTTCCCAATTTCGAACTGATCATCGATCTATCGAGCACTGGCGTACCCTTGTGTGGCATGACAGCACGCAAGATTTCCGCTATAGAAACAGCTCCTCTGTATATTCTTCACTTAACGTACTTGAATGGTATGGTGCTCACATATCGTTTGCTGGACAAACTGGAGCCACATATCCCGGAAATTTTTGAATAGTACGAGCAGATCCAAATCGGAGAAGTCTTTATTTCTTTATTAGATCCAGGTTTTACTGAAGGACCTCAAAAGTGAAGGTCAAATACCCGAACCCTTTTCTTCCCATTGATAGTCACACCAGATGCGATTAACTCAACAATTTTTCCGTTATCTTTTCAATTTCATTATCCTAGAATAGCTTTTGACCTACAATCAAAAAGTTAGATTGCCATCTACACAAACACAACTTAACTTCATAACTGCACAAGAGCACTGATAAATTTAAAGTTTAAACAATGAATCCTTAAAAGTAATTCCTCAGATTATGCTACTTTAAAATTATTGAACCGCATTTCATTTTCCGTATCACGTCTCGCGTCAACCATTGCAACCCCCACGACTGTACACAACGCTACACTAATAAACAAACTGTCAATACATATCAGTCTCTCACAACCACACCATCCGCCATGGATATTCTCAATCTCGGTGATGTGGGTCGGCGTACCCATATCCGCCCTAAAGAGAATCTAGCCAAAGACGAATACGGCATGGAAGATTTAGAAGACTTCTTTAAAGAAACCACAGGAATCTACGGAAGCGATGCTGATTCCTCAGAAAACGAAAGTGTGCACCAAAAGAAAAGATCATCAAGCCCTCGGAAAACCTTAGGAGCAAAAAGACGAAACAACGTTCCACGTAAAACACCTCTTATATCGTCGAAACTGTCAATGATTCCTTTGGAATACTCGTCAAAGTTAGCGATCGAGGAGGAGCAAAACCTGTCAATGCGGTCTTTGCTGATCACGAAGAAGTCAGATTTCTCTATATCAACGGATCACCTGGTGGTTGAGTCCTCTTTAAGGAGCGCTAGTGTTTCCACCGTTTCTGGAGATACACAGATAGACGATTTTGAGGGTGCACCACAGTATGATGAAGATGAACCTGCTTATGATGAATCTGATGCAAATCCTGAGCTGCCAGGCTCGCCCATACCAATAGATCCAAGCGCTTTGTTTAGCACTAGCGCTGATGCCCTGGTCTCCTCTCATCTCGATCATGGTCTACAAACTCCCTCAGCCGACCAATCTATGGTTGAAAGTCCTTTAGGAGAAACATTCGAAGCGCAGGTAGAGGATGAATCTGAGGATGAAAGAGAGAATAGCGACAGCAACGCTGATGCCCCGAAAGACCAAGCATCAATTGCGAGTGGAAAAGATCAAAGTGACGTCAGCAACGCGGAAGAAAGCGAATACGCCAATCTTCCGAGCTTTTCCAACGACATGCCTGACTTGGATGATGACATTCCTCCGGAGTCACAGAGTCCAAAGGGCTCTGGGTTTTCTAGTGATGATAGCTACGGTGATCAGAGCTTTAATCCAACACAACTGCAACTGCAACTGCAAGACACCGCCTCGCAGATGACAAGCACACAAGATGAAACTTCACAGGAATCTGTTAAAAGGCCTGCTGGTCGCGGTCGTCCAAAGAAAAGTCAATCTATTTCTGAAGTCATTCTCCATCCTTCTCTACCGTCACCGCCTCCAGAGGGACTTCGTCGATCCAACAGAAAACGAATCAAACCATTGGCGTATTGGCGTAATGAGCGTGTTATTTACGCACGAACTAATGAAGGCGATGTCGACCCAGATAGTACGCTTGTCATGGACGTAAACAATATTCCTCTTAGAGAAATTCAGGAAGTGATCACTTTCCCTGAGCAGATCAAATCAAAGCGGCCAAAGAAAAAGAAGCATCCAGGTCTGAAAGATTCTCTGGAGGTGTCAAGAAAAAACGTTACAAATTTGGACGACTTGTTCGTGGAGCCGGACTCCAAACAAGACGGAACAAAATGGTATGAACAGAAAGTTTTGAGAGTTAGTGTATTCGACAGCGAAGAGTCCCTTGTTGAAAAGTTGGTGGCATGTTCACCCCAGGGCATTGAGTTCAAAGAAGAGAATTCATCAAAGGACGGTTTTTACAAGTTCGGGACTATATTTCACGAGGCAGGAGAAGTCATGGCAGCAGCATACCTTGATTTGCCTGTAGATGGAGTCAAAAACCTCCATTCTTCTCAAAATTCACTATTCTATTTCAATGTTATCGTTGGAGAAGTGGAAGTACAGCTCAACGAAGACAAATTTACTGTTTTGGCTGGAACGACTTTCAAGGTGCCCCATAATAACACTTACGCTATAAAGAACACAACTGATATGCCAGCAAGACTATTTGTTGTTCAATGCAATGCAGCCGAGGACAAACAGGTTTGATCCATAACATGCATGCTAAACATCTATCAAATGTCGAATTACATAGAGGTCGAAGAACCGAGATCTATTCGGGAAATAATATACAAATACATCGATGCAAGTTGATAAAAGGTACCTAAAGGCTGTTGATCTCACCAGACTCCACATCGTAGCATGCAATCATGCCAACCTTGAACTCTGCGGCGGCAACACCGAACAGCTTCAAAATTAATGCCTGGGTGACATCCAAAGTGTCGCCCTTAGCGCAGACGACAAATGGCTCATTAAGGAAAATCTTACCAGCCTTAATCTTAGTGGGGATCTTGAACTTGTTTCTCAAGGTCTCTTCCATAGAGTGAGACATAGGAACATCGTCCTCAGTAGGGATTTGGCCACCTCTTGAGTAGACAATTCCCTCAGGGATGGTGAAATCAAGAGGAGCCTTGGTCTTGGCTCTACAGTAGTCTGCCTTTGTGTAAGCATTGAAGTAGGCGGAAACAGTCTCAGGGGTCTCGTTGGTGAACAATAGACCAGAGACACCAGTACAGAGCTTAGCAAGCTTGTGGGAGTTCTCCTTGTACTCTTCAGCTGGGGTATCACCCAAAGCCTTCTCCAAGACTCTTCTCTTACCAAGCAACAACTTAGAGCCAGTCCAGTCTTGACGGATGTCTTGCAAGACTGGGGTTCTAACGTCATCCAACTTCAAGACCCAAACGTATTTGAACAGGTCAAGGGCCTCACGGACCTCGTCGAAAATACGGACTTTATTTTCTCTCCCTTTTTTGTCGGTCTGAGCCAACGTCACGAGCTTCGAACGCTTAGATCTGGGCATTGTGGTGGATGATGCTTGAGATGAGCGATGCCTGAAAAATAAGCGGAGCCATCGCGACTAGGTGCAAGCCCAGGAGATGAGATGGGGGTGGAGAGCGAAATACAGGGAGACCTGAGACTCAATTTTTTTTCCAATTAATTAATTTGGTCTTGCGATTTTCAATTGTTTTGTCGTTTTGATTTTCCTTTTTTAATTTACGAGGCTCAGGATGAGATGAAGTTGAATCCAATTAGAGGTGATCAGACAGACAGAAGTCTTCTTGTGGAAATAAATAAATGGTAATTCTATGAATGGTATTTTAAGACCAGTTACTTGGTCCGATCGGACCTCTACTATCAAATCTGAAGTGTGAGGCAATGTAAAGTCAAACCATATAGATTCTGATATCGTCAAAACACAAGTTTGAGAAAACATTTAACTAGATAAGAATTTGCCAGAAACTTATCAATTGATTTTATTAGCTTGCAGAGGTTTCAATCGCTAATCACAAACGTACATGGCCATGGCCTACTATGAACTTGGCGTTTGAGGGAAGGGTCATCTACCATTCAAGACAAAACTATCTTGGTACATTCTTTTGAGAAGCATAGAAGTATAAATTCTGTAAATCCTACTGAAATGAAAAGTTATATTGAAATTGGACACTGAAGCACTGTTTCCAGCTCCAAAGCCAGGAGCTCCAGAAGGTATATGACAAGTCTCCCTGTCTTCGCCTTGTATGACAATCCGATCGATGATGTGCTGAAGCATCACTGTGGAAGTACCTCCCTCCATAATTCTCTACTATCAATCACAACAGGCTCTTTTCAATTTTTTATTTCTATGCATGATATGTATACAACTGGAATCGTCTCCTCTCATCGAATATTTTAGGCGAATACCTAATCAACCATAAGTAATACACGCCTACCAGTCGCCAGGGACCAAAGGCTCGTTAGGATATGGCAAGTTTCTGTCGAACTTGGTTCCACCAGGTCTGGAAGGTGGAATGTATGGGTCAGGGTGTGCCAACTCGGCCAACTTAGCGCGAGCTTGGGAGTAGACAAGTTCCAACTCCTTTGGATCCAGGATATGCTTGTTGGCCTCGAATTGCGATCTGATCAAGATTGTTTCTTGTCTGTATATGTCGAATTTGAGGGACGAGTCAAAAGCAGTTCTCAAGGCCTTTCTGAACAAGGAGGCCACTCTTTTGCTGTTTGCCTCGGTGAATGGAAGGATTTGGCCGGACATCTCTGCTAATTAGAGGGACAGAATGTGATTGTCGTTGGATCTGTTACTGATAAGTCGTTTTTCATTGGTTGAGGGTGTGTGTGGAGACCGCCGGAGGCACGGGTGTCGGCGCAAATGCAAGGTTGAAGTGATTTAATTCAAGATAAGAGTATAGGTCAATCTGTGAAGATTTTCATAATATTTTTGGGCTCAAATTTCTATTATTGAATTTTGTTCAATCAAATCTAATTGTAAGTTTCGGATGTTTTGCAGTTACTTCAGGCTTCTATGGGTATACAATGTAGTGAGTGAACAAACAATAAAATCAGGGAAAGTCAGAAATTCTAGTTGTTTACTTCTTTTGGGATGAAGTAGTCTTTTTTTGACTTGCTCAATACCTAGATGAGTAATGGTACCGGTAGATCTCGAACACAAACACAGCTCGAAGTAAAGCCGTTTCTCTATACCAATTCTTTGACTGAAAAAAACTAGATTCAAAATTCTAGATTAATTTGTATATGTCATTTCAGTTATTGGAGCATCAACCTCCAACAGCTTCACTGATGCTCAAACCACTCTAATAGGAACAAGCCAGCCCTAGTCACAAACTCACCTACCAACACCAATTATGCTACAAACAAATGAACCGTGACAAATTATTCCAGATCATACTAAGACCTAAATCTATTTCCGGCGCAAAAAAATTACTCCGCCTCCATAACATGTCATCTGTTTCTTCTGTTGTTCTGCCAGTCGTGCCCGACCCACCCTGGTCTCGCTTATCTAAGCCCCCACCCTTATTATACGCAACCCATATATATCCCACACTTCCACTTTGTCTCATACTAGAGCACGAGCGCAATTGTCACCATGAACGTGCTCAAATTACAAAAAAAGTATCCTGACTTATCGCAGGCGGATATCTTCTCCATCATTGAGGATTTCCGCGCCATTGACTTGGACGACAAAGGTTATGTGGAAAAGAAGGAAGCCATCAATGCTGTTTCCAAATCCGGCAGACATAGCTACGACGAGACCCGTGAGGCCTTGAAAAGCGTCGACCTCGATGCTTCCGGCCATGTGGAATTGGACGATTACGTTCAATTGATGTCTATTTTGAAAGCAGAGCCAGCTCCTTCTGGACCTTCGTCTTCGAAATTCCTTTCACCTACAAACGACAGCAAGAGCCCCTCTGCGGGCGGGTCCGTGGCAAACGCGCCCTTGAGTCCTGGCCGGCGGAACTTTGCTGCAGCTGCAGCCCCAATTGCCACCGCAAACACTGCCAACAAAACCTTCATTGGTGGAAAGACATCGGGCACCACCCACACCATCAATGATGAAGAGAGAACCGAGTTCACTCGCCATATCAACTCCGTTCTTGCCGGCGATAACCTCATTGGTGATCGCTTACCCTTCGACACCGAATCGTTCCAGATCTTCGATGAGTGTAGAGATGGTTTAGTGTTGTCTCAATTGATCAATGACTCTGTCCCAGATACAATTGATACGCGTGTGCTTAACTTGCCTTCTGCCAAGAAGAAGGTGCTTAACAACTTCCAAATGTCTGAAAACGCCAACATTGTCATCAACTCCGCCAAAGCCATTGGCTGTGTTGTGGTCAATGTTCACTCAGAAGACATCATCGACGGTAAAGAGCATTTGATTCTCGGCTTGATCTGGCAAATCATCCGCCGTGGTCTTTTATCGAAAGTCGACATCAAACACCATCCCGAATTATACCGCTTGCTCGAGGACGACGAGACTTTGGAGCAATTTTTGAGATTACCCCCAGAGCAGATCTTGTTGAGATGGTTCAACTACCATTTGAAGAACGCAGGCTCGCAAAGAAGAGTTGCCAACTTTTCCAAGGACGTATGTGATGGTGAAAACTATACAGTCTTGTTGAATCAGTTACAGCCAGAGTACTGTGACTTGAGCCCGCTTCAGACCTCCGATTTGTTGCAACGTGCTGAGCAGGTTTTGGCAAACGCTGACAAGATCGGTGTCAGAAAGTATTTGACTCCAAATTCCTTGGTTGCTGGAAACCCTAAGTTGAACCTTGCGTTTGTTGCCCACTTGTTCAACACCTACCCAGGATTAGACCCAATCGAGGAGCACGAGGCTCCAGAAATCGAGGAGTTTGATGCTGAGGGTGAGAGGGAGGCTAGAGTGTTCACCTTATGGTTAAACTCTTTGGATGTCGACCCGCCAATTGTCTCTTTGTTTGAAGACCTCAAAGATGGTTTGGTTCTCTTACAGGCTTTTGACAAGGTTCTCCCAGGCAGTGTTTCTTTCAAACACATCAACAAAAAACCCGCCAATGGCGAGTTGTCTCGCTTCAAGGCATTGGAGAACACCAACTATGGAGTTGAAATAGGAAAAGCCAACCACTTCTCGCTTGTTGGTATTGACGGTTCTGACATTGTCGATGGAAACAAACTTTTGACATTGGGTCTTGTCTGGCAATTGATGAGACGTAACATTGTCCAAACCTTGAGTAGCTTGGGTGGTGGAAAGACACTCTCTGATTCAGACATCTTGAAGTGGGCCAACGGCCAGGCTTCCAAACTGGGTAAATCTGGCTCGATTAGATCATTTGGAGACAAGTCGTTGACCAATGGTGTCTTTTTGCTTGATATCTTAAATGGTATGAAGCCAGGCTATGTTGACTACGACTTGGTTTATCAAGGCGCCAACATCACAGACGAAGAAAAGTATGCCAATGCCCGTTTGGCTATTTCCATTGCCCGTAAGCTTGGTGCATTGATCTGGCTAGTGCCTGAGGACATTAACGAAGTAAGAAGCAGATTGATCTTGTCGTTTGTGGGAAGTTTAATGGCTGTCAGCAACCTTGAATAACTTTATTGATTGCAATGTCTGTCAGAATATGTAACTTTTGTATGTGCCTTAGAAGTGTAAGAACAACGATCTTGTGAAAGAACCAGAAGTAAACGATCATATATTCCTAAGCCAAAAACCACATGGCAAACGAAAGGAATACAAAAAAAAAACATGAATCACTGTAAAACCCATCCAATAATTGTTTAATCTCATTGGAACTCCTTGCTTCCGCAAATACACCCTCACCTCACTCTCTATGGTCCTACATACATACAGCATAACTCTACTCCAGATTACAGTCCATGTCAATAAATAATCAATTGGGCGCCCCAATGACCTCCCAAGATGGCGATGTGCCCCTCAATTACGATGTAGATCCAGAGTCCCTTACCAGCGAGCGCCTAGATTTTCATTTTGAGCGAGTCCAGCTCCAGTTTGACCTCAAAAACCAATTGACCAGATTGCATGTGGCCAACAATATTATGTACATACTCACATCGCTGCTTGTTTATAGAATCGATCTTGATAACCCATCCGATGTTTCGCGAGTGCCAGCTCCTGCCGTGTCGGAGTCCACTAAGATCACTAATTCTTGGGTACATCCCAATGGAAAGTACTTGATGATACAAGTTAATAAGACACAATACTTCGTGTTGCATATGTCGTACCGTAAATTCAAAGTGCTTCCGCGCTTCAAAGGACTCGATGTTCGGGACATTGCCTTTTCAGGTAAGTCCAGTGATGAATATACGTCGGGCGACTTCTTGTGTGTCACCACCGACGGAAGCGTCTATGTAGCTTTGCTCAAGCACCATGATCCTGCCACTCAAGACAATAAGCGTGACGACAAATATGCAAAACAACTTTTCAATGCAAAGGCACCGGCCACCGGGATCGCATACTCGCACAAGTTCCGCCAGATTCAACTATTTCTCCAATCCGAGATGCTTGTGTGGGACTGTGTTGAGCTTGTTCTAGATGAGATCACTCAGTCACTCCGGCAGCATCCGATCTCGACTCAAATTCCGGACGGGTCCGGTGGAGCCTTGATTCTGGCGCTGGATGATTGTTATTACTACTTTGCTGCTGCCCTGAATGAATTTGTTTCTAGTGATGAAGAAGCGGCATTTGCAGATACAAATAAATTGGATGTCGATAATGTTGAAATGAGTGGTCTTCCAAACTCCGTCTTCATGACACCCCATCACTTTACTCATTTGTCTGCTGACCAAAAATACGTCTATGTCTTCGACAAGTTGATGTCTCAGGGAGCATTCAAGAAGAATGTTCCAGAAATTCAACAAGACGAAAAGATACTTGGGTTGGCAGTGGATTATTTGGCCGAAACATACTGGTTATACACTTCAAATAGTATTCATGAGATCCTCTTTTCGAATGAGCAAGCTTCAGTGTGGTACTCCTACTACAAGCTTGGAAAATACACCAAAGCACTAGAAGTCCTCAACTGTGCGAAGAATTCGCCTGAAAACTGGTTCAAGAAGAACGTTGTGATGGTTAAGAATGGGTACGACCTACTCCAAAGAGGCGGGTTTGGTATGGAGTGTTCGCAAGAGCTTTCTCAAGAAGAACTTGATCGTTTTGAACTTCAACGAGAAGGTGTGGAGGTTCTTGCGCAACTGCAAGAACAATTCGAGAAGGTATGTCTACTACTTTTGAACAACGAGCAAAGTGCGACAGCAAAAATTTTATCAAACAAACTTCTCATTGATTATCTCTCTACAAAATTTTCCCTAGCTAAAGAAGCGAAAAACAAAGTGCAGCAAGTTGCATTATCCAGTTGGATTGTGAAGCTACATTTGCATCTCATGTATGTCATCAAGCACGATTTCTTGAACGTGTCGGAAATTCTCACAAGCTCTGACCCATCGGAATCCAAAAATTTTTGGCAGAGGCAACATGACGAAATTGATGACGGCCTTATGAATTACCTTTCTAGGAACCACAAATTCTTGGATCAAAAAACAATCTATCAATTGATGAGGGAGTCTCAATTTTATGACAAGCTTATATCTTATGCTGAGCTTCTTCAAGACTACGAATACATTGTTGATTATAACGTTGATTTTGAGGATTGGCTGGCTGCACTTAAAGCACTTGCCAAACTTTACTCCAGAGATCCTGAAGTAGGCAAAGCTTTCATTTACAAAACTTCGGAAGTATTGCTCGTAAACAACGCTCGTCTCACTGTTGATACCTGGCTCAGATTCCCGGAACTCAATTACGAAAAACTTTTGCCCGCGATTCTTAGGTACAACAAGGGCACCAGCTACATTCCATTCTCTCAAAACTATTCTGTCATGTTTCTTCAACGCTTGGTACTCGATAAAGGCATCAAAAATAGTGACATCAATAATTACCTTCTTTCTTTGCTAATTTCATACCCCAATGAGGATGATTCACTTGAAACGGAAAAAGCCTTGAATAAGGTCTTGGAGTATCTTCAATCAAATCATGCAGGCTACAATAGAGGACTGCCTTATGATAAAGATTTCCTTCTCCGCCTCAGTCTACAGTTCAAACGATACAAGTGCGCCATTCTCATTTTAATTAATATGGGCCTCTACGAAGTTTCTCTAAAGCTTGCTTTAGAGCATGGCTTGACGTCTTTAGGAGAATACGTTCTTAGAGATTATGTTAAAAATTCGTGGGAGGATGAAGAGTCTCAAGACAATTTTATGATTGAGACTACTTCGGCAGAGGATTCCAAAATTGTGGGCAAAATTAAATTGGAAGAAGACTCGTTTGCGTATCGCCGCAAATTGTGGCTCATTTACGCGAAATACTTGGTTGACAAGGTATGCAATGGCGAGAAACTTGACATTCCTGGACTTCCCTCTGAGACAACTAATCAGTTTGCCAATAAGAATGGGTCTGTAAATTCAAAGAACGGAGTTCTGTCAAGCCAATCGCCTGATGTTAGCAAGGAAGCTGGTATAGACATAGATTTGCAGAATTCTCGTCTCAACCAAACACTTCACTATTTGCTTCACTTGTCCTACTCCAGAGATCAAAACTCTAGTGTGCTAACGCTTAAAGACTTGCTCCCATTGTTCCCCGAATCTATTAAAATAATCCATTTCCGAGAAGAAATCGTTGAGTCTCTCAACTTTTATAACACGAAAATCAATCAATTAGGTTTGGAGATGCAGGACTCGGCATCAACAGCACAAAAGCTCAAGAAACAGATCGAGCAAAACCAAAAGAAAGAGGTGAAGGGATCGATCTACACAATTATTGAACCCGGTGAAGCCTGTCAATTGTGCTCTAAATTGCTTGTTGACAAGAACTTCTTGATTTTCCCAAACTGTCATCATGGATTCCACAAGGACTGCACAGTAAGGTTTTACTTGAAGCTGAAAGGCGACTATCGATTCAAGAAGATTTTTCAGAATTTCAAAAAAACATCATCGCTTGATGACAAAACGGAACTTGATAAACTCCTACAGAGTGAATGTCTTTTATGCAATGACAGTTTGCTAAATAAATTGGAGGATCCTCTTATCGATCTGGATAAGGAGAGACAGGAATGGGAGGTCTGAGCAGCTCACGTGACCACCTCATCCCCATCGCATCTCCCCCAATTTTCATTTACTAGGTGAATAGATTTAAGCTCATCGGCCATGGGAAAGACACAAAAGAAGAATAGTAAGGGTCGTTTAGATCGTTACTACTACCTCGCAAAGGAGAAAGGTTACAGAGCTCGTTCTTCCTTCAAAATTATTCAAATCAATGAGAAGTATGGTCATTTCTTAGAAAAGTCTAAAGTGGTCGTTGACTTGTGTGCTGCGCCAGGTTCGTGGTGTCAAGTCGCTTCGAACTTATGTCCAATCAACTCTTTAATTGTTGGTGTTGATATTGTTCCTATCAAGCCACTTCCCAACTGCATAACATTTCAATCCGACATCACCACTGAGGATTGTAGATCCAAACTCAGAGGACATCTCAAAACATGGAAAGCTGACACTGTTCTTCATGATGGTGCACCAAACGTTGGTCTTGGGTGGGTTCAAGATGCCTTCACTCAGTCCCAATTGGTCTTGAAGGCTTTAAAACTTGCTGCTGAGCATTTGGTCCAGGGTGGAACCTTCGTCACAAAGGTCTTTAGATCCAAAGATTACAACAACTTGATGTGGGTCTTCCAGCAGCTTTTTGACAAAGTTGAGGCAACCAAGCCACCATCCTCCCGTAATGTTTCCGCCGAAATTTTCGTCGTTTGTCAAGGTTTCAAAGCTCCAAAGAAGCTAGACCCACGTTTGTTGGACCCCAAGGAGGTATTCGAGGAAGTTGTCGCTGGCAAGGTGAATAACGAAGCAAAGGTTTTCAACCCAGAGAAGCATACTAGAAAGAGAGAGGGTTACGAGGAAGGAGACTATTTATTGTACAAAGAAATGCCACTTCCGGAGTTCATCAGGAATGAAGAGCCAATCAATACTCTTGGAACTCTCAACAAGCTCTCTGAGCCACCACATGATGATCCCGAGTGGAAGATGCTCCGAAAGCTTAAACACTGTACACCTGAGTTGAGACAATGTATCAAAGATTTGAAGGTCTTGGGTAAGAAAGATTTCAAGCTCATCTTGAAGTTCAGAAAAGAGGCTAGAGATCTTCTTAGTCTTGATGATCAAGAAGACAAAGATAAGCCGGAAGTTGAAGTGGCTCCGTTGACAGAGGAAGAACAGATCACTAAGGAACTCGAAGGTCTCACAGAAAAGCAGAAGCAAAAGCGTAGGAGAGAAAAGAAGAGAGCTAATGAACTCAAACAAAAGGAGATTCGTCGTGCGCAAATGAATATGATGACCGATATGACTATCGGTATTGAAGCCGGTAATCTCGGAACCGACTCCATGTTCGCCATCAAAAGTGCAGAGAAAACCGGTCAAATTGATGATCTTGCAAAGGGTAAGAAGAGTATGGTTTTTACATCTCAAGACGAACGTCCCGCTCCTAAACCGGACCTGGATCTGGAACAAGAGGAGATCGATGAAGAGGAAGCTCTTGATAACTTGGAGGAAGAAATGGACCATATGTATGAACAATTCAAGCAAGTGCAAGCAGAGAAGAGTTCCAACTACAGAGCAAAGTTGGCCAGAGGTGATGTTGATGACGAAGACTGGGACGGTATCAACTCTGATGCTGGCAGTGATGAGGAGCTCGAAAATTTTGAGATGGACTCAGAGTCCGACGAGGATGAAGATGAGGCCATTCGCAAAATGATGGACGACAAGCGCCAAGAGGTTTTATCAAAAGAGGCCGAGATGTTCTACGCCGCAAACAATGTCTTTGACGCTGTTGATGATGCCGATTTACTTGATGCAATGGATGTCGATGAGCCACAATCGAACGGCAAGACAAACGGTGCTGAATCTAAGCAATTAGCTGGAAGCAAATCAAACGGAAATGTCAAGGAGTCTCTGGCGGAGGAAGATCAGGATTCCGATTTCGAGATTGTCAAAGCTGAAGAAGAGGTGATCAGTGACTCCGACTCGGACTCTGATGGCGAAAGCATTGGAAGGAAGATCAGAACTGCTCAATCACAAAAGGAGAGAATCGAGTTGAATACTGTGGAGGCTATGACCTTGGCTCACCAAGTCGCTCTTGGACAACTCACGAGAAATGACTTGGTCAACGAGGGTATCAACAAGTATGCTTTCAGAGATCGCGACAATGCGCCTGAATGGTTCTTAGAGGATGAGAAGAGACACTCCAAGATTGTCAAGCCCATCACCAAAGAAGCAGCCACAGCCATCAAGGAAAAGATGAAGGAAATGAACGCACGTCCAATCAAGAAGGTTCTTGAGGCCCAAGGAAGAAAGAAGATGAGAGCCTTGAGAAGACTCGAGAAGCTTAAGAAGAAGAGTGACATGATTAACGAGGACGGTGCTAAGAGTGAGCGTGACAAGGCTGATGAGATCCAAGCGTTGATGCGCCGTTTGACCAAGAAACAAAAGGTCAAGCCCAAGACCACTCTTGTTTTCGCTTCTGGTGCCAACAGAGGTCTTAGCGGAAGACCAAAGGGTGTCAAGGGTAAGTATAAGATGGTTGATGGTGTGATGAAGAACGAGCAAAGAGCATTGAAGAGAATCGCGAAGAAGCACAAGAAGTAAATGTACTTATAGAACTAGGAATACTAATGAAAGAAATCTGAAAAGTTGAAAGATTAAAGAAAGAAACAAAATTTTTATCCGACCACATTATTGTAGTACGATGCGTAGCTGCTTATGTGTGCTAGTCCTTACTAGGGTGAGGCTCACACTTAATGAACTAAATCCTGAACCCATCGCGATTAGACCCAGGGTTACGCAGACCATATTCGTATTCTTACTAATTCTGCTCGAAGAAACGCCAAAATTAATTTTTGCGGCGGTTGCTTATTCATGGGATCTGCTCGCGCGATAGTCTAAATTTTGCGCTTGGAAACTCAAGAATCCCAACCAACACCTCAGTTGGAGCTATCGGCGATTTGGGCCTAGGCCGAAGTGAGACATGCCCAGGCAACGTGGTGGCTCGTTCGTTTTGACAGCGATTTTTTCCAGATGCGGCACAAAAAAGCTTTTCGGCCAAAGCAGTCACTAGACCGGCTCACAGCCAGAAATCCGTCGAATCCGAAAGGCGGAGGTCCTGGTTTATCGCACATTCTGAGCGAAATTCCGGGTTTGCAACCACATACCAGTCAAACGAGAACAGCTGGGTTGTTCCTGTACATAAGCCAATCCACTTCCCCATGATGACATCATAGATACCAATTAAAGACACACCCACTTCCGAGAAAAACGGTGAAAAACAGTGGAAATGGGACAGGAACCAAATTTACAAGTTTCCCAAAGCCACAACTCTCGCAAATTCCTAGTGCCTCACAATCGCACCCGCTACTCTGACGCGTCGCTATTATTAGCGCTGAGCTTCAAATGCTGGGGTTTATTCTGCAGGACCAAGTCACTTGTGACATGGTGGGTTAGAGTTGGAGCGACCGTGCAGGAACAAAAGCTCCTTGCAGCCACTATAACTGGGGGCCGCATACAGGCATCTCATTCCTGCGGGCACGTGACCACGGTTTGGTGGCTACCTCTTCTTTGTAAATTATCTCGCTCACAATCTTCTCCAGACTCAGCTCGCCTCCTCCAACCCCCTTGGACCGTATGTCCTTGAACCCCTGATCCATCCGAGACGCCCCTCTTCATCTTTTGCCCCAGCAGACTCTCCACGCCCGCGCAAATCCCGCTTCTTCAGGTGCAGTGGCTGACTAGTTGCTGCTTCACCTACGCACCAATCCCCAAAGTCCACCTGGAATACCGACCTGCGTTTCGATATTCTGTTCTCTTCTTGCATTTTTTTTTTTTGGAAGGCTTTACCCACCAGCCGCTGGTCTAAGTGGCGTCCGCTCGTTTGACTGAGGCTTTTCTCTTTTCGTGTTCGTTTGTAGCTCGAACTTTGGCTCAACATACCCACCACCAGCAACAGACGCTCCCTTATCCACCTACCCTAGTCCATCCTTTTGAACCTTACCACCTCTGTCCTTGAAACCACATAATTCTCTTCTTCGCATCTCTGCTTTATACCCTTCCGTTTTCTTTGTCCCTTCATCTCTTATATGCTATCTGACGCCATCCCATCATGAGTTCTGCTCCCACATATTCCCCCTTGCAGGCGCCTCTGTCGCAGCTCGGGAAACGAACACATCGCCATCGGCGCTCGGGCGCCATCTCCGGCAACTTCGATGCCGTGGGCCTTGGCCTCTTCTCGCCGCCCTCCATCCCCAACGCGGCGCGTCATTCTCCCCATAGCCTGAACCCAATCCCGCTGTCCGGATCGCCCGGAAGCCATCACCATCTGCTTCTGTCGCTGATGCTCTATGGATCAGGCGGCGGGAGTGGGGAAGAGTCCGACGTTTTGGACAGACACTTCAACTTCTGCAATGAGGAAGATTTCCGGAACAAGCCGGCTGACACAGACTTCGAGTTCCCGAAACGTATTTCGGATTTGCCCGCCCTGCCCTTTCTCTCTCCGGCCGCAATCCAGTCGCCGCTGCGTAGACTCTCTGGAGGGTCTACGTTGCTCAACTCGCCGATTCGCTTGCGCAACCGTCGGTCCGCCTCTTCCATGAACGCTACCCCAAAGTTGTTTTTAACTGACGAAACAGTCATGGATGAACATAATGTGCCCGACGCGCTTATAGACTTGGATGAGATTCTCAATCCTGGCAACTTGCTGATTGGTGATCGGGCTGACTCCTTAAATGGAGCTGAGCCTCGATCATTCCACGATGATGGTTTTTTCCAACTGTCTCGCCCGACCTATTCTCTGCCCCTGACTTGTTTCTCGCCATTCAGCTCGCCTGCCTACTTGAAGCAGCCAATCCGCGAGCCAGCAAATCGGGCCATAGAAGAGGAGGACGACTCCGAAATTCCAGCTGCTGATCTTGTGCCCTGTGCGCCTTCTATCACATTTAATACTCAGCGCCTTAATTCTCTTTCGGCTCCAGCTACAGCCAGCACTTCGGAGATGTATGAGCTCTCGGTGAACTCTTCTAATACCAGTTTGCCAAGCATTGAGACCGGCTCTCAACGCAATGCCTCTGCAACACTACTTGAAAAATCAGTCTCCAATTCGTCGCGTGAATCCACTTTCTCTGGTCCTGGATTCGCTAGAAGCAGTTCCATCAAAAGAGCTAGTGGTGCCATGGCATCCAGATATCAAACGTTCTATGATCAATCTATTAAAATAAGCTATGCGCTCAAGAACACTTCTAATGAGAATGTCAACACTCCAATTCCTATCAGCACACCTAACCCAGCGTCTCACGAAGGCTTATATTATACTCCTACAAGTCCTCATTCATTGACATTTAACAGCTCCATCGCCGAGAATTTGGGTCACTCTAGCAGCATGCCCTGTCTCAAAGTCAATGGGCCTACAACGGGTGTACCTCGACACGTTGGGTCATCCACCGGAATTTCCGAGATCCGAGCTCGCGATGCCAAGTCTATTCAAGTGCAGCAGCCTGTGCCCAACAATCATTATGGACTATATCGGCCTCAAGATGGACATATGCGAAATAGTCTCGGTTATATAGTACACGCGGAACTGCCATATCGAATAAACTCGAAGTTGGGTCTGTATGTTGAGACTGCATCACTCCCTGTCCACAGTCATTATGGCAACTCGTCAAGACAAAGAGAGAGAGACGACAGGAAGGCACTTGCTGCGCAAAGCTCAGCAAAAACGTCATTAACGGAAAACTCGCAAAGTCCTTCTAGCCTCTATTCTGAAGGCGTGTCTACAGTCAGCACAGCGGGAGATCATGGGACAGACCACTCATCTCTTGCCTCGCAACCTGAACTCATGCATGGCGCCTCCAAGGCTGATCGCGCAATGTCAAGAAGTGTTACTCCTGTTATTGTCGTGGAAAGTGTCAATGCCACACCACTGTCATATGTCGATCATGAAAAACCTCCTCCAAGAGTGACTACACCAGTGTTAAGGAGTACCGAGCAAATGAAACCCGCCATTTCTAATCGATCAGATGAGCATATTTCACCTACTCACAAGAAGATTTTGCAATCTACACAGATACCCTCGTATAGCCCTTCCAGGCGAAAGCCGAGGCTATCCAAGAAATCGGAGAAACCGAAGACATCAAGCTCAAGTTTGAGTTCTCGTTCGTCAGTGCTGACTGAAAAAAACGCAGGTAAAGAGCACAAAAGAACTGGCTCTGGTCATAGATTGCTCTCCAACTGGTTCCGGAAATGTGCATGAGATCTTCAAGAGATATTTTCTCCAAGCGTTGTTCTAAGGATTCAACTGTCTATAATACAAGTCTAATCATACACATCATTTGACATCAAGTTTAATAGAATAGTAACAAACTCATCCATGCTTTCAAATATTTATAATTTGCCATTTTTCAACATTCGAGTAATACATATTTTCTTCCTGTTTCCACCACCAAACTGTAGTCGTGCACATACCACAACTGCTTAAACCCCGGTTCCTGTCACTCTATTAGAAATCACCTTCCTCTTCTTGATTTAGGTCACACGAGCTTCGCTATATCTGCCAGTAGCCTCCTCAGTTGTCCTCCCGCATCAACAACTCTTTGTAGGTTTTCGCGTTCTCCGATTACTTGTATTTGAGCCTCCATTTCGAGCTTTCTATCTTCAGACTAAGCTTCCACTTTTCACGCCTTCGATTGCAGGGATTAGTGGCCAATCGAGTTCGCTGTCAAATCGCCTGATTCTCAAATCAATTCTTGTTCTTTGAGTAATTACTGTTGGGTCTAGTTATCCACATATTCCAGCTTATTAACAGATCCGTGGCATTCTTACGGAACAACACAGAACATAACACAACATAACGAAAAATGAGTGCGCAAATTGCTAACGGCTCCGAAGAGGCATTTATGGGTCCTAACCTCAACATCACGCTCACATGCCCCGAATGTAAGATCTATCCTCCCGATTTGATCGAGAGATTTAGTGAGGGTGATATTGTTTGCGGAAGCTGTGGTCTTGTTCTCAGTGACCGTGTGGTCGACACGCGTTCTGAATGGAGAACCTTCAGTAATGATGACCAGAATGGAGACGATCCAAGTCGTGTTGGTGATGCCAGCAACCCTCTTTTGGAAACAGAAGATCTCTCTACCATGATCTCATATGTCCCCGAGAATGTAAGAGCAGGGAGAGACTTGAACAGAGCACAAGCGAAGTCCCTCGTAGACAGAAGAGATAACGCTTTATCTGCTGCTTACTCGAAGATCTCTCAAATGTGCGATGGTTACCAATTGCCCAAAATTGTTCAAGATGGAGCTAAGGAAGTTTACAAGCTAGTTTACGATGAGAAGGATTTGCGCGGTAAGTCGCAGGAATCTATCATGGCCGCTGCTATCTTCATGGGCTGTCGTAAAGCCAAAGTTGCTCGTACCTTTAAGGAAATTTGGGCCTTGACCAATGTCCCCAAGAAGGAGATCGGAAAAGTCTTTAAAATCATGCATCGTATCATTCAAAACAAGAATGATAACAACCCTGGCGCATACTCTAATATTAAGGATAGCGAGCAGACTACACAAACTTCTGCAGAGGACTTGATCAGACGTTTCTGTTCTCACTTGGGATTAAAGAACGAGGTCACGAATGCAGCAGAACACATCGCGAGAAAGTGCAAGGAGTCTGGAATTTTGGCAGGCCGTTCTCCAATCACTATTGCAGCTACAGTCATCTACATGGCATCTTTGATTTTCGACGCAGATGTGTCTCCAACCAAGATCGCAAATAAAACGGGTGTTAGTGATGGAACCATCAAAACTTCGTTCAAAGTCATGTACGAGGATCGCGATAAATTGATTGACCCAAGTTGGGCAAACAAGGGCCGCTTGGATAACTTTGCAGGTGACGCATAATGAGAAAAAAGAAAAACAAAGAAACAACATTGGGAACAGCTCAAAAGAAAAAAAAAAATAGGAAATCAGTTTATCATTTGAGTGTTAAGGATTATTTAATAAATTTCAATTTCGATTGATTTACAGTGAAACATATTAATTAAAGCTAAATATCAAATAGCCGAGATTTCATGAGCTTGATTTGAAGGTCAGTACCATAACTTTATTGAAACAGCACTTGGGCAAGGCCCGCCATGTAGTTGTATATCAAGCTGATAGCGAAACTGGGTATTGGAAATATACCCCATTTGCCTACACCACCCTTGGCTCCAATTGGAACGATAGTCAAACTTTTGTATGGTTTGTAAGTAGGAATTGTGTTTCCAGAGCTTTTTGGGAAGCTGGCTGCAACAGTCTTCAAAGATTGTTGAAGGATCGGAGATTGGGCCATCCTTAGATCAAGAAGAGTCTTTGGGCTACCAGAGACAATATCACCGAATGCAAACGCGGAATCCTCAAAACCTTTTATTTGTAAGCCTCTTGTTACTACCGAATTGGATTTATCAAGGACACTGGCGGGAAGAAAACTGGTGTTTGGTGTATTCAAGAAGCAATTAATGACGATGTCAAATTGCGCAGTTGTTCCGTCTGGATAGGTAACAATACCAGTACTAGGGTCACCAGAGGCTTTGACATTGTTGATGATGTCAACCTTCAAGGCATTCAATTTCTTAGTAGCTTTTGCGCTTAAACCTTTGTCAATCATGGGCGCTGTCATGAGTGAAAAGAAAGTCACTTTTGCTTGCAGGAATGTTTCAGCAATTCCACCAGCAGTTTGGACACCATAATCGTCTCCGCCAATTACTGCCACAGTCTTAGCTGTCTTCAATGCCTGACCAGTGTTCGAAATGGCATTCTGTGTAGCAGCTATGTCATTGTTGACACCAAAGCCGGCAAAAGCGGTCAGAAATCCCGTGGCAACAATGACTATATCATAGGAGTATGTAACCATTGTATTGGCTTGATTAATGACCAGAATCTTCTTGGCGCTGAGATCGATATTGTTGACCAGACCCAAAACAAGAGTAGCCTTGTTGGAAGTATTAGTCACGAGCTGATCGGCGACGGGAACTAAAAATGCCGGAAAGTAATTGGGCTGGGTAAGCAATTTCGGGGCTCCAATATTGAAGAACGCTGATGGAGATTGGGAGATCAAGGTGATTGTACCAACTTTCGGAAGACCAGCAACAATAGTTGCAGCATGAAGGGCTGCGTAAGAGCCACCAATAATGACGACGTTAGGTCCGGAAGCTGTACTCATGGGCTTAATTGTGATAATTAAAAAATAGCAAATAGATTAGTTTTGAAGATATTTTGGGTTTCACAAAGTAACTCGTGATAGAAAAAGAGGTCTGATACAAAAAGCTGAGGGCTCCTTATAATGCACAGCCAAACTAATTTTTTACAATTAACCAGACTTCAATAAATAGAATTGGAAATTCTGGACTTTCAAAAATTGCTTTAAGGTAATGCTTTTGAATCACAGTTTTTTGCAGAATTGCTCAACTTTCGATATAATTCCAATCATAAAATTCGAATCCATGAGGAAATAACCACCTTCACAGTAGCATAATTTGCAGAATTCAAAAATACACTAATGTGATCCAGAAATTATCAGAAAGTTCGGGCCGAGTTCTCAAGGTTTCTTCACTTCTGGGCCAGATCTTACTTAACAATGAGGAAAAAGATTCAAAGTGAAGGACTAACTTTGGGCCGAATCATTTCGAATTTTCTTTAGAATATATCATACTCTTTAAAAATCGACTATTTTTCGCTCCGGCAATACCCCGCTAATATGTTCAACCCTGTGTCCTCTGTAAGCGCATACTATCACCATCAGAGGAAACTAGTGAACCCAAACACAAGCCCGACAACAATTTACTTCGCCGGAACCACAAACATTGTTTGCCCTTTTGTCTTTAAAAAGAGCCAAAACTTTGATTTTGCAGATCTGCTCAAAAAGTGATTTACCTAACATTGGAATTGCAATCTTCCACACAAATTTCAACACCCTACTCTGCTTCTTTCCAAGAATACAACCTTAAAGATGCCAATGCCTTCTCTTCCACAAACATTTGTCTCCGATTTGCAAGAAAAATACACCAGTGCTTTGGCACTGGGCAATTTGGTCTTCAATGGCGATAACGCTGTGAATGAAATCGTCACCGCCGATATCGACGGAACCCCTTACAAGAGCTGCTTGACACTTCTTGGCAGCCTCACTCATAGACCTGAGAAAGGTACCGTGGATGCCAATCCATTTGCTAAGCCCGAACCCGAACTCACGGTTGCCGACAGCTTTGGAGACGAGGACCAATTTAAACTTGTGCTTAACAAGTTCCCTGTGGTGCCATACCACTTTATGCTTGTCACCAAGGAATTCAAATCACAGAACACCCCGCTTTCGCCCGACGAGCTCTGTGCTACTTTCAGTGTGCTTAAAGCTTTGGAGCAAGCAAAGAGTCAAGACAATAAGAACTGGTTTGCGTTCTACAACTGTGGCCCTGAGAGTGGAGCCTCGCAGCCACACAAGCATGTTCAATTCATGACCATTCCCGACGGCTTCGAGCCATTTGCTTCTCGTCTTGCACGCACCTCTGGTCATTTCGTGCCAAACCAACATGAGGAGCCATTGCAAGATTCGAAGGTTGGATTTGCACATTTTGTAGCAGTGTTGCCTGATGAGTTGGGTGATGACAGCGAGGATATACTCACACTCACATTTGTGAGTCTTCTTCAAAGAGTGCTCACTGTGTTGAGAGAATCCGACTGTGGCCATATTTCCTACAACTTTTGTGCAACCACGAAATGGATGATGTTGATGCCACGCTCCTCAGGAGACTACGAGGGTAAATTGGGAGTCAACTCATGCGGTGTCATGGGCTTATACTTGTGCAAGAACCAGGAATTGTATGACATTGTCAAAAGTGATGGCTGGCAGAAGATTCAAAAGACTGTAGGCTTTCCAAGCACAGCCGGAGAGGGAACTGATGAATACCATTACTGATGAACTTTACAGTCCAACGATCAAAAGCTTAGATAGCCAATTGTCTGGGTGAGTTAATAGAAATAGATATACCTAAAATAGACTGCTCTCATCGCGGCTGAATCCAAAGAGAAGTCTCGAACTCATCGGGATCATAACACCTTATTGTTATCGATTTACAGTTTTATTGTTTAGAATCTTTGAACAGAAACATTGATTGGAAAGGAAGCTCAAGACGCTCACAAAAAGTACCGTCGGCCTACTGAAAAAAAAAAAACAGAAGCAAACGGCCTTTCCTCCATTTAGTTACAACAAATATTTCTTGTTGCCAATTAGTGTCAACCACGTCTTTCGCCCACTACATAACCAACCTAGCGGTACGCATAGAATGCAATAAAAAAGCGCCAAAAATTAAACAATCAATCATAAAAAATTATTGGATCATTAGAGAAACAAAATCATTACAAACAAGTAAAACTTACCCTCCACCCCGTCATTTCTAGTAGGGTCTCGCCTGCAGCCAATCACCGCACCGGAATACCAAGCTACTTCGCATCCTATCCTCCACTAACTACTACAACTCATCTACAACGTCATGGCATCGATCACCAGCATCGTCAAGGCATCCGACTGGGTTTTGTCGAAGCCAGTTTTGGCACGTGCCATCACCCCTTTGGCCAAGGCCTTCTGTGCCTACGCCGGCTACAGAGAGATGGGTCTTAAGTTCAACGACATCATCAACGAGGAGAACCCTATTTCTCAAAAGGCCATCTCCCGTTTGCCAGCCGACGTTTCTTACGCCAGAAACTTCCGTATCATCACTGCCCACCAGTTGGGTTTGTCCAACCAATTGTTGCCTGCCAACAAGGCTGTCAAGCCAGAGGATGACACCCACTACTTGATCCCATACCTTTTGGAGGCTGAGAAGGAGGCTTTCGAGAAGGCCGAGTTGGACCACATCCAGGTCTAGTTTATATTAAATAGTCTATTCATGAACATTGAGATACTTGTGTGTAGTTGGATTGACCTGAAAAGGTATCTCCGAGATCAACTTGGGAGAGACTGGTCGAGCTTGATGAAAAATAAGACCTCAGCTTAAAGACAACTTGTCTGTTTTTCGTGGTAATCTTGAATTGATTTAAAATACGATTACTGGTCAAACGTGGAAGGTAGAGGTCTATTTCCCATTACTGTAGGAACGTCTGTATTCATAATTGTCGTCATAGTCATTTAAGGGTGAGATCGTGAAGAGTCTATTCTGGTTCAACGTTTTTACAGTAAATCTTAGAAAAAATTAACTCTATAATATGCTCCTAATTGTATCTCTAAAACATTCCCACCTTGAACTTTCTCAACTGCTCCAACACCAAAAATGTGACGATAGTGTGTGGTCCCAAACGGATAAAAGATGGCAACCAGCCTCTGAACATGAAACCAACACCCTCGTTCTTGACTGCTGTGGTCAAGATCGAAACTGCACCTCCACTTGTACCCTTAGCATTCATGATACGGGTCTTCACCACATCAGCTGGCGAACACACAGTGGTGGCCACAAGACCAGCCAACAAAGATGCACTGAAGTGTGTAGACTTCTTGGAGGGGTCCATGTTCAAGTTACCAACCAAAATGTTCTTGGCAATGTCGTAAGTGACAACCTGCGAAGCAGTCATCAAGACTCCTCTGACCAAATTTGGCATGAGGCCTCTGAAAAGCGAGCCGGGGCCTTCTTCACGCACAATTCTGAAGATACCTTCAAATGCATTACGGTAGTTTCTTCTTTGTTCAACAGGCAATGTGGAATCGTTTTGCATACGGATGTTGACCACATCAGATGGGTTACCCACAAGACCACCCAAAGCACCGGAAACCATAGACATGGGTAGCAACACAGCCGTGGATGGCATTGTGTTGTATTTCTCCGTGTACTGTTCCTTCATGTACTCGTAGACACCAAATCTGACAGTAGAGTAGGTGGCTTGTCTAAGCAACGAAGCAGACAAACCAGAGTAGATCTTGAAAAAGCCCTCTTTAGTGATAATCTGGTAAGTCATGGAAAAAAGCGACTGGCCAGGTGTCGTGGCTGTTTGCAACCGCACCTTGGCCAAATCCAAGGGGTGGGTCACAAGACATGCGGCCATAGAAGAAGCACCTCCATACCAGAATCTACTGTGTTAGTATTTGTGTGGAATTGACAGTGTCAAAGGGGTGTTTTTGCCTCGATGAGCTGTTGAGGTGGGGCACTATCTTAGGGTAAGATGTATGATTCGATACACATTACAGCCATGACAGTATTTGAAATGGTGTATTCAAGATCAATCCAATGTGTTCTATCGAAAGAATTCATTTTCTTACATACGGGTAGTTTACTTTCTGTTTCGTGGACATTTTTTTGCTGGGGACAGTTGTGTCAAGGGAAGAGATGAATAATATATACAAACCTCGCGTACTGCAGGTAAACAGAAGATTGGATTTGAAACTGATAGGATCAGAACTTGCGACAACTCCGTGAAATTTTGAGGTATGAAGAATTGGGAAAAAGCAGACGAGAGCTTGATTCGGGATTTATACAATGAGTTTTGGAAATTTTGGAATCTAACCCAAGCTCGAATACCAATGCCTGCTTCTTGTAGCCGTTTGTTCAGGCATAGCGCCTCTTCTCACGGCTTGTGCAGGGCCCGGAGAGAATCGGGCATCTGAGGGGTTTAAGTATTGAAGAGATGTTGGGTGCAAAAGTAGATTTTACGAATTAAGAGCGGCATTTTTAAGGAGGGGATTGGCCTTATCACACAGTATGGACCTTAGGTGATATTTATGTCTGAATTGTTTCGACTCTTGAAGTATCTGTCAATGGTGCGAAGTGATGTGAGTGGTTAATGCAAGAAATGGGTGCGAAATAATTGTCAGCACTACGAACGTCAACCAGAGTCACGTAGAACATGAAAGATTTATAAATCGGTTACTGCCGACATTAATTTCTCTCATTTGTGTGGTAGAAAGCGTTTAGAGGTTAGAATCCAGTGACTCAATTCCATTGATTAGAGTTGGTTGGTCAAGGGATAGGAATGTATTTGCTTTCTGAAGGTTGTCTCAGAACCAGGAATGGTGATTGCGAAAAAGGGGGCCACAATTTCAAAAGAGGTAGATTTCACGGAGTCTTGAAAAGAACACCGAATGACTCGTGTAGCAAACGAGCCCGGGATGATTATCGGTGGCATCCATCATGAAGTAGAGCCAACGAAGTATAATTGAAAGAAGCCGTAAGAGCATCAATTCTTGTTCGCCATGATACCATATTCAAAATTACTATCAAACTGAGAAGTCGTTTTCAAAGCAAGAGAAATTGACTAGAATAAACACCTGACTGGTTCCAATTATGCATCATTTTGAGTATTGGATACACAGGTGAAGCACTAGGAATTGCAGGCGACATCTAGGTGTCTGACAGCTGAGTGATAGACACAACACGAATCGATTTCTATCGTGCAACTTGGCCAGCGGAGAAATTTCCTAATTTTTTTGCCAGTTTCAACTCTAATTCCTTTGCGGCTTACATCAGATTAAACTAGCCAAGCTTGGATTCACGATGATTCCAGCGCCATTGTTGAGAACACTGGTAAAAATCCCTAACAAGAATTCAATTAAGCAATATCCTAAAAAATTAGAAATCTTCCATGAAGAAAAAAAACAAACAGTTGAGATACAAGATCCTCTGTTCTATAGATATCCCACTGGACAGTGCCGCAACCTGCAGTCGGCTATTCTCAGGTCCGATAAATTCCACTGTCCCCTATCTCCACCACCCCCAATTCACCCCAGAAATCCACCCACAACCATCAATTCCCCTCAATCATGAGTCGCGCGGAGGTAGACTTACAGATCAGTGTCCGCAAGGCCTGTAGCACCGACGAGGTGCCGCCCAAAAGAAAGCATGTCAGAGCATGTATTGTCTACACCTGGGACCACAAGAACTCCAGATCTTTTTGGAACGCAGTGAAGATCCAGCCTTTGCAGGGCAACGAGGTGCTGTTGTTCAAGGCGCTCATCATGATCCATAAGGTGTTGCAGGAGGGTCACCCCAACACGCTTAAGGACGGCTACAGAAACAGAGATTTCTTGTTCTCGTTGCTGACGGTGTTCTCAATGACCTCCAATTACGGCCTGTTGATCAATAGATACGACAAGTATTTGTTGCAGAAGTTGGATTTCCACCGCGATCACTCGGGCTTCAATGGTATGTTCGAGTACGAGGAGTACATCTCCTTGAGACATGTCAACGACCCGAACGAGGGCTACGAGGCCATTTTGCTGTTGATGGACTTGCAGGACTCCATCAATGACATGCAGAAACACATCTTCTCCACGATCCATCACTCGCCAAACAACTTGTGTAAAGTAAGCGCTTTGGTGCCATTCATCAGTGAGTCCTATGGTATATATAAGTTTTTGATCTCCATGTTGCGTGCTATGTACCAACAACTAGGCGAGGAAGCATTGAGCGACTTGTTCGATAGGTTCAATAGTCAGCACTTCATCTTGCGTGAGTTTTACACTGACTGTCAACCCATTAAGTTCTTGACTAGCTTGATCACTATCCCAAGAATACCCAGCTCAGCTCCCGACTTAAGAGTCTCCGATGAGAACTCCTCTCAATTGGCTCCACCTACACCTGCTCCGGAGCCAATCTCTGAAGTCTCGCTGCAACCTACGCTGAACATCGAGGTCGCTCCCACTCCACCTCCCGCTGACCTGATCTATTTGCAACAGACTGGAATGTTTAATCAACAATTCCAAATGCAACAGCAGGAGCAAGCCCAGTTGGAGTATCAACGTCAGCAGCAGTTGCAGGAACAACAAATGAGACAACAAGCATTCGAGCAAGAGAAGCTCGAGCAACAACAGAGAATGCTTCAAGAGCAAGAGGCTTTGCGTCAACAACAAACCCAAGCCCATACTCTGCGTGTCTCGGAACTCGAGCAAGACTTGCTTTTGTTCAAGAGTCAGTTTGACAATGACCAGGCACTTTTGGCGCAATATGATTCCAGAGTCAAGAGTTTAGAGTCAGAAATGGCCACACTTAACGAAACAGCAACCCAACAGATCGCCGGTAAAGATGAACAAATTAAGCTTTTAGAAGACCAAGTGAACAATTGGGCAAAGAAGTACGAAAGTTTGGCAAAATTATATTCGCAATTGCGTGCTGAGCATTTGAACCTTTTGGCCAAGTTCAAAAAGATACAACAGAAGATTCTGAGTGCTCAAGAATCTGTTTTGAAGAAGGAAAAACTCGAAAAAGATTTGAAATCCAAGAACCTCGAATTGGCAGACTTGATTAGAGAAAGAGACAGAGCTCGTTTAGACTTGGACCGCGTGAAAGCAACCAAGGACCAGGAGATTGAAAAATTAGAAACACAAATTCGTGATCTTGGTGCTCGTGCGAACGAGCTGGGTCAATTTAACTCGACTCAATTGACCAACTTGCAAACTCAACACCAAGAAGAACTTAACAGACTCAATACCGAGCTCGCAGAAAAGAGCATGCAACTTACTTCTTTGGGAGATGTTTCTTCACTCAAAGATGCCTTGAAGAATAAAGATGTCGACCTAGAGATTATGCAAGAGTCTCTTGACATGGCCCTCGAGGAACTAGCTCTGCTTAAGACAGACGGCGGAAGTCAAAAGCAACTTCTCAATTTACTCGATGTCATATTGGCAAACAATGTTCGGAGAATTCAGGATGCCAAGTTTGAATTCACCTCCACAATGCAAGCCGGAAACATCAATGCTACACCGGAGTATGTCCTTTCAATCGCAGACTTGTGTGCTGATATTGCCACAGATTTCGCGCTGGCTTTCAACGGCTATTTGGCGGAAGCTTCCACCATGCCAGATGACGAAACCTACTCTAGTATCGTTCTTGCTGGATCGGACCTCACATCTACTGTGAGTGATTTGATGCTCAACGCCAAGGGATTGTGCCAGAACTTGTCGAGCGATGATGAAGAGCAACTCGTTGAATTAGTAAACGAACTTTTGGCAGGCGCAGAGGTTTACTTCCTGAGTTTGACATCAGACACTTTGGATGAGATGGAAAAGGAGGATGACAAGATTGACTTCGTGATTGACTGTAACATTTCCTTCCAAGAAGTGTTGCAATTGATCTCCACCTTGCTCGAGACATTGCGTGTATCCAAGCGCAAAGACGTATTCAAGAAGGGTAATATCGAAGATGTTGTCGATTATGAGATGAACGATGCCGCTAAAACAGTTACAGAGGCTACCGACTTCCTCACTCAGCTCATGAGCACTATTAAAAATGGTCCAAATATCGAAGTCCATGAATTACTATTGTCTTGTGCTTTGGCTATCACCAAGGCCGTTGCACAATTGATCCTCAATGCAACTGAGTGTCAGACGGAAATTGTTGCTAGAAACAAGGGCCAGTCGTCTAGAAGAGAGTTCTACAAGAAGAACAGTAGATGGACCGAAGGATTAATTAGTGCATCCAAGGCTGTTGGTGCCGCAACTAACATTTTGATTCAAAGTGCAGATGGTGTCCTCAAGAAAGAGAATTCTTTGGAGCAAGTTATTGTGGCTTGTAATGAAGTCTCTGCCTCCACAGCACAGCTTGTCACCGCTTCAAGGGTGAAATCTCACTCCACGTCAAAGACGCTCGAAAGATTAGAAGGCTCTTCAGGAAATGTCAATGGTGCCTGTAAAGCTTTGGTATCTAAGGTTCAGCAATATATCAACAAGGACTCAAGTGTGAACCAAGGTCCTGACTTGAGTAAGCTTACCCCTTACGAGGGTAAGACGTTGGAGATGGAGCAACAAGTGGAAATATTGAAGCTCGAAAACTCTTTGAACCAGGCTCGTAAGCGCTTGACTGAGATCAGGAAGTATGGTTACAAGGATGACCATCTGGACGACGAAGAGTAGGGCTACTGGAACAATTTGAAAGGCCTTATTTAAGTATGAAACTAAAAAATGAAAACGCACGTCAAACTTTGTAATAATGGACTTAAATGGAATCTGTCCTATTCTTGTCTTGAACAATATGGTATAAGGTCCAGATCAGACCTCATGAACATGCAGAAAAAAATCCAAACAAAACAG
This sequence comes from Australozyma saopauloensis, assembly GCF_035610405.1. Classification (NCBI taxonomy): domain Eukaryota; kingdom Fungi; phylum Ascomycota; class Pichiomycetes; order Serinales; family Metschnikowiaceae; genus Australozyma; species Australozyma saopauloensis. Next base: position 184,841 of record NC_086132.1, read on the forward strand.
AGAAGATAAATAAAAATACAGAACAGGACAAGACGACTTAGAATATAGCTCTCTAAATCCAAAAAAATAGTTCTTTGATTCAATTACTCTATCTCATCAACCTCCACTATAAGGTCCTGTGCACACTCATCTCGAATTTTTCAACTACAACTACATCATGTCGATTGTTCTCCCCGCCCTCCAGGGCCCAAAGACCCCAGCCTTCGAGTCCTACAAGCCATACTCCGCCCCAGTGCGTCGCCCAATCGAGCCTGTTGGCCGTTACTTCTTGGCCCATGCCACCAGAACCTTGAGAGGCCACACCTGGTCCGAGTTCGAGAAATTGGAGGCCGAGAAGAACGTCCAAGTTGTCGAGGAGGATGAGGACGCCGACTTGGGTGACGAGGAGCAATCCGCCGAGTTGTTGGCCACCAGCCCTAGAGAGTGGAAGGAGGCTGACTTGTACGCCGTTTTGGGATTGTCCCACTTGAGATGGAAGGCCACCGAGGACCAGATCAGACGTGCTCACCGTAAGCAGGTGTTGAAGCACCACCCAGACAAGAAGTCTGCCTCTGGTGGTTTGGACCAAGATGACTTCTTCAAGGTCATTCAGAAGGCTTTCGAGGTCATGACCGACTCCAACAAGAGAGCCCAATTCGACTCTGTTGATGAGCTGGCCACTGTGGCTCCACCCTCTGCCAAGTCCGAGTACGATTTCTTCGAGGCTTGGGGTCCAGTTTTCGAGACCAACGCTCACTTCTCCAAGAAGCAGCCTGTCCCATTGTTGGGAGACAAGGACTCCACCAAGGAGGAGGTTGACGCCTTCTACAAGTTCTGGGGTAAGTTCGACTCTTGGAAGTCTTTCGAGTTCAAGGACGAGGATGTTCCAGATGACTCTGCCAACAGAGACCACAAGCGTTACATCGAGCGTAAGAACATCTCCAACAGAAAGAAGTTGAAGCAGGAGGACAACAAGATTCTCAACGAGATGGTTGGCCGTGCCCAAAAGGAGGACCCAAGAATCAAGGCCTGGAAGGAGGCCATCAAGAAGGAGAAGGAGCAGGCCAAGTGGGAGAAGGGTGCTGGCTCTCGTGCTGCCGCTGAGGCTGCTGCTAAGAAGAAGGCCGAGGAGGAGGCTGCCAAGAAGAAGGCTGACGAGGAAGCTGTTCTCGCCAAGGCCGACGCTAAGAAGGCCAAGGAGGCTGCTAAGTCTGCTAAGAAGAAGAACAAGAGAGCTGTCAGAGGTGCACCAAAGGCCGCCAACTACTTCGGTGACGAGGCCAAGGCTGAGATCATTGACGGTGATGTCGACTTGCTCCTCGAGAAGTTGGATGACCTGCAATTGGTTTCCCTTGCTGCTAAGAGCGAGGGTGATGCCGATGCTGTTAAGGCTGCTTTCGTTGAGATGGTTAGCGAGTTGACTACTTCTGGTACCTTGAAGGCTTCTTACGTGAAATACTTCGTTTAATTATAGAGACAAGAGCGTATCACAATACAAAGAGAAACCAAAAATGCTTTTGACAGTAGAATCCCGAATTGAGTATTAATCTTCATCCTCCTCCTCGCCATCCTCCTCTTCGTGATCCTCTCCATGAGCTAGCTCTGTGGCTTCTTCATCAACGTCTGGAACAGAAATCTTGTGTTTGAGTGGATTGGCAGCGTTATGGTAGTGGGCCTTCCTCATTTCCTCGAAATGCTTGTGTCTTTCCTCTGCCAGCAAAGGTGCCTTTTCCTCTTCCTCTTCCTCATCTTCTTCTTGTTCTTCATCATCATTGTCTTTCTCATTGATCACCTCTCCACCATTGAGAGACCGAGAAACGTCTTTGCTAGACTCATACTGACCCTCACCTAGCAGGAAGTCGGGAATTGTCTCCGCACCATCGTCATCCTGATAATATTCTCCCGAGGGATCAAAGCCTCCCTCGTACGGAGTCTTGGGCTCGTCGATTTTCATCGTGGCCGCCTTCTCTTGTTCTGTCTTGTACAAGTTAATTTCGTCCCATTTGAGATGCTCATTAGCAGAAACATCCTGGCTCTCAGACTCCTCATCGCCATTTTTCAGCCGAGCCTCGGCAATCTGCGCCCTTATACGGTCGCCCTTGCTGGACTCAGACACCAATTGGGCGTTGTAGCGAGTATTCCGAATGACCTCCTGACGGTCCAAGTCTCCGGACGAAGATTCGTGGGCATGCGGTTGGGCAGCGTCGGTGTCTTTATTTCTTAAGATTCCTTTGGGTTCCATGGGTATGGTTTTGTTCGATAGGGTGTGGTAATTGGGGTTCAATTGGTTATCCAGGGAAAGAATGGGTTAGGTATAATTAATGAGCACTGTGGGGGTTTATAGGAAAGAGCAGTCTGGATACAAATGGGTACTAGATATGTTTTCGAGTTTTTTTTTTTTTCGATTCGACGTGATTCGAGGAATTTTCCTTATGTATTATATTTTTTCTTTGATTTTATTGTGTGAACTGTTACTTGGCAATCCACTCTATTGGGTCATTTAAATTGGCCAGATGGGGCAATAAGACCAACGAATCAGACGAGAAGAAATGAGAATTATTTGGCACTTTGGTCGTACAAAATTTAGATTTACATACTACGAAACTAAAAATTTGGCAGAATCTTCGAGATAATTATTGTTCCTCAGTAGAATTGGAGCTGTGTTCAGAGACTGTAGCACCAGAGTTGATGGCAAAGTTAATACTGAGTACTAAAGCGAAAATGATTTTGAATTTATAAAATTGCAGTGCAGCATGTTGGCCTGGTACTGAAAATTACAATTACGTCAGCCAATTGGAGGAGGTATACTGAGAGCAGAACACACTAGTACACTTTACTCAATTCAAGCACAAGTGAAATAGTAAAAGAAACACCATTTTCTATCCGTTCCGTCCATTTCTCGGCCTCCATTAGTAGTGAAAGATAGAACCTGTTTCTGTCCTTCGCTGCAACACCATTTCCTCTTTCTGAACCCATTGTGTCCATACCTTGAAACAGTAATTAATTGTCGGAAAGACCATTCAATATATTCTAAATACTGGCTCAAATCAACATAATTCAGAGAGGCTGCCATTTACTACTGCTGATCTTCAGCTCCGAGAACCAAGCGATACATAAGCAAAGAGCACAACAAAGCAGGGAATCGATCGAAAACGAAATATCTCTCTCAAAAAATGAAAACAAAATTGAAATTCCATTCATCAATGCTAATTTGGGATACATTTCTCTGCTCGGCATTTCAGTAAGCCGAACACCCGTGCCTCCTCCACATGAAGTGGACAGCCAAACTCAATTCCATAACAACTTGCCGAACTACACTTTGACTACTAACAAAGAGTTCGCAACTATTCTCAGCACTGAATCTCACGATCCCGATTCTTTGCTGCACCAACTAATCTCAAAAAAACACACCACTCCTCTAATCGCTGGGAAGTCCATTTGGTAGTTCTATTTTAGTTTAGTCAGCCACTGCCATATTCAAAAACTGATCCGTGTGGCAACCTCTATTAGTGGGCGCGGAGCTATTGAATTCACTTCAAAACATCTCATTTTTATCTTGTCGATTACATTTATAATCTCATAGTCAGCATTGCACAAATACAATGGGCCAAGCATTCAGTTACATCAACATCTTCTCGAAGCTCTGGCTGTCTCAAAAGGAAATCCGTATCCTCATTTTGGGTTTGGACGGTGCCGGAAAAACCACCATTCTTTACAGATTGCAGATGGGAGAGGTGGTCACCACTAAGCCTACCATTGGCTTCAATGTCGAGACGTTGAAGTACAAAAACTTGACTTTGAACATCTGGGACTTGGGCGGACAGACGTCCATTCGTCCGTACTGGAGATGTTACTACACAAACACTGCTGCTGTCATATTTGTCGTTGATTCGACAGATAAAGATCGTATTGATATTGCATGCAACGAACTTCACACCATGTTGAAGGAGGAAGAATTGCTAGATAGCGCGCTTCTAGTGTTTGCAAACAAACAGGATCAACCGGGCGCCATGACTGCTGCTGAGGTGTCGCAGGCACTTGCTCTCACTGACTTGAAGGAAAGAAGTTGGAGTATTGTGGCAGCCTCCGCCATTAAGGGCGAGGGTTTGACTGAAGGTTTGGACTGGTTGATGGATGTTATCAAGGATGAGCAGTTGTAATCCCGTTGTTCATAGTGAGACTTTTTTATTTGAGCTAATCATTGACCCTTGGCTGTTAATTGAGGATTCGCCTCTCCGACTCGTTTCAATTTGATGAAATAAAACTTAGCATTGTCCATTCACTCCATAACATGACGGCCATTGTTGGCGAAATCTCTATGTCAAAATACTGACATCTATTCTATATCCACTCACTCAATAAATAGACTATGTAACGTGATCATGTCCAATATTCATCCTAAATGAATTGGCATCAACGCCGTGAGGGTTCTAGGCGTTTTGACTTGCTTCTCTTTCTTTGACCCGCAGAAGAATGGTTTTGATCATCTTATTTCCGACAGCATTTGCCTCGGCAATCTTAGGCTGGAAGAATCTTTGAGTGTCAGTGAATGTCTTCTCATACAATCTGTAGTCTCCTCTGGAGATAATATCTGCCCACCTACGCGCGGCGAAAGTGAACTCCAAGTCGTCTGCCCTGAACGAAGGATCGCTTACAGCGACATCTATACACCTTTCTAATAACCCTGGTGTGCAAAAAAGATACTCACTCACACCCAAGAATATACGAAAGAGAGGTGTTGAGCAAATGATGTGATCGTAAGGAATAATCCCGAGCTTAAACCAACTGTCGACAATTGCAAGTAGAGAGAGATGGGAGTTGGGCTGCAATTCTGAATTTGGTGGGCCTTTTCCAAGGGAAAACTCTTCTAGAATTGTGTCGTCGAGAAGAAGAGAGTCGTGGTGTGGGTTATGGTGGAAAACAAATCTGCGGGCTGCTTCTAGACGCTCCTGAAGATCTTTTTTGTTGCCTTGAATCATCATGGTGAACAACTCGGTTGCAGATTTAGCGTATTGCAAGACTTGTTCGTGGGCAGAAGGATTTGTAATTGCCAAACCCGCATATACGTGCCACTTATTAGCATAGATACGCAATGAGATGTTGATCTTTGCATTCTCGATTCCTCCAATCCATCTGGGTGTCTCCCAAGGGTACTGATTACTTTCTTTCCAAGCAACACCCATCGAGAGGAATGCGGCGTGAGTGACAGCCTGGGTGTCTGCAGTAATTCGGTCATGCTCCTTAGCAGTGAGGCAGACAGTTTTAGACTGGAGACACGAGACTAGACTCTTCACGAAGAAGAAGCTTTCGTCGGAAGCTTTATGTCTTACGAGCACTAAGGGTTGGCCAGTTGTATCAACTTTAGGTCCGTGGAGAGAATGCAACGATATTATATCAACATCAGAAGGAACATAAGTTTCGAACGCTGCAATTTCGGGGGCCTTACACGATGTTTGACCTCCAACAATAGCTCCCATTTTGGTCGAGGGACCATAAGTCAGAACGATCTTGCCGATATTCTCAGCCTCCACACTGTAAATAATGTAGTCTGCTATGCGGGAGACGTGATGGCCGGTGGGAAGAACCTCAAACGCATTGGAGGCATACTTTCTTTTGGTTTCCTCATACTTATCTTCACGATCAGAGCCTACAACTTTCCAGCCAGCAGCGGAAAATCGGTCTGCGTACATGGCACCCATGTCGCCTAGACCTATTATACCGACGACTTTTGTCGTTTTTAAGTGTTCAATCTCCTCTTGGGCTGTCATTTGTAGAGTGTGTTTGTCTATATATGTATCCAGATCACACGATTATGGTTCAAGAATTTATCAGCGATCCCAGATCAGTATCAATTGCTATTGAGATGTATCGAGATTCAACCTGATAGGATATCGGATCGTTTGTGGTTGAGTGGATTGATCTGAAAGAATATAGTAGCAGAATATTTCAGTCTGGGGAAATTGAGAGGTAAACAATACAATGGAACCATATTTGAGGGTGCGTGCTAAGAATAGTTTGAAATTTTTTGCAAGAGATTCTTCTTTTTGAAATTAGTTTTTATATTGGCTGGTTGCATCCTGAACATTTGTCTCCATGGGTTCTGAAATGCACCAAAGAACAGGAAAGAGAATATAAATTGTAACTTTGTTCAGAGAGCGCAGAATTTTAAAAAGGTTTAAATCATTATCATTCTGTTTTATGTGTCAAAATTCCCTTCTTCGCAAAGAATTCACTGTGTGAGACCAGAGTTACCTCTCTCCAATCTTAGATGAGTACAAGAGAAACTTGAGGAATGGATTCCTCCAAATACATGAAATATTGGTAGCACCGGAATTTTCCTGCTTGTTTTAAACTGACGCATTTCCGCAAAACTTTTGAAAATTCGCCAACCAAATCGTGTTCATCACACTCTTTTCGCGATTCAATTCCAGATCACAGATCGATACTTGATCTAGTCTCTTTCTTATACTTGTCCAATTAGCAAGAAACTCCTTGTCTTCAATGGAATCATACAGGGTGTTCAGTGCGCCTTCCAAGGCCATGGTCGCCGGTGGATACTTGGTTCTTGATCCACAGTATAGATCGTTCGTCACTGCTTTGTCTTGCCGAATGCATGCTAAGATTCAGGAATTGGAGCTGGGTAGCGAAAAGACTTCACGAATTTGCGTATCTTCTCCACAATTCGGTGGTTGTTGGAAATTTTTAGTGGATGATACTCTTGCAATCCAGGAGACAACGGGTTCGAGAAACCCATTCTTGGAGGCCACCATCAAGGCCGTTTATGGGTACGTCAGACCTCTGGCGGCATCATCATTTCAAATCACATTATTCTCAGATCCTGGCTACCATACTCAGGATGATACGACCGTCAAGACGTCGAGTAATCAACAGAGACGATTCTTGTACCATGAAAAGCCAATTGAACAAGTCCCCAAAACCGGCATGGGTCTGTCTGCTGGCTTCGTGACAGTAGTCACTGCCTCTCTTCTTACTGCATTGTTGAATAAGCCTGTCACTGATATCCGCGATGTGATCCACAAGGTCGCTCAGATAGCACACTGCGATGCTCAGGGCAAGATCGGGTCTGGTTTCGATGTAGCTACTGCTGTTTATGGCTCCATCGTGTACCGGAGATTTAAACCAGAGGTTATAAACCATCTCTTGGGTAGGGAAGTGAATGAAGAGTATAGCTCTGCCTTGAAACAAGTCGTCGATATGGACTGGGATTTCACAAGTAGTCCTTGCACGCTCCCTCCTGGAATAAAATTGCTCATGGGCGACGTTAAAAGTGGCTCGGAGACACCAAAGTTGGTGTCCAAGGTCCTCGCTTGGCGCAAAGAAGACGTAGAGAGCGCGTGTGTTTACAAGCAGTTAGACGATGCAAATGAGAGCTTTATGCGCGAATTGGATGCTCTTTGCTCGCTCTACAAAAGCGATCCTACGAAGTACTTGTCTCTAGCAGATGTGCACAAGTATGAGCCTCTCAAGAATGCAATCGTAGCGATCAGAAGGGGTCTCCAGGCACTCACAGTCAAATCTGGTGCCGAAGTTGAGCCACAAGAACAATCGCGCTTGTTGGATAACTGCTCAAAGCTCCCTGGGTGTCTAGGAGGTGTGGTCCCAGGAGCCGGTGGATACGACGCAATCTGCATCTTTGTTCTAGAAAAGGACTTGCAATTACTTAGAGAAGCAAGTGCATCGAATCCAGAGTTCCGCGAAGTGACCTGGCTTGATTTGACAGAAGAGTCGGAGGGACTTATCGAGGAAGACGCAAAAGAATACGAAGGATTATAAGGAGAGAATCGAAAAGGAGCAAATGGAAGTTTGTTATCTGAGCATTCGGAGTATCCGCCATCATATATTTCTAATTTTCAGGTCAGTTGGAGCTCTGTTTTCCCGCTCAGATAATCTACAACATCAATAATTACATCATCATAAAACCAAAACAAAAGAATCATCAAAACAATACAAACTCCAACACCTAAAGGTGAAGTAATTGAAATATCTCATATTCTTACGATGGTTGCAGCTATGGATCTGTGTACCCCAGAATTCTTCTGTCTGCAGTACATAACGGTTTCTAGTAGTCAATGCACTTCAACTTTTCTAATCTATTAGATCTACTCTCCATCCAATGACACACAGATACGACAACTACTATTCACAAACCCTAAATACACATGAACAGCATCCCATTGAGCTTACTGAAGGACGCTGGCCGCTAGAAAACAGCGGCCCACTAAATGGAAGAGGTCATGACTCCGAATCAGACTCTAGCATGAACGATTTCCCGGTCATAGACACTGAAAGATATATGGGAAACAGGAAACTGGCAATGTCCATGTCAGATAGTGTGAATTCATCCAGTCACGCGGGGAAGGGTGAAAAGGATGCTCGTTATCGTACGGCACTGAGGGCCTTTCTAATTGTGTCCATAGTATCGGCCTTGTTGGTGATGGGCCTAGAAGGATTCATGTTTGGTGCACTTACAAAGCATAGGCTGCGCTTCTTTTCGGAGCTACGATATTACGAGATCTCCATCTTCTTGGCGCTCTTCATCTTCGCGGCAATATACCAGGTGATCATCACTGTAGTTGGACTCATCACAAAGAACATGCTTCTATTGTCGATGCTATGTGTCTTATATGTTTGTATGTTGATATATACGGGTCTTCAGTACCTGGAGATCTCCAGGCGTGTTAACTTGGTGGGAGATAAGGGTTGGGACAGGGCTGTCTTTGCAACCAACGTGACTACGATTGTGGTTTTGGCAATCACTTTGATAGTGCAGTTTTCGCTCATATACTTTGTTCTTTGGCGCGGAGTTCAGTGGTTCCGGTTCAAGAAAATCGGCGCCAGTTTCGAGATCAAACAGTTGTACACCTATTTCCAGATGCACCGCAGTCTTCTCATCTTTGACTTTTTCTTTTTCCTCGGATTCACCGTACAATTCATCGTGATCATGATTTCTGACCGGACCTCCACAGAGTTCATTTTGACGTGTATCATGCTCCCGTTGACCATCGTAGTCTTGTTTGCCAGTGATTTTGCTGCAACTCGAGAATGGCTTGGCCTCACAATTGTGACCACGGTTTTCTTCCTTGGCGGGTGCTCCTATGTTTTATTCAAGATTGTCCGTCTATACACCAAGTACACCTCCGCATACGATATTGCCGTGGTACCGGGCGCATATTTCCCAGGCAGGTCGTCGCTTGTTGCCTTTGGAGTCATCACATTGGTCTTTCTATTTGCCACGATTGCCATGGAAATAGTCATGGCCAAAAACTACAACCGCGGACTTCTACCGTATGTTCAGAACTACTTTTCTTCCAAGCCTTTCAGCAAGAGTGAGGACAGTAAAGCTACAGCCACAGCCATGGAGACCGAGTCTATTGTTATTGACTAATATCAAAAAAAGCCGATCTTGAATTTTAAAAACAATTGCACCTCTGCCCCAGTCAAGGCTTGAAGAAGAGCATAACTCAAGACGAGTAACAGAAAGAAAGACGAACAACATCAACATATTCCAATATAATCATCAGAGAGTGTGCGAGAAACAAAGCTCCTATTTTCGAAAATCTATAAATTTTTTTTTCCACCAAGTACACCAAGTTGACACAATACCATGACCAGCCCTGAACTGTATACATGCGCACGGATTAGATAAGGTCAATATCAGTCACCTGTGGCAGCGAGTATATGCACCGCCAACGGCTCATTCGCACGCAAAACGGCCACCAGAATGCGTATCTCCGCTCTCGAATTGAACTCTAGCAAATCCAAAATCTCAAAATTCAAAAGCCCGAAAAATAAGAACCCAAATTAGTCAGCCCAAAAATCGCACGTTCGCAGCGTTTCCATCCACAGTCCACTTTATGGTCTTGTAAACCCCCACCCCACACCTCAGTACCTGCACTCCCTTCTGCAACACGGCGATCAATCGTCCCATTGACGTTTAGCCCTAAAGATCAGCACACGGCATCGCAATTCTCTGGCTTTGCAACAAACCCAAACCTCGAGTAGTGCATCCTGTGATAACACATCGGGTTGTCTGTTTCTGTTGCATGGATACGTCCCGATAGTCCTTCGTCAAGTCACAGACCTACAGACCTCAGAATCAACGGGGAGCACAAACCCAAAGACCTGGTCCTCCAAGTGGTTCTACGCACGCGCAAGCCGCACTCTTGCACCGGAAAAACCATTCATTCCGGGCTACAATGCTAGGGAGCATGGCGGTTGCAAAACCAGCCGAAGTCACTGTAATCAGCAAAGGGAAAGAGGTTTCCGAGCGAGATGAGGAGTTCGTCTCCGGCCACGTCGAAGACTGGAACCACGGGAAGGCGGATCTCTACTCGCTCATTACATATATGCCCGCCTTGAACCACATGAAGGCGTTTGGCTCTGCACAACTTACAAGGGAACTTCATTTCGAGCCACGAATGTCGTTCGCGCACATGGACTCATATACACTGGTATCTGCTAAGGCCTACTATTCTGGCGCTATTTCTCGGGAGCTCAAGAGAATGTCGCCGGAGGAGGCCGAGCCTTTCCGAAGCGATGAACATGCTCTGCCGTTCTCCGGTCTCCTTCATGTTCCCGCCTTTTCTTTCTGCACCGGTGGCATTCTTGCGCTAGAACGGAAACCTGCCCTGTTCTGCTACCATACTCATTTCGAGGTCGGTGAGATTACATACATGTTTGGTGGCCTACGCTGTGATCCTGCTGCGAGTTTGAAGATGATGGGTATTCCAAAAAACACAAAGCTTTCCCAAATTTCGATCCGCTTGGCGCAAGAGCTTCCACCTTACGTCGACAAGGGCATATTCTTGTCTCCCTCAATGGCCAACAACTTCTCATTTGTTACGTTCAATCCAACTAGAGGAACCGTCCACGAGCATCCTGTGTCACAAATGAAAGAGGCCGGGCCTTCGAACATATGTGACATGAACGGAACCAGGATTTCGGAAACTCAGGTTTTCTTCTGTGGAGGTTTCTACGTGAATATCGATAGTGTCACCTATAAGCCAGAGCTTGACCGTTGGATAGTGGAGAAAAGCATTTCTATGAATACTAAAGGATACATTCTAGACACCCAAAAACTCTCATTCTCTAAAGTCGAGATTGTGGCGAAGCTGGAAACAGTGTACCACGGTCATGTTGGTGCGACTCTATCCTCCAGTTACTTTCAAAGCTGCCACCCCCAAAACGATTCCACGTCTCTCAGTTTTGGAAGTGAAATCAAGAAGCATGTGACAAACAGCAGCATTCCTGACAATTCAAGTATCAATGATGCTCAAAGGGTCATCAATGTTGTAAATGCCGCGAACGTCTCGAACGAGACAAGCACGAATCCCTTGTCAAGATCAAACACAAAAACTCCGGATAACTCGCAAGTCTCTCGCTCGTCCACGTCTTCATCAACGACTAAAGTTTCATCTGCTAGACCTGCAAATGTAACATCGCCGTCTGCAGTGAACAAAAAGGCTTCATTACTTTCCAAATCGAGTCGCTTTTTTCACAGAAACCTGACCAAACATTCAAATAATAGTAATCAGTCTTCTGTTTACAGTTCGTATTCAAATCAAGTCAAGCAGCATCGCTCAAAGAGTCTGCCAGTCCAAACAGAAAGTCGACCTTCCTCACCTCAATACAACCAACAGAAAATTCCCCCAATTAAGCTTCATATCGACACCCATCAAGAGAATCACAAATTCTCTGATGTTAATACGCTTCTTAGTGCTCCAGTCAATATTTCGTCGACTTTGGCCGAGAATGCAATGCATGAAGACAAGACGGGTTTTCGCTCACCAGCCATGTCTTTGGCAAGTGAACCAGATATTACATTTAACACAAGCACCAAGTCTGAGGTTCAGTCTGTGTGTGTTTATACGTTTGGTGGTTTCTATCTCGTCAAGGACGAAATAACAGGAGGAAAAAAGTTTGTTGCTAGCAACAATTTGCTAAAACTAGAATTAATTATAGACGAAACGTCTCTGTCTCAGTTCCATAAAGAAGCCCTTATGGTCCGTGTTGCTCCAACTGGTGATATCATTCCTCTGCCTCGTGGTTTCTTTGCTTTCTTTGTTGCAGATGTAGATAGCTCATTTGAATCTTGCGAGTTATATCCACAGGGACTCCATGAAGACTCGGACACAGAGTCAATTAGATCGGCGGAATCTAGTTCGGAAGTACTTTCGAGTGGGCAAAGATCAAATGCTCAACACAGCAAGTATTGTAGCGGTGATGTACAATTGGATGGAAAGCGCTTGGTGATTCATGGTGGAGTGAACGACGATGGGCAGGTCTTCTCAGATTTCTTCTCCTACACCTTTAGTACAGGCACTTGGGAAAGGCTATCGACATACGCCTTCGATTATTTCAACTTACCAAAGGCGCCATACGAAGATGAGATGCTGGAGAAGATGGGATACGCAGCGCAGGTTGAAAATGCTGTTCCAGAAGAGGCTGAGCTCAGGTGCTGCCATCATCGTTCAATGTTGTATCGCGAGGACGGTAAAGAGCACGTCATATTTTGTGGTGGTTTCTCTAACGACTATCTTCGACACTTTGATGAGACGCCTTACACAAGTGATTTACTAGATGTTTCGCGCTTGGCTCGCTTACTGTTCTCATCTACCAATTCCAATTTGCTTAGGCTTCCAATCTTGAATCTCAGCACACAAACATGGAAATTCAGTCGTTTTTTCTACGATCTTCGGGAGGTAATGACAAGTGAAGCTGGTCAGCTTTTGTCCCAGAAAAGCTATATGAAGAACTCTCGAATCACATTTGTTGGGGGAGCTTTCCTGATCGTTGGAAAACAGCTCACCTTTTGTCACGGGTTGGCCGTATTTGTGCCTGAAAAAGCCGAAGAATTCAAGAAAATGAATGAGGAGCACTCCTCGTGTTCCATCTTATTAGGAGGGCACTTCCATCTCACGTTTCCCGGGATCTAAAACGTAATTAAATTATAGAATACAAGTAATCTGAAACAGCAACCAATAATAGCGATCGCGAAAATAGTAGTTTGACGACGACTCGATCCAGATCCGTTCTTCAATTCTTTTTGCAGCAAGGGTTGCCGCACCCGTGCACCACAAAATTTTCAGACAAGTGACTTACACACTACACCGGCAGTGCCACTACAAATCCAATATATAATGTTCGGTTTAGGAGGTGCCCCCCAAGTTTCGTCCCAGCAAAAAATCCAGGCTGCAGAGGCAGAGTTGGACATGGTCACTGGCATGTTCAACTCTTTGGTTGAGCAATGCCACGCCAAGTGTATCAACAAGTCCTACGCTGAGGGCGATGTCTCCAAGCAAGAGGCTGTTTGCTTGGACAGATGTGTTTCCAAGTACTTTGAGACCAACGTGAAGGTTGGCGACAGCATGCAGAAGTTGGGCCAGTCTGGTTCTTTCATGGGCAGATAGGTGGTATGATAGGAAGAGAGCAAAGTACATAGAAGCCTACGAATGGCTATAAACGAATTGAAAAAGAAGAGACCGTAGCGTTTATTCAGTGGAATGGGCGAATATGTAGAAGTTTCGTGGTACTAGATAGCAATACCTCGGTGACTGTGTCCCCTTTATATGTACACAGATGGGGGAGAGTAAGCACCTGGGGTCTTCTGAGCTACAAAATGGCTGTTTTTACATGAAACCGAGGGCACGGCCCACGCGCAACTTCAAGCCTTCCCAACTTTGCAATTTGGGGCGCACGTCGACGAACACACCGCCCTTTTCGCCCGCATCGTAGAAGTCGATCACATATGGCACCTCCACGCCGCAACGATCCACCAACCAGTCGTGACGATCAAAGGGCGCCTGTTGTTGCAAGATGTTCAGACGAAACCATGCGCGCGGCGTCATTTTCTTCAGGTCTCCCTTAAAGCTCGTAAGAGAAATCCCTCCACACTTCTTTTGGGCCTCTTGAAGCAGAGCTCGTTCCCATTCTTGAATATGTCTCCAGGCCACCTCGTTGACCTGATTATGGATCGGGATGATCGTTTTCATATCCGCGGCATCCGGCGACCAGTTCTTCCGCTTCATGGCCTCGTAGAACTGTTTCTGCGACGGATAGATCCAGTTGGAGCGGTCGTCTGTTTTGGGGATGGAACTGATCTCGCGCTCCGTGGGCAAATTGGCATTCGACGAATGTGCGGGTTCTCGTAGTTGGTCGGAGCTGCACCCTTGCTTGTCTTGTTTCTCTTCTATGGCTTCCACGGTCGATGCAGCATTGACAGAGATGTTCCCTAGCCATTTCAGTCTGGCTGTGTGGTCTACGGGACAGACTGTTGGGGTTTCTTCGGCTGGGGTCTCTGAATCGGATGCCTTCATCTTGGAGGCCCAGACCTCTCTCAGTTTATGGTCCACAGGACATTTTTCGTTGGACATTGGTGGATGTGACCAGTAGGACTGAATCAATAGTAATGGGTAGTAGGTGCAGATGCAGGGAAACAAAAATACGATATGGTAATTTGGTGATGGGATTTTTGTGGAGGACTAGATCTAGAGCAAATTCGGTAGTGCTGGTTTCACGTGGATTAATTTTTGTTATTGTTATATGTATTTTTATACTAATTGGTGGGATATGTTGTGTGCTTGTGCTAGCCTCACAGTCACTGACTGGTCAGTGACGCAAGAACGACAAAAGCGCTCACATCACTTTTAATAAATCTTCTTCTTTTCGTCAATCGAAAACTCGCCAGCACCGGCATTGACTATAAGGACAAGACCTCCAACAATTGACAACGTTTGGAAGAACTCGTACTTCAAGAAGTCTCTGTTGGAGTTGAAGGACAGGTAGTTCCAGAACTGGTTGGCCACAAGGTTGTACGTAAACAACAACACGGTCAACACACATGCAGAAAACTTGGTCTTGTAGCCCACAACAATGGACGCACAGGCTACCAAGCCAAAGAGAATGATCATCACTCTACCGAAAGACCAATCGGAAGAGAAGACAAAGCCCAAAAACAAGAAAATCAAAAGCAAACGGCCAGCCAACAAGAAGTATTTCTTGTTGTCCTGATTGTTGAGCATTGGCAACCCAGGCATGGAGAGCGACCTCTTGTCTCTAACCAAAGTATCGGAGTAGGCCAAAATTAAACCACCGACCACAGACAAATTACGCAAAAGAAACAGACTATCTAAGATCAACCCGTAAAACACACCTTGGAAGAACACCACGCTACACAACGCAGCGGTAGCGAAGGTGGGCAACTTACGAATCACCAACGATGTGGAGGCACTGAGCATAAAGACGATGTTGATGAACAAGAAAGAAACGGTGACCCATCTCCAGTGTTTGCGGTACACATTTAAGTAGTAAACCTGCTCCGACCACTGGGTGAAGATTCTAAGCGCATCCTCGTAGAACGTAGCCACGATGAACAAACGACCCACGGCAGGCAAGTATGGCTTGATGGGCGAGAAGTAGTTGTCCAAGATGTTTTCCACCTTCAGCGACACGGCCTCAAATTGCTCAAAGGCGCCTTTCAGAGTCAGCACGGGGCCGATTCCGGATGTTTGCGGCAGCTGTCCACCTCCATATTGGGCGCCGTAGCTGGGACCGCCGAAATTGTTGTTGAAATTATTGTTGAAGTTGTTGTTGAACTGGTTTGGGCCACGGTATGACATTGTGATGGAGAGCGTGGAATGGTGGGGTTTGGCAAAGTTGAAAAAGACTCTCAGGTACGTGTTAGAACTAGAAGGAGAGGGACAAGGCTACGCGTGATGCAGGAACAGTCTCGGATTAGAGATATGCAGTGGATTGAGAAAGCAGGGATATGCTTTTCAGCGCAATTGGCGTTTTTGTGGAGATAGGTAGCCTTGGCTTGTATTATTAGCCTGTCACGTAAAGGACACTTGAGCACCTCGGGGCGATCACGTGAGTGCTCTACTGTGATAGTGAGGGAGGTGAAGAATTAGCGTGACATATTGGGAAACTGTAGACTTGCATTAATATCTTTCTTTAATCAAGATTTTGGTTTAATTTTTGATTTTGTTTTTGAATTTGACTTTTGGCTTGGTTTGGGCTGGTTTGGGTCATCATTTGGGCAATGGTAGGATCTGTGCTTTAGGATGCATTCTTGTTCCTATGTGGACTAACTTAACATATCAGCACAATAATAGAGGGAGATTTCAATACTGAATTTCGTCGTTTTGCTTCAAGTGTGGTTTCTTTCTCTCCAATAAAAGGTGTCAGTTCAGGTTTGACAGGTGCATACTGTAAGCTAAGCTAAGCTAAGCAATGCCAATTTCAATTGAAGCGTAGTAGAACGTCAAATTATAAACAAACGTAGTTTGCAAACAATTTTTCACTCAAGTAAATCTTGTCTCTATGTTGTGACTACTCCGCTAGAATTGTTATGCATAAGAATTGGCTGAGAAGATTTGATTAGAATACAAAAGACTTCGAGGGGCCATGAAGCTTCATTTACATTTTGCATTTTGGTGGATCAATTATGCTCTCGCCGATTTTGTCACTCCGAAAGCCGACATTGAATCGCTGGAACTCTTCCCAAATCATATGTCATATGAGGAATCGGTTTTAGCAGTCGCAGAAAACAGAGTCATCACTGAAGACGGGAGTTTCGGAACAGCTTGGATCAACACCACTGATTATTGTACTCCCCTGTATCACTTCAGAGAAATTGGGTACCATGCGGTTGTGACCCATCTGTCATACAACTATTTACTTGCATTGGCTGAATTGGCTGAAGAAGCTCTCACGCAAGGACTCCATGGAGATTTTATTTTTCTTCTCTTCAAATTTGGCCACGAGGGGAGAGAACTACCATCCGGAATTCGAAGCGCTTCCCCGATGATATATGATATGGCCAAGTCCTTAGATACACAGACCACTTCGAAACAAAAGCGTCTTCCACTTCTTGAGTTTTTGCGGAAATCGACAAATTTGCCAATTATCAGAACAGTGTATGATTTGGTCAGTCTCGAGCGGAAGACCAGAGTCATGAGACTTTATCGAAGCCTAGCTCGCAAAATGGGCAAAGCTGTTTTTCGATTCGATGAAGCATACTCATACTATTTGTTTGTGAGGATTCTCGGTGTTCCTGTTCGATCTGTCTGTGCGGTGGGAACACTGACTGATGAAAATTTTGATTCCTATGACGATATTCTTGCCCCGAAGATCCAAGCTTGTGAAGACAGTCACGAGTTAAAGTTTTTTGGTCAGTCTTGTTATGTTAAATTAATTTTGCCGCGTGTTTCCGAACTACGAACAGGAGTTTGTTCTTAGCTCAATGCTGTCAATACCTCCTTGGTAGGGCCCATTTCAGTGAAGGGCGACGCGACATAGGAAGAGAAAACTTAATGGAGGAAATTCAAAAGAGTTTGTGTTTTGCCATTGTTCTGAGACATCTTGTTAATGAACGACCGGAAGCCCTGGAGAAACCTTGAGCATTCAGTTTGTAACTAAAATCTCTTTGATTAAACTTAACCAGTTGAGAGCTCGTTAATCAATACAGGAACAAATAGATTCACGTAGAATTCAAACAAATTGTGGGTTTAATCCAAATAATTCGGTCTGTACATGTAGTCGTATTCGAAGGGAAATCACTAGAGCTACTGTTGTCTCCGTTTGAAGTTGATCTAACTAATGAAAATAGCTGAAGTAACAGAAGTTGTTGACATTGCATTCTTCATCTCGAGTTCATTTTGCAATACGTTTTCTTTTTCATTATTTGATGTTTGAAATCTCTTGTGTCCATGTACAGTCTCAAAGTGGATTTAGCAGCCACTATTCCACTTTGTGATTTTCTAAGAACACTACAATAATCTCGAAAGACCGCACAATAATATTTATCTAGACAAACAAGAGAAAAATTCCAATCAACATCATGACTTAGCCATTGGAAAATGGAAATTGAAACCGGCGGTCAGAGTTACTCAACTGGAACTTGATACCAGAGATCAAGAGATCGATTAGCTAGAAAATGATTCTCAACCGACCAAAAAGAACATATAATTTAGCCTCCTTTATCAAATAGAAACTAAGAGCCATAATAGCTTTTAATCTTGACGGTCAATGACGGTGCTTTGGGCTCAGTCTCCGTAGTACAAATCGGCTACCTAAATATTATATTGAATTATTAAATGATCCATTCTTTTTCTTTGCTGGAGATCTACTAAATTCAGTCAACACGACCCGACCAAATGTGAACTTTAAAAGACTGACATACATTAATGGGAATCCATTAATGGGAATCCATTAATGGAATCAGGGTCAACGGTGAGTATCTCAGAAGGTATTGTGAAACATCACGGAGTTTCAAATGAAAGTACTCCGCAGCCAGGAAAATCGTCTTTATTTGAAGAAGAGTATTGACCTGGAACAGTTTGCCCAATCTTAACTTTTCAAGCAGAGCTTTAACCACTGAGAACCAAGTAGTTGCTCTTCCATGTATATGGCATCTGTCTCGTGTGACCCTCACGGTACAACAACGCCTCTGAAGAACTTCTAAAGACCTACACTACGCAGAGTTCTACCTAAAAACGTAAATTAATTACATGAATGTGAGATCCATGGGTTTAACGACCACGGGAAGTGGTCTTGGTGTGTTGACCTCTGACCTTCAAGCCCCAGAAGTGTCTGATACCTCTGTGAGATCTGATCTTCTTCAATCTCTCCAAGTCATCTCTCAACTTAGACTCCAAACCGTTAGCAAGAACGTGGACGTCCTTACCGGTGACTTGGTCCTTTTGTCTGTTCAAGAACCAAGCTGGGACCTTGTATTGACCTGGGTTTTGCATGATGGTGACGACTCTCTCCAACTCTTCTTGGGTCAACTCACCGGCACGCTTGTTCAAGTCAATGTCAGCCTTCTTACAGATCAAGTTAGAGTATCTTCTACCGACACCTCTAATCTTGGTCAAGGCGTACATGACCTTGATTCTACCATCGATGTTGGTGTTCAACAAACTGTCTGTTAGTATAGAGCTTAGGATTGGAGATGAGACGAGAAATGTAGTGTTTGGCGGTGCTACTTGGGACTGGCTCTCAGGAGTATTCTTCCAGTTATTTGGCTTGCCCCTCCTAGTTTCGAAGGCATAGATGTATGCTGATTTGTTCATGGTGAAAATTTTGTGGATCTAATGAGGTTGACTAGTAACGATTGGATGGGTCTCGTTTTCAATAAAGATATTAATTCTGGTTTGTGAAAGCTCTCTTATCATTGAAGCAGATTGATTTTCGTGGACATCTACTTTCTTTGAGCTTGTTCAATTTTTCACACTTCACCCTTGCATCTCATCTCATGAGTTTTGGCGGGTCATATGGGATAACCTAGATTGTGGTGGTCGAAACATACCGCAAGATGTGTTGGAACGAACCCTCTTCTTGAACAACTAAGGACATTTTGGTTCTGGTGTAGATGAATGGAAGTCTGACATGTAGAATTTTTTTCTTACCAAGGTCGAGAGCGCGGCACAGAGTGGAGGCGTGTGCAGGTAAACCGCGAGGGCTGAAGCCCTAGCCTTGGAGCCAGAGACATTGAGAGGGTGGAAATTAGCATGAAGAATTATAGAAATTTTTATATGGTTAATTTTGTGAATGCGTCTTGATGACGAAGATTACAAATATTTCTATGAGATTATGGCTGGCCGCTGGTTGCTGCTAATCGCTGATCGCTGAAGGTTAGCCTTGAAGTCAGTGAATCTCAACATTACAATTCGAGATTTGCTCAATGTAAAACATGAATTGAATTGTTTTTTTTCAACAAAAAGTTTCTTTTATTATATTACTTCTTGTGTCTGGTCCTGCTGGGGTTCTGAATGAATCTCAGTTGGTGAGCTCTTAGTTTCGAATAGCATGCAATGAAGTAATAGTGCTTTTGGAATCAAATACAACAAAAAGTTAAGAAAGATTTAAAAGCCGTTTACGTAATTTTTTTAAAGTTCGCTGCACTGGATGAATTGCATAGATAATAAAACCATTCACCAACTATTCTTATGGTAAGAAGATTTGTTGACTGAGACTTGAGACATTCTTCAAAATTAAACATCAAATATGATCTAAAGTGTTTAACTTTGCACTGATCTTTCTGCCACAAGTCGTATTTGAATCGAGTGTGCAAAATAACTCAATCACAACTTCACAAAAAGGACCACACCTCATGACAACTAAATGAATGGAAATAAACGATGATAAATAATCTACTGCTAATTTTATAGGCCATAAATGGTTGGGCATGTAATTGGGTGAATGATCGGATGAAGGGTTGAAAGAGGGATGAATGATAGATTACGATGCTGTAGCTGAGATAATGTACGCACAGCTTCATAACCGTTTCTAATTTTTACATTCTTCAGTCGTCAATCTCACGAATGAACTTTGAAAAATTTCTCAAACCTTCTACACGAAATCAATCCGTTCCCTTGTCTTTCTATGTACATTATGGTGATTACAAGTCTCCGTATCTCGACACAAACCAGTTCATGGCACCCTCCTCGATGAATATTCTGTTAGCCCGCAAAATATCTCTCACCTCGACCGCCTCCTTCACAAGAACATCGCACTTCTTGCCCATGTCTGCGGTTGCACTTATGAGCTGTGGTCTCTCGCCGTCAACAATGAACAACAAGTTGAGACGCTCCAAGTCGTGGTGCTCTACAAATCTACGCATCTGCTCGGCATATTCATACTTGAATTCGGCTTGCGTATGTTCGTGCTCGCCGGCCTTATCGCCTCCTATCACAAAGAGTCTACCGTTTCTGTACTGGTCACTCAATGCTGTACGGTAGGCCCGACTGTATACTTTGCTGGGCAACTTGGTGGACCAATCGTGTGGAGCCTTGATACCGTGCGCCTTAAGACCGTTGAATCTGGTGGGGGAGTTGGCATCACCAACTCTGGCCATACCAGTACCTTTTTGTCTACGCAACTTTCTGTTGGAGAAGGGAGAGTCGGCCTTGGTAGGAACGTAGTTGGATCCAACACGTGCAGCGTCGGCTTCATAAACAACGGCACTCCACAAGAAATCTCTTCTGAGTGGATGGTCCAAGAAGGCTTTGGGATATGCCTTCATGGTGTGAGGTTCCAACGAGGGGAAAGTTCTGATGGAAGCCAAGGTGTACTCGGCAGGAGCACCGACTGAGAATGGCGAGCTGCTCACTCTCCGGACGATTTGCTTGAACATTTCGTGCTAAGGTTCCGATTTGGGTTTGGAAATTTTGAAGTATACACTTCGCATGAACCAGTGTTGTCACGTGACACAGGTCTGTTCTGGCTGCAAACTGAACCTTACATATACTTGATACACATAAGAAATGAGTTAAATTGTTGATTCCTATAAATACAAAAAAATCGTTAGTTTTCATCGGTCAATTTGCCATTGCGTCTTAGTAGCTACTTCTTCGCGTGGTGCTCTTCTTCATCATCACTTGCAATAATGAATTCGTCATTAATTCTTAAACCTTCGCTCAATTCAATTTCACTTCCATTCACTGGAGCATATTGTGTCTTTGAGTCCAGTTTGCGGATTAAATTGTACGCTCTGGCGATGAAACTATCATCTCTATTAGGAAGCTCCTCGGAGATTTCATTCTCCAAATCTTCTGCCCATTGGACATTCTTCTTTATACCCGAAGACTGAGAGGCATCTGTTTTGATAATCGAAACTGGGCCCGATTTGTACTTGGAATACAACGCGCAGAGAGCCCATATGATCACAATGATCACAACGAGTTGTATGAGACGCACTATCTTAGAAGTGGTAGGGGGTTTTGCTTCTTGTAACCCTTGGCTTTCGTGAGAAATTTGTGCACTTTGATTAGTAGCTGGAGTTTCTGGTGCCTCAGCAGTGCCAATCAAGCCATTGGTTTCGAGTGTGGGTTTGGTATTGTCATCTCCCATGGTAAAACGCTTCATGAAAAGATTAATAAGGCCGCGCGAGACCTCGGGAAGATCAAATGCAACCATGTGTGAGGCATTCAACACCTTGACGAATGTAAGGTTCCGCTCGGTCTTGTACGATCCTACCAACTCGGAGTCTTGAACCCAATCGTATTCGATTGCATCTGGTGAGTATCCTTTCTGGCCGCCCCATTGGAGGTGTTGAACCATCATTTCGCCACCAATGGTATTGCAAATGATATCGCTCTCACCCCAAAAGAGGAGCACTTCAATTCTTTCGAGGATGAACGGCAATAATGTGCTTGATGGCTCAGAGTCTCCATGCACCAATACCGTGTGCACCATGTTATTGCACTCTTTCCACTTGGGCAGTTCAATGATGTGAATATCTTCTCTGACCTCTTCTTCTCCTAAAAAGTCGGTCACATAAGGTAAGATCGGAGGCCAGTTCATTCCACAGGATGGATACGAGTCTCTCAAAGTAAAGTCGTACATGTTCAAGCATTGCGCATCCTTGGGTGCCAGGTCATCACGCGTGGCCGCAAGAATATATGAAAGAATTTGTTCGCAGGGCTGGTATCCGTTCAGAATAAGACCATCAGCTGTCGCTCTGTTGATCTGATTTTGACACTCCTCGTGAAGCTGGAGAAGTTCCGGCCAGTTGGAATCGTTTTTGTCCATGAGGTCATGCTTCATGACAAATGGGACAAAGCCTAAGCTTTGGATATCGCCGCCGATAGCACCATTGCCAATCATGAGACCTTTCAAATTGATGCGGAGTGCTTCCGTCTTATTAGCGTCGATGGCATCGTTCCGGGTTAAAATGTTAGAAGCGAAGTATGGAATATATTGGCCGGCATAGCTCTCGCCTGCGATGATCACCTCGTTTGCAATGTCTTCGGGAAACAACTCGAAGTACTTGTCAATGAACTCCATGAAATGGCCCAGAACTTCGTCCATGTCGCCATCAAATGTGGCGCCATAACTGAAACCAGTTCCCACCGGCTGGTCAACAAACACCAAATCGGCTAGTTTGTGCCAGGAACCATTGTTGTAAACGACTTCTAAGTTACTATCCACACGGAGCGGTCCGATTTCCATGAGCGCGCCGTCCATGGAGGAACATCCGGGGCCACCGTTGAACCAGAAAATCGTTTTGTTTTCCGCGTCCGGAACCTTTTCCGTGTCTACAAACTTCCAGAAGAAGTAATGGTTGTCGCCCGCGTCGTCTAGCGGCAACTGGCCAGCGTACATCTCGGGAATATCTGCCTCGGCGACATTCTCAAAGAGCCCAGGCAATTTTGTAACTATAAAGTCCTCGATGGCCACTCCCCTGACCTGTCTCAATCTGTCTCCGGCTCTTCTAATCGGGTTTGCGGAGGATAGGGTAATACAGAGTAGAAAAAGAGCCCATGCTGTGAGCTGATTGGATAGCATCATTATGTATCAAATGTGTGACTCAAGACCACGAAAACGCCACGTTAGTTATGGTGGAGATGAGTAAGTTTAAGGGTTCTGTGGTGTGAAAAGTGGAGTTACAACACCCGGAAGAACACAAGCAAATGCCAAATCGGATTCTCTGAGATGCGGATTTGAGGTATAAGTCTAGAAGACAGGAATCCTTGACTCGGCGATGCTTTGATATCGGTAATACCTGGGATTGTGTTGATTAAATAGTTTTGGGGTAGTCCGGTATCTCCTGTACAAAGTCCGGATTGGGAGTATTTATAGACGGATTGAGCATGTCAACAATCGAGGAGCTGTCAAAAACGGGAAATGAGAAAATATGTGCAGATAAGGTTTTTTGTTGACTATCGGAAATTAATCTCTTTTAGTATATGACTTACTGCATGAAACATAAACGAGCGATTTGGAGAGTATAACTACCAAACGTGGCTCATATATACACACAGTCCAGGGTTTAAGCTTAAACATGTCTACACTCCTTGGGCGATTGATGTGTATATAAATCTAATACGGAATTAAAGAGGATGGCGCAATGTCAAATCTTCTACTGGTTGGTAGGCTCGACATTCCAGATGTTCTCGGCGTAGTCGTCGATACATCTGTCGGAACTGAAGAATCCCATGTTGGCAACAGACAACAAGGACTTCTTGACCCAGTTCTCCAAGTGGCTGTCACTTTCGGAGGTGCCGTTACCGTACAACTTCTCCAAACGCTCGTGGCACTTCAAGAACAAGTCAAAGTCATCAGTGACGAGATAGTAGTCACCATGGTTGGTGATACTCTCGACCAAAGAGTGGTATTGACCGGAGTCTCCGAAAGTTCCGGACTCAATGGCGTTGAACACTCTCTTCAAGCTCTCGGGAACGGTGACACCCTCAGAGAAGTGCTTGTGTCTAATGTCCTCAACGGACTCGGCCAAGTTACCGAACAAGAAGATGTTGTCCTCGCCAATTTCTCTGGTGATTTCAACATTGGCACCGTCAACAGTACCAATAATCAAACCACCGTTCAAGGCAAACTTCATGTTCGAAGTACCGGAAGCCTCGGTACCAGCGGTGGAGATGTGGTTGGACAAATCCGAAGCAGGACAAATGATCTCAGCCTTGGAGACATTGTAGTCTGGAACGAACACGACCTTCAACAAGTTACCGATCTCTGGGTCATTGTTGATCACCTCAGCGACCTCATTGATGAGGTGGATGATGGTCTTGGCCATGTAGTAACCTGGAGCTGCCTTACCACCGAAGATGCTTGCCTTGGCCACGTAGTGCTTCTGTTTGATTTCCTCAACAGTCAAGCCTTCAGCGAGCAATTGCTTAATGCGCAAGTATCTGTAAATGACGGCAAAGATGTTCATCTGTTGTCTCTTGTACTCGTGAATTCTCTTGACCTGGATGTCGAACATGACGTGTGGGTCGACCTCGATACCAGTCTCAGACTTGATCAAAGCAGCCAATTTCTTCTTGTTGTTAAGCTTGATGTTGTTCCATCTTTGCAAGAACTTCTTGTCATCAATGAACTTCTCCAATTGCTTCAACTTACCCAAGTTGGTCAAGTACTCGTAGTCAGGATCATCCAAGGCCTCGGCGATCAAGCTAGCCAACTCTGGGTTAGCTTGCTTCAACCATCTTCTTGGGGTGATACCGTTGGTAACATTAGTAAACTTGTCAGGGCCAAAAACACGAACAAAGTCCTTGAAAATGGTGGTCTTAATCAACTCAGAGTGCAACTCAGCCACACCGTTGACCTTGTGAGAACCCACGATAGCCAAATAAGCCATTCTGACGGACTTGACATCACCTTCCTCAATGATGGACACCTTTGACAACAACTCGTCGTCGTATGGGAATTTGTGAGAAACGCTTTCCAAGAACAAGAAGTTGATTTGGTAGATAATCTCCAAGTGTCTTGGAAGCAAGGTTCCTACCAATTGAACTGGCCATTTCTCCAAAGCCTCAGCCATAACAGTATGGTTGGTGTATGCGAAAGTGGCGGTGACAATGTCCCAGGCTTCATCCCATTTCAAGCCTTCCAAATCAATCAAGATTCTTTGAAGCTCGACAACGGCCAATGTTGGATGGGTGTCGTTCAATTGAATGGCGACCTTATCAGGGAACTTGGACCAGTCGTTCTTGTGGTTCTTCTTGAAACGACGAACAATATCGTGCAAGGAAGCAGCGACCCAGAAGTATTGTTGCTTCAATCTCAACTCCTTACCGTTGTAGAAGTTGTCGTTAGGGTACAAGACAGCAGTAATGGACTCGGCTCTTTGCTGGGCAGCAACAGAGGATTGGTAGTCACCGGAGTTGAATTTGTTGAAATCAAACTCGTTAGTAGGCTTGGCGTTCCACAAACGCAAGTTGTTGGTGTTGTTGGTGTTGAAACCTGGGATAGGGAAGTCGGAAGCGACAGCCAAGACACGCTCACCTCTGTTCCAGATCTTCTTAACTTCGCCAGTCTTGTAGTCAAACTGCTCCTCAACAGAACCGTAGAAGTCAACAGGAATTTGGATCTCGTGACGGTCAATTTCCCAAGGGTTGGAGTATTTCAACCAGTAGTCTGGGGTCTCAACCTGGTAGCCGTTGATGATCTTTTGCTTGAAGATACCGTATTGGTAGTTCAAACCGTAACCCCAACCACTGTAGTTCTTGGAGGACAAGGAGTCGACAAAACAAGCAGCCAAACGACCCAAACCACCATTACCGAGACCAGCGTCCGGTTCTTGGTCCAAAACATCTTCCAATCTGAAACCCAAGTTCTTCATGGCGCCGTCAACGACGTCACGGGACTTCAAGTTGATCAAGGCGTTGTCCATGGCACGTCCCATCAAGAACTCCAAGGACAAGTAGTAGACTCTCTTTCCATCGTGGATGGTCTGCGATTGCTGGGTGTTCGACCAGTCCAGCAAAAGTGCATCTCTGATGGATTGAGAGGCAGCTTGGTAGGCAGCCAACTCGTCACAGTTGTACATGTTTCTAGCCAACGAGAATTCGACGTGGTTCACAAAGTTGGCCTCGAATTCCTCCTTGTTGACAGCACTGGAGTGGGAGTCGGCGGCGTCGGTCTTGGAGCCCAATTCCTTCAACTTGGAGTATTTGCTCCAAATGGCCTTGGCAGACTCTGGGATCTGGGCATCGTACGTCATGATTTGGTTAGGGGTGAAACCGGTGTTGGTTCTCTTCAACTTGGCGCGAGGAGCGTCGGTGTTGCTCAAGCCGTCACTCATTATTGCGTTGGGTATTTCTTCTTTTGCCTAATGTAACTAAGGGGTGGAGTCAACGAAAGACACGCACACGGATAAAAGCGAAAACGAAGGGGTTCTCGGATAAAACGGTCAGAGAAAAAGGGTTCCAAAAACTAAAAGAACCTGCTTTTTATTCTGTATTCTAATACTCTGGAGAATCCGGGGAGAAATGTGGGGCCACCAGATAAGCTGTCGAGATAACGATTGTTGGACCTATCTAGGGATAAATCTGGGAAACGATGGGAGTGTCGATCTTCTAGAAAGTGAGCAAAAGAAGTTGGCGGGAACTACAATTGAAGACACTTACGGTGAGAAAGAAAAAAAAAAAAGGAAAAGAAACTTGACCTTGACAGCGAACCCCTCGTCTTTTATAGATTAACCTTTCTGGCAGGAGCTGTCCTATCGTTAAGCAAAATCGACCCGCAACTACTGCAGTCTGGCAGAGAATCCGGCCAGCGCCATTCTGCAGAACCCGCGCCAACGTGGGAACACCGGCACCAGGGCCACCCCCCACCTGCACCGAATAGACAGATTTGATGGGGAGGGGGAGGGGAGAGTGGGGAGCCGATACGGACGTAGGGCCTAGGGCCTAGGAACCATCCAGCAGTAGAGAAATTGGAGTGGTAAAGCGACAGGGAGAAAAGGGCCACTTATATACTTTTGTTCAGGGGTCTGGTTGCCGGTACAGAAGAAATCATGGACAGGCGCCCTTTCCCCACTTTGGGTGTTCCACACAGAACCGCTATCTAAAATTTGTTGGATTCGGATGGGCAGTTTTCGCTCGGAACAATTGGCGGAAGTGTGGCGTGGTGGTAGGGTGTGTGTGGTAGGGTGTGGTAGTGGATGGGACACTTGCGCACCTGAGGGAGTTTAAGTGGCTTCTGGAATGGCGCCAGAAGTTTCCATGAGATGATCGAGTGGTGACCGAAACGGGTGCAAAACGGGTGCGAAACGGTAGCGAAGTTTTTTTTGTGGGTGGGATTGTGAGAATTTCACCCGGTAGCGCGGATTTTCTTGCAGAAGTTTGATCCGAGACCGAAATTGTCAATGTGGGTGCAGGTGTGGTGTTCCAGAACCATTGGTAGAGGTGTATGAACGTTGAGGAGGTAGTTTAGATTTAATTGGTTGTGTGTTATTCTGTTCGGTTGTAGTTTTCAATTTGTGATTTGTAATTATTGGAGTTTGAGCTTTTGATTTAGATTAATAATTCGTAGTTTGTGGTTTTGTCGAACTCATACTGATGGTATTTCCACTGCTCAACTGAGATTTGCAAATAATGAGAGCATTGTCATCAAAATTGAAGATACTCGTGGGCAATTAAAAATCGTACAGTTCGAAAATTTGCATCACAAATAATTTCACTGTTCTCAAAACCACCCAATTAAGGTATATCGTAAAATTATCACCTTGTCTTTCTCGCTACCCGGTATTACATCCGTTCCTTTGGATTAAGCTACAAACTATAGGCAAGATAGTCGACAATGATCGAGAACCTAAATTAAGGATTGAAAACTTTTTTTTTTTCCAAAACGCGAAATGAAAAATTGCGATCCAGTGAAAATATTCTCCATCACCTTGAGTACCACATTCTTCTCCTCCATGTATACTCTTATCAATGATAACTGCATTATGCCCCATCTCCGAATCAATTCTCGTGGAGGGTGCATCTGATTCGAGCCTCAAGATCATAAGATTTCCTTCTCCTGATCTGCTTCTAGACTTGAACGAGGCACTGGATGGCTATCCTCAGGCCATTCCTTCAGTCCCTCATTCGGTGCTTGGAAAATGCTCTCATCGAGCCGTGTCGGCCATTGACTACATGAACTCAGAGGTTGGTCTGGAATGTGTAAAATTGGTCGCTTCTGCCGGTAATACAATCGCTTCATGGGACGTATTACGGGGAAAGCGCTTGTCATCGTATTCTGGCAATGGCCAATACTACGCCTGCAAATATTTGAATCAAAATGTAGTCGGTGCATGTGGCGAGAATCGCGCATTGAGTTTGTATGACGTTCGTGCAAAATCTGGCTCAAAACCGGTGTGGACTCTTGATGTAGCTTCTGATAACTTGTACACTCTCGCACCAGCAAAGCTGAAACAGAAATGTTCCGAAATTTATCTAGGTGGCGCGGATGGAATTATTTACGGGATCGATATACGGAATAGCACACATTCACTCTGGGACATGCCAGGAAGTTCTTTCGACACACCCATGAACACGAACTCTCCCACAAACGCAATACTAGACCTCTCTATACAATTAGATGTCATGGTCGTTCTACGCGAAAATGGTGATGTTTGCGGTTTGGAATTGGAGAAGAGCCGTCGAGAGAGCACGCTACCGAATTTACCTGGAGGAAATGAAGACTCGCTCCTTAGGGACATTGCTAGAAATGGCTCTAGTTTAGCTAAGCAGCGACTTCTATTTCAGAGGAAGGTTAGGCTGAAAATCACGACCAGACTGAATGCTGCTGTGCTGACATTCAACGACTCGCTTAATATACTAGTGGGAGATGAGGACGGGAATGTGTCTACCCTCAATTATGACAAAACTGCAAAGAAGCTTCATCCCACACGAAAAATAGCCTTATGCTCAACACCCATCACACAAGTCCATTGGGCTCCACAAGGAATCTATTACAACACCATGGATACTACGTATCTCAGTCTAGTTGAAAACCTATGAAATGAAATTGAACTAATAACAAAAAACAATTTCTAATACTCAAACCAAGAAAAGCAATCTGGTCCCTAAACATTCCATTTGACACTATTATTTTGCACACATTCTTTATTACAGATAATGTACCCGCCCATCTGCAGGCCAGCCGTAGAAGACGTGTGGAGGTAGTTTCGATTACCCAACTTAGATCAGAGACCAGAAGATGATCCCTGAACCGATCCAGACCGAGACTACTAGTGTAGAATCACCGAGCAATGATAAAATCAGCAAAGTTGAAAGCACAGCCCCAAAGCCTGCTCTCACCTATAACGAAATCCAAGAGCAGTTGGGACTCACACCAACAACAATCGTGCTTGCCAAAGTGAAGGGCTACAGACCCTGGCCTGCCATGGTGCTTGAAGAGGATATATTACCAGAAAATATTAAGAAAATCAAGCCGAAAACGGTACGGCTCGAGAAGAAATCGACGAAACCTGTCATCAATGTTCCCGTGCGCTTTTTCAGCGACGACACCTATATATGGATCAAGTCCTGCGACTTGAAGATCTTGGGAGAGCAAACCATCAATGAGTTTTTGGCAAAGAGAGCCTCTCAGAAAAAGCATGACCTTCTAATCGACGCGTACAAGTTAGCCCAAGATCCGCCAGATATGAGAGAGTTCAACATGTGGGGCTCTGCTGGTGAACCAGACCCCAATGCACAAGAGCCGGCGACGAAAAAGCTCAAATTGAGCATCAAGTTGAAGAGTACGCCCAAGAAAGCGACGAAAAAGTCGACCGCTTCTACTAAATACACCGAACCCCAGCAAAAGAAGGAGCCTAAGAAACCACGTTATGTCTTCGACGAATATGATGATTTAGAAGAAGATGATGACAGCGAGCCCTCGCTATCTCCTGTTGGAATGCTGCATCAGGAAGGGTACGACTCTGACTGGGGATTGGATGAGCCCTCGTATGATTTCAAATCGGGAGATTTCATTTTCGAAAAGAGAGAGGATCAGGAAAAATTTGCAACTGAATTTCCTAGAGGCGCAGAGTTGGCCGCCGAATTAGAAGAGTACCAAGAAGAAGTCTCGAAAATTCATAGCAAGATTGCCAAGTCTCTAGTGGACGGGAAAGAGAGTGACGAGAGAATCATTCTTTCGCAGCTACGAAACCTTGAGAAACTCTTGACGGGCTCAAAGATGCCTCTTGTTGCGTTTGTTAAGTCCCCATTATACAGAGTGCTCCTTCTAATAATGCACAGGCCCAAGGAACAGAAGCTGCCCGAAACAGTAAGAAAAGCCATCAAGAACATCATGCTGATCATTTCTCTTGAGCCGTGTGAGATCTCTACGGAAGACCTTGAACCTGAGACAAAAGCAGAGTCAGAGAACAAAGAGTTGGCTACAGTAAAGGAGGAGTCCAGCAACAATAATGAGAGCTCTAATGAGACAACTGAGAAGAACAGCGAGAAAATAGAGGTGAACGAGGTCGTGGAGACTCTCGATGGCGGAAAGGATGATTCAAACGGAACTCGCCAGTCCCGAGGCTCCACTCACTGAGGCGACAACCTAAGTTTTTAGAATTGATTAACGCTATGCGCCAGGAATTTGAGAAAAACAATTAATACCATAATGTGTCCAAGACAAGCACTGCCAAAATGCAAACAGTTGCGGCCACAATTCTTCTACGATTTAATATATATTCCCAAAAAAAGAACAGGAGAAATATGCGCGCTGCGCTTTGCCGATTGACTTTTTTGTTCGTTGGCCGAATCGGGCAACGCCGTTATCGCGCTGCAGTAACGACCTTCAGGTAGCACCTTAGCGACTGTAAGAAGCGCAAAGAGCAGCGGCCTCCTGACACCAAGGATCACAGGTCCAAATAGGCAACGAAATAGAACAAGTTGGCAAACGGATGGTGGTGGTTGGAAACAACAACACCGCTTCCTGCAAGAAGACACTTCCCGCGAGCATTCCATCTGCGCCGCACCTACTCAACCTTCCTTCCCAGATATTGTACTGCCCGGCTAACCTTCACAGTAGCCGCCGCAGTGAATCTGGCCCAAATTTGATGGGAGAACAGGAAAAGCGAACCAAAAGGACCACACTATAAACCCCGAAACTAAAAATGGTCCAAACACTATTCAACGTCACCCATGATTCCCAGTATGGTCAGCGGTTGCAAATAGACGCCCAGTTTAGTCACGTCAACAGAGTGCACCCAACGCACATTCCACGCAATGTTTACTAACCGCAGATAGCACATGGCATAAAACAAGGTCGGACGGTGGGCGCTGCAGTAAATCGCAGCACGCGCGCGCGTACACGCAGGCACAGCGTGCGTCTACCCAACCCCTAAAAGGAATTAAAAGCTGGGTCTCGTCACCCGTTTCGAGGGTCACCATAAAAAGTCACTGCAACTTTTTGACTCACATACAACCTGGATCTCCGTATGTATACCCACCGCACCAGAATATTGGGCCAATCAATTCTACTGTAATGGATTTTATATCTGTCTTCGCATCTGTATGACACTGTTTTTATATAATTTTCTCGCTTCTTCTCGTTGTTTTGTTGTGTCTTGGTACCCTTTCGAGACTGTTGCCCAATCGGGCGAAACAACTTTCCTAAAGGGGAGAATGCTTCGATAACCGTTGAGTATCTTGCATCGGTGGCATCGACGATGGCATCGCGACCGGTTTCTGCGATTGTTTGTGGACCGTGTCCGTGTGTTTCCTGACCACGCGGTGTTCCTATTGGCCAGTCGCTGTTGTTGGGGGGGTGGATTAGTGTCTGCTGTTGTTGATGACAATCACCCCACAACACGGTAGAAGAACAACGGCGACGAAGATCCTAGACGTTGCAACTGTCTTTCACTTAGAAAACTTTTGTATCCTTTCCCTTTTTCTCTCTCTTTTCTCATACCATTACGTGGTTGGTGGCGCCCTCAAAAACGCGTTCTGTTGTAACCATTACTAACATCCAGAAATGTCGGAAGCGACAAATCCAAGCAAGTTAGAAAACTCCGACGAGTTGTTGGGAGCCGGCCAAAACACGCAGTTTGCTCGCGGGTCGATCAGCGGAGCTGGCGATGACGACGATGACGATGAGCCTTCCAGCGGCAAACAACAGAAGGAAAGACGTAAGATCGAGATCAAGTTCATTCAAGATAAGTCCAGAAGACATATAACGTTCTCCAAGAGAAAGGCAGGTATCATGAAGAAGGCCTACGAGTTGTCGGTGTTGACCGGTACTCAAGTCTTGTTGCTTGTTGTCAGTGAAACGGGACTCGTGTATACATTCACCACGCCAAAGTTGCAGCCTCTTGTCACCAAGAGTGAAGGAAAGAACTTGATCCAAGCCTGTTTGAACGCTCCCGAGGAAGGTTTGGGTGAGGACCAAGCAGAGAACAGTGACGGGCCATCTCAGGAAAGCCCCGAGCCAAGCCCTGCTCCTCATCAACCACAACACGTCGCTCACTCGGGAGTCGTTCCTCCACACCAACCAAACGCACACCAACAACAACAGCAACAGCAACAACAACAACAATTGCCTGCTGCGCACATGGCTCACAACATGTCTTACCAAGGCCAGGGACATCCTCTGGGAGGAATGCCTATACCACAGGTGGGCGGCTATGGTGATCCATACCAGTATTTCGGTGCGATGAACAACGGCAACATGCCAAACCAGCAACAGTATCAGTAGGAATGATCGGTTGCAACAATTCTTTTGTGTAATGTTAATTGATAGGTCTAATCTTAACCCGGAGTAAGTTAGACCGTGCTGTAGGCTCGAAAAGGTTGATATTCAGTAATAAAAACAGTATGGAACCAGATACCTGTAGCTTGAGATCCTTGCACCCAAGCAAGCTAGTTAGGAAAATATAAACTATATATCTAAGACAGTATGCTACTTGCTAACTCTCTCTTTTATAGGAACTCTCCAAGACGTTAAGCCTTTTTTTTGCTTCTCATTCTCTTGTTTGAGCAGAACTGCGTTTGGTGAGGATCAAATGAGAAATTGACCGAAAGAAAGGTACATCCCAATGCTCACAAAAAGCCAGGCGTAAAAATAGTAGGGAATTGCTTTTGCAAGACCTATCGCCCTGTGGATTGCTCCAGAACCACACCTAAGAACGCAAACAAAGCATAAGAGAACAATTATCCCTATACCACGCAAGAGGCCACCGAAAGTCCACGAGAGTAGGTGGATGTACTCAACAACCCTTGACTGAAACTCTTGTTCCCCAACGAGCACACATGGGTTTTCCTGCTCTTCAACATCAACGCAGTCCGCGAAGCTTTCCTCTAACACCGGTGTAAAGCGTGAATTGAGAAAGGAATTTTTCTTCACCGAAAATCTGGACTCAACTTCTCGGTCCTGTTGTACTGTAAAAGGCGTCCTCATCATGGCGGCACTGCTTTGTTGAATCACAGACGCTGAAGCGAATCTTGCGCCTGGCAGATCAGATCTTTGGAGGTTGCGATCATGATTCAAAGAAGGTTTCAAACCTTGATATTTTCCATTTACTAAATACTCCAGCGGCATAGTGTGGGCGCTCATAGCCAATCCTTTGATTACCTTGGGGTTCGGGAAGAAACAGACTGTATTATGAAGAAGATTGTAGGCCAAGATTAATCGAAATGATTCGGTCAAATATGCCTTCAAGTCGAACTAGTTTCAACCAAAGAGAGTTGCGCTTTAGTTAAACTTTATTTCACCCGAGATAGGTGTAGAAATCTAAGAAGGGGGAGTTTCTCGCTCAATTTCGCCAGTACTTATATCAAGTCCTCTCTAATTAGAAAGAATTTGAAGAATTCCAGGTCCACTGAGAATAAATGATGATTTGTGTAGTGCAACAAGTAGGAGTTGATACACATTTGCAGCCAATTGAGCAAAAGCAGGACCGCCGGAGAGCAAAACAGAACCTGAACACATTTCTGTTCATAATCACAACCAAATTTGCGCTGAAATTACGCATCTTTTTTGACCATAATTTACAGCCCACTCTGTGTCATTGTTGTGTTTTGCAAAGGCAAGCTAAGAAATAATCGAAGCCTACACGACAAGAAATCAGTTTGTGACATAAAGGCCATTGGGAGTTATATTGTAGAGTCATATCAAGTTTTGCCTCAAACTTATAACCTGAAGGCAAGAGGATGCGAGCAAATCACAAGTGTCTCCAACGCCAAACACGGAGTTGCCCGAGGCAGGGCCAGAATCAGAATGAAGTAATGGTATGGCATTCAGAAAACTTTCAAGTTTCTCAAGCCGATGAACGAAGCGGTACAATGAACCAGCAGGGCAAGCTGGCGGGTGCTGGTTATCAGCCTTTTAGATTTCAAACCATAGACCACATACACTCAGAATAGCTAACCGAAAAATGTCACCAAAAGAAAAAAAAATAAGACCCTAGGTTTTGTTTCTGAATCAGGTTCTATTGGCTCAGCGATAGGCGCCATGAGCAGCTCCCAATACCCCCACCAACACGGCGTTTCGTAACAAAAAAAGACTCGATCCATGCAATGAAAAATATGAAAATCCCCACAGATACGGGCACTTGATGGTCAGCTACTCTGTTCTAGCTGGGAACGATTCACGAAACCTTCTGCGGACCGGCTAAGTAGCCAATGGCTGCAAATCCTGCGTGGCTAGATAAGGTGATCAAGGTGGTGAGACAAAAGCTGGGCTTAGATGGTGGTGAGACAGTGACCTAGGCGCCTCAATAGGAATTGGCCGGCTGAGCTCAACCGTTTGGCTGAGACCACCCAAAATATACTAACACGCCATATGCGAAGATTCGACCTCTCAGTTTACATTTTGGACCCGGTTAGGCTACCTGAGACAAGCCGTTTCACACAGGTGTGGCACAAGAACTAGCCACAAAGATAAGTAACATTAGCCGCGGGGGTAATTACGTACCCTTCAAACACAGGACAGACAGGAACGAACCACAAACATAAGGCCATAACCCAAGGCAGTGTTTCCCAATTCTCTCAGTGCGCTAGTTTTCGTATTTTTCGCACCCATCCACTTTGTAGTGTGCTTCACTGTTGTCTCAGACCGGAGGGCAATCGAGACAAGAATTAGCGGCTCGTTGTGACAGCACACAGGCCCCCTTGCAGGTGGAGCGGTGAGCTACAGGGCGTATAGCTTATTTGCTGTCAGAAACTGCACAAACTGCAAGCCATGCAAAAGGCGGGAAAACCGCCTGAGCAACAGAGTGCCCACCGTCGACCACCCGTTCTGGAGAAACATGTGCAAAACTCCAAACTGCCACCTATCCGCCCCGCTACGAATTTCCGTTGCGATTGGGACCAAACCCTGGGAATCCAAGCTGGGCCTGCAAAGTCCCCGCAGTATTCGCGCCCCACACAGGATTTCCTTTAGGTCACCGATTCGCACCACCCCCCCAAAATGAGCATTAGCTGGGGGAGTTCCGATGGCAGTTCTGGAGGCCTACTGTACGGGGAAGGTAGCTGGAGGATTTTAATTTTTTGTGGAGGCCATTGCGTGGCCCGAGGCCTTGCGCCCAGACCTTCTCAATGCGCCGGCGAAGACCATTTTGTGGTGGGCGCTTGCTCCCTTATAAATACTCGGCCAATTTTATCTATGGGCCCTGTCACGCAGTGTGTGCCCTCTCTCAACCCACCGTAGTGAAATACACGCTGATCACCGGCCACCTTTTCTTCTTCCCACTACTATTCAGCGAACAATTCGCAGCAAGTAAAAAGGACTACACTTGACTTTTTCTCTACCTGCTCATACCACCCGCGTTTCTTCCTACCTTTGTCTTTCAGCTCTGAGCTATATATACCTGAGAGGTGACACCACAGTTTTAGTACCCCTTATCTGTGTCTCACTCAAACATAACTGAGGAGCTGGCATTTTTGGATATCTTTGTTTGAAATTGGCCAGTCTGTTCAATTTCGCTCTCATTGTATTTCTGTTCAAAATCTTCTTTTGTGTATCCTCTGAGCTTCTGTCTCTTTGCACTCTTCATACCAAATAGTGGCAGGCCAAACAGAGGCATACCAAATTTGAACAGACCTAATAAATAGCGACCATTTCTGTTTCGACAGAATCCCAAGCTATCAACACCTTTACTTAAAAAAACATTACACTAACGTTCCCACTCATGCAGATGTTTGGCGCAGACCGTCAATCCGACAGCTTCCAGACGGCATCGATCCCTCTGGCCCGAAGAGGCTCCTTGTATGAATCCAGAGTGTGGGGCACAGGCAATTCGCCGCCACAGAAACATTACTCCATCGATTTTTCAATGTTGAACACTGCGCCCGATGCTTACCTTGCTGCCGCTTCTGCTGCACCTGCCACTGGTTTGGCGGGTCAGAATTACATCAATTCTTCCACACAGGGTCTCTCTCAATTTATCGGCGGTCCGGAAAAAACAGCTCCGTATTCTAATGCGGAGGCCAACGCTATTGATCCGATCGATTTCTCAACTGGGCCACCCTCGTTAAGACCTCCCCAGTCCTCAACTTTTCAGAAGAATGGAAGCTTCAATTACAACGGCTTTAGAGGCCGTGCGTTTTCGGACGTCTCTCCGATCCAGAGCGCCAATCTTCCACATCCTAACGATTACTATAGCCCCTTGGCCACTTCGACACTGGGCCACCAGGTATCACCAATTCTCTCTGACGCCGCTGCTACAAGACAATCTCCTACGCAACCAAACGTTGGATTAAACGGATTTAATGGCTCCAATCTCGGTGCGTTCCCACAATCATTGGCGTACTCAGGAGACGCACAAGATAGACACTTTACTCATAGACCAGAATATGTCGGGAGCATTTTCAACTATCAGTTTCCGACCCCATCCTCAAATACCAACCAGTTACGAAACGTTCAACAGCCAATGGGCCAGAACTCGTTTCCTACACATGACGAACAGTTACTCTATTGGGGTGGTGTAAATAAGAGCGGATGGAATCAGGCAATTCCAAGTGAAGCCCACCCTGCTTCCTCTTACAAAGCTGGCTTTGATCAAGCTGAGGCTTTGCAGGCTTACCGTCGCTACTCTTGCGGCGAACCATATATTGCACCAATGGCTGGCCAGTTGAGACAAATGCAATCTACTAAACAATTCAATTCTCAAAGCACTACAAAACCTAAGTTTTCAGTCACTAGCCTTGAACAAAAGAACAGCCAGAATTATGAAGACAAAAACTTAGAAATTGTGCTGGATTATTTCACCGTTGATGTTCATCAGAGAGTCAAGGTTTCTGTTGACTTCTTTGACCAAAGATTCATGGAAGAGAAAGCTTATTTGGAAGATCTGTACCAGCTTCCTCAATTTCCCTTGGATTCCTCT
The DNA here is from genome assembly GCF_035610405.1 of Australozyma saopauloensis. NCBI lineage: Eukaryota > Fungi > Ascomycota > Pichiomycetes > Serinales > Metschnikowiaceae > Australozyma > Australozyma saopauloensis. The sequence continues at coordinate 222,408 of NC_086132.1, forward strand.
GCAAGAAACCTGCAACTTGTTTTGGTCTGCTTCAAGGCTGGAAGACTCGATGTCTTCTATTTGCCAGAGGGCAAGCACAATTTGAAGAGCATTCATGAGGGTGACTTGGTCATCGTGGAAGCTGACAGAGGCCGTGATTTGGGTAAGGTTGTCAGAATGAACATCTCTGTGGACCAAGCCAGACTCCTTAAACTCCTTCAATTCTTAGAACAACTGGTTGCGCTAAACGAGAAGGGCACGGAAGACATTACCATGAGGTCACTTCTTCAAAGCTCCAATCCTGGTGCCAAAGATAGTGGTGTTTATTTTGCACCTCCAACCTTGTACTGTCCAAAGCCTATCATTTCCTTAGCTCTGCGAACCGAAGTAACACTGCTCATCAGCAAGAGTCAGGATGAAGAGAAGGCATGCAAGCTAAGCTTGGCTAAAATATCAAGCACTCTCAGTCTGCTCAATGCCGGCGAGACGAAGGGCACACTCACTCTGGCTGACTTGTCCCAGATGAGATTAATAGATGCCGAGTACCAATTTGATCGGCGCAAGCTTATTTTCTATTATTCGACACACAAACGAATCGATTTCAGAGATTTGGTTCGTGAATTGTTCCGGATATACAAAACTCGGATATGGATGTGTGCGGTGACAGGAATACCATACCAATCTACGATGAAAAAATCGACATCAAGGCAACAAAGCAAGCTAGATACCTCAGAGTCCAGACGTACATCTGAAAGAAGTTCTATGGGACTGATTTCAACCTTGAACTCTGAGCTCTCGAACCCACTGATTTTTGACGTGAATGCTACATCTGAGCTGGTCTACGATGAAATTCCACGCAAGTATCATGGCGCGCGGCCCGGACTCGAGGAAGAGAACCGCGGAAGTGGAGAGTCGCTTGTCTTGAAGTCTTTAGTTGATACCCTTAACAATTAGAAGCTGTTACACTATCTCCAAAGGAGAAATTGGAAAAGGATACACACTCTTGCCATGGAACAAGAGTCGAGACTAAGAATTACCTAGGTTTACATGGGAATAGTTTGATTTTAGTATGTACTACGTGAAATTTTTAATAAACACTACATTGGTTTCAGAAACAGGCGTTGTTGAGTAAAGCAGAAGAGTCCAAAACGAAGCCAGAACAATGTACCATGACGCACGAAATGGGGAGACAATAATCACTTCCCCCAAATACTAGTATGCTCATTTGTCAAGAAAATCTTACTAATTCTCCAAGCCCATATTTAGCCTAATTTTCCGTCAAACAGGCAAAACTGGAGTGCACACAGCCTCCACCCGGAATTTCGGACATGGTATCCGAGTCAATGATCCTTCAAAGGTGTTTCTTGGACCAGCGACAGTACAGAACTAAGCGTGAGCGTAAACGAGAATTGAGCTTGATTTGAGTTTCATACAAAAACAACACCAAAAGTGAAACCGAAATTCGAAAGAAAAACAAAAAAAATTCTCGGAAAAACTAATTCCTCAATCTCAATTTCTCATCCTTAGGCAACAATGCAGACCTTCGGAATATCATCTCCAATGTCTTACAAATGGTCACCCAACCATGAATATTTCGCTCCAACCCGGTGCGCTATCACCTGCAGACAGCGTGCCGATTACGGCCAATCACCCACGTCGATCGCTACCCATGCACGCCATGCGTGTACACACCACGATGACTAATTAATATTGCCTCTACTTAAGACCGAACATCCCTAAACAGGCAACGCTTTCCCCTGTGAACTGTGCATACTTGCTAGGCCGAAAATTTTCGTTCCGAACAGGTTTATTTCTTCTCTAGTGTTTTTCTTTTCAGACAACCTCTCCCCAAACACATCCAAGAACGGATTTTCACCCCTGTGGTCACCTGCTATCTGGTTCTCTGACCATTTTATACCGTGTTAGTACGCCTAATTGTTTTTTGCTACTTTGTTCCACAAAAAGAAGCAAATTGACTCCCCATATAAGATCGAATTTTCTTGCCAGATTCTTTGTCACCCTTCCGGCGCTTTCCTGATCACATTCACTTTTTAAATAAAGATGAATTTCCAACCCACTGACTATTTGGCAGACTTGAACCTCGAGTTCGACGCCCCAACCATGTCTCCCATTGAGGAGGTGAACAAGGCCGACCTTGATCTCTTCACCCAGACCGAGTTTTTCGATTTGGATGTGTTTTCAAGCGACTTGGCTCCTCAAACCAAGGAACAACAACTCCAGCAACACCTCCAGCAACAGCAACAGCAACAACCCCAACAACATCAACAGTTGGCGGCCAAAGTTTCTGCCGCTTCGCCACAGGTGAAAACCGAGTATTCCCAGGAAGTGAGACATGGCTCCGTCGATTCGGAGTACCAGTTTGTGGACTTTGCTTACAATATGTCCACGCCATCTGCAGTGGCTTCATCTGTTCTTCTGGACGACGCTCCTCAGGAAGACATCAACGAGATCAAGAGAAAGAGAAACACTGCTGCCAGTGCTCGCTTCAGAATCAAGAAGAAGTTGAAGGAGAAGCAGATGGAACAGCAGGCCGCGGAGTTACGTGACCGCTTGGCTTTCTTGGAAAAGAGATTGAAAACTCTTGAAATGGAAAACAAGTGCTTGAAGCAGCTCATGATCGAGAAGAACGAGAAGAAAAACAGCGATCTTCTCGAGAGCATCAAGAAGAGATCTCTTGTCGAGGGGGAGGACAAGAGCACAAACTAAACAAAGGGAGAAAAATTATAGACATGGCGCGGTAGATACATACTCTCGCCGCGCCGACGGGCTTTGACATTAGCATCGATTAAAATCCAACTTTTAACGACTTTACGAGCAATTCTGCTGGGCAGATCCAACTCTGTTCCTAGCACAAAGACTAATGGGTGTGCCATTGTTTTTTGTAAATGGAGCAAATTTTTGCATTATTTTAATTCACAAACAGAAGAGAGGAAGGGGTAAAAAAATATACATTTTTGTTATTTGTAGTGTCTTGTAGTCGGCTGATGGCCTCCCAACAATCTAACTATTTTTTGAGTCAAATGTGTCAATCTTGCACATTGAATTTGGGCCGTAGAGTACATTAACCAAAACTAAGCATGAGAATGCAAAAAGAGGAGAGATAAAAAAACAAAAGACGAAAAAAATAAACAAGATCGAGAATGAAAAAGAAAGAGAGGAAAATAGACAAGACACATGAGTTTTCAGAGCAATGGCGCCAGTCTCAGTAAATGTTCTATCTGTAAAGTATCTATTCCACCCCAAGTAAAGCGGAACTAAATAGTTCAAAATTCCATACTCAATTCAATCTAAAAATCATCAATAATTCCTTGCTTGAAATTTCTTTTTCTTCGTCTTACAATTGCTATCATCAATCTCATCGATCTCCCCCGATTCGTTTTCCTGCTCCATTTCCCCCCTTAGTCACTCCACAGTTAAATCCACTTCTCCATACCAAAAAGTTCCTGGACACCTAGCCTCAGCTGTGGTTTCGGCACAAAAGCAGACAGTGTAGGCGAAAGCAATTGTTTGTTTTCTTGTCAGAAATTTCCTTTCCATTCTTCAAGTGCTTCACTCTTTGGACTTATAGGTGATTGGCTGGTTCTTGACCAATATCAGCAGATACCTAATTTGTGGGCTACAGAGCCGAACAATCGCCCAATTACAGCATTCACCTTAGATTTCTAAGGCAAATACTTCCAGTGAGGGACTCAATTTTTCTATCCGACGTTCTTTGCTCTGCAAATCGCTGAGTATTAGCTCCCCAACGTCCCCACATCGAAGTAATCTTCATCGTATCCTCTCCTACGGACTTTGGATGAAAGTTTGAAATTCCATTGTGAAATACAAATTCTTTGCCAAGATATTTAAGGTCTACATACTTCACTTCATCATAAGTTAAAGAGCCAAGTCTCTCACATTCCATTTCTCAGAACCCATCTACAACAGAACCATCTTTCCTTCCTTTCTATCAAATTCTCATGAGCTCTTCAAAATTGACCTTCCACGACCCTCACTTTGACGATTCCTTGCACTATGGTGCGTCTGGAATCGAGAAGTCTGTATCTCCGTGTGAAATGCCCGCCGCCGTGCCTATGCTACGACCCCGTATGCAAGGCTTGACGTCTGTGCTTCAAGAGGAGCTCGATTTGCGGCTAGCTTCCGCTGATAATCCATCCGTAGTCATGGAGCTCGATCTCAATTGCAACGTGCGGTATGTAAGTAAAAACTGGACGTCACTTGTAGGAACCTCCATTCGCAAAATCCTCAACAAACCCATTCAAAACATTCTCATAGGAAAGACCGATACAGATTTAAGAGTGTTCAATGATGCAGTGGAGAAGATGATGTATGACAATGCCTCTTACAAAGTCAAATTTGTCACTGCGACAAATCGCATGAACGAAGCCTCACCAAATGATGAAGCAGATGAAATGAACGTCGACCAAGAGGAGATCTTCGATCCAAGTGATCCTTTTGGACTGGAAGCTAGCACAAGGCAACAGTCACCCTCTGCATCTGATACAAGCTCTAAACTCTCGAATGATGGTGAAATGATTGAGTTAGAAGCTCAAGGAATTCTTATACATGACCCTTCGACCAAGATCCCTACCCACTCTATTTGGACCATAAGACCCTTTGTCAGAATCGAGCTAGATTTAAATATTCCCGATGCTTTGGTTGACCTCCTTGGATTCGGACTGGAATTATTCGAAGGATATTTACTCAGCCTTCAAGAAGCAGGTATCATTGATGAGGGTTCTGTTCCCGAACCCAAACTGATTCTTTGCCGCATTTGTGAAACCAGCATTCCAGCGTGGTTCATCGAAAAGCATAATAGCTTGTGTCTCTTAGAACACAAGGTGGATGAGGATTTACAATTGTGTCATGATGCCATTGCTGATCATCGAGATTTACTTCTTCGCATCGCAGACTCTTTATGGAATGATCAAATGGAGGCACTGCGTGGAACACCTCTGTCGAACTCGTCCACCAGCTCACTCGGCTCGAACTCTAGCAATTCCATCCATGCTTACAAAGGTATACAATTGCCAACTATGAGTGCTGAAGCTTCTCTAGTTCAGGGGTCTTCAAAGATTTCCTCTATTCAAAATATTAGAAACACGCGCAAATTTCCATTTGGGATCCTTCAAAAGCTAGTGGACCATTGTGAAGAGGCTCTTTCGCTCAATCCCGCAGAGAAACGAGAGGACACTGACAATTTTGCTTTTTCGCCGAACACTGCAAGCAGTATCGATGCATGTTTGAATTGGACAACTTTAGAAACGTCTGATCTAGCTATTGCAGCTATGGTCAACGACACAAAATTGCTTGTCATAGACAAAGTCGAAAATCTTACCAGACTCATTTCAATCGTGCAGTACACCGATAAAATCAAGCAAGAGGTGGATGCGTACGTTCTCGAAGCAGTTCAGGACACAATTGAGAAGATTCGCGAAAAGACGAGGGAGCAAGAAATCCCAGAGCATAAACAAAGAACCCTGTTGAATTCGAGCAGATCTAGAACTAATTCGCTCCTGGCCCCCGCTGTATCGGTGAGTAATTTCTCCAAGTTTGATGACCGAGATCTGCCAGTGCGACCAATCTCTCCATTGAAGAACAGCATTTCCCCGACTATCACTCCGATGCAACCACCAGTATTGAGATCGCCGCAACCGTTCAGGGTTAGAAGTCCGAACAATCCTATTCTCTCAGATGTCACTTCAAACCTGCCTCTCAAGTCTATCACTCCAAAAGACATCCTTCGAGACATTCCGGATTTTAGCAGGAGTCGGTCTTCTATATCCCCCAACACCACTTTGTCTGCTACAGCACGTCTACCATCAAGAGATTTAGTTGACGCTTTGAACGATTTGGGAGTCTCGAACAAATCATCAGAATCCCTGCTCAATTCTCCACGCCGGCACTTGTCTCCAGCACCATATGTGGAAAAACATAGCTTCTCCACTTTGCAAAGAAACACGAATGCGAGTCTTCGCCCTGATCTGAATCTGCTCTTATCTCCTCGGTACAGCATGGTACCAATGGACAAATCCGATCAACTATTAAGCCCAGAAATGGCACCAATCAATTTGAAACGCAATGGATCTTCTTCGTCGTTGGTACTTCCTGCACTGGCATTACCTCTCAATTTGCAGCATTTGCAGCCCGTGGCCTGTAATAGTCCTTCCAATAATCCTCAGCGTGGCTCCTTTTCCTCAATCAAGCCTCCATTATCACCCCTCTTGGTGCTGCTGACTCCGGCTCAAAAGTCTGTCTCTACAGGAATCAAAGATTTCGAAATCATCAAGGCTATAAGCAAAGGTGCATTTGGATCTGTATTCCTTGCTAAAAGAAGGCTCACGGGAGAGTATGTGGCCATAAAATGCTTGAAGAAAACAGATATGATTGTCAAAAATCAAGTACTTAATGTGAAATCTGAGAGAGCGGTTCTTATGAAGCAAAGTGATTCTCCATACGTTGCTCAATTATACAGCAGTTTCCAAACAAAAGACTACTTATACCTAGTCATGGAGTATCTCAATGGTGGTGATTGTGCAGCACTTCTTAAAATGCTAGGTACACTTGATGAGAAATGGACTAGAAGGTATATCGCAGAGATTATAGTCGGTGTTGACGATTTGCACAAACGTGATATAATCCACAGAGATTTGAAGCCAGACAACATTTTGATTGACAGCAAGGGTCATCTTAAACTCACCGACTTTGGTCTATCCAAAATGGGTGTCATTGGGCGACACACCATGAGACACCGGAAAAGCAGTGCCTCTGAACACGCGATTGAGTTTTTCAGAAAGCATAATTTATCAAGCAACATTGGACAAAGTCCACTTGTCACAGGCCTGATTGATTCTCCTGATTTGGGCCCATATCATAAACGAACTTCGTCCGTTACACCATTCTCGCTCTCTCCATCAACAGAAATTCATCGCCCCCAATTTTTGGCCCAAACCACATCGAGTTCGCTTTCATCACACGAACTGATGCCAAGTACAACCATTAATAAGAAGAGAACTCGCTCTCATCATTTCCGCCACGCAAGCACCAGGTCAGATTCAGCTAGTAGTGGGGTAGATTCGCCTAGTTTAAAGGCGACATTGCCTCGAACCTCTTCAGATTCGTCATTTGCAATAGTTGACGATGAATTTACGGTCAGTCCTATACAAAATGAGGAATCTATTCACTCGTATGCTTTATTCGATCCAAATAAGGACAGCGACAACATGAAGACGTTCGTTGGCACTCCAGACTATTTGGCGCCTGAAACCATTGCTGGCGAGGAACAAGGTGAGTGGTCCGATTGGTGGTCGTTAGGATGCATTCTTTTCGAATTTTTGTATGGCTACCCACCGTTTCATGATGACACTCCTGACAAAGTATTTCAAAATATTTTGAGTGGCGATATTAATTGGCCACCTCTAAACGAAGAAGAAGACGCAAAAATCTGCCCACCACTGGCAAAAGATCTCATAAATAAGCTTTTGACTTTAGATCCAGAGCTAAGACTTGGATACAATGGTGCCGAAGAAATCAAAAAACATCCTTTTTTCGAAGGTTTAGAGTGGGACAAATTGTACGCTGAAGAGACCGACTCTTTTGTTCCAATGATTGATGATCCAGAGTCTACCGATTATTTTGATCTTAGAGGTGCTGATATGTCACAGTTCCCCAAAGACGACTCAGATGAAGACAAGGAACCACAGTCGGCACAAGATGTAGGATCTGCCAATTTGTATGGCATTCCTCAAAATTTCCAATCTTTGCCTACCACGCCAGTCATAAGTAAAAGGGAAAGACGGGGCTCAAAACTCGTTGATCCGAGCGAGTTTGGTTCTTTCCATTTCAGGAACCTCAACGTCCTTGAAAAACAAAACAAAGATGTCATCAATAGACTTAAATCAGAGCATTTGGAACATCGCAATAGCATGTCATCCTCTTCATCCGAGTCTACACCTGGAGGATACACAAAGTCTCGAGGCCTGTCAATTTCGTCTAACAAAGTCAGTCTTGGAAGTCCATTCAAGCGACCAGTATCACCGGTGACATCGTACAACCAATCTCCAAATAAGGAAAAGGGCTATTTCCATATCCAACCAAAACGGGAAGGCTCTGGATCAGCAAGTAGCTCATTTGGAAGCACTGGTGGGACTGGCACTAGTACTGGAAATCTGGAGGGTAGGCAAAGATCTCTGGTTCCTTCTCTATCGAAACAGCTTTTCCAAAAGAACGTCGGTGAAGCCTTGTACTCGCCTTCTAGTTCCGACAACGAAGACAGTTCTTCAGCATTATCCAGAGTCAAACAACGTCGTGAAAGTATGAGAAAAAATAGCATTTCTGGGATGACCATGACTAATTCGCCTTCGCAATTCTCTCAGAACCAAGCAGTGGACACATATTCAGAGCTCGATGTACTATATTGTGAGCCTATCCCAATTGTGCGACAATCTGTTGCAAAGCTCATTGAGAGATGTGGTTGTATTGTTCTTGCCATTTCTGACGGCGACGATTTGATCCGTAGAGCTACAAGCAAAGTGAAGTTTGATCTTATCTTCACAGCTTTGAGACTTCCAAAAGTCGAGGCAGTGGATGCTGTAAAATTGATCAAGTACACAAGTGGAGTCAATTCACAAACACCAATTATAGCTCTCACTGGATTTGCCAAGGAAGCTCAGGAACTGGGCGCTTTCGACGATGTCGTAGAGAAGCCAATTGACGAAAGCATGATACGAAGCATTATTCACAAATTCTCATGCGATGATACTGCTGTTGAATGGGAGTCGGAAGATTAGTATTATTTAATATTATTAGTGATACAGAATATACAAGTAGGTCGTCAGTTTCATCACCGGGTTACAATTTTTAAGGTATCAAAATTCAAGCCTTACTCTCGTTGGCATCATCAACTATTCTGATTTCTTCCTCGACAACCTCTGGCTCAGCAGAAGCGATCTCGGTAGACTCGATCTCGACGATTTCGGCATTGGCCTCTTCAGGGTTGACCTTGGCTTTCTTTGCAGCAGGTTCTTGGATCTCGGAAGAGTCTGAGCTCTCCTTTTTAGCCTTCTTGGAAAGATTGTCAGGGATATCAGAACGCAAGTAGTTCTCTGTATACCATTTAAGTTGGTTAATACTCTCAATAATATCAGAGCGGGCCGTATGGTTTGCCTGTTTTCTTGGACAGAGATTCATAAGTTTTGGGTTCTGACGCTTTCCAACCTCAGCGATTGACGAGACATCCACTAAACGGTAATGCAAGTGGTCAACCACCTTGGGGAAATCCTTCATCATGAAGAATTTGTCCATATGAATGGTGTTTCCTGCCATCAATGCTGTGCGAGGCTCTGGAATGTACGACTGGATGTATTCAAGGAGCTCTTGTTGGACCTTAGCCAAAGTATTCTGGGGGTTGGCCAACACTTTAGCTGTGAGACCAGACTTTCCGTGTTGTTCGACACACCATTCGCCCATGTTATCCAAGACTTTTTTGGGAACATGCACCGTGCTTTCGTAACCCTCTTCATCAATTATGTTCAAGTGGCCGTCGGTGATGATACAGCAGATCTCGATGATGAAATCGCGCTGGATGTCCAACCCGGTCATCTCGCAGTCGATCCAAACCAAAGGCTTAGAGATCGAATGGTTGAGGCGTCTTTTTATGGGCACGGATGGCTCGACATGGACTGGTTTAGAGCCAAAAACTCTTCTGTACAATGAGGAAAGCATTGCAAATCGGCGGTAATCAATGGGAGTATCTTCTGAAAGGTTCAATTGGGGAGCAATATCTACTACGATCTGAATCTATCTTTCTTAAGAATATTTACCTGATCTTATAAAGTTTATAATGCACAAGTGATGTTCTGCTAAGAGATGAGATGAGTGTGGAGTGCGACGTGGATCTGGAAAGTGTGGGGAGGAGCTAGGATTGCAACAAGGGTGTATTGTGATGATAGATTTTCACAAAAAAGGACGCTGAATGTTCGAGAAAGTGCCGCGTATTTAAAAAAAATATCAAATTTAAATAGAACCCTCGTAGCCGTTGGGCTGCTGTTGGGTACATCCTGCCGCCGTTGTTGCAGCCGTGTTGCCAGATGCACACTTGTACCATTTAGGGCATCATATAAACAGACAATCTGCGAGATGCATCGAGTGTAATCGGTAAATTGATAAAGGATAAAAGAGGCAAAATAAAAAAGGGGTGGAGGCGAACTGAGGAATTAAATAGAAAATCTGAATGTGGGAAAATCGTCTTCTTTTATAGTTTTGTGGTGAAGCTTGAATGGGGGCTCTACTTCTAGAAACTCGTATCCGCTTCCAGATCATGTCTTGGTCGTATTAGTTGGCTGTCAGACCAAACACTAGAAATACAAGTAAATCATCGAAGAAAACTCGAATGATCTGAGTCGGAAAACCACATCAATAAACTCAAATCTAGCCACCCCCAAGGTAATTTGCATTCATCTGGTGCCATTACACTTTCACATAGGAAGCTTGTATTGTCTATCTAAATCCTGTATCTCTTACGTACCTTACTTCCACGTTCTTTCGTCGACTCCACTGCAAAATGGCTAAAATGAACAAAAGAGATACCTTCTATTTCTGGTACCTCTTGATCCACATCCCCGTTGCCTTTTTCATCGACTGTAGTCTTGTGGTTCCCCGTCAGTTCCTTCTCCCGGTTCAGAAATACATGGTGGATCTCCATGTGGGCGCCAACAAGGACTTTTTATTGCAGTCGCCACCTTTGTGGCTCCAATACTTTGGCATGTTCGAGATGTTGTTTCAGTTGCCGCTTTTTTTCCTTGCTTCGTACCATTTGTGGAGAGGCTCCAAAAGCGTGTTAGTGGTGGTGGCCATCTACGGGTTTAACGCATTTTTCACTACAGGGGTGTGTTTGTTGTACGTTTTGACCGAGGGTGCTAACAATGGCTTGTCCGAGTCGGAGGTCTGGAACTTGTTTGGCTTGTATGTGCCATATTTTGTGATCCCATTGGCAATGATGATCGATTGCACCTACCGCGCCATGAGATTGATTCAAGAGGGTCAGCGTGCGATTGAAGCCAAGAAGAAATTATAGTTCAGCTGTTGTAGTGGACTGGGCTTGTGTGCGTTCGTGATCTTTGTCCTATCGAAACACTTACCCCTTCGCTGATAGCTCTGTTTAACTACTTTTAGATTAATTTTGAAATTATTCATTCACGGCTAGTATAGTATACTTCCAGTACATTATCATTAAGTGCTTAGGTGTACTTGTCAGTCAACTCGTCAACCAAGGCGATGTACTCAGACTCGGCTTCCTCGCTGGACTTACCCTTCTGATCCTCCCAAGCTTGCCACTTAGCCTTACCAGTGAAATCCATAATGCCTGGCTTGGCACTGCTGTTGTCACCGACGGTGGCTTGCTTGTACAATCCGTACAACAGCAACAACTCATCGGAGTTTGGCTTCTTTGGGAGCTTGCTCACGGCATCAGCCTACATAGTTAGTAACATATCGAAGAAGACCTCTTGGTGGTTGGACGTTCAATTGAGCATTCCAATGTGATTCAATTGTGGCATGTGTTTCACGTTTACAACAAGCAATTGCCGAATGAGCCAATCAATGATACTCAATTGGTAATTGGAAATGGAGATAGCACTACATTAGATGTTCAAATACATACTTTCTCAGTGAAAAGGGCGGTAACCATCTTGTAAATTAGTAGTGGGTTATTATCAACTGATAGGGAGAAAGTGGGCCTTATATAGGTTTAGTTTGGGTAAGTGCAATACGTGCAGGAGGGAACAATCATGGGGAATAACTTATACGAACTGAGAAGCGGGAGGATATGCACACGTATATTTTTGGCAATAGAAAAGACTCTGATTGGATGATTATGGGAATTTATTTGTTAAATTACTTTTTTACTGCGTGGTGGCGTTTGAAAGGACAGCTCAACATTTGACACGTTTCGGTGAGGCTGGCCCAGACCACACACCGAGGAACTCTAGACGGTCTAAAGGAAACATTACCTTCTTCTATGTTATTCTGACTATTTAAACATTGGTTGCAAGTGCTCTATCATTGTTACTTGAGAATCACTTTAATAGGAATATTTTAAAGATGAACGAAATAACTTTTGGTACAAGATGTTGAGTAGTAGAAGATGCTCTTAGAATAATGGAAAAGTCAGCCGCTGCGCGCAAGTACACTACATGACATATGCAAATTGATCTGGAGGATTCAGTGTTCTGTTTACCTACGAATTGGGAGCTAGTACTATTCTGTTTCGAGCCAAGCTGGTTTCATCATGAAATCGGCTCATTATGATTTAGACTACGCAAAGACATTCGAGAGGAACTACGAAATTACAGATAAGAACTGTCGATGGCTCCACTGATACATCAAGAATTCCTTTTCTAGACAAAATCAAAAGAGTACCTTGATACGTCTTTACAAAAAAATTCAAGCTACTACATTAATAGTCAAGATTGGCACTCAGTAAACATGAGCCATCATAGTTCGGGACTCGATCCGGTCTTTTGCAAAGGTTTCTATATGTTTTTTAGGTGTTGTGGGCAAATATTGCATAATAAAATCTATGTCGTAAACCTCTAGCCAAACAGTATTGTTCATAGCAAGCGTAGTCTTAATTCACGACCAAAATGAAGTCACGTTGGCTTGAGTTTTGAGAAATGACAGACCGATTCTAATTGGAGTCAATGGCCCAGTCTAAGGTGATGAATGTAGTCACTGGCTTTAGCTACAAGTTGAATATGGCTTGAGTACAAATTCAATTGCAACTGACAACATTTAAACGTGTTAAGTACAAGTGTTTGAGTTCTGTCGTTTCTTTTCAACAATAGCGAGGATCCGAAACATTGGAAATGCTTTTCTAATAACTGTAGCCCAAATTCTTTCCTGAACCCAAGTGTTTCGTTGTCGAAAGTAGATGGACAATTTATTGTACACCTAAGAGCAAGATTAAGACTGGCAATAGTGTGTTTGCTAGTGCAACAAACAAGAAGAATGAGCGGATAGGGAACATAGATAAGCAAACGCAATTCTAAATTAATAATCTATCACAGAGTTGCCCAATCCTTTGAATGTTGCATAGCATTCATTCGTGCTCTATCTTGAGTGTCATAGACCTACAAACTTGACCATAGTATTTTGTCCCTGAAACGAATCTCTTTGAACATGAATATATACAGAACATCGTTTTAGGTGAATATCGGTACCAGCCAACGAGCACATTAACTCTCTGAGTGATCTCGTAACTACACAGGCTGGTCATTTGCAGCCGGAGTGCACGGCTGGGCTTGGTAAGTAGAAGCTTAATTGAGACATCATTGAACTACGACAAAGCGACGCCATCTCGATATCCTCGCAGACAAAACCAAGTAAATCAAAAAGAAGGATCACATGTTCGAATGATTGCATCGTTTTTCCGGAACTCGAGTTCGTATCTCTTTCTTGAACATTCTTCATTACTCGTATTTTAAGCCCTGTGACATCAGATGCAGCCCTATTTCCCAGCCAGTTGACCACTGAATCCCTCGTCTCCGCTTCTGTCCCAAAAATATCCCATTGACTTATCTCTGATATCTAAAACGCCGTGATGAGCTACACTTTCATTTCTTTTACTGAACTTCCCCCACCAATGTTACGTTTGCAACTAGTACCACCAGCTCCCATTTACTCTACCGTCCCTCTACCCGAGAAAATCCCTTGCCTTCATATTCCGTGGTGTACAGAGTTCCGAGTTTTTCCCGATTCCGTGTTCAGCCTTCGCCCCCCAGCCTCATCCCAGCAATTAGCTGAGAAATCGAATATTCAATGCGTCAAGTTATGTAAGCGGCAGAAGCGGCCATGGTGCCTATTCAGGATAACCATCTCCGAGAGTGGGCATGCAGTAGTGGCTGCGAACCGCGCCGATTAAGTAAGCGTTTACAGATCCAGCTCGGAAGACAGAAACCACCGTACAAAGTAGAGGTTTTCTTCAATTCTTGACACTCGAGTGTTGTGCTTCATACACCGAGCACTATTTCCGTTGTTTTTCGGGCTTTTTCTGTTGAGTTTAACGCTTCCGCGAACACGGATGCGGACATCTAACGGGGCCGGCTTGCGGCTGTTCCTGTAGCAAGCGGCAATAGGGAGGTTCCGGCTTACTCAGAACCTTTGTCAGCCATAACTATCAAAGATGGCAAAAGATATATAAGTGGCGACTTTCGCTTTCAGATCTCTTGGCTCTATCCATCTGAAACAATTCTTTTAGATTCTTCTTCTCATCTGTCTATTGCGATATAGAGAATATTTCTTGATCTGACCCTGTTAGTATTTTAGTGTCAGTAACATTACAGAAGTATATCCAAGAAAAGTTTTTTGGAACCATTTCTGACCTCAAATCATTGATCAATTTTTAATTCATTTCGAATTGACACTCAATCCGGCCCGCTTTTCACTGCTCCCGTGCCGATTCTATTCCGTCGGCTATAATTCCTTACAGTTCCGACTAGTTTGCAGCCAATCACTCTAGGCCAAGGTTATTCTTTTATAACACAAGCAATTTCGCCCTTGTGCAATTGAAAATCAACCATGTGGAAAACCAAATTCGATTTTTCTCTTAACCAAGTGTACTACGAAAACACTTCCGATGGTTCTATCTCTTTCGATTTACCATGTGAGGTTCAGAACTTGAAAAGCAAGCCAAAAGGTAAGCTTTTCTCTCAATGGCAATCTCGCTTCTGTCCTGTGGCTCGCAAGTCTCTGCCAAAGTGTGATGTCGTTGCCGACTCGGCGGTTGCAAAAAGCACTACTATGCGTAAGAGCTCTACCATTAGCTCCGACAGCTCTACCCTCGTGCAATCTTCTCCTTCTGAGACTTTTCAGCCATTGCTTGAAGCTCGTCCTAGTTACAGATCCTCTTCCCCTAGTCTGATGTCCTCTGAGGGCGCTTCTGACTCCACTAAAAGATACACTACAAAGCCATCGAAGACCAGTCCGCGCGATCTGTATGGATCTGAGCCTCGCTCGCCCACTTCTCCAAAAATGAACATGCTGGCATACTTTCCTCTCCTCACCTCTAAATATCAACACCATTTTGCCCACATGGATGACACCAACATGTGGCCTGCAACTTTGGATGTTCAGCTGAGGCTTCTGGAAGGCTATGAGTCAGACATTTCCAGCGAATCCGGTTGCGATTCCGTGCGCTCTTTCTACTCCGAGCTTCCAAGAAATGAGGTTTACTATGATGAAGAATACTCTGTCTATGTTGACCAACACATGGCTCTGGGAGATCGTGAACGCGAAAGAAATGAGCTCCGTCTTCAAATTCTTCAAGAATTGTATTAAGTAGCTGCAGTGGCAGCATCGTCATTTCGCATCAGTCTTAGCATTGGCATCACTTTGCCTTTAGTGGGATCCATACTGGTTGTGACCCACGCCTTTATACATATATAGCTTTCAATTCTATTTATACTCGATAATTTCGATGTAGTACTACACAAGATAAAGCTACAGAAGTTGAGGCTACAGAAATTATTTTCATTAATGTACATATGTGGTAGTATTAGTTCTTTCGCCGCCTAAATGTTGACTGGGACAAAATCAACGTCAACCTGGGAGATTAGCTTGTCGAAGTATCCCAAAACACGATACGTCGAAGAAGCAATGCGCTCTTCACGTTCATTCTTCTCGGCCATTAAATTGTCGAAGTTATCCCGAGCATCTTGCAAGGCTTTCTGATTTTCTTCGTTAACCAAATCTTGGTAGAAAATTCTGGTTGTGGTCTTCAATCTTGAGAACGGATCACCGTCAACGGCATCGGCTGTTTTACGCAAGACAGAGGACTTCACCTCGGCTTTTCTGATGTTTGTCAGATTCAATTTACGGTTTCTCTCGTTGACCTTGGACATGCTGGCCGAAGAACTCTGCGAGGACCGCTCGTTCTCTTTGTACAAAACAGCTTCGAGACTTCTTAACTTCTCGCGGAGCACCTTTACACGCTCCACGTCATTTTCTTGCTTTGCGACACGGATCTCATCCATCACCTTGGATTTTTGATAAACGGCATCGTATGATCTGATTCCACCGTTCAACTCTTTTTTGCGCTCTACCATCTCATCAATGTCCTTACTTGAAAGACCACTGTTCATCAATTTGTGGAGTTGCTCTGCTTTTTCGGTAACGGAATCGACATATGGAGCCTGCTCATTGGTCTTGGCTAACTCAGCAAGGTATCTTTCGAACTCCTCTTCTGTAATGTCGCTGTCGCTGAAGATGTTCAATGGGAATTCTTTCTTTTGGTTGCTGTTTTGACTGACTAAAAGGTACATGTCAGTTTTGTTGCCATTCAACTTGTATGGTTTGTGAGGATGTGTCACCACTTGTTCAATTTGAACAGCTCTGTAGATGGGATTGCGTGTACGTCTGTCAACGCCAACATTGATTTTACCAAATGTGTGCTCGACTGCATCAGCAAAATCACGGTAGTAGAGGAACTTGCTCAAGAAACTGCGACCCACACGAATATTGTTGATATGACGAGCAGTGGCCTTCTCGAAACTTTTAGGCTTGAATCGAGACTTTCCGCTACCCCAGACCACGCTTTCCTCTCCATAACCCTTAATATCGTCTGGGTCGTACTGGTCATCATCCTCCTGTTCGTCTTGGTCATCCTCTTCTTCTTCGTCTTCGTCGTCACGATAATCGTCACCGTCGTTTCTACGAGACTTCTTTTCTCTCTGTTTCCGTAACTCGCTCAATTTATCCAGCTTAGAGTTCCGCAGCGATGACTTCTCGATATTTCTGCTCGAAGAACGTGTCTTCTTCTCCACACCTTGTTGTCGCTGCTGCTTCATACGCTGTTGCAAGTACTTTTTCTCATTGTAGCGGTCCATCTCCTGGGAACGGTCGAAAAGTGTTTGCTCACGTTCTATCTCGTCCATCTCGAGCAAAAGCTCCCGGTCCGCTTCATCTTTATACTTTCCTTCCAAGGGGTATGGATTAATCAAATCATGTTCGCCCTCATCATCATCTGAAGCAGCATCTTCGGAATCCTGCTCAACAGTAACATGATCTTGGGGCTCATAATCATCTTCGTCTTCTTCTTCTTCTTCGGCGTCGTCGTTTTCATCGGCTGCATCTTCAGACGAAGTTTTGGCCCGTTTTCTTCCCGAATTGTCTGTTTTAGCCCGCTTCAAGGGCACGTCCAGCATGTTCTCCTCGGAGCCAGAGTCAGCACCCGCAAGGGCCAACAAATCGTCGTCTAAATCAGACATAAGTGGTGAATGTAAGTTGTAGTGGTTGGAAAGTGGGAGTGGAAGACCTGTACCTCCGCGACATATTTCACAAAAGAATTAAACTTGGAACAGGAAAGCGGATTGATTGAAATGATTTCTAAAGCTCGAGAAAATTGAACTGTTTTATTTTTTGTTGAACCTTTTTTTTTTTCAATTGACACATTGCCAAAAACGTTCTTCTAGTTGTGTAGCTGCTTATTAGTGATAAGTGCATCGATTTAAGTGATACATGGTGGTTCTAGCAGGAATGTAGTCAGTCAGATTCACGGTAATATCTCCTTTTGCAAAGACGTTAAGTACATCTACTCAGATCTATTTCTTCATAGCTACATTAGATTTCGGGACTTTGTATTACATGACATAATAACATACTGCTACTATCACCACACAGTAATGTGCTGCAGCCTCAGCGCTAGATGTACAAAAATGGAAAGAGGGCTTAACGCAATCTTCTGGCCTCACGCTCAGACTCCATCAAGCACAAGATGTCGTTCTCTCTGACTGGGCCCTTGACGTTTCTGACAATGGTTCTGGAAGAGTCCTCCAAGAACTCAACTCTGACCTGGGTAACACCACCTCTGGATCCGGTTCTACCCAAAACCTTGATAACTTTAGCAAGAGTGACTGGAGTCTTAGTGTCCTGGATGTTAGTATAAAGACGACGGTTGGATATGTCTGTGATCAGATCAAAGAAAGACAGAAGGCACAATGTAGAAGCAGTGTAAACTTTGTTGTTGAAAAGTTTATCCCGAGAAAACAGAGCTATAGCAAAGAACTCTAAGTTTCAGAAGAGAGGGGTACGCTACGAGGTCAGCGAGAGGGAAGAGCTTCGCTCCATCTGCTGAGATATGTTTCTCTTGTGTGAGGCGGTCATTTGGATAATGTTGATTTCATTTTGTAGTGAGTTCTAGGTGAGCTTTAGGGGTTTGTGCCCTAACACAAACGAAGCACTCAAAAGCAACGTGTTCATGATCATGCAAAAAGGAAGATGGGATAATATTACAGCGGTGTTCTTGCTGGGTTTCTGAGACTATTGATCACAGTGGAAGACTTATTGCAAATGGTGGCACATACCATGATGATTGTAGTATAAGGAGAGAAGAGGATTAGATTTGAAAATTTTTTGTGTAGCTAGTGTGAGAAATTGGGCACACACGACTATGAGGAAAAGGTCAGAGAGGGCGTGTGCGGGGCCAAAAGTCACGTGCGACACTTTTGGTGCAGAGACATGAAAAAATTCATGGGAGATGATCGTGGGGAATTTTTCAATATAATTTATTTCAGTTCTGCTTTTGCGAAAAAGTGGCGTTTTTTAACCGCTCTTTTGGTCTACGAGGGCTATTTGTCCATGTTGAGGTGTGAGTGGCTGTAGCGTTGTGCGACGCAGTGTTTCAGATTCACAATACTCAGTAGGCAAATAATTTACTAGACTGAATATCAGTTTTTTAGTGTGGTAAATTTTTCAGTGTGGAAACAACAACTCAAGGTTAATAGTTCAAGTTTTGGACCAAAAGTGTTAATTCAGAAATTGTAGCAGCAAACCAAGATGGGTCAACACAACACAACTAGTCATCATTTTCTATCGCTCAAAGTGTTGTGATTGAATAAGCTTTAAATTTCATGTCCATCCCAAATCCGATGTCACTTCCATCTCGATCAATCGGAAGTGACTAAGCGATAAATGTCAGCCGCCCACAGCGCAGTGGCTGCAAATTACGAAGCAATGGACAATTTGAAACCCCTGATGAGAAATCTGAGGAAGCGAAATCAACAACTAAGATTGCGCCCCTATGTGGCCTCTACGTGGCTTCTTCTGCTTAAGCCTCGGTTGTTTTCCCTTTGCGACCCCAACAGTTCTGATGTGAGACAATCAGTTGTCACAAAGCATACATCACACACCACACATGCCTTATACCTCATACACATAATCACTAGAGCCTTATATAATTTGGCAGTATGTACTATGATCGCAACCACGAAGCCCAGGAAATCCGTTCTAAAGCATAAACCATGATGAAATGAAAATATAAAACAAAATCCTTCTAGTGCGAAGAATCTATTTTCCTCATCTCACAATCGCACCATCGCTCTGTTGGCCCAAAAAAATCCCCTAGCTCTCATATTCGCATTCGATTATTCCATTACATGCACCATACACACTAATACATGTGTCGCCCTGCAGGTAGATGTATCAGGTCTACTATTATCACCAACACAGCATCATTGTTGTGGACCGGCATACACCTATATAAGGCAAGAATCCCGTTTGCCACCACCCGTGTTCGGAAAGTATAAAAGACAGGAATCTGCCATCGCCAGAAATCGTCATCCTCTTTTGCATTTCATCTTTTAATTTTCATTCCATCCTCAAATTCTTTGCAGCGGGCCGTTTCTCCGTTCGCTTATTACATTCTACTATCAATAGATCATGTCTGTTTCGGAGCCAATTAATCACCCGAACGTGCCTCTAAAGGATACGAAACCAACATACACTTGGAAAACTTCCGTTGGCGATTGGTTTCGACACCTGTGGAGCAAAAACTTCTCTGACGCAGCGGTTGAGAATAGACTTCTTTCTCATTTGCCCTTCTATCCTCAATCAGATGGCAAAAGAGTAGCACAGATTATCGACACAGATCTCGGCGACGGCAACCTCGTGCACGAGTTTCTCGTGGAGAATATAGAACAGCCCGACGCGGCGCGCTCGCTCTCCACCACCAATACCGTGAAAGATATTGTTCTTGTGCATGGTTATGCGGCTTCTCTTGGATTGTTCCTAGAGAACTTCTCTGACTTGTCGTCCATTCCGGGCGTGAGGCTCCATGCAATCGATTTGCCGGGCTTCGGATTCTCGTCGAGACCTAAGTATCCTAATTTTGCTCGCGAGACTAAAGAGGATGTCTTTGAAAATGAGGATTGGTTCATTGACCGTTTGGAGCAGTGGAGAAAGAAGCGTGGTATCGAGCGCTTTGTGCTAATTGGCCATTCCTTTGGAGGCTACTTGAGCTGTGCATACGCTATGAAGTACAACACAAACCTTATAGATGCGGCCACGGGTGTTTCACAGCGCATGATAGAGAAATTGGTGCTTGTCAGTCCAGTCGGTGTTGAGCGCCACGATAAAGCTCTCACAGCTCCTGCCCCGGGGAAACCAATGGCTGGGGATGATGAATTGCCAAACCCTATAGAAGAAGTCACACGGAACCAAGAAGAGATTGTCCATGAGGATCAAGTAAGTCATGGTACAACTGTCAACTCTTCGCGCCTTGGTGCAGCCAATTCTTCGATTTCCTCGAATGAGCAGGACGCCGAGCCTCAGTCTGCCACGAAGCGTCTGGCAGAGTCAACGAGTAAGACCAGCAACATGTTGAGATGGTTGTGGGACCACAACTGTTCTCCTTTCTCCATCACGCGAAACATTGGCCCTGCGAGATCGAAAATGGTGTCGATGTGGACCAGTCGTAGATTTTCGCACGTATACTTCTCAGATCCTACCAAGTTTCAGAGCATCCACGACTACTTCTACCGAGTGTTCAATGGTGCGGGAAGTGGTGAGTATGCCATCACCAGAGTTTTGGTCTGGGGAGCCTTGGCAAGACTCCCGCTTCTCGATCGTTGCCCCCAGAAATTCGTCAAGATGGGTCTTCCGACACTTTGGTTGTATGGAGATAACGACTGGATGGATGGCAAAGCCGGCTTAGAGATGACCGAGGAAATCAATCAGCTTTCGCGCCAGCAAGGTAAAGGAACTTTAGCATACTACGGTTTGACTCCTAGCGCTGGTCATCACTTATACCTTGATAACCCCAAATCATTCTCGAAACTGATCTTCGACTTCCTCAACGTTCAAAAGTGACTACGGCAGCTCGGCCGAGCACGTCTTCCTCTCATTTAATTCAGCAGCATATAAATTATAATAGATTATCATCAGTATTCAATTTATGTAACAGAGACCAGATGTGCTACTTCGCATGCAATAAACAGAGTTAAGAGGAGGCGATCTACTTCATTCTATTTTGACACAATTTACTTTTCTCTTCTTTATTTTTTTTTGTTCTTCTTTTGTTTCATACCAAATTTGGTCAATCGCTCTTTTTGTGTTTCTGAGGTCATGTGAGCATATCTAGTGAGGCTCCATCTGAAACTCTTCTCTTCTCCTAATACTTCTCAATTAACCACATAAAAATGGCCACCGACGAAGAATTAGCCGCCCTCTTCAAGAAAATTGGGTTGGCTGACAAAAAAGCTGCTGACGTAGTCAAGAACAAAAAGGTCTGTGACTCGTTTGTTTCCATCATCGATGAAGGAAACCTCACGTCAACCACCGATGAGAAGAAATTGAACTTGTTGCAAACTTTGGCTGTTGAGAGCAAAGCCTTATCTTCAGATGAAGAAGTTGCTGCTAGAAAATTAGTTACAGACGCCGTTTTGGATGGTTCTATCAAGACCACTTTGCAAGTGACCGAAGCAGTCTCCTATGTGAAACAGAATGGTGCCAATTCTACCGTTGAGGGTTTGCATGTGGCGGCCGGTGTGGGCGCAGAGCCCTCTCGTGAACAGGTCAAGGCCGAGATCTTAAAGTACATTGACAGTAACCGTAGTGCCGTAGAAAGCAAGAGATACGCAGGTGTGCCAGCATTGTTGGGTGAAGCCAAGAAGCTTTCAAGCTTGAAATGGGCTGCACCAGCAATGTTCAAGCCTATCATTGACGAGATTGCTCTTGAGATCTTTGGTCCTAAGGATGAGAGAGATGTGGTGAAGAAGGAGAAGAAGAAGAAGGCTCCTGCTCCTGAGAAGAAAGCTGCTGCTGCTGCTGTTGTTGAGCCTGAGAGATCGATGTACTCAGAAGGTTTCTTGGGTGACTTGCACAAGCCTGGTGAGAACCCTCAGGCCTACCCAGAGTTGATGAAGGAGCACTTGGCTTTCACGAAGGGTAAGGTTTTCACTCGTTTCCCACCAGAGCCTAATGGATTCTTGCACATTGGACACTCCAAGGCCATTATGGTAAACTTCGGCTATGCCAAATATCACGGTGGTAACTGCTACTTGAGATACGATGATACCAACCCCGAAGCCGAGGAGGAGATCTACTTCCAACAAATTAAGAGCATGGTCGAGTGGCTCGGCTTTGCGCCTTGGAAAATTACCTACTCCTCCGACTACTTCGATCAATTGTACGAGTTGGCTGAAAAGTTGATTTTGTCTGGTAAAGCTTACGTTTGCCATTGTACCGCCGAAGAGGTGAAGGCGCAAAGAGGTATGAAGCCTGACGGAACCTTGGGTGGTGAGCGTTTCCCATCCCCATACAGAGACAACACCGTTGAGAAGAACTTGGATGAATTCCGCAAAATGAGAGACGGCTTCTACAACCCGGGTGAAGCTACTCTTAGAATGAAGCAAGACATTAACTCTCCATCGCCTCAAATGTGGGATTTGGTGGCCTACCGTGTCTTGAACGCCCCACATCATAGAACTGGCGACAAATGGAAGATTTATCCTACTTACGATTTCACCCACTGTTTGGTCGATTCCTTTGAGAACATCTCCCACTCTTTGTGTACAACCGAGTTCAGACTTTCTAGAGAGAGTTATGAATGGTTGTGCGATGCTTTGCATGTCTACAGACCACAGCAAAAGGAGTACGGACGTCTTAATATCACCGGAACTATCATGTCGAAGAGAAAGATCGCTAAGTTGGTCAATGAAGGATATGTTAGAGGCTGGGACGATCCTAGATTGTTCACCTTAGCCAGTATCAAGCGTCGTGGTGTTCCACCTGGGGCTATTTTGTCCTTCATCAACACTTTGGGTGTGACTACCTCAACAACCAATATCCAGGTTATTCGTTTCGAAAGTTCCGTTAGACAATATTTGGACTCCACAACACCAAGATTGATGCTTGTGTTAGAGCCAATCCTTTGTGAGGTTGAAAACGTACCAGAGGACTTTGCCGAGGAGGTTGAGATGTCTTACAAGCCTGGCTCCGATGCCAAATTTGGTGTCCGCAAGTTGACCTTCACCAAAAGATTCTACATTGATAGAAGCGACTACAGAGATGAGGTTGACAAGGAGTACTTCAGATTGGCGCCAGGTCAACCTGTTGGTTTAATGAAGGTTCCATACAATGTCAGTGTGAAGGAGGTCGTGAAGGACGACTCCGGCAAGGTCACCAAGATCATTGTCAACTATGATAATGACAAGAAGTCTAAGCCTAAGACATACATTCAATGGATTAGCGAGAAGAATGCTAAGCCTGTGAAGGAGGTCAGAATCTACAACCAACTTTTCAAGAGTGAGAACCCAAGCGCACACCCCGATGGATTTTTGAGTGACATCACCGAAAACTCCGAGGAGGTTGTCAAGGACGCTCTCATTGAAGCTAATGGTCTTAAGGAGATCGATGAAAGATCGCCTTTGAACATTGGTATTGATGGATCCGAGTTCAACATTCTGGAGAAGAAGGGACCTGAGACTGTCCGTTTCCAAGCATTGAGAATTGGCTACTTCTGTGTAGACCTGGACAGCACTGGCCAGGACTTGGTTTTGAACAGAATTGTTTCGTTGAAGGAGGATTCTTCGAAGAATTAGGGGTGGGTAATAGATCCAACATAATACTTAATACACAATCATTAAATGAATGAAATGCGAAATTGATCTTGTAGCGCGTAGTTTGTTGGTTAGATTATCTTGCTGTGAACCATGCGAGATTTATTTTCAATTTTTATTTCATTTAATTATTGGTTTCTAAATTCAAGGGTTGGTATCAAAGCCTGTCAAAATAACAAATCGACAAAACATACTTAGATTTCGAACAATGATGAAAACTCAAAAAAACAAGAGGCAAAGATGAAAATACGAAAACAAATTAAGGAAAAAAGAATAAATATCTTGTACTACAGTTAACTCTGAATTTCTGAAGGTCTCTTTGTACAAGTTCAATTCAACGAGCGTGGTCCATTCTCTAGACCTGATCCACAAAAAGCTGTAAATTAAATGAGACAAAAGAGAAAACGCCGCACACCCCGTAAATTCTATCGAACAAATTAAACACCCCGTACCATCGATCTATTTTGCACCCATATCCGGAGCTCCCCGCACACAGGCCAACAGAAGCCCGGGTCACGTGACGCGCCGATTGGGACAGTGGGACCGATCGTGATTGGTCCATATCCCTCAGATCGAGACCCTCAGAATCTAAGCCCCGCCTCTCCAACTGCATCTATCACCACGGAACCCTGTCGCCTACAGGGATGAACTAGAGGGCAAAGACTGTTATCCTGCAGGACGACGTAATCTTTTGCATAGTGTGATTTGTTGCCGACCCGCCGTGACGGTTTCTGAAAGAACCTAGGTTTCTCTTGTAAAAAAAAACACACTTCATTTTTTGAGTTTCGAACTTTCGCGAAACCTCGTGTCGTCCGTTTGCGATCTCTAGGTGTGGCCGGTGTGCTCTTTCTTCCCGCTCCCTATACTCTGGTTGGGTACCCTTTGTCAGAAGCATAAGTGTCTATTTGTGGCTGAACGCTTTGTCTTTCAAGCCTGTGGATATTAAATTTGAATTCCTCTCCTTGCGAAGAACCCGAGAGTACCTTTTTTGGGCTCGAATATCCCATTTTTGACAGAATACGGATCCACATACCATGTCTCAACATCAAAAGTCACCCGAAAAGCAACCACAACCACAAGAGGCTCCCAAAGACCGTGAGCCCGTGTATGTTGCAAGTAATCTAGTTAATAGCCTCAAGACCACGCCCGAGGAGGGCCCCACAGCTCGTTATTCAGATGTTCCACCGCATTTGCTTGATCCTCATTTGAAGTTGAAAACCGGTCCTATCAGGCCACTTCCGGCTGTCATGTCGCCGCTCCTGCCTCACCTGTCGACCGGCAATCTGTCGCAACAGTTGGCGCCCACTTTGCGCCTTAATCTGGACTTGTCGAAGGAGTTCGGCTTGGCAGGCCCTGCCTCCGCCTCAGGATCGTTGTCTCTGACACCAAAGCCTGGCCTTTCGTCCGCCAACTCGGAGCTGAGGACATGGGGCCATTCCGTGTCCTTCTGCGAGACTGATCTGCAAGACAGAAGTCGGAGATTCACTATCTCAGCGCATCCCCTGTCTGTTCATTTGGCCGGGCCAGTGAGACTGAACTCGATCCAACAGATTCCTCAAAGAAAAGTTTCGTATACGGAAAATTCTGCCGAGATGCACAATGTTGTACCTAGTAACGCACCTTTCGCAGCTAACAGGTCCACTGAGGCTCCGTTCCTGATGAACTACATCTCAAATAGGGCCACATCACCTACAGCAATGGATCCAGTTCTGAGACCTCCTGTTAGTTACTCTCCTTCACCCATGCCCTCCAGAAATAATTCTGGTCTCCATATTGTCTCTGGTCTCTCCACTCTGAAGGTGCCAAACAACAACTTAGCCAGTCAATTGAGTGGCTTGAACATCGTAACATCGCAAAGTAGAGAGTCCATCTCGTCAAGGAGGGGTTCTAGACAGGGATCGGAAGGTGTTGTCACGCCAATTTCGATTCTGCGGAAGAACTCTTTGACCAAGAAGTCCAATAAGACCTTGGTGCTGTCTCCAACCGGGCCTCCTGTACCTTTTCAACAGTTTTTGACAAAGGAGGACGACAAAAAAATTCATATTTTGTTGGCCTGTACTGGAAGTGTTGCTACCATTAAGGTGCCTATGATCATCGATAAGCTTTTTCAACTCTTTGGCCCCAACAAGATCTCCGTCCAATTAGTTGCCACCAAATATGCATGTCATTTTTTGAAGGGCTTGAAAATCCACAAAGATGTTAAAATATGGAGAGATGAAGATGTTTGGACAAACTTAAGGGAATGGGACGCCAACGCAAACACAACCACCACTCCCACCACTACAAGCGATCCGTTGTCAAAGAAGCAGAAAACTCCGTATGACAAGTTACTTCTAAACAACGAACTCCGGAAGTGGGCTGATATCATGTTAATTGCTCCTCTTAGTGCCAACACACTAGCGAAAATGGCCAACGGTCTTTCAGATAACCTCTTAACATCTATTGTGAGAACATGGGGACCTACCGGAGGCTGTGGTCCAAATTGTGCGAAAAAGCCTGTTCTAGTGGCTCCAGCGATGAATACATACATGTACACCCATCCTCTTACAAGCAAGCACTTGAAAATCTTGAGTCTGACAGAAGAAGGGTTTGGTATGGAGATTTTGAAGCCTGTTGAAAAGGTGTTAGTTTGCGGAGATATTGGCATGGGAGGAATGCGCGAATGGCTGGACATTGTTGACCAATTAAGGCGTAAAATCAAGACTCTCGTAGCAGAGAAAGCGGCATTGATGGGCTCCTCAATCAGTGAAGATGTCGTTGAGGAGAAAGAAGAGAACGAAGATGATGACGACGATGAGAATGACGAGAACGAAGATGACGAAGAAGATGATGATGATGACGACGACGATGACGATGACGATGATGACGATGATGACGACGACGACGATGATGATAACGAAGTCAATAACGATGACGACGTTAATGAATCAATGGAACAAAACGTCAACCCTACGGCAGCGCGTTTTGTGAAGAATGATTCTGCCGCCAAGCCTACCCAAACTGGAATGGACTTGCCCTTCGATAGCGACAAACAAAGAGCACCAATGTCTCGCTCAGTTTCGATACTAAGTCTGAACAAGGTTAAGCGCCCAGAAGCTGGTGAGGGTTTGCTATTCGAGTTTACGGAAGACCGGCCGTCCGGAATGGCCACCGTCAGCAGTGGCCCATTATCTTCTGAAGTCCAATCAATCATTTAAATACCATGCATAGCCTAATGTTCAATACAATTGTCAATTGTAAGTATTTACAGATCTATAGGGAGTTTTTGCTTGACAATGTCAAGAGACTAGGTTCCACTGAGCCTCGAAGATACAGTATCTGCTCTTGGTTCCATCTCAAAATCATTTCTCGGTATTTGTCAGATGATGGCTCACATTCAAGGAACTCTTGTATGTGTTCGAATTGTTTAGCAAACCCGACATTGTAGAGAAAGCTATCGACCAAGTCATCTTCTTTTGTGGGAATAATTTTGGAATCCATTACATCCAAAAATGCTTTGAGTTTATGACGCTGCTTCAAGGTACTGAAGTTTTCAGGCATCCGCAGTCTGAGAGAAGATATATCGTAGGGTGAGAACTGTTCATCCTCGATCCATGAGTATATAAGCAGAGCTCGCATTTCCTTTGAGCGTGCTGGGGTCATTTTTGCCTTTTTGGTAACAAATCTCGAGAGCCAGAAGTTCACCAACTTGTTAGGTCTTATAGGAAAGATCACAGTTTCTTCCTTGTTGGGGTTTAATCGAGCATTCAACACCGCATAAATCATGTGCTCCAACATGTAGCTTGCTAACACGGGTGGTAAAGCGGACTTGTTGTACTTATTCTGAATTCGCTGACTTTCGATAGTGATGACGTGAGGGACGAAGTCCTGGGACAAGAGAATCTCATCAACGACTGACACCGCCAATCTAGACAAATACAGCTTGGAATCTACAGTATCGCTGATAATCAAATCAACAACCTCTTTCAAGTGATACTCCTGACTGGACGGTACTTTGTGCACGTATCTCTTGTAGATTGGATCAAGTTTTCCGTATCTAACATTGAGATCAGAGACATCCCAGTTGTGCAAGGTGGCGACATTTTTGTCGTACGACATTTTGCAATAGGCAAAGTTCTTCAATCCAACGTCCACCGACACCACGCGTAGTGGCTCATTTCTACGAATGTTTGCGACCTTTATGAACGGATCTAAGGAATGTGTCATGGCATCGATTCTTAGCTGTTTGTTGACCGACGTCAGCAGCCCCAAGTTGATTGCCAAGCTATTGAGCATATTGGCGTTTAGGCCCATCATCTGTTTCCTTATTTGTGGCGTTAGGGACATTTTGGTTTTGTAATTAGGATTAATGTGGGAGAAGAGTACCTAAGATTAGAGAGGAGATGGGGTTGAAGGAAAACATGTCGCATGTATCAGCGAATTGGTTGAAGTTGTTGAGATTTGATTTGATGGAGCAATGTGATATAATTACCACTCCTTGTAATAAATTTCAATATTGCTCGAGGCATAGTTTCTGTCTGTGTCAATGAGCAGACTCATTGGAGTGGATAAAGTAGGAATCGGAAACGAGAAGGAATTTCCTTTTCGATTTGAGCAATTTAATTTTTTCCAACTCTTTATTTTATTCTTTCTTTTTAGCTCCTTTTTCCTGCTGAAACATACAGCGAGGATCTCTATTGATGGATTATCGAGGAATAAGGACTTCAGTTGAAACACTACTACCGCCTTATCTCAATTAGGCAACCACGCCTCATTCCATATCCTCAAAGAAAACGATAAGATATGATTCTGAAACACGTCTTGGTATGCAACGGCCCTTGATAGCTCCTTTCAGAAAACACGGTCAGATTCCCAACTGGGTATAGTAATGGACGCGAATAGGAGCGCATGCATGGGAGAAAAAGTGTCAATGGTTGAGGTAACAACGGGCGGAATGGGGGGAGAAAGGAGGAGCAGCGAGAATTGATAAACTTGACCTGGTTAGTTCCAAAATGGCGACGTTTCTTTTGTCCTGACGTGTTTTTTTTTCTCGCGTATTACACTATACTCTATCACTTTGTTTGGAGGAAGCTCCTGAGAATTTGCAGCCAGTCCCCCTGGCAATACACATAACCAGTGGGGCCTGGGGACCTGGTCAAACACGGTGGAAACCGAGTTCAAGACCATGTGGTAGGTGACATAATTTCATATGCCGTAAATCTCGTTGCTGGGGATATTCACGAATGTAGGCAGTATGACTAACCGAACGTCTTCGAAATTGATGGAACTGTGACTACTTCAGAACAGAAACCATGGAGACAAAGAGCCACGAACGTTAGAAACAAAAAAAAAGAGTACTGTAATCATTCAGATATGAAAACACAAGAAATTAAATTCATATCCTAGGCACAAACAATTGTAATCTATCTACGACACAATTAACAACCCGCCACTCATGCCCTCGCCAACGCGATTAGATAAAGCGCGGTTCTATAGTTCCAGGCTCGAACAGATAGTGCCCCATATTCCGCATCAGGTATCGCAACCGACTATCTGCAGGCCGGCCACACTGGATAACTATTACTCACTACAGATGCAGCGAAATCGCTGTGGTAAAAGCAGAGACTGTTGCTTTTGATAATTATGTATCCAGCCAAATTGCTGGTGGCTGTACCGTCTGGCAGGTCAGCAAGCTGCACACAAGGACAGGTTGAGATACCAGATCGGGCCCTGTAGTTTCTTTTTCAGGATAAGCTATTTTTATCCCGAGCCACAATCAATTAACGTCCCTGAAAGCACACGCATGGAAAACGAGAGAATAGGCAATCGGATATAACGCACGAGCTATTGTCTCTGATAGTATTGGTACGTCCACCAATATTCTATTTGGTGATATTACTGGATGCTGTCGCCAATATCCCAAGTGCTAATTATAGAGAAATCAAGAATAGGGACTCCGGATTCACCTCCGTCCATCCCGCCCTGAAT
Organism: Australozyma saopauloensis; assembly: GCF_035610405.1. Taxonomy (NCBI): domain Eukaryota; kingdom Fungi; phylum Ascomycota; class Pichiomycetes; order Serinales; family Metschnikowiaceae; genus Australozyma; species Australozyma saopauloensis. The sequence continues at coordinate 252,263 of NC_086132.1, forward strand.
AGACAAAAATTAATTGCACCCAGGTGCAAGTGGGGGATAATTGAAAGACTGGAACCTTCTGTGGTAGCGAAAAAGCAATGGTAGGCCCAGTATTGCCCGTCCTGTAGATACGCGCGCGATATCACCTACTTTCCATGCAGGTAGACCCCCAAAAGCAGGCAATGCTCAGGTATCAGACGGATTGTCTGCAGGCTCGGTGCTGTAAAGTCGCGGAACATCGCCATCTTTCTGCAGTCCGTGCACCACTATCCGCAACCAATTTATGGGGATTTGAGGTGTTATACAGGGATTTCACCACCGCAGACTGCAGGTACCCGCCTGCGGCCGCGGCTTGGACGCGCGGAATTCTCTCCTGTGCCTCCATAGATTGTGCCTTCACAGTATATAAAGGGGGCCAAGGATCCCGTATCGTACTTCTTTTTTTTTCTTCAACACATCCGTTCGTTCTATTATCACAATGCAATTCAAGTCCGTTGTCCTCGCTTTGACCGCTGCCGCCGCCGTTTCCGCTGCTAACAACTCTACCTCCTCCTCTTCCAAGGCTGCCGCTGCTGGCCAGGTCGTCAACGTTGGTGTTGCTGGTGCCGTTGCCGCTGCTGGTGTTGCTTTGTTGTTGTAAGTGTATTAATCTTATAGATTTAATCAATAATTGTTAGTTATTTTCGTTGTAGGTGTATTCCTTGATTCTTGTAGATAGTTATTCGGTCCCATTCTATACTTAGTAATGGGCCAACCCTAGTGGCTTATCGGATTTGAGGGATTAAGCACGTTCCATAGGGATATCTAGTTGATCCAGCCTCCATCAACAAATCAATCATGAATCAATGGGCTGAATCTATGGATCACATCAACAGATCTTATTAAATCACATCTCTTATTCTTGTACCTGTGTCTCGGATCTGATAGAGTTGGGACCTACATTGCTACTTACTTCGACTTTGAGGAAACCGATAAATGTAATCTACCACTCCACAAATTAAATCCAGAATCTTTCAATTTCCTAGTCTTGATTCATATTTCTTGTTGCATCTGCCAAAGTTAGACCCATTGAACCACTCAATTTGGCTCATGTAACGAACACAATCTCTCCACCCCTCGGCAACAATACTTCCAGAATCTGTGGATTTACTTTTTCTTTTGATCTATACTCTTATCTACTCCTTTGGTCTTGATTTAGGTCCCCAGTTCTTGGTGGGATTCTCCTGATACCGAACCATCTTCACCTTTCTTAATTTAGATATGCTTTCGCTCACCTCGTTGGAAGTATGGAAATCTACCACGTCATTCCGTGGAACCGTCTGTAGAAGCCTGTGTCCCACCATTCCACTAGTAAGATTGGTGCTGTTGCCCAAATCAGCACTAAGCTTATCAACCTTCTCTTGTAGCTTTTGCTTCTTTGCCTCGTCTGTTTCGCCTTCTAATTTGCCCTTCGTAGTCTCCAACAACTTCTCGTTGCTTACCTTCAACCATTCGATACCCACTTGTAGCACCTTCTCCCAGGGGGCGTCTGTCTTGAGACAGTTCTTCTTGGCATGGGTAAGAGATACACGGAAGCCCAAATTACCAATTGCCTTCGCAAAATCATCAATTGGCAACGGTGGCGCTTTCAAAAGACTACACAACTGATTGAGGTTGAAGTAAAATGGTGACAATGGCAATTCATGTTTGGCCAAGGTCAACATGCCCTTGATCCGCTCACGAGTCCCGTATACAGCAGAATCGGCATCCTTATTGATTGCTAAAACTTCATCGATGAACTCGGGACAATGTATGGCACCGCCCCACATTGGTCCAGCCAAATGGAACACACGGTCGCAGAAATTACAGTTTTCGCCTGGAATCTGTGCAATACGCGGTGTCTGATGATGCTTGCCAGTCTCTCTACCAAGTCTTTGGTCAATTTGATGGCCACATCCCACACAGTGGTACGTAAGCATTGTGTTTGCAGCCAATGACTTAACCTTCATTGGGCTGGTGGTGACCCTGACAAATACACGAAAGTAGTAGTCAATGCTCAAGCTGAGCACAGGCTCGATTGCCTTTTTATACCTGGCGGCGGCGGCGGCAATCGTGCCCAACATGAGTCTGATTCCCGCCTCATGGTTCAGTTCCAGGCCCATAGAAGTATTACCAAAATTGTTGCCTCCGTAGAGTGCAAAACACTTTTCAGGATATCCATTTCCGGCCAAGACTCCAGCATCAGTGCATGTCACCATGAGAAGCCCGTTATCTTTGACCAGCTGCACAGCACTATCAAGGAAGGGAGCTGCTGTGCCGTAAGGATCTAAGTCAACAACGTGGAATTTTTCGCTATCAGCCAAGGAGCCCATGTATTTGATGGCATCGCCTTGGTGGCCCACGACCTTATTTTGGAGGCCATTGTATTCGGCGCTTCTGGTGATGGATGCAACAGCATCTGCCAACAAGTCATTCGCAACAACACGAGACACTTGAGGAACTTCATGGCCATAACGAATGGCACGGAGTCCAGTGGCCAGAAGCGCTTCAAGAATTCGCACAAATGGTGGGTTTTCAGCCTCTATGTTTGATTCCGTAGTGGAATTGAGTTCTGATGACTCTGATTCTTTTGTAGCAGAAGAATCCTCAATGGTTTCAGTATCCTTATCAGGGATATCTGCTTTTGATTTTTCGATTTTCCGTCTTTTGCCACGAAGCTCTCTGCTTCCCTCTTTCGAAGTTTGGTACTGCTTCAACCAAGCTTTGGTAGCCATCACTGAAAGATCCCTGTTGAACTGCTGGATATGGTTGTAGAAAACCTTGTCCTGCTTGGGCGCCAAGATCACCGCTTTTCCCTCCTTGACAATGTTAAAGTCATTGATATTAATCGACATTCTGTAATTTCTGCAGAAGAGTCTACGGATCATGGAAGCGATGAGGTGAGCGATGAGCGATGAGGCGATGAGATCGTTTCTGAGATGTGGTCATGATAACAGAAGAATCAAGGTCCAATAAATTGATTTGCGCTGATCGATGTGACATATTTTTTTTGTGGGACTGGTACTTTCATTTTGCTTGGGTTGTGTTTTGGGGGCCCTGATTTCGAACGAGAATAAAGGCTACAAACAGTTTTTGAGAGAGATTAAAAAGACTTATCAAGTATCTTTCTTGTGCCCGAAATTGCCGATTATTCTCATGTTGTGTACCATTTACTGACCGTAGATTGAGCCTTCTACTGGTAAAGATAGACTTGTCAAACAACATGAGTGAAAAGCAAGTTTGTTTCAATTAATGAGACAGAATAAGTTGAATGAAATTATTAGGAAGCATACAATTGGCGCGCTGAATACATAAAAGTGTTCTTGGGGTGCTAATACCAGGTAGATGTCAGAGCACAAACCAACCAAGATCGGAACTTTGAAATCAAGAATAATGCTATGTTTCAAAACAGAATTTATTTCGCAAAGTATGTTCAGAAAATTGTAGCCGAATGTAGCTTCATATTATAATCGAACCATACCCCATACAAACTGCGACCCTACACCAACTGATCTTAAAACCACGCAGATGAATATAAATAGCATAGAAGAGTCCCCAATACTGGAGCAATTCCTCAAAAGTAGCAGTCCCATACCTCCACAATACTATGATACCGAAGACGAATCGGAATTCGATTACGAGGAAGAACTGTGGAGGTTGGATGCTGAAGAACACTTGAAGCTCAGCATCCAGCAGTTGACCGATCTAATCAATTGTTTCTTCTACCCTCTATTAGCCAAATTTTTAGGTCGTCGGACGGCGCACACGATATGGAGAAACGTTGCTGAGCACATCTTCAAGTGATCTGGTTGCATTCTTAACGTACTCTCTTTGAACCGATACCAAACAAAGCAGAGCCGTTAAATTAAGGTCGACAAGTGCGGTGTCTTCCATTCTCTCATTGCAAAGGAGATTTTTTTGGCTATGGACCAAAGCTGCGGTTTATACTTACATAGTGCTGAGGAGGTTCTGGAAACCTCCAATAACACGTGGCTCCACCACTTTTGTCTGTAGAAGAGAAGTAAATGGTCCGACAATTCCAGCATTGATCTGCGTGAAGATGCTCAGCACCAAGTTGACGTAGTCCTGTGAGCTGAGAGAGTCTGACCCACCTGTAGCCACAGAGAAAAGCGACGAAGCACTTGTATTGGGTGGTTGCGGCACGAGATCTTCCTCGCCAATCTCCTTGTTTGACCAGGGCTGGCCAAGAGTCAAAAACAATTCCATGAGGATCTTGAGAACTATCTTCATGGTAAACATGGCGTCTAGGTGAATATTGATCTCCAACTTCTCAATGAGCATTTGGCGCGAATTGAGTTTAATTGGCGATTTACTCGAGGCAGAAATTACCCGCTCAGCAGGAGTTCCGACGCTATTGATGGTGGCTGCATCATCAGTGTCGTTCTTGGAGTACACCAGTAGATGTGATAAATGGCGCTGGAGCTGCTTCAGTGGAGCGATCTGAGTGCCGATATCGAAGTTTCGGAGAATCACGGCAAGATTACGGGCCAAATTGAGATAGTATATCGGGAGCAGCGTAGGTTTGCTGGCCGAAAAGCCTTCGTCAAATGGGTCTGCGGTCTGAGGCTTCTTGCTCAACTTCAAGCGAGCAAGGCGGGTCTCCACGCTCACCTTCTCGTTTTTGAATGCTTCCAATAGGTTGCCCAACGAGATTGAGAGCTTGAGAAGCTTGCTGGCTGGGATTTGATCGTATTGTTCCCATGTTTCTTCCGAAACGTTCAAGCGTCGAATATCGGCGTACGAAAGCTTGTATGTGTTGAGAAAGCGAGTCTTGATCTCTGTTCCTGCCATAAAAGGCACGCTTTCGAGAATGTGTTCTACACGGGCAGTTTCCTCTGCGATTATCAGGACAATTCCTTTTGGAGAAGACATGATCCAGCTGTTATTAAAAGACTCGGAGAAAGATAGTTAATGTTCTGCTGTTTAATCCTTTGTTTCGGCCCGCTTTTTTGAATTAGTTAGGTGCGCTAGACGTAATTGATCCGGAGTTGATCTGAAACACAATAGTACTGTTGGTGTACTGCAGTTACCCCAGTTCACCATAACACCATCTCGATCCAGATCACAGGGGCAGAAAAAATAGAATGATTGTTCTAATACTCATTCTTGCGCTTGCCCTCATAATAGCCACCGTGCTCTTTGGCAACCTGCCGTCATTCCGCCATACATGGATCCATCGGTTATACGTACAGATAATGAACATCAACGGTATAGCCGTCAGGTTCATGACGACAAACCAATCCGTATATACGTTTTTGAAGTGGCTCGTGCCTGCATTCTACGTGGCGATTGTGGGCTTTTGTCTCCATCAGTTCTTCGTGCATGTGTATCCTCAATTGGTCAAGAATGAAATCGTAGGCACTCTACATGGCATATGTATTATAGTGACAGTGGCAGCAGTGGTAGTATCCACCGAATTGGCTGTCTTCAGTGACCCGGGCCAGTTGAATGCCCGGAATCTAGACCAGAGTCTACGTAGGTATCCCAATGATGGCCTCATCTTCTTTGGAAGACACTGTTCCACCTGTCAGTTGGAGAAACCAGCGCGGCTGAAACATTGCTCAACATGCGATCGATGCATTCTACGCTTTGATCACCACTGTATCTGGCTCAACAATTGCGTGGGCCAGAATAATTACCGGTGGTTTCTTTTGTATCTCGTGGCGAACGTTACTATGATGGGCTATGGCGCCTATCTCTGCTGGAGACTCTTGGGAATGCAGAAGGCTCCGAGAGGGCTTTGGAAGTTGATCGTTGCGCTGCAGTACTACAACAAGATTGCTGGCATTTTGATGATATTGGGGGTGATCTTCTCGTTGATCACCGGCGCTTTTGCAGGTCTACATCTCCGCTACATTTACTTGGGGGTCACGACCAACGAGGCCGATAAGTGGGGCGAAGTTGAGTATTTGATCGACTTGGGCCTTCTTTACTACGTGCAAGATATGGATGTGTATGTGGAAAAAGCGTCCGTCAGCACCAACGGCACGATTCAGGAGGTTTACATCAGTCTTGATGATGAACATGTGGTAATAGATGCAGATGATCGCCAGCACATTCTCAAGCAGATCAATCTGATTGAGGTGTTGACGAATATTTATGACAAGGGATTTTGGGACAACCTCAGGGAGCGGATATTCGATTAATAGAACAGAACATTCACTGGAATAGCTTTACGATATGCGCTGGAACTTCGAGCGGTGTAGAAACTAGAAGCACGTGGTCTTTTGTTATAGCTAATGCTTTTCGGAGCTCACCGACCACGGTTGGTGTAAGCTGGAGGGGCTTCTTTGGCAGCTGGTTCTCTTTTGGCAACCTAGTCTTCTTTTGATTGCTAAACTTGGCCAGAAGGAGATTCTCTGCATCTACTTGCGAGTTGAGCTGGTGGAGAACCCTCACAAAGAGATTAGGAGTTGGCCAGGAAGCTGCTTGACCATACACTATAGCATACAAGAGTAACCTAAACGCACAATTGGTCTCTACCGAGTCAAACAAATCGTGGAGATTTCGCTTTTCGTATGAGTCAATGAGTTCACGACAAAAATTCTGGATATTCGGGATGGACGCAAGCGAATCCTCAGATTCGATCTCGTCCAACACCATTGCCGGATCGTTTTCGGGATCTGTTACATTTATCGCATCATGGCCACCACTGGAACCCAATTCTGGCGCCAAATTAACGTTTCTTTGTTGACCGAACCTGCTTAGCTTCGATTCTACCTCCTTCACCTTGTTGGTAAGAATGGGGACTAATTCATCTTCTTCATCGTCAAACAGAATGCGAACTTCTCTACGAGAATTGAGTTTTTTCTTCTTTCTTAGCTGTCTGTGCTTTCGATCATCTTCGTCCTGTATGTCACTCAATTCTAGCGACTGCCGCTTGTTCATGAGCTCATCAAGGTAGTATTGAGGTTGTGTGGAGATCATGAAGATGTAGATGATGATGGACTATTGGAATTTTATAAGAAAACTGGCTTATTTCAAACAGATAGAAGTAAATAAATGTTTGTGCAAGTTTTGAAACTCTCAAATAGAATGTTGGATTGATGATAAGGTTGGCGTAGCAGTTCAACACAAGCACATATCTGAGACTTGGAATTCAGATTTTTTTTGAGAATAGGGCTAATTTGACGAAATGAAATCCGCGCAAGCATTACTAAGACCCGCTTTCATTCTCAAAAGTTTGTTCCATCCATAAATGATGCCTTGCAGATCAATACTGATCACATCTGAAATAAGTAGTCAGAACTGCGCACATTGACGGTGACAACCAGCTAAACAAAAAAACAAACAATTAATAATAACGAAAACAATAACAATTTCTGATTTTTTCTCAATTTCACTGCAAACGCAATAAATGGGTCTTACAGTATCATTCGAACTGGCTTTGGCCGTCGACCCATCTAAATGTATTGATTGCCCCACCCTAAAAACAAAGTAACTCCAATTATTTTATTTCATTCTCTTTCTCCAAAATCTTTTCTGCTCGGAATCACGCCAGAATGTCCGGACTCTCACACCTACCTCTCCATCCCATCCCGTATCTGTACGTTCTTCGCACGACTACTCATCTAGTAAGCGAAACTAAAACAGTGGGGTTAATCTTCAAATTACACCCACAACGGGCTCGCGTCTCTTTTCAAGCACCTGGATATAATCACCCACATCTACAATCTGAGTCATCAGTGGTACCTATTAGCTTCCTCGCCTCCGAAGCCTGTATCATCACCTTTCAATTCACACGACCCTGTTCTTATTTACCATAATCGAATTCTGTTCCGCTAATGAACGGACAGCTGTCCAACAACAATTTTCCGCCTCTGGCGGGACCTCCCAATGCCGGACGGCCGGGGCCCAATCTGTCTGATCCCAAGTTGAACTCGTTAGGTTCATCTACGTACGATCTTCACAATATGGAACATTCACAGCCAGCTGCAAACACGTTTGTGAAGAAGCAGGATCCGTCAGACGACCCGGGCTATTTGGACTGGGCGTCCAACCTACTAATGGGCCAGAACCCGGAGTTCATGGCCTCTCCGTATGATTTTCCAACTACGGCATCTGCAGCCCCACCACCCAATAATCCCATCATGCAACGAATCCAGTATCAGAATAGTGTGTATGCCGACAACCCACCTGAGATTCGCACCACTACGACGAAACAGCGCCGGCCCTGTGATAACTGCCGCCGTAGAAAGACCAAATGCTTGGTTCTCCCTGGCGCTAGCACCTGTTCTCAGTGTGACGCCAAGGATATAGCATGCACCTTCAATTCTCACACACATTCAAAGGAGCCGGAGCCTAAACGAGCGAAGTTGAACGACTCGGTGTTGAGTCATCACGATATCATTCCGCCTAACGTGCCCATTCGAACAGTGGCTCCAGTGCAAGACTATTCGGCCATGAACAATTCACTTCTCAAAAAGACTCTCTCTCTACAGTTCCCGCGCTCCTCATTCTATGTAGGTCCTACTTCGTATTTGTTCGACAACAATCTTTTGGAGGTCGTTCTTGGGGCTCAAGCAAAACCCCCATCAGCGCCCGGTTCGGGTCCTTCAAGCCACAATAAAATTGAGCAAGTAAATTTGAGTGACTCTATACTGCTCCGAAAAGTTGGCCCACGTACTCAATTTGTTCTCAAAGACGATCAATCGAAGCACTCATTCCAGAACATGACGACAGATGTTGATTCCATTGAGAAATTTATAGCTCCCCATGGCCAGATCCTCATAGATCTTTACTTTCGAATAATCCATCCCTCATATCCCGTGCTTCACAAGAAAGTTTTCTTGGAGAAGTATTCCCGGACCCACAGAGAATTCAATGCACCTCTTTTGGCTGCAGTATACGTTCTCGCCATCCAATGGTGGGATTATGACCCTCATTTGAACAGATATCCTAAACCCAATGTTGAGCTTATTCTCAAAATCGCTCTCACAAACTACACTTTGGAGATTCTCAAGCGCCCCAAATTGAGTGCGGTTCAGGCCGGGCTATTATTGTTGCAATGCAAACATATCCTTCATGCTAATAACGAAGAACGAGCACCAAAAGATTCCATTTCTCAAGCTTCTGCTCTTTTGAACTCGTCCTTCAATGATTCTGACTACAATGATTGGGTATTGTGCTCTCAAGTCGTTGCATTAGCGGAAGAATTGGGCTTGGGTCTCGATTGCGACAATTGGAAGCTTCCGAAGTGGGAAAGAGGGCTTCGAAAAAGACTTGCTTGGGCAGTCTATTTGGAGGACAAGTGGTTATCGTTGAAAAACTCACGGCCGCTGCACATAAATGACATCAACTTCATTGTTCTGGAATTGGCTGAGGAAGATTTCCCAGAAAAGCATGGCGATGGTGACTTGAAAGAAGGTTCATCAGATATCACAAATGGAAAGAAAAATTTCATGAACCTCATCGGATTGTCGGCTATTGTTTCTGAGATCTTAGATTCGTTTTTCTCTATGAAGGCCATGCGGGATATCACGGATATAAATGAGGTCTTGCGAATTGCAAAGCCCATTCAACTCAAGCTTCGTCTATGGTACCACTCTTTGCCTGTTGAACTCCAAATGAACTCAGTGCAGCCCCGCAAATTGTGCTCGAATGGGTATCTTCAGCTCGCTTACTTTGCCGCCGAGTTAACTCTCCACAGGAAAATTATAACAACTATTTATCAGCAAAGTTCGAAAGGCTCAAGTATTTCGGAGGAGTTGGTAACAGTCTGCCGGACAGCAGCCAAGACCAGACTCTTGGCTTCGATTGAGTTCGTTCGTGATCTAAAACCCGAACACATTCATTCATTCTGGCACTGTTCCTCGACCTCAAATATCACATTAATTGGAACTTTTGCTGCTTTGCTTTTTATTTCTGCCACCTCAAAGGAGGAGGCTGAGAGCTATAAAGAACATATATTCAACTACCGCTGGATTTTGAAGATATCCTCTAAGGGATTCCCACAGGTCAGTGATGCTTTGCAAAAGCTCGACCTAGTTCTTAACCAAATTCCTGGTTTATTGACTGAGAGTACTGAGCAGCCTACAATGGTCCCAAATGTTCCCACAATTGATCATAGCAAAACAGCTCAGAAACTCCTGCCCTTTAGTCAACAACCAATGCGCCTGCCTTCGGTACAAAGTCATTCACAACAGGCGCAAAACCTGCCTTCAGTTCACCAAGTTCCAACTGTTCACGCTGCCAAGAATACCGAAATGAATTCTCCCATGCTGACCTATGGCCAAAATCACCCAAGTCTCCACACTGCGTCAAACAGCCTCTTTCTCAGCAACCAAGCCGCGACAAATAGAGCCAATTCTTCTGTCCAAAACAGGGAGAAGGACAATGTTCATCCTGGGTCCGCTCAGTCCTTCCGAATTCCATCTCATGCCTCTGTGCAATCACCTTACAATTCTCCACAACCATTCCAGCAAGGGAACACGAGCGCACGAGGGAGCCAGGTGGGCAACTCTCCTCATTCATCGCGGGGATTGTCGCCAGAGATAATTCGCCTGCAGAAGTATGTGACGAGCGAGGATTATTCCAATGAACAGCCGGGATTAGCTCGACACAACTCCCATGATTCATTGAAGCAAGAAAATTAGCTGCAATACATAACGAACATTTGACGAGAACCAATACGAGAATTCAACGTGTAGAGACCAAAGACACTTTGCGTAATTAAATCGTTTTCAACTGTCCTTAACTTGAAAAAGCTAAAGTTTTATCCTTTATTGTATATGATTTATGTACCAGTACACCACACCACAGAGAGAAACTCCCTAATCAAACGGAGTCAAATAAGCCTCAGCAATGACACGCGCACGTGCGTTCAAGAACAACTTCATTTCACTGATTTCCTTATCGACCTCCTCCATGAACTCAATGATGAAGTCCACCAACTTGTCCTTCAACATCAGCTCTGTGTGGAAGTTTGTGATCAAAAACGAAATGTCATAGCCCTTCACAGGCACTCTTCTCAAAATGAAGAAATTCTCTGCTCTCTGCGTCAAAAACCGCGTGAATTGTCTCACAAGAATCTGCTCGATTTCATCTGCTTGTTTAATGTTAATCGACACACGTACAGAGTTGATCGAAGGCTCAATCAAGATCTTCTCGTGTTCATTTCTGGCAATGGTGACCGGATTTAAAAGAAGCTCGGGGTTGTGTGAGTTATCGACCTCTATTTCGGGCCGGTTGTGTCTTTCCACCAATTGTGACGAAAAGTCCTCTAAGCAGATGGCCGCGGTCAACGATGTTCTGACAGCGGTAAGATATGGCTTCAATGATTGTGACTGGAGAGTTAGGATCAGGAATTGGGCGGTGTGGGAGGCAATTACGTACCATATGTTAGTAGTGATAGTAGCTACAGATTATATTGGTACAGGAGTGTGAGGTATAGTATGGGGGAGATATTGAGTAGGAAATTTACAGAATAGATTTCAAATATCATTCACTTTTTACCTTTTTTTTCATTTCTATTCTATCAATAGTTTCTTGGGAGCGAAAAATTACGCCTGGGCGTCCTTTCTGGTCTACCAGTGCTTGGATAGTGTAGTACTCTAATGATGGCTGAGTTTGTGGCCTGTAAGCCATGTGGCTTGGTTTTTTCTACGAGGATCTGCCAAATTGATTTGAAATTTGCCATTGAGGCAAATTCACCACTTCTTTGATCGGATGCCTGACGCATGCGGCAAATTTGACCATTTATGGCTGAAGGAACACATGCACAGGCTCCGCATCACGAAATGAACGTCCGCTGTACAATTTTTGTGCCATAAGAGCACTTGGTTTGTTTTCACTTATATCTAGATTCTATTCTGCCGAGCACATCATCTCCCTTGATCCGAAAATTATGTAAAAGAGATTCTCTCAATGACCAAACGGAATATTAGATTCATCCCAAATTCTCGCTTGGTATGTCACTGGAATTAGAATTCTCTAATCTTTCATTGTATGGGTTTCGAATCTGCAGATCACTGGGCAGAAATGAAAAGTCTGAAGGTCCATGAGGTAACGTGCCTTGCATGTCCATTGTGCAACAATGGAATGACTAAATAAGTAAATTCCTTCCGAAGAAACTCACTCCAAATCTGGAAATTGATCAGCTTTCGAAACTAATTATCCTTATTTTGCTCGCCCCTATCAGTGCCAGAGACTCCTAAACCTCAAAGGATTTGCGTAAATTCTATAAGCATCAGCAATGCCAAGTGTAACATTCATACCATGAAACAAAGTGCACAATGAGTTTCTTCCAAAGTAGAATCAGATCTTCCGTTCCACTGATGCGGGGGCCATTTATTCATCTAAATTAGAGAGATTAAGAGGTTCAACAATGCCGCCAGGATTTGGAAGTATTGACAATCAGTCCTGCAATTTTAATCATCACTGCTGTGTGCGTTTTACGCGGCTGTATTTAAACCAGCGAAATGTCTGCCCTTCTTTGGTTTCCTCATTTTCCCTCTATCACCCATCATGAGATTCTTCTTCACATTTGTTTTCCTCCCCGCAGTCTTTGCAATTTCATTGAATCGCCTCAATTGGCCATATCCTGATGCTGATGTCAATGGAATTAGTTCAGAGTCGCAAGTGTCCCAGGAAAAGCGCCAAAGCAGTGTCGGTGTCAAAGCTGCTGGAAAAAAGAACATTCTTCGCGGGCCTGTCAGACTCAGTCTCAGGGATGAGAACACGGACTCAGAGGACGTTGTTGAGATCGAAATGAGAATTGACGCCACAGATTGTAGTGATGTGTCCAACAATCAGTATGACTATAATTCTTGGTACCAGACGCATTGGACCTGTGACCCATGCAACCGCAAACAACACGGCTTCATCACAAGGATGGTGAAGTACTTTGGCGAAAGATTGTTTGGTTACAGCAGCGATTGCGCTTCCTCAGTTGAGAAGTAATCCGTAGTCAAATGAACGAATGGCGTCAAGTTATAGTACACTTGTAGGATAATAACAATTCAGATCATGATTCATTGGTTTCTTAATAATTCATGAGAACAGGCTTTTTCTCAGAGTCTGTTCTAGCTCTTTTTGCTTCTGGTTTCTGAGTTTCGGGCATTTGTCTGTGCTTTGCAGTAACATCCAAATTCTCTAGAGCACTTTTGATACTACTCTGTAAAATTTCGCGCTCTTTTGTATCTGTCTCTTCTTCAGTGAGCTCGCATTGTTCTTGTATCAACTTGTGCAAGGCTTTGTAGGGTGCTGCTTCTTCCAAAGCGATTTTCCATTCATCCAATTGAATATTATCCTTCTCCGCATCTTTATTTTCTCTGTCACTATGGCCCGATATTGGCTTCAATAGAGTCTGGTTCCTAACAATCCATGTGGACAACGCGTTTGCGTGGTCCTCGAGCTCATGCTTGATCCGCAAGATTGTCTTCTGTTTCTGAGCTTCTTTATCGCTCTTTATAGTATCATAGAGAGCTTTCAATTCATCGAACGTTGATTCGTCTTCGAAGTCAAAAACTGATAGACTCTCATCTTTAAGTGATTTTAAGGAATTAATGAAGTTATCGAAAGAATTCATTGCCTTCTCGAATAGGCCTTCTTCATTCAGAGAAGAGAGACTATGTTCAATCAAATCCTTCTTGACTCTTAATAGCTGCTTTTTCTCCTCGACTATATCCCAGAAGAGCTGCAAAGGAGAGGATCCTTTTCTGCCACAAATCTCGATAAATGCGTCTTCGTCCTCGATATTTAGGTCCATGAATGAAGAGTTTGCTTGGATAGCTTTACTTTGAAGAATCTGTTTGAAAGCTTGACGAGCTTTGCGATCGGATCGATAGTTGACCTTCTCTATTGAAGCAAGATCATCACTAATGTTCTTCACGATTTTAGGGTACACCTTCTCAGTATATAGCAGAACGATATCGACTTTAGTCAATATTTTGAAGTGCTTATTGGCTTTAAATCTTGGGTCAGTTTGTAGGGTTGCATCAAGGCTCAGCCATGAGGTAGCGTACTTTTTTGAGCCCGCAGTGATTTGCAATAGGTAAGATTCCAATTCCGCAAGAGCCTGGTCCTTGAGCTTGTTATCCTCGGTGGTTTTCTGTGCCAAGAGCTCGTTGGTGAAGCCAAGGTATATTTGCTCGATCTTAGAGTCAGGAACCACGGAGTTTTTGAAAATGGGATTTTCCTCCTCAATCAAACGACTTCTAATGGAGATCCAACGCGTATGAGGCTGGATATAGCCCTTCTCATGGTAGCCCTGCAATACGTCCAAGAAATTCTTCCGGAAAGACTCTAGAAGCTCGGTCTTGTTCAGTGACTGTACCTTAAGCTTGTTCACCAAGAATTCCTCGAACGTGTTTCTACGTTCAATGGCGCTTTTGAGCCCCCAGTATTCGGGCCGCGAGACAAAGTCTCTCATGACTCGATCGAAAGACCAAGTAGAGTCTACACCTCCATCCTCGAGCATCTTGTTGAAATTTTCATGCGCTTCCGATGGAGGGGTTCGCAACACACTATCACTGAGCTTGCTGACAACCACTGCTTCCAGTGCCAATTTCTGTTCCTCTTCTGTTAACGAATCTGGCTTCTGATCTATCTCTTGCACAACAGAATCCTCACCATTTTTAGATGCTTTTCCAGAATCCTCTGTTTTATCCTCAGATTGAGCCGCAAGCTCCTCCGGCTTGTCCCAAGTCGTTTCTCCCGTGGAGTTATTGTAGTAGTATTCTTTTCCATCATCTGTGGTATAAGTCGTCCATCCCAGTGCCGCTGCAGCTTCTGGATTCTCCCATGATGTTTCCTGAGTCTCGCTGTTATAGTAGTAGACTCTGCCCTGGTCATCTTTCACCTCCTGCCATGTCATTGTGGTCGTTGGAGAGTAGATCAAGCAGTGAACTGTGGGGAAGTGATGAGGGCAGTTAAGAGATAGTGATATAAATTTTAGGATAAATAGGGTAGAATATTGTTCAGTAATGTTTTGAAATTGATACTTTCTTTGCCGCGTGAGAATAACAGATACACATCATAGATCTGGTAAATAGGTTGTGTAGGTCTACTTGGAGCTTTTATTTCAATAAGGCAACTTGTCCGAGCGGTTAAGGAGAAAGACTTGAAATCTTTTGGGTTTTGCCCGCGCAGGTTCGAATCCTGCAGTTGTCGTTATTTTTTGGACTTTTGGGGTCTAGGATTGTTTTTTGGATTCTTGAAATTTATTATCGATCACGATTTTGCGTCTGATTGTATTGGCAAGGTCTTTTTTTGTTTGATTCAGTTACGTTGTGAAGAGTAGGTTAAAGGCTCAAAGTCATACTATAATATCTATTTTTGTTTTTTGATTTCTGTTTTTATGTTCTAATCTCTCTTTTGGTTGAAGTTTTTCATAGACAATTCTTTTTTCTTTCTGTTTGGCTTGTCTCTGTAGTGAAAAGGCTGATTTGTGCAATGCACAAGCACCAAATATAAATCTCGAGAAATAATACGGTTCAGCAAAGTAGAATACTTATGAGTATACTGTCCGTCTTTTCTGGTTCCGCTAAATATTCGGGTTCTTTACATGACTCTCGAACCAGTGAATCACACTGAATTCAGATATGCACATTAAAATTTCTAAAATAATAAATAGTTTCTTTATCTAACATTTACAAAATATTATAGATTCCAATTCGTTACTGGTAAATATTCCTCTCACAACCTCTCGCCTTTGATTAATCTGGTTTTGCACCCATTTTGCAGCCAATACTAGCACCCTCTTTTCCAGATGAAACAGGTGTATCGACCACAGCAACTTTTGGAGTGGCGCCATGAGCGTCAAATGGAGCGAGCTTTATTTGCAGTGATTTTCCTGAGCTTTGATCTTGGTTTTCGTCAGCCACAGGGCTCGAGACGGTTTACGGGTAGAAGTCCCTCCAAAACAGCTGAATCTGGCGTGACCAGAAGAAATGGGAATTTCAAGACATCTGAGCCAATCATACAAATCTCTCTTTCGGAGCTCCCGCGCGGAACCCGTATAATTCGGGCGGCACCAGGTGTTCCCGTTCCAGAGAATGCCATTCCTGTTGCAATAAGCAATTCCCGAAATGTTACTTTCCTGAAGGAGGGCATAGATCGACTCTTGACCCCAGATGTTTGTGTAGAAGATCTGCCCTTTCAACTGAAATCGGTACGGCCAGATCTGCCATATCCTTGGTTTGTGAACACCACGGGGTTCTCTTCGTATCCACCCTATGGCTACAGCCATCCGAGCGATTTACGGAAACCAACCATGGTGAACAATTCCAATGACTGTTTTCTCAGCGAGATGGGTGCTTTTGAGCTGGGTGGGTCTGTCTGTACTACACGGGCTGGCCCCCGCCAGGAACAATCCACAAACAATGAAGCACCCATTGATGAGAACTACAACAGATGTCACTCGCCGAGCATTGAAGGAAGGTTTTCAGTGGGTTCCCAAGGAAATGGCGCACATTCATACCGTCGTTGCGGAGATATCTCGCCCAAAGGCTTATCGGACCAGCTCCAACCTGACTTGACCCAGTTTAAATACAACTACAAGTACGCGCCATACTTCGAGAAGTATTTGAGTCTGTCATTGTCGGTCGACTCTGTATGCAACGACAGAAAGGCCCCGCCCAGTGCATCGAGCGACTACAGCAGCAGCTCCAGCGATGTACATATACAAATTTGCACTGCCGACTTTGAAAGTCCATCGATTTCTTATCGTTCTGGCACAGACTTGTTCTGATTGTTCGTCAGAGAGGGCACTCAAAACTCAACAACCATAAGTATGTCATTACAGCGATTTGAGATCTGATTATTGAAGAATACGAAAATACACGAATTCATTTCTTTGGGTTGTAACTCATTGTATCTCATAATTTTACATTTTCCCTTTTTTTCCAGATCATCTCCATCTGCTAATCTGATCCTAATAACACTCCTAAAATGTCTGATTGGCACTACGTCAGACTACAAATGTATGTGGGTTTCTTAGTAGATCCGAGATTGATTGCTTGGTAGTACTTATACCTATAAATTACTTCAATTCTGGCCCACTTTCCTCATTGTACTAACCCCAGAACAGTAGACCCACAACTTCAGAATGTCAATCCAGCCCTTTATGATAATATTGACGTGGATCTTCTAACATGGAGAGCAATTGTGGAGCAGGCTTTATCCGAAATGTACGGATTGATGGGACTGGCTAGACACTACGATGTTTTCGTCAGACAAACACAAAAGCCGGCTCTTGCGGCGATTCTCCGGATCCAAAAACAGGATCTCGAAGTGTTCAGTACCAGCTTTGCGGGATTCAACTTTAGTCTAGCGGATTATTTGGGTAGACAGTATGATTTCAATGCTAGTGTAGCTGTTGTGGATCAGGCTGTTTCTTTGAGTTTGCTTGGTAGCGAGGATTTTATTAATGTTTAATGGCGTTTGAATTAAGGTGTGCCGGTTGATTAGAGAGGGAGAAAATGGTCCCGGTTGAGTAGCGTGTTCTCTCTGGTGTAGATTGTGCAACAAGGGTAATGCATACATACTAGAACTTTAAAGAATTTCAATCTGTCGCGGGTGATTGATATGGCTTTGAATCGAAAGGGTGATTCTACGGTGTTTTGCATTGTGTGTTGGTGCTTCACTGTGAGTATTCGTGTTCTCTCGTTCTTTCTGAATGGATCCGGACAGACTTGAACCAAGTTCGGGGCCACATTTTATTGACGTTCTTATCAACAATATTCTCGCTTTTTATTAGTCGAAGAGGTTGGGATGCGCTGTGCTAGATGAATCTGAAAGTTTACATGACTACTTTACTCTCTGGGCCATAGTGAAATCATGAGGAATTAAAATAGAAATTTAAAAATTCGAGCTCGAGAAACTTCCACGAGATATTTAATAGCCGGCACCGTTCGATTCATGTAAATTCCAGCGTACATCTACACAGTCAAGTTTCGATCTATCATTCACATCAGAACCAAAAGAACCAATACTTATAAACAACAATCCAAACGAAAACTAGAAAACTTGTCTAATTCAACCTAAAACAAAATAAATACAATTTCCACCCCCAAATCCATTATCACCAAACATTTTCAGTATCCCCCAGATCTCTCTCCACACTACCGTCCATATCAATCTACTACTCTTTATAGATACCCCTGTGAACAGTCACTCTCTCAATTGCCATCCACAATTGACTCGTGACCAAGCTTCGAAGGTAAACTATAAAAGCAGGCGATATTCCGCGCACAAATCTCCGCTCGTTTTTATTTCCGACTCCATATACACCGTTCATTCTGCCCTCTTTCATTGCGACAAAGAGTGCTTGCCAGAACGAGGCCGTGTCGTATATTCTCACAAAAGGACCAATTGAGACCGTTTATATAGATAGCTATTACTGAAAAATGCTCCGAGCCAATTGGTGCTGGCCACTGTTGGTAGTGTTGGTTCTTCTTAGTCTAGGATTGCATACCCGGGCTGAGGATTTCACTCCAGAGGTAAAACAAACCATACATGATTCGCCCATCTCCTGGCAAATCTACTTCGATGATTCGTCGACTGTTCTCATCATTAAAAGTAAGTCTGTGGAACGCTCCACCGATGATGGTGCTACCTGGACCAAAGTGCCCGAAATGGCTGGGTTTGAGATCGAGGAGATGATTGTAGATCCCAACGTAAAGGAACGGGCTATTGCTTTCACAACTGGAGCAACCCACTTTGTCACCAACGACGTTGGTAAGTCTTGGTCCAAGTTCACCGTAAAACCACCAAAGTCCAGCGAAACTTGGTCCGTTGGAAATGTCAACTTTCATCGTGAAGACAAGAACTTGGCAATCATCAAGCTTGAAGTTTGCACGGGCGGGATCTTCCTGTGGCTGTGCAAGCCTCACCACTTCTACACCAGAGATGGTTTTAAGTCAGACCCCAAGGCGCTCGTAGAAGACGCCGAGGCTTGTAAGTTTGCCTTCTCTGAGAAAGACTTTGATTCCGACATTGCCAAAGAGACCATTTACTGTTCCCGCAATACCGTCAACTCGTTCGGCCACACAACTAAGTCTGAACTATTGGTATCCTCCGACTTTTTCAAAACAGAAACCAAACTCGAGAATGAGCTTTTCAAATCCGGTAAAATCATCAACATTCGGACTGTGTCTGCTTTCATTTTGGTGCTTGTTCAAAAAGATCGTTTCAGCCAAAAATCGGAGGTCTCTATCTTAACTTCAAGAGACGGAAAGTCGTTTGAGAGCTCTGACTTTGACGTCCTGATGGAATACGGTGCTATTGTCTTTTTGGATTCTTCTCCCGAGTCGATCCATCTCAGTGTCATGCAACCCAAAACCTTCTCTATAGGGGAGTCCACCATGTTCTCCTCTGACTCACATGGATTGCAGTTTAAACCTGCCTTGGAGCATATGGAGCCATATTCGATCACGAAGTCTCAGTACGTTGATGGTGTGTGGTTCGCAAATATTTTGGGTGAATCAAATTCGATGATGGGATCTCCTTTCTCCAAGGAATGGATATATTATACCAGTAAGATCTCCATGGATGATGGAAAGACCTGGGATCTCATGGAAGTTGTAGATGACGAGAAGTGCAATGTCAATGATGGCTGCTCGCTTCAGATTTGGAGCATAGCCGATGTTGCCAACAATGACAAGTACGTCACTGGCCCAACGGCTAACATCATGCTTGCTGCTGGATATGCTGGCAAAGGTCGCGTATCTCTTCCCAAATCATCCACTTTCATATCTCGGGATGGAGGTGTTACTTGGAAAATGGCAATTTCTGAGCCTGTGATCTACACTTTTGCTGACCAGGGCAACATCATTGTAGCCGTTGGAAGCAAATCTCACCCCTATGAATCAGGTTTAACAGACATTGTTTATTATTCCTTGGATCAAGGCGAATCATTCCAAACTCTCAAATTGGATGCCCCTTTGCAACCTCAGCTGATAATTACTACCCTCGATGGATCAAGCTCCAAGGCCATTCTTTTCGGTAATCAAGACAACGGTAAGGATGTTTCTTATTCTCTCAACTTCGAAAAGGCGTTTGGAGGTGCCGTTTGTGGCGAAGACAGCTTCGAAGTTGTCAATGCTCGTGTCCCCTCCGGTTCCAGTGAGCCAATTTGTGTGATGGGACACAAAGAAAGTTTCAGAAGACGGAAGCAAGATGCCAAATGTCTTGTTAAAAAACTTTTCGAAGATGTCAAAGTACAAGAGGATCCTTGTGAATGTTCTGCGGAGGATTTCGAGTGTACTAAATATTTTGACTTGTCTGAGAAGAATGCTTGCGTTCCAAATCAGCAAAAAATTGCTGAATATTGTAAGACTCAAAAGTCGAAGAAGGTCAAACTTGCTCACCAACAATTGAAGTCCGGAAACTTGTGTGCCTTCAATAAGAAAAAAGAGTCGGATTTCGTTGCTGAAACTGAATTTGAGTGCGATAATTTGGACGCCCCACTGGACGGTAGTACAAATAGCTCTCAAATTATGAGCGGCCTTTCAGAAATCGAGGGTTCTCTCCTTCAATATTCTTATGTGGAAACCGGCGACAAAAATGCGGACAATATATTAGTCAACACTGATAAACACAACGCTTATGCATCCAATGATGGAGGCAAAACTTTTGTGAAAATACCCATTGGTGAAAAAACAAGGTATTTCGCAGTGGGAACGGTACCAGGCACTGTTGCCTTGTGCTCCGAGGAGAACATCTATTACTCCACAGATGGTGGGTATTTCTTCACGAAGTACGAAGCACCTGGAGCACCTCCTCAATCTGGTAATGCCATTACTTTCCATCCTAAGGATAAAATGAAATTCATATATTACACAGGCGAAGGTTGTGGCTCCTTTTCGGGATCTAGATGCCAGCTGTACTATACCACAGATGGTGGAAATTCTTTCGAAGAGCTACTTAAGGACACCGGAAGGTGTGCCTTCGTCAATGAGACGCTAGGTATTTCATCGGAATTGATCTATTGTGCTGTGGCGTCTGGTAGCAAAAGAAAGTTAGTATCCTCTTCAAATTATTTCAAAGAATCCAAAGTTCTTTTTGAAAGCATCGTTGACTTCGCGTTGCGCTCAAAATTCGTTTTCGTTGCCAGCGTTAATGATGACCAAAAAGAGCTCATTGCACAAATTACCTCTGATGGCGAGAACTTCTCTACTGCGTTCTTTCCAAGCGACTTTAAAGTGGAGGCGCAGACTGGCTACACCATTCTAGAGTCTGAAAGTCAATCCATTTTCTTGCATGTCACCACAAACAAAAAGAGTGGACAAGAAGTCGGCACAATTCTCAAATCCAATTCAAATGGAACATACTATATCACCGCTTTGCCAGATGTGAATAGAAACTCACAAGGGTATACTGATTTCGACAGGGTGGATATTATAGAGGGTGTTCTTCTTGCCAACGTTGTCCTTAACCCTAATCAGGTCGGCAGTAAAAGACTTCAAACGAAAATTTCTTACAACGAGGGAAGCGAATGGCATTATTTGGCTCCACCGGCAGTTGATTTCGAAGGGAGAAAGTACGATTGCATTGGCAGTCCTCTCTCGCGTTGTGCCCTCCATTTGCAGGGGTTCACTGAACGCCCAGATTATCGTGATACATTTTCGTCTACATCAGCAATTGGTTACTTGATTGGCGTTGGTAATGTTGGTGAATATTTGGACTTTTCTAATTTGAGCACGTTTTTGTCAACAGACGGAGGTATCACATGGAGAGAAATCCGGAAAGGAAGCTATATGTGGGAGTTTGGAGACAGAGGAACTATTCTCACGTTGGTCAATGCAGTTGATCCCACAAAAGAGATTCTTTACTCCACTGACAACGGAGATACCTGGTCAACATATGAATTCACTGATGAGCCTGTACAGATTTGGGATTTGGCCACTGTACCAACAGATACAGCCCGTAAGTTTGTGATTTTTGCTGGCGAGAAGGGCTCGCTTAAACTGAACACAAAGATTTTCTACATTGATTTCACTCACTTCTATTCCAGACAGTGTCAGCTTGATCTTGATAATCCTTCAGAAGACGACTTCGAATATTGGACTCCAAAACACCCCGAATCTTCGGACAATTGCTTGTTTGGTCGTGAAACCAAGTACTTGCGCCGTGCCAACGGCCACAACGATTGTTTCATCGGAGCCTCGCCATTGGAGGAAGGAAGCGTTGTTGTTCGCAATTGTACTTGTACCAGAAGAGACTACGAGTGTGACTTTAACTTTTATGCTGACAATGATGGCACTTGTAAGTTGGTTCACGGACACGCTGCAGAGGATAGAATGCAGAAGATGTGTCTGGTGAATGGCACTTTCCAATATTTCGAACCTACTGGTTATAGAAAGATTCCTTCATCCACTTGTTCTGGTGGGAAGATGCTCGACTCATGGGACCCTAGACCATGTCCAGGACACCAACAGGAGTTCAACGAATTCTACGGCAAGAATATGAGTTGGGGTAAGTTTTTGCTTCTTCTCGTTATTCCTTCTGCGGTCTTTGTTTTCGCTGTGTGGTTCGTGTACGAAAAAGGTGTTCGTAGAAATGGTGGATTCCTGCGTTTGGGTCAAATTCGTCTTGATGATGACGACGAATTCCTGCCAATCGAAGAGAACTCTGTCGATGTGGTGGTGAATCGTATTGTTCGAAGCGGAATTGTCGTTGTCGCGGGCACTATTGCTGTTTTCAAGACGTTGCGCAAAGTTGACCGTAAAGTGATGGAAGAGATCATGCGGGTTGTGTTTGGTCGCCGCCCAGGTCGTCGTAGTTATGTACGTGTGCCTGAGGAAGAAGACGAGTTGTTCGGAAACTTTGAGGACAATTATGAGGAGGAGATTGGCGATGACGCCGATTTCGACTTTGATGTGCAACTGGATCCGGAAATTTTCGAGGAGTTTACGGACCAGGAACCCAATGCTGACAGTCAGCTTTTTGACATTGCTGATGAGGAAAGCAGAGGCGACGAGGAAGAGCCTGTCAAGTAAAAATTATGTTTATCTAGACTGAAATAACAATTGAATTTCAAATTTTTAGTAATCAGATGACGATCAAAATTGATATGAAAAACAAAAAAAAGATGACACGGACAGGAATCGAACCTGCAACCCTTTGATTTGGAATCAAAAGCTCTGCCATTGAGCCACCGCATCACTTACAGGAAAATAAAAATGGCTGTTATTCATATCGTATTGAACCAAGAGAATTGAGATGTGCTTATCAATTCTCTATTTGAGTATTTTCCCACTTCTGTAGCAGTGAGCTAAAACTATGAAACCTCAACATTCTCAAGGTCAGCAGCATCGTAAATTCAAAAGAAACTAGCTATTCGACAACAAGATGGGAATATCAACCACGGAAATTTCAACAGAAACACACTTGGATGCGGGTGGATTGATAATATCCCTTTCCGTAACCATAATCGTTCTATATTTAGTTGAGTATCCATATGGATCATTGGCATCATAGCATGCCCAAAATTTCCAATTCCCGATAAGATCATTTTGGATCACAAGGCTCACTGGATTTATAGGCGAGCCAACGGCTAGAAATCCGTCTTGGCTTCCCACCACATATGGAACATCTGCCGAAACTTCAAGCTGGGCAACGTTGGCGCCATCAATGTAATATTGATCTTTTCGTGCATCAGGATAATCTAAGAAATAGTAATCGAATCCATAACCGGAATTAATAGCGCTAAGATAGCCAATCTCGGTTCCGTCTTGGTCCAAGGCATGGAAAGTGACATTTCTAGCTGCAGCAACACTTGTGATCGCAGCGAGAAAAAACAAGAAAATTGTCGCTTTCATTCAGTGTGGTTTTGAACTTGTGCTTTGTGAATGATTTCTGTAATGTTGTCGAGGTGGCTTTTGAACAAGGAAATGTCTTTTCTGATAGCAAACTTAATCAATTCCAATTTTCCTTTCTGACAATTGCAGCTGCTTTTTATAGTGGGCATACTAAGACTCCCAAAGAAAAGGGATCGACCAGATGCTATCGCAAGCTGTCACGAGTATCCAAATCACGAAGGGATCGACAATAGGAACCCACAGATCGTCTTGATCTAGGAAACTTCAAAAATAAACTGAATTGTAGTTCCCGAAATGAAGGATTCGTAGAATCGAGTTATTGTGGCTCTTGTAATACAGATACTTCCATGCTACTTTGTCAAAAAATTAGTCTGTATTAAATAATTAAACGAGTGTCCTAGTAGTTTCTTTGCAAGTCCATTTCATGGAACAAATCACCCGGGTCGACAATGTTCATCATGTCGTCCTCGCTGATTCTTTTTCTCATCGCCTCTCTCTTTTTTGATTCTCTCAAAAGGAAGAACAACGGAATGATATATAAAAGTCCCACAAATGCAGTGGATCCTAAGGCACACGCCAAAGAAATTCCCACAACTTGGCCCACAGATAAGTGCTTCAGAGTGCTCTTGATATCATTGGACGATTGAAGTCTATAAATGTCCTGGAATGAAATTGAAGATACCAAGCCAATCTTAGAGCTGTTCAGGGTAAAGACATAGGGAGACCAACTGCTTCCGTCAAACACCGCCAAGTTAACTACTCCATATCCCTTCAAACTGAACACACCAGAAAGCATGAGAGCCTTATCAGAATTGAAGTACGTCTGGTTACTGTTGTTTGAGCTTTTTGAGGCAAGCTGAACGAGTTTCAAGTCGGTGAGCTTGGTAGTGTTCGAGTAATCAATGGCTGCATCAATGCGAGACCAGCCAGTGCCATTGAACCCAATCACGAAATCATTTCCCTTGGCCACCATTCTACTCTTCAATTGTGCATTGGAGTTGTCATTGATGATGAATTTAGTCACATGCTTGTCAGATACACCTGTGGCCATGAACTCATTTGGTGGTAAAGCAAACAGACTGGATGCAAAATTGTACGTCAAGAAATTTGTCTTGGTACCATTGAACACGAGGTCTCCACTCAAGAGTGCTATTTCTGAGCTGAAGAACTTTGCGTCAGTGACTGTTCCACTCAAAGCGACAGTATTAGAGCCGGTCTGCGGATTGAGCCAACGCGTATTGACTGTGTCGTAGATACAAACGACGTTACAGTCAAGTGATCCAGCACGATCAAATCTGCCGCCAACAAGAAGCTGTTTGTTCTCTTCATAGAGCGCTAACGCATTCACTGATATGGCAGATCCGTTGTACGTGGAAAGATCTGGAGGCTGGACCAGTGACAACGTCAGATTCCGAAGACTGTAGACGGATACACCTGTGACAGGCAAGTTACCTGTCTTAACCGATCCGTTGCTTCCAACATAAAGGAATTCGTCATCTGGATCCACAAACAAAGCGCTTACAACGGAATTGTTGTCCCATGTGGCTCCTTTGTAGATTTCCGTGAGAGTGTTGTTTTGAATGACTGCAACATTTGGACTGGACAGGTTGCTTGTGAATTTACCCCCGATCACAGCGAATGTCGAGTTCACATAATAAGAGGTTCTTATCGCGCCGCTGCTCAAATTGAAACTGTAGCTTTGGATGACGGAATTATTGGAGAAAAACGCCTGATCACGACTGTTGCCTGGCATCGAAACAAAATTCGATCCTATGACTATCTGAGCATCGTTGAGAGTCAATGAATTTGTAATGTCAAGCACATTAGCTTGACTCAGCCATGATTTCTGCGAATTATCCCAAGTGATGTAGCTTCCGTCCTCATCAGCAAATACGAAATATTCTGTGCCATCAATGTAGATCTGAGTGAATTGTGAGAAGTTGATGTTGTAGAACGGATTGCCGAAGGAATAAAGTTGACCATCTTGGTAAAGGGCAACGTTAGACGCAGTCTCAGTGGTGGCATTTCCCGCTGCTAGGTTCTTTATTGTTCCTGAGCTTATGGAGAATTGACCCAAGAGAATCGAGGCATTTCCATATGGGAAGACGCTCGTAATCGTATTGTTGAATGTGAATCCAAGAATTTGTTGTGAATCTCTCTTAGAAATTCCTTGAACCTTTGCTAAAGTCTCGTTCAGAGTGCTGTTATACCCATCGAGAGACATCGAAATTAGATTGGAATTTTGGAGAGTAACATTAGGGGATGAGAACGTTCCAAGTAATTGAAGGGAGTTGCCATTGACAAAAACTTGATCAATCGAGGAAGTCAGAGATAAATTCGCACTGAGTGAGTTGATTGTTGAATTACCCACAAAAGTATTTGTCTTTGCGACAATGGTAGAGTTTCCAGAAATTGAGTAGACTAGAGTTGGATCAAAGCTACTGAAATTGGCCAATGAGTATTCAAAAAGACCATTAAGCGACATTTTCAGTATGAACGACTTGCTTGTGTTTGTGCTATTCGTTGAGTTGGTCAAGTTTTTCACGAAATACGTGTCAAGCTCCACAATATTTGCAACAGCTTTGTCTGCAACCATCCAAGGGTCTTGGACAGATGGATTCACCGGCGATAAATAGTCCAATCTGATCCGGTTTTGGCGTGAGCTTGAAGAGGCATTGAAGTGTCCAAAGAAGAGATAGTCGAATTTGTCCTCCAAGTTGTTTTGGTAGATTTGTTGCGAGGACACAGTGGTTCCATTGGCACTAATGACAGTTGCATTAATTATCGATCTCTTGTCACAGGAGCCATCTAAGGCACATCCAGGGGTGTATAGGAGAATGGAGTATACACCTGAGTAGGAGATATTAGGATAAAACGTAAGTGATGCGCTGCTATCTTGAACAGCAGAAACAAGATAATCTTTCGTAGTCACTGCACTGTTGAGCTGTTTGATCGATTGCCAAGACCCGTTGTTGATCTGAACGCTATTGCCGACACCGTTAGACGCTGAGCCACAATTTGGCTCATTGAATGTGTTGTTTGCGTAAACGCGAATCTGGTCTTGGTACAACTCGATACCAGCGAATTCTGCCTTTGAGCCATACCATGCAAGCGCAGTAAGGCCGACCTTGTCAATTGTCAATTGATTAACTAGAGCAAACTCCTGATAATTACTGCCATATCCGAGATTTCTTGAACTCAGACCAGGGTAGTAATACATGGACAATGATCCATCGTTGTTCACAAAAACGGAATTGTTTTTGTTCAAACTGCTCGAATTTAGTTTATTTGTCTCTGTGATATTCTTCAACGAATTCGACTGCAATAACGGACACCAGGCATCACAGTATGCGAGTGTGTTTGTTGCAGGATCAACATATGTGAGATTCATGATACCATTGTTTGGATAGGTATAGATTCTGAATGTCTTGATACCGTCGGAGGCGTCATCGGGGAGATAGATTCTTACTTTTGTAGGTGAAAGGCCCTTCATTGCGTCTGGCAATTCCACGGCCCATTCTGCACCGCTTCCGTCCAAAGCAGACCAAGTGGTGGCCAGAGAAGGACATATTAGAGAAGCATCGTTATTGCCAGGGGCGCCGTTCAGGTTTGAGAAAATGGCATGTTTAAGCAGAACCAATTGCTCTGCTGAGATGAGTGAAGTGTTGGTGGAGTTTGTAGTATTATCGAGGGTAACATTGTATGTTACGTTGTGCATGAGAAGTTGAGGGAACCCTAGCGTGTTGAATTTTCCACCAAACACAATAGAGCCAGGGTTGGCGCTGTTTCCAGAGTACTTAGCAATGGAGTTGACAACAGAATCAGGTCCAAAACCCAAGAACGGGGTACTCTGAAGCGCCTTGGTTCTCGAATTATAGACGGCAACACCATTTGTGTTGTTGAAGCTGAAGTCACCTCCAAAGTAGACCAATTCTCCATCCACAAGCGCGGTCAAAACGTTTCGTTTGATTTGGTCGTCTCTTTTCAGCGCGAGGGGCCAAATGGAGCTGAACTGGCCAGTTGTGACGTTGTACACCACAGGAGACTGGACAGGAGTCTTATTAATGTGGGTGAAATTACCTACAAGGAGCACGCTATCGTTGGTAAGCTGCAATGCTTGTGACACCAGGCCATCGAGTGTGGCAGCTGTAGAGATGTCTGAAGTGGTGGTGTTTCTGATGTAGAAACCGACACTGCCCAGAGGCGGCGGTGTAAGAAATGCGGATGCGTTAGCTGTGTTGTAGAAAGACACGCCGTCGAAGTCTCCAAACAACGAGATCCTTCCCCCCAACAGATTGAAGTCGAGGTTTGCATGCTGGAGGTTGGTTAACGCCGTGACGTATAGGGAGAGATACAACAGTAGTAGTAGTGAGTGGAGCTTCAAAGAGAACATGATGGGGGTGTTTTCTTTCCTTTTTCAATGAGAATAGATGCGATGTTTTTTCTAGTGAGAGTCCCCGTTGGACCGAGTGGAGTTGGTGTTTGTAGATCTATTAATGGCACCTGAGCCAACACACCGCAAAACAAGAAAACACGATGAAATTACAAGGTTGCCAGCAAGTTCCAGCCAAAAAAAGAGAATCGGTTATGAGCAAGAGCGAAAAAGCTGGCGGTCTTCAGGACAAAGCGACCCGGATCGATACTGGTAAAGCTAAACAGACGGAAATAGAGAACAGGTCAAGCGACAGGCAGCAGCTGCGTCCGACGAAGAAGTCAAGAGAAAATGGGGCTGGCGAAAGGAGCGGCGGCGAAGTCCCGGAAGTAAAAAGATACCAGTGTTGGCAGATGAAAACAATAAGTAGTAGGTAATTTCCGATGGGGAGAGACAGGAATGGGTACGGCAGGAATGGGACGATTGGGCTAAATCGAGACAATGCGGAATGTGACAGAGAACTTTGATTTGGCGGCAGATCAGGGGAAAAAAAATTTGTGCGGTGCGGGAAGTGTGTATTGTATGGTATTTGGATTTTGTTCACTGGAAATTTTTGTTGTTGTTGGTTTTTCTTCGGTGTTTGGAGCCAAGGTCGCTGGTGATGTCTCTGTGCAATGAAACAGACGTTTCAGATCTGGACCTGAAAAAACGGGCAAGGGCTGGGGGAACAATCGCGCGGCGATACAGTTGGCAATTAGACTATTTTTTTAATTTTCTCGATTCAAAAAAACTCACTTCAAAATCTAACTCTTTTCTAAATTCTTCGGTTTCGAATTAGCGGCCCTTTCTTTCCCTCAGAGCCCCTTTCTCTCAGGCGTTGCAGCGGACGTATTCATGCAGCCGCGCCGTTGCTACAGTGCTGGACCTGAAACATGCGCCGTAAATAAACATTTGTGGATGCAACGGGATTGAGGAGAGGTGGTTTTTTTTTTTTGTGAGTGAGATTCTGTGATTTTGTCTGTTCACATCTTAGTTTTCTGGAAATCAAATGGGCAATTTCACGTCCCGTTTCTTCATCACTACCTCCATTGAAGCCTCAAACAATTTCCACCTCGTCCATTCATCTGGAATGGGAAAAATCGCTGCACTATGGCTGGGGGAGCGTTGGCTTGTCATGTTT
Source organism: Australozyma saopauloensis (assembly GCF_035610405.1). NCBI lineage: Eukaryota > Fungi > Ascomycota > Pichiomycetes > Serinales > Metschnikowiaceae > Australozyma > Australozyma saopauloensis. The sequence goes on from NC_086132.1 coordinate 281,595, forward strand.
GGTTGTGGGCCCAATCGGGAAAGTTGATCTGCCTGCCTGCATATGCGCAGATGGTGGTGCGTCTAGAGATCAGTGCTCCTGTCCACTTCAACCTTATTTGCAACGGCGCATACAGACACTGAATCGTGCCTCTTCTTTGGGAACAATGACTGGGTAATTGGGTTAAGGCGTGTGTTCATCTGTCCCGAATAGGCATTGGTCAAGGTATTGTGACTGCAGCCATTCTGCATTGTGTCTATATGGAGGGTGAAGAACATCGTAAAATTGTGTCGATCAGAGTGGTCATCATATGATGACAGGATAATCTCGGTGGAATTCATTCTCCTTCTGGAGTCAAATGGCAGGTTCCGGCTGTTAATCTGGTTTTGGCAGGTTTTGGCAGGTTGACGGGTTTGCGTGGGTAGATGTGAAGGTTTGCAACCAAGGAAACAGAATAGAGCAGGACTAATTGTCTAACAAAGAAATATGTTATGTTCATTATAGATACTGATTAAAAAGCGGATTGTCCTTTTCTTTGTTTGATTGTATGCAAAATCGATTTTTAGTTGTGTTTTTTCAATTTCGACATTGTTGTGTACTCCTGTCAATTCTTCAGAAATGGAATCAACTCATGGTGTCTTCTATCCAACCCGAATTCTGAAATTTTAAAGAATTCAATTTAACTTCAAAATAAAGAATCATCAAATTCTGGTTGTTACGAAAATATTTCAAACCCATTCTTACGGCAATCGTCTTTAAGGTAACCTGACTTCTCTTACATACACCCGCTCAATACGACCAAACGCAATATGTCATAAATTGGAAATTGGATTTTCACATTTACCCGTTTCGTTTTTCAATTACTGACATTGGGCTCTTTCGTTCCTAAACAAATTAGTTTATACGCCCAGCCTACGATACAACTTCACCAATTGTTCACACCACAGCACACAAAAAAACGTCTTCTACACAAACTAAAAATAATTAAACACTATTTTACCCATCCCAACCTGAATTGTCATGTTCTCTCCAAAACCCATCTTCCTCACCCTCTTTCTTTCTCCACCCCATATTTCCAACCCCCAATATACCTCTTATAGAAGCACCTATGGCAATTGAAGGTGTGCAGCCGTCGGCAGCTCGGCAGCTTTTACTCCAGCATACACTTCTGCCGCTAATATCGATCCATCTGACCCTCAATGCTGACGCGCTCTTCCAAACAGAGTGCAATGACACTCTGATATCTACGCTTCTGGTTCTCAGACCCTACGGCAACAATGCTCGGTATAGTGTCCCGAACCAAAGCTACCGCATTGCAAATCTTCAGCTTATAACTCGAACGTACGGGCTGTTTCCCGTTCGGTTCGATGCACCGCTTCCTGAATTACTCACAGTACACAATCTTGCCGAAGATAAGAAGGGAGAGATAGCGCCGCTCTTCAGTATTTCGTCCTTGGAGCAGCTTCTCAAGCATGCATCGGCAAATTCTAGAACAGACTTGTATTCAGATATGTTCCGCAAGGTGTTGACGTCAAACCGGATTCTGCTGTTTGACACTTTGAACCACCCAGTAGCACACATTTTCGTAGTAGACTATGCCACTGATTCGGTCGAGACAGTTCGACAGCTCCTCGTAGAGTTCCGCAACTTTGCGTTTCCGCGGTACTTTCAGATCTCGGACGTTTTGTTCCATGCGTTTGTGGCATTCGACTCCCGTATCGTGGCAGAGACCGAGGTCCGGAGGTTTCAAGAGGAGCTCCGAACGGCGCTCTCGGTAGGATCGTCGGCGTTGCCCATGTTTCTGGGCGTGGACTCGGATCCGCTGAAGGTTCGGATGTCGAAGCTTGTAGACATGACTATCCAAGAACAAGTGCAACATCTCTCTCTCCAACATACTGCCGAAGACAATGAAAGCATACATGTGCCAAAACTGCTTGATATGACGCTACGATTAAAGATCTACGAGTTTTTGTCGAAGGTATTGATTCCCTATATGGAACAGAAGATCCGTGTATGGGATGATCTGGTGCTCCTACCCAAAAAGTCTATCACAGGACGCTTGTTCTCCGTCTCTCGGAAGTTCTTCAACAATAACAACAACGACGTGACTGCCAGCGGAACAAGCCCGAACACGTTCAATCACCAAGACAACTACTACTATCGTTCGTCTCCCGAGCAGGTCATTCGAAAACTCGCAGATTGGTCTCTCATGTTGAAGGACTTCAAGTATGCATATTCCACCTATGACCTCATAAAAAAGGATTATACAAACGACAAGGCTTGGGTCTATGTGGCGTCAACACAGGAACTTTGCATTATTTCGCTTCTTTTAGCTCAAACACAGCCGCTGGCGTCTGACACCCTTCCTTTGATTCCAGATAGAAACACACTAAGAAAGATACGACATGATATCATCGAACCTTACATGGATAACCTCACTTACACCTTCAAGCTGCGGTTCAATGTAAAAACATATGCCATCAGGAGTTATTTAATCGTTGCAGAGTTGCTTTTGAACATGAGCAGCATGTTTAGTATTCCCTGGTGGTGGGACGACTTGATCGAAGGCTATTTTCTCAAAGCAGCAACGGATATAGATGCTCATTTAATCAGCTCTGGAGCTGTGTCCGGTCCACATGTTCTCCGCGCAATCATCTATGAGCGCATTGGCTATGCAAAAGCCATTGCATATTACGTTCCATTAGAGGCTGCTGACCTTCTTCAGCCAGTCCTCAAAGAGGGCGTTTGCGTACAAGTGCCAGAGGAAGTCGAGGAGGGCGGGTATGAGAATTCGGCAAAGATAATGCCTCAGAATGACAACTGCATTTCGGGCAGAACAAGGTTTAGAAAAAGTGCCATGTGGTATCTCATGGCCCTGTGGGAGTGGCGGGATCTAGACAATCCACATCAGGTGCTTCGTTTGTTGCAGAACTTGAAGATCCGTTTCAATGTGGACGAGGTTACTAAAAACTGGTACGATAGACAGGGAATGGCTCTAGAGTCTCTCAAAAGCTTCTGCTTGCCAGCAAACAGAGAACAAGCCAGTTAATTAGGTGGCCCTATGTAGCGACTAACCACGACAAATTAGAGGAATGGGAAAATTGAGTCGTAAAAACTACATGTTAATCGAATGGTATTTGCCTGGAATAATTCACGTTTCCCATTGTATTTGTCATATTGTACTTGAATTTAAATCTCCACAGTTAAAGCTGCATCTCTTATCTACTCCACATACAATGAACAGAGCAGCAAGAATACTACAAACCAGAGCCTATGCAACAGTGCATCCCAGAAGAACGCCCTCGTTCAGAGAACTAACAAGAGCGCCTGTGTTCAAGACCTTGTTTCTCACGATTGTGTTTGGATCCGTGGTTGTAGAATCCACCAAGAGCCGAAAAGAGATTGAGGCGTTGAAAACTGCGTACGAGGCCAAATTCCGCATCATAGAGGACGTGACTCGAAAAATCCGCAACAAGGAGCCTGTGAATGTGGCTCAGGAACTCAGTATTGCCAACTCCATCACCAGAAACAAGTATAACTCGGTAACGGATGTTGAGTTGGATGAACAATTTGAAGCGTTCCTCAAACTGGTTGATGAGCCAGATGACTTGGAGCAGTTGACCGCACAACCGGTTGAGGCCTCGAAGCAGACCGTAATCGACGAAACCCCAGTATCAAATGTAGAGAAGAAGGATGAGAAGTTGTTCCTATAGCGATCGCTCAATTGCTTCAATTGTAAATAACGAAAGACCAAAAGACCAATACACACATTTTAATGCATCTAGAAGTTTCTTGTGTAAGAATAGATGTGCTCACTATCGACAGAGTCCCCTATAACATAAATTAATCTATAACTATTACAAGATGGCAATCTTCCTCACAGTACGGCGATGCTGATCGCCCAGCTCCGAAATCTTTCCATCTGCTACCAACCGTCTGATAATCTCATTGAGATCAAAGGTCTCAACACGGATGTTCAGCTTCTCGTTCACCTTAAGCATGAGGTCATGATATCTAATTGGGTTTCCGTCTTCAAGCATTTCAAGAACTGCGCGACTCAAGTCTTCACGGAGCTTTTTCTGTGCTTCACTGGTACCTGTTTGGAACAAGGTCATGTCGATTCTACCCGTCTTTGGATCAGTAGCATAATCTTTGATGGCCGATTTGATCAAGCGCACTGCTTCACGAACATCAATGGCCTCTACGACCTGGCTCAAACGCATCTTGGCGTGTGCCTCGGCCAATCTGATCATCGACTCCAATTGTCTGGTTGTTGCGGTGATTCGTTTTTCCAGAGCACGAGGATCATCTCCGAGCTTACGCATGTCAACGTATGCTCGAACAAGAATATTTTTGCTCTCTTCAGTGATGACTGGATTCATGTTCTCCTTTGCATATTGAATATAGGCACTGAGGATCTCAACCGGCAAGATCGTGTTTGTAGAGACTGAATCAGGTACATCTTCCAAATACATGTCTGTGATGTGACTGGCCAAGTGACGGTCAATTTTCTCGTCAACTCTGTCGAGAATTAAATAGACCAAATCAAAACGAGACAAAAGGGGTGGAGGCAAGTCGATATTGGCTGTGACAGGAAGGTTAGGATCATAACGAGAGTTGATAGGGTTGGCGGATGCCAAGATGGATGTTCTGGCATTAAGTGTAGTGATGATACCAGCTTTGGCAATAGAAATTGTCTGCTGCTCCATAACTTCGTGCAACACAGACCGAGTTGCATCGCTCATTTTGTCAAACTCGTCAATACAACAGACACCACCATCAGAAAGGATAAGGGCACCGGATTCAAGCACAAGCTGCTTTGTATCGATGTCTCTGGTGATGTAAGCAGTTAAACCGACTGCAGATGAACCTTTACCAGAAGTGTAGATACCTCTGGGAGCGATCTTGTGCACGTACTGAAGCAATTGCGACTTCGATGTGGATGGATCACCACAAAGAAGAATGTTGACATCGCCTCTGTACCGTCCACCTTTCTTGAAAGTTTTGTTGGTACCGCCAAAAAGCTGAAGAAGGATACCCTTCTTGACATCGTCCATCTCATAGACCGAGGGAGCCAAGGAACGTGCCAATACATCATACAAGTCATCTCTCTGGGAAACTTCCTTGATTTTCTCAATCATATCGTCAGACAATTTCCTTTGCTGCTCGACCTCTTGCGATTCGACTGCCTGCTGTTGCAATGTTGAAGAGTCCGAAGAAAGACGCTTCACGTCGATTTTCTTGATGTGCACAACATCCAAGTATGTTTTGTATAAGTTCTTCAAAGCTCTCTGACGTGTGTTGACTCTCACGGGCAACGAACGGAAAATACCACAAACCTCGATTCTGTCACCCGCTCTACAGGTGTCAACCAACTCATCGTAAACACACAAGTTGACCGAGTGGGGAGTTTGTCCGTCTGGAACCAAATCAGGAGTCTCCTGCAATTTAATGACCTGCTTGTCTGCGAATGAGGATCTATTGTGAATGATCGTCATGGTGTTGACCTGGCCACACACAGCTCTTGGACATTTGGTGGGCTCAGAAATGACACCACGGTCAATTTCAACAGCAATCGTGTGATCGCAAGCAGTACACTTGAAAAAGGCCACCTTCATGTCAGGGATAATGGCACTCGCACGAAGAACCAAACCTTTCACACTGACAAGTTTATCTATATCGTTTGGATTCAACTCACGCATACCACGGCGCACAGCATTGATATTGTAGGGACGAATAGTGTATATGTTCGTTTCAATATCGTCGATGGAGGAGGGGGCAGGCTCCTGGTCAGCGAACAAGGACACCAAGCAGTCCTTGACCGTTTGGTCCATGATTGGAATGACTTCTTGTGGATAGTTGATGAGTTGGTAGTACAACTTTTTCGTGGCTCCATAGGCCAACAAATTGGCGGCATCCAAGTTCAAGTTGGTGGTGCCTAAGTCCTTCATGGCGTTCAATTGAGCCACGTAGTAGAGCTGCAGATCCTCGGGCTCGACCGGCAATCCGTCCATATTCTTGCGGTACTTCATCTTGAACAGCATCAAAAAGTCCCGGAACGAATTGGTACAGTCTTGAATGGAAACATTCGTACCCCAGATGACTCTGATAGGCTCGCCTGAATCGAACACGTCCGACTGCAATTGAGAACTATCCAGAGGAATGTCTTGGCCATCGCCACCGCGAGAAGACGAAGGGTGTCTGGCATCAAACATCCGTCTTCTCATTGGCGAAGACAGGCCATCGGCGTTCAAGTCAGACCGAAGTGGTCTACGAACAATACGGTCCACATCCGAGGTCAAGTTGTCGGAGCGGGCTCTTGAAGACGAGAGCTCAGAGCCATGGTGGCGACTCAGCGATGTGTAATGGAGTGGAGACGATACGTTTTGTCTTTGTGAAGATGGTAGGTTATCTGATCCAGGGTTGGACGAACTGGAGGCGAAAAAGAGCGGCGACGACGGCACGAGGGGCTGCAGCTGCGATTGCGACTGTGACTGTGACTGCGACTGGGTCACAGAGTCGGGGTTTGTGTCGTGACTCCGAATGGGCAGCGACATTTAGTTTCTGAAAAAGAGAGACGATGAGTATGGGAAGAGAAATGGGAAATCGGGGGGCTTTTATATATTCAGCGCTGCACAGCGGCTATCGCGTTTCTTATTCTAGGGTTGATTCTTGACGGAAAGTCGATGCCGAGAGGGATGCGGATGGCTTCAGTGAAGAAAGTATGTAGTAGGTAAATGAGATTCGGAGATGGTAGACGCGCGTCATTACAGTTCCCGATTGGGATTAGATGAGGGTGTATGCTGCAGGAACACCAATCGGTCCGGTACGTACAAACCCTATACTCCAATATTCAATCGTGAGCATTCGCAAGAATACGACGAAAAAGATCGAGAGTTTCTTTTTTTTGGCAGTACATAACATTCAGATCAATTCCTCAAAGAGTCACAATCTTGCATTCTCTTATCTTTCTGCATCCACACGTAACCTCATCCTTCCATCTCTGACGCGTATCTCCGTAATGGATAGGGAGAAACAACTGCAAACTCCGTCAAATCCGGCGCTGGGTTTGACATCGCCCACTCGTCTAGACCTCGGCAAAGCAAGCAGAGTGCCCACGCTGGCGGGCAGCGCAGATCGGATCTCACGATCGCCAATTCGAGCCCTCAGAAGCCCTCTCAAGACCCTCACAGCAACAGAACAGCTCCGGCCGGGGCCAGTCATCAGCCCCTCGAGACAGCTGTCACTAGCGTCCCCAGTGCGGCGGTCAGGGTCGCCAGAGCGTAGACAGCGTATTCTTGAGCTAGAGAGAGAAGGTCGCCCCGATAAGCGACCAAAAACAGTCACCGTCAATGCGGAGCCACAGGTTTTGGGCGAGAGCATGAAGGCCGGAAGCTCGAAAGCGCAGCTGGTGGTCGAGGTTTTGAAGGAAACCAATGCATTGTTGTATGAGATGAAGGAGACCCAAAGACAACTAGTGGCAGAAGTGAAGGACCTTAAAGAAACAGTGCGTGAACTCAAGAGGAGGTCTGATTCCAGATGAGGGCCAACTACCTGAAAAATTCGGTGTTCATCCTACCCACTTCAATTCCTCAGCCTATCCCTTCCTCCGTGCAAACCAATTGGCATGGATTCCGCGACGTAGCACAGCCAATGTATAATCTAGAAATCAATTTTTTTGTCATCTTCATCGCCGTCCTCGACAGGGATACCCCATTCTTCTATAGCAAATCTCTTCCGTCCATTCTTAAAAGCAGACTCACCGTTTGCTATGGCCATGACTCCCCGTGCAGACAACACTGGGATCTTTAAGATGTTCACAAGACCTTGTTGCACCTTTGCAGGTTCATTTTTGTAAGCTCTCTCGAGTAATGCGGTCATGGCGGCATTAAAAGGCTGAAGATGGATCACACCGTCCATGACGGTTTCGAGCATGTGAGTGATGAGAGACTCACGAGGATACAAATCCAACGGCAAGGATGCCATTAATACCAGCAGAGTGCTGGCAACAATGGCTTTCAAGCTGTGTATAAGCGGAATTATGTAGCCAGAGGTGCAGAACTGCGGAGGGTATATCGAAGGATTGAGAAGTCCGGGAATGGCGATACGAACTAGCTCGTTCTTGGAGTTGTGCTGCTCGACAATTTTGCGGACTTGCTCTGCGACAGAAGCGTATGAAGGTGCAAGTGGGACATATGTTATATCTTGGGGGCCTGCGCCAGGAACAAGGCGCTGGGTAATATCGAATTGCGACAGATAAATACCCTCACTTACATCCTCAGCCTCAGAAGTCTCCTTTGTGTTCTTGTTGAGCCCGTATCGCCAGGCAATTTTCAAGTCCTTTTCTGCCATATTTGCAACACTGACCTGGGCAGAGTCTTGTTTGATTTGGGCCTTTTTCTGTTCCTTCGAAGTACCCTTATATTCACCCGGAAGATCGTGAGCCCAGCTTGAAGGAACACCTATAGCGATAACATGCGTGCTTGCGCTTCCACTTTCGGATTTGAGACGGTTGTGAAGCACTCCCTGCGAAACAAAGGCCCGGAGAAGTACGGAGGCAAAATCTGTGGTTCCAGACTCTTCAATAAGTATAGTGTTGGAGAGTGGAAGGCCCAGGTGCATTAGAAGCTTATCCAAATCAGCACATCCAGTTGAGACTGTTGGTTGAGAAGTCACCAAAGAGGGTTTCACGGCCGGATTTTCAGCAAAAGAAGCGCTTTTTGGCACCACGGCAACAGGTTTTCTCACATGGGTGGCGCCAGAGCGATCAATTGGTGCAAATGGCGACAGAGTCATCGACGATGGAACCTGATTTGGCCTTAAAACTGGAGCAGGGCCACCAACAGAAGGCGCCCTCGATCCAGGCAAAGGTGTCACGGGCGGTAAGCGCCGTGAATCATTTCCTGAGAGCGGCTCGTTTCTTCTTCTGAAGGACATGGTCCAGGATTCGAGTCGATATGAGTATTAAATGTGGGGGTATATAGACGATGGGGATGAGATGCGATGAGATGAGATGAGATAAGATAAGGAGTTTGAGGAATTTGAATACTATCAACAATCAAGAATAAATTACAGGGAATATCTCAGGACCGACTGGAGTGATCGAATTTTGAGATTGCTGTTGGATTTGGTTTGTAGGTATATTTGGCACTACAGAAGGAAAGGGAGCCAATACAGGTAGAGAATACTATAATGATCGTGATATAAAGTGGAAGGAGAAATGAATCAAAATATTTTGCGACAGTTTATTCAAAGTATTTAACAAAATCTGTGCTGCGATCTGCTCGTATCGTCCAGATTGGCTGCTAAAAACACCTTGACAGTTTCTATCCATGCAGCAAAGCAAATTGAGACGAATTTGAGAAAAAAAAGGGAGAATAAAGTTAAAGTTAAAAGTGAAAAGATTCCGCGTACTGGATCTATCCCCTATATTATTTATGGTTTCTTTTCAATGTACCCCGTACACTGAGTATGTATTAGGCCCAGTCCAGTCATTCCTCACCATACTATACATACAAACTGAACTCTGGTTCATAGATAACCAACAATCCACACCAAAGCAATATAAACCATCCACCTCTGTGAACCAACAGACAAGGAGATTCCAATTGCTCAAAACTCTTAGTAAAAATTCCACTGTCTTGCATCTTTAGCTTACATCCGTATCTATCACAAAACGTACTACAGAAGCCTCTAGACTTCTCGCAATGGGTGCACTCGTTTCGATTCCTTTGGCAGGAACAAGTTGGCTAGCCTCATGCTTCGGCGCAGCTGCATGCTCGGCGTTCTGTTCGTCTATAGGCGGTACATTTCAATCATCTACCATGACAAGACTCACATACGCCCTCATTCTCCTCATAAACTCCATTTTGTCATGGGTGGCATTATCTCCATTTGTAGTGAATCGTTTGGAGAAGATTTCTTTCGGATATATTAACAATCGGTGCGGCCCGGATGGGAAACAGTGTATTAGTTTCGTATCGGTCCACAGAATCAACTTGGCTCTCGGAGTGCTCCACTTGATGCTTGCCGCAGTGTTGGTCAATGTGAAGTCCACTGCCAATCCACGGAGTGTCATCCAGAACGGGTACTGGAAGCTTAAAGTGCTTGCGTGGATGGCCTTATTGGCCATCAACTTCTTGGTGATTCCGGATGACTTCTTTGTCTTCTACGGAAACCACATCGCTATTATTTTCTCTACGATATTTCTTGGCATTGGCCTCATTCTCTTGGTCGACTTTGCTCATGCATGGGCTGAGAAATGCTTGGAAAAGATCGAGTTGGAGGAATTGACCGGCGATGATGAATACAACGCTGGCTTCTGGAAGAAACTTTTGGTGGGTGGAACCTTGTCCATGTACGTCTGTAGTATCGCCTTGACAATTGTCATGTATGTGTTCTTTGCCAGCAGCGGGTGCAGCATGAACCAGACTGCCATCAGTCTTAACGTTGTGTTTGCTTTGATAACGTCTATGGTTTCTATCAACCAAAACGTCCAAGAATCAAACCCAAATGCAGGCCTTGCACAGGCATCAATGGTGGTGTTTTATTGCACATACTTGGTCTTGAGTGCCGTTGTATCGGAGCCCGATGATAAACAGTGTAATCCACTTGTTAGATCAAAGGGTACACGTACATTCTCCATTGTGCTTGGCGCTTTCTTCACTTTCTTGGCACTTGCTTACACCACAACAAGAGCAGCTAATTCTTCGTTTTTCGACATCGACGTCCCTGAGCCAGTGGAAGGCTCGGTGTCGGAACAGCCCAGCGAGCGGAGCCAAATGAGATACCAGGCCATCAAGCAAGCAGTGGACGAAGGTTCACTTCCAGAAAGTGCGCTCAACCAAGTGGATTTGTATGATGATGTAGAGGAGGCCCAGAACAATGTCAAACTGCCAGTGAAATACAATTACGCATTGTTCCACATCATCTTTTTCTTGGCCACACAGTACATTTCTACGCTTCTTACGATAAATGTTAAACAGGACGATGTTGGAGACTTCATTCCCGTTGGAAGAACATACTTTTCCAGTTGGGTCAAAATTGTCAGTTCCTGGGTCTGTTATGCATTGTACATCTGGAGTTTGGTTGCTCCTATGATATGGCCCGAGAGATTTAACTCATTGTCTTTGTAAAGATCTATATTTAATGAATGTTTCTACTTGGCTTATGTTTCATTGCAAGGGAGTATGTAGTATCCAAGGAATTTGTTCAACGAGAAGCCAATTAAAGAATGAATAATAATATCAAAATTCAATAATGAGATAATATCTAGATAATTTTTCTCCCCAAATTTTTCTGCGTCTAACAAAATTACCATCCCACTATACTTCATAATCTCACCACTTAATCTACACCAAGTCAACCCACAGCAATATCAATGACAACAAAAGCAAAATAAAAAAAAAGAAAATAAGGAGCAACCAGATTATCAACACACGAAAAAATCCCCCACATCCCCCACATATAAATACCCCCGGGACCCAGAGTATTTTGCACCCACGATTTTTCACTTTCCCTGCACACACGCAGGTTCCTTCACTCATTGGCTGAGGAAAATATTCCCATCCACCACCTAAAACCACACAACAATGTCCGCCATCGTCACCAAGGCCACCGGCCTCGTCAACTCGGTCGTTACCAAATCCGGAGAATTGGCCAACTGTGCCGTTTACTGGGGTAAAGTCGGCGCCGAAATGGGCAAGATCGTCTACAAAGCCGAAGGATTGGCACCACCATCCCAGGCCGAGTTCCAGAAGGTCTACGGTTCTTTCGTCAAGTTCGTGAAGGGCTCTGACCACGGTGCTGTTATTGCCAAGAACTTCAAGGCTCTTGGTGCCAACAACAAGGAGGCTGCTTACAAGCTCGGAGCTTTGGGTTTGCAATGTTACGGATTCTTTGCTTTGGGTGAGATGATCGGTAGAAGACACATTGTTGGATACCCATCTGTTCATGGCGAGCACCACTAGGGAGTTGTGGGTGCTGGACGCATTTAGACATCCTATGGGATAACATATTCAGGCAGTGTAGATACGAGCCGCAGGGCAATAAACGATATTTAAGTGACCAGATGTAGAGCTTAGTGGGGGAGTGACATATTGAGTGAAATGAGGTTCATGGTTTCGTAGTTGCTTGCTTATTCTACATTGCAGACAATCCATGTGACTGAATTTACACTGTGGCTCGATTGAATAGATGATCGCCATACTCTATTAATGTAAAAAACCCTATTATAATGTATATCCCTAGCTCGTCTTATCCTGCTCTTTTCTTTTCTTGGACGCCTCGATCATGTCTTGTCTCTGCTTTCTCTTCTGTTTGACAATCTTGGGCACCGTACTGATCTCCTTTCTCTCCAAGAGCTGTGTCTTGACACGCTTTCTGTCGTAGCTGCTCAATTTGCTCATCTTCTCCATCCAGTCGCTGTATCCGGTACTGCCTGACTGTTTCATGGCGTTGACAATAGGCTTGACGGTCATGCTATCTTCCTTGGTGAAAAAGGTCACCGCACGTCCTTCCTTACCTCCTCTACCGGTTCTACCGATTCTGTGCACGTATGTCTGTGCTGACTGCGGCACGTCGTAGTTGATGACAAGGTTGACGGCCTTGAAATCCACACCTCTGGCAAGAACATCAGTGGTGATGAGCACCCAAATGTCACCGTTTTTGAAGCGCTTGATAACCTCATCTCTTTGTTTGGGTGTCCTCTCTGCGTGGATGACGTCCACATTGAGCTTGTCGTACAACAACTCGTGGAACAAGGCTTTAGCACGAGGAATCAGCTGCAAGAAAATAATCACTGGCGGCTTGAACTCACCCTGCTGAATCATTTGACGGATAGCCACAAGCTTTCCTTCCTCGGACCCTGTGAACACCAATTTCTGGTCAATCGTAGAGGAGGCAGTGTCTCTTTTACCAACAACGATTCTAATGGGATCACGCATAATGGACTTAGCGAGATCCTCGACACCGGTAGGAATTGTAGCAGAGAAGCACAGCTTTCTGAGTCGAGGATGTGTACACTCGGCCAAGATGGCATCGGTCTGTTCAACGAACCCCTTGTCGAACAAGCGGTCGGCCTCATCAATGACAAGCTCTTCGACTGCGGTGAGGTCCATGTTTCCGTTTTTCACCACATCTAGTAGTCTCAATGGCGTCGACACGATGATGGCATATTTACCTGCCTTGACGATATTCTCGGAGAGACGCACGGCTAACTGTCTCGACAAGATGGCGCTGGGCAAGCTCTTGTGACCCTTGGTGAGGACCTGGAGTTGAGCATGGATTTGCAGCGCCAACTCGTTGGTGGGCGCAATAATAAGTCCGCGCACCGAGGTGTTCTTTTGTGGCGCCTCCTCTAAGAGAGCTTGGATCATAGGAATGAGAAAGGCCAATGTCTTACCAGAACCCGTAGGCGCACATGCAAGAACATCTCGATGAGCAAGAGTCGAGGGGATGGCCTCACATTGAATAGGAGTGGGCTCGACAAACTCCGCATCGAGAAGATTATGGACGAGACGTTTGTTCATGTTGAAACGGGTCGTCATGTCGGCAAAAGATCCAATCGGAAGAGGAATGTCTTCACCATATACCTTGGAGTGCGATTGTAGACGGAACTCTGCTGCTTCGTTTTCGGTGGAAATGACAGAATCATAGTCGAATTCGATCGTTTTAGGGCCTCTACGAGTAGTCTCGGAGGATTTTTCCAGAGATTCGGCAGCGGCAGAGTCAGCATCCACGTTTTTGGTTTTTCTGGTCCGGAAAAAATCCGTTTCCTTGTCTATTTCGGCCTCCATATTGGAGACATTCGATTTGGCTGCGGCAGCCGGTTTTGGAAGCAGGAAGTCTGCCAGAGCCTTTTTGCTCAGCTTGAGGGATGCTCCTCGGCTTAAAATACGAAACACATCCATTGTGCGTCACAGAATTGGCTGAGTGTGTTTTGGGATATGGTATTGGATTTACAGATGGGATCAGGCATCGCTCTCATCGCACGGTGGAGTACTGCAGGAAGCACCACAGACAATGATGGAGAATACTAGACGCAAATCGGGAAGAGGGATGTAATCATAAATTTTTTTTCAACTGGAATCTATGATTTCTGTAAATAGAGAGATTTTTTTTGTTAGAATTCCATCCATGGCCATTTCGGGTTCTTAGAATGGGCCTTGTTCTGTTCCACACCCAGAAGAGACCCGTGCACCACCGCTTGTACCATTTCTCACCTTCTTATTTCCAGTGACAAGCGAGACTGAAAAAAAAAGCGGCCCGAGTATTTCCACCCCGACTTCGTCCCCAAATCTGCCCTTGCTGCAACACACAGTGTATTCTCACGAGTAAGACGACTACGCTGCGCTTTTTCCTGAATCTCTAGCGTCCATTTCAGAGGAGTTACCATTGTTCACTTTTTCAGCACCCCTATAAACGGAACATCCCGGAGGAATCTGCTGAAAGATTGACCCTAGCTCATACTCATATCGATTTCACTTAGTGTCAATTATCACAGTTCTCTCATTGTACAAGAGTATCTGCTTCGATAGTGCATTTCACAAAACCCAGCTTGAACCTTCCCCAGACCGACACAAACCATGGCTCTGAGAATATTCACAAGATCTGTTTTCATGCAGACGCGAATGCCCATCCGTAAGGATCCCAGCAAGGTTCTTCAGTTGGCTACCGGCGAGAAGTACGGCGCTACTGAATCCAACTTGAGCTCCATAAAACTGTTCTTGGCCGACAAGTACGCCATCCCTGACGACTTGGCATTGCAGGTCATCACGCACAAGTCATTCACAAACGGACTCAAACCATACAACGAGAAGTTGAGCGCCATGGGTTCCAAGGTGCTTAACTTGTTCTTGGCCAAATTTGTAGTCGAGGGTGCTACCACCAATGACTTGGCCGTCAACGGCAAAAACTTGGATGTTTTGGGTACGCCCATTGCCAAGGAACTCGGTGGCCGTATGGCTTTGGGACTTTTTGCCCAGTCCACCAAGCTCAACAACACCATGTTCTGGAAGTCATACAACAGCCTGTTGAGTTTCCAGGAGAGCGGTGAGTTGAAGGTGAGTGCGCAGATGATGTATGCGTTGGTGGGTGCTGTGACTTTCATCCACGGAAAGAAGGCTGCAGAGGCTTTTGTCAGAGAGAAGCTTCTCGAGGGTCCTGTCACTCTTGAGGGCATTGCCTCCGAGTTTCTCGAGCAGAACCAAGCATAGAACCTGTAAATAGCCCTGGTGCCGTCTGTGAGAGTATAGAATGTCTCTATTGAGCCTACTAATGAATAAGTTAGGTATGAAGTGTAGAGCTCTAACGAGCAATGATCATAATTCAGAATACGAATTTTTATACGGAAAGTTCTGTTCCACTATTATGGAATGATTAGTGCAAATCAAAACTCAATTTTTACATGATCTGGTTGTTTCGAACATGTTGTAAGCCTTAGATAGAGAGACAGAACAAAGCACAACAGTGAAAGACAATGAGAAAATCAAAAACAAGAAAAATCTGTCAAAAAAGAAAATTGTATTCATTTTCAGGAAAATCATCTTCTTAAAAGTCAATTATCTCACTCCAGTTCCTCCCTCTCTTCTGTCCTGTCTCTAAGCACTTTGACAGCTTTACCCCACACATCCACGGTACTATTTACTTCGTACATACTACTACTTTTTCCACCACACATTTCCACCGTTTCCATTAAAATATTCCAAAATTCCCGAAAATGTCGTCCGGTAGTGAATTTGCTCATGCCCTCGCTGGCGCCGGTGGTGGTGCCCTTTCCATGATAGTCACTTATCCTTTGGTGACATTATCCACATTAGCACAAACTACAAAGAAAAAAAAAGATGAGGATACCGACAAGAAAGCGGGGTTGCGGGACGTGATTCGTCAGAAAGGAATTGGCGGGCTTTACTCCGGGTTGGAGAGCGCCTTGTACGGAATTACACTCTCCAACTTCATCTACTACTACTTCTATGAACTCTCGTCAAATGCCTTTCTCCAGGCAAAAGTAGCCGCGGGAGGCTCGCGCAGAAAGAGAGGTTTGACCACGGTGGAGCTGATGATTACTGGTGCGGTTGCAGGTGCCATCACGGTGATTGGAACGAACCCGTTTTGGGTCGCCAATACTCGTCTGATGACCCGCACCAAAGAAGAGGGTACACGGAGTCGGTCTGCGTTCAGGACAATGGTAGATATTGCACAAACGGATGGTGTAGGAACTTTGTTTGCGGGAGTGTTTCCTGCCCTTGTACTTGTGATCAACCCGATCATTCAATACACCATCTTGGAGCAGTTCCGCAATGCGATCGTGGCCTCTAGCGGTGTTGCTGCATTCACTTCGGCAAAAGCGTTTTTGATTGGTGCTTTGGGGAAATTGGTGGCCACCACATTGACTTATCCCTATATCACACTTAAGTCCCGCATGCATGTGAAAAAGAAGCAGGTTTCGGACGAGCAAGCTAAGGAGTTGTCGATGTGGCAGGAAATTCGTAAAATTATCCACGAGGAAGGCTTGGAAGGCTTATACCGCGGTTTGGCTGTTAAGTTGTTCCAATCTATCATGACTGCTGCCTTCTTGTTTTATTTCAAGGAGGAATTGATGGTCGGCAGCATCAAGTTGGTGAGAATCTTACAAGGCCGTCGTCTTAAAAAGTTGCTCTAAATGAACTATATTTATTACAGTGATTGATCATTCAGCAGTAACTCCCTTGTATTATTCCTATAAGCACCAAAAGGGCCAATTGTCTTGTTGCTGAATGAACAACTCACAGAAACGACAGAAACGATGTGAATAAGAAAAGGAGGCGCCAATGGCGTCTCCGTCTTTTATGATATGGTACAGATATTATGAATATGCTCAATAAATAACGGTGAGACACAAGTCACACACTCACACACACACACACACGCAGAGGAAAATGAGCTCTTACAAGAGGGAGCTTTTCTTAAGCCACTCGTAGGTGTAGAAAATCACAGCGTTGGCAGGAATAGATCTCACCAACGTGATGCCCAACCCATTGTACAAGTTACGAACCCCACCGGGCTTCAGTATAAGCCGAGAAGTCACCGATATAAAGTCCGTCTTGGCCGCCAGATTCATCGCCTGCGATGTTTGCACGTTCGACTTGATGGTGTCGACCGGATAAATCGACAAATTGAACATAAACCCAGCTGTGGCGCCGCTTGCGAGTAGGTTGATATTCTCGCGACCAGGATTGATACGGTTGTATACTCTCACCGCCTCTTCATATGACGCAAACCAGACGGCGGTTCCAGCCATTTCTCTGACTAGCGTAGATGAGAGACCATGCCACAATCCCACTACACCGGTTGTTTTCACCACCTGGCGAATGACAGACATGTAGGAAGCAGACTTCTTCTCCTTGGCGACCAAATTCGCTACTTGCAAATTGCATTTCACCAATTCCACGGGGGTCAACACGAACGAGGCTGCCAACCCCGAAAATGCACCACTCAAACACACAGACGCCATCGATTCAGACCCCAAAGGCGTGTATGTCCGCAATGCCTGTTGCCCATACTGAAATGCAGAAAAGAGCACCGCACTTTCCATACATGCGCCCAACATTGGAGCCTTAATGCCTTTGTAGAACGAAAGTAGACCCTCATCGGTCAAGATTTGCCTGGTGACCCCTAGCGTCGAGGCTCCATGGGTCGTCTGAAGACGAACTTTGACTGTGTCAAAGGGAAATTCGATGAGTTTCCCAAGACAGCCGGCCATCGACCCGTAGACGATCTCTTGTAGTGGATCAACCATGAGTGAAAAATTATTATGGGAGTACGAGATAAGAGAAAGTAGAGCGAGTGTATGGGGGGAGACAAGAAGTGAAGTTTTCAAGGAATTTGTCGAAAAAAACAACGATGAGTGAAATTGAAAATCTCGGAGGAAAAATGTCGAGGAGAATTAATGTATTCTTTGTTCTTGTACTGTCTATAGAGATACGAGATATGAGGGATGAGTCAGATGGAGGAACTGTGGATCGTGAATTGTAGATATGTATTTTTTTTTTATAGTTCAGTTGAGCAGGAATGGAAAGGAAAACAAAAATTCCTATAAAGAATACTGTGGCTGCGGTGAAAAATTGAAGTAGCCATTGATCTTGTGACATTTAGGAGGGAACGATAGAGGCATCATAGATATATGAGTTGGAACAAGAGCGACTAATTGATGTTTTTTGGATTCATACAATTCGATGGGCATTATTGTTTTAAGATTCATTGGTCAAAACGTATACTTCGTTAATGTAGCTTTGCATACACAAAGCAAACCTAGGCTCTAAATACGTCTGCTCTTTTTTTATGTTTCACAAAATTGAAGCTTTTCAACGTTCATTTAAGTTGATTATCTTGTTCCGTCCGGGTGATTAATCCGTCTTTTCAGTCTGGGTAGTATCGCTGATGTACTAGTTCCAGAATCATTAGAGTGTCTAATAGCGACCAACTGATCGAAAACTCAGTGTCACTCACAATTTCTCGTAAAAGGAATACGAACTACCCAATCATGTAGATTCGTTGTGTTCTGTTGTAAACTCTTTTCAGTTGGCTGTGTTATCTGCAGAATCAAACATATTTTTGCAACCATTCTACAGCATGAGATTTATCAGATCTTCGGACATAAAGCTTCAAATCCGATCCTCGGTTCTTAATATCGATACAGCGTAAATGAGTGAAAATGATTTATGCTGTAAACAATTCCCTTTTCTTTCTCTTCGTCCATTTCTTCGGAATGAGAAGAGCAGAGTCCACTGATGATAGATACATACCTTTTTGCAGAAATAGGCCAAGATATTCTAGAGATGAACGGACGCCACTGCTTCTGTTGGTGCAAGCAAACTTAGCAATATTGAACGTTGTTCTAAACGGAATGAAAGTGTCCATATCTAAAATCTTTTGGATTAAATTTGTAATGCTGTGACATTCTGCGCTTGATTGTGATGCCATACTTAAGGGTGTTGTAGCAAAGAAACAAACGATCCACCGTTCTATTGGGAGTCAGCCCTCAAGAAACACTGAGAAAGCTCGAGAAAGTACCCTTTTGCTGTATACTTTATTTTTTTCGAAGCCCGGTTGCACCTTGTTCGGTCTCGTGTGTGACTGTAGATTTCCTCAGAACACCACCTCCTTCACTTTTCCTCAGATTCGTCGAAAAAGTGACCGGAATTTAGACCAGCAATGGGATTCTTCAATTTTCTATCCAGGCGAACTTCTGAGGTACCTGAAACTGTTGATCTCGAGATGCAAGATCTCGGCGGGGATTTCGACCACCAGAATATTGGACAGAACCTGGACAACATCAACGCCGAACGGATTGCTCCAACATATGTCGGAACTCCTCATATCCAAACCAACCTTCACTCCAAATTCAAACGCGAAGCATCAGACCTTATGGCGTATGTTCAATGTACTCAATCCTTCGATTGGAGAATAAATGACAGGACGATGGCAGCGATCTACACCACGAATTATATGATGATGCAACAAATGATAGAATTAGTCAACGAGCATGAGTCATGGGAAAATGGACATGTGCGTAGTACCCGTTCAATTTCAAATGGCAGGGTAGAATACTTCTTCGCCCAACCTATGGGCTGGAACGCCAAAACCATTGAATTGACGCGCAAAATGGATCAAGTATGCGCAGACTATCTCCGCTATTGGAGCGACAACTACCACGGTCTCTACGCTACAAAGGTCACTGAAGAGCTAAGGATCTATATTCAAGTCTGGTCGCAAGAAATCACCTCGGTGTACCGCAACAGTTTCCGGAACAACTGCTGGCTCTTTTTGATTCGAATGATATATGATACTTTGAAACCTTGGAGATATTTCTATTGGATCTGGATTCCCTGCTATTTTTTGTGTCAATTCACATATGGCTTTGGTAAGGAGAACGGTTTCATGAATGATTTTCTGGGTTACCTTTCACTACTAGTGCTTGTACTTGCGGTTCTTTCGTCTTTGTCCAATTATTTGCTAGGATTGTCATTCTTCTTCTTCAGGGGTTCTACTGATATCGGCCAGCAGGATGATTCGGACGATATTGAGAGCGCTCGCCAAAACGAGACTGGTATTTTTGGTAAACTATTCAAGTGGAGTCCCTGGAGTACGTCCTCAGAAACAGGAAATCCATCTGATGGCCAGGTCATACAATTGTACCCAGCTGTTGCCTTCATTGAATCTACTTTAGCCACAACAAATGTTAATGACGTCAATGTCGTTGAAGTCACAAATCACGCGGAGGAAAATAACGATGCAAATGATAGCGGCAATTTGGATCTCAGCTATTCTTTTGACGATGCCAACGATCGTGATCAACCCGTAACAGAACCAAGCACTGCCGAAGTGGGAGGAATTATAGTGGAATAAGGTACGAAATGGGTAGAACAAGGTCAGAGGTATGAAATAAAGTGATCTCGAGTTGAGTTTCGGAGCTGATTTCCACAGATGTTATTCAATGTGTCCCTGATCCAGCACGTTGATAATCATCCAATTATCCAATTCGATACCTCTCTACTCTACATGTAAACTCGTAGCAATGATTATAATACTATATGACTTATCTCAAAGGCATGAATCTGGAAGAAGCGTTACCGGCTCTACCGTGTCTGACTGGGGTGTAGGTGATAGAGAACTCACCCAAGTAGTGGCCAACCATCTCTGGCTTGATCTCAACGGTGTTGAAAACCTTACCGTTGTAGACACCGACGACGGAACCAATCATCTCTGGGACAACAATCATGTTTCTCAAGTGGGTCTTGACAACAGCTGGCTTCTCGTTAGCTGGGGTGGCCAACTTAGCAGCTCTCAACTTGGCAATCAAACCCATTGGCTTAGGGCCCAAACCTCTGGAGAATCTTCTTCTGACTCTGGCGCCGCAAAGCTTGGTGAACTCCTCGGTGTCCATCTCGACCAACTTGGAAAGGTCAATACCCTTGAAGGAGAAGGTCTTGAAGGTTCTCTTCCTCTGGTTAGCTGTTTTGTTAGTAATGAGTTGATTTAGGTGGGTGGGTGGATATGCGAGGATTCGAAGATGAATAGGGATGAAGAGCAATTCTGAGGATGGGTATTGGATGGTTGTTTAAACTTATAGTCACTGGATTCGGAACGCCAGGTGAAAAATAGATAGATCTTTCGGTCTCTTTTAGCTCTTTGATTGTCGCATGGAATATGTAATAAGGAATCTGCAAAATATGGATCTCCAATCTGTTCATCGTCATTCGTCAATCACTGAATATCTTCATTGTCATCGGGTGGAAGTCACTTTATATATATGGCGGGTCGGTCGCTTCTTCATCCACACATTCTGCTTGGAATTCGCACTTGCAAGGTCAACATACTAGTCTCAGCCATGACGATACTTCTGTTGTAGATGGAGGTGAAAAATGTATAGGTAGGAAAAATTTGCGGGTAGGGAATCTGGGACGGAGTGTCTGCAGTCGGCACGTGACTGGGCTTTTGTCCTGAGGAAATGTAAGGGTGAGGTGGGAGTGGGTGGAAGGGAGTGTGTATGAGTGGGCGAGGATTGAGTCACGTGTGGCAGTGACTGTGTTTTTCCATGAAGTAATGAATGGAGTGGGTCGGGAAAAAGAGAGAAGAAGGTGATTTGATATTTTATGAATTTGTGTTGTGAAAGTTTTGGAGTAGATGTTTGATAGTCTCGTGGAAGTTGTAGGTGTATGTGTTGCTGAGTGGTAGTTTGGTAATTGTATGGTAGATGTGTTATTACAATGTATTACTAGGTAGATCAGAAAGTAGAGAAGACATTCATAGAAAAGAGGCTGAGAATACGAACTCTCCAATTACTCTAAAGTCAACAGCTCCCTTGATATTTTCCTGGGTCTTCTCCTAAACGTTCCCATACTCCTACCTCACAGAATTTGCAGCCAGTATCCCCTACATTACAAGACACATCCCACCACCACCTGATGAAAACGCACACTAAACGCAACAAACCCACCAAATCCTCCACTGCATCTCATATCGAAACACTCAGAAATTGACACTCAATCAAACTTTCTCACCAACCCCCCCACCGCCATGTCCAGTTTCTTCCCTACCAAGTATATGAGACGGCACCCTGCAGGACCGCTTCCCTCACTGTCGCACTCCAACATATCCGGCATCAAATTTTTCACACCTCTTCTTTTCCCATCAAAGGATAGTCCGCCCATTCCGCTTAATCTGATTATCTTAAATGAAGTACTTGGCCGCTTATTTGTTGTTGGTGCAAGGTGGTAACGCCTCCCCATCCGCCGCTGACATCTCCGCTTTGTTGGAGACCGTTGGTGTTGACGCTGAGGAGTCCAGAATCTCCTCCTTGTTGTCCGAGTTGGAGGGTAAGACCATCGAGGAGTTGGTTGCTTTGGGTAACACCAAGCTCGCTTCTGTTCCTACCGGTGGTGCTGCTGCTTCTTCCGGTGCCGCTGCTTCCTCTGGTGCTGCTGCTTCTGAGGAGGCTGCCGAGGAGGCTGCTGAGGAGAAGGAGGAGTCTGACGACGACATGGGTTTCGGTTTGTTCGACTAAACGTTTTATAGCAATAAACGGTTCCCAGAGCCGCTGTGTTCTGGGGGCACTTCACCTCACTTTATTGGTGTGTAGGGTTGTTGTAGTATTTTTGGTGAATAGTTATATAGGATTGTTGTTTTGGGGAAGTTTTTGTGAAGAGAGGCATTCCATTTAATTTGGATTCTAGAGATATTTGGTGCGTCTAGGTCGCAATAGGTATGCGTGTCAAGGTTTGAATAGGTATATGGACCGAGTATTCAGGGCATCATTCGGTGGATAGTTTACATTTTTGCGGCCTACGAAAATGGATCTATGTAATTTCACGCAAAAATTGTGCTGTCGGGGACTTGAGTTGGGACTGACTGGGCGACGAACCAGTCAAAGTAATCAGTGATGTTGAATGACACTGGGCTACTGGTGAATGAGAATATATCGAGCAATATGAAACATGACAATCATTTGTATTTGAAAGACAATGTGATTAGAGACATTGCCTTACGTAATCCACCGAATTGTCTCATATATACGTTCTCGACCAGTTCATGTGACAGTGCTTCAAATTCTGCAATATACTCCTGATTCATAAAGAATTCCCGTATCAAAGAAGAAATGTATCGAATCTTTCAGTTGTGTCAAAACCTGTCTTAAACAACTCTTGCTCTTAACGTCTCAATCAATGTGTCCAAGTTAGATCCTCAGTGAGAGAAATGTGCTTTACCAGACGCTAGAGATATCAATGATATCCATTCAAAGTAAAGCCAACGTTCTACAACAAAACCCACAGTCTCAACAAGGTTCTCTCAGATATCGCAATTTCTCCACAAGAACACTGAACCGATTCATTTCTGTGCGCATATCAGTTTGGCTATCGTCTCGTAAAGACCCCTGGCAAACAGATAAAGAGTTACAGAGTTTATCAAGGTATTCAAGCTTTTGTGCCTGATAAAGAAGCTCAACGTTTTGCTGGATGTAGGCCTGCCGTAATCTATCATATTCCGTCAAATTCTGTCCAGCAGGATCTGTACCTTTTGCATTAGCTTCCGATTCTTTGTCCAACTTTGTCTCCCCATGATCATTTTTAGATCCAGAATGCGATCTAGTGTCGCATGGTTCTTGCTCACTCCGAATACCACTGTCACCGTCCCCTCCATTGCCTAATATATCGCCAAACTCGGCCACTTTATTCTTCTCATCCAAATCGTCGTCCCGAACTAGAACGTTCGCTTCGGGAACATCTTTGCCAAGATCGTTCACAATCTCTGTTCGCCGTTCGACAGAGCTTTCCTCCTTTATGCTTATATCCGAACGCAAGTACTGCTCCAACTGCGTCAATCGAGATACTCTAGCCTCGCCCGATTGCCGTTCGGCTTGGACTACTTCATTGACCACATTGTCGATCAGCGCCTCGTCGTACTTGCTTCGATTGTGACGTTTGATCTGCAAATTGCATTTGAACAAGATACTTCTTATCTTGGCCTCTGAAAGCTTGTGTGCCCGACACAAGGTTTTGAGTTCTTCATCGAGAACTAGAGGACTGTTGAGTATTTTGATCTGGTCTTGAATGAATTGTCTGACGTCATTCTGAGACATGTCAATAGGATCCAGATATTTTTCAACTGGCCGCTAATATCCAGCAGAACACCCGTACATCCCAACTTATTGGGGTGTTTCTAACCGTTCGAAGTCGTCTCTAAAATATCTCAAGAATTTATCATTTGATTTCGAAAGCGGTGAGCAAGACACCCATGCCTTTCCCTCTCACATTATTTCTCTTAAACGACATTCAATTCGATACGGCTTCCCATTTGATCTGCTCACGTGACCAGATACCGTTATCACATTTCTCAGAAGCAATCAAACCAAAACTACATCGCCACATGTCGCTTTATAATGCTACAAATGGCACTAAACCAATCTTCGACCCTATAGGTGGCCATAATGGGTATAGAGTCGGCGCCCGGATTGCACGTGTGCAAATAGCATTGGCTCTGTTTTTAGGCGTCTCTGCATTCATGCTCTTCTGTATGCTTAGAAAGCGATATCCACGTATTTATGTGGCCAACTTTAATCGGGCCAACCAAAACTACTTCCATAGTTTCTCGCGGCGGAATCTTCCGCGGCTCCCAGCGCTGCTTTTTGGATGGGTTCCAATAGTGTACAAAATCAACGAGGAACAAGTGTTGGAACATGCAGGGTTGGATGCAGTGGTGTTTTTAGGCTTCTTCAAGATGTGTATAAAGACTTTGGCCGTGTGTGTTCTCTTTGCATATACGGTGTTGTCACCGGTGCGGTATTGGTTTACTGGTAGGGTTGATTTCCCTGGGGAGGGAGAAGATAACGACGAGCTCATGAACTTTTTCTTTGGGAGTTTTTTAAAACGTAAGCACAAGCACAGCTTCGAGCAGTTCTTGTGGATGTATACTGTGTTCACGTATGTGTTTACCTTCGTGTTGCTATACTTCCTCTACCGCCAGACCCTTAAGATCATTGATATGCGTCAACACTATTTGGGTAAGCAGAGCTCCATTACAGATAGAACCATAAAAATTCTGGGAATTCCACCGGTGCTTCGCGACGAAGAGCTGCTCAAAAGGCACATCAATTCTCTCGGTGTGGGAGAGGTCGATTCGGTGTGTGTTGTTAAAGAATGGAACGTCCTCAATGATCTTTTTAGCCTTCGCAAGCATCTCCTTTATCAGCTCGAGTCACTGTGGGTGGAGTTTTTCACACTCAACAAGATACAAAATCTCTCAGAGCTTGCACCATCCGACCTACGCCTGTCGGTAGGAGAAGACATCCGCATGTCTGACGGCACAGCTGGCAGTAGTACCACGTCTCCGCGCTATAGAGACTCTCAGTCACCAGAGGGCTCACCAGAGGGTTCCCCTGATTCTGGTCCAAATAGTGAGACCGCATCCGTGGTGACATCCGCCTCATGCATTGATATCGTCACTGAGCACCTTGCGCGCTCTGTGCTCGCCAACAACGACAGTGAGCCATCACTCATCATAGACGAGTCATTGAAGCGCCCCAAAATGAGAAAAGGTTGGTTTGGTGTATGTGGCCCAAAGGTCGATAAGATAGATTATTACAACCAGAAGCTACTGGTGGTCGATAAGGAAATTAAACGCTATCGCAAGCGTGACTTCCCACCTAGCTCCACGGCCTTTATCACGATGAGATCCGTTGCGCAGGCGCAAATGCTAGCTCAAGCTGTATTGGATCCAAAGGTAAACCACCTCATCACTAATTTGGCGCCGGCTCCTCACGATATTATATGGAAGAACTTGTGTTTATCTCGGAATGAGAGAAACACGAGGATTTTTTTGGTGATGACTCTCATTGGTCTCATCTCTGTGCTATTGGTTATTCCTGTTCGCTTCTTGACCAACTTTCTTAACATAAAGTCTATCTCGAGGGTCTCTCCCGGACTAGCACGTTTTTTGAAAGATCATAAGTGGGCCGAAAATATCATCACAGGTATTTTACCCCCATATGTGTTTACAATTTTTAACATCGTGATGCCATATGTATACATATGGTTCACTAAGCGGCAGGGCTATACCAGCAGGGGAGATGAGGAATTATCAGCAATCTCGAAGAATTTCTTCTACATTTTTGTGAATTTGTTCTTGGTATTTACCCTCTTTGGTACAGCCATCTTGACTGATACAGCACAACTTGCGTATCAATTAGCAGATTCATTGAAAAAGCTAAGTTTGTTCTATGTTGACTTAATCATCCTACAAGGAATTGGAATCTTTCCATACAAGCTTCTTTTGCTAGGAAATCTCCTCAAATGGCCGCTCGGCAGTCTCATTTGGTGCAAGACACCTCGAGACTATTTCAATTTGCATAAACCTCCGGTGTTCAATTTTGGATTGCAGCTTCCGCAACCAATTTTAATTCTTATCATCACAATTACCTATTCCGTCATCTCCACAAAGATCGTCACTGCCGGCCTAATTTATTTCATAATCGGATACTTCGTGTTCAAGTACCAGCTCTTGTACGCCTGTGTCCATCCACCCCATAATACCGGTAAAGTGTGGCCTTTGGTGGTGCGGCGCGTTATATTGGGGCTCCTCATTTTCCACACCATGATGGTTGGAACTTTGACTGCTGAAAGAGCCTATACTTGTGCCACAGTCATTTTACCCATGCCTGTGTTTACCATGTATATATTCTGGTATTTTCACAAACATTACATCCCGCTTTCGAGCTTCATTGCCTTGCGCTCGATTGAAAATAATGAGTTGCCTTATCATGGAGACGAGGAGCGTGGATTGTATGGATCTACTAGCCGTGCACAAACTCTTGACGAAGAGCGGGAGTTCAATCAGAGCTACGTATATCCAAATCTTGTGAGTGATCTCGATGGTCCGCTCGTGGCTGTTGATAACAGTGAAGTGCTCTTCATTGGCGCAGATGGGTCTTCCACACGTAAACGGATCCCGATTTTTCAATAAAACTATGTGTAAGGGTGGTATATTAGATGCTTTTAAATTAATGCTATATCCATATAAACAGATTTTCTTTTTTGGTAGGTGACGAGGCTAATAAAGCTCTCTGAGTGATGCATGGAAGAGTTCCCGAAGAAGGTTGAACTCACCGAGGACACGCTGTATTTCGTTTTGAAAAAGGACAGAACAGCTAAAGTCCTCGAAGATATAGGCCACCAACGCGCTCATCACTAGCTGTTTCACTGCAACCAGCGCCACTGTAGCCACCGCGACTATAATGCTTGTAGAGATGTACGAAGAATTTGCGATCATCTTAAGAGCTTCTATGGTTGTAAAAACTCCGAAAACATCAACGACAGTCGAGGCAATGGTAGCATTGTCGTAGGGCCATATGAGCATGACGATTGGAAGACATTTCACTACAAGCGACAAGAAAATAGCGACGTTGAGCACGCATATGTAGTACAGTCGCTGAAGATGCGCAGGAAGATTTTGATTAGGTTTCAGGCCCCAATTGAGAAGGTGTCTGAACATGAGGTAGAGAAGACCACAAAACGTCACCCGCTCCACCAACAGCGACGTTATGAAATAGAAGTATTGCCACGCATCAGCGTATTCCAACACAACGCCCATCATGAGTGTGTGTTGCGAGCTCCTCTCTTCATAGGCCCATTTAAGGTATACCTCGAAGAGAATGGAAAGCACAAAGTATCGTGCAAGGGGGCGATAAGAGGGTGGTTTAAGCGAGTCAGGCGCACCGTCATCATCCTCCGCGTGTCCGAATATGGCGCTTTCGACCAAATTGTAGGCGACGTGCCGATAAGCTGGAGCTTTTAGGAGAAGTACATCTAGAAACACAAGAACATTGTCGAACTCGATGTACTTGTCAGCCAAATTGCCGCACTTAGAGCAGACAGTGAGCTTTATGTATTTGCTTTTGAAGCGGGAGTAAAGACATTTGATGTCCGGGTTAGTGCATTCCACGCAGATCATACATGTCAATTTGTGAAATGTGAATGGTAATGTGATGCAAGAGAGTACGGGGCTATGAACAGTGTGCAGGCACTTCTGTTTAGAAACCAAAACTGAAAATTACTCATTATTTCTCAATTGGATTCATCATGTTTTCGGAGCGCGGTCTGGAAAAGTTTTTTTTTTCTTTCTCGATTAACACACCTCCGGTGGGGGCGGAACTTCGGGGATACTGCCCAATTCAAAGCTGGCCGCCGTGAACGCTTCCTTCACCCGAGGATCATACTTATCAAAAAACTCTTTGCTTGAAGTAGATAAAGCGCTGTCCGGCTGTTTGGTTTGATCCGCAGATGGTTTGGGCGCGCCAAATGCCCCTTGCGTTTGGGGAGACGCGCCGAAAGCGGTCGTGGTTTGGGTCTGCCCGAATGCTGATTGACTAGTGGCAGGTTGCCCAAATGCTGATTGAGTGGTAGAAGGTTGACCAAATGCTGATTGAGTAGCGGCAGGTTGACCAAATGCTGATTGAGTAGCGGCAGGTTGACCAAACGCCGATTGTGTAGCAGCAGGCTGTCCAAACGGCGAAGCATTGCCAAAAGCACTTTGGGCGGTAGTTTGTCCTGTTGTAGTTGTTTGTCCTGCAGTATTTTGGCCGAACGGATTGGCGGCAGGAGTATTGTTTCCAAATGCCGATTCGGGTTTGCTTCCGCCAAAGGGATTGGCGTTCTGGCCAAAAGCGGATGCGGTATTGCTCTGTCCAAAAGCAGATTGAGTACTGCTTTGGCCAAAAGCAGATGGAGTGTTTGTCAGGCTCAGACTTGCATTGCCTCCGAATGGTGTTGCCTTGGGGGCCGCAGTGTTTGCCAGCCCGAAACCGTTGCTGCCAAAAGCAGAAGTTGTAGTAGCAGCAGAGTTCGCAGCGTTGCCGAAACCAGCACTGCCGAAACCAGCGCTACCGAAACCAGACGGTTTAGCAGCAGGAGCGGCTCCACTACCGAAGCCAGCAGCGCCAAATCCTCCAGTACCCAGGTTCTTGGGAGCATTACCAAATCCGGAAGCTCCGAAGCCACCTCCCGATGCTGTGCCAACGGATTGCCCACCAAATGCACTCGAACTCTTCGGGGCCTGCCCAGTTTGAGTCTGTGAAAAGCCCAGCGCGCCAAAGGCACCAGAACTAGTACTGTTAGGGGTGCCGAAAGCTCCGGGCTTGGCACCGAAAGCACTGGCGCCAAAAGCACCTCCACTGGAAGGTTTAGTGGCTCCAAAAGCACTTGAGCCACTCGAATTAGAAGAGCCAAAGCCAGACGCTCCGAACCCCGAGGACCCAAAAGCACTAGTAGTCGAAGTGACTCCTTGGGCTCCAAACGCTCCACCGGTCGTGGCTGCTGCTCCAAATGGCTTAGCAGGCTGAGAGCTAGTTTGGGAGCCACCAAACGGGTTGGATACCTGACTACCAAATGCTCCAGCAGATCCAAAAGGATTTCCTGTAGCTACACTCGAACCAAATGCTCCAGCATTATTTGGTTGCTGTTGAAGTTCCTGCAAACTCGTCTCGAGAGATTTCTTAACGAAGTCGCGGTTTTGTACTTGGTTGGAGGAAACTTTCAGGTAGTGTGCAGCGAGGTTAGTGTTACCCATGATCTCAGAGACACAGTAGTCCATGTCCTTTTTACGAAGAGCCATGTTTTTATCGAAGTCTGCCATCTTATTGGACGCCTGGGCTTCATTGTATTGCAATCTTAGTTCGAATGGAGAAACATCTCTTCCAGATATGAGGTTATTTTTCGGCCACTGGTTTACCCCGTACGCGGTGAGCGCTGGGTTGAGCTGGAATGTCTTGAGTTCGTCGAGATCTTTACGAATTTCTCCCGCCAATCTGTCTGTGTCGCTGTTTGCAAAGTCATTTTTGGTGGTGGGACCTGAAGATGTAGAGGTAGATTGAGGGTCGATGTGATCAAAGGGACAGTTGTTTCCGTTTTTGCACCTGTTTTGGGCATAGAATTTGCAAGGGCCACGACCCATCGTTTGGATGTTGTATCTTTTGTGTTAAAGAGTTCTGTCCTTAGTAGTAAGATCCAGGATGCACGGATGTATGTGGAGAGGGTAGATTTGCAGCCATTGAAATTTCAAAAAATGATTAAATCGGGCTGGCATTGATCATTAGGTATTTTCGCTGATCCGGCGATTGGTCTCTGTGAATGTATCTGCTAGTAGACTGCTCATGCGGTTCGTTTCTGTGAATGCTTCTTTGTACATGGGCAAGAGCTGATTGACCACATCCTGACGGGTAATTTCACCACGTGCAATTTTTTGAAGGAGTCCTTCAAGAGCTCGTCGGAGGAAAGGTTTGGACATGGAAATGCGATCCTTGAGGATTGCATCGAATGCTTGGATGAGAGCCACACCTAGGGAGGTGGGAATGAACACTTCCTTTGTGCCCATTTTCCGGCGCGAGATATAATTTCTCTGGATGATTTTGTCGATATGTTCGGCGATGGTAGCGTCGGTTCCTATTCCATTGACATCCATGAGGGAAATGAGCTCTCGTTCTGTCATGTATTCTGGTGGTGAAGTCTTACCCTCTTTAACCTTGGCACTGTGAATATTAGCCGCCTGGCCCTGCTGGAAATCTGGAAGTAATTGCGAGCTTTGCCACAGCTGATAGATGTACACATCAAGGTAGTTCCTCTCTGTTACTTGAACACCAGTGGCGGAGAATTGCTCCTTGCACCATTCCATATTGACTGTAGACTTGAAACCACGCGCATCGTCTGAGCAGCATGCTAGATACCTTCTCACGACGAATTCATACACTTTTTGTTGATCTGGCTTCAAAGTGTCTAGCTTTGTGTATTTGACTGGATAGATTGGGGGATGCGCTTTGTCATCGTGCTTTCCGGCACGAGGCTGACGAAAGGCACCTGAGTCTGCTAATTTCAGAGCGTATGCGCCCCACTTAGCGTCTTGTTTTTGTTTGTTCACGTACGATAGAAGGTCCATATTCGCTGGGAATCGATCTGTTTCTGTACGTGGGTATGAGATAAACCCAGCAGTATATAGCAGCTCTGCGGCATCCAAGGCCCGCTTTGCTGACATCTTGAAGAATAGAGAACAACATTTCTGGAGTTCAACTGTAGTCAATGGAAAAGGACGGTAATGAGACGTGGGACTAGTTCCTACATGAGTGATTTTGGCATCATTTGGCGCCCTAAGGAGTTGGGTGTATATGATAGCCACGAAAGCTTTGTCAAATATGTTGCCCCGACTCCATGTGAAAGGCACTTTTTGGCCATTGCGCTCCACGACGACGTTTAACAGCCAGAAAGGTTCTGGCGTGAAGTTCTTGACTCGAAGATAGCGATCTACAACAAAACTTAGGGTCGGAAACTGACACGTTCCATATGAGACCACCTCCTTATCGCCCACCAAGCCCCTGCTCTTGTACACATTTGTCAAGAGGCGCGTGAAAGACAAACCCACACGGAGATCGAATTCTTTCCGGCACTCGACCGCCTCCACTAGACGCATATCGAGCAGCTTGGGATCTCGAGCGGCAGCCACAATGTGCGCCGGCTCCAAGTGCGAGAACTGGGCTCTCCAGGTGCCCAGATGGTTCAACCTGGGATTTTTCAGCAGCGCAATGTGCATGATCTCCCAGCCTATATGCTCGCCCTCGCGATCGCAATCGGTCCAGATCATCAATTTGTCTGCGTTTCGCGATTCCTTGACGATATTGTCATGAATCTTCTGGCTCCGCTTATCTTTGTCTGCAGCCACCTTTGTGACCAAGGGCGCGTCGAATAAACGGCCAGGAGGACATCTCCCCCATGCATATTCCGGCCCGAAGTCTGTGCCCAAGATGTGTCCCGACACGGCAGTCATGGTCACCTGGCATTGGCCCAACCTCGGGAAATTGTACGTGAAGTCATAGTTCTTGACGAATTTATAGGACGAGTCGCGCGTTCTGCTGGAGCCTCCGGATAGAATGTTGGTGACTTCTTTGGCAATTGAGTTCTTCTCCGCCACACATAGAATCTTCATCTACGGCAGATATACAGGCGTCCCCGAATCCAGTTTGGGGGGATTTGCGCCTGTTTAAATATTCCACTGCGTTAGGAGCACTGGCACTGAGGAAGGATAATTTTATTTGGGGAAATGGAGGTGTTCTTCCGATTGAGATAGTGGTTGCAAAATGGGTAACGCGCTACTTCAAGTACATATGAGATAGTACGGGACATGAACTACAAGGAAGCAAAAATGGGATTGACGACCACTATTTTGTCCCTTTTTTTCGTTAAATTGTAGAATACTTGCCGAATGTTTTTCTTCCATTTACTGAGAATCGCTGAATATGAGTCATCTTCTTTTTCGATCTTATCTTGTGCTTTCTCTTATCGAGATTTTTCACTGATCTATACTACATTCGAGAATATCTCCAGTAGTATCTTTAGCTGTCTACACATTGCCGCTGGCCTTAATAGAATAACATATAAGCGAAGAGACTTTCAGCTTTCTAATAGACCTTTATATAGCCCTCTCTTTTAGTCTTTCCTTCCGTTGTTCTCCTTTGTTCTTCACAATGCTTGATGTGCAGCAGAGACTAGAATCGTTGCTTCAGTGGGCCAATGCTTCGTCAAATGAACTATCGAAAGCTTCCAATGCTGCATACGTATCGCTGAAGCTAGAGGTCAAAGATGTCGAGAATGTAGGTCGTGGTATCTATGCGGTTCAACAAGTACAAAGAAATGAGCGGTTGGTGCGGATTCCGCACTCTTTTTTGCTCAATTTCACTACGGTGGTGGCCCACATCACTAAACACAACTCGCTGATTGTTTTGTCCGATCCGATCTTCTCAAATTTGCAGATTCCGCCGGCCAAACTCGATGACGTAGGAAAGGTGTACTCAAAGTTCACCTACGAGACCTTGACTGCACTCTCGTCCTTTCAGATAGTGAGCTTATTTCTAATATTGGAAAGTCAGCGGCCAGGATCCTTTTGGGGGCCGTTCATGGATATGCTACCGGAAACGGAGGAGATGGGCCTTTCGCCGTTGGTTTGGACCGTTCAACAGCACCCCGAAGCAGAAAAGTTGGTTTCTCTTTTACCGAGGTCCGCGCGGAAACACGCAGATGCAATCCACTCGAGGTTCGTCAAGGACATGGCTGTGGTTGAGGCATTGCTTAAAGAAACAGACTATTTCACCACAGACCGATTTTTGTGGGCCTGGATGTGTATCAATTCTCGTTGTCTATATCTCGAAATGCCATTGGGGAAAAGCACAGATGACAATTTCACCATGGCGCCCTATGTGGATTTCCTCAATCACCTGTGTGACGACGAGTGTGGCATCAAAATCGATACCTCTGGCTTCCATGTATATGCATCGACGCAATATAAACCTGGGTCTGAATTGTTTTTCAGCTATGGGCCTCACTCCAACGAATTTCTCTTGTGTGAGTACGGCTTCGTGTTGAATGAAAATAAGTGGAACTATATCGATGTATCGGATTACATCATGCCCTTGTTTCTGCCAAAACACGTGGATTTCCTCAAAAGAAAAGGCTACTATAATGACTACACAATTAATAGAGACGGCATGTCTTTCCGCACAGAAGTGGCATTGGCAACCCTTCAAGAGTCAGCGCCCGATGACAGCTCAAGACTCAACAGCCTAGTGGACGGATTGATTCACGGCGCTGCTTATGAAGCCCGTTCACAAGCCTTGCTACTGCAAATTTTACAAAAAATAGCTCGCGATAGCACAAAGAAGCTCGAGTCAGTCTCACGGCCTGGTCTGCCTCAACAGGAGGCAATATGTGTTTTGCATGACGGCATTTTGGAGATATGCTCTGCTAGAGGAGTGACATTATAGAACTTTTGAATATAGAATAAAACTGCAATCGTTGCACTACACACTACATCGGCGGAATGGTGAACCCTGTAAGAATAAAAAGAACAGAACAATGTGAAGGACGGAAGCTTCAAGATATAACTTCAACATTAAAGGAATCAATTCAAAAAATAAAAAGAATGGACGAGTCCGGAGTCGAACCGGAGACCTTTCGCATGCTAAGCGAACGCGCTACCAACTACGCCACACGCCCGTGTGAGGAATGGTCCCTAGCAGGATCGAACTGCTGATCTTGGCGTTATTAGCACCACGCCTTAACCAACTGGGCCAAGGGACCTTTCTTGTTGAATTGAGAAGCGCTGATGTACTGATCATATTAAAGGAAGTTGGGACGGATTTAGATTTCATAATTGAAGCTCTTTTGTTGTTGCAAAATGTGTCAATAGAGTTTTAACCAAGCAGCCCGAAATTTTGTCTGTCTGAAAACACTTCAAAGAATCTTCAAAGTCGAAATTTTTGATGAGTATTCGAGTATTCTTGATGGACCTCATATTTTTTACCACAAATGAGGGATCGAGGAATTTAATACTTGACAAAAATAGCGCCCACAACATGAGTAAATTTGCAAAGATTCCGGCTGAATTCTATGAAAAGGGTGTGGGAAACTCTCTATATTTTTGAATCCTTAACTTTTTTGATTTGAGCAATGGGCAGACGTAGAATTCGAAGATTGTACCGATTGCATATTTTGTATGCTGGATCTGCCAATCATTTCTAAAGCTATCAAATTTTGCAGCACAGACAGTTTTTGATCCTGTGGACTTTCTCATCGCTTCTAGTTTTCGTCTATCAAAGGAATTGTTGGGGTTCTTGAGTCAGACTTAGTTTGGCTTCATAGATGAAGAGATCAATAGGCAGCAGCATCACACAAGCCTTTGCGAGACATAATTTGAATCAAATGTTGTGATCCTGTTCAATTGTCTGAATGAATAGGCGTGTACCTGATTTTTGCAACCATCTAATTTTTGACAGCGCTATGTGCAAGACCCTCCGGGTTTTACGATTCTTAATTGAACAAAGACAATTTGCGCAGCAAGCATTCAAAAAAAGGGGGGTCAGTTTCCTCAGTATTACATAAACAGAAATGAGTATCAGGACTGCTTTTTTGGTCTTCGAACCGGTGGTCGTTCATTGAGATTGATTCTGTGAGTAGGTACATGCAATAGGTGCAGCCTCAGACAGGATGCAGAAGATACAAATCAAATCGTGAAAGATTAGGATCTGTATTTGAATCAGAATAGATACTAACTAGCATTTTTCTCCCATTAGGTTCAGGAGAGACCAATTATGCGAGACATAGATTTACAATGTGAAGCAGTAAAAGCGCCAAGCAAGATGTTTCATGAATCAATGCTTCAATTTCGAGTCGTTCTGTAAGTTGTAATCCTTTAGGATACAAAAAAAATGGGTCTTAGTCTTATCGGAAGAACTGAGCAGCTCAACTGGCTCCCACTATGATTCTATAACTCTGATTCATCGTATCAAAGGTAATCATAGAACAGTTTCCTCTTCCTCTCGTAAATAAAGTACAAGTACTTATAGGCGTCATGACGAATCTATGAAAGGCACCCTCATGAGCCATTTACTATCCTAAAAAGCCCAACTAACTCTCCAATAAAGATCTAGAGACGAAAAACAAGAAACAATTCCAAATGCGTCTCCTGTTTCTCTCCATTTCCTCTCCCTTTTCACCTTTTCTCCCTCTCTTCTCTAATTTACTGTGTTCTCACTCTATTCACCTATTCCATCCATTGCCCACACTAACTCTCCAGTTATAGCCACTACAACACAACATATTCCACAGCAACCACCACGGAAAAAAAAGAAACTAAAAAGAATAAAAAAGGCCCCCTATCCGCACCCTTTGAAACCCCCCAAATTTCCCCAGCCCCCAATCCTTTTTTTTCCCGTCCCTCGTTCCCTAGAAACCCCGGCCGGACCTATACCTCCGCGCTCCATCCGTACTCCCACCCCTCCTCCCCTACGGCGCGGAAGCTCCCGTCCCGCACACATACCTCACCCATCTCTACTAGTAGTTCTTTCCACACTTGTCCCGTGAACCTCCCAGTCAAAACAGCCGTACCCATTTTTCGAGCTCCGATTTCGTTTCAGCAAACGTTCTAGACTAATTGGACCCCTCGATCTCTACTACGGACCAGATTTATTGATAAATTTTTGACCTAGGAACTGTCACCGATCAACACTAAAACCACCGAAAAATGCTCAGAATCCCACGTGTTGCGGGCGCCAGAATGGCCTCCCGCTCCCTTGCCACGTCTGCCTCTGACTTGGTCTCCATCTCCTTGCCCCAGGACTCGTTCGAGGGCTACAACTTGGACAGCTTGCCAGAGTTGAACTTCGAGACCGAGAAGGAGTCCTTGTTGAAGATGTACAAGGACATGATCGTTGTGCGTCGTATGGAGATGGCCTCCGATGCCTTGTACAAGGCCAAGAAGATCCGTGGTTTCTGTCACTTGTCTGTTGGTCAAGAGGCCATCGCCGTTGGTATCGAGCACGCCATCACTCCTCAAGACACCATCATCACCTCGTACCGTTGTCACGGTTTCGCATACATGCGTGGTGCCTCTGTCAAGAGTGTTTTGGGTGAGTTGATGGGTAAGCGTTCCGGTGTCTCGTACGGTAAGGGTGGTTCCATGCACATGTTTGCTCCTGGTTTCTACGGTGGTAACGGTATTGTCGGTGCCCAGGTCGCCTTGGGTGCTGGTCTTGCTTTCGCCCACAAGTACCGTGGCGAGAAGAACGCCACCTTCGCCTTGTACGGTGACGGTGCTGCCAACCAAGGTCAAGTGTTCGAGTCTTACAACATGGCCAAGTTGTGGGATTTGCCATGTATCTTTGCTTGTGAGAACAACAAGTACGGTATGGGTACCTCCGCTTCCAGATCCTCTGCTATGACCGAGTACTACAAGAGAGGTCAATACATCCCAGGTTTGAAGGTCAACGGTATGGACATCTTGGCTTGTTACCAAGCCTCCAAGTTCGCCAAGGACTGGTGTGCCCTGGGCAACGGTCCATTGGTCATGGAGTACGAGACCTACCGTTACGGTGGTCACTCCATGTCCGACCCAGGTACCACTTACAGAACCAGAGAGGAGGTTCAACACATGCGTTCCAGAAACGACCCTATTGCCGGTTTGAAGGCCGTCCTTTTGGACTTGAACATCGCCACCGAGGACGAGATCAAGGCTTACGACAAGGCCGCCAGAAAGTACGTCGACGAGCAGGTTGTTGAGGCCGAGGCCGACGCTCCACCTGAGGCCAAGATGGAGATCTTGTTCGAGGACGTCTACGCCAAGGGTTCCGAGATCCCTGAGTTGAGAGGCAGAATTTCCGACGACACCTGGAACTTCGAAAAGAACGACTTCTCCAACCACGTCTACTAAGGGAGAGGTGTGTAATTTACATATACATATTCAGTAGCGACGTGTAGACCCCGCCCTGCCATCTTTATAGACACAAGAAGAATACAATTTTGAATACAATTTTGAATACAATCACCGAATCTGGAATATAAATAGGCAGTAGACACCCCGAACCTCAATCTTATCGGTTCTTTCAATCTTCTGGTTCGGGTCACGTGACATGCCCCATCTCTTAAGCCTACACCATATCCCATCTCTCACCCATCTCGAATCCTTAAACCAGTGCACATGACCCAATCGGCCCCGTCTGGTTCCAATGGGCTACCTTCCAACAATATTTCAGCATCTGCACGACATTCTGTCAAAAAACCGGACGAAAATGTCAACTATAACCCCCAATCTGTGCTGGGAGAGGTTTCGGTGAAGGAGATGGGCTCACGAGTAGACGGATTTAAGCCCCAAAATAGTGACGCGAATGGTTTTGAGCCCAATTCTGAAGATGAGGTTGCCAAAAGCGGATCAAACGCCGCTTTTTTCCCCCGTTTGTATGGAGAAGATACCACTTATAGACCTACCACCGTCGAGAACCAAGAACGGTTTGAGCTGCTCATCACACATATACACTCGTTACTTCCCGATGAGCCTCAAAACGTGGTCATTTCGGCCGCAGACTCGGTCTTGGAGATCGTCATGGATGTAGAGCTTTCCGTAAAGCAGAAGCAGAAGGCTGTAGAAGAATTGCTCTCGATGCGCCTAGATGAATTGCAAATGGCGGAGTTCTTCAAGATGTGCAAGCAGATTTCAGACTATGGTAAACAGGCTGCTGAAGAAAATCTAGGTGAAGAGCCATTAGCAGTAGACTTTGAGGAGGAAGATCTGGGAGCGGGCGAGACGAAGCCCGTGCTCGAGGATTCCAGTGAATTCGCCGTAGACGAGAAAGAGCCGCTGTCTTTATCCATTGGTCCCTCATCTGAACCCACAATTATCACCGCCAATCAAGATGAAGAAACGGCGCTAATACTGATCAATAATGTATCCAAAGATACTCTTTTTTCTCGGGTCTCTGTATTGGAGCCTGAAATGGAGAGCGAGCACGTTCGCGAGATGTGTAAAAGCATATCGCGGGTCATTGCACAGCACGAACTCGAAAGCACAGAGTATGAGAAGAAACTCATGGAGATCCTTGATTTCAAACACCTAGAATTTGTGAGGTTCTGCGTACAAAACAGAACGACGTTGCATTATGGGCTCCGACTCTTGGCAAACCGCAAGAAAACTATTGCAGACATCAAGGAAGCTGGGCTTTCTTCGTTGTTGGTGGATCTCGGTCTCGAGAAGCCTAAGAAGAGAAGAAATGATGACGACGAAGACGAGGACGAAGAAGAACCAGAACAAGATGGGAAGAAACGCTCCAAGACTGGCGCAAAGCTGACTCGTGAGCCACGCATCATTGATTTGGATGGTTTGGTCTTCGATCAAGGTGCACATTTGATGACCCAAGATAAGACTGTGCTTCCGAAAGGTTCCTTTCAAGAAAACAAAAAATTGTATGATATCATTACTGTTCCAGCCCCGGCCCCTCCCCCATCATTAGAAGATAGCGGCGAAAAACTTGTCTCTATCTCCGAAATGCCAGAGTGGGCACAAGCTGCATTCCCCAGCGCAGAGACTTCTTCGTTGAACCGTGTTCAGTCCAAGATCTATCCCACCGCGTTCCTTTCCGATGAGAATTTGCTCCTATGTGCGCCCACTGGTGCTGGTAAGACGAACGTGGCAATGCTTACGGTGCTTCGTATGTTGCACAACTACCGTGATTCAGACACGGGCCAGATTCGTGTCAAAGATTTCAAAGCCGTGTATGTCGCGCCATTGAAAGCCCTTGTCTCCGAACAAATGCGCGAGTTTGAGCGCCGATTGAGTGCTCAGTATGGTGTGAAAGTCAATGAACTTACCGGAGACCTGTCCTTGAGTCAGCGCGAGATAGCTGAGTCCCAAATTCTTGTTACCACTCCTGAGAAATGGGACGTTATCACACGAAAACTGGTTGATCTGCCCAATGTGAAGGCAGTCAAGCTATTAATTATCGATGAGATTCATCTTTTGCATGACGACAGAGGACCTGTGCTCGAGAGTATTATTATGCGTGCCAAGCGCCAACAAGGATTGCGGCTCGTGGGTCTTTCTGCTACGCTTCCTAATTTTGAGGATGTTGCCCGCTTCCTTCAGGTCGATCTAAAAAAGGGCCTCTTCTATTTCGGTCCACAATTCAGACCTTGTCCTTTAGAGCAACAATACATGGGTGTCAAAGAGAAGAAACCTATCAAAAAGATTGCTGCCATGAACGAGGCTTGTTACGAGAAAGTCGTCAATTGCCAGGAGCAGGGCCATCAGGTCATTATTTTCGTTCATTCAAGAAAAGACACAGTCAAAACCGCACAATGGCTCAGAGATCGCATGGCTGAATCTGACAAAAGTGCGTTGAGATCCCTGACAGGTACACAGGAGCTTTTAAGGCAAGAGGGTGAAAACGCCCACAATAAGAATCTCTCCGAAATCCTTCCTCTGGGATTTGGAATACATCATGCTGGTCTTGACAAGAGCGACAGAAGCGTTGTCGAAGATCTCTTCGCACAGGGTCACATTCAAATTTTGGTTTCAACGGCAACCTTAGCCTGGGGTGTTAATCTCCCGGCGCATACGGTCATCATCAAGGGAACAGACACTTACAATCCCGAGAAGGGAATGTGGGTACAACTTTCACCACAAGACATTCTCCAAATGCTTGGTAGAGCCGGAAGACCACGGTATGATAAATCTGGTGAGGGTGTAATCATTACCGCGAACGAGGAACTCCAATATTATTTGGCAGTGCTCAACCAACAACTTCCAATCGAGTCTCAGTTCATGAGTAAACTAGCCAACAATCTCAACGCTGAAGTTGTTCTTGGCACAATTACCTGTCGGGAAGATGCCGTTGAATGGTTGGCCCAAACATACTTGTATATCCGTATGCTCAAGGCGCCCAAACTCTACCAAGTGGGGTCTGATTATGACACTACTGAAGATCCGACTCTATACTGGAAACGTGTGGATTTAGCTCACTCGGCTTTAGCTATTTTGCAAGAGCATCATTTGGTGACGTACGAGGCATCTCTGGGTTTTGTTGCAACCACTGAATTGGGTAAAATTTCTGCTCATTTCTACATCAACTACGAGAGCGCATCAATGTACAATACTCGCCTCAAGCCATGGATGCTGGAAATCGACATATTCCAGGTCTTTTCCTATTCTGGCGAGTTTAAGTATGTCCCAGTGAGGCAGGAAGAGAAGTTGGAGATACGGAAACTTGCAGAGAAATGTCCGATCCCTATCAAAGAGAAACCTAATGATCCGCATGCCAAGATCAACGTACTCTTGCAACTGTACATCACAAAATTGCGTTTGGACGGCTTTGCATTGACAGCCGATATGATTTATGTCACACAGTCTGCTGGACGACTTATGAGGGCAATCCACGAGATCTGCCTTAAAAAGAAATGGTCTCAACTTGCTGAAACAACACTTGCAATCTGCAAATACGTTGAAAGCCGCATGTGGAGCACGAGTTCAGCTTTTAGACAGTATGGTACCCTCGCACCTCTTGAACTAGTCAAGGCCACTGAAGCGTCTCATCTTCCGTTCATGAGTTATTTTCAGTTGAGTCCTGCGGAGCTTTCGGAGGCAATAAGCTTCAGAGGATCTAGTCAACTCGCCCACGATTTGTTGAAGCAATACCCTAAATTTAACATTGAGGGCCATGCTCAACCGGTCACATCGGATATGATCCGCTGTCTGGTTGAGATCATGCCGGAATGGGAGTGGAACTGGAAACTCCATGGCTCGTCGGAGCTGTTTTTGGTAATTGTCGCTGACTGTGATGGGGAGCGGGTGCTTTTTGATGATGTCGTCAAGATTACAAAGCGCCATCTCTACAAGAGTTTGTCTCTCGACTTCACAGTCAGCTCTGTTGGCGATATAAAGACTTTGGGCCCGAGTCTCTATGTCAGTGTTTCGAGTGAAAAATGGATCCATTCGACGTGGAAGGCTCCTGTGAAGTTATTCCACTTGGAGGGCCCCAAAGAACCCAAACCATTGACAAAAGTGCTCGATGTCCAAAGCGTACCTGTTGCATCTCTCGGAGATCCAACTTTCGAGGCTTTATTTCCATTTTCCTACTTTAACAAGTTTCAGTCTCAATGTTTCCACTCCCTTTGGAACACCAATGACTCTCTCTTCATAGGAGCCAACAAGGGCTGTGGTAAGACTACAGCTGCAGAGTTGGCTATCATCAACTCTTGGCGTCAAAACAAACAGCGGATTTTGTATCTTCAACCGTCACAGGAGAGAATTGACATCTTGTTAAAGAAATGGACAAGTATGTTCTCATCTCTCACTGACCCACCGAAAGTGGTGGCCAAGCTCGCTGGCGACTTGGCTGCAGATGTGCGCACGCTTTCACTGAGCCACTTGGTTCTTGCAACCCCAGCTCAATTTGATGTAGTGTCTAGAAAGTGGCGTTCGAGGAAACTGATCCAATCGCTTGAGCTCGTGATAGCAGACGATGCTCATCTCGTCGGTTCACCTTCGTGTGGCGTCTCATACGAAGCTGTGCTCACTCGAATCAAGTTCATGGCGACCCATTTGGGAAGAG
Organism: Australozyma saopauloensis; assembly: GCF_035610405.1. Classification (NCBI taxonomy): domain Eukaryota; kingdom Fungi; phylum Ascomycota; class Pichiomycetes; order Serinales; family Metschnikowiaceae; genus Australozyma; species Australozyma saopauloensis. The sequence goes on from NC_086132.1 coordinate 323,515, forward strand.
ATATTCGAGTTTTGGCTCTTTCATTCCCTTTGGTGTATGGACGCGAGTTTGCCGGATGGCTTGGCTGCACCAAGAAGCTGATTTATAATTTTGGCCCTAATTATCGTGCAAAGCCTATTTCTGAAATCAGACTTCTTCCATGCGAAAGCAATGTCACAATTGCATCTCTGGGTAACAAGCAATTCGTTTCCCTATTGGAGAGCACTAAATCTCTTCTTGTTTTCGTCTCAAGCAAAAAGGCTGCTCTTGACCTAGCGCCCTCGATTCTCAATTTCGAGGCATTATTTCCAAAATCAGATTCTGAAGAAATGAATACCTTGCTAGAGCGTCTCGATGACAAATCACTCATTCCTTTACTCAACCGCAGTGTTGGTTTATTTCATGAATCGATGCTGAGAAAAGACAAGACAATTGTTGAAAGGCTTTTTACCAATAACTTTATCAAAGTCTTGATTGCCACAAAAGACACTTGCACATATGCGCCATATGCGCATTCAGTTTTGATTTACGGAACTCAAACTGAAAGTTCTCATCAAGCGAACGACTACTATCTTACGGATCTCATGGAAATGGTTGGATGTTGTGACGGAGGCCGAGTTCTCGTGTATGCTCTGGCGCTCAAGGTAGAATATTATTCCCATTTTCTTACTCATCCTCTCCCTGTCGAGAGTCTCTTGCACAACTCTCTCCAGGATGCATTTATCCATGAGATCTCAACAAGGACCATTAAAACCAAGCAAGACTGTGTTGATTGGATTACGTACACTTTCTTTTACTGCAGATTGAACCAGAATCCTAGCTTCTATGGCCTCAAGCTCCAGGACGAATCTAGTCTCTCAGAATACTTGTCGGAGTTGGTTGAGGCTACTCTTGAAGACTTGGAGCAAGCAAGCCTCATTGAAATTATAGAGCCTGAAGATGAAGATGACGAAGACGAAGAAGAGGCAATTAGCCCCTTGAATGGATCCATGATAGCTTCTCACTACAACGTCCAATTTGCCTCCATGAAGCAAATCAGAAACTTATCTGCTTCGTCTAGATTGAGAAATATCTTGGAGGCTATCACCTCCGCGTCCGAATTTGAAGATCTTCCAATTAGAGCAGGAGAAGAGCAAGCTCTCCAAAAGATCTCACAACATGTTCCTCTTAAACTTTCAGGAGACACAGACTTCGAGTCGCCACATGTGAAGGCCTTCTTGCTTCTCCAAGCGCATTTTTCTCGTGTAAAGCTTTCAGGAGATTTAGCGCATGACCAAAAGCACATTTTAGCCACTGTTTTGAAACTAGTCAATGCCTGTGTTGATTCTCTTTCCAGTGAGGGTCTCTTGAATGCTTTGCAAGCAATGGATTTGTCACAAATGATAGTTCAAGGAATGTGGAGCAACCAGAGTCCGCTTTATCAAATTCCTCATGTGACGCCAGATTTAATTGAGCGGTGCAAAAAGTATGACGCAGAGACAGTGTTCGATATAATGGCTCTAGAAGATGACGAAAGAGATGACGTGCTTCGCATGGAGGGCGAACCTCTTGAGGATGTAGCTAACTTTGTCAATAAGTATCCTAACATCGATGTCAGCTACGAGCTAGACATGCTGACACCAATGGTGGCCAACGAAGGAAAGGAGGTGATTGTTACCATTGAGAGAGATGAGGAAATGGAGGATCTCGAGGTGGAAACACTGAGATTTCCAATCGCAAAGGCCGAAAGTTGGTGGGTGGTTGTCGGCGACTCAGCAACTCGGCAGTTGTATGGCATTAAAAAACTGCTGGTCAAGAACATTTCTCAGGAAGTGAAGATCGAAGTTTCTGTTCCCAACAGCGGAAAGCATCAGCTTACTATTTGGTGCATGTGTGACTCCTATGTGGATGCAGACAAGGAGATGCTGTTTGAGGTGGATGTTCAGCTGGAGTAAATATGGTAGAATACAATTTCTTTTATCAGGTGATATTTCAATTGTGTAGTTACGTTTTGAAATTAGCTACACGAATGGCAGGATAGCTGTATGGCGCCAAGAGAATTACAACAAGAAAATAATCTTTGAAATCGAGGACTCATTTAAACAAAAAATAAAATTGTGATTCTCGTTACTCCCTGAAAATTAGTGATGTTCATGTATTTCCACATTTTGTGGCTTAACTCACAACTACTGCTAAACACGATTACTTCGTATAAAATACGTAGATGACACAAAAAAGACCAAAACCATTGAAAACAAAAAACAGGACCAATGAATATTCCCAAGTACAAAATTCGTTTTTCTTGCAACTCATTTCCACTCTATTTTCCATCTCATCTTATCTCATCTTGACCCCAGAAACGCGCCTGTATACACGTCCCATATAAACATAAACAGTCCCATCTTTTCCGCCCACACTCCATGTTTTCCCTATCATCGCTAATTGGAAACGGAGAAAAGGGTCCCAAAGAACTAGAGTTCACGCCCATTGGCAAACGTGGGCCGCGGCTGGGCTCGAAACCACATGGCTCGACTCAAAACCAAACAACAACCCCAAACACGCGTAGATTTGGCCTTAACCAAGAAAAAGTCGCCGAAAGTAATATGGAGTCGCCATACGACAGTACTCCGGGTAGATTTGACAGCACATTTAGCATGGATGACCTAGATCATGTGCCATTTGAGAGAGCAGAACTGAACAAACCCAAGGACGATGGGGTAAGATTCCAACAGAGTATAGTGAGTGACGGGTCCAGTTCGATCCAGGGCTTGCAGACGGAGGTGAAGGAATTGCTGCATGAGAACTACAACTTGAAAGTGGAGGTGGCTACTCTTAAACAGTACCTTCGACAGAGTCCGCTGGAAACCCGCGACTTGGCGCTCGAAAATCTGAACCTCAAACAGGAACTCATAGGCTTGAAAAGAGAGTTGGAAGGTCTGCAGAGAGCCGGGGTCAGTGATCAAGTCCTTTTGGAGAGGGACAGGGAGATACAGAGACTACAAAGCTCACTAGAGGAGCTTCGGCACACGCAGAACAGCAAGCCTGTTTCGAGTGATGTTTTTGAAAGACTTGAAAAGCTTGAGATTGAGAATCAGGCTCTTCGCCGAGAGGCGCAGCAGGCTCTATCTCGTAGTACATCGAATGAAGATATGAACGAATTGAAGGCCGAGCTTCATCGTGCCAAGGCCCAATTGGCCGCACTCCCACCGAATGCAGAGGAGCATGTTCATAATCTAGCTTCTGAAAATGAAGTATTATCTAGAAAACTAAAGTTGGCGCTGACTGACGCTAGACAACTTCAGGACGAGCGGGACTCGCTTGAAGACCAGGTCAACGCACTTAATCTCGAACTAGGTAACAAAAAGCAGGAGCTTGAGCGCTTGAGACTGGAGGCACAGGATCATTACTCGCAAAATCGGTCATTGGGAGACTTACAAGGCGAACTTCAAGCTGCCAGACGAGAGATCGATGATTTGTCCTCCAAGCTCAGTGCTGCTAGAAAGGAGTTAGCCGAATCTAAATCGAAGCGTAGCGGAACTGAGAGATCGAATCGCCAGGCCATCGATGAATTGGAAGACCAAGTGACTCTATTGAATAGCAGACTTGAGGTGGCCAACAAGAACTTGAAGGAGAAGGACCACGATAACTACGAATTGAAAGCAGAGATTCGTTCTTTGATGAATGAAAGAAACAGTCATTTCGACGACCAAGCAACTATACGGCACTATGAAACTCAAGTCGAGAAACTCAGACAGAAAGAAAAGTCTTTAAGTGATGAGATTGTTACGCTTCGGAACCAGCTTGCAGAATCCCAAACCAATAAGTCTATGGTATCTGATCGAGAAGAGAAGTTGACTTCCGAGATTGCCGAATTAAATAGCAAGCTAGAGTATTACGAGGAACAGTATGAACTTCTCGAGGACTCAAAGGCGTTGCTTGATTCAGAGGTTGAGCTTCTTGAGACGAAGCTCAGAAATGCAGAGGGTCAATTGAAGTCCGCAGACTTAGATCAACGAAACTTAGATGACCGCAATCTTGAGTTAGAGAAGGAGATCGAAACTCTCAGATCCAAGTTGAGACGAAGCGAGCTCACTGACGCACATAGATACAACGAGTCGGCCTTGCTTGAACTCGAAGAACTCCATAAGAAGCGTGAAGATGCTGAGAAGGCAAGACTTTCCACTGTCGTTGCTGACTTGCAGAATGAGGTGAAAAGTTTGAAGCGTGATCTTGAAAGAGCGAGATCAGACCGCGCATATTCTTCTGAGGCTAGGAATGTGGACATTCTGTCTTCAAGGGAAGTACACAAACTAAAATTGGAACTAGAAGACCGTGAGCAAGAACTCAGTGAACAACGAAGCAAACACAACCGCCTTCTCAACAGCATCAAAGACAAAGATCTCGCAATTGATGCTCTCGAATCGAGAATTCGAGAACTAAACCGGGAGTTGAATACTTCCATGAGCGGCAACAATAGGTGGAACGAATTATCCAAGCTTGAAGCCGAGCATGAGCTGCAGCTCCGCAACTTGAGATTCGAGCAAGAGAAGAATCTTCGTAATTTACAATTGGATAACGAGAGATTGGAGTTTAGCTTGAGGGATGAAATACGATACTATAAAACTCAAATTGAAATGTTCAAGAACAGAGAGCCAAGCCTGCAATCAAACGAGCATTCTTCAGCTATGGTTGTGCTTCTCGAGGCTCAAGTTGAGCAAGCCAACAGGACTATAAACGAACTCAAGGACAGACTTCAAAAGTTTCAGATGGCTGATTCCGAAGCTCTAGAGGCCGCCAGCAAACATCAAGTTGAAGCCAGATTACTTCAGCGCCAATTGGAAAACCTTCAGTCTCAGTTCGACGACTTGAACTCGGACTATAAAACTGTTGTCACTCAGAAGGAGTCTTTACGGGCCGAGAATTCTACCCTCAAGACAAAACAGTACAGCTCCGAACACGAGAAAGAGGAACTCAAGATGAAAAATGACAAATTGAGAGGGCAGGTAATCCACTTTGAGAGTAATGATGGCAAAAGCAACTCACAATCTAAGAGTTTTCAAAACGAGATTAAAGGATTGAATAATCAAGTCAGCGATTTGCAGTCTAAGAATGAGAGTCTCACCCGCAAACTCGATCGTGAGCAAAGGGCTAATCTTAACAATGAAGGGCTTAAAACTGAGTTGGATCTAGCCGTTCTTGATAAGACAGATTTACAAAAGAAAAACGACAGCTTGAATCTGGAACTAGACAGTGCTCTCAAAGCTCTTGCTAAACTCGAGAGCAAGTTGCAGGCTTTGGAGGCTGATCAAGCAAAAAAGCTTCGTGACAGCGCTGACGAGGAGTTGAATAAGAGGTTAGCTGCTACAAAATTAGCATCAAAAGAGGAGTCATCGCTCAAAGTCGTGGCCCGGCTCATGGCAAACAAAAATTACTATAGTCAAGCAAAAGCGCTTGAATGGGCTGCTCGTTGGGAGGAGTTAAAAATGGTCAATGAGTATGCAGCCAAGGAGCTGCGCGCGATCAATGCAAGATTCCGAGTTGAGCCATATGGTGCAGTGTATCTGATCAAAGAGAAGCCAACTTTGAAAGCCGTTGCTCAGATGGTTTTGGGTGTTGTACGGATGAGAAGAATGGGGGAAAAGGCAAGACAGCGCCAAACGATGTTCAAAAAGATTCAGCTGGACATTACACGCGATGAGGATGTGTTAAAAGCTGAAAGCAGAGAGCAACGATGAGATTGTTGAAGAGACTGGATGTATAGTTTGTTGGGTACTGGACCCACACTAATTGTATTATATATAAATGGAAACGCTCCAGAAGTGAAAATTTTAAAAGCTCATCGTATTCTTGTGATCGGAGTCTGGAACTTTTCTTGGGATGGTCGCCTGCGAGCCATCCGCGGAGTCTGAGCACCGTTCTGAGCGGTCTGGTATGACCCATGCTGTCCCGAATACGTATCGCGCGTCGTGCGCATCTTCATGTTACTAAATGTATGGTTGGCCAGGTACTCGGACGTGGTGTTGAGCCAGATCTCGTCGTTCAGAATGTTCTCCGCCAGCGTATCTGCATTGAACTCCTGCTCATAGTTATAACCATTGGACAAGAAGTCATTGAGACTCACGTCTAGCTCCGGATCTTGCGTATAGTAGAGCAGCCGCAAGATCTGCTGGTCCGGAAGCTTCTTTGCCGTGGCATCACTTCGAAGCACATCCAAATTGAAGTCTGTCCACGCCTGTTTCTGCAACAAGTTGCGGTTGCGATACACCTTCGCGCCAAAGACCGTCGAGTTGAGCGGGATCGAGCCGTCCTCCTCCTCTTCTAGAAGAAACTGGGGAAACATATCTGCAGTGCTTTCGAATAATCGAGAGGTATCCATATCATTCGGGGCGATTTTGTAGTCTGTCCATTCCTCCATGAACGCGGCCTGGTTGGCGTGGTTGAAGTGGACGTACGAGTAGTGCGAGTCCAGCATTCACGTGAGTGTATAGTGTGTTGTGTAAGAAGAAGTGGTGGTGAAAGTAGTGGTTGAAAATGTGGAGTTACTGTTGTACTTAATATATGTACCCGTTATATGTCTGCGCATCCTGCACGTTAGACAGCCATAGTCAAGATCGAACTATAGGTGTTTCAATTCTGGCTTTTTGAAGAGGAAAAGAGATTTAAAAATGATGTACTTCAATGATCCTAACTTTTAAGTGAACACACGTGATCTGATTAGTACAAAGTGCCGTGAGCTTACTAGTGGAAGAATGCATATCCTAGTACATATGTCCGTAGTGTAAAACCTGTACAACTACCTAGTCCTGAGCCTCATGAATCAACGGCATTCCACCCGTTCGTGTGGCACTTGGGCTAAATTAAGATTAGGCCGCGTGTGACTATATACTTACTAGTTCTATACAATTTTTAACTTTTCATCTATAAGACGACAGAGACGTGCCCCCTCTCAATGTAAGACGCCTATGCTAACTTTGAATCTGATACACCTACCTGCAGGACTCACTACTAAATGATGGATTTACCTCTGTCCAACACTTAAGACCTGGTAAACTCATACAGTCCAATAACGCCAAGTTGTATACAAGCACATTCCAGTAATACGTGCATGAGTATTTTCATTCCACTTCTTATCAAAAGACAGAAAAGTTGCATTATTAATAGAATAACCAAACATGTTTAATAATACAAGAATGTATCTTATCCCGGTTAATGTGCGAGAGGCGCTCCCCTATAGCGTCTATTCTATTGTCGACAAGGTTATGAGCCGTGAGCGGAAATTCAAATTCGGATTCGAATTGTTTGATCGAAGATGCCTCCCTTTCTGGATTTACCTCTTCGAATGCAAATTGTACACCATTAGCCAGGAGTTCTTCGACTTTTTTCACAGTGAGAATGATCCCTTCTCAGAGTATCCATTCTGCGATGTGCAAGAACAGGATAGGGAATCGGTGAACCTGTTTCTCAACAGTTTATACTTGAGGCTATTCTTCAATTGTCTTGCATTACACATGAAAACTCATGTGAAACTTGAAACTAGAACCGTCAAGGCGTTAAAAACGGAAAGTGAGAGGTACCTTGGTCCAAAATCTAAATTTGCCCTTGGACAGTTGAGATTGGCGGAGTTCATTTACCAAAGTGAGATGAATTTCACTCCATTTGCAAAAACAGCCTCTAGGTTCTACTTGGCGAACAACGATCGGGCCTTGGTCTTTGGTGCTTACGAGCTTTTCAGGAGCGGCTACAGTTATGAGCTGATTGAGAGCATCTGGGAAGACGAATTGGACGAAGAGATCAATAATGAGATTTTCCTTGGCACTTCTTGGTTTCACCTCGAAGTTAGAGTTCGATCTATGGAACAAATGCTCAAGTCCCAACGTAGAGACGCCAACACTGCAAATGAGAATGTTACAGTTCACAGTAAGCCCAGGAAAAACAAAAAGAAGAATCACCCAGAATAATCGCTTGAGGCATCCCCATTGCCAACGGCATTCTAAACTTTATTTATGATACCAAGTGTGAGATACACGTCGTAGATAGCGTGTCCCCTTTCTGGACGTTCGATCAAGAGAAAAGACTGCTAATTATCAGTTGGACATTTAACTTTGGAGGTACTGGCGATACTGTAGTCAGGTTGCGCTCTGGGCATGAGAAAGCCCTCTCTCATGACCAGTAGGTGCCTAACTCTAAATTGTGCCTTTTCTCGTCAAAGCTGCCAAACTTGATGAAGTATACCTCGCATAGCAGGAAGCATGGCAAAGTGTATGAAACCGAACAGAGTCGTTGGGCACTGGGAAGATAACGACTTCGTCGTTCCCATGAACGACATCTATCCCACTACGTGTCGTCTATCCCACTATGGTTCAATGACGACAAGGAATCATCTTCTGCACTTGAATTCCTTTGTTGGACCGCTGATTAAGAGTGCTTTATGCTCTAGGTCAGTACAGTAACAGAAGTGAGGAATAGAATAGTCTCAGACAATAGAAAAAAGATGTATGATTCAATGAAAATAGAATGGAAATGTAGAGAAATTGCAATAGATCTTAATTTGTCTTATTGTCCGCTTTGCTACATTGTGATTGATACGAATATGTATTCAGTTCAGATAATTTCTTTTCCCATTGGGTGGTGCTGTATCAATCTTCGAGTTTGGTCTACTTCAATCGATTTTACTTACCAAGCATCCAAATTCAAGAAAATACTGGCTCAGAATGGTTTCATTAGATTTCAACCTTAGAACTGAGGCCAGATATTCATGCTTTGAAAACAGCGATTGTGATTTTAATCTCGACCCAACATTACGAAACCAATCGCAATTATCCTACTCAGTGAGACTCAAGAATTCATCTTCCTTGATGACTATTTGATTTTGTATGCTAAATAATTAAATGTAATAAAGAAAGCCACGAAATATCGCGGCATGTAAAAGAAGAAAAATTTATCGCCCTAAGCCACGGAGGCAACCTCGCACATATTCTCAAACAACGTGGCCTTTGACTTCAATTGATAGTCTTCGACATGTGACGTCTTGACCATCTTGAAGGCTCCAGTACCAATGCTCATTGTTTGACCCAAGATAATACACTCGGAAACACCCTCAATCTTATCATTCTTCATGTAGAAGGAGGCATCGAACAAATGGTCGGTGGTCTTCTCGAAAGAAGCCAATTGCAATACCGAGTCTCTTGTCTTTGCAAGACCGAAACGAGTAATACCAAGAACCTCTCCCTTGTAAGTCATCACATCTCCTAACAATTGAACGTGACGATGATCGACACTCATACCGTGCTTACTCATGGTGTAGTCAATCTCGGCAATGATAGATCCTCGTGCTGCCTCAATACCCAAAACCTCGTAGACTTCCAAGATATGGTTGGTTGTGGTCTTGGTACCTACGATACCATCAGTGGACATGACTTCCTTCAAACCATAACCTTCAACCAACAATTCCTTCTTATTGTCGTCTCTGATATTGATGACGGCACGTGAAATCTTGGAGAAACCCTTAATCACAACGTCTGGCAAGGCACGCTTCAACTGTTGCATCCTGAAGAAAACAGCATTATTCCGATCTACGGCATTATAATCAGAAGCAGCAGTGGCTGCCAACAGCTCTGATTTGGGCTCACGTGCAGTGACAAGAACATTGATTCTGTCATGACTGTAGACCGACACCTCATGGTTGGAAATCTTGAGCTTAGGGGCCTTGGCGATTGCCTGGCGGATATTGTCGATAGTCAACTCCAACTGCAACTTTTCAATGGTCTTCAAGTCAATCTTGATGGAAAGGTAGGCCATGTCATTTCTGTAGACATCCTCGATATAGTAAGCCACATCTTTCAAAAGAGTCTTCTCAATTCTTCCCTTCACGACACGAGCTGCAAACTCATCATCTTCATTGACGAGCACGGAGTTGATGATAGGCGTGGAAATGACTTTAGCGGCATTGATAATCTCTTTAATACGGGGGACACCCAAGGTGACGTTCATAGACGCCACACCGGCGAAATGGAAAGTCTTCAACGTCATCTGAGTACCTGGCTCACCAATAGAGTGGGCACCAATAGCACCAACGGCAGTTCCAGGCTCGACCTTGGCACGAATGTATTTGTAGAGACACTGTTCCATGAACTTCTCCACAGATTTGGCAGAAATCTTCAACAATTGGCTAACAGCGCGTGTACGCACATCATCGTCTTCCACAAGCATTTCGTCAAGATTGTCATCAATTCTGGTAAGGAATGCTTGCAACCCTTTCTCTTCTCTTAACTTAGCCAATTTGTATGCCTTATCGCCCAAGAAGTTTCTAAGCGTGTTGTAGTATGCTCTCTCGGCATCTTGTTGATCAATGAACTCAATCTTTTCGTTGTTTTCTGGAGCCACCACCTGACCCAAGTTATCATATCTGATGAGTCTACTTTCCAATGGCTCAAGAATTCTGTCGACAATCTCTGTGATTTCGTAGGGAAGTAAGTTGCGGTCATTCAAATCAAACGTGATGTTGTATGCATGGTCCCACTGTCTCTTGAGGTTGACTGGCTGCGAGTCACCCTCCATCTCCATTGGGTCTAAGCCGTCTCCACCGTATGTGAATTGAACAATACCGTTTGAAGAGTTTCTAACAGTGTTATCGTACAGCGCAGACAAATCTTCAAGAGATTTCATAAGACGTCTGGACATGTAACCCGTTTCGGCCGTCTTGACGGCAGTATCGACCAAACCTTCTCTACCAGAAATGGCGTGGAACAAGAACTCGGGAGGAGACAAACCACTGTAGAAAGAGTTACGAACGAAACCCTTGGACTGAGGCGATTTCGACATTTTGGCGAAGTGCGGAAGCGAACGATCTTGGAATCCATCAGGGACACGATTACCGGAAATAATTTGTTGTCCGACAACTGCCACCATCTGGGACACGTTCAAAGTGGAACCCTTGGAACCACATGTAGCCATAATTAACGGAGCATTCAATGGGTCCAATTCACGAATACAAACCTCACCAACCTCTTCTCTAACTTTAGAAAGCAAACCACCAATCTTGGCTTCCAAAGTTTCATCTTCATTACAACCTGGCTGAGTTTCCAACTTACCGGAGTTATATAATCTGATGAGCTCGTCACACTTGTCATAGGCTTGCTCGACCATGACTTCCTTTTTGTCTTTCAAGTCTGATCCTGGGGTGACATCATTGATACCGATGGAAAAGCCTCGGTTACCCAAGTAACGAGCACACAACTTGGCCATTCTGTTCATGGCTTTAGCAGCCTCATCAGGTCCAAAATCACGCAAAATAGTGTAGAACACGGAGTGTTTCTTTCCATCTCCCAATGTGGATTTATCCATAAGACCACTCAATACTTGAGACCCGCGAATAACAACGAAACCGTCGTTAGGAGACATCTCGTTCGGAAGCCCCTTTGATGGCGCATGGAAAGTCTTGTTTTTTGCGTCAAGATTGATAACCACTTTGGAGTCTTTGTTTGGCTTGATCAACATCGAGAATACCTGTTTTCCGGTCCACAACATCACTGGCTTGAAGATAGTTGGTGGTGGGATGTCGAATTGCATATGCGCATCAGACATCATCGACAAAAGCTGGACAAATGTGGCACGGTCGAAGAAACTGTCCTTGTGTGAAATTAAATAGGAACCAGAGATGAAATCTTGGGTAGCAGCAATGATAGGCTCACCAGATTTTGGAGTACAAAGATTGTTCTTAACACCCATCAAATTGATGGCCTCTGCACGAGCTTCTTCAGTTTGCGGAACGTGCAAGTTCATCTCATCACCATCAAAATCGGCATTATAAGGCGTACAAACACACTCGTTCAAACGGAAAGTTCTCCAGGGTCTGATCTTGGCATGGTGAGACAAAATGGAAAGTCTATGCAACGAGGGCTGTCTATTGAAAAGGACCACATCTCCGTCCTCAATGTGTCTTTCCACAACATCACCAATACGCAATTCCTTTGCCAACCTCACACGGTCACCGAACTTAAGGTTTCTTTTTGTGTTGTCGTTTTGTCTGATCAAGTAGTTAGCACCCGGGTGGACAGTTGGACCATTCAAGATCAACTTTTGAAGCTTTTGACGATTGTAGCGAGAGCACTTTTCAGGGTAGGTAAGGATTTTGGCAACACGGTCAGGAACAGCAACCTCGTCAATGCGCAAGTTTGGGTCAGGAGAAATGACTGTTCTGGCCGAGAAATCCACTCTTTTACCGGACAAATTACCTCTGAAACGACCCTGCTTACCCTTAAGTCTCTGGCAGAAACCACGAATGGGTTTGCCGGCCAGTCCTCCCATTTGCGGCGAGCTGGCAGTATCGGAGTTTATATACATGGCGACAGAGAGCTGCAAGAGGTCCCAGTGTTGCATCAAGTGGTTGATGGAGATACCCTTCTTGATTCCTGCTCTGATTTGGGTGGATGTGTCGACGATCTCAGTCAACTTGACGGTCAAGTCATCCTCGTTGGATTGCGAGTCCATTGTCACAGAGGGACGGATACAGACCGGTGGTGCGGGCAAATACGTCCAGATGTACATTTCAGGGCGACCACCTCTGGAGGAGTCGATACCCACAAGCTCACAGTCGGCAGGAGTGACCTTCTTGAACAAATACAAGACCTTCAATGGGTTCAAGTCCTCGAACGTTCTCTTTGCAAACTTGCTCAACTCGGCGTTCCGCGCAAACACCGCATCCAACTCCGAGTCCCACTGCTGCTTCTCGGAGTCACCCTTCTTACCCACATAACGGAACGTATCGTGGACAATTTTAAGCGCAGCAGCACCCGTACCTGCAGCAGCCTTCTTCACTACACCATTCACATGGCGACATTTTAAACAGCGGCGCTGCTTCTTACACTGATCGAGGACCCGTCTCAAGATCCTCATTCTACGCAAATTGTCGATGTTGGGCCGGCGCAACTCCTCCAAAAACAGCCGGCGCATCTGCTCATCTAGCAATATCGCACCACACAGCTTACAAATACACTGCAACACCTGAATAATGGCCTTGAAATAGCCCACATGGAACACAGGCAACACGAGCCGAACATGGCCGAAATGGCCATGACACGTGGCCAAATTTCCGTGACAGGTCGTACATTCTACGGCGTTCAGCGACGTACCCATATGGTTGTCCAAAGCACCATTTGGCTGGACTTTTCTGCCACCTTCTAGGTTATATAAGTCTCTGGAGATCAATTCCACCTCTGATTGGGCGACGATTTCTTTGGCAGAAAGGGCGTTGAAGTCGAGACTCTTGATGCACTTCGGCACCACGTCCACGACCACTTCCTTCATGGTGGTGTTGATGGTTTGTGGAGAGAAGTGGAAATTTCAGAATAGTTCTAATGATCTGGACTGGTCACGTGTGAGGGATGAGATGAAGGGATGGACAATAATGTGTTGTGAAATGGGGGTGAATTGGAGAATTTTTTTTTTGAAGAAAAGTCGAGGAAAAGAATTGGGAAATTTTGAGATGTTTTTTTTTGTATCTGTGAATGTAGTTCTGGTTTATTGGAGAGAGAACATCGGAAGTGTGACAGTAGATGGGGAGCTGGGAGCTACGAGATACACTCTAAGATCTTCTTCTATAGACTATTTTCGATAAGTATTCTGAATTGTGAAAATTTTTCTCGATTCGTGCAATTGTGGGCACCTTCTACGGTCGGCAACCTCGGTTTTTGATGCTCTTGATTGCAAATTGTAATGCGGACCAAAGTGTCAACTTCCAGGTTTTCGTGGATTCGTATCTTTCAATGCTGCATTACGACAAATCTTATTTTTACACTATTACAGTCTAGGATTGGTAAAAATTTCCTCTTTCGGTTGCGGCCATATCAAGTGGAAAATACTGTTTCCCGTCCGATCAACGTTAGTCAAGCCACTTAGAGCCGCACTGAGTAATGCAGTGGGAGACCATGTGTGAAATTGCGGTGCTGCAATCTTTTTTGCTTCTGACAGTTTTACTTTTCAGAATTTATCTTCAGGCGTCATGTTGAAGGGGTATGTTTGACCAGTCAGGTAGATATCTCGAAACGGGATGACTGACAGGTGTCAATTTTCATGCCAGATACCAAAATACAATGAGAGCTTGGGGATTCAGGGTTATGAGCAATTTTTAAGACTCAATCCTTGTGATGTTCTTGAAAGCGTTGCAGGCAAAGAAAAAAGATCTTCCACCAACAAATTGAGGAAAACGTTAGGAAAATGATTGATCTCAAAAAGAGAGCGACGATAACTTACGACTTATTTGTAATGTCTACACCCATTGACTGTTTGAGCAGACAGACTCAACACCATCATTGTCCGCACCAAATCATGTAAATACGTGACGAAAAATACACTGGGGTCAATTTGAAAGTCGATTTAGATCATGAAATCTTTTAGTCAAGCTATCAGATCGAAATTTGAAAAGAATATAGAAAGCATCAACGAGACAAGTTTCGGCAAGTGCCCCAGTCACTAAATTTCAATACATTTTGATTCTCAATTAGTCCGCGCAAATCTTGGTCAATTAAATCAAGGTCCAAAAGCAGCTATCATCGAATTTGAGTATGTGTTTACGAGAAATCTTGGATGCGGTTCAGGAGTGTCCTGAAACATAACCTGAAACACACACTGAAACACGCAGAGTACCCGCGCGGGAATATAAAAAGGATTGTAGTTCCTTGCAAAAACTTTCGAAAGTCAATACACACTTTCTCTGATATATCAAACATAGATTTTAAGAGAGCGTACTTGAATTGTTATGCTGCTTAATTCTGGTTTGCGTTTTCCAAGTTTAGAGACGATCATAGATCACAATATGGAATTTTCGGAATTTTATCAGGGAACGGAGGAAATTGATTTGATTTCTGAATTTGAACGTCGTGGAGGGATTAGCAAGACTTTGTATGGCAAGGAGATCGGGTACACAATAGAGGAGTTCTCCTCGGATGAGCTGGAATACCCCCATCTCTTGGAATATTTGCCACGTGAAGTTGAATTCTTGAAGGCGTCTGAATCGTTTAGAAATTTAGGCAGTGCTGAACAAGAAGCATTCGACTTCGTTTTGACAGCAAAGAAGAAGGAACTCGAAGGTCTCACCATGGACCATCAATCACTTTCTTTGCAAAGAAAAGATATCGCTTTGAGCCAGCGTTCAGACTATATGGATATGTTGTCATCATCTAATTACGGGGGAATTGAAACGATGCATATAAACTCGTACAACACTGAATCCATTGACCGGAAACAAGATGAATTGCTCGATACATATCGTGTACAAAAACGAGAGGAATTTCTCATTACTTCTTTTAGCAGAAAATTCGAGTGTACTGAATCAAGGATGAAGTTGCAGCAGAGTTTATCGATTTTGTCAAAGAGCAATCCCTCACTTGAGCAAGCGGCCATCATGATTGCACATTCTCTTGACAAGAGATGTATTTCTTGTTTGAAACAAATGAGCATCAAGCACAGTAATACTCGCGAGGCCATATTGGAGAAAGTTAGGAAAGTAAGAACCGAAAGGTTGGCAGAAAGGAGCCTTGCCTCTGAAAACAATGCCTGCTGCGCTTTTTTGTTGGTCTGTATCGTTCACTCGCCCAACTTTGAAAATCATCCGAACTATGACGTGATTCTAGAAATGTTCGCTTTGTGGCATGGCTCTGCTATACACGGCGGCTTTTACTTGAGTGAACTTGATTGATGCATATGCCCGCCGGTTTTCTGCCGCGTCATCATTTTTGGCGACGCCCTTGTGGAACCTCTGAAACTTTGCGGCGGCATTGCTCAGTTCAAACAGATATAGAGATATGCAGACATAACTTGATAAAATCGAGTTTTAGAATTTAAGAGTTCCTGAAGGAGTTAACTTCTTTGTCTCTCTACCTCGTCAGGCACCTTTTGCTGCACCATCGATGTTTGGTGTTACTTGGTTTGGAACAATGTTTTGAAGCGAAACATCGTGACAACACTGTTCAGTCTTCTTTAATTAAGTTTATTTTTTTAAGTATCATTTAGAATTCCCACTTCTAAGCTTCATGTATTCTTACCAAATTTACCTTATGTTTTGCTTACTTTTCTGATAGTTTCGTGATGTTCGGCACTGAATGCGTGCTCCTAGACTAAACGATATCGAAATTCTCAGAATATCGGATTTATTTCATGCTATGATCTCCCGCAATTACTTCTCGAAAATTTGTCAAGCCGTCATTGTTCAAGTAGGAAATATCTCCATGAAGAAGAATCTGCATAACATACAGGTATGAAACAATTGTGGGCAGGAAACAATTGTAGGCAAGAAACATTTGTGGGCAAAAAAAGTCACACTCTCTAGTCAATTGATTGAAACAATATTCCCAATTGAATATTCATACTCTGACAAATAGAGTTATTATTGAGATGTATAGTACTGCAGCTCTCATACTAGTCTTGTGCTGTGGAATAGGGTATCTCACATCTATCCTTATCCGTAAATCAGACCAACTTTTCGTGTTCATCTCTAGGAAACCGAAGAGACTTTTATATAATTGCGATTTGAATTATGATAGGTATCTTGTAGCATACGGCAGCTCAAGGGTTGGAAGAAAAGTTTTGCGCTGCTTGGCAGAGAATGGCGCACAATTGCATCTTATTCATTCTTGGAGAGAAAAAGAGATTTATGAAGAATTGGCAGCCGAATTGAGGAATCTATCCAGACAATGCTCTGTTGTACTTGAGAGACTCGATTTGCTGCTGCTCTATTCAGGAAGACATTTGCAGATACTGAGATTTCGGCATCAACTATCTGGCCTCTTGTATTTCGACACGGAACAAAATACTTTGAGCTCGGATGACTATAGTTTCATCCTTTTGATGATAAATTTCAAGTTTCTTTTACCCTCCTCTCCAGAAAAACTGAGCTCTCAGGCCGTTATTGCTTTAGAGTTTGGTGGAAGTTCCTTTGGAGGAAAGGAAGGTTATGACAGAATCTTGTCGAGTCTAGAAAAGTTGAGAGATTATTGGTCCCTCAACAATTCTGTGAGCTCCAATCCTCAAGTGACTATTGCGAACACAGGGTGCATCTGGAATAGCTCTGAAGCCTCGTTTGCATACATACTTCATTGGCTCTGCCACAAATTGAATCTACGCACAATGTGCCATCAAGAAGAACAGTCAGTTTTGCATGCGTTGCTATCAAAAAGAATAATCGAGGCTAACAGCATGTTCTTCGTGAACGATAGCGAGTGGAACGAATTGCCCCAGTCTAAAAGGGTCGAGTGCAAGGGAAACACAATTTTTGATTGCAAACCCGAAGTGGTTTCTGAATTTGAAGTGCAGGGGAGCAAGTCAAGAGAGAAAAACCCAGAGAAAAACCAAGAGCTAAACGAATCTAATTGGCAGGAGTACGAGGTGCAACAGGCTGCTCCACAAGAGAATGAAAAAGCAAATCCTGAACTAGTGGGACCTTTCGCAATGCCAACCATGAAAAACTCCAAGAGACTTCTGTCAGCAACCATACCCACCAATAGTAGCACAACCGTAGATACTAGCTTGCGTGAAAATGGAGATAAGGATTCCGGCGAAAACAAACCTGTGCAGTTGCTGACATTGATGAGTCAACTCGAGGCTCTTTCTTCCTCAAATACGAGAATGGAGAAGCTTCTTCTTGACACCAAAGACTTGTTGGCACATGAGAAGAATTCAACGGACAACGCTCGAAGAAAGAAATCACCTTGGAGATACTTCAAATCGAGAAGATAGTTGAAAGCCTACCTCAGGATCGAGGAAAGCTTGAAGCGCTCTAGAGTTTCAAATCTTCAAACATCTCTGAGAACTGGTGTGGACCTTTGTTTGAGTTTATCAATTGTGATTTCTACATAGACCACAAGAATGTATTGGCATGTATGAATTGCAAATCAGACTTTACATAGAAGCTGAACAACCGGTTGCGGCCATATCAAGTGGAAAATACTGTTTCCCGTCCGATCAACGTTAGTCAAGCCACTTAGAGCCACACTGAGTAATGCAGTGGGAGACCATGTGTGAAATTGTGGTGCTGCAATCTTTTTTTGGCTTCTATGTTCTTTGGTTTCGTCATTGTAGGATTGAAAGGTCTGATTGTGTTTCAAGTTGCCATCGAAGCTCCTGAGTTTTTGGTGTTGAGATCTCGTAGGGCGAGACCAAGCATTTTTGGCTCTCTTACAACTCAATGAAGTTTTCTAATAATTGATTGCATTTTATTTGTGATGTTAGGGTACTTCATCCCAACTAAAGTCAGACATAATCGGGTTTCGGGTGGCAACTGGTGGCGAAACTAGGTCCACTATAGAGTGTAATTGAAATTATTCTACAGTTCGAATCAAGGTTTTCTTTTTTTGCGAGTATTTCTAAGTTGTGCCTCATGGCAGATTAGCAGAAGAGATAAATGACACTTCAGTCGTAGCCTAGGCAAAAAGGCACAAATGAAACAAAAGAAATACATTGTGAGTAAATTCTAAGTAATCACACGAGAGGAAGTCTTACATCAATGACTTGGCGAGCGAAGATTTCTAGTCCTATGTTGCTGTTTCGTCTCCCGTAGCAGCGAATTCTTCGTCAGACAGTAGTTGCGTATCGAAAGAAGGTTCAGTTTGCCTCGGCAAATCATTGCTCAGACTTTGGCCACGTTCTGCTAGCATCTCTAGAAGTGGCAGTGTTATGAGAATGTTTCTCGCATCAATCTCGATATCCCCCTCTGGACTCTCATCGATGAGTTTTTGTAACGCTGGTGACCAGTCGAGGATTAAAAAATCGTCAAACATTTCAACTCCATTGATGATATGCCATGGTTTGGGTGGACTATCCGAATTAGGTGTAGATGGATTTGTATCCCGTGCTAAAGTATCTGGTGCTTCACCTGTTGATCTCCATATTTCATGTGCTGAATTGCTTTCATCAGACTGTATTTTGCAATCATTTTGATTTAGGAGCTCACGAGCATACTCAGTCATTTCAATCGGATATCTTGTCCAAGCTTCGAGCACCAATTGTGGGTCTGTATCTTGTTTTCCATCATTTGCGCTTGCAATTTTAAGTGGATCTGACATCGTTTCTTGAATTTCGTAAAGAAACTGGCTGCTAGACTGACGAATCCTAGGCCATCCTAGCATAAAAAAGTTGAGAGATTTTTATGCTTTGATAGAAACAAACAAAAAAATATAGTGATAAAATGGTTATCATTTGAATTGGCTGATTTGGAGTGTCGATAAATGTTTTAACTCATTGGTTTTGCTTCAAAACGCTTGCAATCGTAGCGCCAAATCGAATGAGCGCCTCAAATAAGCTAAAGGAAAAGCATGAATTGCACGTCAAGCCAAATATTTGAGAATTGGTCTCAATTCATGTAAGTTTTTCTTTTATTCTCTGACTGTGCTTTGTTTTCTTTGCAGTCTCATGGACAAGTAAAATGGTCATTTCAATGTGGTGATATAGAATAGAATATATAATGTGAAGCTGACAGAATAAGTATCATGATGTACCACTTTATGTAGTTTATTTCGTAAGGAACACCAAACTCATGTATTAATAGGCGACTCAGTCGTTGACCTATCAACCCATATTTACCTTCTCTCATCTGAAGCATGCTGTCCAGAAACAATAGACTAGGCCCCAACCGTGCATTCTGAAAACGAAATCCATTTTAAAATAATAGAAAATTCTAGTGTTACAAAAGTTGCCGTAAAAATACAAAATGTGGAACAATCAGTCCATTTTTTATAAACATGAACGAAACCAAAAACTCAAGCCCCAAAGAAATTTTGAGCTAAAATAAATATAGAAATAAACAATCAAAATACGATTTGTCATCATTGAAAATCTCGAATTCAATATCCCTTCGTCTAACAAAAATCTCACTTTAAAAGTCGCCCTCACATTATTCCCCATACTCCCATTTCCCCATATTCCAATCCACTTTCTTCCATCACAACCACACACAATGGCCGAAACAGAAGAAGAGAAAGTGATCAAATCCTTGGAGGAAAACGACGAGTTTGAAGACTTCCCCGAAGACGCCAACTGGACCGGCGACGCCGCTGAAGAGGCAAACTCGGCCAATCTCTGGGAAGAAGACTGGGACGACGACGACGCCAGAGACGACTTCACGGAGAAGCTCAGGCTGGAATTGCTGCGTGCGCAGAAGTAGTGTGTGAACGATGGCGGGCGGTGCCTGCTGGAGTGAGTAATCAATGTACAAGTATGGTAGAGTTGGACTGTAGAAGAGAGAAGTTGCGGGGGTTGAATTGAGATGACGACGAGCAAGAGATGTCGAAGAGAAAGAGAAGAAGGTTGTGTGAATTGTAGAGGTGTTTGGTTCGAGTGATTGTGTGCTTTGATTATGAGGAAGAGGTACTATTGCAGACACAAAGGATAAGACAATGAAAACTTCAAGGTGTATACAGACATATTTTAGTTTTTTAATTACACATTGTGGGTGTTTAGATTCATATTGTGGCAACTAGATCTTAAATTGAGGTATTGTCATGCATTGCAATTAACCCGTCTTCTCTACAGCAATAGCGAAAGAATCATGTATTTACACATACCCATCAACATTATCTACCTCATGATGTATTCTATAGTTATGTTCAAGTGGTGCAACAGCCGCCTAAGCGTAGAAGTTGACCGACTTGGATTTTCTGGCTTGCACCTCGCCAATGGCCTCCACAAAGTCCTCGTGACGGATGATCGACTTTCCGTTTCTCAACGCTATCATACCTGCCTCAACAGTCACGGCCTTCAACTGCGCACCGTTGAACTCGTCGGTGGAACGCGCCAATTCTCGCCAGTTGATGGAGTTGTGGTCACAGTTCAACTTACGCGCGTGGATCTTCAACACAGACTCACGGGCCTCCTCCGAAGGCAATGGGAACTCAATCTTTCTGTCCAAACGTCCGGAACGAAGCAATGCAGGATCCAAGGTATCCACACGGTTAGTGGCTGCGAGCACCTTGACTCTATCGTCGGAGCCGAAACCATCGAGCTGGTTCAAAAGCTCCAACATTGTTCTTTGCACCTCACGGTCACCACTCTTGTCGGAGTCGAAACGCTTGGTTCCAATGGCATCCAACTCATCGATGAAGATGATAGTTGGGGCCTTCTCCTTGGCCAAGGCGAACGCATCACGCACGAGCTTGGCACCGTCACCGATGAACATTTGCACAAGCTGTGGGGCAGCCAACTTCAAGAATGTTGCGCCGGACTGTGCAGCACATGCACGGGCAAGAAGCGTCTTACCGGTTCCTGGAGGGCCATACATCAAGGCACCCTTGGGAGGCTTGACACCCAACTTCTTGAACTTCTCGGCCTGCTTCATGGGCAAAACCACGGCCTCAATCAACTCCTCGATCTGCTTGTCCAAACCACCGATGTCCAGGTAGTTTTCCGTGGGCTTTTCGTCGACCTCCATGGCCTTGACTCTCAGGTCGTACTCCAGCGGCAACGTGTCCAAAATCAAGTACAGATCTTTATTGACACCGATCAAGTCGTTGGGACGCAATTGGTGCGGATCCACGAGCCCCACAAGCGGCAAGAAGATCGTCTGACGGGTGGACGTCTTGATCACCGCCAGCTTACCGGAGCGAGCCGCATCGACGTCGACGTTGGCGCCCTGCAGCAACGCATCCTTGTCTGCGTCGAAATTCAAGATCTCGACCACGTTTCCGACCAAGTACGGCAATTGCTTGTTGTTGTTGATCTTCTCCTGGTTGTCTTTGATGCGTTCGGCCATGACGGCTTTCTCGTGCTGGAGCCGTTGCGACTCGGAGAACATCACCTGGATGTCATTGTGGAGGAGCTTGGTACGGTTCACGATGTCCTGGGTGGACTGGGCGGCGATTTCGAGGAGAACCTCGTCTTGGGCCAAATCCTCGAGGGAAGTCATGGTTTATATAGTGCTGGGGGAGCAGAAAAGCGGGGGATCTGGGTTTGTGGGGTTGGTGTTGTTTCGGGGGTTGTTGTGCTCTGTGATTGGGTAGAATTGGAGCGCCACTGGTGGTGATGGTGGCGGGTTCTACTAGGAATATAAGAGGTATATGGTGGGAGTGAAATGTGGAGTGTGGAAAAGGTGAGGGCGTAAATGGAGGAGGAAAATTTGGGCAGAAAATGGAAAATTTAGGTATTTATTATTTTATATTTTTTGCTACATTGTTATGGTTAGTTTAATTTTTCTGATTTGCTGTGGTTTGTTTGTTTCAAGCTCTTCATTGCTTTTGATTGCCTCTTTATAGTGTTG
The DNA here is from genome assembly GCF_035610405.1 of Australozyma saopauloensis. Taxonomy (NCBI): domain Eukaryota; kingdom Fungi; phylum Ascomycota; class Pichiomycetes; order Serinales; family Metschnikowiaceae; genus Australozyma; species Australozyma saopauloensis. Next base: position 345,713 of record NC_086132.1, read on the forward strand.
GTGTTGGATCTAATGGAGTATTCTTTTTTTAACTGAGTGAGAGTCGATTATTGATTTCATTTTTGAATTTGCTTATTAAAAGATATACATTGAGTTATCTATGATGTTGATGCTTGCATTGTATTGAATACATCGTCATTGTGGATTACCAACCCGAAGTATACACCACAGAAGTTGATGCGTCATTTAAGGGGCGAACAGAATACATCCGAGGTCGAATAAATAGGCCGACGTATAGACACATCAATTGATACAGCTTTTGAGATCCAGTGCTTGTAGTACTAACAAATACAACCCGGGCAATTTGTAGTTCTGGTACTTGTCTGAGTAGCATAAAAAGGATTCGCAATGATAATCTCATTATTCTGGAGCCCATTAATCACCGCCAACCGAACTCATCATCAACTTTGGAGTAGCTTCGTTCATACCCAACGCAATTGCAGATTGCCAACGTATGTGATATATAATGCTCTATGAAGTAATCATCTTGAACAGGTTTGTAAGGAAAGTTTTGCACCGAGTGAAAAACTTCTTCAATAGTCAATTCATTGGCCCTGTGCCATACAATCCTCTATCAATGTACTGGTTGATGATGCAAAGGATGCGCCTAGACTACCTTTCGTTGAAAGCCCCAAAAGGGCGATCATCTTGTGCTGAAAGTCTCAATGGCTGCTCTCTCCTTAGCCTGGCCAATTTGATGCTTCGCACGAATCATAGTGGTAAGCGTCTGGTTCAATGGAGTTGGAACACCATTCTTACGGCCCAAATCCACAATGTAGCCATTAATTGCATCGATCTCAGTCAACTTCACATTACGGACATCCTCGCGCATTGATGAACTATTCTTCTCAGTCTTGTAACTCACATCCAATACACACTGAAGAAGGCGCTCTTTCGACAAAATCGCGTGGACTTCTGGCACAGAGGCGTACACTTCGGAATCTGATCTGAAGCAATCAACACACTCCTCAATGACCTTTTTCATCATCGAGATACAGTTTGTGCTGCGCAAAAGATCGCCGTTCTTACAGTCCATCAAAGCAGTGATTGGATTTATGCATGCGTTCACCACTAGTTTTTCCATCTGTGCTACAAGGAACTCGGGATATGATGCAAGGCTCGCGTCCAAATTCGGACTATCCAAGAGGGCCTGAATGACATTTGGAACCGGCTCCTTCTCATTACTGTGCTCTGAAGAACCATTGCGGAATGCCTCCCGCAACGGCACCCTCGCTATGGTGAGAGACCCCATTCCCACATGATGCGTAAGGTTCACACGCTCCTTGTATGCGCCGTGGGAACTTATGACATGGTATACGTTAGGTTCCTGGCGGCCCTGCCATAGAGCGTCTATAACAGAGGGAACAGCGCCCATACCATTCTGGACGAAAATAAGGTTGGTATCTGGCGTCATGTATGGCACATAGGGCGTCAAAGCCTCTTTGGTGCTGTGCGTTTTGGTAGCCACAATCATATCGGTGATTGCCATTGTCTTATCCCACTCCTCCAACGTCGGTTTCTGCCGCACAGCCATCTTGGTGGTGTTGTAGATGATACCAGAGTCCGAATGGCGGGCCAAGGTCATTGTGTTATTGAGCGAATGGAGATTCTGTTTGATTGTACTGTGCTTCACTAGAAGAATCGGACTGAGACGTGCAGCCACAAGCTCATGCGCTAGGAGAGATCCCATGGCACCAATCCCGAGAACATGGACAGACATCTTGAACTTTGTTTTTGTGTATTCTTGATCTTTCAGTAGATAAGACCAGTCCAGATAAATTTCAGGGTTCGATGCAGGATTTGTCTCTCAGACTCAATGAATCACTGGAGATTCCAATGGAAATTTTGGCGCATAAAGACGCATGGGGAGGCGAAAGAAAACCCAAATAGACAAATCAGAAATTACTGAATATATCCAGTCTCCTTCACTTTCTTTCGCTGAAATGTCGACTCATCGCCATCGCGTCACGTGATACCCCGCATATCCGTTGTGAACAGTTATCGAATTACACCCTACAATGCTTATTCTTGGCTTGACGGGAGGAATAGCATGTGGCAAATCCACTGTTTCATCACACTTGAAAGCGCAGGGGTACCCAATTGTAGATGCTGACGTCATCGCCAGAGAGGTGGTTGAACCTGGGAAACCAGCTTACAAGAAAGTCGTAGCCGCATTTTCGGAAATGGTTCCGAACTTGTGCAATGAGGATGGTCTGTTAAATCGAGGCGAATTAGGAAAGGCAGTATTCGGAAATCCTGACAGGCTCAGGATTTTAAATAGTATCGTGCACAGTGCCGTGAAGAAAGAAATGGGATGGCAGATCCTTAAATTGTACTTCCAAGGGCATCGCTTAGCCGTTTTGGATGTTCCGCTATTATTTGAGGCGAAGCTCAATCTTATCTGTGGTGCCACTGTAACAGTATCAGCAGAGTACGAAACCCAAATTGAAAGACTTAGACAAAGAAACCCAGAACTTACTCAGGAAGACGCCGAGAAAAGAATAGCTAGTCAGCTTTCCAACGATGAGCGTAATAGTCGCGCTGATATCGTAATCAGCAATAATGGGTCTTTGGAGGACCTCAAACTTGAAGTTGACCAGATGATTTCTGCCAAGCGTCCCAGCAGGTTTTGGACGTGGTTGAATTTGTTTCCACCTATCGGGATCACAAACGCTCTCATAACCATGATCGTTCGATTCTCGACTAGCAAACCTAAAGCTGATTGAAACTAGGCTCGCCAATATTGCGCCAAACTGTGAAGGGTATCGATGACAACAGGCAAGAAAGCGTGAACACTGTCTATGATCAAATTCTGGAAATGCAAAATGGCTTCTTCCTCACTCATTTCAAGAGCAAACTTATCTTGGACCTTCGAGACGGCTCGCTTCGGGTCAATCTGTATATCGGGTATATTCGCATTGAGCATTAGCTGAAATAGATTGAGAATCAAATTGCTGTTCCGCCGGAGTGTGGTGTAGGTGATAAAACAGTAGCTTTTGAATATGTTGAAGTTCTCGTGGTTCATTCCCCCCATTCCGTCTATGACCTGGATAGGAAGCTTCATTAAGGGCGGAAAAGGTTTTGGGTCTCTGCCCAAAATATATCCAAAGTCTGCGTGCCAAAATTTTCCGTTTGGCGAGAGAAGAAGATTATCGAGATGTCTGTCTCCCACTCCCAATAGATACGTGATAACACAGTAACCAGCGCAAGATTTGACATAATTGTCCATCAAGACTGGCGAAACACCAAGATCAGTTGCAATTGCATGAGGGTTTCTTTGTGGATCCTCGTAGCTATAAATTTCGCTTCCAGAGTCCTCTTGTTGTGGGACATGACTATGGAATTGTAAGAAACTCAAAATACCGTTTGCTATTGGTTCGGCAGAGTCTATAGGCAGAGCAGCTCGTTTGAAAACATTCACTCCATTTTCTGCATAGCTCTTAGACAAAACCGAGTCCAAAGTATCATTGGGAACAAATTGAATTAGTCCAGCAATGGGACTCGTGGCCAAAATCTTGTAAGGCGTGAGTTTCAAATTCAAATTCTCATTTTTCAAAAGTTGGTCCATAAGGGTAATGATTTGAATTACCAATTGGTCCTGGCGAAGGTCATCACCAATCTTGAACATGAGCGCATATTTTCCGTACTTGTGCTTCTTGCCTCCAAATATCATTGATCCGGAAGTAGATCCCTGATGATGATTAATAATAGTCTTGAAAGTGATTTTCAAAGGAGACAAGGAACTTTTGAATACAGAACACTCTGATGGATAGCAACCGCATATGATGATGGAGGGATCCAAAGGAAGTGGGAATGGATCGAATTTGAGGAGATCATGTGAGCCATCTGCCAAATAGTCCTGTAAAAATTGTTTTTTGCGGCTGGTGGCTTCATTCTTGCGAAATGTTGAGCGTAGGAGCTCAACTAACTTTGTAAGCTGCTTTATAAAGTGAATCTGGCGCTTCAAGTACTTGTAAGAGTTTGATTTGGTTTTTGAGGAAGAATCCTTTAGTTTTTCAATATACAGATTCAATACCACATTGTATATTGACCCATCATTAGGTTTGGCTGGTACTGCTCCTCCTGTAGTAGAATTGAGCTGATCCTCGTTTTCTACCTTCACATACCAATAGAAGAAGTTGCCGAGCTGGTTACTTTGTACTGACTTTTCAATTAAGAAGCGCGCCAAAGGCGCTTCCGCCAATGGATCGCCTTTTGCCAGTAGAGGTTCATTTTTCAATGCCTGAACAAGTTGCAACAAGTATAACAAAAGCTCATCAGCACTAGCCATACGGAGACGATCCACCGCAAAAGAGCGGAGCCGCTTGGCATAACGAAATATCTTTTCGATTTTCTTCTCCTCGGATGTGTTAATATCCTTCACGTTCGAGTTTGTGGTATCAATTATACGGCGACGCAAGGACATAGTGAGCGTCTGTGGGTTGAAATTGTTGCTCAAGAGCTCGAGCGCATCGCCGATATCAATGGAGTCCACAGTCCAGAGGGGCACGATTTCGGTGAACGCATGGTCGAGCTCATATTCATTCTCCCAATTGAAAGACTTGAGGAATTTGACAAGATATTGCCTTGTGGATGTCAGCGGTGCAGACGTATTGCCCAGCTCGTCAGACAAACTACCTTTGGAGAAAAAGTAGCGGAACTTCCACAAGATCTTTTTCTCATGATCTGAAAGCAGAGCGCTAGAAGGCATGTTGAGAATCTTCACAAGCTCATCCCTCATGTGTGGAGACGGCTTGACCTCTTTATCGAGAACAGAATTATTGTTAATATTGGTGGCCAACTTCTGAAACTTGCGTTCGATAGGGTCGACTCCAGAGGTGCCTAATGCAGACAGCCCGGCGGCTGATGGTAGAGACTCTTCTTGTGATGCATTGTAGCGAGTAAGCAAAGCGTTGTGGAAATCTGGATCGTATAGCTTCGGGAGCGGAACTGTAGGGATATCAATGCTGTTGACAATCATGGCGCCCTCGTTCGCCGCGCGAGCATCTATGCCTGGCTTATCCACAGCAAAAGAAATCAGAGGCACCACAACAGTCAGTGGATATGTCTCGTCCAGATACACAATGGGAAGCAGGAAGTTAGGGAGTTCTACGTAGAGGTAGTGGGATGCAGAGGGCAGCAGCAGCAGCAGTTGAGCACGCAACGAGGACGCAGCCAATTCAGCCTGGCGCGCTTTCTCGACCATGGGCAACGCCATGGCATCAAGCCACTCGTTCCGTGTGAACTGGCCGTTTTCGTACTTGACCAAGTTTGATTCTGCCTCTGTCATATTGTTCAAATCACCATAAATCACCGAGCCTAGTTCAGGGGTCTGCAGAGTATCAACTGCAACTTTATAGGAGCCCTTTCTGAGCAGTCCATCCTTGTGGTTGAAAAGAGATAACGTTCCCAGGCCAAATACTACAGGTTCAGTGGAAACAATCTCCATCACCGTAAAGCGAAGGTATGCGCCATAGTCCATCTGATTGAAATTAACGCCTAGCTTCATATACGTATCCCACACACGCCGATTATTGGCAAATGCCTTGTATGAAGATTGCACAGGTTCTACCACTAGATTATCGTTTCCATCAAAGACCTCTAGAACTACATAGAGATCGGAGTTGGCGGAAATCAGACTGAGTTTCTGGAAACACTCTGGGTTTCTATACTTCTCGGAACTGCGAACCACGCCGGGTTGGGTTCCGGGCGCTGCCTGGAGGTAGCATAGCTTTAGCGATACCGGAATGGATAAGTTCTTGGAGAGACCGAAGGTGACGGTGTTTGTGATTTTGATGTTTTCGTCGGTGTCGGTTGCCGTAGTGGGCATCGTTCAAAGTAGCGCTTGGTGTGTGTAGCTGGCACAATTGGGAATTGATTAGATTGTAGTGGTATATAGTGGGTTTGTATACTGATACCCCAGATAAGATAAATAAAGGTGTGGATAGGGTGAGGAAGAAGAGAAAGGAGGGGAGGAAATGTGTTGAAATAATTGTTTCGGTTATGAAGAAATTGGTTGTATTTGTTGTGTTGTGTCTGGATTGGAGCATGGTTCAGTATTGAACATAGGTACACAACTAGGTTTATAACTAAACGAATACGCTGACGATTCTTCGGCAAACGAACTTCACGATTTTTAATTAAAGAATATGACCCAACTTCAGTTTGTATCCTAAGTTCTACAGATAATTTACAGCACCATTGCGTTACCATGAATTTTAACCTAAACTGTGTTGATACTATCGATTGTCAAATCAATGGTATCACATATAAATACCGAGCACACTATATCCTCTGTGCTAACTCCAAATGAATCGATCCCACGAGTCACAATAAATAATCTAAGATTGGCGCTTTCCGCTTATTTCCGCTAACGCTTCGCATTCTGACCAAACCACATGTACTGGTCCTGCTTCTCTTCCTCCAGGTCCTCGTCACTGCTGGAGCCCGAGAAGGAATAGAAAACACCACTCTTGGACCGATTGGGCTGTGGCCGCTTCGGCTTTTGCGGTGAGGGTTTCGTGAGTGTGTTGGTCACAGGCGGAGGAGAGTTGACCAAATTGTTCCGCGGCGGCACCACAGAACTGCTGTTGAACTGCAATGCAAAACTGGGCTGTTCCTGATCCGACTCGTTTTCGGATATGGCGCCAAACTTCGGCGTATTTGTACGTCTCCGCTGTAGCGAACGCACACGACTGAGTCTGGATATCACCTCGTGCATGTTCGTGGACAGCGCTTCGGCAGGGTCTTGGTCACGAGGCGAGTTCAGACCACCCAGCAGCTGGCCATTACGCAACAAGTCCAGATATGAGCCATCGGAGGACTTGTGGTTGAAATAAAGCAAGCTCAGTTGTGAGTTCACATGCGAACTGAGCTTGGAATTGAGGTATGCAACAGGAATATCCGAGGCCAGTGAATATCTGAGCTTGAGTGGATGATAGATTTCATCGTTGGAATGCAATTTGGACAAATTTACAGTTGAATTTGTTCTAGTAGGGGCCAGGTTTGGAGACACTTCGGGCGAGATGGGATGCAACGGTCTATTCTCGATGGAGAAGGCTTTCTTGAACGCGCTATCATGCATGACTTTCATCTTAAATTCAGCCTTAATTTTGAACTTGTTGCAATCCTGTGGGTTCCAATCACGGGCACCAGAACAGAGCGGATTCTGAGCTTTCTTGGGCACAGACGCATTCACAGATTGAATCCGGAACGACAGCCGAGGCTGGTCTGTTTTCTTGAGCCCCAGAAAGCCGATTGCAGGATACTGCCTATCCGGATCGAAGTCGTCTTTCTTGATGAAGTTTGTCTTGTAGTATATGATGTCGGTCTCCAAATTGAGGGTACCGTTCAAGTGCGGATCGCGCTCCAAGATTCCCAAGCAGTCTTTCTCGAGAACCCAATGGCCATCCCTCTTGTTGGCATAGTTGACGCCGAATTCAGGGATTTCTTCGAATACAGGGTGATTGATGAAATACGAAAGAATGCTGGAAATCACGTATCCATGGGTGACTACAATGATCATGTCGTGCTGATGCGACTCTCCCTCGTATGTGGCTAGAAGCTTCTTGGTGTAGGTCTTGCAGCGCTCCAGAAACTCTTTGTACGAGAGATGAGGCTCGTTCCAGGGTCCCAATTGCGTCGTTGGGCGGAAGTTCAGCACCAACCGTTTATTTTGGAGACCCTGAATGTTGGGGGTATACATCTGATAAGCCTCGGTGGAATCTATAAACGGAGGCTGGTTCTTCATTCGATCGTGGATCCATTCCGAAAGGGCAAAATCGCACAAAAGATGGAACTTCACAGTGGTATCGGGCACAAGACCCGCCAAGCGACTGCCCATGGCCGTCACCAAGAGATCGGCGGATTGGCAACAGCGTAGATACGGAGAAAAGTGGATATATACATTCTTCTTGGGGATCCCGGCGAAATTGCCCGCAGCTATGATATGATTGGCCACGTCATCCACAAGCTGGACGGTGTTTTCGCTCACCAGCGCATCATACGGCTCACAGTCCGCTTTGAGCGGCTGTTGGTTGGAGAGATCGGCTCGAGGGCCATGACGGAGGAAACAGAGTTCAGCCATGGGTGGCCGTTAGTGTGTGCTTAGCTGCAGTACTGCAAATTCTGGATTCTTTTCAACAATTCGATTCCTTTCGCGGAACGGCGATTTTGTGGCGTGCCAACAGATCAATAGATCGAGATAGGTGTGTCAGATTATGGTGTCAGAACAGAGAAGAGGTCCACGTGATAAACGGGACCAATGGGCTGGCCTGCATGGGGAAGGGGTGAGGGACGGTTGAGAGGCCCGTGGCCGCAGGGGATGCAGGCCGTGGAATCTGGTTCCCCTGATTTCGTTCTTTTTTTCGTAGAAACATCGGGGAAATTGGTGGAATCGGCTTTTGGCAATTGGAGGATTCGGTCCCTTTTCATACCTTTGTATATTTGTACTGCAGATAGTGTCTGGTTACGAGCGCTTATATGATGATTATAGGGAAGATGTGGATCAGTTGTAAGATAGAAGATTGACATAATTCTAGAGACGAAGATTGTTGTCGTTGTCTTCTAGCTAGTTTAGAACAGCTTATCTTGCTATTAATGTTTCTATAGCACTGGAGCTGTCTATGCATTGCAAGTTCGAAGGATTGGATCTGAGATAAGAAACCCCTCCATTTGGGTGGGCTGAGATTGAGAAGGGTGTTCAAGATTGTTCATGAACATGATTTGGTCAGAAAACTCAGTTGAAATTGAATTTGAAGTGACCAAGAAAATGGCCACAAACGATGGCTTATGGCATGTTGTACTACTAGGCTATTCTAGATAAGGGCTCTAGTCCAGGCACAGATAGAATTCTAGGTTCTGAATGAAATTGCACAAAGACAAAAGTTTTCCAATTGAAGGTCAAAGCGCCCTGAGAAACCAATTGAACATCCCCCAACGACTGTGGATGCTACATGCACCTATCTTCCGTGCTCCAATTCCTATCTAGACTCTAATTCCACCCTCATAAAAAGCATCCGATTACCAAGTCAAATTTTTATAACACAATATAATGATTAACCAGAGAATCGATTTTTTTGTCAACTCTCCTAATGATGTCATATTGCATAAACCACCAAACCTCTTTCCTAGGACCACGGTGATATAAGTTATCAGACAAATGGACTAAAATACCAATGGTTCATGTCAATTCTATGGAATACCCAGAATAATTCGCAATTTCCGACTCCCATCTTTTTTCTTATCGTTCACACCAGTGCCTCCATTATCTTATCTCTTCCTCCACCATTTGTCCTTCACAACCTCCAATATTTCACTACAATGGAGCCATTGACCCAAAACTTGATTGACGCTTTGAGCTGCGCTGCTCTCCAAGGTATGTATACCCTTTTTGTTCATGAAATTTGACTAACCATAGCCCGAGATCTTTCTTACAGTCCTTATTCCAACTTTCGGTGCGTATAAATCAGAAACGGCGAGATCAGTGTAGAATATCGTTGGTTTTGAATATTTTCTATGTTTTAACTGCTTACTAACTGTAGAGTTGGGGCTGCAGTTCTTACGGAATCTGGTAGAGTAATTGTAGGTGCCAATGTGGAAAATGCTTCCTATGGAGCGGCGATCTGTGCTGAAAGAACGGCTTTGACACGGTGTATCATGGAGGGCGAACGGAAATTCCGCGCCATTGCTATAGCCAGCGACCAGAAGGATCCTATTAGTCCATGTGGCATTTGTAGACAGTTCATTCGGGAGTTCAATCGCAACATTGAGGTGTATATGATTTCTAGCGACGGGGGCACTTGTGTAAAGATGACGTTGGACGAATTGCTTCCAATGAGTTTCGGGCCTGAGAACTTGGGAAAGTAGGTTTTTCCATGAAATAACCAAATGAAGGAGACCAAGGGTCTTAGCAAGGTCTCAACAGAATAAAAAACAAAACAGAACTCAATATGAATGAAATAAACTAGAAAAGAAAATGCAGTTGAGTTGGCAAGTCCGGAGGTGTTGGTGAGCTCGAATCTCTTGGTGACTATGCGTTGACTCTACCATCTCCGATTACAATGGATCATATAATTCGGACAAAACAAACAAAATTTAAAATATCAATACTCGGACCGCTTAACGCTTTGGTCAAAAAATTGTCGGACTTAAGTTGTCATGCGAGCATAACCCATATTGAAACAATCGCAGCATCCATATACTAAAACGAACCCTTAAGAGTAAAACAAGTGGTACAAAAATAGAAAATCCGCCTCTTTTCAATTGGCCACGAAAATTCACAAACCGAAGAAAAAAACCAAAAATGCTTCTCATTGCAAGATCCATATACTCTGCCCATCGCATTTTAGCTCCCCTACAGTAAAATTTGTCAACCAGACTACCACACCACATCAACCAATGTCCACCTGTGCATCCCCACAATGTGGTAAGACTACCGAATCGGTACTCAAATGTCCCGTCTGTCTTAAATGCGGCGAAAACCAAGTGTTTTGCAACCAGTTGTGCTTCAAATCGGCCTGGCCAACACACAAATCCATCCACGCCGCTGAAGATGGCCAAACCTATGATCCGTTCCCCAATTTTGACTACAGTGGAAAGCTCCGGGCTGCGTATCCTTTGAGTAAAAAAAGAGCAGTTCCTCTGCAAATAGTGCGTCCAGATTATGCTCAGGATGGCAAACCGATGAGTGAGATCAAGAATGACAGAACCGGAAAAATCACCATTTTGACCGAAAGCGAGATCAAAACCATGAAGAAGGTGGCCCTCACATCCCGTAAGATCTTGGATGCTGTAGCTAAACATATTGCACCTGGAATCACCACCGATGAGCTCGATAGAATCCTCCACAAGGAATGTATCGGCTACAACGCTTACCCATCGCCTTTGAACTACTACACGTTCCCAAAATCGTTGTGCACATCTGTCAATGAGATCATTTGTCATGGAATTCCCGACCAGACAGTATTGCAAGATGGTGACATCGTCAACTTGGATGTGACCATCTACCTTAAAGGCTTTCACTCCGACTTGAATGAGACATACTACGTAGGCGACAAGGCCAAGGCTGATCCCGACACCGTGCGTCTTGTTGAAACCACACGTGAGTGTTTGGACTTGGCCATTGCTCAGGTTAAGCCTGGCTTGGTGTTCAGAAACCTCGGAGCAGTCATCGAAGAGCACGCCACTAAGAACGGATGTTCGGTGGTCAGATCCTACTGTGGCCACGGTATCAACCAGCTATTCCATTGTCAGCCCAACATTCCTCATTACGCTCGTAATAAAGCCATTGGTGTAGCCAAACCCGGTATGGTTTTCACCATCGAGCCCATGCTTTGTTTGGGCTCATATCAGGATATCACATGGCCAGACAACTGGACCGCTGCCACGAGGGACGGTAAGTACTCTGCTCAGTTCGAGCACATGTTGTTGGTGACCGAAACCGGGTGCGAGGTGTTGACCGCCAGACTCGATAGTTCCCCTGGCGGGCCTGTGAAGAGAATTGAGTAAGAGACACTCTGCTTAATTTTTTGAAGTATTAAATAGATGAACTAATATATAACTGGGGTGAACATACATGGTGCATGTACATAGAGTCATCTAAATACTTCTCTTAGATATCTGAGAATTTGAGGCACAAGTATCTCTAAAGTTTTGTGATTCGTGGTAGAATACAAATAAAAATGGTTGAATCAAACAAGCATTTCCAACTCAACAAGAAAGGTCCCTTGGCCCAGTTGGTTAAGGCGTGGTGCTAATAACGCCAAGATCAGCAGTTCGATCCTGCTAGGGACCATTCCTCACACGGGCGTGTGGCGTAGTTGGTAGCGCGTTCGCTTAGCATGCGAAAGGTCTCCGGTTCGACTCCGGACTCGTCCATTCTTTTTTGGTTTTTTTCTTTGCTTCGTATTGTGACTTTTTGGAATATTATGAAAGAGAATCCTCAGGGCTTGCTCGTGGGCCAACAAGCGAGAGTTTGAACGCAACTGTTCTTTTTTGGCCCATGATTCAACATTTTTTTGTCTCCTTCAATTACTCATAAATAGGCGCTTTCATGCTTCTGTTGGTTTTCAGAAACTCGTGTGCTCGAAAATTTTTTAAGAAATACTTGAAACAATTCAAGACAAAAAACTTCATCCTCTAATGACTCAGTTTATATTAATCCCGCAATTGAGAACCTCTCATTACATAACCCGTCATATCTATAACCTCTACCATATCACCTGCACACAACCCCATTAATCTGAAACAATAGTGAACTCAATCTGTTTCAGGTTTAAAACATCAATTGATACCACGAATAGCCGAGATGGCGGCAGAACTCCTGAATCCTTTTGCGCCGATGGAATCTGCAGGCAAGAGACCACTTTTGGAACCTATTCCTTCTGGACTTCTAGTCAATTCCATATCGGAAACACAAAACATCGAAAAACCACCCAAGCAACTCCGACCAAGAATCGTGCGAGCCAATGAAACACAACAGAAACTCGTGACAACCTTGCCAGTGCTCATAACCTTGCCGCTTTTGGTAGTTTCTGTCGATTTGACGCTGGTCCCATTGACCAACAATCACCTTCTTGGAAGAGTAGGCGCTGCATTTGTGGTAGCATGTGTAATTGTCGGCTTGTCGCAATTTCCAGCCAAGTATGGCTTGATGGGGAAAAGGGCTGCTCCAGAGTCCTGGACCGTTGTATTGGGACTAGTACTTTTGTTCCTAGCGCCAATGTCACTTTCGTACACGCGGGTCGCTGTTACGTATTTTTGCCTTTTTCTCAATGTTTGGAACTTGTATACTCCATTGGCGCTCTTTTGTGACTGTTACTTAGCGTCTAGTGCTGTTGAAAATCCTGTTCTAGAAGTTGCAGGAGTGGTTAGTGGCTATACTTTGCTTATAGGGCTGCATTTTTTGATTGAACGGGCAATCAAATCGAGAAAGTCGAGTTCAGGCGATAAGCTGATCTTGATATTCATTATGTTGGGTGTGGGTGTCGTTGGCGCGGTCGTATTGACTGTTCTCAACCTTGTGAACCCAATCTTTCTCGGAATTACATTAGCAGTTGGTGCGGTGCTCATGCTCCTGACCAACCGAGGCTTAGTATACTCCTCGCTCAGTATTTTAATCGTGGCTGTGTTTTCCTTCGTTTTCGAGCACTACATAGTCACTACAAAGCCTGCTTCAGTCAAAGGCGCCTTTGTTTCAGCAGTACTTCCATTAGTTGTCAAAATCAAGCCTTCTACATATGTTGAGAATGACGATCTGTCAGAGGAACCTGAAAAGCCCCGTGTCTTGGAAAAGATCTTGGCTCATTCCGACACAAGAGCTATATTCAACTTTTTGCTCCTCAACACCACGTTCATGTTCATCCAACTAGTGTACTCCTTCAAATCGAAATCCCTTGGTCTTCTTTCAGACTCTCTCCACATGGCATTAGATTGTGCCTCCCTAGCTTTGGGGTTGGTTGCCGGAACTCTCCTGAAACAAGAGGTGGACATTAACAGTAAATTTCCATTCGGTCTCCGTCACTTTGAGATCTTGGCAGGTTTCGCCAATGGTACGCTTCTTGTAGGAATTAGTGGAAGCATTATATTTGAAGCAGTCGGCAGATTGTATGAGCCAGTTGAGCTCTTAAGAACGACGGAGTTGATTATCGTGTCTACCCTAGGCTTGCTCGTTAACATTGTTGGAATATTTGCATTTAACCATGGCCACCACGGCCATTCACACGGCCACTCACATGGCGGCATTTCTCAGGCGGACCACGGCTCAGAGCACAAGGCGTCAGAACTCGGCCATTCACACAGCCATTCACATTCACATTCGCACACTCACTCTCATGAACAATCGCACTCAGAAAAACACGAGACATCCCATTCGAACGAGGATTGCGAAGGTATGAATGACAACATGAGGGGCATATTCTTACACATCATGGCTGACACCCTCGGATCAGTTGGAGTGGTGATTTCAACCATCCTCACCACAATCTTCAAGTGGCAGGGGTTTGATCCAGTGGCGTCTATTGCCATTGCTGTATTGATTTTCGTTTCTGCTGGGCCACTTATGTCGTCAACAGCATCGACATTGCTTCTTAAACTCGATAACAAAAAGGAATCTGTGATCAGAAACTGTCTCAATGATTTAACTACCATTCGTGGCATAAAGTCGTTTTCCACGCCTCGTTTTTGGGCGAAGGGAAGTGGGTTGACCGGCTATATCCACATTCAAGTCTATCGTGGGGAAAATATATCAAATCTTCGCGCCCAGTGCCAGCGAGTATTCAAGAGCCATAATGTTGAGGCCATGATTCAAATGGAAAAGGATTTTGATAGTTGTTGGTGCAGAGACACATAGAACAAGCAGGCTTATGCTAAATTGCGAACTGCTCTACCTTGAAAAGGTAATGAAATTCAAAAGAGTCACAGAGATTTGTTTGAGAAGAATAGTTTCAGTCTCAAGGCAGATATGATATTCTCTGGGACACAATTACAGTTGCGAAGCATGGACACCATGGACACCAGCTTCCAGGGCCGCAAACTAAAAAAAGCAACACAAAAAAGGAAACAAAATATACAAAAGTCAATCGAATTCAAATTCAAAACTATTTTTGTGTTGAGCTCTTTTTCCGATTTTGACGCTCCACATTACAAATCATCCCGCGCACGACCTCATCCACACTACAAAACCTACTACTTCTTCAACCCCTCGATTTTGTCCAATGTCGAGAGTAGGATGTATGGTCTTAGGACCTGCCGGTGCAGGAAAGTCTACTTTCTGTAATGCCATCATTTCACATATGCAATCCATTGGCAGAAGGGCACATTTGGTGAACTTGGACCCTGCAGCAGATCCAACACAATATGAATTCACAATTGATATCAAAGACCTCATTTCCTTGGAGGATGTGATGGAAGAGTTGGAGTTGGGACCCAATGGTGGGTTGGTGTACTGTTTTGAGTATCTCATGAATAATTTGGATTGGCTAGATGAGGAGATTGGAGATTACGATGATGAATACTTGATTTTCGACTGTCCGGGCCAAATCGAGCTTTACACACATATCCCAGTGCTACCGACAATTGCACGTCACTTGCAAGTGAACCTTAACTTTAGTTTGTGTGCTGCATATTTGTTAGAGGCTCCATTTGTCATTGACCAGGCTAAATTTTTCAGTGGAGCATTGAGCGCCATGTCGGCGATGATCTTGCTTGAATTGCCACACATAAATGTTCTCTCCAAGATGGACTTGGTGAAACTGGAGATTTCGCGGAAGAAATTGAAACAGTTTTTGAATCCAGATCCATTGCTTCTAGAGGAGGAGTCTGACGATTCCAACCCTCGCTTTTCGAAGCTAAATCGAGCCATTGCATATTTGGTGGATGACTTCGGCATGGTGCAATTCTTACCACTTGATTGTTCCAGCGAAAGCAAGTCTGTGGCTACTATCATTAGCCATATCGATGATATTACACAGTGGGCTGAAAACCAGGAGCCGAAGGAGCCTGCTGAGGAGGCAGATCCTGAAGACGAAGACAATGAGTAGATGAGTTTGTATTCTGTCACGATTCTTGGCAGGTTCGAATCTTCTTAAAAGTTGTCGAACACGAGTGAATTCTGTCATTGTCAGCGAGATTCTTTACGGACCATGTGTCAATTGTCTTTACTTATCAATCTTGATTGAAATCAATGATGGAACTTTACTGATTTCTGTTAATCTGATAGATGATGGTTTGTAGGTGAGACTCGAAATCTAGCCATCAGGAATACTATGGATTTGCCTCTACCAAAACGGAATCCCCTCATTGCTTCAAACTCGAGTACTCATGTGCACAATTTTCAGTATGTGATTATTTCTTTTTCTCGTGGTCCACAGGTTCCTCTCAGGCCAAGAGATACTTCACCAAACACCAGACATCACGACAACTACATATCAGGTGTCTTCGTTCTTGCAAGTATCGCACGGAGAAATCTATCACATCATGTTATGGCTGAGTTTATCGCCTCAGCCACAACGCCATACTCCTTACATAGTTCAAATGCTACACTTTTCAACATTATCAAGGCCCGACAAGTCACCCCTATTACAAAGTACCGCCATACATCCATATGAGACTGAATGCATGAAGGGAAGTATCCAAAGTTCTTATGAGCGAATTACCCCAATCGAGAATCCCAATCCCCACAAACACCAACACAAAAAAATTCAGACGTTTGTGCATTTACCCATACACGCAGCACCAAATATCGAGACCTTGAGCGCTGTAAAGCGGCTCTTCACGGGAGCATTGCCTCTTAAAATGGGGAGGTTTGTGCCAGAAATGTCGCGGCCGTGAATAGTAGCTTCTCTATGCATCCGGCGAAAGCGGACTTACGAGGAATGCCCAAGAAAGTTTAATTATGGAACGCAGTTCCGCGGCTCGGAAATTGAACATTGGCTGATGATACTCGTGGGTTGAGGTGGTGGTCAGATGGAGTAACAGCGTACTGCTAATTCCGTGGCTGTTGCCAAATCAAGCACGAAACGCGCATTAGTCAGTCGTGCAGCATACAGAGGAGTGTGTATCGAGCTGTGATTTAGCGCGGGCCGGCTATTTATGCACGATCCCTTTTCAGCAAACCCATCGTAAACGAAACCTTAAAAAAGGCTTTTGGTTCAAACTTCAACACGGGCGCGGACATATCTTAACCTGGCGCCGGAAAAATTGGCCTGAATGAGTGCCGGTCCAAATTAGTCTCCTTTTTGCGCATTTGTGAGGAGTCCTCGTTGGTCAATACGTCATTTGAAAACGGGGTAGTTGAAGACTATACTTTACCGTATGGTTTTCACAAGATGCTGCAGTTGTGAATTTCTGGTTGCTGGTGAAGAGGATGCGGATTATGAACCTCTGTGTAGCTTTGTTTGTGTGAATTGTCTTGATGATTCATGGTTCTGAGCGCTGCAATTTTTGAAGTTGAGAATAAATATGTGGCCCTCTGGTGTCTAGGGGGATATCCAATTTTTTACTCCGTTTTGAATGGGAGTTCCGTGCTCTCTCTTGCCCAGAATGTTTCAGTCCATTTCATGAGATAAACAGCAGTCAGGAGATTCCGGAAAAAAAGCTTACGCTTACTACCTAGCAAAACGAACCAGTAATCTCGATGTATTCTTTCATAGAGTCTGCGGTACATCTTTATGCCTATCTTATGCTCTCAGAACTGTCTGTGTAAATCTCGACTGTTGAATACACAAATTGATGAAGAGGGCGATTCGTAACGCCGGCGAAAGGTATCTTCTACTCGATATTGGTTAAACGTCATATGCATCCTGATTCGGTATTCATCGATGGATTTGAACTACACACTCGTTGAATGTTTGCGCTCTGAGGCAAACCTAATTGCAATATAGATAATGTACCTTGCCGTACCAATACGGCGGAAAACTTTTGATCAATTCTCTTGATAAACACAGAACGATACAGTTCACCCTATGAACTTTGACTCACATCTTTACATGGTTTGGTCGACATCTCAGAGAACAAAAAAAACTATATTAAGAATTTCGAAACTTCAAAGCTCTTGTGATTACCGCTGATGTTAGTACTAGGAATACTGGATTTTTTTCTATCAGAGGATTAGAATAGAGAAGAGCTTCCGATTCACGAAGTTCATATGGACAAATAGTTGAGGTTCATTTTTATACTCGCCACGAAATCATTCCAATGAAGATGATTTTGACTTTGGAGTAAACGAAATTATTGACAGGGCTCTGGCAAATGGCCAACTTTTAGAAAGATCCGTTTTGATAATCAAGTTGATCCAATACGGAAATGAGACAGTTTTAACTACTGCAGATCAAATTCACTTCGAACAAGAACCCGCCGAAAACATTGGTTGCTACGTCACTTTAACGTGTAGGATCGAAAATTATCCCATATATAGTATGGGTTTTCAATTTTAACCGATTTGAGATACAAGTTTCTTACTGGGTCGAAGTCGAGTTGTTCAACAGAAGCATCTTAGAAGGCCCTTGGAAATGAACTAAACGCTGGTACTTTGAAACAAAAATATATTTTGCAATAGTCGGCGAGTCTAAAATCGGCTATATCAGTGCTGGGATTGTGAGCGCTGGAATAGACGGGAGCTACCAGCTTATCGGATTGACATCACACGCAAAGCCAAGCAAAGACAAAATCTGAGTTGGCCCAATAAATAACCTTCTAGGCTTTATTCCATTCTAGTTTTGGCTCATGAACTAGCGAAGGAAGTGGCGTGCAACTGTTCAGTAGATAGGATAGAGCGAATAGTTGGTGAACAATCCATCCACTTCACGTATTAAACTTGATGGAAAGACTGCAGGATAAAAGGAGACATCAAATGGTTTACTTGACACCAGCAAGGAATGGCACTCCTAAAAGTACCGCATCTTGTACGGCTAAGATTACGTCATGGGTCCTTAACACCTGTCCTGAACCCAACTAAGTAAAAATAACCAATTAGTAGAGATGAAGCCGCAAAGCAATTTTTATCTCGTAGATTAATAGAGCCAAAGCGAAAATCACAGGCGAATATTATCGTCAATGATCAACTACTCTTCGGGCTGTTCTAATCTCCACCATGATCCCCACCACAACAGAACTCGATTCTACAAAAGAGATTTTTTGACTCCATTGAAGACGAATTCCTAAACGGGATTCAGTGATGTCATCCGCACCATCGCACTATCAGTGAAGAGATATGGAGACTAGGTGGTACGGGGAGCTACTATACCCAAGACAACCCACCCAGGAATAACAAGTCTCTCTGGATCTCGAGGTAATTTAGCTGCATGTAATTAACTGGCAGGGATTCGGCGAAATTACTTTCCCAAATTGCAACTGCAAAACATCCGCACTTATTGCAAATTGTCTCTCTGTAGAACTGCCGAATTTGCGCTGTCGCCTAAATATTTTCGCCTCCAAACTCTTCTCTCCGTAACATAAGTAATTCCGCATCAGCGCCATGACTATTACCATCCCAACGCGATGCTGCCCGGTGTGGACGGTTGTATCAGGCAATAATGTAGCAGAGATTTGACACGTTGTCTAAATTGGGAAAATAGCGTCCAGAAACAGACCTACAGTATATGAATCGCCCCGCCCCAAAATCCACATTCCATTACGCCATATAAGACGAATTCAGGGGAAACGTATGAACTGTTCAACACTGTTGCTGACGACATTTCTGTGACACCGCCGTTGACAACGGTTTCGGAAATAGTTGCCCTATAGATAGGGCGGATAACTCTTTTGAAGGCCAGATCCGCAATCGCCCAGCTCTGACCCGACACTTCAGCCCTTCGCAATATTGACGTCAACGCCCTGACATTTGGTTAAACTCGAGGCGCTGCGCCAATACCTCCATGAGATGTACTGTGGGAACAAACGATGAAGAACATGAAACTGAATGAAAAAAAAAAAAAAGTTTTAGATCTACACACTTCTCACCTTTAACAATTATTGATTGGTTCAGTTAGCATCTTGGCTTGGTGGCCTTCTGCAGTGGTAGACATGCAAAGAGCATCTGCACGAGCATGCAGGCCTCGGGATTGCTCTGTTCTGCAGTCAGAAAATGTCGCGCTCGTAGTTTCGATTAAGTGACACTGCAGCTCGCTTCTCACCATGCCTACAACTAGAGAAATGCGTACAAGGACTGCTCACTGCATATCGGCTCTATTTAGCCGCCAGCTCCTTTAGACGCCCCCACATGCATATGTAGAGCGGGGTATTCAATCCACTCTGATCTTTATTGCCGATATTGCATATCTGCGTTAGTGAATGATTTAAGCGCTTTAGCTTGAAGGTAGGCCAGGCCAAACGAGAATCAAGAATTTGAATAATACAATCTGCCGAATCTCGGCCAATATTCTATGATATCACTTCTTGATGGATTATGTCGTGGTTGTTTTCCTTGACGGCGACTCAGCCTTTGCGGAATGGTTGTGAGTTTGGTCCCCACTTCATTTGATTGTAAAATTAATACACTTGCCAAAGGAGTCTGAAACTGGCGACGGTTAGGAAACGGCAAACAAAACAGGTTTTGCGTTGCCTTTTGGGATCCATTAATTTCAGTCAATGGGAATTATGCGGTTTATTTAACCTCAAATGATCCGTGGAAGGGGTCTTAGAAACGAACTGTTTTGTATTCATCAACGCAACTCTGATCTGAGTGGAGTCAATAAATTTAAGTAGGTAAAGCATCACTCCTTTTCTTTTTTCTTCATTCTATCGATCATTTCGCTCTTCTTCGCCTTGTCTGAAAGCGCAATTTGAAATTCTGGTAGTTTCATATCTGATGCAATTATAATGGGGATGGGACAGGCTAACTTAAATGAAATCATTGTTTCCTGTTGCGTCACTATTGCATCATTGAACCTTTAGAATCGCAAGTATGAGGTTATCCACCATTCTTCATCGTATTTGTGGTAGCTCAACAGTGTATGATGCATGGCGTAATGATTTCGTTTTCGCCATGCAAATACAATTATCCCATGAAATTGTCAACATTTTGTGACTCTGTAATGTTTTTGTTTGTAAAGGAACTCGTCTTGGTCCCCAATGTACGGAAGTCATATCAACTCCCGCCAGGACAGAATCCCCGTTGAACAAGGTGAGGGCGTTTTAACTTCGACATCACAGCTTCTTAATGTGCATAGAATCATTATAGTTTTCTTTTCAATCAAGTAATCCGTTGTTTTGATGATGTCCGTTGCTGAAGAACACTCTCGAACAAAACAAGAAGATCAGAAGTTCACGGAAGTGAACTATTGTTAGACCCATAGAAAATCTAAAGATAAGACTAAGGAGGAATGTCGTGAAGATGTGTAGTTTGCCATTTGTTTCAACTCGACTCGGTTGAAGCACACGAACATTTTAACAGTGAAATCGAACATGAATGAAAGGAAAACACGTCATGACTGTTGCAGTGACACCGGCTAAGGTAATTTGCCCTATTAAACAGCTCACGCTTATACTTACTTCGCTTGCCGTATTTTTGGTTAGAGGCACTTTTTAAAATGATGTCCTCATTAATTCACAAGCCACACTTTACGGTCAGGAAACATCTTTTTTTTCCCCGAATATTCGTTTCTTGATAGACTAGTCATCGTCGAAGTAATCATGTTTGCTAACCTTTGACATTCCGACGATCATTTATCAAGCTACGTCGAAAGTAGGCATGAATGTCCTAACGTCGATGAAACTGAGATCTTTCCAAAATGAGTGTCTGAGATAAAAAATGAAGCGTCACGGCACTTGAAACTCGAAACTCGAATCTCGTTTGTGTCTTCGAGGTATCGTGCTTGTTCCGTTTCATAACAGTTCTCCAGATTCAAAGCTCGAGTCGTCCACGGTGCGTGCTTGTAAATAAGTCCTACGTTTGACAATGAAAGTAACATGTTTTCGTGAATTTATGAAATCAAGAAAAAATATTACATCTCCCTGTTATATAACCCAAACTCGAGACATCGTGGTTTCACATGTGGCTAGCAGCAACGTGGCACATCTAAGAGAGTGGCGCATCAATATCCAATGGATTGGGGTTCACTCAAATGATTAAGAAATGTTTCTTCCGCGAGATGATGCGTTGTTCTGATGAATAGGGTTTAACTTTTTATCATACAGTTTGAGAAGATCTGGCATGACAGCGAGACAGGACCAGGGGTACGAAATAGTCGTTTCGTATTACAATCCTTCGGATT
Source organism: Australozyma saopauloensis (assembly GCF_035610405.1). Taxonomy (NCBI): domain Eukaryota; kingdom Fungi; phylum Ascomycota; class Pichiomycetes; order Serinales; family Metschnikowiaceae; genus Australozyma; species Australozyma saopauloensis. The sequence continues at coordinate 367,423 of NC_086132.1, forward strand.
TTGAACTTTAGAGCAATCGAACTGATTTCTTCTGACTAGGTCTAGCGCCATGTGATTCAGAGATAGACAGAGAGAAGGAGCTCAGATGTGGTTATTGTATGTAACGAGTTCAATTCCATTAAATGCTACAAAAGCTTAACTTAAGAAACCATCTGCGTATGCTTAGAAATTACTCAATCTCCGATTATTGACAGTATTCTACATATACAAAAGAAGCAGATGACTTCGTCGAAAATGAACGGATTGGGAAGTTGTAGAGTAGAATAGAACAGAAATAAATTAGACGCGCAATTCAAATCAATACGTAGTACCTAGAGAAATAGGTTGTTCAGCCATTCCTCACTAATTGCAAGAATCTTAGTATCGTAGCGAACACCGCCCATAAGGGCAGTCTGCCCGATGCATTTCCGAACATAATAAATTCAGAATGGAATAAATAGGAAGCAAGCAGGAAAATCGAGACAGTGTGATTATCATTTTCTGGTACCATTCAATAATATGGAGTTGATCTCTTAACACAAGTATCTGTGGATCAAATACCTCAAACCAAAAGCTTCACTGGATAATATAAATTTACCAAACCGATAGAATAAAGCTAAATTCATTCCCCTCTCTTTCCCTCCAAAATCTCACTCTCATTTCTTCTTTCGTGTTTCTGTGGGGCACCTACATACAGCCATATCAACACTTTTCAACTCATCCTATCCACCACCAACACCTAATCTCACCCGGTGCTCAAAACACAAACAAACCCTGGACGCTGATAGGTCGCTCGCCCGTAAATTAAGCCATGGTACAGATAAACGAGGTCAAGGAACACAACCCCAGAGAGGCAAGAACCGCCGCTCACACCCACATCAAAGGTTTAGGCTTAGATGAGCACGGACTTGCGAAAAAGATCGATGACGGGTTCGTCGGACAAACAGAAGCCCGTGAGGCATGTGGTATTCTTGTAGATTTGATCAAAACAAAGAAAATGAGCGGGAAAGCCATTCTTTTGGCCGGTGCACCAGGAACAGGAAAGACGGCATTGGCCCTTGCCATTTCCCAGGAATTGGGACCAAAAGTTCCCTTTTGTCCGATCGTTGGAAGCGAGTTGTTCAGTGCGGAGGTCAAAAAGACTGCTGCATTGATGGAGAACTTCCGTAAGGCCATTGGTTTGAGAATCAAGGAAACTAAGGAGGTGTACGAGGGTGAGGTGATCGAGCTTTTGCCTGAGGAGGCCGAGAACCCATTGGGAGGCTACGGAAAGACCATCTCACACGTTGTTGTGGGTTTGAAAACGGCCAAGGGCACAAAGAACTTGCGTTTGGACCCAGGCATCTACGAAAGCATCCAGAAGGAGCGCGTGGCTGTCGGAGACGTGATTTACATCGAGGCCAACACAGGAGCTGTTAAGCGTGTGGGCCGCTCGGATGCTTACGCCACGGAATTCGATTTGGAGGCTGAGGAGTACGTCCCTTTGCCAAAGGGTGAAGTTCACAAGAAGAAGGAGATCGTTCAGGAGGTCACTTTGCACGACTTGGATGTTGCCAATGCTCGCCCACAAGGCGGTCAAGACGTGCTCTCCATGATGGGCCAATTGTTGAAACCTAAAAAGACCGAGATCACCGACAAGTTGCGTACTGAGGTGAACAAGGTTGTTGCCAAATACATCGACCAGGGTGTTGCTGAGCTCATTCCTGGTGTTTTGTTCATTGACGAGGTCAACATGTTGGACATCGAGATTTTTACTTACTTGAACAGGGCTTTGGAAAGCTCAATTGCCCCAATTGTCGTGTTGGCTTCCAACAGAGGAATGACCTCCATTAGAGGAACTGACGACCCTACGCGGTACCCACATGGCTGCCCTCCAGACTTGGTGGACCGTCTCTTGATTGTAAAGACATTGCCTTACCAAAAAGATGAAATCAGAACTATCATTTCTAAGAGAGCCAACTTGGAGGGCTTGGTCTTGGCTGCTGACGCTTTGGAAAGATTGGCAGAGGACGGTGTGAGAAGCTCTTTGCGTTATGCATTGCAGTTGTTGGCTCCTGCTGGCTTGTTGAGCAAGACTGCTAACCGCGCCGAGATCAACGTCGACGATGTTGAGGAGTGCGAGACTTTGTTTTTGGACTCCACGCGGTCTGTGCAGATATTGGAGAATTCCAAGGGTTATTTGTAAACTAGGTTCACTTGAGGAGACGTAAGTATAAAAATATAGAGATAAACACGCGAGTGGTGACATGTGAGAATGAGCTTAACATCCGGTGGGAAGTTCTTTTACTAAAATCGTGTTTTAGGTTCTATTGTATTCGCACTACGTACGACAATTGAAAATTATGAATCCATCTTGCCCAACTCCGAAATCTCGTCTAAGAACTGTGTAGCCGTCACTATGTCAGTGCTTCCATAAACAATTCTCTTTGCCTGTTTGTTTGGTTGAGATGCCCATTCTGTAAGGTTGTGATACTCCAAATTGTTACCTCCGCCCACAACAAAAACGATGGCCTCTTCATAGCTTTGACGCTTAGGGGGCTTAGTATGACCTCCTCTTGACTTAGGATCAAGGTACAAATAGTCGTCTGTCACGAGCACCGATCCGGAGCCTGCCAGAGCTGGGTCCATGATTGCTTCGACGACATTTGTGATAGGAAGGTTCTTTTTATCAGGTAACAATTTCTTCAAGCCACTGGCCAAAGAACTGAAGCCCTCGGAGATTCTGCCTTCTGTCAAGCCATACAACTTGGAGGACAATCCATTGAATAGTGCGGAATTGTTTTGAAGAGATGCCAGCGCATTTGAAGTCTTTTCATCGTTTAATGCAGCGTTCTTAGAGAGGTTATGGAGATGTTTCAATTTGACAATGTAGCGGAAAGAGGCCATGTCAAGATGTGGGTATTTGTCTTTGAATACATCCTCGCACTGAGTGACAAAGCTTTGTGGCAAGTCAGTCATAAGATTGAGAATCAAAAAGGTACGCAATTTGTCTGTTTCGTTGGAGCGAGCAGAATCAGTCTTCAAGAGTTGCAAAAATTCTGCTTGAACCTTAGGGTCTGAGTAATTCTGCTCAATCTCAAAGAACTTATCTAGCGAACGAGCCTCTAATTCCTTTAAAAGAGACGCTAAAACGTCCATGTGCATATCCAAGGTAAGTTTTCTTGCTCTCATGTCTTGTAAAGCATCTACACCTTCTTTCATTGACGAAAGGTCATTGATGGCATTTGGATCAACTTCGTTTATGGACGAAGCACCAGTCTTGCTAGTGATCACCTCAGCTTCCTTTTTATATGCGTTCAACTCGAGATCGGCATTTTCCACGACGTCTGGGAAGGGCAATTGCGAGTTTTTATTCCAAAAAAAGTCGCGAGGGTCTACGTCATACTTAACTTTCTCTGGAACAGACGAGCCATCCTTGTACTTGTGAATAATAATTCCGTTTCTGCGCAACTGAAACACATCACTCACCATACATTGATAGATCCACGAATGCGAGAACATCGAAGCCATATCGATGTTTCTATCCAAAATTACAAGCACAGGTCTTTGCAGGATCTGCGAAGTCACGCCGCGGAAGTTTGTAACGTAGTCGCGCAACTTCATATCCAATTGTGTAGCGACTAGTTCTGCAGGACCCTTCTGCGGGCACCGAATGATGGGGATGGCTTCCATAGTGATAAGACTGGCAAGAAGGCCATCCGCAATAACATCTGCGAGTTTATGGATTTGATCCTCTGTTGTTGCTGGACTGTTGAACTCACGGAACACCTTTGGGATATCAAGCGAAAACAAGTTCGGCTCTGTGACTACAAAGTCCAAGAACTGATCGTAGACCTGTTTAATTTTATGGCCCTTCCCACTCAAGGACACTCTCTTTGCAAAATCTTCCAAAACTTCCCTCTTGATCGACAGGGTAAAGTTGACGTAGAACGACTCGTACTTCTCACTCTCGAGATCCGCAAGAATGGCAGAAATATTTTCTGCTGTAGGCTCTACGAAATAAATCACCGGCACATCCGGTAGAGGAGGTCTTGGGCCCCCAATTAGCTTAAATACTGTAATTCCACATCTGAGTAGGTCATTGACACGCAAAACAGAGGAAATCACGGGTTCGGACTTGGAATCAAAAACCAAAACTTTCCACACAATTTGCTCGTTCTTGGAGGCTAGCGTGAGGTCTGCATCACCGTCCTTGTTAAGGTGGAGCATGCGTTCCAATGCATCTGGGGTTAGTATACGAATAGATACGGGAAAACACGAGGAAATACGAGGTAAATACGAGGTAAACACGAGGGGGCTATATAGGATATGAGCCCTGCCGTGTTTGTCTGCAAGACATACGAATCTGCCGCTCCCGGAGTGTGAGGCTTTCAATGGACATGTTGCTGGTCTGGAGAGTAGATGGTACGTGGAATTATGTATTATGGGGTTGATGTGTGGTGTACGGGTGTGTGGTTTGAAGGGTGTGGAAACCATCATATTTTTTGTAAGTTGTTGCAACATTAATTTTTTTTCGTTTTATGTTTGTAAGTTAGTTGCTGTCGGATAGTTTGTGGTGCCTTTTTTGGATGAAGTATTCAAAGTTTGAAATGTGATCTGGCGGTGGATGGATGCAAATAGTAAAAGGAGTGGTTGATGAGAGGTAATTTATATCTCATGTTGGTAATATTCCGTTTTCGTCTGTACACACAATGGGTTCTGATAACCAGTCTTAGACTGCTTTCTGGGACCGGAAACGATCGTAAACTTTGTTCTGAAGCTTGTCGGCTTCATGATTGAATTTCTTCTATTAAAAGTGTGTAATTACGGCTTCCTTTTTGTTCACTACTACCTCGACTTACTTGAAGATTGGTGGTATTAAGCTAGGGGCCTAGAATCTCACAAAGCGACAATTGGCGGTGCTTCGGCTCGGAATCTTTTGAACCCGATCACCTCTAGGGAATGCCAGACATACTTTCAACCAATTATAGGTAGTATGGATATACGGCGCCATGGTTTAAGTCACCGGATGTAACATTGTGTTGCTATATCGAATCGCGTTTCTATGTTACACTCAGCTATCCAATGTAACACTGGGCTACCTATGGTCTTGTTACAGTCGATGATCATTTTAGCTGTCCTTGCATTACGTTCTCCAATTGTTTTTTTTTGTTATTTCTGACTCTCAGTTTGATGCTCGTTTTGTGCTACATTCAACGGCATCCCTTCCATCTTCAATATTTTGCCCAATTCAACTCGATTCCTGCCGCTTTGATTTGCATCCTATCTCTTTTCTGTATTTGACCAGTAAGTGTAGCTGTATTGCTAGTGTTTCAATTCCACATTCTCCTTCAGTTCTTCACACATTTCTTTCATTCAACCGCAGTCTGCCTAAATCAAGACTTGTTTTCCGGAAGAGCATTGCGATCGCAAGACCTCTAGCATCCGATCAATTTCAGATTGAGCGGAGTTCAAAAATCTACAACAAAATCGTTTTGCTTCCTTAAATTCTCGGCGGTTCTAGCTGTGAATCCGGATTTCGCTCGGCGCAACAACATCATGCATGATACAATTTCAACAATTGCACCAAGAACCAATTTTGCGCAATCGCAAGAAAAACATCAACTCATTTTCTTCATGAAACGCAGTTCACCATCACTCTGCCTGTCTCCAAATCTTCGGTTAGACATGCAACACAGACATCCGCGGATGACCCGAAGGTGGGACATGACACATCATCCCAAGAAGGTCGTGTTTATGCACCGTTCGTCCCTTGTGGCGCGTGCAGGCAATAGAGAAATTACCCAAATTGGGCACGTTGCAGGGGCAACGGAGGTGGTGATATACATGCGCACTTCGTTGCAGGGGCAACAAGCTCAGACGCAGCACCGATCCGTGCACACACGGCCTGGGCGGCAAACATTGCGTCAGTTTATTGTGCCGCTACGCAGGTGGGTCATATACGCGAGGCGGTTAAAAGGCGGCCAGGGCAAATCGTCGTTATACAACCGCCCTCCTCCCCTCCCTTTAGTACCGAACAATCCTTTATCGCCCTTCGCCATCAAAATACGCCGTCTGCCTCCTGATGGGAATGCTTCTTTGGTCAAGGCGTTGCGAGCTAAGTGTTTCTCTATCGTCCTGCGTGCACTCCCCTCGGCTCCATCGTCCTTTTCGTATTTTCTTCACTCAAAGTTCGTATTTGCACTCCAGAGGAAATCTGTCCATATGTACAGCCATGCACAATCTGATAACTCATCAACAGCTAGCTAGATGTAATAGTTAGCTCACTTGATTTGACGCACAAAGAATGTCGCAGTTAAGTGGCAGTAGAGGTAAAATATCTGTGGGGACGTAATGCATGATGCCCTTTCATAAATTTTTGTTTTTTTGCGCTGTTTTTCTGTTGTTGCCGCTGCAGTGCGTTCGGAGCCATGCTCTTTTTCACTCTCCATTGCCCATGATGCAGGGTACGGCTGACGTATTGGATATTTGTATGGGTGGAACAAGAAAACCGCATCGGAGCATCGGCATGAGCGAAATTTCTTGCTCATGCCGATGCCTTGGTAATTGTGTCTCATGAGAGAATCGATTTGCGCTTGCGTGTATCTTGATTCATCCCAAGATGCTGTATCTTCCCCTATTCCGAGCTTCTCTTTTCTTGGTGCGTTGCGGCTAAATGGTTTTGATGGCTCCAGCAGTAAAGCCGCGATGCATCGTACTTGTGCAAAGAAATACGATCAGGCTCACGAAAGAGACAGAGGTCTAGCCGAATACAGATTGGGCGTCTTGATCTTATCAAGTCACCCATTTTGTGACTTTTGTCATAAAAATGCGCTTGCTGCGTTTGTTGCGCGCGGGTAGGTCTTGTCAAGTGCGATGTGGATGTTCCGTGTTGCAAATTGGTCATACATAGAACTCTGGCAAAATTCCGAAATGCCACTTAATCTCGGTCACTCATCCTACTGTTTGATATCTTAGTAAGTTTTTCCAAGGCTGCTAACTGGCTGGCACGCTTGATCACATCTCCGGAATAACACGTAATTCCGTTTCACTAACGGTTAAGCAGACGTTCAAAGGTAAATGCCGTGTCTGCAGTTATTTAAAAACAGGGCTACAAATAGCTGTTCGCAATGTTTTGGGGGGTTGCAGTTCTGACTGCGTCATCGTGTATTAGAAACACTGTGGCCAAGTTAGCCGTTTCGAGATTTCAACAATCTTACCTCGCTCACTCGAATGTCGCATATATAGTGGTTAGCAACATTGTAGCAGACCATGATCTCCCTGTATTTTTTAGTATTTCATATCTGCCCTTGGCCTCCTTTGCTCCAATAGGACACACTAGGGGCTTTGAAAAATGGATAACAATTCCCGGAGAGTGATCAATCCTTTTTATATATCCGATAGGAGTCCCAAAACTTTTCAAAACAATCCCATGTGAAGATTCATTTGATTTTTGCACTTTTGACACGTCGCTTGCTTTTCGTTTTGTGCTTATGTGGCTTTTGATCGCCATGGGTAGCTTTCAAAACCGCATTTGCAGCTAGTGAGCCTATTTTTTCTAATCAAAAGAAGTTACCAAGCTTTCCAGTGTTCTCTAGCTCTTGCGATAGTTCTTTTGAGAGGCTTTGTATGGCCCAAGGAATTTTAAGGCAAGTATCTATCACGATCGAATAGTACTCACAACAACAAGACCAAAACCACCAGAATAAAGAAATAAAACCAACGTATAAATCACGCACATGTTAAAACGTCAAAGATCAAAGAGATCTTACAATCGCAAAGATATCAAGTGTCCTTTGGCCCAATAAATATCAATTCTCTATCGTCACAGCCGCCAGTAAAAGAGAAAAGCGAATACCCAATGATACACAAACAAAGCATATTTTGCTATTCGTCCCACTTTAAAGTACATTGCGCATGCTTCAAACGTATATGTCTGTCAACTGTAGTTGTTATCAGTGCTTTTGAACGGGGTTCCCACACTTGTCCATGAGGTCACCAAAGCACAACGTTTGACCTTGCGTATGTCCAAATAAGAAAAGAACATAATGTGTTGACGGCATAGTCCCTTTTTGTGACGCATTCTCCTGAAGGGCTGATCGAATGTATCAAATGGACCGGAGCCTATCATAGGTGAACATCTTTCACGTGTCAAGAATCTTGAAAATAGATATCGTCAGATGACAAATTTTGATTTCTCCAGCTGTTATTGCCAATGCCGCTTTCATTCCAAAGCAATTTATTAATGCTCTGTGTAACAATCACTCAACTGGGTAGTACATAACTCAGATTCTACAGAATGTGTAATAAAAACAATATAGTATTGCCCTCATAAAAAAATCCAAGAATTAATCCAAGCAGTAGCTTGGTCGGCGCATTGCCAATAAATATATACAATCTAAATTGTGCTTTTTTTCATTTAGTTGATAGGAACGAACGGTAATTACATCCTATGGTCAAGTTCCAGGAGTATATAGTACAAGTCGTACTTTTATTGGTGTGCAGAGTCAAATTCAGGTATTAACCGTTGACATCGTGCGTTGTGATAGGTATTGTAAGACACCAATTGATGTATGAGTAAAGTGTCGACATTCAAGAATGGTCCTCAGACGGATCGATGAGACGAGTCGGAGGTGGGAAACTAGAGTTTGACAAGAAGAACCTCACAACGTCATGAGCTTAGAAATAGGAAGCATTTGCCAAAGTTCTAGATTCCGAAAATGAAACGTAGGTGCCTAGACAAGCAAAAAAGACCGCGAGACGTATTTAGAGTCACTTGCAAGAACATTATGCAGAATCAATTCTTACATAATAGGTATCTCAGAGCATCACAGGTCGTACATTTTCTTGTTGGTGGGTTCACCTCATCACGGTCGCGATAATAATAGAGAAAAAACCGACCAAATTTCAGTTGCTACGGTATTCGACGATGCCTCGTAGAACCTTGATCTTGCCGTATACATCATGGTCGATCATATTCTCCTCTCTTTTCACCTCCTTCGGTTTGTTTTTGTGTTCAGTTCCCGGCTTGGGCCATACGCAGTTTAAGCCGAGACGCAGACACTCTGTGCACTTCGGCTTTGACTCGCAACACCGTTTCTTGCGTTGCCTGCAGGTTAGACAGCCCATGCGTGAGCGCTTAGTGACCTTACTCGAAGAGTTAGTGGAGCTCAATGCAGGTGCATGAGGAGAAGCGTCCTTAGGCACAGGAGTGCCCACACTTGAGGACTTTGATGGTTTACGCTTCATTGAAGGCTGCAGTTCCGCCACTACTTGTTGTTGTTGTTGGATTTGATGGTCCTGAGGCTGCGGTTGCGCAATATGTTGTTGCTGCTGTTGATTAAGCGACTGCTGCTGAGCTGGGCCTTCACCGGGCTTACGTAATCCAACAGCTAGTTGGTCCCATTGATCTGGATGGAGCTGGAAGTTCTGGCCCTGATAGTTTGGATATTCAGACGACAACTGTGGATGATGCGGATGAAATCCAGGCGGATAGGGCACCTGCATGTACTGCGGCGTCATCAAGCCGCCCACGCCGTTGTTAGGTTGATGTTGGGGCAACATGGGGGCGGTTGCCACTTGCAGACCGGGAACTGGAGCAAGACCTGCAATACCGGCTGTTGTGTGCAGAATCGACAGCGGGATTCCCACGCCTCCGTTGGTGGCACCAGAGCTCAATGCAGAGACACCCGTACCTCCAAGCGTCCCAGGCGGTGCAACAATGCCTGCAGGCGTACCTGCAGCGCCCGTAGTTGCATTCACAGATTGCCCCGCCTGCATCGCCTCTGTGCCGCTGGCTATTAGCGGTGACGCTCTTGTCACTTTCCCCATGGTCGACGAGTCGTAATCACTAGGAACATAGGGCCGTCCATAGGTGACTGCCTGCGCAGGAATTTGATATGTGTATTGTTGATCTGGTTTGATGGCTATGGGTGGGTTTCCTTGCGTTGGAGGGTTTTGTTGGTACCACGCCGGGTTCTGCCACTGACTCATCTGCCCTGTTAGTAACATATTTCTCAATTGGGGGTGAAGGGTATGGTGTCTGATTAGGAGGGTGTTCTGGATCCTATGAAATAGCCACCGACATCTGCGTGGTGACTTAGTCTAGTCCCAACTGTTCCACAGGTTATGAGGAGGGCATTGGTTGTGAGCACGCGTGATTAGGCTATTGAGAAGCAGTGTAGTGATTCAAAAGCTAAAGCGGTACTACCGATTCAATGAATAATGAAGAAGGGAAATGTGAAGCTGGGAACAGAAGCAAAGACACGTTATTCAAGTCGCATGGCGGCTCTTTGTGGACTTTGTGTTCCTTCACACTCTTCAAAGCCTCCATTTCCGGGTAGTCTTCCATCAACAACTCCGCCAACTATGAAATGAAATCGTTGATCGCATCACGTATTGCAATGCGAATAGCAGTTCCAGATCATGTGAAGGCATTGACATATATGAGTCTTGTTTGATTTGATGTTTCATCAAATGCGGAGATGCGTTTTAGCATGAATCGCACAAACAAATGCTAAATCATGGGAAATCAGCGGGGACAATCAGACACAGAGAATACATACGTTGGACTTGATAATGCGTGGGGACAAAATTGTTGGATAGGTGTTGCAAGGAAAGGGAATGGAAATGAGAGAACAAGACACAAGCGGAACTCAAGGTGGTTCGGGGAATGGCTTGGAAAAAAAGGGAATACGCAGAGGAGGGTTGTTGGTCACGGGACAGGGATTGAAAGTCGGGGACTGAATAAAAAGAGGCTGCAAAAGGTTTCTAGGAACAGTGAAATTTAGCTATGGGACTGGTTGGGCGGGAATGTGTTTACATATATATAGGGAGAGGAGTGTCAAAAGGGTCTATGAAGGATAATGCATTGGGAATCAGGGCCAAAAATGGACGCCGCCTGCACGCGCCTGGCGGCTAAGTGCACGCACCGCAACATGTCGCGGCTCGCTCTTCTCCCTCGGAGTCCCCCCTCTCCCCCACTCAAAGGTGCAGATACGCGGATAGCTCTGAGCTGCAGCCCTGGTCCGCGACATGCAGCCTCAGCCATGCAGGTCATGGGAGGCTGTGAGGTCTGCTGCATAGCGGCATACGTGCAGCGTTAAATTTGGCACTTTTCTTGGCCTTTTCGCAGCCTTCTTCCCTCCAGTGAATGAAAGCCTCATATTCTTCGTTTCCCTCGCTGCTCCGTCTTTTGCGCGCTCGAGTGGCCCATTTTTCGTACCTCTCGGCCGATCAAAGCTGTTTATGCCCGTTGAGTCGGATTTGCGCGTATTCGCCTAAGCCAACCAACTGCAAGGAATTTGAAGCGTGCTGCATAGCGGGCTAATATCCTGCACCTCTACCTGATTGGTGGATAAAAACGCTCCGGCGTTTCTCGCAGGCGTTTGTCCTGCAATCAGCACTTTCCGTATGGTGCCACTGAACTCTGAGACACCTTGCCCGGCACTAATCCACATATGAATAAAAATGAGCGCCATGGATTGTTTTACGGCGCCTGCTATGTTCACTTGTATCGTGTGTATGTAGAATGCGTAATATAGACATCGCACCTCCAGCCAGGCTCGCGACATTTATTGGATGACCAGACTACCAATTAAGCTCGCGTTTTCTGCAGGAGCATCGAACATGAGCGTATTTTCTCAATGGAGGCATGTGATTTAAAGAGAACCCCAGACCATGCAGGTTGGTAAGGACAATTGATGAAGGCCCTATTCAATGAATAATTTTTACATCTAATTGGCGTGCAAATTTATCTCAAACGATGTGAGCCTAGGTTACGAGCCGGTTGACTTATTGAACTAAAGAATGTCTCAAGGTGCGTGAAGCGCAAAAGAGTGCCGCCAAACCACTTGCATAAATCGTATACTAATGTATCCGCTGTGCAGGGGAAGGTGTGCAGATATGCTGCACCTAATTTGTACTGCACCATAGATATGCGTACTTCCCCCCCCACAAACCAAAGCTGCGTCTGGACGTCGATGCGCTTAACTGCGACCTCACGACATTTTATGCCTCTTCCCCTTGTGGCATCTACATGCGAATACTGTAGTGAGGTTTGGACCATAAACGTAAAGAAGCTCAATGTGGTTATTGACGTGTGTGAGTTTGCTAAAGCTTCGGATTTCCCCGGATCTTTTTCGCTATTTTTTTTGTCTCAACTTTCTCGTCTTGTAACACATTTTGGTTGATCTACATCTCGTAATTGGGATTAGGTGGTGGTTAGGTCCTCTTCCCAACTTTGTATTGGTCACAATGCATTCAGATGGGACAAAACGCATCACCTTCGCGACATACTGGACCGCCCCGGCGAGCCAATGCTTGCTGCGTATAGCTGAAAACAGCAGTCCTCATTCTTGTTCGATGTTCTATATTCCTTTCGGTCCTTAACCATCCACGTACCGAGAATAGAGACCTGGATATGAGATGTTTGAGCTGCATGATGATGGCCTGCATTGCGTGTATAGTGCATATCGATCATCATGTGCCGTAACTTTTGAATATTCTGCAGTTCATGAAAACTCTAAAAGTGGCTGTCACTGAAAATATTTTGATCAAGCAAGGCATCAACTGATCTAGAATAAATTTTGCGTCTTTGTACGAAAACGTCAATATCAAGACGTCAGTCCCTATTAGTTTTCGTACATGCTGATGGTTTTGAGGGTGTATTGGGGCTGAGCCCTAGGTGGATTGCCAAAAGCTCTGAAAATGAATAGACCATCTGCGAATATAGAACGAAAAAGACTCAGTGTAAAATTTCTGAGAAACCATCAGCTACGTAAATGTGTCGTTTGCGTAGTTTCTAGAGATATACAAGACACAATCAGCTATTAGGCAAAACACGTCTCAGAAGACGGTGTACATAATTAATGGATAAAGCCGGGTATTGTGGAAATAATGACAAAAAGAAAGTTTGATCTATAAAGGAATGAAAGAATTACACCAAAATAGTGTAGTATGTTCTTCTCTTGCAGCACTGCTTGTTTGGAGAAGTTCTTGTGATTCATAGCACGCGATGCATTGGGTTTGCCGCCAGCAGGTGTAGCTGCGCAAAACCGGCATCGGCACCATGAGTAGTCTTGTATTTGTAGAAATGAAGAGACTTGAATCGATTACCACGCTTTTGTTGTATTCAGAAGGAACGACGCCAATGAGGCCATAAGCATTTTCTCTATAGTATTTGGAAGAAAAATGAGCCATGCTCGTTTCACGTTCAGTTTGTAATCATCTAGACGGAAGTGCTGCTAATCTCATGTCAATCCATACAAAATGATGTTTTCATTTCTCCCTATGTGAGAGTTAGTGTGATGTTCGTTGAACTGTCGTGAGACTTGACGCCTAGTATCAAAGCGATCTGGTGATTATCATTGTGTCCTACGGTTCAAGCGATATTCGCTAATGTGGGCCGCAAAAAATTGACTCACAACAGACGAGAACACATTGGTTTAAGAGGACGTGAACCTCCGAATCTAGGTATCCCAATACTTCTACGTTGCAAAGTTTCGAATAAGAAACAACTCAACGTTTCATTTAGTGCTACTTCCGAATCTTAACTATTGATGTCTCTCAACGTCAGACTTGCTGGTGATTGTCAATAGTCTAGGTACTGTGAAGATTTCTGCAAACGAAATCTTTCAACTATCAATTATGATATGTATCACTTACACGGAATAAATCCAATTTTTTAAGACTCATCGTAATTACCTTTACTCTTTCAGTCTCGGATGCGCTCCGTAGAACTTAGATAAATGTCAAAAGTTCAGAATCCTACGTTGTCTTAACAACGCTGAAATACGCCTCGAGAGAGCACGACAACCAAAAATCACTACAAAAATCGAAGAAAACCAACTCCCAACCCCTCAACCTGTCTTTTTCGTCTGTCGTCACTTCTGGGTGCTCTAGAGCGATATCAAACCATTCCGCCCAACGACAAAGAAACATTCTGTATCATAGAATAAATTTGAAACTAGAACGACAAAAGTAAAGTTACGATAAGATATCTTCCATTCATAACCGAACGCAGCTCCCAATTTCATACTAATAGACTTCCGTACTAGGAACTCTAAAGCCAATTGCAGACATTCCGCTCCTATCTATAACCGTAAGTGCGCAAAGCAACCGCTCAACGTTTCCTGTCTTATCATATCCGTTGAGACCTTCGGCCCTGGATCAGCTAACTCAATGGGCGTCGTTTCCCACTCGGGAATGACCCAAAGCGGAAAGGGACGCGCGGCTGCCATAAACAGATGATACAACGGTGCAAGACGCTGGGCCGTATATGCCGGTTTCTGCAGTGAGGCTTAAAAGGTTTCATAACCCATTGCTGAAGGAAAATGTCGTTCTCGCTGCAGCCGCGTTGCATGTCGTCATGCATGCTGTTTCAAAAAGACGGCTGTCGCACCCTGCAACTCATCCATACCTTCCCAAATAGGAAATATTCTATGTTCAAGCAACAGTGTGCTCTCTGAGCCAAACAATGTAAACTTCAGGTTGTTAGGTCTGATGTTCTGGTGGTGTCTGAAACACTGAGGTCACCAATACTTTTTGGCCGAGTGTGAGGTTTTGAGACTTTATTAGCCCGCAACTTATTTCTATCTTCTACTTCGTGAATGGAAACAGGTGGCTTGTTCTTATCATGATTTAAATGAGATCTGCACATTTTGTTCATGACATTTCAATTGTAAGGGAGGCTCGGCAATTCTCGAGTCAACTCTTCTCCGCCGTAAAGACTACTCGTCAACTTCAATACAATAAATTTCAAAACAACGGTTGGAACTTTTTTTTTTTGCTTTCTGTTTTTTGCCCGAGGTGCTTTTTTTTGCATGATAATGATTATGAGCTTCTAGGTATACGCAGGTGATTATATCTGCAATTGGTGCTTTTGAACTTTAGGAGTGGTGTCTTGAAGGTTACGGAGAACGTAGGCTGTCTGTTATCTCTTTTCTTACATATGGAGCTAGAGTTCGTGGTGATATTTACTACTTTTTTTTATCCTCTTTTCTATACAATTGTTTGCATAACTAAGAAGTACTTAGGATTCCGGATTTGTAAAAGGATTTTCTATTCACTACATTATCGAAACGATGTAAATCCAGTTGTGAAAATCCATTCTCTCCTCAAGAGCTGCCTCTTCACTAATCTGGCTATGCTATCGAGTTGCCGGATGAATCTCTGAATAGTGAAAATTTAACTGGGTTCAGTACAATCTGTTCCGACCTACCATTTGGCTTCAAGTGGTGCTAGATTAATCGAGTATCGCAAGGCCTCTGTTGTTTGGTTAATTCGCCTCTGTTGTTTGGTTATTTCCTTTTATGTGATCTATCCAATACCTCTTTTTCGTTGTCTATCAATAATGATATGTTTTGACAAGTTAAACAATCGAGGAGCACCAAGAATTTCGATGCTCTTTGAAAACCTGTCGGCACGCATCTTATCTTGGACATCTTTGGTTCGCTTTGTTTATTCCACATTCATACGAACCTTTTTACATACTTGAAGTCTTATTGATGTTGGTGGGACTGGTTTGAAGATAAGTGCCGGGTAAAGACACCGAACAATAGTGCCCAAAATCTTGAGTGCCGGTATCAAAAATTCTTAGCCTTCGCCTAACCTCGCTCAAATGTACCAATGCCACTACCTCAGAGATATGTATCGTTCACTGGAGCAGAAACCTGTCCTCATTTGTTCTGTGCTAATGCCGCAGATAACGATCCAAGCAAATATTCGCTGCAGCAGACAACAATCGAACACTACGTGCCGCTGATCAAAAGCTAAACTGCATCTTGTATACTTTATTGACTCCTATCAAATGCATATCCCCTCATGAGAATGGAATGTCGTTGGAGTTTCCCGATTGTTCTTTATTCTATGTATATTTACCATTTAAATTAATCCTAAAGAATTTACTCTTACATCATTCCTGGCATTCCGCCCATTCCTGGCATGCCGGGAGCACCAGCGGGAGCGCCCTGAGGACCACCCTGTCCTGCTCTCAACGAGGACTTTCCAGCCTTCAAAAGCTCGTCACAAAGAAGAAGATTAGATGCGATACCTGTAGCCGCCAGGACGGCGTTTCTCAATACACGATAGGAATCCCAGACACCTTCCAAGGAAGGCTCAAGAGGCTCACCCGATACCAAGTCAACACCGACAACGTGACCTTCAAGAACCTCATCCTGACATGCAGAAACTGTCTCCAAAGCATCTAAACCAGCATTGGTACATAAGGTCTTAGGCACGACAAGCATGGCCTCAGCAAAAGCGGACACACCAGGCTTGTTTCTACCCTTGGCGATTTTAGATTGGGCCAAGTGGTGGTTGGCACTCAAGAAAAATGCACCAGCACCAGGAACCACGGCCGAGTCCTTGATGACGTTGGCCACAGCTCTCAAACCGTCACGGACGGCATTTTTTGTTTGTTGCACGACATGGTTTGTCAGTCCCTTGATTAGAATGGTAGAAGATTTGGCCTCTGTACACTCAGTGATGTAGGTGAATTTATCTTCGCCTATACTCTCCTCATAGACCAAACCAGCCCGGCCCAAGACAGCAGGGGACAAGTCATCCACAGAATTCTGTGCCTCACCTCCGACAATGAGCTGCAAACGTTCCATATTTCTACGCTTGGCTCTTCTCAAGGCCAAGATGCCGTTCTTGGCCAACACATCAAGTGACATAGGGTCGATTCCCTTCTGGTTGACGATGACAAAGCCATGCTCGCCGTCCAAGCCGCAAACCTGGTTCTTCAAATCTACAATCTTGCGCAATTTCTCGTCCACGAAACGACGTTCAGAGGCCACAAGCTTGTCACGCTGCTCAGCCAGGGAGTAGAAAAAGCCCAGGTTGACCTCTGTCTTCTCATACTCCAAGGAAACGTTCAACGTGAGAACAAAAGCATTGGCCACACGGCGCGGCATGTCTGGATGACGAGCGCCATGGTCCAAAACAAGTCCCCGCACAAGAGATGTGTCGGTAGCGTTTCCATGCTGCATGGTCATAATCTCTACCATATGAAGATCGATACTGCGCGAAATCTCTGTGCCCGACAAATCGCTCACGGAGAGAACGGCATCAGTCACAATTGGCGCCAACACGTCGGCCACCTCTGCGGTCACCTTCGTAGCTACAGACGTCCTAGCAACCTGGAGCAAAAACTCCCTATCGAAAGCAGCAGGGACGGTCTTGAACTCGTCCAAAAACTCCAAAGCAGCCTCGCGTGCAACATCAAAACCATCTACAATGACGCGCGGATGCACACCCTCGCCGATAAATCTCTCTGCCTGTTTCAAGAGTTCACCTACCAACAAAACCACGGTGGTAGTTCCATCTCCAGCGATCTCATCCTGGGCAGTGGCGGCACGTGCAATCATCACTGCCGTTGGATGCTGGATTTGCATCTCGGAAAGCAATACCTTACCATCCTTGGTGAGCTTTAGGTTTCCAGATCCGTCCACCAAAAGCTTAAGAGTTCCTTTTGGGCCAAGATTGGTCGCAAGCACTTGTTGGAGGCCCTGCGCAGCGGCAATGTTGACCTGAAGTGCCTGGTTACGTCTGACCAGCTCTGCCTTAGGATTAAGGAGTTGGATAGAGGAGGACATGATGTTGGATGGAGACGATTTTCAATGAGAGAGTGGTAATAAGGGTATGGGGTGGTCACGTGACCCGACTTATGGATAGCTGTGAATTTTCGTCAGAAGAATTAGACAAAAGAAATTTTGGGGATTTAAGGAGAGCTTTTATGGTTATTTAGTGGCGCGCAGTTTCGTTTTGTGGTAAGGTTTGGTCTACCTGATTGCGACGAAGTTGACAGTTAGACCAGACGTTCTGACAACGAAGAACATTCAAGGAAATTTCGCGTTTAGTTATTAAGAGGGATTTAATATTTTTGAGTGTTTATGTATGGAATTTGGCTATGGAAGTTGGCTAGAATTGTGCACGATAGGAACTACATACCTAGAAAACATGCTAGCCGTAGGTACTCTTAGCGCCGAATCTGATCAGTATTCAAAACAATCTTGTGCCGTTTCCAAAGAGTTTTGGATGTTCTTTGGATAATTCTTCGAATCTGAGTATTATTGATGGTGTCGAAAGAGTAGTCGGAAGATGTAGCCGATTTGAATAATGTGTGAGCTCAATGTAAAGATGGCGGTGCTACTCAGTAGTAGGTATTTGTTGCGGTCAAAGGACAAACTGGTTTCATCTAAGTTGGCAAAAACAACATTTTGAAGTGTATCCATACAAGCTATATCCGAATTCCCAGGATTGGTCGCTTTGTCACGAGTAATGCTTTGAGGATCATAAGGCAATACTATGGGTAGATGAATATCATTGGGGAAGATCGGGGACAAGATTCATCGAATTGGAGCAAAGGACTTAGCACTTTCTGACGGAAAACCATCCTCTCATTGAAACAATTTGCGAGCGACGTATTTGTGGGCCTGCTCGTTATTTAATCAGCATCGTCCCACATTTGTTGAACTCACTTACGTTAGGCGAAACAACCACTTTGACGAAAACAAATCGGGCCGAAGAGATTGTTTCTTTGGAGTTTGGCCCTTGATATACAAGCATTGTGAGTAGGTTCCGCTGTCTCGAGTCAGTACTATGTCGACTAATCCAATTACATCCACCGTATGGTCAACCACCCATCGACCTAAAGTAATTTAGAATCCAAAAAGGAATCTTTGAGGCCTGAACTCTTTCGGTTACATCGGTTCATTTATCGGAAAAGTCGATTCCATTGCTCCAGTTCTTCTCCCACATTTGTCGACGTTGGTCAAGCCAACATCGCTCAAGTCAATGGTATCAGTTCAATCGAGCACTAGTCTTCTTAATCGACTAAACAATGTGTTAAATCATATGAACTTAATTCAAGAAGTCAGCCCGAAGAGTACTTGCAAGGCTAATTCAGGGAATGATTTCTTTCAGTGTAGCACTCATGAAAAGCAATAAGGGTCAATAGAGTTTTATCCGATTGAGTTCCATGAGCGTATTATACGAGCCACTGACTTTTGTCAGCCGGGGGTAATCGGTCATTGGCATTTTTTCTTTTGGTATGAACCTTGGTCGAAGATCTTTGACATCCCAACAATAGAGCTCCGGAATGTCAACGAAGAAAAAAAAAACAAGCAGCCAACCAGAAGAAAAGAAAGCTCAAAACAAAAACTGCTCACTTTTTCGTGGCTGGTGTTACGGAAAGACTCATTAATTCTTCAGATCATCTATCATAACCCTCTACTCACAGGCTATAGTTTCCATAGTCCACGAAAGGTAAGGTGACAAGCTCAAAAGCTCAAAATTCCAGAAGAGAAGATTTTTAGAAAAAGATTCGGACACTCTTTTGTAGACTCAACATCATTGGCCATACCCGGCTTAGCGATAGTTAAATTTTCCGACCCTCTGAAATGCCAAATCCTCTCACGGCTCGTATTCAACATCGGTGTGCACCAACGATCTGTACGTCAAGAAATCGTGCATTCCCCTCTTTTTTATTCGAAGATACGGTCCGGCGCTAACGTGGCCAACAATTTGGGTCCAGCCTTGTGATACACAACACACCAGAGGTGGGATGGAGAACATTTAACCCAAACCACAGGAGTTCTCTATGCAAAACAGGCCGGGGACCCTAATCAAACAAGGCGTAAGGTTAGTAAGAATTGGCCTAAAGGGAGATGTAACACCGATTTTGAAGACGGCAAAGTTACCCAATGGGTATTAGAATCAACCTCTCATAGTGTCTTTTGCCAGGGGATAGCGATAAAAAAGGAAATAGCACCAAGACCGACTTTACAGGGACAACTTTTTTCGGCCACAGACATCGGCTACTCAATGGCTCCATCAGGATGCACTTGGATACCACCACATCAAAAGAAAGTAAAAAAAGGCATAGCCCAATGACCAATGGCCCAAATCAGACACAGCTCGCTAAAAGTTTAGTGAGCATGTCCCTGTATGGCGCCTATTTTGGGGCGATTAAGAGCCACAGTATACGCAATGCATGAAGATAGTGTCATACGCCTGCATGATCTTATTCAAAATCAATGTATAGTCTGTATATCGATCAATATGTATGCCACATGCATACTGCCGCGTGGTATGCGCGCCACCTGGCAACGCAAAGCGCGAATTTCAGACCGCATGATGTACACTGAGGAGAAGGTTTGGGACACCGAGGTTGCCGTCTCGATCCAGAAACATCGAGCCGGAGCCAAATACCAATGGTCATCAATTGCTGGTCGTATGATGAGCTTAACCCTGTTCGTGTGAAGAATTACAGGCGCATGCGGCCAAAATATTGTGGCTGAGCGTCTGTTATGAGACAGCCGACAATCTACACGTAAAAATGTCGCATCTGTTTGGCGGCTATATGCTGCTCCTGACCCGATTCGATTTCAATTTCGCAATGGTGCAGCAGATCTGTTGTCTACAGGCGCTTACTCTGATAGCATAGCAGTGGGTACTCCTTCGTTAATTGTGCGTGTTGCGCTTTTCCTTGCAAATATTAAGTAACAGAGGGTCTTCCGTTTTCGGCGAGAAGTTTTAGTAGCACATTAGTAATTTTGTAGAAGCGCCCATCCTTTCTTACGCGGGTTTTTTTCTCCGGTTACGATCGGCACAACATGGGCGAAAATTTTAGAAATCTTCAAATTGCTTGCACCGATAACCTAATAGCCCGCTAAGGCTGGTACCTATGTATCCAAACAAATAATTGCAATTGTTTAATATTACATATATCAAAATTATAGTAATCGTTTTTAGGAACAGGAGCACCGAAAAGGTTTGCCAGATAGACTCGGAATTGTTTTACCGATCCGAAAGGCCGATGGAGGAAACGAATCACAATGTCGTTCTCTTATCAGAGCTGCACTTATTATCTATGATTTCAATTGAAACTCTTGGTATTTTTTCAAAAGGGCTGTGGACATGGCACCCCGCCGCTACGGTGATGGAGAATGTTCAAAATAGATAACAGAAACGTGTTCGCAATATTGAAGAACCAAACCAGACTTTTATGTTTTCAAAGTCGAGGGAGGATGCAATCTTTCTGTTCATTTCGTGGAAGGAACTCCCACGACACCGATATTCCCCATAATCTCAGATCATTGCAAGATCTAAAAAAACCTCGACATTTTTCATCTTTCCTCATCACCCTGAGTCTGAACACTTTTGTCACAAGTTCGTGGTACCGTTGCGATGATTTGGCGCAGACTCACGGCGCCTAATGATTGTTCACGCCAGCGCCAGGGCTTCAATTCAGATCTGGGAAAAGCCGGACTGCAACGACGACCGGATTTCAGGTAAGACTTGATCTATCTAAATTTGAAGCCATTCAATTTTGGCATTGATGTTTTCTTTTATCTTCAGACGTAGGACCGAACTGCCTATTTGGGCAAGCTGGCACATCCCCGGGCCCATTGAAGCAAATGGCCCCTTAAATCCCCAAACCAGACCGGACCCATGTTTGGCATAAGTCTAGCCCAAGGCCGTTAAGAACAACAGAATTGAGTGATGGGGTCTCCTAACCTCCAAAAAAGGAGTCAAAGTTAACCCTGCGTGCCGTGCATAAATTGAAGCATTTGACCCAGCGCATGCTGCAATTGTTCTAGCGCGGCTGTTGTGTGGTTAAACTTTCTCTTCTCCTGACGTCGATGGAGATAATTAGACTTTTGCTCGGCGATTAGCGCCGCCGGCAGTAACAAAACAGAAACTATTTACGAGAAGCTTAATTCGCGCATCTGAGAACGTTGAAATCACCGCCTCGTGCATAAAGATGTTTGTATTTACGGGGTAGTTTATTTCAGTAACGATGTGCTGGTTATGCATGAATAAGGACCATTCTCTAGTTGATGGTAGATACAAAAATAGAATAGCCGAAATAATTGTCCCTGAAACCAAAATATGCATTTTAATTCATTAAGAGAACATATACTTCCCAATTATTTTCACTCCCATCACCCCACCACTCGCTCTTCTCTCTCAACTTCCTCTTTCTTGTTGTTTCTGCACTAAAACCAGTGTATGTATCTATAGCTTTGTAGTAGCAGTAGCACTAGCCAAAAGACATGAAGCTCTTTCAAAAGAAACCGCTTCTCTTGGGCCTGGGCATCTCGGGTCGGGTCTACTTGTACGAGTCAGAAAACAGCGTATATGTCGTAAAAGAGTACCATAGTAGAGAAAAGTATGAGTCACGTAGTGAATACAAAGAGCGGATTTTGCACGAGTACAGAATTTTGCGTCAGATTGAGCATCCAGGCTTTGTCAAGGCGTTGAAACATAAGCTGTCTCTTGGAGGGAACACAATCAAGGTGCAACTAGAGGCAGGCCACAAAGACTTGCGGTATCTTTTGAAGCAACGCAAAACGCTTCTCGCTGTCGATGAGGCTTTTTGTTTGTGGAAACAGATCTGCCTAGGGATCAGGTATCTCCACGAATTAGGCTATAGTCATCGAGATTTGAAGCTAGAAAACGTTGTCTTGAGCCGACGTTCAAATACGATCAAAATCATTGACTTAGCCACGGCCTCGTCCATAGAAAAGCCCGCTATTGGCTTGGTAGGCTCACTTCACTACATGGCGCCTGAGCAGGTCACCAAACTATCATACGATGGTGCCTGTTCCGATATGTGGTCTTTGGGAATTATACTATATTGTCTATTGTTGATGAACTTCCCTTGGAACACTGCTCAGCTATCTGACACGGTATATGCAAAGTATCTGGGCATGAACAGGGATGGACAGAGAGAAACTTTGAAAGACATGATGGAGATACTAGATTCGCTTGAGGCGCAACTGTTCGTGCAAGAATTGTTGGCAATTAATCCTGAACAGAGACTTACGATTAGTAAGCTATCAGAAGATCCGGCCTTTGTTAGTATCAGACACTGCAACGAAACAGAAGCGTGCAATGTAGCGCATAGCATTCGTGGTTAAAGATTAAAGACCGGAATTCTTTTGTCTTTGGCTTGGTAAGCGTGGCCAAGAATATCAGTGTGCTTAACCATCACATGTCGAGATAATGACAGACGTAGACGCAGACGCGGAAACTCTTCTGCTTCCTCACACTAAGTTTCTTGACATTCATTCCAATAGAATGCTCCGTTGGAGGCCTAATTTGGCCCAGAATCCGCGTTTCCCCTAACATGACGACTCACATTTGTATTCAACAGGATGTCCAGAGCCGTGTCTACTATCTATAAAGGGCTATAGTTCGACCCTGGAGAAAGAATCAAGTTTCATGGGAATTCTATACCATCCAATAGTCGCAGCAATGGAGCACTCATAGTCGGATATTTGCATTTGCGGGTTTGTTCGACTTCAGAGAATTGTAGCGCTGAGTCTTACTCGCTAAGTATGCTAGGATTCTCCGCAATTTTTCAAGCGCTAACTCAACATCATATTCAGAATATTCCACTTGAGTTTTTCATCTCTCATTGAGAACGAGCAGTTGCAAATACGTTCGTTTCCGTTTCTCTTCCGGGAATAGTAGCGCTAAGAACTAAACGACATCAAATCTTCCAACCAAATATTCCAATAATTATCTGAGCGTGCAAGAAATCAAAAATTTTCACTTTGATAATTCAAATCACTCCCTGTCATCAGGTTCGTCGCAGTCATCGGCCAGAGTCAACCCATGACTTCTCTCCGCCCCGCTTCCTAACGCCGTGTTCAAAAAAATTGTTGAGGATATCTCAAGTTAAGCAACATACGCATCTCAAAATTACTCACAATTACCTTTCTTGCTCATCTTCAAATGTTTTTCCGGTCCCTGACTCAAAATCTACTTCCTGCAGATACTGCCCTTCTCTGAATCACCATGCTAAAGTGAATCATCCATGCGCCGCCAAGCGCACCTGGAAAAACCAAAAGAGTCTTTACACAAACACAAATTTGACTCCGACCACTAAATGCCACAAACAGAGGCAGCCTGACTCGTTCTGCTTGCTCCAGCCTGCAATTTGCAGTCGCGTCACGTGACCAGGCCCCGAAGATATATACGCGCGCCATTCCGCCCAAATTTTCCACCGCCAACTACAAAGAAAATGTTATCTCGTTCTCTCCGCACAGCCAGACGGTTCGGTGTTCCCCGTACCTATGCTCTTTCCGCCAATGCCCGCGCGCTCATCTCCAAGCCTGTGGCCGAGGTCGACCCAGAAATGGCCGACATCTTGCAGCAAGAGAAAAACAGACAGAGAAACTCCATCACCTTGATTCCTTCGGAAAACTTCACCTCCAAGGCCGTCATGGACTTGTTGGGTTCGGAGATGCAGAACAAGTACTCCGAGGGTTACCCTGGCGAGAGATACTACGGTGGTAACGAGATCATCGACAAAGCCGAGTCTTTGTGTAGAAAGAGAGCCTTGGAGGCTTTCGATTTGAGTCCTGAACAGTGGGGTGTCAACGTGCAGCCCCTTTCCGGTGCGCCAGCCAACTTGTACGCATACTCCGCCATTTTGGAGGTTGGCGACAGAATCATGGGTTTGGACTTGCCTCATGGCGGTCACTTGTCCCACGGATACCAGACGCCATCCGCCAAGATCTCGTACATTTCCAAGTACTTCCAGACGATGCCTTACCGTTTGGACGAGAGCACTGGTCTCATCGACTACGACACCTTGGAGAAGAACGCCATTTTGTTCAGACCTAAGGTCATCGTGGCCGGTGCCTCTGCATACTCCCGTGTGATTGACTACAAGAGAATGCGTCAGATTGCCGACAAGGTTGGCGCATACCTTTTGTCCGACATGGCGCACATTTCCGGTTTGGTCTCTGCTGGTGTGACTGACTCGCCATTCCCATACTCCGACATCGTCACCACCACCACGCACAAGTCTTTGAGAGGTCCTCGTGGTGCCATGATTTTCTTCAGAAAGGGTGTCAGATCCGTCACCAAGAAGGGTAAGGAGATCATGTACGATTTGGAGCGTAAAATCAACTTCTCCGTGTTCCCTGCCCACCAGGGTGGCCCTCACAACCACACCATCTCTGCCTTGGCCGTAGCCTTGAAGCAGTGCACCTACCCAGAGTACAAGCAGTACCAGCAAGAGGTTGTTGACAACGCTAAGGCCTTCGCCGACGCTTTGAAGGCCAAGGGTTTCGACTTGGTTTCCAACGGAACTGACACCCACTTGATCTTGGTCGACTTGCGTTCCAAGAACATCGATGGTGCTCGTGTTGAGGCTGTCTTGGAGAGAGCCAACATTGCTGCCAACAAGAACACTGTTCCTGGTGACAAATCTGCCCTTTTCCCAAGCGGTTTGAGAGTCGGTACCCCCGCCATGACCACCAGAGGTTTCGGTCCCGAGGAGTTTGCCAAGGTTGCAGAGTACTTCCAGCGTGCTGTGGATATTTCCATCGCTTTGAAGGCTCAGGAGCAGGGCTCAGTCGCCAAGGAGTTGCTTGCATCTTTCAAGAAGTTGGCTGATGAGAGTGAGGATGTCAAGGCCTTGGACAAGGAGGTTCAAGCCTGGGCTGGTGAGTTCCCCGTTCCTGGTGATTTGTAGTTTAATGTCCCGGAACTGGACTAATGGGTATTCGCAAGAGATGTCTCTTGACGCAACGAAACTAGAAAATGATTTAAGTGCAGAGACTGGTATCCATCCTCTAACCTAATGAGATTGCCAAGACGAATAACGAAAATTAATTTTGGAAGAGGCTATCCCTCGTGCATTCCTGGAAAAAAGGTATTTGTAATTAACCGTCAAGAAAACAAATAGATGACGAACATCAAGAGCAGCCACTCTTTGGCTACGACGTATGAATAAAAAGTGGTAAAAAAAAAGTTATTTCCAATTGGTTCAATTGATTCGAGAGCTGGATTCTTGTTCAATCTAGTGGTACCCAATTGAAGATCCCGCTGCGCCATTAAAAACACCAAGGTAAGATAACGAATACGTAAAATCTGTAATATTTATCTCTGCATTTTCATCTCTTTTTGCATTCATTCAATTTTTCTCACGTGACTGTTTGTTTACCCCAAATTTCACTCATTCACATTTCAACACCACCAAAATGCCAACCACAGACACCAAATTGGCCTTTCCACAGCCGTCTGCTTGTCTGCTTCGACCTTGTCATCAGACCATCCTGTGGTCCAAAAATGGCATCATTTGCTATGCTCTGCACGCAGAAACGGGGCCAAACTTGAACATCACGTTTCTAGAGAATACCGACGGCAAAAACTGGCAATTGGCACCTTCGCAGGGTCTCACGATCCGCCCGCTGGACGCACGCACGGCCCAGAAGTTGGTTTTGGTGCAATGGAGCAACATTTCGACGGATTTGGCCGTTTTTGATGAGTTGGGAAACTTCTACATCTTGCTAGCCGGAGTGGGGCTTTTGAAGAATAAGCGGCTGCTGAAGTCAGGCACACCAGGGACACAGTCTACGCCAAGCGCTGGAAATGTAGCCACGGCGTCTAAGTGGGCTGTAAACGGCCCGAATCTTGGTGCACCTACAGGCGGGAACAGTAGTACGAGTCTGGCCGGTAAAGAGACAAATGGGACTTCAAAAGCTAGCACTCCTTTGAAGGGTTCAACTAATTCGGCTCAGAGTGGCAATGGGACTGGAACTGCCGAAAAAGATAACGGTGTGCTTAATAACAAAACTGAAGAACAGGAGGCGCCTTCGTATGAGTTGACCTCGTACAACCACACGGAAATGATATATAGAGATATTCAGAGCGGCGCTAGTGGCCAGCCGCTTCAGGGACAATGTGTAGCCTTCAAATGGTTGATGGTGGACAAACCGCAGATAGTGAACAAGCCTGCCAAATGGTCTGCCGAAAGCAACTCGTATGTCTACAGCATACAGCAGTATAAGCTGCAGCTTCTAGCGCATCCCATTCCTACCAAACAGGCCTGTTTGGCTGTACGTCAGTCCGGTATTGTCGATTTGTACTACCAGGGAGAACACAAGGTGGAGTATCATAAGCTCAGCGTGGATTTGGGCGCCGGACGAATTGCGTCTCGATTAAATCTCACGCACGCCTCCATTGGTTTCAGTGCCGACAAGAAAATAATCATCACAGCGTTGGATGTGGCTCTGAACCTCATTCTCACGTACTCGCTTGCCCTTGACTGGGGATTCCTCGTAGCTTCCGCGCTTCGCCAGAGCAAGGATCCACACTATCACACACCCAAAGAGGAGCAGACTCCGCCCTCGTTGGTATCCACCCTTGTCCATCAAATGAAGCCTAGTGCCTCGATGTGCGTTGGTGTCAGCGCCAGTGCTGAAAGCGATTCTAGGGACGATGCTATGGACTTGGATATTTTTCCAAATGCAGCAAATGAACGCGACCGATCTGCCTCCATTGAGGCCAACCGACTTGTCCTGATAGACATTCTATCTCCGTACCATGCTCAAACAGCTACGCTCGATGTGTTGATCACATACGAGCACATTTCACTGGACCCAAAACAGAGCGTCTCATTCAAAACACAGCGGTTCCAATACATGGACGTTTCTTCGACAGTACCGTCCTGCTTCTCGGCCGTTGGAGGTTCTGGAAATGCTCAAACAGGCCAACTTTACTCGTTGGTTCTACAAGACGTGCTCAGCATCCCTGGCCGCTTTCAGTCACTTTCTCTTGCCCTTTCGGAGTCTATTATTCTCTTCGCACTTGAAAGCGGTGACTTCGTGCCGATCTCGCGCTCTACTTGGAAGTCTTTGGGTAACTCGACAGAGGTCAAAAAGGAAGAGATTCAAACACCAAGCACGAAAACAGTTGACACGCTTGCTACTCTTTTTGATTGCGGCTTCTGCTTCCCCACTCTTCTGTGCGAAGATAGACACTTTGCGTACGCAGTGTCTCCCAACATGACTAGTGTTGTCTACTTCCAGCCCAGTTGCAGAGACTCGTTATCCTTGGCTGTGCTTAGGAAGACGTCGCGCATCGAAGAGCATCAATTGGCTAGTATAGGCTTCGCTCACACTCATGCTCATGCATGTTACTCCAATGCTTGTTCAGATGATTTGATGGTGCTAATCAAAACCGAGTACGACAAGATACAATCCAAGGAGCAGCAGCATAGCTTCCTCGAAAAACTCAACACAGAGGCACATTGTGCAATTAACTTCCATCTCAGCTCTTTCGGGAAAGAATCCGTGGATAAGCTTCTTTCCAACCCTCCACTACAGAAGCTTCTTTCATTGCAGCTTGCGCTAAGCGACTTGGCTGACAACAAGAAGACGCGCGACATTGCATGGGTAGTACTCAATTTGCGGTTTACGAGCTTTGGAATCATGTTCACTCTCTCGAGTATCTATCGTCAAATGTCCAAGAAGAAATCCGTCGAGGACACCCTAGAAGACTCCATCCATCGCGCCGAATGCGTGTATCTGTTGGTTGGTAACGTTAAATGGCTCATCGACTTCATTGTTTATCTCAACCAGGAGTTGGCGCAGCTTCTGTTGTCAAAGCAAGACCGTGAGCATTCGTTGGTTACTGTAGAAAACTCCATTGCGCTTCCCATAATATTGAGCAAAATTCCGCGTCTTTTCCTCATGTATGCGCTTTCATCCATTGGGAAAACGCATGAAATCTTGAAGAAGCTCCACAAAGACTTGAGTGAACACAACAAGCTCTTCACTCCGATGAAAGAGGCTTTGGATCGCTTCTTGGGTGCATGTTCGTCTCTGCCATGGAAAGTTTCTAATTTCGAGAGCTTTCTTCGCGAATGTGAGGGACACATCTCTAAGGAGTTAGCGCCTAAGCTGGCAGACCGTGCTCTACTGCTCCGAATGGAACAGGATTTGTTTTGTCGCGGCAAGATCCCGGCTGAGTACGTTATGATGGCAAATGCGGTCATCGAGCGCCATGGTCACAGCATCTCGCGTGATACCAAGCTTTCCGAGCTCTTCTTCTACGATACCTCTTGGATAGCTGTTGGCGCTGCATGTTACAGAAACGGGAATGAATCAGAGAATACGCCAGCAACAAACCCGGCTCCAAACTATCCTAAAGGCGCAATTCATGAGCCAATGGACGTTGACGATGGATCGTCCAGACCTCGCAAGATCGCCAAAAAGATGGTGGGTACTCTTATTCGTCAACCCTATTCAAAGCATGAGGCAGTCGATGCTTTGCGCAAGATATTCATCTCCTGCTCGTCGCCCGTCTTCTCTGGCGGCCCTTCACAGATGGGCCGTGGATACATATCTGCTGACAAGGTGCGCAAATGTGTCAGATGTCGCTCGGTATCCTTAGTGGCAGATCCATTGGTGTTTGATACGCCCCATGTGATTGCGCTTTGGACGATGGTATTTCAAAGAACATGCATCTGCGGAAGCGCATGGGTTAATTGTATATACACTTAGACATACATGGAGACTCATATTTTGTTCGAATTATGCATTGAAGTAAATTATGGAAGCGATTATTTAGATACGGCTTCTTCAAAAATGTGAATAGATCCTCTTATCTAACAGTTTCTAACCAGAGGCACCAGCAACAGTAGCCCCAACTGGTATGGTTGCAGCAGCAGCCTTTCTTTTCTTCATGACCTTGGATGCGTACATCATCACGAAGGGCATGCAGAGATTGCTGACCACACTCCATGCCACGAGGATTCCGATGTATCTACCCATGTCACCCTTCCACGAGTTAAAATAGGCAATGTTCATGAGATGGTACGAATTGAACACCGGCATGGCGTAACCATAACGGTAGAAAGTAGGGCACAATGGAATTGGCGAGATTGTGGGGGCCAAGTTGGTCACTGCTACGAACAAGATCACCAAACCGATACAAGCAGGCTTGAAGATGAAACAAACGAGCACCAACGCCTCCATGATCGACCCAATCGACGACATGGTCAAGAAGGCAAACATCCAAATGACAAGGAAGCCCAGGTATCCGAAAGTGGCAGTGAAATTCATTTGGAAGGCAGTGTTGAGGACAATGTAAGCCAAACTCAAAAGGAAGTAAGCGCCCTGAGCCAAAAACATTCTCACCGCCACAAATCTTGCGGGAGTGAGCTTCGAAGCCAACTCAAGTTGCACAGGGTATGTGAACACAAACTGGAAGAAGGTGAACACACAGAGGTAAATGAGACCAATCTGCAAAGGGGCTTGGTACACAGCCTTCTTCACAGGAAGGTTGTCTACAAGTTTGAAGCTAGGAAGCGATGTGAAGAGCGAGGGAGCATTGTTCATGACCTGTGAAATCTGCGTCGAGTTCAACACCGTGAACCAAAACTGATTCCACTTCACCGTACGCATGATCTCACCGAACTGCAACGCAATCAGCTGCGTCACGGGAATCACGTAGTTGGCCACCTTGTTGTAGTCACTACCAGTTTCGTAGTACACAGCCAAGAGCTCTCTGGAGGGACTAAAGGAGCTGTTGGCAGTCGCGAGCATCCGGTACATGATTGCGGTAGCATTGTTTCTGACAAAATAAGCAGCACTGTACTTCTGCACGTACACTTGATGTTGCGCATATTGCTCCAACGTCATGTTAGCGGCGCTGGCCATCTGCACGGACTCGGTATAGTTCAACACCTTGAACGTTCCGTACGGAGCCAACTTCGGGCTCGAGAAAAACTTCGTGACTACAGTTCCAAGCACCGGAGGAAGCTTCTCCACCTCTCCGTCACCATCTACCACCAAATAATGGAGGTTCTTCAAGCGGCCCGCGCGGCCAAAGAAACTACCCCAATAGATACAGAGACAAATGGCAAACCCCAAAATCAAAAACACATAGTTGGTGAGAAGCGTCCGGTAGATCACCGTCCGTGTCTCATGCAAATTGCTACTCCAGAAGCGGTCCTTCTTTGTGGACACCCCTTCGTCTACGGCCAACTTCTCATCCAAACCCTCGACGCCGGGCTCCACGCCTTCCTGAGAGCCCGAGGAAGCCTCGGATTTCGTTGCCACCTGCAGCTCCTCGTCTTCGTCGGCCTCTTCCGGTTCTAGCGTCACACCATACAACTCACCATTGTATCCGAAGTTTTCCAAGCCAGCGACCGCCGAGGTGACGCTGTGGGTACGAGCCCTGGTGCTGGACAAAAGGTTGGATGCAGTCGAGGACACCTTCTGGAGAAACGATTGTCTGTCACCTTGAAGGGCCTGTGGATTTACATCGCTTCCCGTGAACGAAGCCACCTCATGGGAGGCTTCGGAGGAGCTGAGGGAGCTCCGAGGGGCAGCCATGGCTATTCTGCAGTACGGTTGTGAGCACTTGCACGTCTAGATCCGTTAAGGTTCGTAAATGTGCGTAGACGACTCGTAAACGGTGTCGCTAGTTCCCAAATAACGTTCGTAAATTGGGTTAGGTTGGTGCTTGGTGCTAGGTGCGAACTGCGAACTGTACACCACTAAATATGATGGGGCACTATATGCAGTCCCATTATGTCAACTAGTTTCTCCCCGCCTATTCCATGGAAAATAGAATGAAGGCAGCCGCATAGACTAGATGTTTTTCGGCAACAACGTGGCCCGATTAGGCAATGGTTATGGGCCCTTCCACGCACAATTGCCTAATCGGGAAATTCCCTGTGTGTTTATTTTTTTCCGGCCATCGCTTATTTTCACCTCGGCCACGCAATTTTTTTGCGCTCCAATTGGGGACAAATTGTGGGTACACTTCGTTCTTGTCAGTACTGCAGCCAACCGTGCAGCACCCTCTGTGCTTCCATTTTCCCTCACTTTCGGCTAGGTACTTGGGCTGACGTTTGACACCGTGCAAATTGGCGTCGTAATTGCTCGTAAAGTGCTCGTATCTGCTCGTATATAGCTCGTAAGGTGCCCGTATATAGCCGTTAGCCACTTCTATCTGCACTTCCTCCAGCCATGGCCCAAACCCTTCTTCTGCGGGTCAAGAACCGCTTCTCCCACGCTTCCCCAAGCAATGCATCGCCTCTGGCCGAGCCCGTGCCAGAACAGAACCAGCAGCCCATTGACGATACTATTCTGCCCAAAACGGAACCCGTGAGCGGCGCTCGCCCTCCCAAAAGGGAAAAGAAGTTCTCGTCTTTGACTGCCAAAGAATGGTCCGTCATCATGTACAAGCTCTGCCGGCTGTACTTGGTGATATTCTGTATGTGGCTTGGGTTGCTTTCGATCTACTGGGGTTCCGTTTATCGCCGTGAAAAACGTGCCGCCAATTTGAACATGTTGGTGGTCATTGAGGACCAAATCTTCACTCTGCAGAACGGCACCATCATTCCGCCGGTGATCGGCCCGCTGTTTGTGGATCTTCTCTCCGACGGCAACGGCGTGGGTCGGTTTAGCATCTACTACGGCCGCATCTTGGAACACTTTGTTCCGGAGAACACAAGCATCTACGACGCCGTGGTGGACGAGGTGTTCACGGAGAGGTACTGGGCCGCGTTCTACATCAACAAAACCGCGCTGAAGCTTGTGTACGATATGATCGCCGGAAACGATACCCTGGTCAACTATACGATAGCGCTGCAAGACATCATCAGCTGCATCTACGAGCTGGGCCGGCTGTACAGTGCATTGACGCAATACGTCATGAAGAGCCTCAACCGGATCTGCTTGGAGTGGACCGAGACGTATGCGCCTGCGGCGTACGCGCAGTTGCTTCAGTCGGCGTTTACTCCGGACCAGCAGATGCAGATTGTGCAACAGACGAACTCCACCGAGGCGCCGTCCGCGCTCACCTGGTTCCCTAGTATCAATAAAATAGACTTGCGTCCTCCGAGCTCGAGTGCAGTGTTGGGTCCCTCGGAGTTGGGACTTGTGTACGCGCAACTCTTCTCGTTCCATCAGTTCAACTTTGCGGCCGACCTTCATGCGCTGTTGATCAACGAGCTCCGGTTCGTGGACTTGTTGTTGTATCGCTTTGCCTTCTCGCAGCTCAACTTCCTCATGTTGTCCTTGGTGTACTCTCTCCTCACCCTTGCCTTCAAGGTCTCTGTCACCGAGGCCTACGGAAGAGGAGGCTTCATGGTGCTCTGGATGACCATGTACTTGTTCTTCTCGGCCACCGGTGGTTCTATGGAGGTCTTGGGTACGTTTGTTCGTTACACAGGAAAGATTTATTTGATCGCGCCGGCAATGATTTTCTTGATCGTCGTCAATATCTCTCCCACATTCGCAGCCATCGAGCTTTCCCCAGGTGTGTATCGCTACGGTAAGGGTCTTCCTATGTACAATACATACGAGGCACTCAAGGTGGTATTCTTCAACACCTGGCGTGGTAACTTGGGCCGCAACTACGGAGTATTGGCTGCCTGGATCGTGTTTAACACACTTCTTTTTACATTCTTGTTGCACTACATTCGGAAACATCCTAGGAACCCATAAGATCATTATTACTTGCTCTACATAGTAAGGTTGGCCACGTCCACTGCAGGGACCACGTTGCGGAGCTTGCGGCCATTTTGCATCTCGTAGAGACACTTTTTAAGGTCTTCTTCCCAGACTCCAAGGGATACACTTCTATTCATAATAATTTCACTCACCAAATCATTTTTTAGACTCCATAATTCAGGATTCACCATCCCCCGATCCACGGGCACAATGTACGTTGATACAATATATGGCATTTCCAGAAGCAAGTACTGGGTCGAGTAGTCGTAGAGCGAGAGCTGCTTGAGCACCACAAATAATCGATCTTGTGGCAAGTTGCGTAAAGTCTCTGTGGTCAAGATTTTTTGCGTCATGAGTTCAAAAAACGTCTCATCATCAATAAGATGAACAAGACAAGCAAAGAGAATGTCATTGCTGCTGATGAGACTCTTATTCGCGAAGTTTTCGTCGAAATAGGCCTTGGGATGATCTATTAACGAAAGAGGACATCTGACAAATAATTCAGGACCGAGTACCGCGGGATTTCTCTCCACAAAGCTTTTGCAGACCTCGAAGGCCTCTTCAGGACCATTAGCAAGAGCAGCAATTAAGTCCATCATCGACATACGGTAGATGATGTCGAACTCGGGCAGCATGTATATCGGTTCGTAGATTTGAAATAAAATCGACACCAATCCATGCAACCAAGAGAAAGGAACTTTGGAAAGGGAAGAGCAGCAGAGCTGAGTTGCTGCTACAATTTGCTCTTCCTGAGTCCGTTCGTCTGCATCTACAATTGGCTGCCAATTGATTTCGAACAGGCTCTGAAGCCAATCTGGCCGCAATTCAAGACCCGCGAGAACTTCTAGAAGGGCGCAATAGTATTCAAATTGCACGCTATTATTGAGAACTTGTAGATTCTTCATCTCCCATTCTTCTGGGCGTGCTTCTCTAGGATACACGGCACAAAACCTACTGACAAAAGAGCACACTTGAGAGCGCCAAGCCGCATTCTCCGTATCCCCAAGAAGTTTGCTAACTAAAAACGGAATCACGGCATGTCTATCCACGAACTCAATGGCACTTGCATCGGCGGCGCGGAGACACCTGGCTTCAAGCACGTTGACCACAAACAACAGCCGCTCACTCCGCAAAAACGCCAAAATGTGCTCCTCGGAGAAAAACTTATGGGTTTCAGCAAAAGAAATATACGATACCACCGTCTGAAGCGTCTCGAAGCACGCCGCATTGGCCAGGTTAGAAAGAGAGATGGCGACAAGCAATTGAAGCACCGCCAACGTCTGTTCGGACGCTCCCGAGTCCGCGGTCTGGACCCGGAACTCTAACTCGTACTTCTGGAGTAGTTTTGTGTCTAAATCATCCTTTTGGGTATAGAATTGTTCGAGATTATGAAGCACTCTATCGCCAGTTTCTGAAGAGAGTAAAGAAGGCATTGAGGAGGCGAAATTTTGACAGCCAGATATTTTCTTACAGTGCTACAGCTATATAAGATATTCAGTTCAGTAGGGCCAGCTCTGATGGCGGAATTAACAACGTACCAGTTTTGTGTAGTAGTAAGTGCTTAGCAACAGTACACATGAACCCTGTACTGTGGGGATACCAGTTCCAACGACTAAAATAAACACAAAAGAGAGAGCTGGATCATCCACGTGCGGCGAGATCAATTCAGAATCCTAGTCGAGGAAAAAAGAAATCTCGGTTCCTGGCTGTTCCTGAATCTCTACTGCACTTCGGGCAAGTTGGCCGATCCGCCTATGGAAGAATTCCAGCTTCTGGCATTGAAACTGGAGATCTCAACGAATATTCCGGGCTTGACAACACTGGATCTGCTCCTGTCAGCCCATGTCCTGCAATTCGATTTTGACTTTGTGTCTGGAACGGGTCTTTGTTGGTATTTGCAACTAAAGCCACGCTAGGAACAAAACGAAATGCTTCTAACCTGCACCAAACACGGAACCATTCCATGGCAACAAACGGGCAACTCTAAACCTGCCGTACGGGTAACGAAATTGGCTATTTGTGTGTGTGTGCGCAAGTGGGCCTAATATACGAGGCTCATAACGGTGAAGAGGAACTCTACCTGGTGCATCTGTTTGGGCAATTGCTGCTATGGTCGAGAGCCAAATACACCTAAGAGAGACAGAATCAGAAAAGCCAAACTCGTTGAATAGACCAAACCACATCAAATTCCCTATTTTGCGCGGAATATCTAAAAGAATCATGGAATACCGATTAGCCCCCATGCATAGAATTGCGAACCTTATCTGCCATTCCAAAACCTTATATCATCGCCCACATGCACCACACGCATCTCGGTCCTGCAGACATCTCCAGTTCCTCGATGATGACATTTCCAGCCACTAACTACTCTGTCAGCCGTGACAGCGCTGTGTATCGCCGGCAGTTTTTCTTGATAACACCCACATTTCTTTCCCTCGTTTCGCTTGCCCCAACAAGCTTTTCTATATTTCATTTAGCCCCGTATTGACGTAGTTACCGTGCATTATGGCACAAGTCGAAAAGGCAGCCAAACCCGGCGATTTGGCCGTGGTGACTGTCGAGATCGGCATCCAGCAGATGGACGAGCTGCCCTCGTCGCCAGAAACCGCCGTGGATCTGGAACTGTACGCCGCTGTGACCAACAAGGCCGAAGGTGCAGTTGGCGAGACTCAAAGACGTGAATCTGATCACAAAACCGGAGAAGATGCAGCCAAGCCCGTTGCAGATGCCTCTGCGCTGAAAAAGAGTTCGAAAGATAAGTCGCCCAAGGCCAAACGGGTGAAAAGTAACGGTGATCGGACCATCACCATCAGCGATACACAAATGGAGGAGTATCGTGGAATCGCACTTCGTTTGTACAACGAAGAGTTTTTGTCCATCAATGCCGAGGAGTATACGCAGTTTTTAGCCTCGCAAGATCAAGAGAGCGTGGTGATCTGTGAGCTATACATGGACTTGTTCCAGTGGGACAAAGACTTGTTGAGATCCACACGTATGTTGTGTCTGAAGCTTCATCTCAAGGGTGAATCACAGGAAATCGACCGTATTCTCTCCGCATTCACTCGTGCGTATCTCAAGAGACATCCAGACAATGTCTTCTGTACTAAAGACTTCGAGAAGATCTATATCGTATTGTACAGTTTGATCTTGCTTAATACCAATTTGCACAATGCAGAGGTCGGCAAACGGTCCAAGATCTCACAGATTGACTATATTGGCAACACTCTCAGTACATTCATCCAGCAAAACCGCAAAACTGCTCCTCTTACTGTGAAACAGAGGATCCAGATTGAGCGGGAACTCCACTCGTATTACGATGCCTTGGCTAAAGAGCAGCTTTTCTTAAAGACGGACGACGTAGCCGCTGCTGCCGATAATAGGATGCTGGCAGCTTCGAAGCGTCTCTCTGTCGCAGATACTGTGTTGTCTGGTGTGTCTCACTTTGATTCTGAGCTTGACTCACGCCAATCCCCACATGGCGCCGACGCAGGCAAAACTTCTGCCGCTGCACTCAATGGCAATGCTTTTGCCTCCGATTCAAGTAGATACGGTGTTGCTGCCACTCCTCTGCAACCTTTCCATGATAGACGTCCCTACTCCCAAATGCCACATACGCCCGTGAACCCCGGGGCCAACTTGAGCTCTGCCAACGTGAGCCATCGTGCAAGCCCCCAAACTGGATTTGGTTTCACTCGTGCCCTTGCATCTGAAGTTCCAGCGCATCGCGCTTCTGCAGCTAGTTCACTTCGAGCCGCTCACAATGACATGAACTTGAACCGGCGCTCATCTCGCGCATCCTTAATGACAAAAGAATCTCATCAATCGCATGACCACACTGAAGACATGTTCTCAATGGTTTCTTTCGAAGATAATTCAGGCTTCAACTACGACTTCGGCTCGTACAACACCTACGACCAAGATACCTTCGACGTTGAGGACTTCCAGGACCGCGTTGATTTGCAGTTGGAATTGCAAGGCTCCCCATACCTTAAGGAAGGGTTGCTCAAGCTCCGGATTTTGAACAACGATAATTCAGACTTCACTGGAGGTGGCGAAAACGACGCTGCTTCTGCGCTGGAGCTTTCCATCGGCCAGCGCTCGAACATGTTCAGTTTCTTCCGCTCTTTCACCAGCTCTAAGCCCAAACCGGCTGCGCAAGTTTCTCTGGGCTCTCTTTTCCAGAAGCAGACGGAATACTTTGTGGTTGTGTCCAAGGGTGAGCTCCGTCTCTACTCTTTTGACCCTAAGACAGTCAAGAAACAACAGAAAAAGCAACAAAAGTCCAATTTCTTCAGCGGTGTGGAGGAAGAAGTCGGAGACGGAAATTGGTTGAGAAACGCCGCAAACGTCGGAAACTACAACCTTTGCTCCACGGTGGCACGTCTTGAGCGAAACTCAACCACCCCCAACGGTGTCAAGAAACCTATTTGGACACTCATTTTCCCCAGGGTCTCAAAGAAGCCGCAAAAACGATTTGTGTTCGAAGCTGGTACCCACGAAGTTGCAAATGAATTCGTTAACACTTGTAATTTCTGGGCTTCCAAGATTACCGCAGTTCCACCTTTGGAAGAGACCGTATCCTCTATTGAGTACGGATGGACTGACCTTGATTCCCTTCAATACTGCCGTGATGGCTTCAAGAAAACCCGTATTTTGTCGAAATGGGAGCCACTTCCTCGCGGAGTATACTTCAGCAACTATGTTCTTCCTGACCTGGACGCAGAGCCCGGAAAGGAACACGAGGGAATCATGAAGCAGTTCCTTCAGACGCTCAAATACTACAATCACTTGAAGTCTTTGTACATGCAATTCTCACGCCAGAAGGTCATGTTCGTGAAGATGTTCCGCCGGTTTGCTGGATGCTCCAACTATACGCTTGTAGTCAACAACTACGAGCAGAAATCACATGAGTATAAGTCTGAGCTCACGCGCTATAAGAGCTACATTGTCATGCTCGCTTATGGATTGAAGCTTCGTCTCGATTTGGAGGACGAAGACCGTCAAGGTAGCCTAAGTCTCAATGACAATGGCTACGACACCACACAAAAAGAACCAAGCATGAGCAGGCTCTCGCTGTTTGTAACCGCCAAAACTGCACGTCCTGACACTAACATCGGTGGTGACAAGGATGACGACATCAAGACCGTTGTGATTCGAGAAATCAATAAACTTCTCAATACTTCGAGTGAAATGAACCGTCTTTTTGCCAACGATCCCAACTATAAGGCTGAGGTTGTCAGCCACAACGGCGACACCAACAGCATAATGGTCAAGTCGCCTAAGACGTATAGCATCCCCAACTTGACGGACTTCGATTCCAGTCCAATCAAGCAATTGCTCTCGATTGACTCGAAGCCGGAGCACGAAAGAACCATCGCTGACATGACCACCAGCTTTTCCACTGCCACAATCAGAGAGGAAGAGGAGCCCGAGGACAAATAATTTATGGACATGTATTAGTATATATAATTTAATATTTGATTACGAAATTCGGTGTGTAGCCAAGTCGTAAAATAATGAATCCATACATCTTTGGATCTGAAAATTGTTTCAAACGTATCGAAGAATACATTCGTTTCAACTACACCCAAATAAAACCCGCGTTTGGTGGATGATCTCAGTCAATGTGTCGTTTTTTGGCTCTTCTAGTCCAATTCCTGCGAAGAAGTCTGCACCCCAGAGCTTTCGGTGGTTTCTTGAGTAGTTTCTAAATTCGAGGTAGCATGTTTGAAAGCCTTGTCGAAGTTAAATAGGTGGAGCGAGAGATAAGTTACCATGATAGAGAAGCCCAAATTTTTGAAAATCCTTTGTAATAGACACCCTGGGATATTGGGATAGTTCGATTAGTCTTATGCGAAATGTGACATCTTTGTTCTGCCAGATACATGAAATCCTTGCAAAAATTTTATTTTCAAGCACAGATTTGAGTTAAAGAATACATGTATCTTCGGATGTTTCCGTTGCAGTTTGGTGTTGATTGGGGGTTCTCTCGAGAGAACTTTTGGTATAGGATGTAATGTCTTGACACAGAGCATACATCAGTATCAAGAGTACATCGCCATTCTTAGTTTGAGATCTTCTACAGAATAGAGAGACTGTGAAGAATGCTCAACACAGCTACTGATGACAGCATATAGTGGTTCAATCAGATACGATATGCCTGAGTTTCAAAAAGTCGTCTTCGCCCGATAAAGGGGGAGAAAGGAAGCTCTTTTTAATTGAAAGGTTTGGTTTCATTTTTCTGCGTGCTTTTAAAATTAGAAAATCTGCGGCTATGGCAAGTTTATTTCCACAACGAAGGTCATGTGAAAAACTAGAGGGATTTAGCCATTGATTGGCAAAAGTGAAAAAGAAATTGAACTTCGCTACATCAAATTATCCCAACCTCTTTTCTATTATTCTCCTCGCTTCTGTATCAATTTTCATCTCAGGTTTATTAATCCCTGTACCTTTAGCCACTAGCGCCAACGACAAACAACGTTCGAAATACAACTACCAGAAAAGGAAGACTATTAAAAAACCGCCAAATCCCATATTCAAACACTTTTTTTTTTCGTCACCAAGAACCACTTTAAACACCCCAATCCCATCTTCACCTTGGTCACGTGACCCGCTTGGGGATACCAGTATCTCACCCATAGTGAATACCCCAGAAACGCCACTATACTCCAAACACCATGTCGGATCCCAGCTCTATAAACGGTATGTCCAATCAGAGCACTGCTCTGGACGAATTGCAAACAATCCCATCCCATCGATACTAACCTCCCAGGTGGCTGCGCCGTGGCCATGGTCGGCAAAGACTGTATTGCCATTGCCTGCGATCTAAGACTCGGAAACCAATCATTATCGCTTGCCAACAACTTCGAGAAGGTGTTCCCGTTCGGAGATAAGACGTTTTTGGGGTTGACGGGCTTGGCGTCCGATGTTCTTACCCTCAAGGAGGATTTCAGATTGAAACACAATTTGTACAAGTTGCGCGAGGAGCGCGAGATCGAGCCGGAGACGTTGGCCAACTTGGTCAGCTCGTCGTTGTACGAGAGGCGGTTTGGGCCGTACTTTGTTGGCCCCATTGTGGCTGGATTACATAGCAAAACCAACAAGCCGTTCATCTGTGGGTTTGACTTGATTGGGTGCATTGACTTTGCCAAGGACTTCATTGTGAGCGGCACGGCCAGCGATCAGTTGTACGGTATGTGTGAGTCGTTGTACGAGCCCGACTTGGAGCCCGAGGACTTGTTCGAGACCATCAGTCAGGCGTTGTTGAATGCGGTCGATAGAGATGCGCTTTCGGGCTGGGGCGCGGTGGTGTACATTGTGACCAAGGACAAGGTGGTTAAGCGGGTCTTGAGAACACGCCAGGATTGATTCGTGGGGTGTGATATGTGAATAACTAGAATAAAAAGATAACGAGGGAGATGTAGAGGGGTAGTCGAGGGCTTGGGATGGATTTGCAAAGAGCCCTGTTTATGTGTTGATTCTATTCGGACGCTTTATGTGTTTATTTAATTTGGAGGGTTTATGAGAACCTCTCTAATACTGTGGCTATATAGGTCATCAAGGTATGTACAAAGAATGTGATGTCCCAAATCACTGTCTCTTCTGAGACTCCAACTCCACCACCTTCTTCAAATAGTTGTTCTTTCCGTAGATCTCCTCCTCGCCCTTTTTCAAGACATCCTGGAATGCCTTTTGTTTCTCACGGGTGACCCGGATACGGGCCTTGGAGTCTTCCACTCTGGTCACATGGAGACACTTGTTGAGCTCGTCTTTTTCGAAGTTACACACGCCCATGAGTTGTTTCAAGAACGCCTGGTTGTGGCATTGTTCTAAGGCCTCCATGAGTTTCTCACAGGTGTCGAATCTGTTTCTGTCGAGTTGTGGATGCATTTTGAGCTCTAAGATGAAATCAAGAAATTGAAGGTTCCGTATAAGGATGCTCGATTCTGTATAATTTACTCGAGTTACTATTGCTAAAGCTTCTACTAGTAGAGTTTGTGCTAGTTAAAAGCTACACTAGGAGAGTTCGTTCCAAGTTACACTAGTCCGTTGGCTAGTATTATCGGCTACTGGTTTGTGGCTTGTTCAAGTCCGCACTACTTCTAAGACTCTAGGTTGAGTAGTGCTATAATCTACCAGTGTGTTTTAAGACCGGTTTGTTGCTCAAATCAAGTGACCGAGTCAAGATTCTTTTACTAGTAGAAGAACTTCGGCAGATGTTTCCCTAAAAACTGTTGCACAGCAAAGTTCAGGCTTGTTTTTGTGTTTTGTTCTGTCTAGAATAAGCCAGACGAGATTCTCTAATGGTGCAATGACGCAGAGGCAAAAACAGTACGAAATGTGGAAGTACTATTGGACGCAGTATTGCTTTTGATGCAATAGATAAAGACAAGTGGTGGATGTGCTGTTGGTAGAAACAGTGGTAGTACACTTTAGTAATCTTAGGTAGTAGTGGGGAGATGGGTCACCTGATAAGAGTCTGAAAAAAGGACGGAAATCATTACTTGTGCTTTTTGCATTTGGTCGTTTTCTCTTTTGTTACTGTTCCTTCTCTTTTTCTTCTCTTTTTCTGTTCTTTTCTTTTTGTGTTCCTTTTGTGTTCCTTTTGTATTCTTTCTTTGTTCTTTCTGTGTTCTACGGTTGGCTCCTACTGGATCTACATCGCATCTCTAGCTCAGTGTATTGAATATATCGACTTACTTGGAGTCGGCGGTGGCCAAGTTGCTGGATGTTAGTAATTGATTTGGGGCGCTGGAGCAAATGGAATTTGCGAGATAAATGAGTTTACGAGAGAAGAGGTGGAAATATAGACAGTCAAGTGACAATTGAAACAATCCATTCCCAATTTGTGATGCTCCTTCGGCCAGTTTTCTCGATTCTGGTATCTTTCTGATTTCTTTGTGCCATACTACGATTCATGACACCCAAAAGCACCACGCGTGTGATTGACTCTCGATTCAGTGTTTCTCTGACCACACGAT
The DNA here is from genome assembly GCF_035610405.1 of Australozyma saopauloensis. Taxonomy (NCBI): domain Eukaryota; kingdom Fungi; phylum Ascomycota; class Pichiomycetes; order Serinales; family Metschnikowiaceae; genus Australozyma; species Australozyma saopauloensis. The sequence goes on from NC_086132.1 coordinate 409,637, forward strand.
ATCAATCTCTACAATTGCGCCCACTTCTCCTTTTTTTTCTCCTTTCTCGTTTCTCACTTTCCATCTTTCATTTCTCACTTCTCGTATTTCTCGTTTCTCTTTTCTCTCCTCATTTCTCGCTTCGTTTCTTCACTTCTCTTCGGATACATACTTAATCCAAGACTCCAAGTTGAACTCACCGTCCTCCTTGGCAGCTGGAGCAGATTCTTGAGCAGCTGGAGCAGCAGCAGGGGCCTCACCAAGAGCTGGACCCGTACGCCAGACTGGCTTAGGGACTACGAAACCAGTAAGGAACTCGCCAATACCGGGACCGACAGTGATGGCCTGTATGTTAGTCGAATGGATCACGATGATTGGCTGATATGCGTGTGTGTACGTACGGCAAAGTTGAACAAGGGGATGGCAAGATATGGGATCTGGATCATGGTTGAATGGGGGAAGTGGATGGTGGGCGGTGAGAAGGGTGTTATTGGATGGAAGCGGGATGTACGGGTGTGAAGCTAGGAAAAGAATGAATTATATAGTGGTGGCTTAGTAGACGCTTTGATGAATTCTTGAATTTGTTTTCTTAAAATTCAAGTCAGGGTAGAATCTACCATTTTCAGTCTTTTATCAACTGTGACCCTGTGACTTCTGTTTCGATGAAGTCGCTACATGAATGAGTTGGTAGAGTATGGGGAACGTCAGGTGAAATTTTTTTTGGTTCTCTTCTATTCTTTTGTTATTTCTCTTTTTTATTTCTTTTTTTTACTAATACTGCTGCTACATTTGATGCCTGAATGACCTCTTCAGTTACACAGCTATAGGTTTCCAGCCTTGTAAGCTCCGTCATTCGTCTTCGTCTCAAGTCTATTTGCAAATATTTAAGAAAAACACTAAAAAATTAATACCCGTCCTAAGCCCATTCAATACGTTGTATCTGCAGATGTGTTGCCATGTCTTTCAGTAGCTTCACTAGCTCAGTTGGCAGAGCGTCAGTCTCATAATCTGAAGGTCGACAGTTCGAACCTGCCGTGGAGCACTACATTTTTTGTTTTTTTTTGCAGTTTACAAGGAAAACTATTCCATTCTAGTGTGAAATCTAATTTTGAGATCTGTCCGATTGAGTTTAAGTGTACCACTGATACGAGAGTTCGCAACACTTGGGAAGAATAAAAAAATGTGCAATTTTAAAATTTGAGATGTTATAGGAGTGGATTGCTGTTCTCATTTCGGAATTTTCTATTGACGGTAGGTAGCTTCGTCTACCTGAAACAGTATCCAATGAGATCGTCACGAAAGGCTTTTGTAAACTCAAACATTTCTTTTCATCCTCAGGAAGATATCGATACGTTTTATCGATTCGTCTGTTTGGAAGCTGTGGTCGATACAGGTGTTCTGGTGGTCTAAACCCTGTGGCCCAATGGGGCCCATGAAACATGAAGTACTCGTCTCAACTCCTAGTCAATAGATTTCAGTGCAATGAATTATCTTTCAACTTGTTCTTCGATACCCTTCTCAATCGGTGGCGAGAAATTGTGAGATCTCTACTATGTCCCAAGGTGCTTATCAAAGCGCCAAGAGAATATTGAAACAGAGTATGCCAGTGTCGTTTAATTTCAAATCCGAAACTGTGATCGAGACTGTGATCGAGACTTCTTTTGTTTTTGGTCACGATTGAGTAGGACATGGCACTTAACTTAGCCAATTTGAAGTTGGATTAAGCGAAAAAAGCGAAAATAGGTCACTCGGCAAGCGCAAAAAACATCCATCGAGTCGGAAAATATCAATCCCGACCTTTTTCCGTCTTAATCCAGTCCGCACGTCTTCTCTAATACCATGAACTAGACCAGTCTAAGACATACACCCAACTACGAATATCGCAAATACAAGAATAATCTGCGCAATACATACACCATCAGCAAGAAATCAAACAAATAATTAGTGGTTCCTAGTCATTGCCTCCATCTCCTACATTTTTGGTCCGTAGATCTATACGGACCCAGTGGTTATCTGCACTCCGATAACCGAGACCCACCAGCTTTTGTTGTATCCTGCAGGACCATTTTCTCCGTGTAATCTTCCGGAACACCCGAAACGACAAAATCCACGAGGCGAAAAGAAAAAATTAAAGGCGAGTCTGAGTGTCCAACCAACCATCCGTCTAATTCAATAAAAAATATCACTGCATATAGTCTTATCGCCCCCCTAACCGCACTGACACCCCCAACCACTATAGTCCCAAAACGGACGGAATGTTCCTGCAGAATCCCCCCAGTGCTTGCTTTGCCCGCATATATAAAGCCCAGAGCATTTCCTGTTTTCCCCAGATAAGATTTTTCCTCCCTACTACCACTAGGTCCAACAACACGCTACCCACTGTCTAAATTCAATTGCTCTCGTTGCAGTGATCTCGACCCTGTGACCCTTTTTGTTCTTGTACCTCTCGAACATTCGGTCCTTATCTTCAGTGGCAACTTTAGTTAATTCCAATTGTAGTGATCTGAGATCTTAGAAAATGAAACCCTCCTCCGCAATCACCGCCGCCTTGGCCGTGTCTGCCGCCAACGCCCTTTATGTGCCATCGTACGATTCTGTGCAGAAAGTCTTGGGGAGCCAGTATGACTCTGTAGCACAGAGAGTGCAATCGCAGTATGCGTCTGCAGTCGAGATGTTGGACGAGAAAACAGGCGATCTTCTTCTGCGTCTCTCGCTGTTCATGGCCGAGCCATCTGCGCCAATGACCGCCGAGGACCGTAGCGTGTGGCTGGAGATGTTGTTGAAGTTCCCAGCCCAGATCGCACGGATGAATTTCCGCTCCGCCCCTTTGAAGACCACCGCCGAGCCCGCCGTGTTTGATTTCCATGTGTCTGACGACAAGCTCCCTAACCACAAGTTGAGAGTGAAGTCCACTCCAGAAGACTTGGGCATTGATAAGGTGAAGCAATATACTGGTTACTTGGACGTGGAGGATGAAGATAAGCACTTCTTCTACTGGTTTTTCGAGTCCAGAAATGACCCAAAGAAGGACCCCGTCATTTTGTGGTTGAACGGTGGCCCTGGCTGCTCCTCTCTCACTGGCTTGTTCTTTGAGTTGGGCCCCTCTTCGATCGACAAGAACTTGAAGCCTAGCTTCAACCCATACTCTTGGAACAACAACGCTTCCGTGATTTTCTTGGACCAGCCTGTCAACGTCGGCTTCTCCTACTCCTCCCTGTCTGTCACCAACACCGTGGCTGCTGGTAAGGATGTGTACGCCTTCTTGGAATTGTTCTTCAAACAATTCCCCGAGTACAAGGATGTTGACTTCCACATTGCTGGTGAGTCTTATGGAGGACACTACATCCCCGTGTTCGCACTGGAGATCTTGAGCCACGAGGACCGCCTGTTTGACTTGACTTCTGTCATGATCGGAAATGGTTTGACTGATCCTTTGACTCAATACGAATACTACCAACCAATGGCTTGTGGTGAAGGTGGTGAGCCATCTGTTTTGTCCCCCGAAGAGTGTGACAACATGGCTGCCAACATCCCCAAGTGTTTGTCCATGATCGAGTCCTGTTACAACTCTGGCTCTGTATGGTCATGTGTCCCTGCCAGTATCTACTGTAACAACGCACAAATGGGTCCATACCAGAGAACTGGAAGAAACGTTTACGACATCCGTAAGGACTGTGAGGGCTCCAGCTTGTGTTACGAGGAGTTGCAATACATTGATGACTACTTGAACCTTCCAGACGTCAGAAAGAAGCTCGGTGTTGAGGTCGAGGAGTACAAGTCCTGCAACTTCGATGTCAACAGAAACTTCTTGTTTGCAGGTGACTGGATGAAACCATACCACAAGAACGTCGTGGACATGTTGGAGAGCGGCTTGCCAGTCCTCGTTTACGCTGGTGACAAGGACTTCATTTGCAACTGGCTTGGAAACCAAGCTTGGTCTGAGCGCTTGCCATGGTCCGGCCACAAGAAGTTTGCTGACGCCCCTCTCAGAAAATGGAAGGTGGGCAAGAAGGTTGCCGGTGAAGTTAAAAACCACGAAAACTTCACATTCTTGCGTATCTACGATGGTGGCCACATGGTCCCATTTGACCAACCTGAGAACTCGTTGGACATGGTCAACAGATGGATTGCAGGTGACTACGCCTATTAAGATTTTGGCTATTCAAAAGCGCCATAGAAATGAATGGATGAAAATGATAAAGATTACTGTAGATCGAAATGCAGCCCTACTGTCTGAGGGTTAGTAGCTTTGCTTAAGGAAGTTTCTGTATTCTGTGTAGGATAGCCGACACCACAGCTAGATAACCGGGCAGCCATACGGCTTATCAGAGAAATGAAAACATAGATCGGCAAATAGTAATGAGATTTTTGAGCGAGAGAGTCTAATCCTATACCTTCATTTATCCCAACTTGACCAGCAGAATGCAAAACACACAGCACAAAACCAAGGGGCCCATCGAATACAAAAGCAAACTGAACTTTTTATCAGATCTATGCCATCATGCATTCACATTTGTGACGTCCAAAACATAGCAAACCATGCGATGGTATTTGGGTATTGCCTATTTGGGCCTAATCATCAACAACGCAACCAACACAGTGAATTTCGCCTGGAAATCTCCACACAAATAAATCAACACACGTCTCTTTTCTCTTCAACATCTGAATCTCTCCTATTAATTCTCCGCACACGATGGACTGGCGCCTAGCGTGTGTTAGGATGCTTCTATTTGGAAGTAGTACGGGCCAAGGTGTTTTAGCCACGCTTCTATATGTTTGGCACCGGCAAAACGAGCAGTTGGTCTTTTTAATTGCATCTTTTATTGTGGCAATTGGACTGGTTCCGGCATTGGTCTGGAACCCCCGTTGTCTCTGGTGGTGGTATCTGCTACATGTGGTGTCGGTAGCATTTCTTCTAGCGGCCACGATTTACTTTCTCGTGAAGGAAAGCAATGCGTTTAGAGAGTCTCAGGGGTCTTTGAGTCCGATTTACGTGCTGATCGTCGCATTGGCGATGATTTCGCTGTTTTTGGTGGGTTTTTCGTTTCCGACCGTAGTGCAAACGCCGCCAAGAGAGGAAGACACCGAAAAGGCCGAAAACGGCAAGCATTTTGACTCAGAACTGGCTTCGGCAGAATGGAATTCTTCTGCTGCTTGTTCCGAGCAGCTCTCCCTCAACAAGCTGCACCAAGTGACCTCCCCTCCTCTCGGATCGAACCCTCTTAATAATAAAGATTCGGAGCGGACGCTTGTTGGCAAAACCGCACCGCTTGTGCCAAAAAATGACGAGGAATTCGATCTTGCATCGGTCAATTGGCTCGTTCAGGCTTCCATGGCTCCATCTGCGCTTGACGACCATCTAGGAGAAAACTGGATGGCTTCCAGGCAGCACTATACCTTTGGAGGCAGTGAGAGTAGATTGCCGCATGTTTCGGAGCTTTCGAGTGTTCACAGCGGCAGAGGTGCTTCTGGTCTTGGTCGTAGTAATACCACGGGCCAACTCTCAATGAAGAAAGCTCGCAGAGATCGAAGCAACACCTCCGCCGGCAACTTCATCACAAGAGACCAGCTGAATGTTTTGCAGTCTGGCCGCAACCTCCTGACAACGCCATCTGCTCATAGGCATGACCGGTCCCAATCGATCGACCCGGGCTTCCACTTTTTGTCCAAATCTCATCACCAAGCATCCCCCTCCCAATCGACTACACAATATACTGGCCACAATTATGGCCGCGGATCTCAATGCACACTTCCCCGGCTCTCCTTTTCCGAAGCGCCTGTCCAGTCTAAAGTGTTTCACACGCCTGAGCTTGGGTCCACTTCAGACGGTACCATGCCCAACAGCCCTGACGGAAACCATTTTTTTGCAGCTCCTCCACAAACATCCCCCAAAATGCACTCTGCAGGTAGTTCCATGGGAGACATCATGGAAGGTCTTGAAGAGATTCCTCATGGCATGCCTAGATGGAATTTCAGACAGCCCTCGGCGCTGATGCAAAATGTCTCCCTTCAAGAATGGGAAACGAAAAAAAATAGCTGGCTTGCTTGTGAGCATGATATCAAGCCGCTCGTTTTCTATCTGAATACTCATTCGGCGGTAGAAAGTCAGGTCAGTCCTGGTCGCAAGCACCATGACCCAACACTCACAAACGCTACCACAGATGGAATCCTGATGCGCTCATTCAGTGCTCCATCTCTTCATACATATCGTCAAGTTTCGGACAGTAAGTCTAGGTCAGGCTCGCAGGCTCTGGCTTTAGACGACACAATTGTTCTTCCAAATCATGATAGCTATGCTTTATATCGCACACAGACTCCGCCCGCTCTAACGCTGGTGTCGGAGGCTCCATCGGTCAATACATCCCCCATCAGAAAAATCATGAGCTTCATGAAGCGCGACCTGCTTCTGGAAGCCAATGCCTCTTACGGAGGCGGTTCTACAGCCAACACTACCTCAGGACACAAACACTCAGAATCTGTGACAGCATCGATGGTATCTTCCGCGACAGGCAAGTCCAGCCGGTCTGGGCTGCCCCGGAAATCCATCAAAAATCTTTTTACTCGCTCTCATTCGACTGAGCAGCCAATCAGATCCTCGTTTGCATTTGCCATGACTCCACGCATGTCGCCACAAAAAGAACCACAGCCGCTTATATATTCCAAACCAAAGATTCCATTGAACTTCCGTTTTCAAGACTGGGAGACTGATACGTTGGAAAATCTGGATCGCTCCAGAGTGAGCAGTGTTCCTAGTGCAGTGATTGGAGAATATGATCGCGAGAAATGGCGGACATTAAAGGAATTGAAGCAGCGAGACGTTTCATGATTTACTCGTATTCGCATTAATTCGACCTCCCTTTAGGGATTACCCATGCCAAAAGAGACACCCAACTGTCTCTTTGTGCTCATAATTTGATACCAAATAGTAATTGCATTAATTTTTCTTCAGATGTTCTTTCACAGTAGACTTTGCAGAAATCCGATCTTTTCTTTCGTGTACTCACTATTCCAGATGAAATGGTTGTCTAGAATGGGATCTTCAAAGTGAATCATTCAATAATATGAATAAAAACTTTGCATTTGATAGGAGACTTTGATCTGATTCATTGCAAATTTTGGCTTCGATTGCTAGTTTATCCCAATTTCAAAAATTCTATTGTTCAGAATATGCCAATTGACAATATGTTTTATGTAGAGGGACTGGTAGTATAGGGATTGCGCCCAATTAGGATATACTTCCGAAGAGGATCACGACTATTCATCGAGGAATCTAGAAGGACGAGTATATTTGAGAGTAACTTTAGATTAGACTTTCAATCGGTTAGCGTCGTATTCCAATTCAAAAAACGATATAGAATTTTTGCATTCCCCTGTCATTGCTTGTGTTGATTTGGTGTTACTTGGTTCTCACAGAGATCACAAGTTACCACACAAATTTGAAACCACTGGCAAAAATCATAAACTTCTCCGAATTCAAATTTAATAGTAAGGTATAGATTTTTCACTTCGCTTTTTTTGTTTTATGATCAAATTCATTCAAGTCCCTCTGTTCCCTGGCAACCGTGTCTTTGTGATTGGTTCAGCTTGTTTAGATTCTCATCAGGAAAAGAGAACACACAATGTACTACAACTTCACAATGCTTAAATCAATTCAAACAAAATGATAGCAGATATTCCAATCATGAATTTCCAAGTCCCAACACTACTCTATCTCAACACAGTTCTCATATGTAAATGACCGAAACACTACTAAATTTGAGCAAACTTCAATCTTATACAAAAAAGCTACATGAAAATCACAGAACAAAAAACAAAACGGAACGAGAATTAGACAACTACTCCAATTTGAACGCTCCACTGAACCATTGGAGGTACGGGTGTTTCACCTCATCGACCTCATCTCACATCTCACATCTGAACTTAATACCCCATACATTCAACACCCACAGAATGGACGAAGACGACATTTTCGCCGTTTTCTCGGAAACGCCCGCGGTGCCCGAGAAAATTGCCGTTGAAAAGCCCGCTGAGGAGTCTGTGGTGCCCAATTTGGACCAGAAATCGACCGAAAATGGACAAAAGAGACCCATGGAAGATGATTCTGCACCAACCAAGAAGCAGGATACCACGAAACCTTCCAAAAAGAAGAACCCTATTGTCAAAGATGCCTTGGAAATCGAGGCTCTGCGTGAGGTCGCAGCTTCTGCCGGATTATTGGCTTCAGCACCTCAGGAATCAGGATTGAAGTTGAAGCATCAAGTGAGACACCAGGTTGCCATTCCTCCTGACTATCCGTACATTCCTATTGGTGAGCACAAGCGTGAAAATGAGGCCAGAACATACCCTTTCACATTGGATCCGTTCCAGGACACAGCCATCTCTTGTATAGACAGAAACGAATCTGTGCTAGTCTCGGCACACACCTCCGCTGGTAAGACAGTGGTGGCCGAATATGCTATTGCCCAATCACTTGGCCACAAGCAGAGAGTTATCTATACGTCGCCCATCAAGGCATTGAGTAATCAGAAATACAGAGAGCTTTTGGCCGAGTTTGGAGATGTGGGTCTCATGACTGGAGATGTTACCATCAACCCGGACGCCGGCTGTTTGGTTATGACCACTGAGATTTTGAGAAGTATGCTTTATCGTGGTTCCGAGATCATGCGTGAGGTTGCCTGGGTCATTTTCGATGAGGTCCATTACATGAGAGACAAATCCAGAGGTGTGGTGTGGGAAGAGACCATCATTTTACTCCCTGACAAGGTGCATCACGTCTTCTTGTCTGCTACTATCCCCAACGCCATGGAATTTGCTGAGTGGATCGTCAAGACCCATAATCAGCCATGTCACGTCGTGTATACCGATTTCCGTCCAACGCCTTTGCAGCACTATCTTTTCCCTGCTGCTGGTGATGGTATCCATTTGGTTGTTGACGAGAAGGGAACCTTCCGTGAAGAGAACTTCCAAAAGGCCATGGCTTCTATCTCAAATAACATGGGTGATGACCCTTCTGCTCTTGAGTCCAGAGGCAAGAAGGGACAAACGTTCAAGGGTGGAAACACCGACAGCAAGAGCGACATCTACAAAATTGTCAAAATGATTTATCAAAAGAGATACAATCCTGTGATTGTTTTCTCCTTCTCTAAGAGAGACTGCGAGTCTTTAGCATTGAAAATGTCCAAACTCGATTTCAACAACGACGAAGAACGTGCTTCGCTCACCAAAATTTTCGACAATGCCATCAGTTTGCTTCCGGACGCAGACAAGGAGCTTCCTCAAATCAAGAACATTTTACCATTGTTGCGTAGAGGTATTGGTATCCATCACTCGGGTCTCTTGCCAATCTTGAAGGAGATTATCGAGATTTTGTTCCAAGAAGGCTTCCTTAAGGTCTTGTTTGCTACTGAAACCTTCTCCATTGGTCTCAATATGCCTGCAAAGACTGTTGTCTTCACTTCTGTGCGTAAATGGGACGGAAAAGGGTTCCGTTGGGTCTCTGGTGGTGAGTACATTCAAATGTCTGGAAGAGCTGGAAGAAGAGGCTTGGATGACAGAGGTATTGTGATCATGATGATCGATGAAAAAATGGAACCCCAAGTTGCTAAGGGTATGGTCAAGGGTCAAGCTGATAGATTGGACTCGGCATTCCACTTGGGCTACAATATGCTTTTGAACTTGATGCGCGTGGAAGGTATCTCCCCAGAATTCATGCTTGAGAGCTCATTCTATCAATTCCAAAATGCTGCCTCTGTGCCGCTCTTGGAACAGGAGCTTGCCGCTTTGAACGAAAAATACAAGGCTGCATCTTTTGATGACGAATATCTCATCAAGGAGTACTATGATCTCAAACAACAATTGCAGAACTATCAGAAAGACTTGAGACACATCATCACACACCCGGGTCATATCCTACCCTTTTTACAACCGGGAAGAGTTGTTGAGGTCCAAATCGGAGATCATTACTATGGCTGGGGTATGGTAGCCTCATTCACCAAACGTACAAACAAGCGTCATACCTCCCAGACATTCACCGACCACGAGTCATACATTGTGAGTGTGTTTGTTCACACGATCTTCGTTGACTCGCCAGTGGCTTTGATCAAACCATTCAATCCTGAATTCCCAGAGGGAATCCGCCCATGCATCGGTGAGGAGAAATCCCGTGCCGAGTTCATCCCAATAACCTTGGACTCTATCAAGTCTATCTCTAGCGTTCGTTTGAAGGTTCCAGAGGACTTGAAGAGCTCTGCCTCCAAGCGGAACCTCGTTCGCACGCTTAGGGATTTGCCTAAGAAGTTGCCCGATGGAATTCCACTCATGAACCCAGTAGAAAGCATGAAGATTGAAGACCCCGAATTCAAGGTTCTTTTGCGCAAAATCGACGTGTTGGAAAGTAAGCTTTCCACCAACATCTTACATGGCTCCGACAGGATCGAGAAGCTTTACGAGGAATTCTCCCAGAAAATGGACATCGACAGACAGATCAAGGAGAAAAAGGAGAGCATCTTACAGGCACAGGCGGTCATCCAGCTCGACGACTTGAGACACCGCAAGCGTGTTCTTCGTAAGCTAGGATTCACCACAGAAAATGACATCATTGAGTTGAAGGGCCGTGTTGCGTGTGAGATCTCCACAGGAGACGAGCTTTTGCTTACAGAGCTTATTTTCAACGGTACTTTCAACGAGCTCACGCCTGAGCAGTGTGCAGCTCTTCTCTCCTGCTTCGTTTTCCAAGAGAGGGCTAAAGAGGTGCCTAGACTCAAGCCAGAGCTCCAGGAGCCATTGAAGGAGATGCAAGATATGGCCACCAAGCTTGCGAAGACATACAAGCAGTGCAAGATCGAGATTGTTGAGAAGGACTACGTGGAGGAGTTCCGCCCCGAGCTTATGGAGGTTACCTATGCTTGGTGTAAGGGCGCTTCTTTCACCCAGATCTGTAAGATGACTGATGTGTACGAGGGATCCCTTATTCGTATGTTCAAGCGTTTGGAGGAGATGATCAGACAGATGGTTCTGGCCGCTAAAACGATCGGAAACCAGGAGCTTGAGGATAAGATGGAGAAGGCTGCCGAGTTGGTTCACAGAGACATTGTGTCTGCTGGCTCGTTATACTTGTAAAATAGAAATATAGAGCGGTAATGAAGGATATGTGACGTCAAACAGAAAAATTTTGTAGAATAGCCACAACGAGCTTGGAAATATTCCTGAAGCATCATCGATTTGTCATACAGACTTTAGGAGTGATTTAGAAGTTTCACCGATTGACTACACAAAGTTTAGGGTAAGCGCCAAGACCAGATTACGTCCAAAAAATTCGCTCAAAAAGAGTCATTAAAAAATGAGCCAAAACAAGTTTTCTAATAACCAGTAGAACATTATCTAGAAAAAAATAAATGATCATTGTTGGAATCACTTCTCACATCGCCCCTTTGCCATCTGCAGAACCAATAGATAACACTCTCTCCACAATTCAGGAAAGAACAACCACTATACTACGCCTTTATCTCTGGAGAACATAAATATCTCCAAATTCGCTTTTCTCGCACAGAAAAAACATTTTCTTGCAATCCTGATTCTTTTGCGGTCCTATTGAGACGATTCGGCTGTGTACGAATTCTAAGAATAGCAAGTCACTAAATCAGTCCTCTTAGAGCAGACCACAGGCAAAAGAGACGTCTTCCATACTTTACCAGGGGCAATTGTTCTTCTGAATTGACGAAAATTGTTTTGGGATTCAAGAACCACAGTATTTCAGAAGAAGATTAAGTAGTGAACAAGAATCAACCTAGTCGCAATGTCTGTGCTGCACAGCGAAACACAACTTCTTTATGTCAAATCGAAGGCATATCTCCATCCAACGTCGTCCAAGAAGGACAACGTGGCCGGGTTTCTCTCCTTGAGCAGACCAGGTTCGTCCAAAAGTAGCAAGGACATTCTATTGAGTTTCACGCCCGAGTCCATGCTCTCGGGCGCAGAGTTAGATGTGTATAATAGTGTAGATTTGCGCGCTGACCTCTTGCAGAATTTGAGCGGCCTTCTGTTGAATGATAAGGCTAAATCAGGCAATCAGGGTAAGAAGAAAGATGTTGTGTCGAAGCCCCCGGTGCTGGTGACCACGTCGTATGCTTTCTCGATCCCTTTGCTGTACGTTTACCTGCTTCTGATCCGCAAGCCCTCGCTCGGATGGTGGTTTGGCTCTGTCATCATCCATCCCAAATCCGAGGAGAACCTTCCAGTAGTATTCTTCCACGATGACGAGTCTCCCCTGACCATCAGCCGCCAAAAAGTGAAGAACCAGAGCTTCGACCCGTTCGGTGAAGACGGAACTATGTACTGGGGTGGCCAGGACTTTCTCAGTGCATTGTCAGCGCTCATCACCATGGAAAGACTGAATGTCGAGCCCTCCGTGTATCTCGTCGACCCGATTTCTGCAGATTTAGTTAACTTCCTGCCTTATGGCGGAGGCGGGCCTCCAAAGAAGGGCAGAGCAGGCTCTGCCTCCTCGGGTTCTGCTCCGAAAGCAGAGCCTTTCAAGCTACCCGATGTCAATAAGATGTTTGCGTCTGCCAAGTGGAAGGTGTTAGAAACGGTGGCTACATTTACTCTGCGCACGAAGAGTCTGGTGAAAGATATTGTAGACGAGCACGTGCCGCAGTCTGTCGTCAGACTGATTTTGACAAAGCCAGAGGTGCAGAAGGTCAGCAATGACTTCGAGAGTGCTCGTGTGTACTTGGCTAAGTGGGCTGCGCAGGTGAAGGAGGAGGCCGAACAGCTGGAACGAAAGTTCATGATGGAAGATGCTGTTTACGCACGCATCAATGAGCAGCTAGGGAACGACAAACAGCTCTTGACTCCACAAGAGATTAGCAACGCATCTCGTAGGAAGCCTGTCAATTTGGTGGAATGGAAAGGTTTCTTTGATGACCAGGGTCACCTTGTCATGACTCCAGATGAAGTCAAGAACCGCATCTTCCATGGAGGTCTTGCGCAAGATGCTAGAAAAGAAGCCTGGCCCTTTTTACTTGGAGTGTATGCCTGGAACTCAAATACAGCCGAACGCGAGATTACAAAGAAGAGTCTACAATCGAGCTACTGTGATTTCAAGCGCAGGTGGGCCGACAATGATGAAAGGCGGACAGAGGAATTCTGGAAGGATCAGAAAGTTCGAATTGAGAAGGATGTTCACCGCAATGACAGGAACATCGATATATACAAAAGCGACAAGACCAAAAAAGGCAGCAAGGGTGACACGAGCAGAAAGTCGCTGGTTCTGAGCAACAACTTAGAGCGTGTTTCATCTCCTGAGACACCCGACGAGGACGATGATAACTGGAATCTTGCTCGTATTGATAACGTTCATTTATTCCGCCTCAGAGAGATTCTTTTGACTTACAATGAGTATAACGTCAACTTGGGCTATATTCAGGGCATGACAGATCTCCTTTCGCCAATTTATGCTGTTTTCCAAGATGAGGTCATGTCCTTTTGGGCATTTGCTGGATTCATGGAGAGAATGGAGCGGAATTTTGTTCGGGATCAAAGTGGAATGAAGCGCCAAATGCAAGTGTTGAACGAACTACTTCAGTTCATGTTTCCCGACTTGTATAAACATTTGGCGAAATGTGAGTCTACAGACTTGTTCTTCTTTTTCAGAATGCTCTTGGTGTGGTATAAGCGGGAGTTCAAATGGGATGATGTCAACACGCTTTGGGAAGTTTTCTGGACAGACTACTACTCTAGCCAGTATCATCTCTTTTTTGCCCTTGCAATCTTGAGCTCGCAAGAAAGCGCCATCAAGGGATATCTTAATCGATTTGACGAGGTGCTCAAGTACATGAACGAGCTACTGGGCACGATGAAACTCCATGACTTGTTGGTCAGAGCTGAGCTTATTTTCCTCCGTTTCCGTCGGATGGTTGACCTCATTGATCGTGAGAACACCCTTAAGAGAGAGCAAGGCGAATTGTACGAGGTTCAGATTCATCCAGATCTTCGTGAATTATTGCTGAGAAAGATGATTATTCAGAAGGAAGAGGAACGTCCCGAAGGTGTTGGTGGAGGTTAAAATCGACATCCAAGTATATCAGATCACACGACCTCATGTCAAGCAGAAGCGTCCGACGTTTGTTCGATTTGATGGCTGCAAATTGTTATCAGGCAGACGACCTTCCTGCAGCGGCCTTCCTGCAGTATCCCACGTTCTCAAATTACCCTATTCGTTGTATTGCACGCATAACCACCAGGGACACGACACGTGGAGTGTTCAGCGAAGAAAATTTCTCGTTTCTTAAAACATATATTAATTCAAGAAATCCCATTTTTTGTTAATCACTCAAGTATCACATAGTTTACCGCCACCCGCGCTCATCAAGATTGTTTCATATCCACATTCGGGTCTGCAGATAGATAGGATATACTGCAGATAGACGTGATAAACGGTCCTAACGTCTTCTACTCATTAATCCTTAATTGAATCTGAAACAACTCGATACTAGCTAAGCAGAAATGGTTTCGAAACAGAGACAACAGCTACTGCTGTCACCAGATGGTGTTGGAAGTACTGCAGACAAGAAGAGCCTCATTCTTATCGCTCTAAAACGCATTTTGGTGGTTTGTTGCACTTTTGCAGCCAGTGGTTTAATGGCATATTTTCTTTGTGTCTACTTGCCACAAAGATATCTACCCCAAACACATAAGCTCGTTGGTATCAAAAAGGTGGAGGATGCTGGAGTGGAATTACGTCCTGTGGAGGCGAAAGAGGTCCGTGCTTGGGGTCTTTCTACCAAAGATGCTGAGATTGAAGACTACGAGGAGCTGAAAGAGGAACAAGAAGGAAATTTGATTGCAAAATTCTTTAAAAGTCCTCAATTTAAAGTACAGTCGGTTTTTCTGGCCGCCAACACCTATAAGGATAGACATATTTTGATTGGTGATATCCATGGCCAAAAGAAGGAACTTCAGGCGCTTCTTAGAAAAGTCAAGTATAACAAAAAACGCGACCATCTCCTTGTGTTGGGTGACTTTATCTCGAAGGGTCCCGACTCCTTGGGTGTCGTTGATGAGCTTATCGACTTGGGCGCCAAATGTATAATGGGCAACCACGAGTACTATGTTCTTCAATACTACGCAAAGTATCATGGCTTGGATGATCCTCATTTTGTCAAGGATGGGAAGAAGAGACCTCATAACGCCTTCGCTGATGGCTACGAGCAAGATCCCGAGTTCCAGTTGGCCCGCAAACTACAACCCCAGCAAGTGGAGTTCATCAACAATTGTCCTGTGATGTACAGCTTTGGCAAGGTGCCAGTGCACTCCAAGAAGACCATTGGAAGTCGAAAGACCGGAAATGGTGTAGCCGTGCATGCTGGGCTCAGATGGGACTCGACTCGTGATCTCAACGACCAGGATCCTTTAGAATGTCTCCAGATGCGCTCTTACATTGGACCTCATTATAACGAGACTACCGATGACCCCTCTGAAGAGGGCGCAGTGTCGTGGTCCAAGATTTGGAACGAGAAACATGAAGATAGCCTGCGGAAGGATGAGTATGTTGTGTACTATGGACATGATGCTCGGAGAGGTTTGAAGTTGAAGCCATGGTCCAAGGGTCTTGATGCCGGGTGTGTCAAGGGTGACGACTTGGCGGCTATTGTGATCTGGAAGGAGAAGACAGCCAAGGGTCCACTCTATAAGGAGCAGGTGGTTAAGGTGCCATGTGGATCGTGTTAATTGGGCGTTTGATTTGGAGTTTTGTAAGTGATATATATTCAATGACTTTATGGTGGCTATTTTGATGTTTGTGAGTTTGTAGAGGTGGATTATACTACTAAGACTAGATCTATGACATTGACGATAGAATATTTTAAATTTCGGCTTCGAACAAATAGGAATGCAACAGATAATTGAGATGTTCTCTACAACCTCTCCCTTGTTTTTTTTACAGTTCACTTGTATGTCAACCAACCCACGGAACTTGAACGAACTCGCTAGAAATCGGCCATTTAAACAAATCTTTCCTTATCAAGACCAATTTCATAATACAACATTCTCTACGACTCCAATTCTGCTTCTTCCATGTCTATAATTCTCATCCGAAGAGGGTGTCCAAAACCCATGGTTCAGCCACCATTCCACACTGCAAGAAAATACATTCAGCGTTTTGAAGATCCCTTTCAAATTCTCTACAAGTTCCAGAATGAATTCTTTCCACATTGTATCTCCGTATCCCCATCCATATACCGCCGAATGACCGATAACCCACGCAAACAAACACGAAAACAACATCAAAAAAAAAAAAAAAAACATCTCAAAATTCTCCATCTCTCAATACCCTATACCCTTCCCCTCAACGCCATCCCCCAATTTTCCCTTTCTCTTCTCCATCTCTCCCTCTCCCAATCTTCGCGCCCCAGAAAAACCCGTTCATCCACCACCAAACACAACAACACCCTAACCTCTCATGCCACCCCAACCTCCCTCACCCCCGAGAAACATCCCCCCCGCCATTTTCCGGGACAGCAACAACCACCCACTTGAATTTTTCATAGGCGAAGATGAACCGGACTTCAACTACTACGCCAATCAGATTCTTGCCCACGGTGGTGTGGTGCACTCAAACACAGAAGTGTTGGTGCATCTCCCCGACATCATCCACCTAAGCACGAGAAACTGGCCGCGCAGAATGACGGTGGCATTCAGTTACATTGATGATGCGATCAAAACCGGAGTGGTGCCTCGCATTCCCAACCACCCGCAAGGGTTCGCGGAACATCGCGAAAATGAAGGGAAAAAAAGAGAATTGGAAATGGCCGATTTTCTGGGCGACAAGAGGAAACGGTCCGGCAATACGGGCAAAACCACCACCAAGTTCACTCCCGAACAGGACCACTTCATCTTGGAGGAGGTGCGCATGAAACCACGCCACAGAACACTGCATTTATTTTTCGAGAAGTTGGCTCGCAACCTGGAGATTCTACGCGGCCACACTGGCAACTCCGTAAGAAGCCGCTACCGGCTGCAGCTCGAAAACAAGTTGGGGTATGTCTACAAGACTGATACGGATGATAACCTCATCCTTGATGAGACGAGACTGCGCATCGCCATCCCCGTAGAGGCGTCCCAAACCATGAAGAGGAAGTACACCGCCGAGGATGACTACAACTTGTGCTGCGCGATCGTTGATCTTGTTCGAGAGAACAAAACGCTGGTGACGTTCGACACCGCGGCCAAGACCGACGAAGAGTTGTTGGAGAGACACAAGTATCCGATGAACGAGGAGAAGTTTCTGGTGCTGATATCGTTTTTCGATAGGTTTGCCCTGCAAAACCCTCAGCACTCCCTGAGCAGTTGGCGTGACCGCTACCGGAAGTTCGCCCGCCCGTTTGGCGTGCAGAAGTACATCGAGAAGTACAAGTTCGAGCTCAACTCGAAGGACGGCCCGCTGCCGATGAAGAACATGACCAGACGTCCGAACAAGATGAGCGCTTCTTCCAACGAGGACAGGCTTTCGCGCGACATCAAGAAGGTGCTGCGCTCCCGGGCCAAACCATCCTTCAACTCTTCCCAGCATCACGAGTCCATGCACATGGATCCACATATGGGCGTTATGTCCGCGCCCATGGATGATAGTGCAGCAGCAGCAGTGGCGGTTGCAAATATGGCTGTGGCCAGCATGAATGACAAGAGCACCATGCTGATCGATCCCAACATCCACGAGGTGCTCCGCGAAGCCAACGCCGAGGCTGGGCTGGTCAATATACACGAAGATATCCGTTTGGATCCATCTTTGACCAATGTCGAACATCACCAACACCCACACCTACATCAACATCTGGACCTAGACCATAGTGCGTTCAATGATATTGCCATAAAGGTTGGCGGCCACAACTCGTCTTCACAGACATATCCTTTCGACTGCAAATTCATGGATTCCAGCGTGAATGAAACTGACCTTTTCACTCATACGTTCACGTCCAGCGACCAGCGTGAGGTGTTGTCTAGCATCAACGAGATTCTCTTGAGCAGTACTGCTGAAGACTTAAACAAGGTCACCCAGCAATTAGAGCAGTTGGGATTTACCTCCAGATACGTCAAGCATATTTTCTGCGTTACTGGCGGTGACGCAGGTCGTTTGCTCGAGTTCTTTCAACACATGTTCCAGGTTCTTGAGGAGAGCGGCTCTCGGGATCTTGATCAGTTATTGTACTTATACGAAAAGGACGGGTTCTGGACTCCCGAGGCCGATGAAGCATTGACGACTGGACACCAGTCTTCTCTCCAATACATGTCGCCTGAAAGCATTAATGCTAGACAAAAATTTCTTGGGTTTGAATAGTTGGGTATTGTTTGGTGTTGCCAGCAGATGTTGACTATGTGTATTTTATTGATTTGTATTTTAACTGAATATTCTTTTATATGATTTTGGTTCATCGACCACATGCCTCAACGCCGATGAGTTTTTTTGATGGACTATACGAGAAATAACACTAGATTTGTTGCGATTGTAGATTCAATTGCTCACTGAACGGACAAAATTAACTTCGAAATGGTGCCCCTTTGTGAGCAATGTCTAAGTGGGTTTTATCACGAAGAGTGATTTCAGAGCATTGATTCACTCCAGGGAATTTGCTATTTTTTATTCTTTTAAAATCATTCTCAGGCTACATTTGCTTGAAGCTACTAATGCCAATTCCAATAATGAGGTCACACGATCATTGGAAAAGCTCCATAAATAATATACTCATGTTGCGCATTTATAATATTCAATGCTTGAAGATTCAAAGTCGTAATGCGACTTTCACGAATCAATTCATGAGAGCTTACCCAAACTTTGATTTTCCATTACGCTTCAATCCACTGCAAGTACTAACAGCAAACTAAAGCAATGAGGTATAGAAAGAAATTGTGGCTGGTCAAATATTAAGAAGAGATGGAAAAGAAACAGAAAAAATTGTTAAGAACAAGAGCAGACCCTATCCCATACATAGAAAGAAACAGGTGAGTGATTCAGTAAACCCCTATTTGAAACACAACACCAGACTTCGCCGAAGACAAAAAAGAACTTTGAAATTGATACTTCGACCCAATTCGTTCTTGCTGAAAACAAATTGGGATCGGTGTTGATTTATTGCCCCTATAGTGAATCTCACAACTTCTGTTCTGGCCAAAGACCCTAACCATACCAAGAATAGAAAAACGATAACAGTTTGAAGGGTTTTGTTTCACTTTACACTTCATCTCTTATTTCTGTGTGCTATTATGGCTTCATTTTCTTTCTTTTTTCTTTGCCGTGGAACATTATGAATTTGATTTGACAAAACTATTCAATACGACCTATAGAAAAATTCATTCGTAACAATTCAACGAAATAATTCCACTCAGTTTATTTTGCTATTTCGGGGATTGCCAAGTATAGAGAATTTAAGGTTTGTTTACCTGGCTGCAAATTACCCCTTCCTAATGTTGACAAACACGGTGGTCTCATAACCAACACTGGGTGCAGTCCATGCGTCAAGGCACCACATTGAAGGGCATCTCCGAAAAGGAGAACCTCTAGCAAGATGGAATTTACAAACGGTTGGAATTAGACTTAGTGAAAGTTCAAATAGATTGTAGAGAAATAGGTATACAAAGCTTGAAAGAAAAGAATCAGTGCCAACTTTTGGTCGAATCAGCTCGAAGAAAGGTGTATCGCAGAAACACTTAGTTACCGTAGATACCCCAGTACTTCTCAGCACCGAAGGTGTAGGCGTTGTCGCTCTTCCACAAGTCGTCGAAGGCGTTGAACAAAATGGTAGCGTCACCACACTTGCTCTTGATAGAGGCAATGGCAGCTTGTTGTTGTTGGACACCAGGGACACATTGACCGTTGGCGTTACCTCTGTTAGGCCAGCCAGACTCGGTGATGACAACCTTCTTACCACCACAAGCAGAGGAGACTCTTTGGAGTTGTTGCAAGACCCAGTCACCGGCGTTCTCGGCGACAACGTGGCCATCGAAGAAAGCGTGGGCGTTGACGGCAATGTAGTCGGAACAAGCACACAAACCAGGGTTGTTGATGACAGCAATGAAGGTGTCGACGGAGACAACTGGACCGTTGTAACCGGCAGCCTTCAAGGCAGATCTACCTTGGTCGACGTAAGATTGGATTTGACCAACGTTGGCTTGACCGGAGTTGACCAACTCGTTACCGATGGAAACGGTGTCAACAACGGACCAACCACCAGCGGCAGAGACGGCGGAGGCCAAGGTACCGATGTCACCGGCGATGTTGCCGACGTTGAAGATACCAGCGAAGATCTTTTGGCCAGGAGACAAAGCAGCCAAGACGTTAGGGACTTGGTTACAGTCGACACCGTAAAGTCTGATGAGGTTGAAGCCCTTGAGTTGAGCCAAGTCGCTCTTGACTTGACCGGCAGACTTACAGGAACCATCACCGTTGTAAGGAGAGTAGGTGATACCCTTGGCACCAGCGGCACCAGAACCGACGCTGGAACCAGAAGAACCAGAAGAGCCGGAAGAAGCGGCAGCTGGAGCAGAAGAAGAACCAGAGACTGGGGCGGCGGCAGCACTGGTGGCAGCAGCTGGAGCAGCAGCGGCGGTTGGAGCAGCGGCACCAGGTGTAACGGTGACTACAACAGTCTGGACAACATCCTTCTTCTCGTGTTGATGGTGTTGGTGAGCGACTGGCTGAGCGAGGACGGAGGCGGCCAAAGTGGCAGCGAGAACAGATTTAAACAACATGTTTCAGGTAATGTAAACACAGCAGTGAGGGACGGGCGAGACGATAAGGAACGGGGCTCGGCGGAGGTGTCTATTCAAAAGAAAGAACGGTTTTAGTTGGAGAAGTAACAAACTTTAGGGTGATAAAGGAGTGACGGAAGTAGTTGCTTGAGGAAGAAAAAATTGGTGGACACGAGCGGTATTTAAAGGGGAGAGGCCGTGTAAGACCGTGCGAGGTGCCTGCAGGGCCCGTGCAGGAATGCGCCGACCGCTCACTGCACAGAAGCACGATGCGTCGGCCAGGTGCAGGGCGCGAATTTACAGTTCACCAAATACATGGCGGCTGTATTGGGAAGTGGACTCAGTGTGGGTATGTCTGCAGGGATAGGATGATGGAATGTGGGAAGAGGAATGCTAAGAAATGTTGTCAATGGGAGAGGTTGTAGAGGCGACGGTGATTGGAGGATGTTGCCATTACAGCCCTTCTTCGGTCTTGGTGCTGATGGTGGTTGTGATGGTGATGTTCGCGTTTTGTTAGATGGGAGGCAGATGGAGATACGATTTGCGCTGTCACAAGAGGTGGAGCGTGGGAGATGCGGGGCACATTTTTGAATCATGTCTCTGGAGGGCATTTGGAGAATTGAAACAATATGGTCAAATCACACATTTTGAGTACTTTCCCTTTTGCATATCTCCATGAGCGTATGGGTTTCGGTTAGAAGATAAAGTTCGTAAAATTGGCCGTTGGGGGGTGGTCCTGCAGGACGTATCATGCGTCGATGGCCATTCTCTGCACCGTGAAGGGATCGTAGACACGGGGAAAAATAGTGAGGAGACGATCAACTAGTGAGGAGACGATCAACTAGTAAGGAGGCGATCATTTAATCAGGAGAAAAATCGCAGGAACACCGTCGTTTAGTTGCACAAATCTCGCATCTCTTGTCAAGCCATGGTTCTGGACCATGTCATCAGTGTTCACTCTGCAGTCGCAGGAGTCTAGATTGTGTCATTTTCTTCGACTAATGAGGTAATTCTTTCGCCAATTTAGAGAATCGGGAAAGATATTGATGCGCACTCTCGTTTTTTCCCCAAACGTATATTGGTGGACTTGTCAAAGTGTCGAGGTTGGCGGTGTGTTTGCCCGTGTTTCCCCACCACATTCCGACTTTGTTGTTCACTCCCAAGATTTAGTTTGAAGGGGTTCACGACACCTTGAAGGAGCCGGAAGGGATTTTTCAAACAGTACAGTATCGATGAAAGGTGTGTGCAGTGTTCTTCCGTAGAGATGCACTTAGTTGCAGCGAAAGGGGGCAGAAGGACGCGGATTGGAATGTTGAAGGAAATAAAGTTGATTTAGAGATCCAAAACAACCATCTCCATTCCTTTGTTTTTTTGAGACGCGCAAAAAGTTTGTCTTTTAGTAAGGGTCTTCTCCTATCCTTAAATCTGCACCATGCAAGTAATTAATGCGGTGCAAGGCCACGGGCGGCGCCTAAGTTTTGGGGGTTGGGCCACCGGATAATGGACGGCACCTCTGGAAATTCTGAAAGTTTCATATGCGTATGATTGAGATTTTGGAGGAGAAATGGTTTTGGCGTTTACGATTTCGAGTGCCTGACAGAAACACTTTAAGTAACACAATGTGGAGACATTGGTGTGATTGGTGAGTGTAAATTTATGGGTGAATGTAGATTGATTGGCGGAAGTGGATATATTTTTCCATCAATGCCTAGATTATTTTCACGCAAGAAAACCTGCGAGAAGAAGTTCCGACTCGGACCCTGTATGAGATGCCTACACTATGTATAACATAACCATACAAGGACCGAAGAAGAGCAGGTTTCGGAAATGAATAAGAATTTGACTCTTAATAAGAACTCTTCAAAGTCTGTACTCATGAGATGTGTGGACTCAAGTTGAGATCTGCAAGAATCTGTAGACTCGCTAAATACTAGGTACATGAATTTTGGTGAACAGACTCACAAAGCCACAGCTACAAAAAGGGTGTGTATGTTTATTTATGTATGACTATGTATGACTATGTATGACTCTAGTAAAAATTGGGTCGAGAAATTCCCTGATTCTCATCATTCCATAAAAAGGTGTCAGAATCCACCATGGTCAGCGCCGACGTAGTTTCGCATGAACATTATCATTGGTGCCAATTCTCGAAAGACCGCAGCTCACAATTTGAAATTCTTAAATTGTTTGTATTTTGTACATATCCTTGGGACTGAGACATTCAGGACTGGCCCTTTCTCCGACTTGTCTGGTTGAGACTCAAGGAAAACAGCTCGAGTCTGAAGACGGAACATTGTATATTGAAAATACCATCTCTCTAGCTAGCAAAAAAATAATAATATTTTTTCTACTACATGGTTCTTCAACAATCTCAGGACCATCACGACTGGTTCCAGGAAATAAATCGGTGTCTGTGCCGAAGGTGTCTTTTAGATCAGTGATATGGATCAAATCTACTATTATAACTCAAGAACTTGAAGTTCTTGCTCTTGGCACCTCTATATTTGATTAAGGTATCTATAACCCTGGTCTGGTTCCCCATACATAGAAGGTAAATGTGATGGCTGGAACGAAAATATATGGAAGCACTTCCCGAATCTGACCTAGAAATTCAAGTTACAAGATCAAGAGACTTGTATGGCTGGAAAATAAAGACGGGCAGCTACGTTCACGAGGAATAATACAGCTATCTCAGTAAAGCTTCCCAAGCGAGAAACCCTGGAAGTTTCTCTTGTATGAGGTCAAAACACTTCTTAAAATACTCTCAATAACTTTTAAATGCTACATGCCATGATATACTCAATCTCTTTCGTGAACACATTCAAACTCCGACTGATCAACCCTGGTAATACGTATACCTGAGCATTTAGTAGCCAAAATAAAGCTCTTTAGAGAAGCAGATATTCCTAGTGGAATTACCACAACATCGAAACACAAACAAGTGCAATTGATAGCAAAGAAGTAGTAGGGATAGTGTTCCAAAAAAATCAGCTTTCGGTTGCGGCCATATCAAGTGGAAAATACTGTTTCCCGTCCGATCAACGTTAGTCAAGCCACTTAGAGCCACACTGAGTAATGCAGTGGGAGACCATGTGTGAAATTGTGGTGCTGCAATCTTTTCAATTTTTTTCGAGAGATATAATCATTATTCTACACTCTGAATAGCATCCCTTGACTTCATTTGAATTTATCGGGTCTATTGATGTGATATGGTGATTTGTAGAGTTTACCGGAATACTCGTAAATAAAGAAAGCCGAAAATGGGAGAGTTGAGGAGATCGCTGTATAGATCTCATTTCTATGGTTTGAACATAATAGATCCCTAGATAGCTCTTTGTTAACAATCCCAACTGCTTCCAACATAGCTCCTTCTTCCCACTGAAATTCACAGTGTGCTGAATGTGTCACTTTTGAAACCAAAATCGATCCGTTCTTTGTCATTCGTTCTTCCATATGTTAAATCAGTCCCTTTCGAAAGCGATATGACTCAAAGATCTGTTTCTGAGATTCAGATCTTACAATAATGTTTGCGCTACTGGCTTGGAGATCCAGCTTGGCGATTCCGATAGTAGCCTAAATTATAGACAACAAAAATATTCCATAATTAATTCACATTTTCAAATTGTGAAATTAGAATTTGTTCTTAATTTCGTCATAGCACAGGTGAACTCATCCTCCCTTCTTCTTATCCATACTCACTCTAGTGTAAAAAATTGATACTGATATCACCTTGAACACAAAAAATTATAAATTTTCATTCCTTGACAATTTTCATCCCAGTGATCTTGTATTCGTGAGTTTGCATCAAAGAACATCACGTGAGTAGTCACGTGCTTCCTCGATCATCAATCTTCCTCTCCTTGTAGCTATTACCAATCTCTAATTCTTTCCAAGAGCCACATTTTTGCCACATTTTTTGGCTTCACAAACCACATATCTGCTCAATTGTGCTGTAGAATTTGATCCGCGCAAGAATTGTGAAAATCGGACCAGAACTCGCGGAACTAGATCGACTGCTATCTAGACTGATTTGCTTCGACAGCGATATCTGCCACAATTAGGCTCCCTTGCGGCAAAAGTCTATCAATTTCAACAAAGATAGTTGTGATAAAAGCATAGGTGCTTTTTTCTGGGAAACTTTGGCAAATTTCGTTGATATTTTTCCTATTAAAGTAAAGCAACCAACTCTCGATAAGAACACCCATCCCCATATACAATGGACGTCTCGGACGCAGAAATGGATATCCAAGAGGTTGCAAGTCCAGTATTGCACGGCCAAGCTGCACAGAACGACAGAAATGGCACAGGTGTGAATGGATACGATAATCCCGAAATACCCAAAAATAGCCATGATCGGGCCGGCGATGCAAGCCTGAAGACTACCACAGGCATTCGCAGTGGCGCTATTCCCACCGATCCGGATTTTGCCAGTCGGATCATAAAACCCATTCCGGATTTTCCCGTGGCCGACCAAACTCACTATGTGTGGGAAATTAGCGACTGGAATACCACGCGGCGCTCACAAAAGGTCCAGAGTCCCATGTTCGAGTGTGGTGGCTGTAAGTGGCGCATTACTCTTTTTCCCAGATCCAACGCCGAAGCTGTGTCCTTGTATCTTGAGCCTCAATCTCCCGCTAAGCTTAGACAGGTGGAACTTGCGGCTGCAGCTGTAAAGGGCACCAAAACAGACGTCGAACCGGCGGATGCAGACCAGAAACAGGAGGACAGTAAATGGTATGTCTGTGCTCAGTTTGCACTTGACATTTGGAACCCAGAGAATGCTAGCGCACATATCCCCAATACTGCCCACCATCGATTCACATCTAGGGAACAAGACTGGGGGTTTTCAGCATTCATTTCTCCTCGTGAGCTCACAGCTCGAGGCATTATGCTGGACAACAAAGTAAACATATCTGCATGCGTACGAGTCCTTGATGACTCGTGTACTGGAGTGTTATGGGGTGATTTTGCAGGATATGATTCCAAAACAAGCACAGGATTTGTTGGTTTAAACAATCAAGGTGCCACATGCTACCTCAATCTGCTTTTGCAGCTGTACTTTGTCACGGGAGCGTTCAGAGCGCTAGTTTATGAAATCCCAACTGATTCTGAGGATTCATCTCAGAACAAACATGCTGACACACTTGTCAATGGGTCGATTGTCAATGCTATTCGTGATCTTAATATCATAGATGGACATGCAGTGACTGATGTGGTAGCCCAATTGAGCAATGCAAAACCTCCTGAGGAAAATGCAAAGTCCTCCCCCGACAAGGCTGCCTTAAAGCGCGCTCGTATTGTGGCATTAGCTATGCAACGTGCCTTCGCGCATATGCAACTGGAAACATCTCCTGTTTCGACTTTAGAGGTCACCAAATCCTTTGGATGGGACTCTTCCGATGCCTTTACTCAACACGACGTTCAAGAACTCAACCGTATTCTCATGGATAAGCTTGAGCTGGCAATGCTCGGCTCTCCGGTCCAAAACAGGCTCAACTCACTTTTTGTGGGTGCTATGAAGTCTTACGTAAAGTGTGTCAATGTCCAATATGAATCCTCGCGTGTCGAGCCCTTTTGGGATATTCAATTGAATGTGCGAGGCTTGCAAAATTTGCAGGAATCCTTTAAGAATTATGTGGAGCCCGAACTCTTGAGCGGTGACAACAAATACGATGCTGGCGAAGAACACGGCTATCAAGATGCAAAGAAGGGTGTGCACTTTCAGTGGTTCCCACCTGTCCTTCACTTGCAGCTCAAAAGGTTCGAGTATGATTTCATGGTAGATGATCTCGTCAAGATTGATGATTTGTACGAGTATCCAGACCTGATTGATTTGAGCTCCTACTTAGGAGACGTTCCTGATTCCATCCGCAATCAAAATTGGGTTTACAAATTGCATGGAGTGTTGGTGCATCAGGGAACTGTCTCAAATGGTCATTACTATGCCATGTTGAAGCCTTTTGGCGAAACGAAAGAAGGAGAGACCGGCTGGTTCCGTTTTGACGATGACAGGGTTTGGAAAGTCACATCTACTGAGGTGTTTCACGAAAACTTTGGAGCCCGCCAGCTCTCCCCGCAAGTCTTGCGCAATCTGTCTCGCTCAGAACAACAAGAGTATTATCTTCGTAGAGCTACATCGGCGTACATGTTGGTATACTATAGAGAGGAGGCTTTGCCAACCATTTTACCCAACACTGAAATTGTTGTTCCTAGTCATGTCAGAGCGCAGATCGAAGCAGAAAAGGAAGCTACTCTTGCTCGATCCCGCCAGCGCATAGAAGCTCTCCATTACTTAACTGTGAATTTAGTAGCCGTCGATAATTTCAAGAAATATTCCGGCTTTGACATCTTCCCGGATCCAAGTCTCAAGAGGAGCCTGGGTAGAGTTGACTTCGATCCTGATAGCTATCCAGATCAGATCAAAGTTCGGAAAGATGCCAAGATTCGAGACTTGCTCCGCTTGATAGCAAATAAGTATGGCTACGACTCAGAAGCGGATTTCCCTTTCTCCGTGTATCCATTGAAGCCACGCGCAAACAAAACTTCTCGCCCTGAGTCATTGATTTCGGAGGATGCTATGAACGAAACCGTCATGAGTTTTTATTTGAAACACTTCAAGAAACGTGGCGAAGAAATGGTTCTTTTTGTGTATCAGCCAGAGAAAGATTTGATGGCTGGATCCAAAGATGAACTAACCTCGTCTGCAAACGAAGAGGATGTGATTTTATTTCTCAAGTACTACAATGCCGATACAAATGAAATCACTGGGTTATCCTATGTTTCTACAAAGAAGTACACTGTGCTTTCACAGCTTTTACCTCTTGTCAATGCTGCTTTGCATCTTCCAGCTGGATCAAATTTGGATCTTTTGGAGGAGGTTTCAAATGTTCGTATCGAACCCTTACAAGCAGATTTGACCGTTGAAAAAAATGAGCTAGTTACAGGAGATATCATTACGGTGAGCTTGCCTGGACTCACCGATGCTGTTCATGAGAAGTACACTTTTCTACACACTAGAGTACGTGTGAGCATCAGTCCCAGCAAAATCACCGAGGAGAATGACTTTATTGTTAGTTCCCCTGTAGTCGCTGATCCACCTGCACCGATAGAAATGTGGATTTCGAGCGCCTGGACATACGAAGAACTTGCCAAAAGCGTAGCTTCTCAACTCCACGAAAATGTTAATCCCGACCATTTACGTCTCTTCCTCGTCGAGCAGGATCTTGACGGAGACTCTGAAGACGGCGAGAGTCAGATTGCAAAACGGTATCCTCTTCCCAGCACTGTGAAATTGCATCAAGTATTCTCCAAGTTACATGCCGCTGGCACTACCCACCTCGAATATGAAGTGCTTTCAGTTCCATTACTAGAGTATGAAAGCATGCGCAGCATAAATGTTCATTGGCTATCTACAGTTTTGAATCCACAGCTGATAAGAGTGTTCATTTCCAAGACCAGTACTGTTGGTGATGTGATAAGCAAGGTTATCGAGGACTTGAGCTTACCGAAGGAGCTTTGGGGTGGTATTTTGGCATGGACATCTGTGATGTTCAAGTACGGGGATCTCATGAAATTCGACATGAGCATTGAGGAGATTCCGGCAAATGCAGACTTGTGCTGCGGTTACTTCCCGATTGAGGTCAGTATTCTCGTCGATTACAACATGTACAAGCCCTATACTTCGAATGGAACCTCGGCAGCTGTTAGCAAAAATCTTGGCCCAGAATTCGATTTTGTGCACGCTAATGAGGTGAAAAAATGTGAACAGCACGAGAAATCGCTCAATTTTATACCTGTTTTCCACTTCCAAAAACTGACCACATATGTGCACAGTGCTCCATTCATACTCATAGTTTTCCCAGGAGAAAAATGGCCTGAGACGGCTCGGAGATTGAGTCAAAAGCTTGGGCTTGATCCCAAAACCGCTTTTGACAAAATGCGCGTTGCTCTTGCCGATGAAAATGACAAGGGCAGGTATCTTGAATTGAACACCGACATGGTGTTGTTTGACGAAATCAAAAGACATGACTCCTCGGTTTCTTTGGCTTTAGATCATCGTGAACGTAATCCTCGGCGTTCATATGCGCAAGAGAAAGGTATTTCCATTGGTTGAGACTCATTCAAGGTTTAGACCTTGGACTGTCAAGTGAATACGTAGCGAGAAAGATACATCATGCCAGTTAAGTCATACTTTAATGAATGCCTACATTTGGATCAAGGTATCGTCATTTGTAAATCCTTCTTAGTTAGATCGTAAAATCGTCTCGAATAAATCTGAACCCAAGGTTTACCTCAATGAGGTGCCGCTAGTTTGCTTGTACATTCGACCCTAAATATAGCAGCAACGACAATAGCCGTGTTGAACAAATGGTCAAAGAGAAAGGTCGAAATGAGACTATGCAAGGTCAAGAATTAGCCATGTTCGACGGCGCATCTACGCATGGCTTTCGATAACGTGGAAACTGAATATTACTTGTTTTGGCTTTCCTCAAGCAGGTCAAGTCACCTTCTGTCGCTTTGCCTTCATTGCGCGCATATCTGTAGAACTCAATTTGCCCTTCCAATTGTTCTCTGCATTGCCTTCTCCCCCCACGACATCAGCGCATACGACTTTAAGCAATCTGTACCCCCTCTCTCCTCTCCTGGCATTGACAAACTCCGCTCCCAGCCTTGTTTCCTGGCTGATGACTAGGGCATCGATATGGTCGATGTAACCAGTGGGGCCACAAATATCGTTGATTTGATAGATCTCAAATCGTTGCCTAGGTGACATGATCATCTGAAGAAAGTCACATACCGACTTCATCCGCACCGATAAAGGCTCCAAAAACTCGCGATACTTCTTCAGCTTCAACAATTCATCCCCAGTCACACCTACAATGATTTTACTGCCTGCGCATAAGGCTGTGAGCAGCAAAAGGATCTTGTGGCCATCATGGAGATGGTCAAAAGTGCCACCAACTGCTACACATGACGCCGAGCCCAAATCGATAGATTCCGAGACAAGTGCGATATCGTTCAGATCGGCTTTCTTCAAAGAATCCGATTGAAGCGGCCCCTCGTCCGTTTTCGAGATGTTCTCTAGATTTGTGTGCAATTCTATGAAGCCATCGTCGATTCCCTCCACGACATGCCCCGCAAGCTTGAATTTCGCGGCGTAGTTTCGATCTAGAGGCCTAAACAAGACATTGATATCGAACTCATGGTCAAATCCAGCATCCAGGATGTGCACTCGTAACTCCGAGTAGATCTGCAGAAGTATGGACGCCAATTGTGCCGATGTGTGTACCGGGCTCGTGACCAATACGTCACATCCAGTGTATTCCTGGGACCATTGTTTTATGATGTCATTGTAGAGCTGCGAATTGCCGATTTGGGCTTCCTGGAGTGCTATTAATACATACGTCATAGTAGTATGTGGGGTGTTTCAGGTGCGAATATGAAACACAAATATGTAGGAGAAGAAAAGAAATTGATTTTCAGGTATATAAATAAACCTCAAAAAAATAAGATTTTGGTTTTCACAGTGTGTCTGCTTCATTATATTTCTGTGTGATTTTTTCTCTAAGTATCCATTCGTCTGTGATTATCTAATTTGCAGCCATTCGAAGACGGCCTAGAATGCCCTGAATGACTATCTACTGTTTTCGCTTTCTTTTTTGGGCTTCAATTTGCTTTTCTATGTACATTAGCGCAAACTGAAGTCCCGATTCTTGGTTCTTTAGTCAGATGTGGAAGTAGATCCACTCATGATGGGAGACTCTTTGTCTTTCGTGGCATCAGTGACGGCATCTGGCTTTTTCTGCGCATTTTTGACTAGTTTTGCCTCTTCAGTAAGTACGTTCTCGGCAGTGGTATCCCTGCCCTCTCCCAAACGGTAGATTTTCCATTGCAAGGCCCTCAATTTCTCCTCAACGCCCGCTTTATCGCCATCTAGCTTGAAAATGTCCTGCAAGTAGACGAAAAGTTTCTTTTCCTTGGTGTTGAGCTCTGCTTTACGTTTGAGTTGATCGTAAACGTAATCCACCGATTTGGTCACCGCCTTCACGTGTAAATCGGTATTATCCGGCTTGACAAGCTTTTTCGGTATATACAATGGAATGGCTGCGAAAACCATTTGTTCGTGCACTTTGTAGCAATTAGGGTGTGTCTCTGGAGCGTCCAACCATGTCACGTCGTAAATACGATTCATGAGATTATCCAATGATTTGATAATCTCAGCAGCAGGTCTCTTCATGCCTATCCATGCAACAATACACTTTATGAGAACAGCAACATTTTCAGAAAGGTCCTTGAGCTGTTTGACCGAAAGTGACTTCTTCGGGGTGTTGTCAGAAACATTGCGCTGAACGTTGGATGCAAGTGATGTGGCGCGGTTAAGGTCATTGTAGGAGTAAATCTCTCTATTCAAAATGGAGAAGATTGAGTTAAAGGTCTTTTCTCTAACATCAATAGCACTGGATGATCCATAGCATGCAGCTGCAAAGAGCTCGAGGGCAAATCTTGTGGGACTAGAGGCTTTGGGGAAATTATCTTCAATTTTGTAGATGAAGTCCTCTAACAATACCACATCGATTAGGTCAGAAGATGCCTGTTCACTGGTGTCAGGGCAGCCCTGGTTGTTCTTTACAAATCTCACTGCTGTTCCTGATTGAGGGGCCAAAATGTGCTTCTCAGCATAAGGATAGTGTTCGAAGCCATTTTTATGGACCAGAGCTAGATCAATTGGAACGCCTCCCCACTTATTCAAGGCGTACCATACCGCCAAATGAAATTCGTTGAAGCGACCCATTTTGATCAAACTCTCGAGAAAATGTCTGAGCAAAAACTTGTTGATGTGATATTTGTCTTTCGAGATGTTTTGTGGAGGATGTTTTACTCCTTCCTTGCCTTGTGTCTTCACATACAATCGGCGCTGTTGCTCTTTCCTAATAACTTCCAATGGAACTCTGGTGAAGTCAACAAGGGGCTTGGTCTTATTCGAGTACGTTGCAGCGGTTTTATTCTTCGAGAATGGCCATGGAGGAAATACTACTTGGGGATTCAAGTCCTCGTAAGCCAATTCCTGCAACACTGAGCCTGGCTGTAATTCCTTTGGAACAGGTGGTGCCATCATGCGCTCAAGAGTTTTGGACTCGACTTCACGTTGAGGCGGAATAGAGTGCAAGTTAGGAGTTTCTACTGTGTCTTCTTCAACTTTCCCTGTGAGGACGTACAGTGTTAGATCACGAGTCTCGGGTACCCAAGCTTGAAGATAGAACAAAGCTCTTTGCAAGTATGTGTAGTTTGGACCCTTTTTACCCGAGGCACCTGTGCCAAATGCATTATTAGTGAAACATGAGACAAGAGTTGACAAGAACACACGGTCAATTTCCACTTTGTGGAAGTAAGAAGCAGTGCGGTACTTTTTCAATAATTCTGGGTTGAGCTGTACGTCCTCTTTTTTAGGAGGAACAGGCGGAAGGGCTGCTTCGACAAGTTTCAAAAGAACCGTCTCGGCAATCTGCACCATCTGAGCCTGTATTTCGTATAACTTAATCACACGCGCTTTTGAGGTGAGCTTACGATCAGCTTGGATTTCGTTGGCACGATCGACATATAACTTTTTCGTACCATTAAGGAAGATTGTAAATGTGTGTGTATCTGGCTTAACGCCAACCTGCAAATAGCGGTCAAAGAAACTCCATGCATACTTCTGGTTTTCATCGTAGCACTTCACTAATAGCTTGAGCGCGGCATTGAAAATGTCTGTCCTTTTAGGCATCTTCTCTGAAGACACGGACTCAAAGACCTTCTCTGCCACATCCTTGGGAACCAGCCCAGCCTGATACAGATCAGCCAAACCGCTGAAATAGATGACATGCGAATAAGGAGTGGTTGGTATACGCCATTTGGAGCGTGTGCTCATGATTTTGTTGGCAAGCTTGATATCTTTCTTCTCCAAACTCCACTGCAAAATGGCATTCATACCTACGGCACCATTTTCGCCTGCCATGCGGCACAACTCCATGGCTCTATCGGGAGCGTTGTCGAACTGTAGAAGCTTAATGACGTCCTGAGTTACAAAATACAGATCCTTGATAGAGGTAGGCAGGACACCCATCAAGACCATCAATATACGATCGTCGATACGTTTGCGAGTGACTTCTTTGACTCCTGACAACGCCTCGAAGAGCTGCTTCGAGGTCTGTTTGTACATGCCAATATCGTTGGGCTTCAACTTCCCAACCTGGATTTGTTCTCCATCCTTCGTCTGAAGAGGCACTGCGTCATACTTCAGACGCAAAAGAAGAAGCGCTTTATGGACACCAATTCCGTTTTCTCGCGCAGCCTTTTTTGCCACTTCTGTTTTGCGTAGGTTCCGTCTCTTGATCTGATCATCAGAGTATCTCTTGATTTCTCCAGTCTCAACGAAGTTTTCGAGCTTCCATTGAATATGGGAGTTTTGTGCGGGACGAAGTATCGTCTGGGAAAAGTTTCGGCCTGAGAGTCGCAGTATTCGCATAGTTATGGGGAATATGGTTTATACTGGTAGGCATCTCATCTCATCGCACCCCACATTTCGAGATACAGAGATTTTTTGGAAAAGATTTGAAATTTTGTTTTTGTTTTGAATATTGATATGGCTTTATATTCGTAAATGGCTATTTCTCCAAATTATTTGATCTCGTATTGATGTTGTATGAGGCTTAGAAGAATAGGGATTGAGAGGTCAGCAACGCTAACTAAGGTCTTGTATCTCAGAGAATCGTAAGTCAAAAAAGAGAACCGAATTAGAAACAAATGCTTATATAAGTTTTCTTAAAAGCTCATGTCCTGGCGGTATAGGAAGCAAATGTGTGGACCGATCAGCACAGAAACGGCTGAATAGAAAGTGAAAATCCCTCAACTAATAAAAAAATTCTATGTAGATTTCCTTGCTCAGAACCCCGCTTCCTCATCACACCAAATTATCGTTCTTTCGGTGTAGTCCATTACTGTAGACTACGAAACCGAGACCAAGTATTCTCATAAATTTATTGATAAGACCTAAATGAACGAAAAAAAAAAAACTGGTTTTACATTCGTTTTGCTCCGAAACTCGCAAATTCTTTACGGTTCATCCTCCCTCATCTCCCCCGCATTTCGCTATCCACCTCTCAACTACTGATGAACCAAAAAGAACACTGGGAAACGCTACGAAGCTCGATCCAGAAGTCAATCGACAGCCTCACAGTCGAAAACGTACAGGTTGTTTCCAAAGAACTTCTCCTGGTAAACATTCTCCGCGGCCAAGGCCTTTTTTGTCGGTATCTCATCGAGAAGGCTCTTCCAAATCCAAAAAGATGCCCTGAATACGCTTCTTTGGTCAGTGTAATTAATTCACAGTTTCCAGAAATAGGAGAGCTTCTAGGGGTCCGTCTAGCTGTTCTCTTTAAAAAGTTCTACGTGGACAATGAGTATCTGAAAGTAACCTCATCTATTGCGTTCATCTGTGAACTCACACTACAAAATGTATTAAGCGAGGTTTTGACGCTACAAATACTTCAAGTTCTATTGGATAAGCAGCCATCTCCGGACTCCGTGCGTGTTCTGGAACAGATCTTGCTTCGTGTCGGAGGAAGGCTTTTGGAGACATCAAATGCGGCAGCGAACGTGGTTTTTGATCGACTTCGGATGTTGTTACAATTGGGCAAATTTAAAGGTGCTACTTTGAGGCGGATCGGCGAACTTTTGCGCTCGCGGCGTGATGGGTTGACTCTGAAATTAGACCCCAGACTTGATGTCGTTCCAGAGGAAGACAAAGCATGCTGCTTGGTTGACATTACCGGAGAACTAGATCCACAAACGCATCTCAATTATTTTAGAGAGGACCCGGAGTTTGAAGATACCGAGAGGCAGTATGAAGAGATGAAATCAGAGTTTTGGCCTGAGGAAGAAAGCGCTGTTGAAGTGATCCAGGAGCAGCCACAGGTAGAGGAAAAAGTCACAGATATGACTGATGCACAACTCATTCAAAACCAGAAATCCATTTATCTCACCATCATGTCCAGTATGTCTGCCGATGAGGCGGTGCACAAGCTTATGAAGTTGCAACGCCGAGAGAAATTGGATGATGAAGTGCTTATAGATATGATTGTCAAGTGCTGTGCACAAGATAAGACTTATTCAAAGTATTTTGGGGTCATTGGCGACAAAATATGTCGCATGGGTCCCAAATGGCAAAGAACAGTCTCGAAGCAGTTCTGTGAGAAATACGACACCATCTTCCAATTTGAAGGCCCTCAGCTTCGCAACATCGGTAAGTTTTTTGGCCACTTGCTCGCTTCTGATGTCCTCTCGTTGCCAGACACATTGGGTCACATATCCTTGACTGAGAGTGAGACGACGAGCGCAGGCCGTGTGTTCATCAAATTCATCTTTCAGGAAATGATAGAAGAATTGGGAGTTGGAGAGGTACAAAAAGTGCTTGATGATCCCGCCGTCCGTAGCCATCTCAGGGGCTTGTTGCCTGTCACCAACGTGACTACTGCTGACCAAGACCATATCATGTTTTCCATCAACTATTTTACAGCCATTGGATTGGGTGTGTTGACCGAAGAGATGCGTGAGGTGCTAAAGAATTTGCCCGAAGAGCCACGAGGTCGTAAGCGGTCCAGAAGAGGCTCGGGGTCTCTGGC
Source organism: Australozyma saopauloensis (assembly GCF_035610405.1). NCBI lineage: Eukaryota > Fungi > Ascomycota > Pichiomycetes > Serinales > Metschnikowiaceae > Australozyma > Australozyma saopauloensis. The sequence continues at coordinate 445,018 of NC_086132.1, forward strand.
GCTGGGCTCTTATTCGAGGTCAAGTTCCTATTCGAGATCCAGGTCTGGCTCGTACTCGAGATCGAGATCTGGCTCATTTTCGAGGTCCCCATCAAACTCAGGATCTTTTTCCAGATCTCCTTCCAGAGATGGATCTACGGGTTAAACAACGAGATACATCCCATGCGAACACTCTGCAATCAACATCAAATGTGGGCGCCCTAAATTTGACACTGGGCGGAAACACTCACTTTTTAGCTAAGATGTGGACACTCTAATTCTAAACCTAGGCGGTAACACCCTACATCTACATCTAAATTTAGGTGTCACCATCCTCCTTTAAATCCTGAGTTTGTACACTGAAGTCTCACCTTATGTGTTCAATGCTAGTCGCTCATTTCTCAAAATCTATTTGTCCCAATAGAGCTGAACAGATACACTAATCAATCTATAGAGCTATTCCTGTGGAATCGAATATTACACACAATCCCAATCAAAGTACTGGTCATCTCTACGCCACCGGACCAAACAGTGATCGCATTCCCGCATTGGCAATATCTACGACTCCATAGATCTATGATCTCGGAGTTATTCTGCCGGCGGAACTCCATATAGCACGGAAAGAACGGTAAGGAATCCTGGAGAATCGACTCGAGAATTTCGCAAAATATTTCAGTATTCCGTAAAACAATTCCTCCATTCTTTCAAATGGGCCAACTCGTTTTTATATCCTGCCGATTGCAGATTGTGTATGCGTTGGCTGCAATTCGTGCAAGGTCTGTTCCTGCAGGTGACGTGTCCGAAGCAGGGTGAATTGTTATTGTCGGAGATATCGCCGCCGATAAAACCCACGATTTCTCCGTCCAGAGTAGCCAAATGGATCGGATTTTTGGAACATCTGACAATTCAACCCTGTCGCTCGAAATTTGCTGTCTCATTTCTCGCTAAAATTCATTCTCCGTCTGCTTATACCACTGTTTAACTTCCAGAAGGGTTGCTCACGTGATCCGCAGCAGCCAATGGCCATCCTCCGAAAACCAATCTGCCGGTTTCTTCCATCGCGACCCCAGGTATATAAAGACACTGATGTCCCGCTCCACAGCACCCCTCGTTTTTTTCCAATTACACATACATACACATAAAAATGCCAGCTCCATTCGAAAAAGGTAACGAGGCCAAGGGTGCCACTCTCTTCAAGACCAGATGTTTGCAATGTCACACCGTTGAGGAGGGCGGACCAAACAAGGTCGGTCCAAACTTGCACGGTATTTTCGGCAGAAAGTCTGGTCAAGCTCCAGGTTTCTCTTACACCGATGCCAACAAGAAGAAGGGTGTCACTTGGGGTGAGCAGACCATGTCTGACTACTTGGAGAACCCAAAGAAGTACATTCCAGGTACCAAGATGGCCTTCGGTGGTTTGAAGAAGCCAAAGGACAGAAACGACTTGGTCACCTACTTGGTCAACGCCACCAAGTAAGTCATATTTATAGTTCGTGTATATATTCTAGACGCTAATGGAAGTTTATGAGAGAGTTTGTTGTAGAGTGATGTAGAGCTTTGGTGTGGGGGAGATCGTGTGAGTTGATCTGGATTGGGATGTGAATTGAATTCGTTTTAATCTGATTTATGAGAAATGATATGAAAGAGATTCTGATGGGTGTTAGTGCAGAAAACATACGTCGTGCTGCTTCTGTCAAGATCAATCGATGACAGAATGATTAAGTACCTGGTTATCTAAGTCGCATATGGCGATGTGACCAGGGGTTGTAACGTTTATTTTTGTTTATCGTTTCCTAGCTTAATTGCTTATAGGTCAGAATTTGATGCATTTGTGTACTATTTTATTGACTTACAAGAATCATCATCCTCGTGGTCTGCAACAAATGTGTTGTTGTGACTCAATCAGCGTCTCCATCATCTCTATCTTCGCAATACTGCAATGGAGCTGAAGTGCTAGATGTGTAAATGTCCAATACAATTAGAGACTTTGTGCCGATGCTAAGGCATAAAAGCGATAAAGATCAACGGAAGCAAACGAACAACTTGTGAAGCGGCGAAGCCATCGCTCTAAGACGATTGTCTCTCCATATCAATGCAAAGTATTTGTGCTCATGTGTGGATTAACGAACTGCAGTTCCTCCCGCTCAATGTCTCTCCTCTCGTAAGGCCTACAGACGAGCAATGTCGAACTCCACCTCAGTGATTCCAGCCATTTCCTTGGCCTTCTCGTCATAATCAAACCATTCGCCCTCTTCGAGATCAATCTCGTCGAATTTGGTATCTGTTTCTAAACCAGAACCTTCCCAGCGGCCCTCAGGCACAAAGCGCTTGAAATCAATGCCACGAGCATCGATCTCGAGGATCCGCGCCCACTCACCATTGTTGTCAGCGGTGATTTTCTCGGCGGTGCGTAGAATCAGTGCCGAATGTTCGCTTTTACATGCTTTACATCTGAACACAAAGCTGGCCTCCCCTCGCGAACCGGAGATTTCATGCTGCTCGAACCGATTGATTGAAACCGGTTTGTTGTGCTCCTCTCTACATTTGGTACATTCGATGATGAAAATGTACTCGTAGGGAGATTCTGCGTTGTCGAGTGGTTGGACGTTATTAAGGTGTTCAAGATAACCTTTGGCTTTAAGATAGAACTTTACCATGTTTATTATATAGTATTGTTTTGTATTAGAGAAAATTTGGCTGCCTTCTTATACCTTTGACTGGAAATTGAGTGGCGTTGGTTTGTGAAAGATAAAGAGCCGTAGTAGAATGTCTGCAGGATGGGAGTCACTGGCCAGGCGACGAAAATTGTTCTTATCATTGTATGACTCAAAATTTTTCATTTCTCGATGAGTTCTTTGACTGTTTGTTTGTTTTTTGTGTTCCTCGGTTCTCCGCGACTTCTCCTTATTCCTTTCTTCCCATCATGTATTCTACTGTAGTGTCTAATGTAGAGTCGATCCAATGACAGAGATAACATTCATCATATAAATGCTTACACTTTCATTTGCGCCTTTGCCCTCTCAGAATGTGTCCCGAAGTAATTTTAATGGGGCGAGAGATTTTTGAATGCAACTCGAGTCCAAATTGTAGGGTCCACTGAAGAAAGCCTTCTGTACTCTCGCTGAAAAAAATATATGACCAAGTCTCCTAATGGAAATCTAAGTTTATATCAATTCATTGAGATCGTATTGATCAAAAAATGTTTCTCAACTATCTACCTCCAAGGTCTCGTCGAAGGAGTTTGCACCGTGTCTAAAGAACATTGAAGGTCGAGCAATCAGAAGCCTGAAGAGTCGATTCAAAATGCTTCAGTTTAGATAACTGTATCAATTTTACATTTTTAGCATCATTTTTATAGTCGGGTTGTGCCGAAGGGTATCTGAGGAACCTCAAGCCTTTCAATCACATTTCCAAAAACAACTGGCAGAGCTTCTATTGATATCATAAAAATTCAACTTCCTTCTGACATTAATCTGCTATCTGTGTCAGTCGATCACTTCTGATACTTTCTCATGGTTGTTCATCCGAAATCGTTTATTGTGTTCTGTGCCAAGTTTGAAATTGTTGTCCAGGAAAACGTTCTATTTGACTTCGAACCATATGCTCTGTAGAAAGGCACGTGAAATTCAGGGATCTATGGATATAGTGTTTACTCTCGGGGCTTGTTTTTGGCGTTTTTATTTTCAAAATCTTCTCATGTTCTCTATCGAACTGAAATCCCTCAGAGCTTGGAGTCAATAATTGTTGGGAATGAGGAAAGGCGATGTTTGAATAGCCTGCAAGGATTGTGGTGAAGCTTCCAAAGAGCTTCTTTTTTCTCGAATTCAAAGCTTGAAAACATGATGATACAGACGTGCAACCATAAATTGTCGACTTGCGTTTCAAAAAAGAGACTTCCTCAGTTATTTGCAATTGAACTGCTATGTTGAGATGCGTATCATAGTTCCAGTAGGCCTTGATAGCAGCTCTTACATGAAATAGCCCATGTGACTAGGAGAAAGAGCTAGAATACAAAAATTGAAATCATTTTTCAACTATCTATTTATGCAGGCCTGCAATCATTTACATAGTTTTTGCATTTTGCACTCTCTTTCACATTGGGAATCGCCAAAGCACCTCCTATCTCGAGTAACTGAGAATTCATTGTAATTTCAGTTCTCACCAAATGATCTTCTCGGCCAAAAATGGTCATTCCGAAGAGAAGAGCAGCCACTCGAAGTGGTCTTTTGCAACTCGAAAGCGCAATTCGACTCTATGAATCTTGGAAGATTCATGGTTTGCATTGAATCAAATTGCGTGACTTTCCAGAAAGCAATTATTTATGGTTTGCAAACGGAGTCGGCGAATGTTTCATTTTCGAAAGAAGCAGTTCGAGACCTTGGCAACAGGACATTTAGTTTCATAACCATCCCATGAGAAAGCACCTTGTCCCTAAACATGTCGAATGTAATCAATCATAACTGCGTTTAAAATCGCGGTTTCAAGTCCAATTTGTCACCTATTTTTAGAAATTGACGAAAGGCTCAGTTGAAGTATCTCTAACAACCAAGTCTTTTATGAGTATGATTCATGAAGAAAACTTTTGGTATTTCACATTTCATTTGTGGGTATGGCCAGGATACAATTATCGGAGCACATTTTTCCAAAAATAAACATCTTTTCAGTCGAACACATATGTAATTGAAATGGGTTCGGATGCCCAAAGAAGTCTGGCCGGCGACATGCTTCTCTAATCTCTTGGCGAATCTGGCCGAAGTGAAATAGAGAGTACATATTCGTCACTGAAGTGTTTTCTTCTAGCAACTAGAGTGCTTTAGTATGAATGGTCCGTGGTTACGAATGCTGCAGCCTCAGACTTCGCGCACGAAGTGCCGAAAATTGAGTTAAGACAAATTGGGTTCCGCTCAAATTTTTGAGACTTCGACTGCTCGGAATTTTGGGAGAGAGAAGATGCATTCAAGAGTATTTCTCAATCCGAAGGTCTTCCAACTGGACACACTACAATAATCTTGGTCTAAACAAACAAGCTGACGACAAATACTTTCACTGCAACTTGGTATTCATTATACCACCTTGGTGCTTGCGATGATTTTTTGTGGAATAGGACAAACAGCTCAATTGTGTTGGTGGGGAATCCATCAAAATCTGAATCTGGTTAGAAACATACAATCCCTGTCGATATGACATATGAAACTTAACTTCATTGGTTATTGTTGTGATTTTTAAATGATTCTGATTACTTTTGTAGCTTTGAGTACAATTCATGATTTTTAAAAGAACTTTTAGGATATTGAATGGAAGTCGCATATCTCCATGAACTTACGAAACAACTGTTAACAGCCAAAGTTGACTCAGTTCCCTCAAATTTTTTCCAGTTTTTTATCAATTGATCTAACAAACTTTTTTCAATTAAAGGTAGTATCAAGGTTAGCTCACAACGTATAATTCTCGAAGTCTTCATTTTGCAACTGTCATAATCATCACACCAGAGTTCTAAGAGAACCGAGTTCAACAAATGATAAATAATCGAATGACAAGATATCCTCACCAAGATCTTCACAAATGCGAAACTTCATCTCCTGGTCATGCTGATCTGACGTTCCTAGTTTTATGGGACCCTGAACAGGGAAACAGGATCAGAGAAAGAGCAGACCAAAAACCACTCAATCTGGAGTTCCAACTCACTTCTGTATTACAGCCCATTTACTGAGTTTATGAATATTTTTCACAGGGTTTTCCCTCATGTGCCTGGAAACACCTCATTGCTGGCTTCTCCATTCTATACATTTCAAATCATTAAACTCCCCTTAATAAATTGAGCTAGAAGATTCTTAAGATAGTTGAACGATGATCTCGAATTGGTAATGGCTCCTTAAGCTTTCTGTGAGGTATGTTCGACGCAAAAAAAAATAAAATAGTCTTTGTGAGTATGAATCTGAGGTTCTTTCTGTACTTAAGTGAGTTTGATCTCGGAACTTAATACGACGCGACGAAAAGGTCCAATTCCCTTTAAAGAATTATCAATGCGACCTCGAGTATCTACGAGTGAGTAAGCTATCCCCGGGAATGCAATATCTCTTCGATGCCACTCCTTTTTCGTTTGTCACATGTCAGTTGTTTCTTCGCTTCGAATTCCAGGTACTTCGAAGCGAATACTGATACTGAATGAGAGTCCCTTACATCGCTATAGCTGGTACTGACTATCCTTTTAACATGCGAGTATTTCCCTTACTGGATGCTGGTTATCGAAGGGTTTTCAATAGAGCACTAGAGCAATCTAAAACAGAAACACCAAAACATAGCAAACCATTGAAAAACGCGCTAGCTTCTTATTGCAAGATTTTATCGCCTTTTAATCACGCGATTCTGTTTCTACGCTCTCGGTTTCTTGGATTTCCGACGGCAATTCATGCCAATTCTAACCAGCTTGGAGACTAAGCTATGCATATCCGGGCAAGTTGAAGTTACACCATATTAAATGCGGAAGTAGACAGTACATGCCTCCTTTCAGTGGCGTTGTGCCAAATTCAATATTGAACTGCTTCGAGAAATCCATTTGGGGCACATCCACAGGGTCGATTAAGACATTGTGCATACTCCACATGCTTTTGGGGCTCTTCTAGTCCAAATTTGGCCAGTTGCCTTGACACTTTATTTATGCGACACTGGATCTAGCCTTATGAAAAAGAAACCCCACGGTTACCCCATTGAGCATACGAGCCATGCAATTATTCGGCAATTAAACAATTCAGATCGCTGAATGAAGGCATTGCGTCACTTCTGGTACAGATCCATGTCAAAAAAGCTTATTTCATCAGTTTAACACTTAGAGCATCCAATTTTGCGCATCGGAGCCAAGAATTCGCTAATTTTGAGGAAACACACCCGAAAGAGAGCCATCAAAACAACATGCAACTGATTGTTGCGTTTCTGATTCTTATTCCACGAAGTGTGAGTATCTTAACGTTCGGCGGTTGCTCAATGATGGTCTCGGCCTTTGAGCTTATCTGTAGTCAAAACAGTGCGTCATTTCTAGAACTGTTGCAATTCGATCTAGACATGAAATTTGGAAGACAAAATTTGACATTTTCACGCCAGAATCAATGGCTAATACTCAGGATTATTATAAGGTTTCCGACATACAATTGAGGTTCTGAACCCAGGCTTTTTCGTGAGAAAGACTTATCTCAGGATGTCAAAAGCGAATCAAGACTGAATCTCATTTCGCGTCAGAATTTATTAAAATTCAAAAGAATGAATTGACAAAGCTAGAGTTTCAATAACCCTAAAGTCTGAAACGAAGAAAATGAATTCTACTTCAATGATTAGGTGCCATTCTGGATTCGACGGCCTAAACGGTTTTTGCCCAAAAACGACAGGGAACCTAACCCATTATGAAATTGGGCGACTGCTCTACATGGGGTCCAATTTGGTCGATGGCTTAGACGTGATTTTACATGCATGAGCACAATCAATTGTGTCTATTGTCCCATGCGGCTCGGGCTACCAGTCTTACGTCAATGACAATTGTCCCTGTGATCCGAGTTCTGCAACACTACTCCCTAAATAAGGTTAGGCGGCCAACGTATTTAGAGTATGATTCCCCGAATATGCGAAGGTTAAATCCTTTACATGCAGTATTAACGTGCACATTACGAGACTACTGGCCGAAAACAGGGCCCTGTACAGGTTCAAATGTTCTCACAGCCTGAAACGGTCTCTCTCATATGAAATCAATGTCCCTGTGGAAAGCTACAAAGTTTAAGACAATCTGCAGAAAGTTTTTTTCTCAGGCGGCCTAGATTTTGAGACTTAATTATGCAAAGTCAACACGCCCATAGTGATAGCTTATTTTGCTTCGAACATTGTTTGTGATAAGATTTCGAATGACTTGGATGGGTCGTTTGCAACTCGGAATTGACCTGCTCTGTTCCCTCAATTTTGGCGTCTTCTCATTAGAGAACATTTGTGAGGGGGGTGGGGTGAGGCGTTCTACTTTGGGTACAGCCCGAGCCACATTGGAGTATTTGTGCAGTAAATGGACCCTCGTTGTGATTTTGGTTGAGCCTCATCCAAGAGCTAGTTCAGAGCCAAGGACTTGGAGTCTAGCCAAAACAGAGTTGCAGCTTCATTTTGGACCAAGGGATCAGCGCGATTCTGGGTAAACAACAGTTTCAGTTTTTGGACGACGTGAGACACGGCCCACAAAGAAATTCAGCGCAATTTCGTGTATGTTTGTTTTTACGAAACCTTGACTTGGCGAGTCCTGCAAGAAACCAGACTCTTTCCAAACCATCGAGCTCTTGCCCGGTGCAAAGTCTTTGCCGATGACTGCGACGTGCACACAGTCAGGCCGTTCACTGTCATGTTTAGACGCAAAAACCCGACAATAAGGTGTCCTATGCACAGGTCTTGCCCGTAATATTGCCATTATGTGCAGTAATTTATGAATTAAGGTTTTAGTCTTCTAACCTTCCTGTGTCATGCAGGAGCTGCGAAATTAGAAGGCTAGGGATTCAAGTTAACTGTGATTTAGACCAATATTTTGAGTCGCCCGAAATTGTTATAAAAGGCCAGATGATTTCCCTGCTTAATTTTTTCTAATCAAACCAATCTGAAGCCATGAAATACGGACTCATTACTGGTCTTGGTTTCATCCACTACCTTGTAGGTGCTGTTGATGCCTTGACTGTGACTGAGAACACAATTTTGGACTCCGGCGATAACATCGAGTTCAACGGTCTTAACGTTGCAGATGGTGCTTACTACTCTGTGATTGATGGCTCTGTTGTCTCAACTGAGGGAGACATTGACATTAAAAGTGAATGGTACGTGACTGGTAGTGACTCTTCTGCCAGTGTTAAGTACGACGGTGAGGTTTTCCTCAATGACGGTGTTGTTGCCTTCAACTCCTTGAACCAAACTGAAGGTCAATCTTCCTACGAACTTACTCCAAACACTTTCGTTAATACAGGTGATTTGTATTTGGGTGTTGGAGAGGGCAGTGATGATGGTTCCGATATCAGTGCTCGTACATTCTACAACCCATTCATTCTTAAGTCTCGCGACTACTGGTCTAACACTGGTATGATTTCTATGTGCAGTAGATCCAAAGAGCCTTGTTACGCCAAGATTGGCTGTGGAAGCGGAGTTGAGAATCACGGTTCCATTTGTTTGGACAACACTGTTTGGTCTCTGTCTCAACAAATTAAGGGTTCTGGATGTATTTACGTTGGTGGTTCCTCCACCTTCAAGATGCAAGATTCGTCTTCTCTGATTGACCTCGCCCAGACCGTTTATCTTTCCGGTTCTGACTCTGTTTTGCACTTGGAGAACCTTGATCAGAACTCATATGGTGCAAAGGAATATAAAGTCAGAGGTTTCGGTGATGGTAACGAATTGCGTTTCGGCTGCAACTATGATAAGCACTCTTATGACCAAAACACTGGTATTTTGCAAGTCATTATCAACAAGCTGTGCATTGTTAAGGTCGATATTGGTATTGGCTACTTCTTCTCTGGCTTCGAGAAGAGGCAAAATACTCTTTGCTACAAGCCTAAGCCACCTCACAGCTGTCCTCCAGTCTGTAAATGTAAACCTGTCTTCCCAAAGCCTCCTGGATGCCACCCCAAGCCACCAAAGCCTTCCTGTTCTTCTTCCAGTTCTGTGAAGCCATCCTCTAGCTCTGTCAAGCCATCTTCCAGTTCTGCTAAGCCATCTTCCAGTTCCGTGAAGCCATCTTCCAGCTCTGTGAAGCCATCTTCTAGTTCCGTGAAGCCATCTTCTAGCTCTGCTAAGCCATCTTCCAGTTCCGTGAAGCCATCTTCCAGTTCTGCTAAGCCATCTTCCAGTTCCGTGAAGCCATCTTCTAGCTCTGCTAAGCCATCTTCCAGCTCTGTCAAGCCATCTTCCAGTTCTGCTAAGCCATCTTCTAGCTCTGTGAAGCCATCTTCCAGTTCCGTGAAGCCTTCCTCTAGCTCTGCTAAGCCTTCCTCTAGCTCTGCTAAGCCATCTTCCAGCTCTGTCAAGCCATCTTCCAGCTCTGCTAAGCCATCTTCCAGCTCTGTCAAGCCATCTTCCAGTTCTGCTAAGCCATCTTCCAGCTCTGCTAAGCCATCTTCCAGCTCTGTGAAGCCATCCTCTAGCTCTGCTAAGCCATCTTCCAGCTCTGTTAAGCCATCTTCCAGTTCTGCTAAGCCATCTTCCAGCTCTGCTAAGCCATCTTCCAGCTCTGCTAAGCCATCTTCCAGCTCTGTCAAGCCATCTTCCAGTTCCGTGAAGCCTTCCTCTAGCTCTGCTAAGCCATCGTCTAGTTCTGTGAAGCCATCTTCCAGCTCTGCTAAGCCATCTTCTAGTTCCGTGAAGCCTTCCTCTAGCTCTGCTAAGCCATCTTCCAGTTCCGTGAAGCCATCCTCTAGCTCTGCTAAGCCATCGTCTAGTTCTGTGAAGCCATCTTCCAGTTCTGCTAAGCCATCTTCTAGCTCTGTGAAGCCATCTTCCAGCTCTGCTAAGCCATCTTCTAGTTCCGTGAAGCCATCTGGATCGTCTAGTGCTCCATCTTCCAGCTCTGTGAAGCCATCTGGATCCTCGAGTGCTCCATCTTCCAGCTCTGTTAAGCCATCTGGATCTTCTAGTGTTCCATCCGGATCCTCTTCTGTTCCATCTGGATCTTCTAGTGTTCCATCTGGATCCTCTTCTGTTCCATCTGGATCTTCTAGTGTTCCATCTGGATCCTCTTCTGTTCCATCTGGATCTTCTAGTGTTCCATCTGGATCATCTAGTGTTCCATCTGGATCCTCTTCTGTTCCATCTGGATCTTCTAGTGTTCCATCCGGATCCTCTTCTATTCCATCTGGATCTTCTAGTGTTCCATCTGGATCCTCTTCTGTTCCATCTGGATCTTCTAGTGTTCCATCTGGATCCTCTTCTGAATCATCTATCGTTCCATCCTCCACTTCTGAAGCATCCTCTATCGTTCCATCCTCGACTTCAGAGGTCTTTTCTTCGTCTCTTGAGCCAACTTACCGGTCTTCCCTGAGTTTCACTGGATACCACAACACCTCTTCCACGATTGTACCAAGCGGTAGCGGTGAATCATCTACCCAGATTCCAGGTCCAACCTCCCAAGGTCCAGTTCCAACTACTCAAGGTCCAGGTCCATCTTCAACTGTTGTGACTTCCTTCACTTCGTTCACCACTATTGTGACTCTCACTTCTTGCGAGAAGAAGGTCTGTACCCCAGTTACTTCCACATTTACCATTAAGACCGCCACTACCGTGACTGTCCCATGTGACACTACCACTGCCACTCCAACCACTATTACTCCAGGTACTCCAGGTACTCCAGGTACTCCAGGTACTCCAGGTACTCCAGGTACTCCAGGTACTCCAGGTACTCCAGGTACTCCAGGTACTCCAGGTACTCCAGGTACTCCAGGTACTCCAGGTACTCCAGGTGCTCCAGGTGCTCCAGGTGCTCCAGGTTCCGGTTCCGGCTCTGGTTCTGGTTCTGGCTCTGGTGCTCCAGGTGCTCCAGGTTCCGGTTCTGGCTCTGGTTCTCCAGGTGCTCCAGGTGCTCCAGGTGCTCCAGGTGCTCCAGGTTCCGGCTCTGGCTCTGGCTCTGGTTCTGGCTCTGGCTCTGGCTCTGGTTCCGGCTCTGGCTCTGGTTCCGGCTCTGGTTCTGGTTCCGGCTCTGGTTCTGGCTCTGGTTCTGGCTCTGGTTCTGGCTCTGGTTCTCCAGGTGCCCCAGGTGCTTCAAGTGCTCCAAGTGCTCCAAGCTCCAGCCCAGCTCCATCAAGTGCACCAACCGTTCCAATCGGTAACTCAGGTTCTACTGTCAAGTACAGTTTTGCCTTGGCTCTTGTCAGTTCGTTGCTCTTATTGTAAGTTGACTTCGCTTTGATAATCCTGCTTCTGATACCCATGACTTCCTTCGCTGTCTGTCATTTCATGTCGTTCGATTACGACTCCATTCGCTACCCTTTTTTTATCGACTTCACTTTTTTAGTTCTCCCGGATAATATTTTTTCGAATACAAGGTAATTTTATCATCATCTCTTTCGTAGGCATTAGTCTTAAGAATGGTATTAGGCAATTTCACGCTTCAGTGCTTAACTGAAAGATCCAAGTTAAGAAACTGTCCTCGGAATACCACGTTCCAGTGCGAACTACTTCTCAAAAGTTGGATGAATGAAAATCGCTACAAAGCTAATCAAATTTAGTATCACAAGAGTCTAACAATTACATTCGTTCGAAGATAGTCCCGACGGAATAGAATTATAGAAATCAATTAATCTCATATATATGTCTAGCTAGGTTTAATGAATTAAAGTAAACCGAGAGCCGAGAGGCTCGTATTAGTGCCTGGTTTCAAACTCATCGGCTTCGTCCTCGTCAGTTCTCAGCTTATACTTGTCAAAAGCGGCACGAATCTGGTCCACTAACGTCTCGTCAAACGCTCTCAGGTCGGTGGATGTATGCGAAACAGAGGGGCACAAGTCCAACTCCGCAAGTCTAGCAGTGACGTTCTCACCAGAAACGACAGAAGCTACGTCGCTATCAGCATTATCGTCATCCAATGCATGAATGGTCAAGTTGAGGAGAGACTTTCCACTACGTCTTCTCATCAAACTTCCAGGGAATGGTCCAGCCTTTGGTGCATACAGACTGATGTCATCGTCACGGTGAGAGTCACTCGAATCAAGAGTGAACGAGTGAATGGATTGCTTGCGCTCTGGGACTGGAGTTTTTGGCGTCTTGGGTGTTCTACACGTCAAACCATTGTCGTGAATCCATTTAGCAACCACAGCAGTCCAACCACACTGGTGCAGCGCACCTAAACCACGTCCAGTGTCTCCATCGAAATATTCATAAAATGGAACATAGTCTTTGAAATGTGGGTCTTGATTGACCAAATCATTTTCACCATTGCAGGCTCTGTTCCCGTCAGCATCTGGAATGAACAAGTGAATCAAACGATGCTGGATTTCTTGGGCGCACTGCGCCAAATTGAGATACTGTCCAGACCCCTTAGGGCACTCGACCTTCAAGTCACTTCCGTAATACAAGTAGAAACGTTGCAACGACTCGACAAGGAGGAAATTGACTGGGAACCAAATAGGTCCTCTCCAGTTGGAATTACCACCAAACATTCCTGAATCAGACTCACCTGGCAAGTACTTAACTTCGTAATGTTGACCATGAACATCGAGCTTGAATGGGTTCTTGTCATGATATTTGGACAAAGACCGGATACCATAGTCAGAAAGGAACTCATCCTCATCCAACATACGTTCCAAAATAGAGACTAAACGATCTTTGTTGACGAGAGACAACAATAACCGCTCGCCTACACCTCTATTACTCATGGAGGCAATATTACGCTCAGCGACTCCTTTTCTGTTTTCAATGAACCAGTCCAATCTCTTTTTGAAAGATGGGAACTTGTTAAGAAGTTCTGGCTCAAGGGTCAAAGAAGCATACAAAGGAATTAAACCAACAAGAGAGCGGATGGGCAAAGATGTGGTGTGAGAGCCAAAGTGAATGGCATCGTAGTAGAACTTATCTTTATCGTCCCACAAGGATTGCTCAGTGGGCTCGGACTCATCTCCTTTTGCTCCAGTGAAGGACATTGCGTCGGCGATGAGCAAGAAGTGCTCAAAGAATTTTGAGGCAATGTTCTCGTACACTGGTCTTGTCTTGGCTAACTCCAATGCAATGTTCAACATCTGCAAGCAGTAGAAGGCCATCCAACCAGTAGAATCTGACTGCTGCAAACGACCACCTGTTGGCAAAGGCTCGGAACGATTGAATACACCAATGTTGTCAAGTCCCAAGAAACCACCCTCGAACAAATTGTCACCTCCAGCGTCCTTACGGTTGACCCACCAGGTGAAGTTGAGGAGCAACTTCTGGAAGACACCCTCCAAGAAATCCAAATCCTCGGTACCATACATCTTACGCTCAATTTTGAACACACGGTAACAAGACCACGCATGCACAGGTGGGTTGACATCACTGAAATTCCATTCGTATGCTGGAAGCTGACCGTTAGGATGCATGTACCACTCACGAGTGAGGAGCACCAACTGTTTTTTGGCGAATTCCGGATCAATCATAGCGAAGGGAATGCAGTGGAATGCGGTATCCCAAGCAGCGAAGAATGGATACTCCCACTTGTCAGGCAAGGACAAAACATCGTCAATGAACAAATGCTTCCAGTCCTTGTTACGGCCATTGGCACGGTTCTCTGGAGGTGGAGGATGATTGGGGTCACCACCAGACCAGTAGTTATGCACGAAGTAGTAGAATTGCTTAGTCCACAAAAGACCAGCAAAAGCTTGACGTTGGACTTGTCTCAATTGGTTCGTAAGAGGCAAGGGCGAGACCTTCCAATAGAAAGCGTCGGCCTCATCTTGACGGCGAGCAAACACATTGTCGAACTCAAGCTCATCAATGTCGCCACCCTTACGGGAGAATTTGTAACGGATGGTGACGTAGTCTCCAGGAGGAACACCACCATCTTGGTCAAAGGAGAACCAGGCACATGCCTTGGTACCTTGCTTTTCTGGGTTGACGGCGTCCTTGTCACCATCCACAATGCGGTCATGGAACGCATTTTTCACGTACTCGGCCTCATTCTCTTGCAGATACAAATGCTTTTTGTTTGTTTCGTTTTCTGTGAACAACAATACAGGCTCAACGTCTGCACTGCCATCGGTGACACCAGGAGCAGGTGCAAACACCATTTGGCGTGGGCCAAACTTGGGGTGATCCACCTCCACGGTGTACTCGTCCAAGGCCTTCATATGAGGCTTGGTGCCTTTGTCTGCGCCCCAAGCCCAGGTGTTTCTAAATACTACATGGGGTGCAATGTGCAAAGGCGCAGCGTCTGGACCACGGTTGTAGGCCGTGATACGGAACAACAACTCCTCTGGATCATCGTCGGACTTGGCCACCTCATGAACTACGTCGAAATAGCGACCTTCGTCGAAAATGCCAGTGTCTGTGATCTCATACTCCTGCTCCAACCGCGAGCGCTTCCCATTCTCCTCAACCAATTGCTCATATGGAAACTTGGCATGGGGATACTTATACAAAAACTTCATATACGAGTGGGTGGGAGTGTTGTCCAAGTAGTAGTACAACTCCTTGACATCCTCACCGTGGTTACCTTGCGAATTGGTGACTCCAAACAACTTCTCCTTCAAGAAGTCATCCTCGCCGTTCCACAACGCCATCAGCATACACACCAATTGATGCGTGTCACAGGTTCCGGCCAAACCATCCTCTCCCCATCTATACGTTCTGTAACGAGAGTCGTCGAACGAAAAATCGTCCCACGCACTGCCCAGCGCAGAGTAATCTTCGCGCACAGTTGCCCACTGTCTTTCACTGAGGTAAGATCCCCATCGCTGGTGATACTTGATGCGTTTTTTGTTCTCGTAAAGTCTTTTCTCTTCTGCCGTGAGCATCGAGAGGAATTCGTCCGTTGACATGGTTGCAATTGTGACGAGGGTGAAGTTCGGGTGGTGTTCACCAATTGCTTTTTTTCTTTATGTGGGTGGCGGACGAACTAAAGAGAATAAGTGTGGTGGTGAATCTGGTTAATTTTGGGCACTTTATATCTGCAAACCCGCGTCCTGTATGCAACCCGCTATTGCTCCAGTATCGGACGGTACATAGCTGTTTCGTATCGGGGTGGGGCACTGCACGCGAAGGAAAATGGCAAGTGGTTGCGACTTGCTATTGGGAGAGATGGAATAACTTTCTAGGGGCGAAGGGGGCCAAGGGCGCGAAGGATTATACGAGAAGTGTCAAATTGCTTTTTTTGGCCGGCGATTATTGCTGGGAAACTTGTTCAAAAACCGTTGCTTGAAACCGTGGTCCAAGCGGGGCTCTGTGCATGGAACAGTGATTTGCTGCAGGATTGTTCCATGGATTCTCCATGTCCGATGGGTTCGGAGAAAAGAGGGGCATCCAACCGTTGGGGAAACAAATGAACACTGCAATTTAGCATAGGCACTGGAGTTGTGCTAGGGCAACGTTGATTTGGGCTCGCAACCACCGGTCGAAGATTCGGTGGGAATGGGCGGTGTCTCGCATATATCCGGGTCTCTGGCTTATATCCGTGTCACACGAATGGACTTCAGAAGGTCTGTGATGTTTTGAGGGTTGTATATGTTTTGTTTAATGAAATGTGTGGGTGGTTGCAGGTTTAACGAGTAGGAAAAAAGTGCGAAGTATAGTGTTTGGGTTTTCAGTATTAGTTGTATCTGTAAAATAGGTGCTTTGTCCCAGGGAAGGTTTGGGCGATGCCACCACAGCTAGAAGACTGGTGTGATTTGATACTGGAAGATGATGCTGGAACACTCTGATTAAGGTAGGCCAACATTGTTTGTAGTCTATTTTGAAAAAGGAGGGTGATCATGGGTTGCAGCCTGTGTCATGCCGTGAACTTGTTGAGTGTCTCTTCAGTGATAATCAGTGCCAAATACCCTTTACCACAAACCAATGGCGTGAAAATATCTTCATTCAATCTTTTTTGAATTGATGTGCCGGACCCCAAAGAGATATTGAACACCTTGAGAAAACCTTTCAGGATGTAGACAGATTCTAACGAAATCTTTCGACGATTCCTAAGTTCTCAAACCATAATGCCGTCATTTCGTATCCCACTGGCCACTACAGCTAGTGAACAATGTCCATAGGAGGCCATAGCTCAAATCATAGAAAGCTCCAACCATACAAAAAATGACGGAATCGCTAAAAGGCAACTAGAAATTTATCAACGGAAAATGGAGTCCACGATTACTAAACCAACATCCACATACAGAGACTAATCAGTCCACAAACACGGCCCACCGAAAAAAAACAAAATGCCGAACGAATTGTTTCATGGACCTCTTTGCATACAAAACATATCAAACTTGACGTGTCCCAAGAATTCCACCCCAGTCTTACCCCAAATGTATTATTAGCCTCACCTATCCCAACCAATCCACTTATCTTTCCCGCCAATCTGTCCCCCACATCTGCAAAAAATTACCCACAGGGAACTTGTACCGGATTGGGAAATGTGCCCGTGTCCGCGGCTATCTTCAGCGACATCGGACCAATCATGTCGCTCCGTGTGTTTTGCACCAAATTTGCAGCCAATAACCGACACCCACAGGCCACGCCTGGCGAGATTAGGGGAAGGAGATGTGGGGATCACATCGCCGCTCCTGCAGACAGACACACATGTTTGGACAAACAATGTATGAAAATCGATAATTTTCACGGAAAAGTCGGCCATTATCCGGAGCCTGAGGGTGAAATCCAGCGAAAAACCCGCCCTGGATTTCATTGTCCAGGTTGCAGTCCTGCAGCCAGTGCGGCCAAAAAAAACTTCAGCGGGTATCGCATCTGCAGGACCATCAATCCCAAATTTAACGCTGAGTCCTCTGCAACGACCCCGGACGGGATTTTTTGTGGAAAAAAAAGAGCAAAGTTAGAAATTCATGGCCAAATCTATTCATTGAGGACTTTTTTCGTTTCAAACTCATACTTTTGGCCCCAAAATTTCTTGCTACCGCCCATCAGGTACCCGCCATCACCATGCGTCGGGGCTCCGAACTTTGCCCCACTACTTTATGCACGGTTACGAATTTGCAGCTTCGTTTCTTTTTCGTAGGTTTTTTCCGGGGAAACTGATCTATAAAAACCCGTGCGGTTGCAACTTTTTTTCCTCTCTGTATTCTGTAAACAATGACCAACTCACAATTCTCGTCGCTCATCAAGCCCGTGGCAGAGGCCGTTCCTGCCATTCCTCCCAAGATTGAAGGAACTGTGCTTGACCGTTTCCAGATGAAAGGAAAAGTCACCGTCATCACTGGTGCTGGCGGTGCCATTGGTGGTGCTGTTGCCGAAGGCTTTGCCCAGGCCGGCTCGGATGTGGCCATCATGGACTTCAAGTTCGATCCTGCGTTTGATAAGCATTTGCTGAGCACATACGGAATCAGAGCAAAGTCATATCCTGTGGATGTTACCGACTACGAGCAAGTGGAAAATGTCATCAAGTCCATTGAGGCCGATTTCGGAACCATCGACACTTTCATCGCTAACGCCGGTGTGGCATGGACCACCGGTTCCATCTTGAAGCCTGAGAGTACCGTGGAGCTGTGGAGACGTCTTTTTGACGTCAACGTCCACGGTGTGTTCAACTGCGCTAAGGTTGTGGGTGAGATTTTCCAAAAGAAGGGTAACGGTTCGTTGATCATGACTGCTTCCATGAGTGGCCACATTGTCAATGTTCCAAACTACCAGACCTGTTACAACGCCTCCAAGGCTGCTGTGTTGCACATGTCTAAGTCCTTGGCTGTGGAGTTTGCTGGCTTTTGCCGTGTGAACACCGTTTCTCCGGGCTACACTGATACACCTTTGTCCTCGTTTGTTCCTACTGAGCAGAGAGCCAAATGGTGGGGCTTGACGCCTCTTGGCCGTGAGGCTCTCCCAGAGGAATTGGTGGGTGCATACTTGTACTTGGCCAGTGACTTGTCGACTTTCACGACTGGTTCTGATATTAGAGTTGATGGTGGCTACTGCTCTGTTTAATGGCGTGAATGTATTTATAGAGATTTGTTTTGTTTGGATTGACTATTTTGTATAGAAATTAATTGATAGACTCGCGGATTGTCTTCCAGAAAGTTTGTAGACTCAGAGGTTACTCTGGAAGAATAATAGCTAATAGAGGTCCCAAACTGATAACTCAGTTAAATCCTATTAGACAAAACGAGGAGAAATTTTATTGTGAGCTGTATGGCTTTGGGTTCATCTTAGATTGAGTAATTTTCCTCAATTTTCATCCAATTTAAGTTTGTAGCACCTATCTCTAGAAGATGAATATGTTGTTTCTCGAGATCGCACTTCAGTTTCAAAAGGCTAAAAGTAAATTCAAACCAAGCAAAAATTATTGGAAGTCGAAACACATGGCAAACTGAATTGAACGTGGGCTGTAGATGGAGTAATGTATCAAAAGTGATTGCTACTCGGTACCTGAAGTAAATTTTCGGTTGAACACCTCCATAGCATAGTGGGTGAGGTCATGATAATCCTGACTTTCTTCAAGATCTCATGTTCGAGTCCGCCAAAGACCAGACAGAATACTTCCGATTCTTATAATTTTTTAACCTAAATAATATAAGAATTTTATTTCAAACATATCCGAAAAACAAATTTTAGTTCCCCGTTGAATTTGGTTGAGTTTTGTAATATTGACCACTTATTGCCAGCGAAGCAATCAATCATTAAAGAAAATTCCGCCTGTATAAAATGAAGCTTTTATATAATTACTATTTCCTAGATTGTAAAGTTTTTCGGCGGGAGGTCCTATTGTAACTCCTTCAAACTATAGAAACGACACCTACTCGATCACCATGGCAGTAAATTAAATTTTCTTTCAACAACCTCGGGGATCAAATAATTTTCTTACTATCGATATTCTCATAAATCAGTTTTCACCTCGTGTCACCAGGTCAATTGACACTAGCGAAACCATGCACTCTGTACTCGAAGTGCCAAAAGCCATATCAGGAATTAGACATACCGATCTGATATAGAATATTTGCTCTTTCGAAGGTACATGAATTCAGAACCCCAAAATTCAGTACAGGGTCACGAAAATGTGCTCTGATTACTCAAAGAAGAATAGAACAAAGTCAAATCAACCTCAGCTGACACAATTCCGTATCAGGTGCCACTGAAAAACAAAAAGCTCAAGAACAATTTGAACTATCGATGAACTGGAATGTAGAGATTTAAGCGTTACGATTAGCGACATCGACCAGAGAACAAAAATCAACGATCAACGATTAACGATTAACGATTAGCAATAAATAACTGCTCTAATTCAAGGGTTCTACTGGTCAGAATATCTGATAAGAAGCTCATCATCATTGTAGTCCAATCTGATATCCACACAACTCATCAAGGAAACTTTTCGAAGCACAGACCTGACCCAAACAAAAGTTCGCAAACCTAGACTGGATTTAAACCTTACTTCATCTTTCAACATCAGCGGTTTTAGCTCAGTTGGGAGAGCGTCAGACTGAAGATCTGGAGGTCCTGTGTTCGATCCACAGAAATCGCATTTCTTTTTGTCTTTCTAAGCAAAAGCAAGTTTTTTTTTTTTCCGATGCAAACATCAATAGAGTTAATCCAGACGAAATCTTCTGTTTCTGGCTTCTTTTGTTTTGTGTGTAGGGGTCCCTGCTTGGATTTCGTAGACATCTTCCTGCATTGGATCGAATAACCACTATTGCCATAACCACTACTTAAATGAACTCTTCCGGAAATCGTGATTTATAAAACTTACATTAGATTCTTCTTTCTTTTCAATGATTCATAATTCCTGTCTCGATCAATAGGGCATGAAAGCGATTCCTAAGACATTCGATGGGTCCAGATCTTATGAAGCCGTGATCCAGAGCTCATGTGACAAATGAAATGATATCAAAAAAAAAGCGAATTGAGTTTTTGATTTAGAGCAGATGAACGTGAGATTCAAGTGAACACACCCAATGGAGTTCAATAATGATGTGAATGAGTCTCACAGAGTACTCATTTGAAATCAACTCGTACAATACGGTGAACAAATCGTCTTGATCCGCTGCATTACTCCAACTCTACAAAATGCAAGGTGTTGAGGCCACAGAACCACAGTTGTGGCTCCTGCCCGCAATTCGCTGCTTGAATGTCTGATCATCTCTTCCAAATCCTACAAAATCTCTCAAAAGCAAAATCTTGATCCGTTTTATTACGCTATGGGGCATAGTCACTATAGTACATACCTAAACCTCACATCCTCGGCCCTTCAACATCTTAAGCCACAGGAACACAGTCCTTGGAAATGTGGCCAGTCTTACCGCAGCTGTAACAAGCCTTGGCAACCTTATCAGTTGGAACACTACAGTCCTTGGAGATGTGGCCACTCTTACCACAAGAGTAACACTTGACGGAGCCAGCCTGGCAATCCTTGGCAAAGTGGTTTGGTCCACCGCACTTGTAGCACGAAGGACTCTTGTTGTTACCGCCGAAACGTGGCTTTCTTTGAGGAGCAGCGCCAGTAGAAGCGGCGGTGGTGGAAGCACCCTCGTTCTTTGGACATTGACGGGAAATGTGGCCGAACTCGGAGCAGTTGTAACATTTGGAGCCTTGGGCAGAGTTTGGACAGTCACCTTGGACGTGGCCAACGTCTCCACAAGAGTAGCATTGCTTAGAGTTGGTGGTTTTTGGTTCTGGGCAAGCAGACGACTCGTGGCCGGCTTGACGACAGTTGTAGCACAAACGCTCGGTCTGTTGGCAGTTGTCGGCGATGTGGCCGGTTTCTCCGCACTTGTAACACGATCTGGGGAACATTTTATGGGTTGTTAAAGAAAAGTGGTGGTGGGTTGAAAATTTTGCATGGCGGGATGGCGGGAGTGCACGGAGGAGAAGAAGAAAGAGGATGTTTTGGGGGTAGAAATGGGTTTCTGAGGTAAATTAGTGTGTGTTTTGGATAATTATTTTTTTCGGCGGTTTTTTGGTGGTGCGTTTGGCTTACTTCTTGCGAAGGTTGTGTTTTTGGTAGTTTCCTAATAAAGGAGCCACGCACGAGATCGGTTACGAGATGAATGAAATAATTGCGGAAATAATATTTATTGCATTCTCAACTTAAGTTTGGTGGCTCTTTTTTTATTTTGTTGCGGTTGACTCGGGTTCAACCATGGTATTGTGCTCTAAATAGTGGCATATTCTTAAGTCTGGTTAATAAGTACCCATATGAATAGTAGAAATATATTAAATAGTTGAACATATTTGCTCGAGAGATACTTCAATCCATTCTCTCGTCTGTCACTTCGTTCTCTGTTCATTGTTTGTTTCCGGCGCGCTGATACCAAAGTCAATCAACCCTATGCTTCCAACTCTGTCTTGAACTTCATCGACCATCCCGAGCCCGCTTGAAGTCCAAAGGATTGAATTTGCTTTGCACGTTACTCCGCTTCTTGTTGTCTTTCACGTGTTCTTTCTTGTAGTGCCGGAAATACTTCAACAATGGATTTTTCTTCGTGCTCCAGCAGTTCATTTCCACAATCTCGAAACAAGCAGGACATTGAAGCCCCTCAATCTCCTTTGACTTTTCCGGCTCATTATCATCGCCTTTTGAAACAACATACTTACCGAAATTGGCTCCCTCTGGGACAATAAAATTATCCGAGAAGATCCCATGCTCCAAAGTCATATGCGACAAGTAGCTGGAGTTTTTGAACGGAAGGAACCGCACCTCCCTACAAAACGCGCACAATCCACACTTGGTTTCATTCTTGTATGTTTCTCCCTTTTCGTCGCTCGTTTCGTACCTGGTATATTGAGGCTCGTAGGGGTTGTAGATACTAAACTTGTCGTTTTTCTCGTACTTGATCCGGGTCACCAGGTTGTAAATCTCTGAGATATCTCGCAAATATATCTTTCTTTCAACAACCCCCATGTGGCAGTGTATTTCGGTTCTCTTTCCGTCTGGATGCTCACACCAACTGTCTCCCTCGAGTCTTTCGCCATCACCAAGAACGTAGGGTAAGTGGATGCGTCCTCTCATTCCTTCAGGAATTATTTGAGGATTGAACGAGGCATCGCGGTAGTAGTTTGTGATGGCATTATTGAGAACCACCTCAAGTATCCTGCCCTCGTATCCATGGTAGTCCAAGTTTACGTCTAAGCATTTCACCTCCGAATTTTTGAGGGTAATATTTACTCTGCATGGAAGTAGTTGGAAATGCTTAGGAATGGCTTTGGGTTCGATGCGCTGCTTTCGGCGCCGATTGGGGCTATTTGACCCACTAGAAGATCGACTTCTGAAGCTATCGTTTGACAGTTCATTAACTGCGCCATTCCCTAAACTGCGTAATTGCCTCCATGTGCTTCCAATTTGAGCCTCTTCTTTGTGAGACATGTCGAAAAATGTGCCGTTGTTGAGCAGCGACAATGAGTCGGGGTGAAAATCACCGTTCACGCTCGAATTTAGCTTGTGGAAGAGATCTACTTCTCCCAAATTGAGACAGTCATTTTTCTCTATCTCTTTCTTTGGTGTTGACAAATTTTGAATATCAAGGGATACGTCGGGAGTGTCGCTTTTGAGACTGTCATTTTGGCGGTCCAAATCGAATTCGAAATTAGTATTGGAAAACATCTCCTGAGCTTCCATAGACTTGCTGCTTCCCACAAGAGTTTTCTGTGTATCCATCAGGAACTTCCATTCGTCGTCGAGCGTGCAATTTTTGGGGCTACTGTTGAAGTACTGCCAGTTTGGGTCGAGATCAAAGTTAGTGTATTCACTATTGCTAGTGAAATTTGCAATTTCCGAGACCTGATTAGCATCTGCGATGGAACTGTTGTGGATTTTGATCGGGGCAGAGTGTCCATTAAGCAATTTGGTAGAAATGTTCGTCGAATAGCCACTGGATGCAATGTCCTTGTCGGAACTTTTGAGAGCAGTGCCTGGGGAAGATGAGCCAACATAGTTTTGAGATTTCAGTTTTTGATCGAAAGTTTCCCTAGCGTCATGGTTATTTGGTTCAATCTTGTACTCATCTGCTATGTCGCCATAATAAAAATCGGCATTGGCATCCAAATTGCGAAAAGATTTGAAAGATGAGGTATTTAATTCATTGGATGAAATGTTTTTTTGATTTTCTTCGTCGGACTCAATCTTAGGCAGAAAGTCCGTCTTGTTAAACCCAAGTAGATTGTCGGTAGGCCCCGAATCAGTGATTAGTTCTTTCGAACCGTTTTCGGCGTTCCCATCATGAATCTGACCCAAATCAATGTCATGGTCCAGAAACAGCAGCACATCCTTTGTGTAGAACAGAGGAAGCATTTCTGGATCATCGTAAGACTCGAAGACACCATTGTCGTCCAAGCTGAGAACCTGATCATTCCCTAAGCTTGCCAGTGAAGTTGAATTCAAGTTGAAAATCAAATCTTTGGAATATTCCGGATTACTTGCCGGGAGATAGTGTTTTCCATCATGGTACAAGGTATGTGTCTTAGTATTGTCCATTGGATCTGAAAAAAACACCGAAATCGAGCTGCCAGAAAATAGACTTCAAGATTCCACTGCTTTTAAAGCATGGCGATCTGCTGTCGCGTATATTCTGTTGGCATCATTCTTTTCCGATGTTCCCAGGCTGAACACATTACAAAACTGGCTGCAAATTACTGCACACAGTGCGTTTAGTGCTGAAAAAGATGCATTATAGACTCTAAGTGCGACGGAAAAAAACACGGTATTGCGTAAAAGTTTCTTTCCCTAGCGCACGGACTGTGCATCTGGATTCGGTCTATGTGGGATAGCTTTTGGCAGGAAAAAGTGACACTTTTCTGGCATAAGGTTGACATGTGTCAAACCTAAGACACACACATGCATACGGATAAATATAGAAATAATAGTATTTAGGGCAGATCAGATCGGGCAAATATACTGCTGCAGCTCCTGCTACTTTTGGTCAAGATGGGTTCCGTTTAGGCGCCCTACGTAATTGACTCAATGAGCATTATTAGTACTAATGAGCAATTAACGGTTGGCTTGCTGAGGCTTCTGTGGTATCGTACCTACGAGCCAAGGAAGCAAAGGCTTGGGACTCAGATAAATTTTAGCTAATTAAACTTTTTTGAGCTGGTGTGGAAATCCGAGCCGGATTTGAATAAACAGTTTGATTTGCTTGGGTGAGGAAGGCGCATTGATTACAACATGTGGCATCTCACTTGAAAAGGTTTGGAACGAAATCACTTAAGTCGGAAGTTTTATAACTATTAGCGATTTTGTGTTTGACATGGGTCTCAATGGATTGGATTGGTGGACTGATTAAGTAATCACGCAGAGGACATGAAGGATATCAGATCGAAAGACCTTGGAATCCGAGTCGCTCGTACATTTCAGTCGAGTTCTTTCTGTTTATTTTAGTAGACTAATCGAGAGCACCATAAGTGTGTATTGATAGCCTTGTTGAGTTTATTAATTTGATTAGGACATTTCGATTGCACGATGTCAAGGATAGGGAGCCTCGGACTGAGAAGATTTCAAACTCGACGTTTTTATTTATTTGATGCCGATATATGTAAGATTGCGGCTACTTATGTTTCTTGCACCCTCCAAAAGTACCTTTTCTTACGTAATTCAGTGCGTTTCATCTATATAAGACTATACTGGTGTATCCAACTTTCGAGTCAAGATCCATTTCTCTCCAGAAATTTTATGTATTTCTTTCTCGTATTCTCTCTAGTTGGCAGTTCTGTTCTTTGACCTGTCCATCGTATCTCTGGCCATTAACAGTACAAGTAGAAACATCCTAAAAATTTGAGTGAACATTAGTTTTCCCAACAACTTGAAGATCAGTAACGAACATTCAGCTTAACGCACATGTCATTATTCTCTCCGTGATAGCCACTTCCCACAGTCAACCAACCACCCCATGTCCTCAGATACACCATGTCAATATTCCCGAACACATTTTTCTCAAAATCTGTTCCAAGCAAAATTCCAATCTCAAACAAATAGCCCGAGAATTAGCAAGCCATCCCACGATTGCCGCCGGGGCTTCGCGCCACTTTCTAAACGGCTTCCTCCTTGTAGAAATGAACCAACGGCATCAAAACAGCGTCGGTCCGTCGGGTGCTTAGCTGCAGTGCTATCGTCAAGTCCGAGTCCCGAGGGAGATCAACAACGAAACAAGATAAGCAGAGACGAAACCGCTTTTTTCTCGTAAGCCAAACAATTCCAAATACTCATTTGCAGCTGTTAAAAAAAAATCGACCACGTTTTACTTCATTCTTCTCGAACCATCTCGTCGGTTCTTCCAGCCCCGGATCTGATGTGTTCGCAGCCCTGCCCCTCCGGCGGGACGGATTACGTCCGCGAGTCACCTCCGTGAGTCGCGCGGGGGTATAAGTCCTTATCAGAGACATATAAAAAGGAGAATTTCCCGAGGGACCACGGGGCCAAAATTAATTGGACTTCGATCAGTCAAACAGTATTTATCACGAGCACACTTTCTGAGTTTGTGCCGTAAAGTCTTATCCTGCAATTCTAATTGAGTTTACTGCTTTTAAGAACAGTACTCCTGAAATCATTATATATTTGATCGTTGACTTTGGATTGAGCCATTGTGAACAAAAACATCAGACCACGTTTATTGAGCAGATCGCAATTGCACAATAGCCTCGAACGAGAACACAAACAACTACAGCCACAACTACAAGCACAACAATGTCTCTCTTTAAAACGTTACAGAACTCTCCCGCCACCATCTCCATCTTCCACAATGCCCGCGTTCCAACATCGGCCCGCGTGTATGCCTCTTTGGAAAAGGCATACTTCCGTTTGAACGACAAAAAAGACTTGTTCCAGATCGACTTGATGGCCAAACAGATGCCTACCTATGACCAATTCAAGATGATCTACTCCAACTGCGTCCACTCCGAGTCCTGCAAGCTGGTCTTGAAACAGGTGTATCCGCTTTTGAGCGACAAGCTCTCGATTCAAAACAAGAGCTTGGTTACCATGAAATCCTTGGGTGTCAACACCGACCGTGGTTTCAAGGTTTTTTCCCCTAATGAATATGAGCGCATTAGCGAGGCTTTCCAAGAGTCAGTGAACAGTTCCGAGCCCGACATCGACCCATCTCAGCTCTTCCGTGCTCCCTTGATTGTGGACTGGGACCAGAACTTGATTGCGTGCGATGAAGAGGGTTTGGCTACTATTTTGGCCAAGTATGAGCCTGCGCTGTCGGAGCAGTTGTCGCCAGCATAGACTGGGACTATGAATTATGAGAATATAATTAGCTAGATGTATTTACGATAATCTTACTTGTTTTGTAGGTGGTGATTGGATGTCCACTATTCGAAAATGGGACGCTATGCAACACACGCTATAATTCACGAAAGAGAGGCCATCAGCCCTTGATTCCTCTTTCTTCATGCAAAGTATAGAGTCCTGTTTGATGGCATGGCATATGAACGTTCATCTAGTGACCGCGCCAATGAAGGGCCTGGGCGAAAGAAAGCTCTGAACCATTCCAAATCCACCCTATATTTTCAAAAACCACTTGGGCGCAAAAAAGGGATACTTTAGGTAGTAAATATTGTCTTGCCATCCTTCCAACTTATCGAAGAATCTGTCATATCATTTGTCTCGGCCGAAAGGACCTCCACCGATTACTGAAAGAAAAACGATACTAGCCTTTTATCTATTTAGATCAGAAGGCAAAAATATTTTCCTCTACAACAAGAAAAGTCTCAAAGCCATTAGATTTGAACATAAAGAACCACAGCCTGTGGTGATGTATAAGTGGCCAGGAAATTCACCATCAAACGTCGAAATCAAGGTCCATGTAATGATGAATTTTGACAGCTGGAAATTGCATCGCTCAATTGTGTGATACTTTTCATGGCTTTATTCTTCAATTTGGCTTCCAATAATTTATAGATCCTCTCCTCCTCTGAAGAACGAATATATGCAAATGTGGGCCTGTGTCCGCCAAAAAAGAAAGTGAGAGCCGCCAAAATAATTTTGGAAAGAACTCAATATTTTCAGGAGGAACTAGCTACGAATTCTTACACGCAAGTGGATTCTGCGTATTATCGTTTCATACCTGTATGTTATCACTCGACCTCATACAATAGTCTAGTATGGTTTTCGATGGTCAGTATTATCAGATTTTTACTTCAATTAAAGACTTGAATTTGAGACATATAGGAATGAACATAGCTAGCACTGTTCATATCCCAATCGGGCCTTCTATTCAGGTAAAAAATACCAGCGGGCTATTTATGGACCAGCTATTCAGCTATTGAGCCGCAAAGACAGCCCGACAGCACTGTCCTGACCTAGCATTGTTACCCAGAAAATTTGTTTTAATATTTGTTATCCTGGTTTCGTTACCAAGAGCATCTTGAAGCAAAAAAGATTGCAGCACCACAATTTCACACATGGTCTCCCACTGCATTACTCAGTGTGGCTCTAAGTGGCTTGACTAACGTTGATCGGACGGGAAACAGTATTTTCCACTTGATATGGCCGCAACCGAAAGTTAATTTTTTTAGATTCTCATGACAATGATTTTTGCATGAAGATACATTTTGATTATTTTTGGGTAGAATTGTAGCGTGTTTGAAATAGCGTAATTGTTCTGTTTGAATCAGTTTTAGTACTTAGATTGTCTTGAGCAGGACTTTTGCATTCTTGGTCATAATGAAACGTTCTAGGTTATCCAAAGATTTTGTCTGGATCACTTTGTTTTGCAAATTCTCATGTGTTTGGCATCTATTTCGCAATGTGTAGAAATGACTCCAAAATTCAGCTTCAAGTCCAACTCGAAAAAAACACACACATATGTGAATCTCCTTGCGAAGACATCAATTGAGTACAATTTTATTGTGATTATCTGGTTTTTAGATCCGCCCATTTGACCTACCAATCCATTGTCATTCATTGCTAGCCTAACTTGTCTGAAACTAAACGAGCAGAAAAAAATTGGGGATCGGAATTGAATAGTCGTTGATTCGTAGTCCTATTAATTATTGTTTGTATGGTCTTTTGAGTAGATACGAGCTCTACACAGTGAGACAACATAGCATGGAAGTACTTTTATCAGATGGAATGCCGACATGATACTATTGAAAAGTTTTCTTCATTGACGTCGTTGACTTCTATCATATGAATGGTCTGTATTTTGATCTTGCTCTTAGCTCGTATATTGTTCCTAAACTACAAGTCTCACAACACAAGAAATATAAAATTCAAATCAAAATCTTTGTCCCCATAGTAATTGAAGGAAATATTTAACAACTTGTATATATCACAACACTACCACATCTCTACTGTATTCACCTATCGTCCACCTCAACTCTTCAACACCCAATCCACAGACGAAGAACCCAAAAAAATTCAAAAACTAGCCAATCAAATGAAAGATGCCAAAGGCCAATATATTCTCAATTTCCACCGCTTTTCAAAATCTATCCAACCGAACTTTTCACTACTTATCCATTACACACTCCATCTATGTAGCTACTGCTACTAAGCTCAGAAGCTACTCCAATTATACTCAATTGGGCTACCTAAACACTCGAGCGACCACTATGTCTACCCCTAATCGCTGGCTTGTAGCCTATAACTCAATCTCGGCCTCGCTCTGGGCAATTGTCCTTGCAAACGTTCTCTTTTTAGCTCCGTTGCTTGGTCAACCGTATGTCTTTGACAAAACACAATTGTTCCTCACTGTTGTGCAGTGCGGAGCCGTTGTTGAAATCGTAAATGCAGTGACGGGAGTGGTGCGTCTGCCGGTGGGCACCACCGTTGCCCAGGTGTTTCTGCGTCTTCTCATTGTGCTTGGTATTTTCCAGCTTTTGCCTGATTCGCCTGCCAATACCCACTGGGCGTACATTAGTTTGTGCTTGGCCTGGTCGTTTACTGAGGTGGTGAGATACTCGTACTATGCGGCCAATTTGGCCGATGCTGGCGGCGTGCCTTATTGGCTTACCTGGTTGAGATACTCTGCGTTCTATGTGTTGTATCCGATCGGTGTGGCTTCGGAGATGTCCATCATTTGGATGAGCTTGGGCGAGGCCGAGCTTGTGGTTGGAAAGTTCTATTCGTGGGTGTTGTTTGCTATTTTGTTCACGTATCCTCCGGGATTGTACAGCTTGTACACTTATATGATGAGACAACGTCGGAAGGTCTTGGGTGGCAAGACTGTCAAGAAGGAGTAAACAGGCTATGAAGCGTTGGCATCATATATGAATTATCGAAGGATCGAGAATGTGGCTACATCTATGCATTTACTCCAGTAGGGTCTAAAAGTCGACCTTGTTGAAGAACTACGAAACGATTGTGAGAGCTATAAAACGTATCTGTGAGTGCGCTTTTCATCAATTTAATGCTTTACAAGTACCTTTCAGCTAGAACAACTCTGGCCATTGTATTTCACGTTTCTTATAGTAAAGAATTCTATGCATTATATTGAAAGCGATATGTACACATGTCTGGTCATTAATATTAATTCTGCGCCATGCTTCGCTCATGATCGCTCATCTCCTCAACCCAGTCGATTAACAGCTCCATGTATTTAGGAATCGTATCGCCACTTTCAAATTCGTACTTTGCGCCCTCATTTTGTTTTGGAGGGGCAAACATCTCTTTTAATGTAAACGCTCCGCTCTGTTTTTCTTTACCCTTGTGGTACTTGACGAACATTATCCTCAATGTCTCTCTCACTACGGCAATCTCGAATTTTATACAGAGCTTCTGCAAGGTTTCCACTACAATGTAAGGTGGCATGTAGCCGTACCACCGCACATTCCAGCTGCACAATTTAACCAAGTGCATGAGCACGTTCTCTAAGGTAAAGTTGCCCATCCCCAACAGTCGTACAAACTCTTGGTACACCTGTGGCGAGAAGTACTTCACGATAAGCTTGTTGGTATAATTGCATCCGTCGTAAGCACTGGAGTATGTATCAAGTGCCGAACTTGTAATGTCGCTTAAGACAAACTCATTGTAGATTTCCAATAGCTTCACTGTTGAGAAATAGTGAAAGTGACCTTCGGTAGCAGTGGAAGAGCTGGTTATGAGCGCCGAAATCGTCTCTCGAAGATTGAATTTGCAACCCCATCCTAAAAAGCCCGTCATCTCCCACGCAAGAACAGATCTGTGCTCAGCTCCGTTGAGTGATGCCATAGCTTTTAAATCTTCATAAACGACAGTGAAGAGTTGTTGGAACCAGGGTGATATCGGCTTTTTGTTCTCACTTCCATGATCAACCACGTAATTCTTTGTATCTTGTGTTTGGCTGGTAAAAGCACGGTAATGGGATTCCGCCAAGTTCTCCCACCCAATAAGAGCTACAAGAGTGGTCAAAAGGTCATAGACGCGGCCCCAAGTCGAGCGCCGTTCAAAGTCAAGAACAGATGCTCGCTGCTGTTTCGCAGATTTGGCTGCAGTGGCGAGTTTAGTACTATTTGGACCTAAAACCTCATGAACTTCGTAACTGACCACTGAGGCTTCTTTGGGCGAGGCCAAATCGAGCGCCGAAGTATAAAACAGTCCCGTGATGGGTCTCCGTTTACTCAGATCATATTGAAAGGTCCGGTGCCATATGTGATCCATCGAGGCAATTTCAACATTTTTCTCGTCCACAGGTGGTCTGAAATAATTCTCGAAAGTACGCAAATCGATACCCTTGCCGCGGGCGCTATGTTCAACAAAGCGAGAGGCGTAAGTATCAGGGGTGCCGTTGACGTCAAAAGGCTTGCCAACACTAGGACCAATCACTACACACAACGAATTAATGGTATCAAGGGCCCTCACAAAGTCTCGTTCCAAGACATAGCAGAGAGCTAGATGGTACCAACTGTCAAAATCAAGTGGTAAGATTGCAACGGCGCGAGCAGCTAAATACTTGGCTTGATCTATGGAGTTTTGACCTATGAGAAAGCGGGCTTGCTCAGTAAGAAGTAATGCTGCCTGACACAGCAGCGTTTCAAATGCAAAAAAGTCGTGGAGAAGATTCAAGAATCGTGCAGTGTTGTTGCGTGTATGCTGAGTTTTGAGAAGCTGACACACCACATAGTCGAAGTTGTGGCCGAACATCGCCTGTATGAGAGATATGGTGTCTTCAGCTACGTTGCCCGAGGAGTCGAGCGAGACCACCCGCACAAGCGAGTCTACAAGATAATTGCGGTAGGTGGTCAGCTTCAGAAGGAGTCCAGGGCCCTGGCCAGCCAAGGTCACAGACCCATATGACTCGCGAGTGCCTGCCATATGGCCCTTCGGAAGAAGATTGACGAGAAGCGCCAGTGTGACCGCCAAGCTTTCGCGGTCAACCACCATATCGGGAAGGTTCACTGTTCCAGAGAGCTGTTTCGAGGGATCATCGGAGCACAAAAACAGCCGAATGAGTGACAGCGCTGCGAGCTCATCCCAGAAACTTTGAGGTAGCTCCGAAATCGTGGCTTTGGTATAGTCTACTGTGCGTTGTTCGGCCACATAGTAGACACTGAACAGAACACTTACGTCTACAGGAAGGGCCAGCGCCTTCGCCGGTTTCAGCAGTTTGAAGCTCGGGTTTGTTCCCTTCGGCACCGCAACATTCGCCCGCATCCGCAACTCCGCCCGCGAAAACACATTGTATGCGCAGAGCGTCAAGATCATAGGTTTCTCCTGACTGGTTCCGGACAGCCCCACAAGACACTGGCTGCCGCGCACATACAAACCTTCCGAATACACTAATCCTACACTACCTAATAGATACTGCTCCATGCTAAGAACGCCGCCCAGGTAGTCAATGCCGTTGCTGAAGTGATAATATCCCACATACCCATCTGCATCCTTATTGAGGCCATCCGGAGCCGCATCTACCCCAAACTCGTTCAGGGTGAACTTTGATGAGCGCTCTCCATAATGGCGGCCCCAATTGATGAGATCCGAGGGTCCCAGGGACGGTAGGTTGGGATATGTCGCTAGATGCTTGAGTCGGATCTGGAAGGTGTGGGCGTACACCGTTTCTCGGATCCACGGACATGTTATGAGCGCCGGCCGGAAGCGCTCTGGCCGCACGCTCTTTTCTGGGGCAATTGAGGAAGAGCCCATGGTGCAATTTGAATTGTGGGGGTTGGAATTGTGTTTGTGAAATGGCCAAGGAAGCTGGTCACGTGACACGTCACGTGCCAATTTCCAAAACCCAACCAGGCCATTGAAATTCTAAATCTCATCGTCATATCAATGCATTGATGCAAGTATTACGTTTCTATTGCTGCTGTAGTTCTAGTGTTTCTATCGCTCATGCCTCCGGTTCTATCTTCAGCTCCAGCGCTAATTGGTCTGTAAAAGACATCTTTAACTCCTTCAACAAATCCCAAATGGGCAAGGCCCCGGTAAAATCAATGCGGCCGTCGCCGCCCATCATTTTGTTGTGCGTCATACGCAACTCAAGGTTCGCAATGGAATTCTCCAACCGGGTCACCAAATGGTTGAATAAACCAACAATGTCTTTCTCTCTGAAGTTGTTCAGAAGGGACTTGACGAAAATGTCTCCTGCCAACCGCAGGAACAGGTCGTCGCCGTTGTATCCTGTGTTCAACACCAGGCATACATTCTCCAAGCGAAGCAGGAGAGACCGAAGTGTGTACACACACTCTACTGGCAATGCTCCATAGATTGGATTGACGGCTTCAGGCTCCAGAGCACGCTTCTTAAAGATGTCGTACCGGATCTTGAGCGAGTCTGGGAATACAAGTGTAATCGTTTCTGGCGCCTCCAAACCCTTGAGCTTCCGCTCTCCGAGAACAACGTACAGGTATGGGACAGCATTCAAAGCGGTCAACTCGTTCTCTGCTATGTTGTATACCTCCTTACTTTCGTAGGCAGCTTCTGGCTGAAGCTCTTCGGCTCTAATTTGTGCGTGCACAGATTCCAACCGCTCCATTTCACGCAAGAAGTCTGAACTGACGGCAATCTGGCCACCATCAGCAGAACTCTCAATTCTACTGGCACGATTGACCATAGGTCCAAAATAATCCATACGGCGTGTCACCATGTCCAACTCACACACTGGGCTACCCCAATGGATTCCCATACGCACCGATAAACCACGGAAGATGATATTGCCGCTGTTATCTGTGACCTCACATCCCTCATTGGTGGTCAAAATTTCGGTGGGCCAATCCTCTGTAAGAAGCTGGCTTTGAATGTTGAAACACCACAAAAGAGCCAGGGCTGCACTAGGAAATGACACCATGAATGAGTCTCCTTCCGTCTTCACCTCGTAGCCTCCAACAATACGCAATTGTCTCCGCATGATCGTGTTATGCAACTTAATTGCTGAGCGCATAGCCACAGGATACGTGTCCCACAACAACGTCGAGTTTTTAATATCGGTGAAGACCAAGGCGATATTTCCAACGGGCGGCTCGATTTCGTCATTGAGACGACGAAGAGCGGTGTCACCCGAAGGAAGTGGACGGTCTCTCCGTATTTTCTTCGCTGGTGCATTTGCACCTGACATTCCAAGACTCACAACGGTTACGGAAATACGATCATTGGCACCGTAGCAGAGGGCATGGTCACGCAACTTTTCTGCAGCAATAATAGGGTCGTCTTTCTCTTGGCGAACAATATCAACCGCGAGGTCATGCAGAACATAGTCCCATAATTTTGGCAGAGCCACAATGATCACACCCTCAGTACTAGCCAAATCATATTCTGCTGTGCTTGGGCAACCATTTGTGTGTGGAACATATCCAAAGAAACCTATACCACGCAGAATTGGAAGCGTCAGATCGAGAGCTCCGTTACCAGTGACATAACCTCCACACAGGCGAATTCTTTCGAATTCAGCACGCAGCGTTGGGTCATGTTTAGTAGAGAGCACGGTGTAGTCCGAGTTACTGCGCAGAAGTATAATCTCAATATCACCGAGGTTGGCAGTGTATACTACCAGCTTTCGAATATAGACCACTGCCATACAACAACCTTTGTAGAGATCTGTTGCTAAATCTATTTGCAGAAGTTCAGGCAAGTCACCTTCTTTCTGACCATTCAGTGCATAGGTTCCGGCTCTTTTGGCCGCGAAAACCAGATTCACTTCCCTATTGAGGGCCAAAAATGCTCTGCGAAGGGCATCAGGAACGTCCTTCTCGTCACGCTCAAGCTCGATCTTGAAAAGACCGGGAAAGAGTTGCTTACAAATAAACAGAATGATGTGGCCGGAGTTGCTTCTCTTGGTTGCCAACGAGGTGTCGTATCCGTTGAAACTACAAATGAGAACCTCATCCTCATTTCCTCTGAATTTTTGCAGGAAACTGTCTCTGAACAGCACAACCTCTGCGGCGCCCATACAGTCAGAAACTCCGTACCCGACATTTTTAAGTTCCGAACTTGTAGTTCTAACTCGAACATTGACACTTTGGTCAGGCACATTTGGAGTGGTGAGTGTGACATCCATCAAACCCAACACACGCAAGTGTTTGAGGACAAGCAACGAATCGTATCCGTCGTTTGCTGGCTTCTCGGAATTGAGAGTGAAACTTTGCTTAATCTCGAAACGCTTGTTACCAGAAAAGTTCAAGTACTTAAGATTCTTATTGTGGCACCAATTCCAGTCGTATGGCCAATTAGAAATGTTGTAGCGAAGTTGATTCAGCCCAGCGTCAAAGTGAGTAAGCTGCTTGCAATTACTTATCTCAGGAGGGATGGTGAGAAGCTTATTGTTGTTGACAAAAAGACAACGCAACTCAGTCAAATGTTCGAAATCGTCTGCTGGTAACTTGGTGAGATTATTTCCCAGGAGATGTAAATCGGTCAAATTGACGAGGGGCAGGAGAGCTCCTTCTGGCAATTCAAGGAAGTCATTATATGAAACATTGAGATACTTGAGGTTAGTGAGACGAGAAATAGCCTCAAAAGCCTCCTCTTTGAGTCTATTGTCAGCGACATAAAGAGTTGTGAGTGCCTCAGCAAGACCGCGCTCGCTCTCCTGGGAAACCAGATTAAGGCCAGCTCCCGACAATTTGTGAGTCTTGGTAGCCAATGGAAACTCCTCAAGGATATTGCTACTCACATTCAAGAATGCAAGGCGTCCCAAGTTCCAGACCTCAGCTGGCAATTTTTCGATATTGTTCAGATGCAAATCTAAGTACTGAAGCGCAGATAATTGGCCGATCAGCGCGGGCAAATTCTGGATGTTGTTATTGTAAACCGACAAGTGGGACAATTTCTTCAACTTACCAATCTCATCGGGGAGTGTAACGATGTGATTCTTATCCAAGACAAGGTTCTCGATATTTGGGATCTTGAGCACGAATTCTGCTGGAATTGCAGCAATTTTTGCCTTACTCAAATCCAAAACAGTCAACATGGGTAACAATATCTCAAACTCAAGCGTTGTAACAGGATTACGGTCAAATTTGAGTAGTCTAAGGGACTCCATCTTGTCACTAAACTGTGAGATATCGTTCTTGCTTGCGTACAAAACCTCTAAATTGGGCAACAGACCGAGAACATCGATGTTTGTGATAAGATTATAACGGATATCGAGTCTCTTGAGTGCAGCCAAACGTCTAACGGACAGAGGAAGTGCTCCACGGAGTTTGTTACTACACAAGTTGAGCTTGGTAAGCCTCGTGAGTTTTCCAATAGAGGATGGAATAGAAACAAGATCATTGTAAGATAAGTCAAGGTCTTGCAAAGCAGTGATATCGTTGATACATTCAGGATAGTGCTCGAAATAGTTCAGGGACAAGTTAAGTGTTGTGAGATTCTCCAATTTACCGAAATTCGAGTGGAGTGAGTGAAGTTGGTTAGAGTTGAGCTTCAAGGTTCTCAAATTGCGAAGGTGTGCAAAACGGGCAGGTATATCAGCAAGAAAATTGTTCGACATTTCTAAATTGAGCAAAGAAGCCGAGGCCTCTAGCAAATTGTGAGGAAACCGCAGGCATCCATTGTACAGAAAGTTGATGGACGACAAATTGCTACACGACTGGATGAAATCAAGCGGGATGTAGATAGCTGGGTTATGGGAAACATCCAACTTCTCAATCTCAAATGTGTGTTGGTGGAACACGATTGGAATTGTTTTGAGACCAAGTCCGCTGATGTGAACATCGACGTAGTTCTTGGCATTTGTAGTTTGTTCCTCATGGCCAAGACTTCTCAACGAAATGTTTTCAATGACGAAACGATAAATGCTCAGCATATCTCCACGACCCAACGCTGGTAAATTGTCCTTGTTACCGTATCCCTGCAAGGTAAGGAGGCCAAGTTGAATCTTAAGAGGCTTTTCTTGCAGATCAAGAACTTTGGTATGCAGACCATAGTACAATGTCAATTGGAAATTGTTAATCGATTCGAGGAAGAGCTTTTTCTGGATGATTATGAGAAGCTCAGAGGTGGTAGTTTCAACAGGGCATAAAATGGTTGTGAAGGTATTATCCTCCTTGAATATACGAATGATGTGATTGGGTCCACGAGTAATGGGCATATTTTGAGCCGGGTTTTTCTCAATCCCGAAAACAGTTGCGATTTTTTTTTCAGGCACTTGAGGATTCGCATCTATGCGTTTGGCTCGGCGCTGAGACTTCTCTGGACCCGCCAGAGAAGAACCACTGAGCAGACGATTTAGGCTGACAGTTAAAGCAGGCTTAGATCCTGCAGCACTGGCAGAGTTACGCAGATCGTACAGCAGGTTAATAGGGTCTCCTTGCAGAATGTCCTCATCGCTA
Source organism: Australozyma saopauloensis (assembly GCF_035610405.1). NCBI lineage: Eukaryota > Fungi > Ascomycota > Pichiomycetes > Serinales > Metschnikowiaceae > Australozyma > Australozyma saopauloensis. The sequence goes on from NC_086132.1 coordinate 482,284, forward strand.
GGAGACAGATCGCTACTTTCCGAGTCCCATGTCTCCTGGAGTCCAGCTTCGGTAACATCCCAAGAGTCAGGTGCTTTCCACGCTGAGTGGCGGGGAGCATCGTCAGTATGGTCGGGCGCAACATGCTCCAGGGAGAGCCTGGTGAGGTAGGTTGGACGTGAAGCGGTTCCACCAGTGCTGGCTACATCGCTTCCATCCTGATGTTGAGGCGATGTATGAGTATGTGTGCCGTCACCGATGAGCTCGCTGCCAACACTATGACTGGGTTGCATTGGATTCAGCAGAACTTCTTCTACAGGAGTGTGTAAGTGAGCGTTTTGCTCGGATGTTGAACCCATTCTGGCAACAATGGTTGCCTCTGGTTGCTTCAAGATGGTCAGTAACTCCTCGATACTAAGATTGAGATCAAATAGCTTCGAGGGACTACCCGCGGGACCAGATACACTGCTGTTCTTGGAGGGTGGGCCTGACAGCTTCTCAGAGTACTTATCACTCAGGTCCTCAGAGAGAGATGCCGCTCTTGAAGCGTCTGTGAGTGCAGCATGATGGTGCAGCGAGATCAGAGGAATACGGAACTTGTGCTTTGTTGCAGACAGTGGCGCAGGAGCTACAGCAGCGGCCAAAGAATGTGACGAGTTCGATAAGCCCGCATGCAGTTTACGAGATATTGACGATAATCCATGGCCTCCATGAGACATACCGCCTCCACTGGTGGAACCAGATGCATAATCGCTAGCATCGCTAGCATCAATCAGACCTTCCAGATCTTTACGATTAGAGTGGATGAGTTTACCCAAGAGCGAACCCTTTTTACGGAATCTCGGCTTAATAGGATGAGCCAATGGCGGCACATTGCCTGTTCCAGCATGTGCTGGGTTACGATGGAATCCCTGATAGTCATCCTTCAAGATCGTCTCTCTACTGTCTCCTCGGCCAACTTTAGCAGCTTCCTGGAGATTTGAATACGACAGTCTAGGACTGTAACTCTCGCTAGCCCGGTGCACAAGTCTTCCTGGACCTGCGGGTGCTGGCGCACCTGCGGACTGATATTCTGGGTTTTCTAAGGTTGAAGAGGGTGGGAATTCTCTCGTATGAGGCAGCACGGCCGCATCAGGAATGGTTTCGAGCCCTGCCCCTGCCTGAGTGCCAGTGTTTCTACGGAATATCGGTTGTCTATTGAGGGAGACGTACAGAAGGTCTTCCTGTTGGTTCAGAGGACCAGAGGTACTGGTCGAACTTGAAGAGGGCGCCGAAGTCACGGCACTAAGGCCCGATCGAGGCTTATTTCCGCCCAAATGGGACTGAGCACTGGGGTTTGTTTGTGGATGATGGTTCGTCAAGGGAGAAATGGGGGTCCTTCTCAGGCCCGCATCGGCGGAAGCTTTGGGTTCAGAGCCCTGGCCTGCAGAGCCTGCGGCGGCCGCATCGCTACCAAACAATTGTGAGCGCGATCTGTCTCTTCTTAAGAAACTCATCGGTTGAGGGGTGATGGAGATTGTGAGCTCTCGAGTGGTCGGATGAGCGGAAGAAGGGGTTCAATGTGCTTGGCGCTGCCTAATTGGGGAATCTAGCGCAAATTGGAGGTGGTGACCGCCGTTGGTTGTCGATGGTGGAGATGAATGTGGGAGTACCTTGGTGAAAGTGGAGAGGTAGTAATTAGTTGGATGGGTGTATGCAGTGCCAATTATTGGGAATCGAGAGAAATGAAAGAAATAAGTGAATTGGCGGATTTGAGGGAGAGGAAAGAAAAAAAATTCGGGAAATGGCGTGTGTAAGATTTTAAAACTTTAATTATTTTTGCATTTTCTGTATTCAATTGCCTTAGAACGATGCTTCTTTGTATAAAGAGTAAAGCAAAATCGTCAAGGGACAAAATTATCATGTCTTCGATTTGGCTATAGGAGTCTGATTTAATTTATGAGTTGATTTTGGAGAGATTTACCCTCTCATTGAGCATTGGTGTGTCAAAGCTTTACGCTTGGTAAGCCGATGAAAGTGTCCAGGAAGAGAAGCTGTGTTACAAATGAGTTGTGGTTCCTGAACTCTACAGCAAAAATTGGCCAGTCTTCGAACTTCTCACAGTTGCTGCTGTCTTTTAAGCAGCTTGATAGAAATCTGTGAATGGTCGAGTGCTCAGTGAGACAAACACACATGTAAGCGACGTCAATGCCAATTACAGAGAGTATCGCAAAGACATGATATTTCTGGAGCATTAACTCTGAACTGGTACTGTTCGTTTGTCCATGTATGGCATCGTCTTGATTGCAGTGGCGTGTTGTCTCTTGAATATCCTCTCAAAATTGACATTTATTGAAAATCACTGACGGATTCGGACTACCGTTCACATACAGACCCATATTCAGCGTCTGTGAAAATCAATTCTCCCAAATCAATCTCTTCTAGTGGAACATACCCTCCACCCAAACAGGCATACGCTACCAAAAACACTGCAACAGTCATGTAGGCGCCAACAAGAGACAAAACACTGAACAGATAAAATGTTTCGAGACCACAGCAACCAAGAATGACAATCATGCTGGCCAGAGCCCACATAGCCCCATATCTGCGGTATCTATTCCATGGGAGACACTGCTTCTCCAACGCATAGCTATAGCGAACGTACAGAATACTGAGCAAACACCACATAAGCATGCCTGCCAGCGCACAACATGTTAAGAGGAAGTTGAAAACGACCGAAATGGAGTGGAACTTGAGGAGGAGTGCTACAGCACCAAATGCCGCCGTAGAAAGCACAGCCGCAACTGGAACGTTTTTTGAATTTGTCCTAGCAAGAAACGCAAATCGAGTAGTGTTTGCCTCTGTTTCGACCATCGATTGGAGGTACCTCGATCCAAAGTATACATTGGAGTTTGCGGCCAGAAGAATGGCCGTCAAAATCACAAAGTTGAAGAGCGAAAGTAGGTCCCAATTCTCTTGATATCCCAAATTTTGGAGCGCAATTAGAAAGGGGGACGAAAGCAAGTTTTGTAGCTCCGGCAGCTTGAGTTTAGGGTCCAGGTATGGGATACTGAGCGAGAGAAGAAACACAGACACAAGATAAAACACGACAATGCGCACAAAGACCACACGCATAATCTGGCGGACCAGTTTGCGAGGATTATCGATATCCCGCATGGAAATGGCCACCGATTCTACCGATTGGAAGAGGAAAGACAGGAACACCAACGAATTGACCAAGTCCACCACAAAGCGCGTGCCAGAAGTCTGTCCACCAATGAAGCTCTGCGGCCAATGATCAGTCCAGACGGAGAAAAATCGATTTTGAGCCACAAGCGACACCATCACCACCACGATCCACACTAGAATCGCCAATACCTTGACGAGAGCCATCCAATACTCAATCTGACCATATATGTCCACCGGAAGGAGATTAAATGCGGTAAGGGTGGCCCAGACAACAAACACAATGGTCAAGTTCTGCGAGTCCGAATGTGGAAACCAAAACCTGACAATTGAGACCACCAACGAGAGCTCAAGCGCAAAAGTGAGCCCCCAACTGATCCAATAGACAATGCTGTTGGCCAAACCTGCAGCTCTGCCCAAAAACATGTATTGGAATCTACAGATCAGACCCGTTTCAGGGAATTTTGCAGCCAATTCACCAGCAGTCTGAAGAACCACGACCACAATCAAGGCCACATACAACATCGAGGCCAAAGTAGTGAGAGGACCTCTAGCTAGGAGCGTTGACACCGAAAAAAAGAGCCCCGTTCCAATTGTGCCTCCAATGGCTAGCATTGATACCGCCAGGGGCGATAGGTGGTGAGACATTATACAGAAGAACTACAAGATACAGAAAGGTATACGGATATGGAATTCTAGAGATTGCAAGTTGAGAAGGATCGATTCAATACGTACTAAAAGCGACAAATTGACTGATTGTAAGGATTTAAGAAAGGAATGTGAAGGATCTACATAGTGAGTTGAGAGGTGAGAGCTTTGGAGATGAAAAAAAAAACGGAAAAAGCGAATAACGAGAAAAACGAAAAAAAAAACAGTATTCAAAGTGCTAAGCATTATAGGTTCATTGGACGCTTGGATGTTGAGCCCTGGTCATTGGTCTTAAAAATGGGTTTGACAGGGAGCCATCAGAAGACCATGAGCTCGGATAAATGTGTCAAAAGAAACATAAAAGCGAACAAAAGAAATCAAGATTTGCAATTCGGGCAACGGACCAGGGGAATTTATAGGCAGCCGTGCGTCAACGGCCGGAATTTCTTTTTCGAAGCGAACGATTGGTGCGATACGAAAATCGAACCCCTCAAGTGTGTATCGGGCTGGATTCGAGAATTTGGGTGGAGAAGAAATGCAGATAAGAAAGATCCGAAATGGAGATAAGGGAGAAGGATCTGGGGTTTACTCGAATGATTCTTGTAGTTTCTGTAGGTAAAGTTTAGGTCGGTTTAGGATCTGTTATTGACTATTTAATTGGAATTTATCTCCATTGAAAGTTTGAATGGCCAGTAGCCAATTCAGGTTATTGGAGTTAGGCTCACTTAGCGATTGGGTGGTACGCACACTGGAACATCTTTATCGACAAAAATGAGGTTAGTTTAATTCTCCGGGTATTAGAAGATTAATGTGCTTGAAAATTGGTGGGGCTATTAATATGGATGATGACCTTTACAGTCACATGTAAGCAGCGAATGAACACATGAATTGACGTAGGTGGTGAGTCGGTGAAAAAGATCAGTTGCTCAGACAAGAATAGTGATAAAAATAGGAAATGATCATTATTTGCTCGGCACAGCTAGACCCTATTGCTTCTAGTGAACACCAGTTGATCAGTCCATACGTAGTATTTTGGTTGTAGTGATCTAGTAGTAGTGTTCTGGGTGACAGTTTGACAATTGCCTTCTCTAAAAAATGAATTTTTCATCAACACTTGCATTCAAGTGTGATCTATTATGCCAACTCAGGGAGTCACTGACCAAGTGCTCATAATGTCAGTTATTAAACCCATTCTCCAGGCTACCACCACTCACACCCAAGTAAAATGGATCAGAATCTCGATCAAATGATAGAATTGAGGGAATTGAGCACTTTTCCATTTTCACAGTGCAATTGCCTATATCCCTCACATCCAACCCATTACCTATGCCCAAGAAGTGGACCACCACCACTACCATCAACAAATCACTAATGAACGATACCAAATACAAACAAAAACAACTACATCAGATATAAGCATATTAAAATCCCTCAATTGTTCCAAAGTCGTTCCCCCCAATTCACCCAAAAAACCAATACACTCACTCCCAAAATAGCTCCCAAAATCGCTCATTCCAACCAAAACCGACCACCAAAACACCTACTGCCCAAACACCACCAAAAACCAAATCATAGCAATTTACCTCACTTGGCCCAATTTCTTTTCGTCCCCCAATTTTACCTATATCGCTCATGCTCAGCCGCCCCCAATACCATTATGGTTTCCCCCCCGGTTTCGCCTTACGCCCGATCTACAACGGTCAGGCCTCCCCGGTGTTAAGGTTCTACGCAATCTACACTTCCACCGAAGAATAAGAACAAATCAAACATTTTCCTAAAGACGCATAATAGGGCTCCCAACCTCGCTAACACAATGTCTTCCCACACGGGACTCATTGCCTAATCGATACCTGTTCCCCTTTGACATTAGACCGTTATAGGAGCTAAGGCGGCGTCCGGATAGCACAGGTGTCGCCCACAGCCCATAAAATCCCAATATAGCATGGCAGTAGAAAATTCCACCGGTCCTGCAGACAACATGGTCCCACTGGGCCGGAATGATACTGTAGGGGGTATTCGCTATCACAGGCGCCTGTGTGCAGTGCCTCTTATCTTGACCAATGGGTCACCCCCATTTATAAGGCGCACCCTCCTGTTATCGGGACAGACACTCGCAGTATCCGGATTTCGGGGGCGTGCGCACACCGAAATTGCTTTTCCAACTCTCCCACTATCCGAATCCCATATATAAACCTTCCAATCCCTCTCCCAATATCCCAATTCTCTACTCCATAAACACTCCTCTTCTTTTCACTCCGAACTTCGTTCGAACCTTTTTATTCTAATAGATTTATCTTTCATTCGTTGATCGATACTGAAACAAAACAAAAAAACACTCCTATACATACATATCCCTCCCACACATACATATCACAATGGTTGGAATTACGGAACAAACTGCTATCCTCGCCAAATACTTGGACTTGGATCAAAGAGGTAAGGTCCTCGCCGAATACGTCTGGATTGACGCTGAGGGTAACACCCGTTCTAAGTGCAGAACCCTTGCTAAGAAGCCAACTGCCGTTGAGGACTTGCCTGAATGGAACTTCGACGGTTCTTCCACTGGCCAGGCGCCAGGCCACGACTCCGACGTTTACCTTCGTCCTGTTGCCTTCTACCAAGATCCTTTCAGAAAGGGTGACAACGTCATTGTTTTGACCGAGTGTTGGAACAACGACGGTACTCCAAACAAGTTCAACCACAGACACGAGTGTGCCAAGTTGATGGCTGCTCACTCTGACGAGGTTGTCTGGTTCGGTTTGGAGCAAGAGTACACCTTGTTCGACCAATACGACAACGTTTACGCTTGGCCACAGGGTGGTTTCCCAGCTCCTCAGGGTCCATACTACTGTGGTGTCGGTACCGGTAAGGTCTACGCCAGAGATGTCATCGAGGCTCACTACAGAGCTTGTTTGTACGCTGGCGTCGCCATTTCTGGTATCAACGCTGAGGTTATGCCTTCTCAATGGGAGTTCCAAGTTGGTCCATGTGAGGGTATTGCCATGGGTGACGAGTTGTGGATGGCTCGTTATCTTTTGCAAAGAGTGGCCGAGGAGTTCGCTGTCAAGATCTCTTTCCACCCTAAGCCATTGAAGGGCGACTGGAACGGTGCTGGCTGCCACACCAACGTCTCGACCAAGAACATGAGAGAGGCTGGTGGTATGAAATACATCGAGGACGCTTTGTCCAAGCTTGCAAAGAGACACAAGGAGCACTTGGCTTTGTATGGTGCTGACAACGACATGAGATTGACTGGTCGTCACGAGACTGCCTCCATGGACGCCTTCTCTTCTGGTGTTGCCAACAGAGGTGCTTCTGTCAGAATCCCAAGATCCGTTGCCAAGGAGGGTTTCGGTTACTTCGAGGACAGAAGACCTGCTTCTAACATCGACCCATACTTGGTCACCGGTATCATGGTTGAGACCATTTGTGGTGCTATTCCAGATGCTGACATGTGCAAGGAGTTTGCCAGAGAGACCGAGTAATTCTAAAAAAGTAATTAATTGTATTAATAGTAATGGTATTTTAAAAATGTGAATCTCATTGTAGTCTTTTTCTAAGCCTGTTCCAATTGTTCGAATCAATTGAATTTGCTTAATCAGTGCTTCATCAAATCCTTATCTGCTTGTATCTGTTTCCTTATCTGATTTCGTCTTATCAATCTATCTTCTTATCGGTTATCTTATCATGTTGTCTTGTTGAAGCCTGGAGGTCCAGTCCAGACCAATTGATTACCTAAACTGCGTCAATTGACAACGTGGTGGACGCATCTAATTGGATTGATAGCGAAATGATTCATTGGTTGATAGGAAGTTTGAGGTTATGTTTTCTCAAGGCTCTGATTGCACCTGTCGTCGAAGGTCATCACTGCAGGCTATCACTGAAGATTGCAGGCTTTTTGAGAAAGCAAAGAGCTCTTAATCTTCTTGCTTCTTTTATTCCTTTGTTGTGATAGAAATTCATTGATATGTTACTGCTGTAACGTCACAAATGCACATTCTTCAGCGTCTTCTAAGATAGTTGGAACATGAACCTATAATATTGTGTAAAGGATAGATTGATGTATTGTAGATTCTTTGAGAGATTTTTTTGTTATTGACACATTGTGAGTCCTAAATATATCTACTTGTTGTTGATAGAATGCTTCTTTCAAAAGTATTTGAACAGGGTTTCAAGATGTTACATCAGTATCCAGCAGAGGCAATCTTAATAACTATACGCAGATGAAGGCAGGCATAAATAATAATCTTTTCACATGAACGTAAAGCTTGCTTCTTTGTTCAATCGTGCAGTGACAAATGCAGAGAACGCTCCTGTCTTAACAATACTGACCACTTGAGTTGCTAGAAGCATTCTACGTGATCTGAAGTATACAAGAAAGAAGCTGAAATAGACTTGGTACCACCAAAATTTCTGCTACAGATCGACGAAAGTGATGATCTCAATGCTGTTAAAAGACTCCATAAAGCTAAATAGTTACTCATAGAACCAAACAGAAGGATTTTCCTAGTTTTTGCTTTTCGGCGAAAACCAATTTCCAGAGAGAATTATAAGGTCTTCCCCCCTCTGCAAGTAAAAACTAAATCTGCTCCAAATCCTTTCAAAGAAAACAGACAAAATAAACGCATCATATAAATCACCAAGCATTTCCTGATATCAACTAGCTGGTCTCGTATAGTGGTTAGTACAGTTCGTTGTGGCCGAACAAACCCAGGTTCGATTCCTGGGACCAGCAGTTCTTTTTTACCCCGGATCTAGTCCTTAACCCCAATCTATTTTTTTTTCTTGCCACTCACAATGGTAGCAGAACCGGTGGGAGCAGCGCTCAATTTTTTACAGAAAAGCTACGATAATGTCACTGATGCCGTGCTGACCCAGCTGTATAAAGCTGTGGATCTTGTTTCCCAATGGACGCCCAATTTGTTCGGATCCCAACCACAAATCGCTGAGAACAACGCCTTCCAGTCGGGTTCGGAGCGCTTAATTGATCGGATACGAGCCCATAAGTACGCAGTTGCCGTTTTGGGCACGGCTTTGAGCACTGCTGTCGGCATAGGTGCTTATTCATTGTATCAGTCTAGTGAATTGGCTGCAAAAAGACGCAGACTTAGCCGCCGCAAACGTAGGGTGCCCAAATTGGCAAACGGTGCTCGGAAAGATGTGGTTCTTGTGGTTGGATCACCGACAGAGCCCTTTACACGCTTGTTGGCGCTTGATTTCGAGAAGCGTGGCTTCATAGTTTACTTGACCATACTAGATGATAAGGATCTTCGGTACACACAGTCTAATCCAATTACTGATGATATAAATTACTTGAACCTTGCCGGAAATCAGGATTTGGTGTATCTGTTGGCTAAATTCCATCTGTTACTCCAGACGCCAGTGGTGCCTATCAAAGGGGCAGAGGAACACCACCTCAAGCTTTCTGCCGTGGTATTTGCACCCAATTTGTACTTTCCATTGGGGCCACTTGAAAACTTCTCTCCCGCTTCGTGGGATAGAGTCATGTCTCGGATGAACCTATACACTCGACTCCTCACACTGGGCTTCTTGCCGCTCGTGCGGGATCAACAGAGCAAAGTGATTGTCATTGTGCCAAACATCGTCAATTCGCTTCTGCTCGCATACCATGGGCCCGAGGCAGTATTCCAAGGTGGTGTCAAAAACTTATTTGCTGTTCTATCCAAGGAATTGGCGCCTCAAGGAGTCTCTGTGTCACAAGTACGTCTCGGGAACCTCCATCTTTCGGCACAGACATCTAGGTCTCGAGTCTCGGCTATGGTAGAAGCAGAGATCCGGAGCTGGAATAGTGAACTCCAAGACCTTTATGGCGCTCAGTTTCTGAATCAGCAAGCCAAAACTGCACCGGCATCATCCAACTTGTCGTCGCTGAATCTGCTTGCCGGTCTTCACTATTTGTTATTCGACATGATTTTCCGGGAGGGATTGAACCCAGCAGTCGTTTACTATGGATCAGGCGCTCGTATGTATGAGCGTCTTTCTGCGCTTGTACCACAGCTGGTTTTGCGAATTTTTGTGTAACAACAAAAGAATTTAGATGGAGCAGATTCATGATGGAAGGGTGAATCTATTGAAGGTCAGAGCTAACGAAAGGAGATTGACCGTGGTAAAGGAATCGAGAGCTTGAGCGCATTCAACTTTGACGATTATTATAGTGGTTGTATATAGAACGTATGCGTCTCGCAAGATTTAAGAATTGGAGCCATTGGGTTTGGATTATGGTCTTTCTCTTTGTAGGCCTTGTCATCTCTTTCATGATATCCGAGTGTCTTTGGCTCATAAACAATTCTACATGACACATAGATACAATGGGACATATATTTGGCAAATAATAAAATAATTGTATTAACAAACATGTATTCCATGTACTGTAGAGATTTGAGGTTTTTTCCAATACAAACGCTTCTTATTATGACAAACACACCGTCAAGAGTACAGTTTTAGAAGAGGATCCCGTTCTGAAATTATATTTAATTAGACTTAACTACTGTATTACTCAACAATATTACTGGCTGCAAAATTCTTCCACCACCAACCCTAACACTATATACAGTACAACATATATTCCAGGTATATAAGGACCGCATCTCCTCAAATTTTTTCACTTCACGTTCTTAGGCAAAGGTTTGTTAACGAAGCTTTCAAAGGGCCCCGTGCCCCGGCTCCGGCCAATGTTTCGGGGAAAGTCTCCGGCCATGACAACGGAAACGTAGCGGTCCTTCAGACCGTTTCCACACCCTGTTCGTTTTGGTTAGCTCCAGAATTCTGCTAACTTCGGATAAAGAACGGTTTGCATTGAGTTAAAGAACAAATTCTCTTGGTCTTGCCAGCCCCTCTTGGGCCTTGAAAGTTTTGCTTTTGGTAGTGATTGTTGGATCTTCTTATGCTCTGTGTTGACAAGTTGTGTCCATTCAAAGGAGTGAGTCAGTACTGGCAGCGACCTTGATAAACTTGAGTGGTGGTCCTCAGTTTTCCTTGTGGGGATTGAGTTTCTTTCGGCAATGGGGTGTTACATCCTAAACGACAGGTATAACAGACGGCCAGATTGAGATCTGGCTAACACAATGGAGCTCACTCTTGTCTAAGAACGTCCTCATACAAACCCGTTGTCATCAGGATATACGCGTAGTCAAATGCGCCGGGTTTTTATATTAAACGTGCCATTTAGGAGCTGCGGTCTCGTAATTCATATGATGAAACATCTAAGCAAACATAGAGTCAAGCTCTGAGAAGAGTCACGGTCTGGAATGATGGCCGGGCTTGGACCTGGACGAGAGTTGCAAATTTTTCTGAAGACCTACGAGATCGCATCGCTTAAATGGCCCCTTTAGTATATCAGATTAGGAATGATTGGTGTACTTGTAGTAAGAGATTCTAGCTTGTCTCTCTGTCAACGTGATTGACTACTTTGTAGCTCATGTATGCTTGCAGAGTATCTAGGGAAACTGAGGATTCATAGTCAATCAAGAAACTCTTGGTGACATTTGGTGAATTATGCACTGTATTTCAAGTGACGCTCGCCGATGAAACTATTCAGATATTCTTTTGCTCGTAAAATCGTTGAATTAAAATATGATACATCCCATAATACATAAACAATTAGTGTTGGCGAACCTCTGTCGCCATGCGTGAAGAAACTCAATCCACTTTCCAATGACTAGTCATGGCGGAATTGGAATCTGCATTCTCTACGAGTTCCGAAATGTAGAGAACAAGCGTCGTCAACATATTGACCCAGTTCCAGAACTGCCAAGGGTGCACAACCACCACACTCTCTGGCGAAGCACCGGCCCACCATCCCCAGAGCTTGAGTTCAGTACCAAGTTCTCCGCTGTACAGTAGCATCAAGTGTGTATACACTGCGATAATGATACAGGGCGAGTAGGCATAGATAAGCCTAATAACTGTAGAAGGGGGCTTGGATTTTGTTTGGAGTGGGATACGTCCCGATGGACGCCTAGAGCTAGTCAAGTCGCTTCGTAGGTCATTAATTTGTAACGTAGAGACTGACGATGACGACACCTGGCGAGAGACTACCTGAGGCGTTCTTGGGGGCAGAAACGGAAGGCCCTGGTATAACAGTGGAATGATCTTTGTGGCCGCGTAGAATACACCGATTCTGTAGGCCAAGTTGAATATAAGTGTCAACGAGAGCACTTGGATGGCCTGGATAAAAAACTTCCAGATGGTAAGAAACGACTTGGGAATATTTGACGCCAACAAAAGAATGGCACTCAGAATGGTTTCGCTGACGGGCTGAGGAAGGCGCGTAATCTCTTTACGAAGGTTGAGGGTTGTTTGAGTAAAAAGATGTGCAATTGTCTGCGTGGCGTCCTCTGAGAAAAGCGGAAATGTCTCGTAAATACAGCGGACAATGTATGCAAAGAGCAAGGAAGATTCTATCATCGATCCTTTGCCCGAGACAATGCCATAAAGGCCAAGACTCACAGTAAGAGTCAAAAAGGAGCCCAAAAGGGATGCATTTCCGAGCTCAAGCGTGAATGGATTAACATAAATCCGATACAAGAAGTAGAGAGCACCAGTGATGATAGTTCCGCTTCCAATAAGTGATACAAAGAGCCAACTGTCAGACTTATACCTAGTGAGCCAGGTAAGCGTTTGACTGGCCGCCTGGATCAATAAAAGCAGGCAGAACCCCTCGGCAATAGTAAATACCAGCGTCAGATGGATTAACACATACCGCCACACCGTGAGCACCACTGGGAGTGGTTCATTTTCGTCTGGGGCATACATGGACAAAAAAACCATCAACACACTCGGAATGAATAGGTGCTGGGCATAGTATAACCCAGAAATTACACGAAGAATAGAGAACCGGCGACTGACTAAGCGAAGCGTTGTAAGACAGAAATATGTGGCCATAAGTGTGAACGAATATGCTAACCCACATTGCACACCACCCACATCAAACGCCAAGGGAAGCGTGAGCACAACAAGGGCTAGATAGTATACCAGGAGAATGGACTTTATGAGGGATTTGATCTTTCTCATTTTGGCGGGAGAGAAAGAGGATGTTGGTGGTGTTTTTTTAGGAGATGAAGGACCTGCATAATGCCGCATTTGAAACAACTGGTGCATTTCTCAGAGAATAAAAACGAAGCGTGAATGACGGAGCATGGAACGAAGAACTATAGAATAAATGAAATCTCAGGAAGACACATTATTGGTGAAGTTTTTATTCCGGGCCGGGGCCTGGTTTCAAATCCCACACATACTGGATGCTGTAGTTTCGAGTAATTACATGAATGGGCATAATAAAAGGTTCTTCTTTAGTATCAGTAATCTGTTATTGACTTCTAGAATTCATGTATAATAATACTTTGATCTCAAATAGAGGTGTAAGTAGAGCAAAATGCGGATGGATATATGAGTTTTGGTTGAAGGTTGGCGCAAGAGAGAATACTGGGGCCAAAAAGACGATGTTCTTCCTTTTAAAATTCATACTCGTCTAATAGGGTTCTTACATTAGATTTTCGCTCGTGCAGCCTTTATATTTTAGGTGCCCTCCTCTGACGTGCTGAAGGTTGTGGAGCGTCGAAAATATAGCTAATCGCAGAAACCGAAATTTTGCTCGAAATAGCTGACTTTTTTGATGAAAAAAAGTTTCACCTTTTGACGAGCCATCTTATCAGTAACACTTACTGCGGTTAAGAGGTCGAATCACAATTGTAGATGATGACGGAGGATACTCTGTACCAGTCAATTCATATTCAGGTATTTGGCCCGGTTCATTAGAGAAACTTTTCTTGTGCCTCATTGTTAGGTATTATGGAAGCAAAAATCATAAAAGCACGATTTTTGAAAGCAGAGTAATCCAGATAAGCAACACTACTGACTTGAATGAGGCCAAGCTTCACGTACAATTTTTAAAGTGGCTTCGTATCCACCCATTCATAAATCCGAGCGGGCTCTTCATTCTTTACACTGAACCATTTATGTATCTTCTGGAGCCAATTACTCAATCAATTGCTATGTTCAGACACTTTTTTCATTTCTCCAGAGATCGAGGGTGAGAGAATATTACAAATGGACCTGAAATGATTCTTAGAAAATCCTCATGCACAAATTCGAAGGAATGAGGAACCAATCTGTCGTTTGAAAGTTCAAATTCTACTGAACCGAGGAAATATCACTACGTTTTTGAAAGACAGAAGCTACTGGCGAAAACCAAGTAAGTTCAGTAAACAAATGAACGAAGCTGCTATCCCCAGTGATAATAAAAGCAATAATCGGACCTTAAACAAATATGAGTATAGGATACCCGTATCAAGGGTTGTTGCAACAGTACCATAAGCACCGGACGACTTCAGAGTAATGAAGCCATTACCTCATGCTTGGTCTTTAGCTTTTCATGTATTTCGAAGTTACATCCTGCGATTGTGGCCATATCAAGTGGAAAATACTCTTTTTCGTCCGATCAACTCTAGCCAAATCCATCAGAGCCACACTGAATACTGCCTTGAGATATCATCTGGAAATCATGTTGCTGCAATCTTTATGCCATATTTATGAAGTAAATTGTTTTCATAATTTCTTGCTTCAGGAGTGTATCACATCTGTATGCCTCAAATCGATGGTCTCCTATGGTTTGCCGAAATAAAAATTTTCTCGCTCGTAGTCTAGAGAAAATATGAAACATTTCAGTCAGCATTCATACAAACGAGCTTCCGGAGGCCTACCGCAACACAGGGCTGGGACCTCTAGTAGTTATAAGTTCTAGAAAGACGACAACCTTGCTCAGTTTTTATGAAGTCACAACAAAAAACAAAGAAAATGTCAGAATTCAGTACATCGAACTCTAGAATGGTATTGGTAGATCGGGGATGATTTTCGAGTATCGACCCACGAGATTGATTTTGGCGTTTCCAAGATCATTTAGCTCAAGAATTTGACATGACCACCTCATGAGCGATCTTGAAAAGTTGAGGCAAGACAGAATTGAAGGGCAACACATGAGGATTTTAGCTATTTCTTTCTCGCCAAACCAGTAATTCCGTCGAAGGAATGAGGGCGGTCGTGAGCACTTTCTTTTGATAAGGTGACGAACATGCCTAAACAGCCCTGCTTAAGTACTCGTCGCTTCATCAAAAGTATGAGCTAATCAATGCAAGGTTCTTTAGGGCTTTCGACAAGTCGACTGCACTCTAAAAAGGTGGAATGATTACTTTTTAACACAAGAAAATAGTCTGCGATAAAGATTTAAAGTTCCACATGCGAGGGGGAAACTCATGTTATTTCTTCAGCCCTACAAAACCCTCGTTGAAATAACACCGAAAGAACTCGGACCAAATGAAGAAACAAAAGCTTTTGAGGAATGGCCATCATTACGAAACGAATGTGACATAGTATCAGATTTAAACGACAATCTTGATTGCTTTTCATGATTCAATCAGAGATTAAAGGCCGCTTCTTTTTCCCTTGTCAACTTCAAGAACTCAGGGGCCATTTGGAAGGCTTAGGAGAATATTGTACCACAAAACTGATGAAGAACACAGGCAAAAAATGAAACAACGGACTCACTTTAGTCTTCCATATGTGCATGATCTATTGTAAATCCATCTTTCACTCCTATTAACCACCTTGTTTGTTTCTTTGGCTTAACCTCAATGATGTGATTTTATTTGTCAATATTCGCCAGCTAGATTCTGCTCATTTTGGGTTGAGACCAAAAGTGCGTCACTCAATGCTCTATAGTTGAGATTATGGGGCCACTTGGAACATTTCACTGAGTATTATTCTTAGAAAGGCAAGAGTTTGAGAACCGATGTAAAATTTCTATTTTTCAAATGTTAGCATCGGAATGCTATTATTCGGGCCAATGCTAAATCGAGACTTATATCAATCTAGCAAAAAACTCCGTTTGATTTTCTTGTTCAACTCTCGGAATTCAAGCTGTCGCAAAATGACTCGATATAATCTCTCTCTTCAGTATCCATTTCTACGTATGCTCATACTCAAGAGGATCCAAAGCCCGATTTTACAATTCTAGAATGCAAGGAAGTCTTTAATCTTTTTAGTCGACCCTTGTATTGCTCGAAAATGCTTCCTTGGTAATTTGTGTCACTCAAGTTCTCTTTTTGCCATTAGTCTTTGTGCCTCCTTTTCAACCCAAATCTTCTTGTTTATAGCAAATTTTGATAAGGCAAGAAGTTTCCGAAATTTCTCGATTAGTAGTTACAGCTTCAATGAATACTGTTCCACTTCAAATAACTCAGCACTGATAATTGAGATCGGGATATCACCGAGATAAGCTTGAGGACCTTCGAAGACAAAATCAACTTGAGTCAGAAATGTTACAGTTTTGCGAGCAATACTGCTATTATCAAAACTCATCATTCCTTTTAACTCCTTCTCCTCGGCTCACCGCATGCATTCACTCAAATCATGAAGCCAACCACGTCAAACCACAGACCCAAGAGTTTGACAAAGCCTCTATAGGAAAAATCCCGAATAGCAAGAGCCTTTTTTGAAATACCGTCCCCCCATCCCCCTTCCCCTGTCCCATAATAAGATACTTAGAACCTGCCTCCCCCCTTTGAATAATGCCATATACGTTAATTTCAACCTTTTTGTGATTTAGTAATATTTTCTCCCAATGCACTTCTCATGCCCGATTTGCTAGTGTAAGACTCTATTTCGCAATGCTCATGACTCCCACAATGTATTCTCATACTCCTCGCGAACCCATAAAAAACCCTTATTAGCCAAATGCCCATTTCATAGTTTAGAACAGCATCATCTCAATTAGATGACAATGCTTGTCCCTTGAGAGTTGGTTTGGTAATTCATGCCGCAAAGTCTTAGCTCTTATTCAAACCAATTGCCAGTTCAGTTCTGCTCCCAAAGCTCCTCCTGCCAAAATCCCGATTTCCCAAACTAAAGAATATCCCATTCAAAACTGACTTTCAAACAAACACTCTTTGTATGATCCCTTCGGTTGCGATGAAGTCCTTGTATAATCTTCATGTTCCCTTTGGTGGCATCCATTCAAAAGCAGGTGCTATGCATCAAGAAGAAAAATTTTGTGAGTTGTAAGATTTGATGCGCGCTCGAAAATTTTTGGCGTTTCTTGGCCCGAAAAACAAACAATGGACTCAATACAACAGAACACTTGTTGATTTGGCTTAAAATGGTTTCAATTAGAAGAAAATCTTGCAGAAATACTATAAAACCCATTTCACTAAGTACATCTTTGTGTTTGTAGTGATTAAATCTCCACCCGGTTCTTAAATTCTTCGTATTAGTTTCATAGAGACATGAAAAAATAGAAACAAAAATGGTTTCATAGCCCATGAACAAACAATCAAAGATCAAGCAAAAGAAATAATAAACTCTGCACTAAACGAATTTTGAAAGAATTTCGACAAGATTGAATTTTGCTCGGCAGTTTGATTCTACGGGTGACATTCTGAACATTGGTGTTTCAAATCGAGTCCACCATTTTGTGTCCATGTTGCACGACATGTCCCTAAAAATCGTAACCTCCTGCTTCTGGGATGATCTCATCCAGAGATTTGCAGGCCGTGTAGTGATCACTTCAGAAATCGCAAATAGCTACCAGAGTCGATTACAAGATACCCCGCGGGTTCTCTTAATGGGTATAAACGAATCACAACCTGGTTCTAATTTCAGCTTATAAATAAGTTCATGCAAATTTCTTTCTCCTCTAGTATCGTTCTTCGAGCAGTATTTGAGAAATATGTCGTGTATCTCAATTAAAGAAGCAGATGGGTCAAGAACTCAAATCTCTAAAACTATACTTAGCTAATCTTCGTAGCTGACTTCAAGTGATGGTGAATTAACCGACCTGCTTTAAGATATACAACACAAGAGGTTCTTTTGAACTCACTGACTGATACACAACACAAGAGGTTTTATTAAAATTCTATACCTGCTTTTCTTAGTTAAGATTTTTTAAACGGGCAAAAAGTTGCTGTACATTGTATCCGATGTAACATTTCCTTGTTTCAATCCCATCATTGTTCGTACTGGCGCAAATGATATTCGCAATAAGATTCTCAAATATGACTCAAGTGGTTTATCTTTCTTGGTGGATTGTATCAGGGATTCCCATAGCACCCCCCTCTCGTTTGCAACTAACTGTTCTACAATCCATAAGTGAAAATGGGGCATGTACCCTATACCTATAATTCAACCAGGGACAATCTCGAGTACATTGAGAACAAAACTCTTTTATTACTTCAGTTATGACTCACGAAACTTTATTCGACTCTCAGCTAGTCAGTTGTTGGAGATTTGTCTTCGAAATCAGAGCAGTATACACAACAAAAAATTATTAAAAAATGCGAAACATCTCCAAGTGATTCTATCTCTTCTTTCTCTTGAGAATGTAACCTTTTCTATTAGCAGGAGTTTCACCCAACGACATTCAGCTTGATCCGGCTTGCTATATTGACTTAGGTAATTCGGAATTTAAGCCCAAATTAGGATTCTTATGAACGAATGAATAGTTCGAAACGCAATGAGGTCTGATACACGTGCCAAGATGGAGTTCTTATTTCTTCACCTCTAAACTTGTGTAAGTTCCGATTTTGCAAGACTAACAGGGCAATATCTGACTGAAGTCAGTACATAAAGTAGCGTGAACCAACCTTATAAAGCATTTAATCAAACTGCTTAGGCAATCTGGACCGAAATTTTTGTAAAAACTTCTCACCTCGAAGCAGTGTACAAGGGGTCGCCCTCTAGAACCAAAAATGAGCGGTGCAATACTCGGCATTTAGAAGTGATTTGAGTACATCAAAGGTCAAATTCCAACCCCGGACCATCCGAATATTACACTAGCATTCTTACTTGAAGAACAACAATTGAAGTGAACGAGCTATACAGGGAGAGTCCCCTTACAGCGATAGAAAAGCACACAAAAATGTACAAACCAAGCACAAACATGTACCAAAACCATACTACACTTCAAAGCCGATATTCAGTCATGAAAGCTGGCACATTTTTCGCATTGTTCCACCTCACACAATCGTGCTCTACAGTGATTATTAGACAATTCATATAATTGTTAGAAAACACACAATAAATCGTAACACAAGCTAGTTCATGGCAAAAGAATTTTATAACTGTTTAGTAAAGATAATTTTACACCCTTGCATACAAATTTTTGAACTCAAAAATGATCAGGGCACTTACACTACATCAATTCAGTTCAATGAGGTACAAAAACAAAGAGAGCTGAAAACAACCCATTTCCATGACAGGTATGAAGCATTCCCAGCTCTAAATATGTAGCACATCTTGAGGAGATATCAACTATCGAAAAAAAATTTTAAAAATGAATAAATTCAGGCTTGTAGAGCGAATTCAAAATTGAGATTTTTTCAAAAAATCTCATACGTCTAAAATTTTAAAACGGAACATAAAACGAAATTCTTGCGCGCAAATTAACAAAATCGTGCTTTTTACCGGTCCCATTGTTTTTGCAGTATAAAACTAGGGTGCGCGAACATAGAATGAACTGAATAGTGCAATGGGAGACCATTTCCTATAAACTTAAATCGTGCTGAATACAAAAAGAGACAAGGAAGACAAAGATATCATCGTTAACACAACGAAAGCAAGGACTCGAATTCAAACCTAGTAATATAAAATAAAAAAAAGATATTTATTGGTTCCACCAAATTCATACCATTGCAACTCCGGCATATATGTAATCGACTCATCGAATTCTCGTCAACAAGTCATAAGATTTTTCATGCCCCTCACGCAACCAGACAGAATGACGCATGTAATTATGACACTTCAGCCTCTTGGTAGTGAAGCTACACACAACGCACTGTAGCATCACATGGAAGTATATATCTAAATTACCAATGTGTCTCTTAGTATCAGAATCATATACCACATCGGTGGTTTTGGAGGAATTGCGGCAAACGGCGCACCATAGGCGGGTGCGCGGTTAGTGCCATTCGATTTTTCATGGCGGTGCCCGTTTTTTGCGGCCAAAGGCGCCTTCTTTCTCGCAAATCCCCGGTGGCTACGCCCAAAAAGGCCGTTGGGTTCTAGAGGTGAGTCGCAGGGTCGCGGCGGCCTTTTTGGGCGCACAGGTGCGCCCAGTGACCAGATTGGAGTGATTCTGGTATCAAATGAATCCTTGAAGCAACGCCCGTTTCGCACGCCCTAAGGCGCCGCAAGATATCGATATCTGAGTCTTTGGTTCTGTGCTTTGTTGCGAAGCGGCCTTTTAGGGCGCACAGGCTTCAGATTGGATTTTATGGAAATATCTCAAAGAAAAATCAAGAGCTTACTCCAGTCGTTTGTACATCCTGCTACATCGTGCTGTTTGGTATTTGCTTTCTCGGTGTGTCGGTCGCAAACTTAATTTTCTGTTGGATGATGTAGCCACTGCCTGCCTCACCCAAATCTAGCCTAGAAACTTGATAATCTTCTATCTCATGGATATTAATTCACTGCAATTCGTTGGCTAGATTTAAACTACTTTTGGCAATGCTGTCAATCGTTTTTTCATTGACAACATTCTGGATACTATACACAGGATATTATAGGTTCGAAACGGCCTTTTTTGATGTGTAGAGCGGACCTTGGGCGATAAAGGAGCAAGATTCACTGTAGATGAATAGAATGGGGTAAATTGTTCCATTGGTGCCTGAGGCGCCTCTCGAAAGATTGAATTGAAAGAGGTTTCTAGTCTCCATTCATGCTGGATAAAACGTTGAGGGCAATTGTGCGCCAATTTTGTGAGGGAAGAGGGTGCGCGGTCATAAGTTTTGGAAACCTCGCTCAAAGTTTTATCAAAGTTTTGCTTATAATTAATAAAATATTGATTCGTGAAAGCGCTGCGCCCAAAAGAGCCGTTCGGTAGCCGAGGAGATCAGAGGGTCACATCGGCCTTTTTTGGAATCAAGGCCTGCTTATTGTGATTCATGAGGAAACATTTGTTGCAGTTCACTTATTGGATCCATGCCCGTCTCTTGGTACACAAGGCGCCATGAGATACTCAATTTTAATAGAGCTTCTTTGGATTTTGTCAAAACGGCCTTTTAGGGCGCAGGAGTCGTAATCGGACTTCAAATATATTGCCGTCACTAAAATTACACAGAATCAATCATTGGTTTTCTATCGAGCATAATAATAGTGATTGAAAACTGCTTCTAGTCTCGTAGAGTTGAGATTTCTACCCGGAAAAAAACCATACTTTTGTGATGTGAAATATGACCGTGGAAGAGCATTAAATCCATAAAAATATCGATCTTGGATACTTTGAGTGGCATTTGACGGATTTGGCTGTTCGAATTAGATGTAAACCTTCTGTGCATCCGACAGGATGAGTTCATCGATTTAGGTCAAAATAGAAAGCACTGCAGAGCATCGATGAGGTATATTGTGTGATGCTTTTAAACACAAACCAGTTTGCTGAACTTGAAAGTTTTCAGATTCTCCAATCTCAACATATTTTCTTGCCGTATCGGCTCGTAGCTTGCAACAAGGGTTTTTAACAATCGATTCAAACTCATGCAGACTCTCAGCAAAAAATCAACAAAATTCCAAAGATAGTCTCATGGAAATAAAATATGTTTCTCAGTCTTTGGAATACATTCTAAGGCCAAAATTGAAAAATATTCTACATTGGAATCGACCAATGTATGTGAAAATCGTGAATGTCACCGGATGCACGGGTGCAATAATCGCCCAGTTACTAACAAACTCTGAGTTGCCCCTAAGAAAGTGATCCTATAAGGTGTAAACTCTGGTCTAGAAGATGTTGTAGGCGCCTGATTGCTATCAAAATGTCTCGTATAAAAAATTTTAGTCTCAATGTAATGGGGAATATCGTTCTCCTATGATTGAATTCAAGTTTGGGTGCATAAAGCTGAGCTTGGTTTTCAGCACTCATTATTGGCGCACATAACTGGCCCAGTTTTGGCATTCGATCCTAAAATTTTGTGTCTCAAAGCTCTCTTATCCGTAAGTTTCAACAGAATATACTTGCTTGTCAAGAATATGGGCTGATTCTGAGTTAAAGGGGCCTGTGAGTTGTGTCTAAATGGGCCATTCTAACCTCCACAAGCGCGTGAAACCTTGCCAAAAATGTATATCACTAGTGCAATTCTAATCTTCATTGGTTTAGCCTCAATTTCAGCCAGTTCATTGGGACCTGAAGCCTTGTAACGGCATCTGCTTAGACCCGGTAAACAAAAAGATACATTCCCGTACGAATAAAGCTCCAATTCTTTGTAGACTTGTGTGCGTAGACAAAAATGCTGGGTTTCTTGGAAATAAAGTGTCCGGGAGTTAATATCTTCGATATTGGACAAGCTTGATTGTCACAGGCAGAAAAAAAACGGATAAACCCGCGAAGAATGAGAGCTATTCGAACTCTAAGAAAGCGTAGACATGTTTCACTACATAATTGAGCAGAAAATTATGAGAAAGCGAGTTTTTCTTGTCTCTCGAGTCACCTTGTGTTCGCATATTTTGCGGTTTTAGTTCATTCTTGCCTTTACCCCACTCGGCCGGATCTGACAATTTCGAGGATCATTCTCACTTTTTTGGTATGCAAGCCCCAAAACTCACACGTACTCAGCAGAAAAATAGGAATTTCCACAATCTAACTGTTCGAATGAATTATTTGGGATCTATTGTGTCATAAATTGAATCTTCCTTTCACAAATCTTGTTGGTTGGTTGCATATTCCACTGCATAAATGAGAGGTTGGACCAGTACTATGGCATTCACCTAGGGTTTGGGCGGCCTCTATTGGATTCACGCACGCAGTCAGTAATAATTATTAAATTTTATAATCCTCAATGTTTCTTGAGGGGTGCGGCTTCATTTTGCACCTCAAGGCGCTCAAGCTCGGACGCTAAGGCAGTCGTCACCTCACGTCCCTGTTTACCTTCTTCAGGTCAAAGTCACATCAGCTCCGAAAAGCAACGAAGATCCCTAAGCACTAGGGTGCGCGATAGGTTCAAAATTAACAAACTGTGGTTTGCCCTAGTGTTTCACCCTAACGCGCCGCATCAATTTGAAAAATAGATCGGCTGAGCCCAAAAGCGCCCTTGAGTTGTAGGGGCGAGTCGCTGGGTCGCATCGGCCTTTTTGGGCGCACAAGCTCAGGCATGCCGATTATTGGTGATATTTTGATATGATTCCATTACTGTCAACAAGGCTTGTGTCAAATGCCCCTGGGCGCTTTAATATTCTATACTTGGAGGGTCACTCTTTGAGTTTTGTTTCTAAGCCGCCTTTTAGGGCGCACGACAATCAGTTTTGCATCTATCTCAATTTTTAAAGCCAATAATTTATGAAATCATCTTCTGTTTCGAGAATCCTGCGATAACATGCTCAAAACTCCATACTGTCTCGCTTTACAGGCTTTTTCCCAATTTCTGTTACGACCCAATTAAGCACTGAATCACTTATGTATCGCAACCAAGGAGCAGCGAGCTTCAATATGACATAGTTTCGGATATTCTAGACTTATTTTTTCCATTATTGCGAGAACTTTGGTGATCTACAACTCTATCTTGTCTCTTGCCAGTCCAATTCGCTTGTATACAGGACTGTCAGAGTTCCAAACGGCCTTTTTTGTCCTCCAGTCTCCAATAGGAGACTTTTTTAGAAAATCAAACTTCTAATCGGCTCAGTTTATACGCTCAACTTTTAATGATACTAAGGAATTGAAACAAGAACGATTCTCGCTCAGTTTAGTGGTCTTCAATGAACTGCAACTTGGAGCTGAGCACAGCTTAAACGTAGTTTCCGAAACAATTTTGGCAGTGAGGAGGGTGCTCACAATCAAAGTTTCAAAACTTTGGTTAAATCTCCATCCTCTTCACTCCAAGTCGCCGCTCAAAATTTAATTTGACGACTACTGCGCCCAAAAGAGCCGTTGGGTACTGGGGGTGGATCGCAGGGTCGCGGCGGCTTTTTTGAGCGCACATGTACGCTCGGAGACTTTATTGGAGACATTTTGGTACCAAATTATTCTTCGAAGTGGCGCAAGTTTCGTGCACCCTAAGGTGCTGTATGAAATTGATTTATGAATCTTCGGTTCAGTGCTTTGTTGCAGAGCGGCCTTTTAGGGCGCACAGGCTTCAGATCTCACTCTATGTAAAAACCTAGCTTCCTCATCGATTAAGGACTCCACTCTTGTGTGCCTCCTGATTTACCGTGCTTTTAGGAGATACCCTTTTTGTTGTCCCGGCCATGGTGTAAATGTCCTGTTGGATGATGCAACTACTGCCTGCTTCATCTGAATCAATATAAGGAACGTGTTTTCTCTCTATCACATTGCTATGAATTCACTGCCATTTTTTAACTTCGACTATTTCTCTATTGGTGATGAAATTAATCGATTCCTCCTGTAACAAGTTCCCATTCTTATACACTGGACGTTTCAGGATCCAAACGGCCTTTTCTGTTCTGAAGGCTGCCATTCGGACGCTTATGTATCGGAAAACATCACAAAATAATAAAATCAATTGGATTCTCGTGATAGTCTGTAAGGCGCCGCTCGAAACTTCGAGACGAAAGAAATCTCGAGTCTTGATTTGAGCACTAAGAAGCCA
This sequence comes from Australozyma saopauloensis, assembly GCF_035610405.1. NCBI lineage: Eukaryota > Fungi > Ascomycota > Pichiomycetes > Serinales > Metschnikowiaceae > Australozyma > Australozyma saopauloensis. Next base: position 506,676 of record NC_086132.1, read on the forward strand.
TAGGGACAATTACGCGCCAATTTTGTAAAAGAAGGGGGTGCGTGATCGTAAATTTTAAAAACTCCGGGTCAAATCCTATTATATTTTAGCTGATAATCAATAAAATATTGATAGGTGAAAGGGCTGTGCCCAAAAGAGCCGTTTGGTCGTCGAGGAGGTCACAGGGTCACATCGGCCTTTTTGGGCGCAGAGATACGATCCGCAGTTCAATTGAGAGGTAAATAGTAGATATGAATTCATATATGGTATGCGCATCTGGAAAGTCCAGACACGCTATATAAGATTTGCGTTGAAGGGTCATCTTCTTCGTTTTTTTGAGTGAGGGCTCTTTTGGGCGCACAGGTCGGTCATTTACTTTCAACTGAAAAGCATTCAAAAATTCGATAACTTTGAGCTTTGATCTCAATCACGCTTTTGTGGCTTTCTAATATGATTATTTTTCGTAGAAGGAATTGACACCCAGTGAATTTGTGTTCAATGTGTGTAGTGTCGCAAGTTTGAATAAATGGGAGAAACTCTGAATATAATCGAATTTTACAAACCTCTCCGAACTCTTCAAATTTGCTAGGCCCCAGCTCACTGAGATCTGGTTCTTCCGTAGGAGATCTTATATTTCAAGAGTTAAATACAGGTTTTTGGCGGATCGAAACGGCCTTTCTCTATTTTCAGGCTCACAATCTTGAGAATTTAGTGATAATATAATCTTAATCAGGTAATAGTGGCCATTTAGACTTGTGGTATTCGAGTATGGAACACGAATCGACTATTACAGTAGTTCTAGGTGCTATGATGGAACTCTCAAAAAAACAAGAGTCAAGATAACCTTGTAAATTTGGCAGTCAACGGGAAAGGTTTTAATTCGAATTCAATATTTGATACTAAATTCCATACCTTGAGAATCACAAAATTGTTTCAGTTTAGTCGGCTCTTTCGGGTGCAGCAACCTATTATTATGACCAAATAGCAAGAAAACTGCTTCTTTTAACATTAAAGATCATGAGCTTCGAGATGAAATCGGGAATGGCAGAATAATTGAATTAGTAAGTCAATTCCTTTTCCATAGGCACTTAAGAGGGCTAGGAAGGTGAGAGCCCTCGTGAATAATTGAAATCGCATCTTCAATGTCTTGAGCCTCAAGAGTAACAGGCTTTGAAGCTTTGTAAAAAAAATTCTGATCCAACAATGCAATGCAATGCAATGAATTGAAGTACGTGCAAGATGGAGGAGTCTTCAGCGAAGGCTATTCTTTTGTTCTCAATGAACCTGAAGTCGAAAAACAAGCAGCCAGCATCCCAAAAAAAAATGAGTCGCTTTGCCAATAAATTTTGATAAATATAGTAAATGTTTTTTCTAAAGTTTCTCCAGCTATCACTTATGGAGCTCTGTGTTCATAAAACGTGGGTACTTTGTCATACACGAACGAATTGTAAATGACCATAAAAAATAGAAAAAACCATTAAAGGTGGAAATTGAAACATCCTTTTAGCACAAATTGTTGCATAAATCATTCTCCTTCAAACAATTACCTCCTGGTCTATCCCGCAAGCTCTGCGTACGTTGTTGCCTACGTCAAGTCCAATTTCTAGGTGGTGTACCCAAAGTTGAATGAGAAAAAAAATTGAGCTTGAGATCTGATGGGTCCTAAGGAAGCGTAATTTCATATAGCATTTTCTCAATTAATGTGAAGTAAGGGCCACAGAGCAAAACAAAGGTGTTGCTTGGTATTGCCGACATGTCATCGATATCGCAACAATAAATAGGTTAAATGGGACAAACAAATATATAAAAAATGGATTTATCTTTTTTCCAATTGGAAAGAGTCTCATTTTCTTAGAAGCTCCATACATTAGTTGCGATTGCCTACGATACATATTCATTCGATGAAAGTCATGATCACTTGGCCTAATAATGCTCTCTAAAAGATCAGGCTTGCTAAAAGTCGGATCATAAGAACATTCTTAGCTCTCAATCTCTCTTCACTTATTTGTCTAGAGTTAACAGACTCACTATTGCCGAGCCACTAACAATGTTAGATCAACTACAGTTTTTGCTAGGACAATCCGTTACTTAGACAATGAAAATTACAGCAGCAAGGAGTTAGGGAGTATGTGCCTTCTCGAAGTACCCAAAATTGTCTTCATGATTCCAGCCCCACACGACTGATTTCGTGTCGGTTTTTTGATGAGTCCAAATATGTTGTAAAGCAACGAAAGGGAACAACTCTACGGAATTGACTTTGTAAATTCAAGTCTGGGATAACATAAAACTTTCTTTTTTGGTTGCGGCCATATCAAGTGGAAAATACTGTTTCCCGTCCGATCAACGTTAGTCAAGCCACTTAGAGCCACACTGAGTAATGCAGTGGGAGACCATGTGTGAAATTGTGGTGTTGCAATCTTTTTGCTATCCCGTCATAGATTTATTGGTTGTTTTTGAAGTCCAATCAACGATTCCTAAATTGGATCATTTAATTCCTTACAGCCCGGATTGCTCAACTGTTCATGAATCTGAAGGGGCCAAATTTATAGACTCCGAGTATGAAATGCATGATGCTGAATGTAGGAGTTTCAGAATTCAGTAGATCTAGAGATATCAACTTAATAAGCGCTAGTGCAGTTGATTTTGGCCATCATGCAGAAGAGGTCATACATACAGGGGTATTGTCTCACATTCGGTTCGTCTTTCCTGGCACAAGAATCAACATAGAAATCTAACAAGTATGAAAAAAAATCTTTCAGTAATGTAAGCTAGTCAATGAGTATTTCCAGTCTACCGAACTGCATAGGAATCTTACAAAGAGAATGCAGAATCTGTCGAGGGACATCAAAACACACCAACTGCGAAAAGGTTGCCGTATTAACTAGAAGAGCCTTCTGGAAGTTTAAAATAGCAAATGATCTCAGAACTTAAAATTTCATTTGTATCTCCGCTTCGTATTCTTGAAATAATAAAGGCCACAAAGGGCATCGCTAGAAAGTGCACCTGCAAAGGAACGAAACTCTTCGCAGCCCTCAAAGTAGCCTCTTCTAAAGCAGCAGTCACTTCAGGTAAGCTGGAAACTCCATGTACTCTAATTCCGATATTGACAAGTCCTGAGGTGAAGGAGGCGTTTTGATTAGCGAACAACATCATATGAGCCAGCACAAATTGTTTTGTTAAACAAATGAAAGCAGCTTCCATTTTGGAGCACCTGAACAATTAGTTGGACAACATGAGATATGCGCAGTATTTTTCAAACTGATCTTGTATCATCGAAGACGAACAATGCTTATGCGATTTGCCATAATTCATTTTTGCAGTCACAGAATCTGAACACTCACTTCTTGCTCAAGATAAACGTTGAAGGAAGCCCTCTAGCATGGTTTTACCACACTCGTGTTAGTGCAATACTCAATATCTTCAATAACCAAGGGTACTGCACTAATATGGGATTTGTTCAAGCACAAGAGAAGCCTTTCTACTCAGATTGTTGCTTTTTTCTATCCACCAAGGAGGGATAATGCGCCAAGAAAAACGCATGCAAGTCGCGTACCTGGATGCCTGGTTCGAGAACTGTTCATGGCGTTTTGGGGTAACATTTGGATGAATGCGCAAAAGACTGCACTAAAGTACGGCTATTCCACGGAAAACAGGTTTAACCGATCTGAGCTACTTCCTTGCAGATTCCCTCTAACAGTTTACACAAAACTTGAGGCTTGAGCACCCCACCACGAAGTTCGCATATTCAATAATACTGAGCCAAATTTACCTCTGAATGAGCGGCCTTATGCTCACAAAATAGTAATAGATAGACATATGTCAAGATTTACTTGGTGCCAGGGTCTAAGGTGCGAAACCCTTTACCCCTGGAAAACGTAGAGTGACGTTGTTTAAGCTATTATGATGCATCAAGAAGCGGAAACAATCGCGATTATGTGCATTTAGAATTCTATGCGACATGTTTTAGCGTTTCGGTGATCCCTTGTGCAGTCTCTCAACACCAAAACTATCTTCGAACTATTACCTCCACCAGCCATACAGCTAGCCAAATGACTTGGCCGTCTTGCCCGTTTAATGCTTCTGTCATGCACTTTATGTGAATTGGTCCGGCATCAATCAATCTTTCGGCTACACTTGCATCACTGGTATGGAGATGGGACATGCTGAGAAAGAACCGCTCGCGAGTGATACGAATTGCCAGAAAATGTACGAACAAAGCAAGGTAGTTGTTGAAAAGCAAAAAATATTGTAATTATAGTGAAACCAGTGTCTTAGAGAACAAAAGTTTCAAGTTTTCGACCACACTGGGTCAGGCAAGAAGACGCCCGACGAATTAAGTGTAGCTTTTCAGCAAGACTGTTGACCCATAAAAAGAGCTTAACTGTCACTTAATTTGAATGTTATATACGACTATTCAATTGAGCTGAGCTTTTGATATGTAGTATTTCATTTGGATTGTTTGTGGCGTTATTGAAAAATACAATCGTGCAACCAACCATAGCCAAAGTTCGACTTTCAAAGTTCACAAAAAAGATTTAATCTAATGTCTGATGAGCTAAACCTTAAAAGGAGATTTCAAGGAATGCTTGACAAAATAGAATATTATTTCTACAGTGTCTCTTTGGCGACGCTATAAACTACACGATTTATCACTCGAAACTATGCAAAAATGATTTTTACAGATCGGTTCATTGGAACTCATCATTTGAAAGTCAAACGAATTACAATTAAATCTGGTTTAAATGTTGTTTGGATCCCGATAGGCGGGACCAATATCAACTCATATAGATTAATGGTTGAAAGCCATATAGACATATTCGCACGATCGAGTGTTGCCGAACATGTAAGAAAAATTTACTTATGTCTTCGAGGACAGATTAAATTCATACTTGATTTAAGGGCTAAATCTACCTAGATACTAAGTGAATTCTAGTCTCAAAACCTGTTTTCTAGGGTACAATTTTGTTTGCTCGAGCTCTCAGTTGATGCACTTGGACATGTTCACGCAAGACTGCTTACGCCAATGAGAACCTCAACAAATAGCTGCACGGATAATTTATGCGCTTCGCGTAGAATAATTTCTCTGTTTGTTTCGAAATTCTGACCGAAAACATGTATGTATGTACGCGGGTATACTTAGGTCAGAAACGGCTAAACTGCACAGGAACAGACGTAGCGTTGCTTCGGTGAAATAGACTTTTTCGCATAGCTTCATGTGGGAATTATACATGAACAAACGGCGAAACTGCACCTCGCGTTATAGAAGCTTTAATAAAGTTCAAGTTCACATCCCTTGCAGCAAGTTGATAATTATTGGTAATTGAAGTGAGCGTTGATAGACAAGCAGTAGCAAGTCATTTCTTCAAGGCTACTATTTGGAGATTCACAGTTGAATGACTTTTTTTGGAATTTCATGAAATTGGTTTGAAATGCAGTTTTTTCTTTGAAATACCGTTGAACAAATATGCAGTTTAAGAAATAAGCGTCGTATTTCTGTACAGGACCAATGCACAACGGACTATTTCTTCTATAATGAAATTGTGCAAACATTATGTGTTTATGCCTGTGTCGGACAAAACTTGATTTTCGGCCAACAAATTTTAAGTATAAATAAGCCATGGAACTCTCCAAATTTATGTTTGATCAGCAGGTCAGTCATGAAATTCACTCTTCCGTTATTGACACTCTTAGCCATTGCTAATGCAATGACTATCACCCAGAATCAAGTCCAGAAAGGCTCCTTTTCTGACAAAAATCTTAAGGTCAGCAAGGATGTTTTTCTCTCTGTCCTTGAACCAGCAACTGTACTGGTAGAGAATGCTGAAATCCCAGGAGATTGGTTTATTTCCAGTAAGGATACTGAGACCAATGCTTCTATATACGGTGCGTCATTCAAGAATTCCGGTAATACTATTGTCTATGGATCTAGCAACAAGTTTTTTACATTCGAATCTGACACTCAGCTGTTTGACAACAGTGGAAAATATATGTTGACCATTGGCAAGTCTGGATCTATCAAGGTTAATGCCAAAAACTCGTGGAAGAACACAGGAAAAATGACAATTGACTGTGACGAATCCAAGCGCAGAGTCACAATAGGACTTTCAGGTGACAATGGTGTCTTGAATCAAGGTTCTATTTGCATGATCAACACCGTTTGGAGCCCTGTAAAGAGAGTTGACGGATGGGGATGTCTTTATGTCGGCGAGAACGCCGTCGTCAGCATTAACCAGGAGGACAAAGATACTCCTTTGCCATCTTTTGACTCTTCACAGACAACTTACCTTGCAACAGACACTTCTACCTTGCATTTTAATGTCAAGGACTGTGACTGTATTCCAGAGCAGGATCCCGGTTTCTTGAGAAAGAAAACTTCTATTCCCAATTATTACAAGGTCAGGGGTTTTGGCAACGGCAATGTGATATCTTTCAACTTCGATATTGCAGAGCTCCAATACAAAAAGGAATCGGGTGTCTTAGAGGTCACAGTAGACAACAACAAGAGGCCGATAATCCACCTTGATGTTGGTACTCAGTACGAGTCTCAATATTTTGGTAAGGCAGGAAACAAGATTGTGTACAGCAAGAAGATCGAAAAATTTGACGTTCCTGGCTTGTGTGTCTGCGACAAGGAGAAACCAAACACCCCAGAGAATGTTCCAAGCTATTCGTCTAGATCTACTACTTCTCTGACAGCTTTACCACCAACTTACACTCCTAGACCACGTACTACCACCCAGCCCATCCCACCAAAGCCAACTACAGAGGCTCCCAAGCCCAAGCCTACGGCATCCTCTGAGGCTCCCAAGCCAAAATCAGAGTCAAGCTCTGTCTCGGACACGCCTAAGCCTTCTTCATCCATTGTTCTGAGCTCCTCTAGAGTATCGAGTTTTTCAAAGCTCTCTTCATCGAAGTTTCATTCTTCAAGTTCTTCCAAATCTTCGACCTCGGTATCTATCATACCATCCTCTACGAAGGTAAGTTCATCCGCTCCAATCAATTCAAGCTCGTCTAAATTGTCATCCTCAATTCCTATCGCCCAAAGCTCCTCCAAGATATCTTCGAAGCCCTCTTCCCCAGTTGTTTCGACCACTTCAAGAACTCCTTCTTCCACTCCAGGCGTATCAAAAACATCTAAATCTTCCTCATCAGCCCCTATTATTTCAAGTTCTTATAGGGTTTCTTCGTCTTCCATACCAAAATCTTCCAAGGCATCTTCTTCCAAGCAAATTGTGCCAAGCTCTTCCAAATCATCTTCAAAGATTACATCTGCGAAATTTGTCACTTCGAGCTCATCCAAGGGACCTTCATCTTCCGTGATTTCCTCAAAGATTCCCTTGAAAAGTTCATCGTCTTCCCAAGCTAAACCAAGTTCTTCTAATTGGGTTGCTTCGAGCTCTTTGAGAGTCTCTTCTTCTGTCTCAATTGTACCATCTCCCTCTAAACTTTCCTCCAAGGCTTCTTCTGAGGTTTCCTCAACAGTGAACACACAGTCAAGCTCTTCTGTCATATCTTCTAAAGCCTCATCTTCCATTCCATTTGAGTCAAGTTCGACCAGAATCTCTTCCAAGCAAACTCAGAGCAGCTTCAGTAAGTACTCGAATACAACTTCGAATGCATGGTCGACTTCTCAAAGGCCATCCTCCTCTGTGATCACGCCAGTCTTGAGTCAATCTTCGAAACAAACTACTTTGTTGACTAGCTCTTCTGTTGTCGCACCAAGCTCTTCTGTTGTCGCACCAAGCTCCTCTGTTGTCGCACCAAGCTCTTCTGCTATTGCACCAAGCTCCTCTGCTATTGCACCAAGCTCTTCGGCCGTTGTTCAGAGCTCCTCTGCTGTCGCACCAAGCTCCTCTGCTATTGCACCAAGCTCCTCTGCTGTCGCACCAAGCTCCTCTGCTATTGCACCAAGCTCCTCTGCTGTCGCACCAAGCTCTTCTGTTGTCGCACCAAGCTCTTCTGTTGTCGCACCAAGCTCCTCTGTTGTCGCACCAAGCTCTTCTGCTATTGCACCAAGCTCCTCTGCTGTCGCACCAAGCTCCTCTGCTATTGCACCAAGCTCTTCGGCCGTTGTTCAGAGCTCTTCTGTTGTCGCACCAAGCTCTTCTGCTATTGCACCAAGCTCCTCTGCTATTGCACCAAGCTCTTCTGTTGTCGCACCAAGCTCTTCTGTTGTCGCACCAAGCTCCTCTGCTATTGCACCAAGCTCTTCGGCCGTTGTTCAGAGCTCCTCTGCTGTCGCACCAAGCTCCTCTGCTGTCGCACCAAGCTCCTCTGCTATTGCACCAAGCTCTTCGGCCGTTGTTCAGAGCTCTTCTGTTGTCGCACCAAGCTCTTCTGCTATTGCACCAAGCTCTTCTGCTGTTGACTCCTCGTGCACCACTTCCACTGTGCTGTCGTCCCTGGTTTATACTACTCTTATCACCATCACCTCTTGTGAGGAAAATGTTTGTTCTGAGAGCACAGCCACTATTGTGAAGCCAACTCAAGCCTACCCATCTTTGACTTCTATAACTTTGGCTACCACAGAGATTAAAACCGTGTGCCCAACTAGCGAGTCCTGTTACGAAACTACAGTCACTCGTGGTGCTGAGCCTTCTGATACCATTCCTGCTTCTACCGTGATTACAACCGAGGTGCGTACCGTTTGCCCAGCCAGTGAGCCTTGCTTCGAAACTACTATTACACATGCTGCTGAGCAATCTACTTCTGCCACAGCTGTAACCAAAACTGAAACTCACACTGTTTGTCCCTCTAATGAATCTTGTTATGAAACTACTGTGACTAATGTTGTCCAACCAACTGGCTCAATCGAATCTGCTTCCTCCAAGAAGCCTGTCGTGACTATCACCACTACCGCTAACTCTGATGTTCCTGTTGCTACCGCCAGTGCTGCTCCAGCTCCTAGCGCGGAGTCAGCTCTTGAACATGCATCTGATTCTGCTTTAAGCACATCGTCAGCTGCTTCTTCCTCAGCATCAGCTAAGGCCTCTAGCACATTCACTGCTTCAGTTGCCAACTCCGGTACCAATATGTCCCTCAACTTTGGATTGACTCTCCTTTCTGCATTGATGTTGTTGTAATGAATTTCTCAACACATAACTACCCCGGTTTCATAACTTTCTCCCCTTTATATTACTCTTTCGCCTTTCACACTTGTTCACTCACCTATTTGGATTTCAAATTTCTTAAGTATTAATAGACTATACCGCATTCAATCTTTTGTAGCGATTCCTTTCATTTGGATTCTCAGCACTACAGCGAGCTCAACGGTGAAACGCAGTGGAAAAAGTTAGAGGGATCATGCCATACAGCATTGATGAGCTGCACCAACGGAAAATACCGAAGCTACAAAGCATACAAATCAGAATAATCGGAGTCGTTCCTTTAAAAAGTAGCAATGATCCTTGGAGGTTCATAAATTAATTACTAATTGTCGAACTCGCTGGTCAAGACCTTAGATAACTGTATCAGGCTACATAAAAGACGATGCATTGTTGGTGCAGGTATGACCAAAAGATGAGATATTGACAGCTTTGAAACCTCAAGTTTCATTTCACGTTGGCCTGAAGTAGGCAGATTCAAATTATTTCAGTTTTTAAGAAGATTGATTAGAGATGGAGAAGTTGTCAAATAATTTCTAGGTTTCTCAACAGCGCATTTCCATGTTAGCAAAAGCGAACGGTTCATTCGGATAATTACATTTTAAAACAAAGTTTTTGGCAAGTTCAGTATAGAGACAGCGAGTAAAGTAGTAGTAGTAGTAGTAGTTGTGGTAGTGGTAATAATTATCATCCTTCTAAGCGTAACACAACAATGTCGCCTTTCAGTGTTTATTTCTGTCTTCAACCTTCGGAAAATCAAAAATTCACAAATTTCTGCAATAAATTTGACATAACCCCTTGTTCCTTCCAAAATCTATTATTATCTCGTTCCCCTAGATCAATTCCACGATATAGTCCTCTGCAGGAACAAATCTACCTACACCAACGTTCTTTTCCAATCTCAATGCGCCTCTACCTCAACGAATATCCTCGTACGTTCGTAGTCACAGAGTCCTCATATGCGCTTATTATTCGTCACCCTAATCCCCATTACACGGTCGCGGAGTCGTCAAAAAGGCATCATGATAGATCCAAAGTCAAGGATGGCCGCAAACTGCGCACAGCTACGGAAACAGAAAATAAAGTCATTGTAGAATTCCTCAAGACAGATATGCTCAACTTATCTGCGTTCATTGATATCACTCCGAGCCAGATGCGGCATCAGAAGGAATTACAGGGGTTTTTGGGGTTTTTGAACCTCAAAGGGCATATTCACTTGGGTTTTATCACTCGGTCTCGTCCAGTCGCAGCGCCACAAGCGGATGAGAGGATTCATATAATCGAAGATGTGGACTTTTACTGCTTGAATAGTGATATCTTCGATAGTTGGATCAACAAAAACGAACCCGAGCTGGACTCTGGTATTACCACTGATGATGCTGCTTCTACGCCTGGTGCTGAACTGCTGGGAAATACTTATCCTGCTGGTTCGGTAAAGCGCTTATTGCTGCATGGGAGCTTTTATTTCTCTCGGGATTTTGATGTCACTTGCACCCTACAAGATAGAGGTATAGCTGCACAATCACAGTATACCGATGTAGACCACCCGTACTTCCAGCGTTTTGCATGGAATCATTTTATGTCTCTGGAACTTGCAGAGTTTCGTGCGGCGCTCAACACCACAGAAAAGCATAAGTTTGATGAGATAGGTTTCCTCACGGTCATTACTCGCGGGTACACGAAAACCGTTCGTACGACTCTTTTGGGAGACGATTCTGTTACCATGACCCTCATAGCAAAGCAGTCTTGTCTGAGACAAGGTGCGCTTTTCGGTGAAGGCGGCTCTGATGAAAACGGAGAAGTTCCGAATTATGTTGAAACTGAGATGATTGTCTCGTCAAAAAGTTTCAGTTTTTCTTATGTTGTTGTGCGCGGTAACGTTCCTGGATTTTGGGAAATGCATGCCAACTTTACCAAGAAAAGTATTGTATCCACAAAGTTAAGCAAAACCATCAAGTTCCCGCGCTCCTACGAGGCATCTCACCATGCTCTTATTCGTCATCTCGACACATTAGGTCGTCATTTTGGTGACATTCATGTGGTAAGTTGTCTCCCAGAAGATGAAAAGACATACAAGGGAAAACTCAACGCTGAATTTACCTCGCATCTCGATCAGTTCATTAAAACTCGAGAAACTTCCGAGCTCGATCTCAGAACAGAAGATGCTGTGACATCCAATAAGGCTGTCAATAATAACTACAGGGTCTCATATTCACATGTTCCACTCTCTAGCTCTTTCGTTAAGAAGGTAGGATACTCTACGTCAAATCCAGGAGAGATTGTCAATCCCCTTGGTAAGCAAATGGTTGAATTTGGTGCTATGTTTTTTGATTTCCAGAGAAACACGTACATCGGCAAACAGCTCGGCGTTTTCAGAGTCAATTCTTTCGACAGCTCCAGCAAGGCCAACTTCATATCAAAAGTCATCAGTCAAGAAGTCATCACTTTAGCTTTCAGGGATATGGGATATACCACCTCGAGTGATCTCTACAAACAACATGCGATCCTTTGGGAAAGAAATGAGGCTGCGATGAAGAAACTCACTACAATTCATCATCTGACAGACTTGAAGGCTGCGCCCAAGAGCTCAATCAAGCTGCGATTCACCAACAAGTACTTCAATGTCATGAGAGATCCTTCAGCTACAGAATCAGCTATTCAGAAATTGTTGGGAAGGCTTCAAAACCAAATCGCAGTCAAAATTTACAATCCTTTGCACCGTCATATCAGTATTGAGCTAGATAAACGGTCGAATGAATTCAAATTCCAACGTGACATTCGTATCTATGCTGCTACATTCAATGTGAATGGCACCGTGGGGTCAGAGGAGCAGCTAGATGAGCTTTTGTATCCTTCAAAATATGAGAATAGTCAAAACTACGACCTCGTCTTCATTGGATTGCAAGAGGTCATTGAACTCACCCCAGGAAAGATGATGAACGTAAAGTCTGACAATTTCATAGCTTGGGAGAAAACGGTCAAGAAGTTGTTAGAGTCTCATGGAGAGAAGCATGAAAAATACGTCTCATTCTGGGGCTGTCAAATGGGTGGCCTTGCCATGTTGGTTTTCGTGAACGAGAGCCAAGTTGAATACATCTCAAACACAGAGGGTGTTTTGAAAAAGACAGGTCTTGGAGGAATGAGTGCTAACAAAGGTGCAATTGCAGTAAGCTTCAACTACTCTAAAACCCTGTTGTGTTTTATTTGCTCACATTTAGCTGCTGGTCAGGGAAATGTGGATGAACGACACCAAAACTATAAGAGCATTGCGAAAATCAAATTTTCAAAGAACAAAAAGATCCGTCAGCATGATGCTGTGATTTGGCTCGGGGATTTTAACTTTCGCATTGATATGAGCAATGATAGAGTGAAGTCTTTCATCGAGCAAGGAGACTACCAACGTCTTATCGAACACGACCAGTTGAGCAAGCAAATGGCCAGTGGTGAGACATTTCCTTTTTTCGACGAAAAGGAAATCACGTTCGCGCCCACGTACAAGTTTGACAATAATACGAAGACATATGACACTTCCGAGAAGCAAAGAACGCCCGCATGGACAGATCGCATTTTAAGTTTATCGCGACAAAACACTTTGAAGCAAGAAATTTATGATAGTGACCATGAGATCTTGTTTTCAGACCATCGGCCAGTGTATTCGGTGTTTAATGCCTCTGTCAGTGTCGTTAATGAAAAGGCTAAGAAGGAGATTATCCAGGGTATCTATGAAAACTACACAAAAGCTACTGATGATATCAATGATCTATTGAATGCGCCAGATGTGAGTCGTTTTGTTTACGACATGGGAACTGACCACAAACAGGCGCCGAGCTCCGATACCTATAAATGGTGGCTCGAGGCCGGAAAACTGGCCAAAGTCACAATTCCTGAGCTCCAAAGCCAGGTTCCAACTGACCCGGAAGCATATCTTATCAATCCAGAACTTCCGGTGAACCCATTTCACGAGAGCTACGTTCCCGAGTTTATCAAGAGAAACGAACTTCTACAGATGCTTGAAGCTCTGGAATCATAGAGAAGGCCGAAAATACAAGATCGTGTTCCGCCAGATTTATATTCTAAATGGCCAACAAGCCAATCTGGCAATTTGATGGGTTCTTATTGCCATCGCAAGCCACTGACTAGCTACAATAAAGAGCGTCGCTGACACATTGAAAGTCAAGGTCTGCTCGTCATTCGAATGTGAGTTACTTGGTTTGAGCGTCATTTTCAGCATTCTCTGCTTTTTCACCTGACTCTTGAGTACCGTTGGTCTCTCCAATCTCCTCGAGCAAATGGTCGAGTTTTCCATCTAAACGATCCAACATGGCCTCAAGCATCAGTGCCTGTTTTTCGGCATCGACTATGCTTTTGTAAGTTTCGGCAAAGTTGGCGTCTTGTGACATTGGTAAGGAAGAAGTAGTAATGAAGTGAGATAGAGGTTCCCCAGAAACAGGTGCGATAAGGAGTTCATACAGAGAAATTCTTGAAAAATGGAAATTGAATTTCAATCATCGAGGAAAAAAAAGGCGAATTTTTAGCTAGTATAGATTAGAATTCCATGCTTTAAATGAATACATGATTTATTAGTGTGATACACAATTGGCGTGAATTTTGTACAAGACCAAAAAAATAGACTCGAGCCTATTCATTGTTCTTATTAAGTTTCGCGAATTCTTTTACAGAATGCTTATTTCTTATAGTGCAAGTTGTTGAGAATAGAAATCAACGACAAGAATGACGCCTGCGACACATCCTCGTGGATTCCTACACCCCACACAGTCAGGCCGTCTTTGAGAACAGCTCCAATGTAAGTGGCAGCCTTAGAGTTTGAGTCCTCTCCAAGCGAATGTTCATGGTAATGCTTCACATCAATCGAGATACCCAAGTCCTTTTCCACTGCATTCGAGAACGCAGAGATGGGACCATTACCTGCACCAGCAATGGTTTTGGCCTGGCCCTCGATTCTCAAGTCGACCGAAATGGATCTGACACCAGCCTTGGCGCTAGTAACTGAGTAGTCAACCAACTCGTATGCGTAAGGTGTCTCGGAGCCAACATAGTAAGTCTTCTCAAATAACACACAAAGTTCGGCATTGGTCAACTCCAGTCCCTTCTCTTCGGCTTGTGCTTGCACCGCCTTGGAATAATCCACTTGCAAAGGACGAGGAAGGTCGAGGCCCATGTTCTTCAAAATCACCCAAGCGGAGCCACCCTTACCAGATTGAGAATTAATACGGATGATGGCCTCGTAGGTACGGCCAATATCGGTCGGATCAATGGGCAAGTATGGCAACTTCCACTTGACATTTTTGTTGCCTGACTCGGCCAACTGGTTGCTGTAGTTGTTGAAACCCTTCTTGATGGCATCTTGATGCGAACCGGAGAAGGCACACACCACAAGAGAACCTCCATATGGTGCTCTTTCAGGAACACGGATCTTGTTACAACGCTCAACAATGTCAATGATGCTGTTCAAGTCCAGGAAGTCGATCTTCGGGCTGATTCCTTGTGAGTACAAATTGAGGCCCAATGTCACCAAGTCTACGTTACCAGTACGTTCTCCGTTACCGAAAAGACAGCCCTCGATTCTGTCGGCGCCAGCAAGCTGCCCGAGCTCGGAAGCGGCAACAGCGCAGCCTCTATCGTTGTGTGGATGGAGGGAGATGCACACCTTCTCTCTTTCAGAGATGTGAGTAGCGAAGTACTCGATCTGGTCTGCGTACACATTCGGCGTGGACATCTCCACAGTGGCAGGCAAGTTGAAAATGATGGGGTTTTCGACGGATGGCTCCCATGCAGCCTTGACTGCCTCACACACCTCCAAGACATAGTCTGGATTCGTGTCAGAGAAGGTTTCAGGAGAGAACTCGTAGTGCCAGTTGGTTGCGGATTGAGATGGGTCATTTTTGGTCAACTCACGCACGAGTTTCGTCATTTTTACTGCGACTTGCTTACTTTCTTCTTGAGAAAGGCCAAAGACGACGTTTCTGAAACAGTCAGAAGTGGCCAAATAGAGGTGAACCGTGGCCGAGTGGGCACCTTTCAAAGACTCCACTGTACGGCGAATAAGTTCCTCACGACATTGCGACAAAACCTGGATCGTGACGTCCTCGGGTGCGTTCTCAACTGCGTATCTGGTGAAATCAAAGTCCACTTGGGAAGCGGAAGGGAATGCAACCTCGATTTCCTTATATCCGATATCCACAAGCTTGTGGAAGTATGCTTTCTTCTCTTCAAACGTCATGGGGTCCGGAAGCGACTGGTTGCCGTCTCTCAAGTCTGTGGAAAGCCATCTGGGTGCTTTTTTCAAAACCTTGGATGGCCACTGTCTGTTGGGGAGATGGATTGGAGGAAAGGCGTCGTATTTGACGGAAGGATCTTCGAGCATAGGCATGGCGGATGTGTTATTCTGGTTGATTTTATGGCTTGTGGGGTTGTTTCTTATATAGTTTTGGATGTTGAGTCATTTGAAAAATTCATGACTCACGGGGGAAAGTCAGGTGACATTTTGTGGGGGTGGGGACTATCCAGTAAGAGAGGAGGTAGATGTGAGATTATTGGATTTTGGATTTTGGCTTTTTAAATTAACTTTTCTTGTTCTTTTCTGTCTGGTTCCATCGTGCTTGGTCTCTTTTGTTCGGGTTTCTTCTGTGAGGATTGGTGGTTAGAGAGATCCAAAGCAAAGGACCACCCGATTTCTTTTGGCTTTGGTTGTTACGTATTCCAACTTTCAATTTCAAGTTGAGTGGAGACTTGTTACTGGGAGTACATATTGGCTCGCTTGTTTATGCTCTTACGAGACTCTGGGGTTCAGAAGAAGGGGTGAAAATGCTCAGATTTCCATACTTGCGTACTACTCACAAAAGTGCCATTGAGAACTTGGCTTGCTTTTTCCATGTCTGGCTGAAAGTACGTACTGTGTGACGCTACTCATCTCGCAGGCGTATCGTAAATCGTCAAGGTCAGTCAAGATCAACCAAGAGTACGCATTCACGGAGGTATGAAATATCAGAGAATCGCTTAATTGTTTGCGCCTCTGACTTATATCCTCACTTGTCTCATGAGCGGCGCGACAACTCTTTCGAATGTGTTTTAGGTGTTGTCGCCTTTATAATCGTTCTTCGTATCATCTCATGGTCAACAGTCTGGACAATTTGTCTATTGATTATGCTCTTTCTATCCTTTTGAGAAGAGAGTTTTAAAAATGAGCCACAAAAGCAATTAAGGTGATTCAGTGGACTGGCCTCCTCCTCAGATTTCTCTGGTCCTATATAGTCCACCAAGTATCGTTGGTGGAAGAGAGTGAGACGAATGGAGTGGGGTCCATGGGCACGAGGATCTACTACAGGTCCTATTGTAAATGTTCGCAGTTGGATCGATGTCCCCTTTGATTGAAGGCTGCCTGTCTGTTTGGTTCAGTCACATCGGGTCGGAAAATGTACAAGGACAGAACATTACAGCACCATAGATTTTATCTAAAAGACTCTCTCTGGAATATTCTATCCATTGACTATTTTAAAGGTTTGAACTGGTGATTGACGCCGATTTAAAGCATCAAAACCGCAACGAATTCGAGATCATTCCTCTACGTGGCATAGTTCAGAATTGAATACTCTGATGCCTTCCCTGAGATGAACTCTTGGGCTTCTTCGATATTTCTCGAAAAGGTCCCGTTGTGTTACTGTCATCGTCCTGCAGGTGAGTGTTTCAGAATCAGAGTCCCCCATCAGTGAATAAGTATATGGAGAAAGGATAAGAGCACAATATAGAACCAGTACTTAAATTGACTCTCTTTCCAACAAGCTCATGTGCTGAGAAAAACACTATAAATTTTATTGACTAGTTTCTGTACGTCGGCCTTGCTAACAGCTGTTTCAGATCTGAAACGTTTTGAGAACCACACCTACTACACCTCTTTTCTTTCTACACAAGCAAAAAGAGTACAAAAACGCAATTAAAATGAATCCTTTCAGGTTTATTGCGGATTGTTTTAGCGCAGGCGAAATTACTTTGGATTCCTTGCCGCTGGTCGCAGGCGAGACAAAACTTGGCGCTGTGAATGTACGTCTTGAGAAAAGCAAGAATCCTTTCTATCAAACTTGGAGAAATGACGTTAACCGATTGGTCTTCGAGACAAATTCGTCGCTTACTCAGTTTGGGGGATTCAATGCTGAGACCTGTCAAGCTTTGTGCCAGGTGACACATCTTATCGCTATTCAGTTTTTGACCGAAATTGCTCAACATCAACTGGGTGAGAATTCGAAAATATACTGGATGCTCCAAATGAGGGATGGAGTCAAAGGCGACGACTTGGTAGCGGAACCAAGATTCTGGATGAGTGACGTTAAGATGTTGCAAGAACGCCTCGATGAAATTCGCCACCTGTCTTTGGAAGATTGGTATCCCGGCATTCCAGAATCTGCTACCCCTGACTTCCAGAGGTTCATCAAAGCGTTGTTCCGTATGACTGATGCTCGGATCTCAGACCTCGTTTCAATGTATACCAACTTATACCAGGGTACTTGGTTGACGTTTGCGATAAGAAACACGTACGGGTTTTCTACAATTAGAAAGTTGAACAACTATGTATTTGGTGGTTTCATTCTTGCCGCGTGTGCTGCTGTTGGCGCTTTTGTATGGGAAGAGACCGAGTTCATTCAAACAAGTCCAATTCCCTGTGTTAGAGTGCTTTGTTGGCTTCTGGGAATTCTTTTTGTGCTCTTTATGTTGGGGCATTCGACGGGTCTGATTGTCTACTACTTATGCTCGAGAATCACAAGACCCAGGAGAATGAAATTCAAGATCAATATGAAGCTCGCTAATCATGCTAAAAGAAACTGGCTCTCGTCTGTTTTTGGCACAAATCCCACGTGGTGCCTCTGGAGAAGAACTGCCTTGTGGAGTTACATTCGTGGAGCTCCTTTGAGCACTCCCTTCTTTCGGGATCATGATTGCAGTCCTAGAGCTAGAACTGATGCACCTGCGTCTTTTGATAATGTTCCATTGGCAGAGATTGTGGCATCTTACAAGTGGGACGAAGGACGCAAATCCTCAGTTCGTTGATCGTAGCTTTCGTAGCTGTCCCTGAATATCCTAAACCTTCATGAGCCTAGTAAAACACCTGGAATTACTGACTGCAACATGGAAGTAGTTGCTCCAGATCTTAATAGAAAAAATATAAAAAATTGGCTCAAAGATCTCGCGTAGGATGGTTATGGAACTTAGTGTTGTGAAGTTTCCAATATGTCAAAGCATTGACAATAGATCAATACCAATATGACCTCAAAGGAGCCTGAAACTATAGAGATACCCTTTTGGTAAGGTGGAAATGGAGATAAATTCTTCCTTTGTTTAAGTAAACAACCAAGAACGGTAGCTTTCATTCTGCTGACAAGCAAATACGGCATGGTATACAACCATATCATTGAATATCACTCATAGAAGCTTAAACTGAGTTTAAAACAGAACAAACGTTCATATTCTCGAAAGATGTTGCGGAAAAAATCCTTCTGGAAGTTCCCCAATCAACACATCACACTACATTCGCAACTCATGTTACATCACACATCTCCTTAAAACAAATTATTACACGATTAAATTATACCATACAACGAAAACAAACTAATACTTGATGGACTCCTCGTAGGTAGGGGGAGGACCAAGGAATTGCACGCTTCCCTTCTCGTCGAAACCGGCATTGTCGTTCGAACAGTCAACCTCATTCTCCAATGCCTTATTTTTCTCAATCTCAGAAAGACCCATAGCATCTCTAGGAATCCAGATGTGAGGCTCGTCATCTCTAACAGCTGGGTCAGCGTAAGCGGTTCTCACGAAGTCAGTGTTGTACTCGATGTAGTTGAAGTACTCCACAGGCATTTGAGAACGAAGGAACTCGAAAGTTTGAGCGCGAGGATTGAACATGCGTTGGAAGAAACCTGGAGTTGGGACAGTACCTGGAGTGTTGGCAACAACGGAGCTCTTCTCACCCATGGAAACACTACCAGCTGGGACAGAGGCTTTCTCGGAACTACTGTCGGCAGTAAATCCATCGGAATGGTTTCTCTCAGCCAAGACTTGAACGTTGGCTGGGTTGGTGAGCTCCAATTGGTTACCACCTTCCCAGAAGTTCTTACCTTCGTGCTTGATTTCCTTGAGGCCAGAATCGTTGTCAGGGTACTTGAAAGCCAGATCACCGGATGCGACCTTGATGGCAGAAATGGGAACAGCATCAAACAATGCTACAAATGTGTACTTGAAGTAGAGGTGACAAGCAATTGTGCAAGCCACCACAGCGATCTCGATACCCATACCGGCCCAACCCTTGGCAAGACCAAAGATGATGGCAAGAAGAACCTCAGCGAAGTAAAGAGCAGTAAATGTAGCAAAGAGAGCCAATGGATAGCTTCTTCCGCGAGCATCGGAAAAGTTAGGGCGCAAGACGTACACGAAGATGTACACGAAAGCAGAACCAACCAAAAGGAATGCGAGAGTAGCGAAACCCAAGATGATTGGAGCAATAATAGCGTAGATAATGGTGATAAGAATCAACATTTGGAAGTTGGGGTAAAGAACAGAGAAGAAGGGTTGGCCCAAAGTGGTGTAACGGTTCCACTTGGCCTTTGGAGTCTTGTCCAAGAGCTTACCCAAGAATTGAGCCAAAATCAAAGCCACAAGTTGCAAAAGCAGGGCAGATGAGAACGACAAACCAAACAAGATGAGGTAGGCAATGTAGAAATTGGAAGCAGTAGGAATCTTCTCAGCAACCAAACGAACAGCCGAGTCAGGGTCTTTAATGGCCTCGGTAACAACACCAGCAGCAGCGGAAGCAAGAGTCACGACCAAAAAGGAGTTAACAACCTGGAATGCGTAGAACCATTGTTGACAGTATCTCTCGACCTGAGGAACAGTGATGCAACCACTGATCTTACCCATCTTCTTGATGAATGGAGGAATCAAAGACATCAAAATGGCCAAGGCAACGGTAGGCAAAAGAGAGGTTACAACACCCATAATCGAACTAGGCAACTTGTTAAGGAAGCCAAGCCATGGAAGCTTCTCGATAAGCATGTTGATGTTAGAGATGGCACCAACAACAGCGACAGGGATACACCAGAAAATGATCATGAGCGTCAAAACAGTGGAGGCAGCGACCTTCTTCAATCTTCTCACCATCTTGCTGGAAGAAAGATTGGCCCAAATGATATCATCCGGAGCCAAGCCAATGAAGCGGTCGGTTCCACGAAGAGACTTGTTGAACGGAATAGATTGATAGGCCTTTTGGGCGTCCAATTGTGTTGGGAACTCCATGAACACAGAGGTGGTCTGGCTGGCGGAGGCAAATTGCACCTGCTCTTGCTTGATTTCTCTGTTCAATTCACCAAGACGCTCGGCACCGTAGTCCAAAGTGTCCACTTTCTTGCCAATAAGGAACTTGAGTCTGTGAGTAGGTCTTTTCTTTCCATCTTTCAAGTACTTGTTCAAGTCGTCCTCTGGCTCTGGAACAGGCTCGTTCTTCTTGATGGCCTTGCCGCGGACCTTCACAGCAGTAGTCAAAGCCTTGTTCAAAGCGCCCTCGTACTTGGAAGCCAACTTAGTACGCTCCTCGACCTTCTTGGTCAATTTCTTGTAGTCGCGAGAGTACCAGAGGTTAGCAGTAGCCGGGAAAAGGGCTCTCAATTCGTTCTCCTCCAAAAGATCCTTAGGGATATCGGTCAAGAGCAAAGTACGCGAGGAGATAATGGAGTCATACAAGGGCGTGGTCTGCAATGCATGACGGAATGTGGTGTAGTAGACAAGCTCATGGTAGATGGCATACACCACCATTCCGAAAAAGACAGCGGAAACAAGCGCATGGGCAATGTATCTGTTGGTGTTGGCCACATTACCAAGTGCCAACATGTCCAAACCGGTCAATCCGTTACCGTTGGTGATGTTGATGGGAAGCAAGATCGGCAAGCACAACATACATCCCACAATGGCCAAGATCACGAACACTACGATGAATCTAAGATAGAAGAACCCATCGGGGCCTGTCTTAAGCACCATCCACGAGTGCGGTTTGCGAATGATGTTCAGAAGCCATTGCGTCACACCGGACGAACTAGGCTCTGTTTGGAGATCTTTGGGAAGCGTCTCAACGCTGGACCGAGGCTCATAAACCCGGGGCTGCTTCTTTCTCACGAGAAGAAAGCCAGTGATGAAGACCGCAAACACCACAGCATTTGGGAGTGCGGCCGAGTATAATTGTGATAGCGACGAGGGCTTCAGGTCGGTGGATGACATGGCTGCCAATATACGAAGCTAGTATACGAAGCTAATGTGTTTCAGATTGAGCTTCTGTGCAGAAGAAAATACAGCCGGTGCGAAGTTGAATCGTTCGCTGCGTGGCTTATAAACTCTATTTAATACGGCGATGCTGTTGTGGTGTGAATGACGTAGTGCACGCTCTGTTGTTGTTGTGATGGGAGGTGTTCTAGACGTCTGGCGGGTAAAACGCGAACCACAGATTTGAGGATTTTGGGCGGAAACGTCGAGGTTTCGGCTGAGGGATGGGAAGGGGAAAGTGTGGAGGTGAAGGAGGTGGTGATATTCTTGCCTTATATAACTTAGGTGGTTTTCGACGTCAACAGCAACGTCTGTGGAATCTGAGCAAAGGCTGCAATGCGTGCAGAAATTCAGACTCATGGACTGGCGGCCTGCAGAATTCCCGCCGCTGTGTGCAGTGGCAGCAAGCCTAATCTGGGTAGGTATGCAAGCGTCGGGCATCATATCTGCAGGCTGCTTCCATGGGTTTCACTCTGGGATTGGGGTTAATGGCCAACGAAACTAGGTTTTAGGGAGTTTCTTGATGAGACAATAATACTGACGTTTTGACTGCCTTCCACTAGTTTTTTACGGGAAATCTACCTCAAATTACTCTCCAAACTCAGGCTCCATTTCCCCGATGAGGAATGTGGCACTGCATATATCTCGATGTTTCCGCGTTCAGATCTCATTCGTTCTCCTCCGTATGCACTCCCGAACCAGGGGAACCATCCATATCTGTACGGCGGGGGACCAACACCACTGCGTGTGAAAAATCACACCTCACAGATGACGAAAGTCCAGCCGCGCCCAATGGAAACAGATTCGGTCACAGTGCTTGAACAAAATTACGTTCTATTTTAGTCTTGTGCCTGCAGAAAGAAGCCTTGTGCGATTCTGATTGGATCTTCATTCCTTAACAAACGGGAAAATTGGCACTGTTCCGAACTGGCAGTGTTCCATTTTTAACGGTTGATAACGATGTTCCAAAAAACAATGTATCGTAAACGGTATTCAATACTCTTTGAGATCTTTAGTAAATTGATTGTAGTAAGGATTTCGGGACTATCTGTATGTTGAGCTACAACACAACATCAGATGAGCTTCTTGATATTTTCCAAGAAGCTGCTGACCATGTGTTCCACCGAATCAAGCTTTGTAAATGCACTCACAAGTATAGGATCTGCCGTCAGCACCTCGATCTTCTTGTTCACAATCACCACCTGCTTGTTGAAGGTGACACATCGGGCAATGTAGTCTTGAGTCTCGTAGCGAGGCTTCCGCAGAAGCTGTTTGAAAAGACCCAACACTCCGGCGTCTGCTGCTCGGACATCCTGCTCTGTTTCGACCTCTTTTTTGCGCAGAATTTGCTCGCGGACCTGGTCGGCGTATGATTTTCCGGTGGTCTCGTCAATTTCACACCAGGGTTTCTCTGTAACCACATGTAGATCTTTCAAGTCAACACAGACCTCTGCCTGGCTAATGTAGACATCCACAGCCACCGAACTCGAAATGTCGGGCTCAAACATCCCTGCTGGTGTGACATGTTTGGGGAAGACAAGCGCCGGCTCTGTAGGAAGCTGTAAGCTATTTTTCGCAATCTGAAGCTCGTGCAAAAGATCAGTAAACACAGACATTAGCATTATGTGTGCTTGTTGTGCGTATTTCACATCTGCAGCCGTTTCGGACTCTACATCTAGATTGCATGAAGAAGCTGTATCTCCACGCTCTCCCGGCGGAGCGTCCAACAACGACAACGCACGTACTATGAGCTCCACAGCATTGTCAATGCTGCGTTTTGCCTGAATGATTTGCGGAAGCAAAAATGGCTTTGCAAGTTGGACTCTGTTCACCAAACGATTGAAGTGCTTCTCCTTCAAAACAACATTGATTTTGGTCACATGTGCGCCGTCACGGACAAGTATGCCTTTCAATTCCTCCAGTTTGCCGGAACTGACGGCTAGCGTGATGCTTGGTCCTCGTTTTATATGGGAATTTGGGTCTGGATGTTCCGGCGAATTATAGAGAAGAAGGTTTGAACAAAGGTGAAGAGTTTCGATGAGCCGAGGAAACATGGGCTTGACAATCTCCTCCACAAGCCAATGGAGTTCCTTGTGTCGACTGTGTGCCTGGACTTCCAGATATACCGTCATTATTTGGGAAAGTGCTTTCGGAGTACAGCAAGAGGTTTGAGAGAGTATTGGGTGGAGGATATATGATAATGTACGCTATTTGAGACGATTGGGCGCGCAATTGGGTTTTATAATAGCTTTAAGGGCTGTGTATTTGATGTTCTTTCTAGAAGTGATAAGAGTTGTATTGGAGTGAAATGGGTGGTGATTATAGCTTGGGAACCAAAATGAGCAAAATTCAACTATAATTTTGCAATACCTATAGATTGTTGAGGAAGATTTTTTGTCAGTTCGTTTGAGTCTTTGAAGGCTTTTGGAGTCGAAGTAGAAGAGATAGGTATGCGTAGAATGCTTATAAGATGTGATTGTTAAGTGTTCTTTTGAAGAGAATAAAGATTTCGATTTGGCACGGAGAACACAAATTGTTTTTTTTATTCGGGATTCTGGTTCTCCAATGATTGTTGAGTGATTCAGGCTCGAGATGTTACAGTATTTCTCAGTTCACATTCTTGCTATTACACTTACCATTTAGGCGATTCTTGAAATGGAATTTTACTTGCCGTGTTTATTGTCTCTTGACACGACTACATTATGTCGTGGTGCATTGACCTAGTCTAACGGAAGGGGATAGGCTTGTTAGTAAGTGATAACTCGAAATAAATGGCAATACCTAATCTTGTTGGCAGCATGGTCCAAGATTAGTCTTGAAATTATTTCGGCAAAGTCAGAGTTGATTTGGAATTTTGTTGAGGTTTTCGAGTTTTCCGTCATCGGTGTTGGAGCTGTAGAAATGTACAAAATACAATTAGTTGTTGGAATACTGACCCCAAGAAAAAAAGTGAGCGAGACTAGAACGTCATGAAATACTGTCTATGAATTGGACCCGTCCTCGTTTGTCACCAGTGAATACATCTACGTTTACGGTTGCCTAGTAAGTCGATTCGGCGGCCCAGTAATTCAGCTATTGATTAGATTCATCTGTATATCTACCTTAGCTTTGAATTCAAATTCTTCTCATTTAAACACTGGCTCTAAAGTTGAAGAGAATAGCAGTCAATCCACTAAACTAAACATAATGTAAAGTCAAACGATATAAAAAACCGCGAAGAAAATCTTCCGGTTGCGGCCATATCAAGTGGAAAATACTGTTTCCCGTCCGATCAACGTTAGTCAAGCCACTTAGAGCCACACTGAGTAATGCAGTGGGAGACCATGTGTGAAATTGTGGTGCTGCAATCTTTTTTTGCAACCGATGACTGAATATATGGGCAGTTCAAGCAACGAAAAAGTTGGAGAGCCAGATACCGCAAACGCCCAGATAGCAATCTAGTGAGTCGTACAATGAATGCTGTAAGAGAAGTAAGCCAGAGAGAGTCCACCGAAGAAGTGAACATCTAATCACACAAAACGCCTTTCTTTCCTCGATCAATTTTCGGCATACCATTTTCGGGTTCTTCACCATAGACTTTCTTTAGTTAAGCTTCGACGTAGCGACTGCAACGAATAATCGTTGTTCAGTTGTGAAGTTCAGCCTCATGAACACTACCATTCAGAGTTCTACTACTTACTTCTTTTTCTTCTATCACTTCTACCACTTCTAGTACTCCGATCACTTCTACGCCCACACGCACACTTGTAGCTACACCAACCCTTCCATATGTTTGACTTCTAGATCACCTCCAACCCCAAACATGAAACCCTCGAAGTCAAAAGCTCGTTGAAAAATAAATTCAGAGTTCACCACCATATCTCCTCAGGTTCAAACACACCAAACCATGCAGTGGCTGCAAATTCTGGGGTACCGTACGTTTGAGCCTCATGAGAACGTACAACATCACCAAAAGACACCAGAACAGCACGAAGAGAACGAAAAAAAAAAACACCCGTGCAAACCAGACCCCCCAAAACAATTCAATTCAACCAAAGCCTCGCCAAATTCCCCAATCTCCCCCAAATTCGCACCCACACCCTCTTCCCACCCCAATCCTCTCCTTCACCCAGCAGTGCGGAACTACACATAGCAATAGTGACTACACAAAAAACACCTAAATACAAGAATGACAGCGGTTATACGAACTACAAAGTGGTGGTTAACTACAGGCGCGGTGTGCACACATAGAAGAGCCGTTTCCACACTCCATAGAACACACCGTTCTTTGAAGGCCCATGAAGCACCCACCACCACATATATTTTTTTTTAATATGGAGTGGGGGTCATGTGGTGTGGATGAGCAGCAGGCACGTGGCACCGACAAATAGGAAGCGAGAACGGAGCAGCAAATGCAGTGATTGGTCGGGCCCCGGTGGTGCGCGCACGACCCGCGACCTACATAGGGTCGGGCGCTCGTCCTCCCTCCAAAATTTTTCCTACTTTTATGTTCAGGAGTGTTCTGTATAACTAAAACACAAGAAACGCGTCGTCGACTCGCCTGCAGAATACCATCCTAGACTGTTTTGATCCTGGACTATCGTACTGATTGTTGTAGACTTTGCCCTGTGAAACGAAGTAACAGCCAAACCGCAACCGCCCCCTCCACAACAACAACAAAGAAGAAACTCTTTTTTTTTTCTTTGCAAAACAACATCACTACTACGTGGCCCCGAGTGTAAGTCAATGTCTGGATCGAACTCCAACGATAGACTCAACGGCCAACATCTTCAGCACCTCCAGCAACACCAGCAACACCAACAACACCAGCAGCATCAGCAGCACCAACAGCACCAGATGCAGCAACACCTCCAACACCACCAACAATTGGACCACAATGCGGCCGCAGCCATGGCCTTGGCCCACCATGACTTCACCAACCCCAACGTGATGGGCCACCACGACGACGAGTCGCAGTACCACCGGAACGTGTTGAACGTGGCCGCTCTGCAACACCAACAACAACAGATGCAGCAGATTCCCCAGCACCACATGCAGACACATTACATGCAACCACACCATCAATTGCAGCACCATCCGTTGCAGCACCAACAGATGCAGCCTCATCATCAGATGCAGCCTCATCACCAGATGCACCAGCAGATGCAGCCCTTGCACCAGCAGATGCAGCCTCCTCCCCACCAACAACACCCCATGGGCATGCCCTCCAACGCGCTCGACTACGAGGCCGGTGGCTACTTGGTGCTGAGACACGGCGAGGGCGACATCATCAAGACGTTCTCGTCCAAGCAGGAGTTGGTCAAGTACGTCAAGACCGTGCTCAACGAGGAGGAGCAGTGTAAAATTGTCATCAACTCGTCCAAGCCCAAGGCAGTGTACTTCCAGTGCGAGCGTTCTGGATCCTTCAGAACCACCGTCAAGGATGCCACCAAGAGACAGAGAGTGGCTTACACCAAGAGATCCAAGTGTGGCTACCGTTTGGTGGCCAACTTGTATCCTCCAGAGAAGGATAAGGCCAAGAAGATGAAGAAGGAGCCCAACGAGTTCGATGGCTACGATGTGGACGACAAGAAGGATGGTGAGATGTGGATCTTGCGCATGATCCATCCAGCCCACAACCACGCTCCAGAGCCCAACTTCGCCATGATTGGCGGCAAGAAGAAGAGAGCAAAGTATACCCGTACCTTGGTTGAGAAGCCATTGCACCGCTCTCAAAGTTCTCTGACTGCCTCTGCTGCTGCCGCAGCTGTGGGATACCAACAAGACCTTCTTGACCACCACAACTTGCTGGCCCACCAGTTCCAACACTTGCAGCACCAGCACCAACAGCAACTCCACTCGCACATGCAACACCCACAACATCACCACCAACATCACGGACACCACGATGAGACCCATCCCTCTGTCCAGGATGTGGCAGTGATTGCTGCCATGGAGGCTGCGCCAGGAAACAATTCCATGCAAAACCCTCCTGTGGACCCAAGTATCGATCCTAATGTGGATCCTAATGTGGACCCTAGCGTGCAACAGCACGACCATGCCCACGGCCACGTGCACTAATGGGTGCTGATTCTTTTCTTTTTTGTACTATTATGTTGTATTCTAATTACGTGTTGTGATTTTCTATGTATATTAATAAAGGTATACCTTCTAAGCTGTGTAGCCATTAAAGATACGAAACTGATCAATTAAAGAAGCAAAAGAGAATATTTCCCCAACGAATTTAGAGGATTGTAGAATGAACCAAAAATTCTGTTCAAATTCCTTCTCTATCTTTATAGTCCTTATCTTTAACAGGCAATTCTGCAGGATTCTCTATCTCCCCACATACTCCATCGCTAATTTAAATTAGTGCAACAAAAGAGTAACGAAATCGAGCACACGGAAGCTGGAGATTGCGAGCCCTTTAGTTCTACAAGTATTGACCAATAGCAGTTCGTTTTATCTCGTAACCCCTTCATCAAGCTTCAGAATAGAACAATTGCTGTTGGAACTGAAGCTCATCTCTTCCAAAAGATCGGAACAGAGAAACAATAAGGCGTTTGGCTAATCTGAAAAGCACTCGTGCCAAGAATTTTGAGAAAAAAATGAACAAACCAAAGAATCAGCCCAACGATGTGGCTTCGCCTCTGCGAGAAGAATTCGGTCCAATTGAGACATCGACGCCAAAACTGGGAACGGAAAGTGATCTTGAGGGCCAGGAAAGAGTTCCGTCGACCGGCATTAACAACGCATCGAACGGACTCGCGGCGTCAGTAGAAAATTCGTACAGACTGGATGTAGGTAGTAGTCAGAATGAACATGGGGGAACTCGTCAAACGCTGGAATTGACTCCTCTCTTGCCGGATCCCGTTCCGGATCTTGAAAACGCAAGACTTGAAGAAACAGAGTTGGACTTTAGACCCAAGAGGGGCAATCTTAAGCGCTGGTCGATCTTTGCCTTTCCTCTTGTGCTCCTACTACTTGTTATTTGCGCCATTGGCCTAACTTTACGTGATATAGAATCGCTATTGAATGTCGCAGTGATACCACAGATCGATGCTGTATCTGTGCTCAACATTACTGACCTGGGTGTGTCTGCCCACGTAGTTGGAAATGTCACGGTCTCGTACGATAACATAGACAACTGGCTACAGAGGTCTGTGCTCAAGGTCTCCGGAGTACTTGCAGGTCCAGTTACGGTCACTTCCAGTGAGACTGTTAGAGTATCGGTGTCAGGGCCAGGCTTCAATGAAGCACATACACTCGACGTTTTGCCGCCAGAAATGGTCGTAGATTTAGTCAATGGCCGAACCTCTCCTATCGACTTCATTTCAGACACAAAATTGGTGGATTCAGGACTCCAAACGGTCGTCAATTACATCCTATCCCACAAGAACGAGAACGTGTCCTTGGATTTCGACCTTTTGCTTAGCCCGAAAGTGTCTACACGCTGGCTACATTATAATGGAGGCCCTCTTGAGCTCACACATAACCTCGTGGTCCTGCCAGATAATACCCAGCTTCCTGTCAATGTCAATGACATTAACACGGAGTTTGGCAAAGACTACTTGAGCCTTTCGGTATCTGCAACCATCGAGCCTTTACCGGTTGAGTTTTCTCTCAAGCCCGCAGAATGGGACATCTCTCTATTGGATTGCGACGGAAAGCCATCGTTGCTTGGGGTGTGGACCAGCAATAGTGTATTCTTCAAGCCCAGTGTACCAACAGATGTAAATTTGATAGGATCCGTTTCCCATGTACCTCCAGAGCTACTTAAGGTGTGTTCTGATGGATTCAGTCCTTTCAACAGGTTTACACAAGAGCTATTTGAGCAAAACTTGGTTCATGTCTGGGTTTCTGCCACAAAAAGTGATTTGAACTCCAAAAACTTAATGCCATGGCTCTACAAGGTCCTAACGCTGGCCGTTGTTGAAGTTGAAGCGCCAATTCCACCTCAGAATGACTTACTAAGCAACCCTTTATCAAGTTTCACTTTAGACCACATGGACTTGAGAATTCCTCCTCTGCTTGAGGACGATTCGTTCTATTTCTTTGCCGATTCGAGAATGTCAGCTGTGGCAAATATACCCGCCAAAAATGGCTTCAGCATTGCTGCTTCTAGAATTTTATCCAACTTCACACTCTCAGTCGAGGACCACAGTGTCTTTTTGGGTTCCACGATAAACTCTAATGCACTGATCGTCACTTCGTGCGCGAAGTCATGTCTGAATTCTGTGCAATGTGACTTCAGAGACTTGAATGTGACTGTTGTCGATCCCGAGAGAATGGGGAAAGCCATATCACAAATCTTGAATGGAAAGTTCCACTCCCCATTGTCATTTGGTGCTGATATAGATCTGGTAAATGTGGACCTGGAGCTTTTCTCGACAACCTTACGGAATATTTCGCTCTCAGGTAGCAATATTTATACACCCATGGAAAATTTCAACAAGAATAGGTCCAGTCTGTTTATTGAATGGCTTTTTGCAAATGCTAATATCACAATTGGCGAGGTTGTTTATGTGGGCTCGAGTCCAGAAAAGCTCGATTTATTGGTTGAGTTAGAGATGACAAACCCTACCAATGTATCTATGAACATTGGGGATGTCATCGAAGTTGAATATCACTACAACCAAACTCAAATTGGAACTGTCAGCATGCACGCCAAAAACATTAGTGGGAATAACACCAGACAAACTATTGAAGCAAATATTCAGATCGATTCCAAGCAGCCCGTGTTTGTGAGTGAGTTCTTAAGTCGAATCGTCTCTGGATTGCCTCTTACAGTGGACTTGAAAGGCAAAAAGAGGGAACTGGGATTTGGGCGTATGATGGGAAATATCGGAGTTCAGAATGTCAAAGTTCCACTGCTCTCTTTCAGCAGGCCTGAAGATGAAAAAGTGGAAGATAAGGAGAATGGCGAGGCACACAGTCCATTTCTCATTTCAACCACCATCCATATATGGACGTCTGAAATTGAATTGATGGTTTATAATCCACTCGTGAATGCCGAGATTGCCGTCAAAATTGAGAACTGCCAGGCGCTCTACGAGGATGAGCTCTTGGCACATGTTGAGGAGTCTGAATTAATATTGATTCCCCCAGGTATCTACAAGACGCCTAGAATACCAGTGCAGATTTCTAAGGGAATAGGTGCGGACATCTTGCGGAAGGCTATCAATGGTGAGCTTCAGGTAGAGGTCTTTGCTGAGTTGGAGGTCTTTGTTGCACGGTTTTCGCTGGAAATTATGTATCACGGACAAGGTCTCACAGCCACTGTGCGGTTGTAGTTAAACTCAAGAGAGCTCATTTGTACATGGTAGTTTACAAGCTACTGTGAATCTGAGTCTTACTTCAAGGCATGGAAATCTACGATAGCTCATTGGACATGAGAGGCTCAAGTTGAACACAAATAGAGAAACGATGATGAGCATTAAGGTGATGACGACCTTCTCCTTTTTCTTCCACAAAGCGCTATCAAAAAAATGTATCTCATCTTTGCGTCTTCTCTGTAAATACAATTCGGTGGGATCTTCGTACTCTTTCCAAATAGGTTCAACATCAGCATACATGTAGTTGTGTCTCTCCTGTTCTGATTCACGAGAGGGGTCGTTCACAATATCATAAAATATTTCAAAATGACGATGAGGGTCTACAAGCGTGATTGGAATTTATGATCCTTTGGAACTTAGTTGAAAACGGAAGTCTTCAAAAGCACACTTTTCAAAACCAGAGTCTACAAGGCCACTTCCATGTTGTACGAGATCGAAGTGAAATGTGTGATAGAGACAGGCTACTTATTACAGTATTCAACTTCTTTGCAAAACGAAACAAATCCAAAAAAACTACATATCTATTTATTCTTTGTCAAATACAGCTTTTAGCAGCCCAAGACATCAGTGTCATTTAATCATTTATCACTATCATTAGTAGTAGACCCATAGATAAAGGATGATAACAAACAACCTGCACCGAGGCGTTTCATCAATCAGATATCACCAATCAAAGCAAGACCAGAAGGAAAAGAAAAAAGGAAAAAGGAAAAAGGCAAAAGAGAAATCGAACATTAAAAATGCCAAAATACATTTCCAAAAACCTCCAAAATGCCGGTCATCCCATCTCATCTCGTTTAACCTAAAACTACTAAACTGAGAAGAGTACTGTCTGCAGGAAAACAGAGGTCCAGACCGTTTGCAGCCAGCTCCCAAAACGCCATGAAGCAGGGATTTTTCTAACAAACTAAGACCGGAAAAGCCAAAATGTAGGAAAAATAAGATAGAATCTCCACTAAAATTGACCAAAACCAATGCCTAAGGCATCAAAAAATGACATCTTGTATTGGCCAACTCACGTGACGTCTAAAAAAAGATCGCTAACCTCCCGACGTCGTGCGCCCACCACGACCCTCTACAACCCATATTTTCCACAACACATTCAATTACACCACCAACACCATGCTTTCTTTCAACACCGCCACCGTGCTCGTTTTGGCCGCTGCTCTTCCATTCGCTGCTGCTGCCCCACCTGCATGTCTCCTTGCTTGTGTTTCCCAGGTTCAAAAGAACTCTCAATGTTCTTCTATGAACGACTTGTCTTGTCTTTGCTCCAGCCAAAGCAGTGCCATGCAAAAGTGTTTGAGTAGCATTTGTCCTAGCGGAGATGCTTCTTCTGCCCAGAGCGCATTCAAGTCCCAGTGTGGCTCCAACTTCTCTTCTGGTTCTGCTTCCAGCTCTGGTTCTAGTTCTGCTTCCAGCTCTGCTTCTTCCAGCTCTTCTGCTGCTTCTTCCAGCTCTTCTGCTGCTTCGTCCAGCTCTGCTGCTGCTTCTTCTTCTTCTTCAGCTTCTTCCTCCGCTGCTGCCTCTTCGTCTGCTGCTTCCAGCTCCGCAGCTGCTTCCTCTTCTGCTCCAGCCTCTAGCTCTGCTGCTCCATCCTCTTCTGCCGCTCCTTCCTCTTCGGCAGCTCCATCCTCTTCTGCTCCAGCCATTACTTCTGCTGCCAGCAGCTCGACCGTCGTTTCGTCCCGTAGCGCTTCTTCCGCTTCGTCTTCCTCCGCCGCTCCTTCCATTACTCACACTGCTGGTGCCAACCAATTGGGTGTGGGTGCCGCATTCGCTGCCGGTGTCATCGCTTTGTTGTAGACAATTAGATTATTCGTTCAATAAAATGTTTTTTTAGATTCATTAAGGGTTGTAGGTGTTCATGGATAGTTTTGAAATAAAGACGAATGGTTTTCTATTGCTGCAATGGCAATACACAGCCTTGTAATTTACAGCCTTGTATTCTCACACAGCCATGTAATCTCAGAGTCTCTGTCGAATTTGCAATTGTTCTACATTGAAGTGCTATAGAGCACATTCATATGATGGTGAAGTATTGTCTTAGTACAGTGATTCTCTGACGGAAATTTAATGTATATTAGTATAAAGGAATGTGTTCTTGACTGATGCAGTAATATTATTGTAATGTGATACAGTGTTGAAGTGCTAGGGTATTGTGGTACAGTCAAATGCTTTCATACTATGATCCAAAGATTCAAAGTAAATAAGGGTTAAGAATTTGACCGTTGCATTGCCTAAGGGGCGAAAAGCTAGATTCAGAAAGTCTGCCAGCGGTGCCAAGTTACCACAGTGCTAGGTGCTACATTATAGATTCATAATACTACAACCATAGAGGTAGAAGACTGATTGGAGTAAGTTTCGGAGCGATAGGATGACATAAACAATTAGTTATGATTGCACTTCTGCAAATAGTGGACTTCTACACTGTACGAAGTATGACAATACACTCAATTAGAATTCAGCACAATACTGTGGACATTCAATACGCAGCTGTTGAGAGCATTTAAACTGAAATGAAACTCCACCATAGTCTACAAAATTACTTCACTAATATGTCATTCAGTACCTCTAGTATGACTGTTAGAACCAGAGTGGTATAGAAGTCATCCAGGAACAAATCACAATGCTAGAGTCGTTCTGCCATTGTGAGAATTACTTAGAAGCAGAACAATAAATTCACTTCATCATTGCTTAAGCACCACAATCATAGTTGCCGAAGCAGACAATCAACTCATCCTACCACACTACTATACTACAACATTGGCCATCATCTGTTCAGTAAAACATCAATAGCAGTGGAACAGAAGATCAAAGAGAAAACGACAAGTAAACACACAGCAACAAAACTTATTCCCAATTCAGTAAGTTTAGCAGTCATTCCTTTTATTGTTTGCACCCAATAAAGGAGCTACAGTACACAGTCATACTGACAGTGATACACCAAACTGACCCTTATAATATCCATTTCGGAGATCTCCGAGTTGCAAAATATTTTCGTGTGATTTGCTGACCCCGCAAATAGCCGTTTCTTCCATCTTTGCTTCAAATGATCCGACCCTATCATGCATATATGCTGCAGGAAAGCAACGCAGAACAATCAAAGCTCCAAGGGGACAAACCCTGTGAAAAATCTCTACCAATAAATCTCCCCAGCCAGAACACGCCACGAACTCCAAAAAATCCCGCTCCGTTCTCATTTCTCTCCAGCTTCCACCCCGTCCCAATCTGAAACTTGCACCTGCAATCCTGAAACAACTGAAAGCAACGTCCTGCAGAAGAAAACTATCAACCTTTCCCCATATCTCCGGTCTTATCTGCACGTCCCGCGGGACATCCCGTTGCACCCATATATATATAATTGACCTCTCCCATCCCATAACTTATTTAAATTCTGTCAATATTTGATAATAGATAACGAATGCATTCAGAAAGGACCCGTGTATCCTACACGTTGTATCACGGCACGGTGGTGCACACCCCGAGCTTGGGCCAGTTGCTCATACAACCAAAGATGCTTATCGGAGTAACGCAAGAGGGCAAAATCGACTATTTTAGCCACTATGGCGAACAAGAACATGCCTTGCACAAGACGCCGCAGGCGTTTTTCCAGTGGCTGTGTGATCAGCGCGGCTATGGTCCGCCTCAACCTACCTCTGATCGAAACCGTTGGGAACACTATATTCCTGGAAGAGGGAATGGTGGAAATGATCGGTCAAGACGGTATGGGTACGACTACGTAGACTTTTCGAAACATCCGTCCAAGTTCTTGGTGCCGGGGTTTTTCGATACCCATATCCATGCATCGCAGTTTCCCAACGCCGGGTTGGGAAGCGAGCTTCCGCTCTTGGACTGGCTTGAAAAGTACACATTTTCCTTAGAGAACCGTTTCCGGGCTCCGGACGGCGAAGAGCTGCCTAGCGCCCGCAAACGGCGCTTGCAGATGGCTAACACCATATACTCGAGAGTAATCAATCGTACTTTGGCCGCTGGAACGACCACTGCCTCGTATTTCGCAACCATAGACACCGATACAACCAACGTCTTGGCCGATTTGGCCGTGCAGCATGGCCAAAGAGCTCTTGTTGGCAAGGTTTGCATGGACTGTAATCCCACCTACCCGGAGTATGTAGAGCCCGACGCCGAAGCGCTGGTCCGCGGGACGGTCGAGGTTCTCGAGCATTGTGCTGGTCTCAATGTTTCTGTACAATCTCTGGGCGGCCCCAAAATGGTCCAGGGTATCGTGACGCCGCGGTTTGCTCCTCTGTGTCTGGGCGAGCTCATGAAACGTCTTGGTGCTCTTGCATCGAAATACAATGCTCCTGTTCAGACACACATATCTGAAAATAAGGATGAGATCAAGCTTGTGGCGGATCTTTTCCCAGAGTGCAGTGATTATACCGGCGTGTATGATGACCATGGCCTTTTGGGCGCTCTGACAATTTTGGCCCATGCGGTGCATTTGACCAAGCACGAGTGCAAAAAGATTCTGCAAAAGAACTGCTCGATTCTGCATTGTCCTTCTCTGAACACCTTTCTTACGAGCGGCACTGCTCCAGTCAAGAGGTACTTGTACGAAGACAAGATCAATGTGGCTTTGGGCACAGACATCTCCGGTGGCTGCGACTATTCCATTCTCTCAGCTATGAAAGAGCTGATCATGGTGCTGCACCACCTCAAAATGGATAAGGGCAAAGATAAGCAGCAACTGGTCGACACAGCGCCAGACAATGGACTTGTCACAGTAGCAGATGCGCTCTACATGGCCACGATGGGAGGAGCGGTGGCATGCGATATGGGATCGGAATTGGGCTCGTTCGAAGTGAACAAATGGTTTGATGCTCAGCTTATAGATGTGATGAGCCCAGATCTGAACATCGATGTGTTTGATTTCCAGGAGCCGGCGCTTGACGACACGGATATGGTCGACAAGGTTCGGCAGTTGGTTCATCGGTGGATTTTCTGCGGCGACGACAGAAATTGTGTCAAGGTTTGGTGCAACGGGCGCCAAGTGGTGGATAAAGAGGATCGGTGGGTATATCTTGGGTAGGTTCTATAGGGTTCTTGAACAAATGGATTATAATGAGAATATGGAAAGTAGAGAGGTGAGCTGTAGAGTGTTCAAAAACTAAGCTACGATGTATGTAATTTCTAGGTCTACTTGGCATGGGTTGTTGTCTAGTGGTCTTCTAGAAGTCATAAATGAACCGCTTCGAGGGAGTAGCATCGGCAATATCAAAAAGTGATTTAATTGTTTACTCAATATCAGAAATTTCGTCCTTCAATTTACGCAAGGACGTGATTCCAGGCCCTTCAATCTTGTAAGAAGAGGCTCAAGAAATGAACCAACCGAGGCCAAAATTTGCAAATGAACCCCAAAATACTCAAACTCAAACACCTCAAAATGAACAAACTGACTTGCCCTCGCCGGCTATATTTTCCGTAAACTATACCGAGCCCCGGAACTGTTCCAACCAAGAAACAATAACAATA
Organism: Australozyma saopauloensis; assembly: GCF_035610405.1. Lineage (NCBI taxonomy): Eukaryota > Fungi > Ascomycota > Pichiomycetes > Serinales > Metschnikowiaceae > Australozyma > Australozyma saopauloensis. The sequence continues at coordinate 542,890 of NC_086132.1, forward strand.
ACGAGAACACAACAGCAAGAGCACAAAAGCGACCCGAATCAAAAACAAAAAACAATCTCCAAGATAGAAAAAAAATTTGAAAAGAAAAAATCTCTCCCACGCAATCCCTACAAAAATCTCGATTTTTCTTGTCTTGATTCTTGGTGCCAAATCTCGATTCGCGCACGCCCTCCTGGTTATCTTCCCCATTCGGTTTTTTCAACTATACCAACAACACCGACCACCAAAAGCGATTTTTCTGGAGCGGCTCTTGAACATTGCTCACAACCATCCCCCTCCCATTGCTCCTAACCCACCTGTGTTTTCCCAGGTGCTGATTGGCTGTCACAACCGAACTCTGGAAAGTTAGCAATACCACAGCCTCCAAGGCCCTAGATCCAGCCCCCCGTCCCTGGAATCGGACCAATCGTATTCACGCACACTCGGGTTTCGTAGCCTTTACTGCAAGGTCACAGTCGTTCCTTTTTTCTACCCGAAAGCTTGCGTATTGAGTCTCCTTAGAGGTGTATCTATAGTAAACCTAGCTATAACTGAAGAGAAGCACCGGATAAGTAGCCGGAACACCACCCGTAGAAAGCCAATTTGGATATATATTGTGGTGTCGCATTTGTTGAGATTTGTCCGGGTCCTTTTTTACCCGGTTTTTTGACGGTTTTTTGACGTGTTTTTGACACTTTTTCACCATGGTCCGCTTCAACCTCTTGTCGCCGAAAAAGGACGGCAAACGGTCCAATTCTGCTCCGCAAGTCCCGGCGACGCCTGATATACCAGATGCGGCCCCGCTCTCGCCAGAACTCGTCCCGATCGTGACCCTTCTCACGGCCCAAAACCACCGCCGTTACTACGAGGGCGTCTTCATGTTCTACTACGACTTGGGCACCGACGGCAAGTCCGGCGACCGTGTCTGGAAGGAGGTGTATGGTATTTTGACCGGTAATCAGTTGGCGTACTGGGATGCCAAGGACTTGGCGCTGTGTAGAGACATGCCCGAGAAGTTGTTGGAGACCAGCTGCCGTCCTCAGTACCTCAATTTCTCGGATGCTGTATTCAACGCCATGGCCGTGCTTCCCACGGCAAAACTGCAGCTCGAGAACGTCATCGTGGTGCTGACCACCCTCAAGAATAGATTCATTATACAGTTACGTACCCAGGCCCAGTTGCAGGAAATGCTCGTTGCGCTTAGGCTTTCTGCGTATGAATATCAAGCATTGCAGGAAGCTTACACCGGTGCATTGTTGTCTGCTCGTGGGCTGCAGCTCTCTGACATTCGTACTATTTTGACTGCAACACGTTATGACCACGCCGAGTGGGTCAAGATTCGTTACGGCAGTGGTACGGCCTGGAAGCGCTGCTACATGGTCATCCAGCCGCTGACTTCGAAAAAGCTAAAGAAGGGCCTTGTGTTCGGCCGTGTGCTCATATACGAGAACGACACATGCAAAAAGAAGGACATGATTGGCGAAATCTCCGCGGTGACTTCGTTGTGCGCCGTGTATCCACAACTGCATTTCTTCATTGATAAATCTACCATGATGAAGTTGGAAGGAAAAATCAATTTCCGTCAAGGCGGCAGTTCCCGCCTGAAACGCGGAAGCTCCGAGCCAATGGAAAATGACGCTTCCTTGTTCATCATGCCCGAAGAGCATCAATCTGTGCCTGGATACGACACATTGATTCGTTTCCTTGTTCCACTCATGGACGCGTTCGGTCAATACGGACGTCCCAAGAGGTTGAAGGCTGACCGCATGGACCCCGAATCGTTGTTGTTTGGTCTCCCTACCTTGCCATGTGTACACTACTTGGAAGTTCAAGATCTTTTGGGAGGAATGCCATCAAGTCAGTATATTGAATGGGACGCTCCACAGTGGCGCTCATACATCAAGAGCTTGTTGTCTCGCAAATTGGCACAAGGCTACAATGGCTGTGGCTCTGCCAGATCTCTTCATTTACAAGGACAGATCAGTGGCGGCTCTACTCCTAGAATCATGAGTCCGCTTACAGGACGCTTCCCTACAGCATTGTCTCCTTCACCAACCAATTCCGACCTCAAAGCTATCGCTTCCGATCGGAAGGCAAGCTTGGGTGCTAGCCCAGCCACCTCCAGTGGATTGAACCCCGGCGCATTTTCTTCTGCAGGCGAGCATAAGCTCCCATCTGTTCCTTCGAAGCAAGGTGGATACCCAATGGCCGGCTCTCCATCCAAGGCGCCACGCAATGGCGCCATGCCTGGTATGGCTGTAGCTGGAGCAGCTGCTGGAGCAGCTATCGGTGTCGCAGCTTCGCATGGTCAAGCTCCTAGACGCAAGAACGACCTCGCTGAGATCTACCAAAACTACACAAAGTTACAGGCACCAACCGACCAATTCAATGACAGAAACAAGATTTTGAATGGCTCAGAGGAAGAAATCGACGAGACCAAGTTACCAACCTTGATGCGCAAGAAATCGCTCATGCACGGCCCATACCCTACGAAAGACAAATTCATTGGAGAGAGCGAGGACGAGTTAGATGAAAGCGAAGAAGAGTCTGAATACAGTGACGAAGATGATTCATATCAAGAGAGCTACAGTCCACGTGGTGAAGAACGCCTCAACTCGAGATCTCCTGAGAGACCCTCTGCGCAGTTCTTAGCTCCAAAGCAGTATGAGGAACGGAACCTGAGCTACTCATCTGTTCAATCGCCCAATACGCAATATCAGGAGTTCAACAAGCAGTTTTCAAAGAGCTTCAAGAACCCAATGCAAGATTCTGTCAATTTGAACAACTCGGACTATGGCAGCGACAACGAAAGGGATGCCCCTCTTCCACCAGCCCATGGCAGCAACTCCGCAGCCAGAAAGCTAAGCTATCCTCTGATCGAGACTCGTTCGCAAGGCGTTCAACAATCATACCCCAGCATTCAGCACCAACCGCCTACTCCTTCTCTGGATGAAAGGCGCGGCAGTGATGCATCTGGTGGATACAAGCCAGGTCCATCCCATGAGGTAAAACAGGGCCAACCGCTTACGCCCGCAGAGGAGAGATTTACGCAGGGTCCCAAACATATTCGCCCACCTAACCAGCAACAACAGTCTCACCAGTACCAGCAGCAAAACCAGTACCCTCAGAACAGCCCTAACAACCAATCAAGCATGCAATCAATGCAGAACAAGTTCCAGAACACCTCAATTGACCCCAGGGGATACGAGCAACAGATGGCTCCTCAGGGTAATCCTTATGGTAGATCCCAATATCTGCAGGGGCCCTCGGCCTCTCTGCCAACAGGACCGGGTCCAAACGGTCAACAATCGTATAACATGCAATACCAGCAGCAACGCCCAGCTTACCAGGCACAACATCCACAACCTGGTAGTCCTCAGCAGCGTGGCCAATACATGCAACAAAGACCTCCCCAGCAGAACCAATCGTTGCCACCCCGTCCTCAACAAGGTCTGCATGGCCAAGGTGTATTTCAACAGGGCTACGGAGCCCCTAGCCACGCTCAGCCTCACGGCCAATACGGTAGCCCCGGTTATGGACCACCACCAAATGGACAGAGCTACGGGCCGGGGCCTAACGGACCAGGGCCCAATAGCCAAAAGGGCGGATATCGCCCAGCCCCAAATCAATATCAATACGGCCATGGCGCCAACCCAGGCATGCAGATCCCCAACAGACCCCAGCAGGCCCCAGCACCCATGCAACAAGCTCGGCCAGGATACGGAGGGCAGTATCCTAGCCAGAGCAGTAACATGCTGAATCATGGACAGCCTCCAAGGCCCAATCCATATGCTCAACAATCTTCGCTGAGCATGCGCTCGGATGACCAGGAGCAATACCAGTACCAGGTCAATCCCAACATGGCTCCCAGACGGAAGCCAAATCAAGGAGCATATCCCGGTCCGGGCGACGGCGCCTATGGACTGGGTAGTAACTCACGCTATCAGTAGTGAGCCTTTGTATCATAGTTTGCTTTGTCAACCTGTATATTCTTGTATGATATGTACACTATAAACATCCTTCAGGACTAGAGATTTGGAAAGTAATGTATTAGAAGTCTGAACTACTTGGATATCTCATTGATTCTGGACAGCGATTCCTTTTTGAGTGTCATTACCGGAATCACTCCGACCTCCGAGCTGGCAATGTTCTTGACTGTAGCCCATCCGTCCGAGTGGAATTTGACGACTTTGACCGTCTCGCCAACACAAACCGTGAGCTCGTCGCCCAATCTCTTCACATATGGTTTTATGATAGAGTAGGTACCATCCTGGTGCTGAGCCATGTCATCCGGAATACCCGAAGAATCATAGGGGTAACCAACGGGAGGGACTTGAGGCAACACTTTGTTTGATAGATTTGTAGAAGATCCGTTGTTGTACGATTTCACACCCCTCTCACCAGAAAGCAAGTTGAAGCGCCGCAAGAACATCGGAGACCGTAACTCAAGCGGTGAATCTGGAACAGTGATGATTCTGCTGAGACGAGATAATAATCCGGGTCGCTCTTTTTGCACTGCAGGCTCGGTTTTGGTAGCCGTTGAGTCTTTAGAAGAGTCAGAAACACCGAGTTCATAGGTATGAATATTTTCTGGATTTTTCTTCCAATCTTTCCCTATAATAGATGGTTTTCCGCGCGAGCACACTTCAAATCCGGCTTTCATTCCGTTGTTCAGATGAGCCGAAAGCCGTCTCTTCTTAAAGAACACTAAGCCAAACACTACTATCCCGAGTGCACAAATTACAGCAATCGGAATCCCAATAGCTAATCCAAGCCGAGTACTACCTGAAACATCGCTGCTCAAAATAGGACTCGTTACGGCTGCCCCAGCAGACAGGATTGAAGGACTAATAGAGACGGACGAGGTTTTAGCAGAAACAGCACTAGATGCACCCACAGAAGTTGTAGTTGCTGCTACAGAGTTGGCTGAGTTCGAAGGATTCAAGGCCAGAATCAGAGCCAGAACCGTCGACACGTCCTTTGTGAAGTAGACCGGAGAAAGATTGAGCACCGGGTTGTTTGTGGGACCCTGGGTGCCCACAAGAGCAGTCAAAAACAAGGTGCTTGTGGTCGTAGCTGGAGCACTCGACACCATCGACGACGCAGAATCCTTTGTTACATAGATTATTACAGTCGGTACTACATCTCTAAGCCAGAGGCTTATAGGACCAATGTACATAGTGTTTCGTGCAGACGGTAAGAAATTTACAAGAGACTACTAGAAGAATTCTAAAAAAATACTTTTACAAGAAAGAAGTAGTGAACTGGGAGTTCAGGGCCTTTTATAGTTGCCACCAAAGCTGAAACATCTTTGCAACCAGTGTGTGCACTTCTGAAACATAAATATGAAGGATAGTAAACACGAGCCAGCCAGCACCTTAACGGAGCTATTTCTATAATTTTATTGAGTAAAATAATTGAATTATGATTGCATGCATTCATTTCGTAATTGATATCGTGTATACTTAGGCCCCTCTATACTGACACACAGAGTCTACAAGGTGTCAAGCAAACCTCACTTTTTTCGGTGAACAGAACTATAAGTTCGGATTAAATTGGAAGGATAGGCTCAGCGTCACTATCCAAGAGCTCGCCGCTCCTCTCAGCCCAAAAAGAATGAAAATATTTCCCATGAACCAATAGAGCCACCACGCATCCTAGAAGTGAACCGACAGTGATATCCATAAAGCTGTGTCTGTAATCCTGGACACGAGAAAGCGCAATATACGTGGCCACCATGAGCGGCGAAAACGCTCCCAAGTACAAGTAGAGCGGTTTCGTTGTGGGCAGAAGCGCCAACTTTCCCTGGCCAAACAACCACATGCAGAGATATCCAAACGCAGCAAACGAAATCAGCGAATGGCCCGAAGGCATCGATCGCATGCCGTCTTGCAACAATCTCTGGCCCAATGGTGCAGTGCACACCGATACATCTACAAATTGATCTAATGGGGTTTTGAGAGCAGGTCCACACCGAGCAAGAAAATCAGGACGGGGGATTCCAATCCATGCTTTGAGCACATCGGTCACCACGCCGTCAATGGCAATACATAGAAAAAGACCCAATACAGAAACGTTAAGCACATGCCATGCTTGATCTCTAGAGGAGTGCTTATACGAACAAACAAAAGCAATTACGACCAGCGGAACAACTGCAGCTAAAACCAAGCACATGAGCCCTGAGACGCGCTCGATTTCCGCAAATGGATGCTGTATTCTGGGATCATTGAGTTTGAACTGCCTCAGAAACGGCCTACTGTGCTCGGCAATAAGGATGAAATAGGCAGTAAGCCCGCACGCGGTCAACCAATCGGGAAGTAGCCGCTGAAACCGTTTCAGTTCGAAATACAGCAAAAGAAGCATGTTGTACTTGCGATTTGGTTAGGTCATACAATCGTGGAAAATGTGGGGGAGGGGGAGACACACCCGTACACCTGAGGAAAGTGGGCCAGGCTACAGAAGGTAAGGTAAATCAAATCTATTGTCTATAAACGATCAGGTTTTGAGCCCGGATTGAATCCATAAAAGTTGCCCTCAATGTCCTGTCCCAAGTTAGCCATCAAGTTGAGCATGTTCTGCAGATGGAAGTATGTTGGTTCCGGCAATGCCTTGAAACCTTGCACATTGAAGTTCACTAGCTGGTCGTTGGATATTTTGTATTCGGGCGGGATCCCGTCCTGCAGAGTCACCCCGTCCTTGGTGCCGATGTTGCCATTGGCATATTTTTTCTGGTTTTGGCTGCCGCTCTGTGCCAGTGTCTTGTCGGATTGGCTGGCAGGCCGCCAGTTTTGCTCGCTCTTCACGACGTCTCCCGCATAGAGAAGGCGCCCGTTGCTGGGCAACACGGCGCACAACCAGATCCGGGTTTTGTACACCTTGAAGAGCTCCTTGATTAACACACGGAAGTCAATACGTTTGAAGTTCGCGTAGTAGTAGAAGATCAACTTCTTGAAGTCGCTCTGGTATTCAACGTTGATCAATTCCAAGTCAGAGCTCAATCCAAGATCTTGGATCTTGGAGAAACATGTGTAGAATGCTTTCTTCTCCTCCAAAAACTTGGAGTTCAAACGGTACACCTCTTTGGGTGTGGCAAAGCGGAGCACCTGCTTTGTTGGAAGAGAGATCACGAACTCATTGTCGTCGGAGGAGTTTTTGTCAAAATCCATGCCCACAGAGTTTCTGCGAAGCCCTTTGACTGTGCTACCACCCGCCGAGTCTGTGATGGTGAGCGACTTCAAGTGTTCCAATTTCTTGAGGAAGTTGAAGAGAATCGCGGTGTTGAGAGGCACAGCCGGGTCAAGAATCATCACCATGTCCTTGCCTCTATCGCCATCCACGATCACTAGATCATCTTTTTGGAGACAGAGATTGGTGTTGGCAGGGTACGAGAGAAGGTCGAGCTTACCATTTTTGTTTGCCACAAGACAAAGCATCTTGTGGTTGAATGAAAGATTATTAAGATTCTTAATGAATGCGACAAGTCGCTGAACGACCGGGCTGGTGAGCAACTTGCTGAGTTGCGAGAGCACAGCTCCACATAAAGGCTGGCTTATGAAGTAGTTGTGCACCGCAGCATAGAGCGAGCGCAACTCGGGCAGCGCCACTAACTGCTGATCGCGGAGCATGAGTCCATCATCGAGCTTGGTTGAGGGCTGGAAGCCCGGGTTGTGGCCGGGCACACCAAAGTTTTGTTCTGGAATTGGGGCATTTAGAGGTACATTCACGTTGTACTGACTATGGCTCTGCGATACAGGAGGAAAAACCTGAGGTGCGTGTAACGCTCCAGGTGTGTAATGTCCCGCATACATATCCTGACCGTGTCTCTCCGGATAGTAGGAGGTATTTGGAGCGGCTATCTGTGACGGTCTACGTGCCTGGAAGTCGCTGAAATTCAGATTCAAGGAGAAGTTCTCGAAAGAGTTTGTCATCTGCGTGAACGCATTGCGTTGGGCGCTGTTCAAGGTATAGTTGTTGGCAGCAGCAAATGATGCCAACGAGTTCTTGGAAGTGGGGGCACCAAAGGGACTACGAAAATTGGACAGAGACCGGGTAAAAGATTCGGCCGCATAACTCGGTCTTCTCGACGAAATGTTTCCCACGCCTCCCTGGAGCTCTGTAGGGAGATTGAACGGATCAAAGGTTGTGGTGCCAAATCCGGCAGTTGTGGGCGCAAAATGGCCCAGATTGGAGGCCGACGGAGAGAACGGGCTATGGAAGGTGCGTGCCGCGTCCAAAGACGCCAACTTGGAGCTCAAAAGAAGGTCAAAGTCGGATGTTGGAAGATTGGGCGATAAAGGTTGCGTATCGGGAGACATTGCCGACGGCCGGGCCAACGGATCGCCTGGAGCGGCCGAGTTCGGATCCGTTGGTCCGCCGACAGAGTGGGAGCGACTCTTGGACGGTTGCCCCAAGAAATCGGGATAGTTCAAGTCCATGAATGGGTCTAGTGCTTATTGTCTATACGCTTGGGTGCCGGAACAGAGAACGTCGTAAATTAAGCGCAGATGCAGTGGTGTCGGTCAGATACAGAAAACCCCACTTTCTCGTCTAATACTCGTGAAAAAATGCTACGATTGGAGAAGAAGTGGTGGAGCAGGTGTACGTGGTGGTGAGAATGGCGGTGGTGAGTAGGTGCGGCGTTTTATGTACAGGAAACTATGGGGAACGATTTTTAGTGGGGAGACTACTTAGAATAGAACCATTGGGCGTGAGACTAGTAGAATGATTTTTTTTTTGAGGAATCAATGTTGGAAATCTATTTGATTCGAAATTTTAGGATTTTCTGGGTTGGCTGTGCTTGCAGTGGGAAAGGTTTAGATGGGAGCGAGTCGTGTCAGTGGCCAGAACTAGAGTGGAAATTGGTCATAGATGTGATTTTCTGATTTTGATTTTGATGATCTGATGGATAATCTTGTTGCGGGCACGATTGAGGTAGTGAAGAATCTACTGGTATTTGATTGAGGTGGTATTCGATGGGAGAAATCTCCATACATATGCAGCAAGTGATGGAATTATTTGTGTGAAGCCAAGAATGTGACTTTTCAAATGAGAATTGAAGGGACGCTTTTGACTCTCTGTGCATAGTCGTGTTCCATTGCTCCAAGTAACCCGAGCCCTCATCAGATCTAACCTAAGGTAGAGATTCAAAGGTATCACGAGAAGATGACGACCGGTGCTTGCGTCTGGAAAGAATGAGATTTAATTTTGAAGGGACGCGGATTGAAAGTCCAGTGCTGCAGCATGAGAGAGTCCAACTCTTTTTGAAGAAGTAGATCGATCTCAACATCACGGAGCTCCAGTTTCCCGCCAAGCTTCATTAATTTGCTTTCAAAAGACTCATGAAATTGTTTCTGATGCGCATTTTCGGGCTTTACCTCCTTATCCGTACATATAGTGACCTTGCTGCATACTCTCAGACCAACTAAACGATCTGTATGAATGCTTGAATTGCTCGTACTTTCTGCCTTTGATAGATTGCAAGGAGGAAGGTCTCTTGAAGGAGATTTTCTGTCTTTATCGGATGTTTTCTCGGATCGCTGACTTGGCGCCTTTTCGTCCTGCGAAACGAGGCAACGGTTCAGAATCTCGGGCTCTGAAATAAATTTAGACTGACACCACAAGCTCAGACTGGTTAAATATGGGCCAGAATCAGACTTCATATCGTGTGACCGATGATTCTGCAACTGAGGGAGCCAAGCCCTCGGTTTTGGATATATCCTCTCCAACTCAACCTCAGGTGCCACGAAGAGACTCTCATCATTGAATGACAATTCTGGAGCATTCAAATCTATTGATGTAAAGCTCACATCCAGGATCAACGGCTCGGATGCTGGTTCTCTCTCTCTGCGATATTCTGGAGAGCATCTAGCTTTGGTGGGTGAAGAAGAGCCGACAAAATTGAAGATTGGCACTGAGACTCCGGCAGGACTGCCCGAGCCAAAAGTTTTAGCAGTATGGGACAAAGCCTTCTTTACTTTCGAGAGAAGAGTCATGAGTAGTGCTATGGGTTTGCTAAGGACTGTGCGAGTATTGTAGAGTTGTTGAACGACACACATTTACAGGTGGATCACTAGATTGACAGAAAACATTAGGAGAATATCGATAAGCGGAGAAAATTAAGCTACTTTATGAAGCTTGTAAAGGGAGGTACTTTGGTATCGGGTATATGCTACCACTGTCTGGAAGGAGATTACGTCATTTTGACTCGAACCAAAAGACATTTGATACATCTGTAAATTATTCTTTTTATGTAGGTACAATACGGAGTGTTTATCCTTCTGTATTCAAACCTTTCCTTCTTTATCGCTACACTCGACAAAACCCTCCATTCCCAAATCAAATGGATCCCAATTCAAATGACAAGTCAATCATCTATACTATAACATAAGAAGGCCTTTTAAATCTCAAAAACAAAAAGAAAATACACTACAAGATACTCCCTTAAGGTATTGATTTCTATTTAGCAACACACAAACACCATCCATAACCCCTTTAAACCCCAAACTTCGTAAAAAAATCATTTTATTTCAACCTTAAGCGGCCTTTCCAGTACCAGCCTTTGGAGGATATTGACCTGCAACTCCGTCAGCAGGAATGCAAGTGCACCATTCAGACTTCTCAATGTAGTCCATGACACTTGGGATATGTTGGCCGCAGCCAGTCCAGGACTTTTGCTTACAAACACCACAGTTGACAGGTCTACACATATTGTTAATTGATTGCTTTGTTTTTCTTTTGTTGATGATTTCAGGAATGGGTGCAAATTGGCTCCTCTTATATACTAAGGCAGGGAGTGCAGACAAGAACAGACGTTGACACACCGTGTCAGCCAAGGGACTGCACCCAACGCACCGACCCGAACCTAGTCCTTACCTTACTAAGCCGAATACAATCGGCGATTGTGGGGGCCGAAAAATTTCCATTTTGGTCAAATTTGACCGGGCGTATTTTGAAGTGTCGGATTTAGTTGATGGTTTGGTGGGACACGTTTTGGGATGATTGACCGAGCCGATAGCCGACGGCGCCGTTGGCGAATCCAGGTGAAAAATTGACAAATGTGGTAGGCCAGAACGATAGTGTAAAGTAAACTAATGTTGATATTATTCTAACTTAATTGATCCTGTTGCGGATTGAGTGTGCTGTGGATCAGTAATACTTCAAGGTCCTTAGAGATTGAATCTTCTAGAACGATTTTCTCTCTCCCAACTTTTTCGTTTTTCATTGTTTGAGGATTTAGGAGTTTTGAAATGAAGTGTTGGCCAGTAGTAATTAGCCTTTGACAAGGGAGCACGAGCTAGTGAACTCATAGTACTACTACACATTCTATTTGCAATTAGAAAGAATCCAAATCGCAAAAGAGTGAGATCGTACAATTGTTCAAAATTTCTTATTGGCGGTGTCATTGCAGAGACTCAAACATCGTAGAATACGAGAACCATGCATTTGGAAAAGACATGTACATGTGACATGCACTCAATTCGATTAGATGTTGGTCATCGAACAAGAATGAGTCTCCTATCGAATAAAGCTCATGGAACAGACTCAAGAATGCAATGGGAATATCTAGGCCTATAAGATAAGTTCTTAAAGAGGCCCGTTACATTCGAATGCAAGGAAAGATTACCACGATTCGAGAATAAATCGAAAAAGACGGTTTCAGGTATAATCTAGAATATGTGTGACCAAGACGCAAATTTTGAAAATTTGTTTCTCCTATTGTGTAGCATCCTCCAATTCTAGTATTCCTTTGAATAGAGGCTACAACAGAGTAGAAGTCTGCAAAAGATTGAGGTGTGTCCCTTGCCAAACAAACGAGAAGGAATTATTGTCTGCCATATTATCAATGGTCCACTTTCAAGAACAGAACACCACACCAGTTCAGTCATTTCTCCCTGTATGGCAGTCCTACCACCTCTACTCCATTGATAAGTCACATCACATATAAATCTCGACCTTTTATACACTCGATTACTTTTAAATCCCCCAAACTGTCTCTAACTACGTCTCCAACTATCTCCCGCTATCCCCACCACCTTCTACTATCTCTCTCCTACACTTCTCCTACACCAACCAATCGCAGTCATACATTTCTACATACAGCCGCCAACCTGCTCTCTGTGAGCCTCAATAACGTCACCGTCCTCCAAGTCCAAGTCCTCGGGAGTGTTATCTGGCGACAACCGCGTGCCGTCAATCAAAAAACGCAACGAATCCATAGACTTACCTTGACGCTTGCAGAAGGCCTCCATCAACCGCTTCATGGGCGTGGTCTTTTTGATTTTGAAGAAGATCTCGGCGGAGCCGTCGCTGACCTTCAAGTTGATGTGGGTGTCGGACTTTTCTTCCTTTGGTTGTTCGGACATGTTGTTGTTGTTATGGGAAGAGTGCAGGTTTTGGAACTGCGATAGAGGTGTGTGGGGGGCGTAATGTGGGACGGGAAGGAGAACGTTCGAGAATTGAGATTCGGATTTTTTTTTTAAAGATTTGATGGTGCTTCAATTTTTTATTTTTTATTTTTGTTTTTGTTTTGAGTTCTTGCGGGCCGTTTTGGTCCTGGTAATGAATCTGAAACATTGCGACTGAGGTGAAACCAACGTCTTTTTTCAGACACTATTCTCTTTGTTATACTCTGTTAATTCTGCCCCTACTCTTACTTTTTTCGTTTTTTATCTTATTTTGAGCTTCACTGTAGATTTGGTCAATATTTCCTGTATCTTGACTGAAGAAGGGCTCTGATTTAGTTCTGTTGTCTGCTATACCTCTTCTCTAAGCTTTCACTTCTGTAGCCGTAGTTCTTAATAATTTCTTTCGGATAATCCGAATTTCTTTTTTAATCTCTCGGTTTTGAAGCGTTGAATTTAGACTCACTTGTTCGACTGTCTTAGAGTGTCAGTAGATTGAATCCATTAACAACTTCTCATGAGAGTCTTTCTCTCTACAGAAGAATGCCTTTCGCAGGCTTGGATTTCTCCTCCAATATTGATTGTTTCTCTTGCCCTCATCAAAATCCAGTTCTTCACATCCTCTCTTTTGGGAACCCTCTCTTCTCTACAAAATTCCGCTAACACCTCTTGTCTCGAATCAAACAATTTTTTCAATGAATCTCTTTCGTTTGTGGAACTCTTTCAAACTGCAGTGGAGGCTGCGGTGAAAGATTGGATGGTGTATACCCTCCGCTTAGTCAAGCTATTGGTATCTATCTCCATAGCTATAGCGGCATCCCTAATTTCCTTCGCCTTGGAAATTTACTTAGGAACAATTACGTGTCTCTCTTTTGCGTTGGTTCAAGCTACCATCGAATTTGCCGCTCAACTTTTGCGTCTTGTCTCCAGTGCTCTCGAGGAGGCCGTGAACGCTGTTTTGGCCGACTTCAACAAAGCCATGGGAGTTATTTCTACAGCAATTAACACTGTGGTTCTGGGTGTGGATGCACTCAACTCCATTTTTGGTTCGAAAAATCTGCCGGATACTGGAACGTTTCTGAAAACGGTCCTGAAGGTGAACCTCACCATTTCGTCCTTGAAAAACGTTGCGATTCCAACTCTGTACATTGACAAAATTGGGAATTTCTCAGAAGAGATCCCAAATTTCGACATTGTCCTTTCAAACGTTTCTTCGTTGCTTACACGGCCCCTTCATCGTTTGGCTATAAATGTCGAGCAGCTACCCGTTCCAACTTGGAATGAAGCAAGCTCAAAGAAAAACATTCTGGTTTCGTCAAGAGATACTCTTTTGCCTCTATGCACAAAATTGGAAGATGTATTCACCAAAGCGCGGGCACTGGCTGTGTCTGGGTCGAGAATAGCAAGTATACTTCTTGCGGTGGCATTATTGATTCTCACAGCTGCAACTTTTTTCATTGTCTACTACAAATGCAAAAAGAAAACCAATTTCTATCGTTGTTTGGCCGCCGAAGATGATCCATGTCATGTTGGAAACAAAATAATGCAATTTGAATCGGGATTGATGCGCATATTTGCTTTGAAGCTCAACGAAAATATACAATGGTGGCTCAATTACTCTCTTAGCGACAACATGCTCAATTGCTTGGTAATAGCTGTGATGGGCTACATATCGGTGGGCTTCCAATGGTCTGTACTCAGAGCAGTGAGCCGAGAGGTATCCAGAGGAAGAGGGCTCTTGAATTCACCAGAAATGCAAGAGATTATGCAGGGTCAATTCTCAACCTTCTTGGATGTATTGCAAACCTCTGTGAATGGACTGGTCCTTTCGCTCAACAGTGCCCTATTCGCCTCATGTAAAAACACATCATCGGAGCTTCTTCTCAACATGCAAACATTCCAAGAAACAACAAATTCGACTTTGTCTTCAGTCTTCAACAATACACCTTTTGCTGCTCCGATACGAACCATTGTGTATTGCACAGTAGGACGCAAGATTGAGGCTGTTGAAGACGGGCTAACTTGGGTAACACAAAATCTCAATATTCCCTCGCCGCAAATCCTGTTAGGTTTAAAGTCGATTTTAGGATCGAGCAATTCCTCGAAATGGGCAGGAAATCCTTCGTTGATGGCACTGAATATGATTGCAAACATAGGGGAGAGTTATGACAAAGCAGAAAAACAAATTCGCTCGGGCATCAGAGCTGAGCTCATAACTTGTAGCATTTTCATGGGCATCTGGATCCTCTTTGCAGCGATAGGTGGCTGTATCGTGTATTTCAGACAGAGAGGTAAAAAAGTTGTTGTCGAGAAGGAGATTAGCTGGCCAAAGCGACATGATTTTTCTGGACCCCGAGACTTTCTCAGTTTGGACCGTTTGCCTCACACTGCTTCTTCGTCATATAGCGAAGCCATTTAGCGCTGGTATATTTAATAGATCATTGTAATTCTAAACAGAGAGCTAAGAAGGCGTCAGTACTTGTTCATTTTATCGGAAGGGATGAAGTTCTTGTAATAATTATAGAATCACCACGAATTTCTTCAAATCCAATACATTCTAGCCTTTCTCCTAGTCCGTTTAGCCCAGAATACGCCCCTAAAACTGGAAACACAGAGTATAAAGGGTCAAAAATAAGAGAAAAGAAAACTAACAGAATTAACTGTTCTTGATCTATCGTACAAAATACATCTTTTGTTAGGTTCCTCCTCGAATTGAACCCAAATACTCTACCCTACGACGCGAAACAGCTTCCAACTAACAGATGAAAATTGGACGACTCAAAAACATACCTTAAACCCATTCATGAAAACCACAAAAACCAAAAAGCGAATCATTTCGAAAGTTATAACCGTTCCATTAAGGTTCGCTCAATAGGCGCTGCCGCATGCCATTCTGCAGGCATCCCATCTCTATCGAATATAACCTATAATACCACAACTAAACATACGAAACTCATGGTAAATTCACTATCAACTTTGACAAAACCAAAACCAATACATTCAAATAAAGATTTGGATTCCATTATACCCCCGTGCCCAGCAAACGCGTGACCTTCTAGGGCTTCTCACGCGACACCCGTGTCACCGCGTACCGCGTTGTTTTGGTCATCCTCACCCTACGCGACAAGCACCTATCTTGACGCACCGCAACCATCCAATTCTCGCACCTCCACTTTCAATCGATTCTCCACTTCGATCCCCATCACGATGTCGGAAACACAATTCCCTCCATCATCGCCCGTGTTGCACGCGGCAGATCTGTATGATCCATTCACACTGAAAAATAAGGGTGACGATTCAAGAGGAAGAGCTGTTAGAGAATATCCGACGCCAAACCCTTCGTCGACCATCGGACGGTCATCGTCGCCTTCGAGACAGGAGGAAGAAGATGTCAAGGACGACTTTTCACTCTCCTCGAAACCTACTAAACCCGTAGTACAAATCAATCGGGACTTCAACGTCTTGAACCCAGACAAAAACGTCTTGCGTGTGCCGTTGATGTCTGGCCGTCCGCTGGTCGTATTGGGCCGTAGTTCGAAGGCATGCGATTTCCATCTTCGTCAGAATGGCGGTTCTGGTGGAAAGTTGGACAAAACCATTAGTCGTAGACATGTGCTTATCCAACACAATGACAAGAAAATCACATTCCGGTGCTTGGGCCACAACGGCTTCACGATGATGATTCCTAGAGTCTGCGGAGTGGTGCGGAAAGAGGGCGCTGACGAGCATGCCTATACACTTGTAGAGACTGAAAAGCCACTCGAAGACTCGGACGGCTCCAAGACCATCTGCTTAGATAATGACCACACCGAGTTCCATGTGATGCGCAATGAGTCCGTGGAGATGCCCCGTTATGCCAATGTGCTCTTGCAAATCCGTGATAATGTGGTGCTTGTGAATCCCGAAGATCAGGATGAAGAGTTGACCGATGAGGAGGAGTTGGAGCAAATTGCTCCTGTGCCCGAGCCCGTATCGATCCAAACTCCAAAGAAGAAATTGATCGACTCGAAGCCTCCCACTATTGAACCTAAACCTTTTAGCATCAGAGCATCTAACGTTGAGCCTAAGCCTACTGAGGTGAAGGAGCCTGTCGTAGCACCAGCTGTGAAGAGCACTAGCGCGGCTTTCTCGACACCCCAACGCACAGAGAGCGTGGCTCCAATGACTCCATCCAAGGGCTCTTTCTCGACAAAGTATGCCGACCAAACCACCCCTTCTGTCCGGAGACACAAACTTCCTACCAAATTGGATGACGACAAAGAAAACAGAGCGCCTCTGGAGCCTGTTTCCCAGTATTCTGCCGTCGGTGTTCCCAACAGAGCTACCACGCCATTGGCTAACAAATCTATGAACAACGCCAAGCAAGTGAACTTGAAGAGAAGGGCTGCTAGCGAAGAGCCTACACTTCCAAAGAAGGCAAAGAAGGAACTCGTGCATGATGCTCAGGGTAAACTCATCATCAGCCAAGAATGCATCCATGACGTCAAGAATGTCCGCGAAATTGAGAACATTTTGGTCAATCATTTGGCCTTCTCTCGGTTATCATCCACGCCAGCTTCGGTTCTCAATGCAATTCTGGCCACTGTGGCCAAGTTGTCCATCAGACAGCTCAGAACTGTTCTCCACAACGCCGCTTGCATTGGTGTGATCTACAGACAAGGTAAGGATGCTGCAGGAAAGCCATTAGAAGAAGAGTATTTCTATGAGCCAGAGAAGGATAAAGATTCTGAGCGCATACAGTTGCTTTCGCTGATTAAGGGACATGGCGGTCTCCGGGCGTGTAGAAAGACACACAAGCAGTACTACTGGAAGAAGCCAGCTGCTAAGAAATAGGGTTTTAAGGAATATTGAATTTACGAATACAGATTGATTTTGTGTACGCAAGTGCTGTGCAAGTGCAAGTAACGTTTAAACGTAGATGCTCTTTACTGTAGCTGTCTTTTGGACTGCAAATTTCTAATCTAAATTGGTTTTGTGTGCTGTTTCAAGATTTTTGACCAGACCGAATCTTGAACATCGTAAAACATCCGCATGTATGTATATGCATATCATTATCCTATGTACGCTGATATGTGTCTTTCTGACACCCTGAAACCTAATAAAACTAAAACTAATAAAAAACACCCCATAGAAAAAGATACCTAAGCTTCCACTTTGATACGCTTCACTGTCTGTTTAGCTACAATGGTGCGCTTCCCAGACTTGGACACTTGAACCTCTGACTCTTCAGAAACTGCCACTTCATGCTTGATTTTTGCTCCGTCAACCTGGTTGACTCCATTGTTGAGGTCCACAAGATCAGCTGCGAACATAACCAGCTGCGCCCATCCAGCATACTCACCGAACAAGTTTTGCAAGTGCACACGAACCTCATGGTATGACTTAGCGTTCATGATCTTTGGTTTTTTGAACTTATAATCACGCACAGCAATCTGAAGAACATGAGTATCGACAGGAACGACATCGTGTTTATCGAGTGCCATGAGACAGATACAATCAGCTACCTTTGGTCCAACACCCACGAGTTGAAGCAAATACTCATGTGCCGTGTCGTAAGATTCCTCACGCAATGCAGCGAGGCTCTCAAGGGTTATATCGGGATATTCCGGGCTCATGAACATGGCTGCTGTCTGTTGGATGTATTTGGCTCTGTACCCGAAACCAAGTTCCCGCAAACGACCCTCCACGCTGGGGTCACAGAGCTTCTCTGGCCCCGGGAAATTATGGTAAGGCATTCCCTCGAAATCACACACGAAATCGCCGAATTCATCACATAGCGAATCGCACATTTTGGAGATTCTTTTCACATTATTGTTGGACAGACAGATGAACAGCACAACAGTCTCCCAGGGATCCTGTCTGAGCATGCGGATACCCGGAAAAAACGAAAAAGAGGCCATCTCGGAGTTTTTGACATATTTCTTCTCTACCGCACCCCACTCCTCGTAGAGTTCCTCTAGCTTCACTGCAAGATTGAAATAGTCTGTCACGAACGCCAAAACTGCGTCCAAAACAGCATCGCTCGAGGCAAGCGTTCCGCTCTGGTCATTTATGACTCCGCCGCATCCATATTCGATTTTGGTGTCGTCCTGTCTGAGCAAAACGATCTTATCCTTGGTTGTAAACCGCCAAACGTTGTTCATATTCTTCCAGCGAAACGTCTGGCCACAGCGGAGTACTCGCGCCAATGAAACTTCCTTGATAGAAAGCGGAAGCGTTCTCCATACGATATCTACTGTCATTTCCCTAGAAAGAAGACGCGTCCCGATTAGGAATAGTAATTGATCCCATCACCAATGAAGATGCAGGACCTCTTCCCCAAATCAGCACCTCCGATAAACAGATCTCAATATGAATCTAGATTTTAAATGAAGAGAAACGATTTGTTTGTTAAAGCTCGTAAAAACCTTCTTTTTTCGCTAAAAAAATCTCGATTGTCTTTCTATATCAGGTATCAATACCTGCAGACTAACCAGACCAAATTTCCACTACTGAAGTGGACCAATTGTCGAATGGAAGAGGCGTGCCCGCTCTGTTTTAAAAGCTTTCCGCTCAAATTTCTTGAGCGGCATGTCAATTCCTGTCTAGATACGGTCGGCACCGAAAAAGAAGAGACGCGGAAGAGCCCTGAGGCGGAGAAAGAGAGACAAAACGCATTCACAGCACTTGGACTCCGTTCAGATTCGAAAAAAGCCGCCGATAAGAATAAGAAAGGAGGTGCAACATTGACCAGTATCTTGTTGGCCGAAAAGCGATTGAAAAAGAAGCAGGAAGACCTCGAACGGCGCATCAGTTCTGAACTGAATGCTGAAAAGTTGCCGGAGAGACATGTGATTGATCTTGTTGATAGCATTGATGTGGAGCCAAAGTCTGAAAATGATCAATTGCTGAGTTCTGTGCCTACAAATATTGCTGCAGCCGAGATAACACCTGTCAGTTCTCAGCACAAGACTCAAACACAAGAATCGATGGACTTAGATCAGGAAGACGAAGAAGATCAATCGGCACTGCTTGCATCTGCATCAGCACTTTTACCTCAGAAAGTTTTGCTGCCTCACGAAGAGTATAGCAAGCTAAAACGAGAGTCAGAGTATCCATTGGCCCATAGACTCAGGCCCACGTCTCTCGATGACTTCTTCGGTCAGGAAAAGCTCGCGGGCGAGAATGGCATTTTGCGCAACTTCATTGCCGCGCAGAATATTCCCTCATTTATATTATGGGGTGTTCCAGGAGTTGGGAAGACTTCATTGGCACGAATTGTAGCCTCTTCATCCAAACATCGTTTTGTGGAGCTCTCTGGTACCGACAGCAATGCTAAGAAACTTCGTGAGACTTTTGAAACGGCTCAGAATGAAAAGCTGCGGTCGGGGACGAAGACGATTCTATTTCTTGATGAGATCCATAGATTCAACAGAGCTGTCCAAGACCTTCTTCTCCCTGCAATTGAGAAGGGAGTCGTGACTGTGATTGGAGCCACTACTGAAAATCCCTCGTTTTCGTTGAACAATGCCCTCTTGTCCAGAATGCATACGTTTGTTATGGAGCCTCTCTCTCATGAGGCTTTAGTCCGAATATTGAGTAAGGGACTTCTTCTTCTCAACAAATCCCGAAAAATCGTTTACAAGCTCCACCTTATGGCTTTCAGCAAAGAATCGCTTGACTACATAGCCCAGTTGAGCACAGGTGATTCACGGGTAGCCCTTAATTTATTGGAATCTGTAAATGCGTATCTCTCGGGGCTTCAGTTCAAGTCCATTGATATTCAGGATGAAAGCAATGAAACTTTTGAAATCCCACCCAAAACTGGAATCATCAAGGTCTCATTAGATAAGCTTAAACCATTACTCAAGACTAGAAACTTCCAACAATCCTACGATCGTAAAGGCGACAATCACTACGATACAATAAGTGCCTTTCACAAATCTGTTCGCGGCTCTGATGCAGACGCTGCATTGTTTTATCTTGTTAAAATGTTACACGGCGGTGAGGATCCCCTTTTCATCATACGCCGAATGATAGTCATTGCAAGCGAAGATATCGGACTTCGCGACCTGACATGTCTCCCTTTTGCCATTGCAGCACTTGAGGCCCTTCAATTTGTGGGAATGCCAGAGGGAGAAATCATCTTGGCGCATTGTGCGGTAAAGCTAGCTCGAGCCCCCAAATCAACGAAACTGTACCGAGCACTTCGAAATGCGCAGGCGCTACTCAAAGAAAATCCTCAAATAGCTCAATTGCCAGTTCCAATCCACCTTCGCAACGCTCCAACTGCCCTTATGAAAGAGTTAGGCTATGGTGAGCTGTACAAGTACAATCCGAACTTTCAACATGGATTGGCAAAACAAAACTTTCTTCCGCCTGAGGTCAAAGATCTCCATCTAGTAGAAGAGACCCATTTGGGCCTAAATGTGGATGACAATGTCGATAAGAGTGAGTATGAGGCAGCGGAAAAAGAAGAACAAGAATACAAATCGTTTAAAGCTCTACGGAAGAGTCAAATCATGGATCAGATGGCAAACTTTCGAAGGAGACACAAAAAGAGAAAGTTTCGCGCGAGCGATTATCTCTCTTCTGATGATAGAGCCGAAGGACTTTCCAGCTACGACGAAAATCTCAGTAAAGACGCACAGCCTGAGTATTTCGATGGAACTGAGATGGATAAATATTCACAAGGGCTTGCTGATTAGAAAAGTCCTGTTTGGCAGAACCCTGGTTTAATTCCTCCCAGATTGTTCGAGGACAATCAATTGCATTTTGTCCGACGACACTGGGGATTTTTGCAATTTCCGAAAAAAGTCGAACTTAGTGAACTTTTTTATTTTTCCATGCAATAATATATTTCTCCGAGATTACAAAGTACTCAGAGTAGAGGTTGGGTATTAAAGTACAATCCTTAGAAAATCAACAATTTCATTGGCTCCACACTGAAACTCGAATATCACGCTCGAAATTTTGCAAATTTTGAATAAATATTTCACAAATTTTCATTTAGCTCTTGACATTTCGTGTTTTTTCATCTTAATGTTTGGTTCCTGTACATGGCACATAAACAGTAGGCTTGTCTATTGATCTCCTCCCGATTAGGAAATGTAATTACATTGGTTCCAACACCTTTACTTCTTCAAGCTATCCCACTTAACGCAGACACACAATCTCTGTTAGTGTATTTATATTCTCTGGACAACAAGATCCTTGAATTCTCAATTCAACAACTCAAATTTCACCACTCTAGCCTCTATTCTCGGTATGGTGAGAAACAAACAAAGTGCCCGGCCATTGAGCGCCGGAAAAAGGCTAATTGGAATAACGGAAACGGCCCCCAAAAGAAGGCGTTACCGTCCAGGAACGAAGGCACTCAAAGAAATCCGCCAGTATCAAAAGAGTACCGATCTTCTTCTTCGAAGGCTTCCATTCGCACGGCTCATTCGAGAAATCGCTATTTCAATGCTAGGACAGCATTACGTAGTCCGTTGGCAGTCGCAAGCCCTTTTGTGTTTGCAAGAGGCTGCCGAGGCGTTTCTTGTGGGACTCTTTGAGCACACAAACCTCTGTGCGCTTCATTGTGGACGTGTGACGATAATGCCAAGGGATATGCAGTTGGCTCGTCGTCTTCGGGGGTTTGTTTGATTCAAGTTTTTGCTCGAGTGTGAAATTTCGGTGGGTTTTCGTGATAGAAGCTCTTGAGATTGGACAATTAGCTCAATTACGAAATATTGAGCATTTGCAGGCATTCTAGCATTTGCAGGCATTCTAGCATTTGCAGGCATTCTAGCATTTGCAGGCATTCTAGCATTTGCAGGCGTTCTAGAGAGAATTGGTGGTGTTTGTTTAGTTCCGGTGGATTTATTAATATTATTATTGGCTGTGGTCACTGTAGAGATTTGTACAGAACTTGACCAAAGAGACGAACACGAGGTTTTACTCTCGGAAACAATAAGTGAGTACTAGCTCCTGAATGCCTTTTCAATTTGTTCGAATTCAGAAAGCGGGAAAAGTAACATCGTATGGATTTGCTCGGCTATATCTATGTCTTTCCGAATGTGTAATCTAATGAGCTAAGGGCCATGATTTTCTAGTTGACCAAATGATAACTATTGACATTTGAAGATTTGGCCAAGCTTACATGTTAAAACTGGTGTTAAATTATCAGGATATGTTGTGCCGGCTGATTCTATAGGAACGTATCGATTTCTCTCGGATCTGACAAACCTAAGTAGTTTCACCATGTTTCAAGGACGATCCCAATTTTGACGCAATTCATACGCAATCTAACTCTTAAAATATTTTCTAAATCTCTTAATAGCACCAAACACTGTAGATCTATACTCACGTCCAATACTATCTACTACAATACTATCTACTACACATCGGTGCAACAGTGCTGAAACCACTTGAATCACGAAAATATTCAGACAATATGTTTCAAAATACATTTCTCGGCCAGACAACCTCAAAAACTACCTCCTTTTCAAAGTTGATTGTTGTTTTCATCCAAGCACAACAAAACACAAGAAGCGCAAGTGGTTTAGTGGTAAAATCCAACGTTGCCATCGTTGGGCCCCCGGTTCGATTCCGGGCTTGCGCATTACTTTTTGTGTTTCTCACTTTCTCATTGTCCTTCTATATTTTTTGCGACCCCTACCTGTATCCAGGGCACAAGCCCTACGCCCCACGTGATGCGCATCCCGCCTGCGGCCCTCCCACTGCAGGCCCTCAAATTTTTCCCACCACTTCTCCAAACTTCTTTTCAACTTCTACAATAATCATCAGTCAACATGGGTAGTATGTAAGGCCACTAGAAACAGCACGATTGCTGTCATATAACGAGATGAACAAGAGAAGATCCCGTCGAAACGACCACGTCCGGTCCAGATTCAGATATTTTTCAGAAACTTCAGATTCGAAGTTGTGACTTTTGAGCTACGATGCGAGGGAAAAAGAAGAAATTGTCACTGCTCATAACACAGAAAGAGATGATTGGATGAATCAATGTGAATTCCGTTTGAATACTGGTCAAGTTAGAGATCATCCATCCAGATATAGAAAAGTCATGAGTGGGTATAAATCAAGTGGTGCAACAAAGAGCAAGCGAATGTGGGCGAGCTGTATCTATTATTGACAACTCCAAGGTTGTTGCATCTATTGTGGGTTTTTGTCGTCTTCTGTCCTGTCACATTTCGAGATGACATTGACCCGAGTAATTTTTCACTCGACTCCTCATCTCATCTGGTATCATTTCTTTTGCCGTTTGTGCTTCCCAAAACTTATTCAAATCTTTCTCGACATATTTGAATTCTTCGTCCAGGGTTCTTCCTTCGTTCATTTTTCTCGTTCCTCTCCTTAACTCTTCATTTACTAACAAACAGAGGGTACTCCATCTATGGGTAAGAGACACAACAAGTCTCACGTTTTGTGTAAGAGATGTGGCCGTCGTTCCTTCCACGCCCAAAAGAAGACCTGTTCTTCTTGTGGCTACCCAGCTGCTAAGATGAGATCTCACAACTGGGCTTTGAAGGCTAAGAGAAGAAGAACTACCGGTACCGGTAGAATGGCTTACTTGAAGCACGTCTCCAGAAGATTCCAAAACGGTTTCCAAACCAGCATTGAGGCTTCCGCTTAGGTCTATCTGTACTAATACAATTTGAATGTAACTGACTGTAGAATGTGTATTGAAGTGATTGAAGAGTTTGAATATGTTTGTTGGTGAAGCTGCTCTCCTCTAACTAAGGCTTTGTATTCTGCGCTAGGCGAATCTTAGAATCTTTTGTCACTTATTGTTGTAGCATTTACATTTTGTGGTTCTTTTACTATGTATTGGCTCTCAAACCCATTGCAAACACAGCCAGTTCGTACCTTTGCAGCCATGTTATGGCATCTGGCTCGTCATGTTGAAATACAAGTTGTCTGCCTCGTCGTGATTGAGACAAACACCCAAGATTTCTCGTGCAATTTCGATTGTCTCTGAATCATAAGGAAACTCGAGTCCGTTCGCGAAATCTCCTTCGACGTCAGCCAATTCACCCGAACTGGATGTCTGTGGATTGTAAATATTTAAATGGGCAATTTCACGGCTACGGAGCTCGCAGTGTCGATTGAACACTTCAATGTTGAGTGCGCCTCGAGCCCTCACCGCCGCTAAGAGTTTGTGTGCCTCCAAAGAGAGCGAATCCGATCCGAAAGCAATTCTCATCAATACCACCAAGATCTCGTAGAGTGTTTCGGGGTAAATTAGCGTATTGATGTTCTTGTTCTCGTCTATAATGTAGTATAGCATACGCACCAAGATAGCTATGATTTGTATCCTCATGTACACATATTGATATCTAGGCTGTTGCATAATAAGATTCTGTTCAAATCCCATCACCCGCACAATCAGCTTGATGTTCTCACGCAGATTGATTATACCGCTCATTCCAGAAACAATCACAGACTCCAACAATGTGGCTATGCGTATTTTCAAGCTGAGCAAATGATGGTCATGTTTCAAGAGAATGTCAAACGCCTCTTTTTCCGACCGCGGTTTAGGTTTTGCAGGACAAGGAATAGAGGTGAAGGAACTGTTTAAGAACGCTGGAAGTCGGTGCGGGATAATGTCGACGAAAGACTCAAAGTTAGTGTTGTTTCCAACCATTCGGTTGAGGCCATAGAAAAGAAAGTCCTCTTTTATGTCTATGTCTATTAGGAAGGCTTTGATAAGCGACTTCACCAAACCCCTGTTCGCATCTTCATCACCAGTAGCAAAGCCATCTTCACTTAGTGACAGAAATATAATCTCCACAACATTGAAGACGGCGTTTATTTGAAATGTGTTCACGAACCGTTCGGTATTGTCAGGAAGAACTTTCTGAAGAAGGTCTGGGTCAAATACTCGCTTTTGCCAAACACCCCTAACCGACCCCATTCCAAATTGCGTGGATAAAACCATGGTATATTCTATGACATCAAGACATACCACGAGTGTAAAATTCTCAAGTAGTCGTTGCTGATAAGTGACATTCTCGTGACCCATAAGGGTTTCTTCCTCCTCGTCATTGAGCTGGAGTACGAACACAAATCGCTGGGTGATTTGACCCATTTCAACGAGTATGTGCGACGCCAAAGTTTCCGATACTGCCAGAGGTTTGAAACTTAGCGCAGCATAAACGAGAGATAAGAGAAAGGGTACACCTAATAGCAGATCCAGTCTGCTGCCGTGAAAACCCTCAAGTAATTTGCAGACGAGAGCGAGAACCAGCTCGCAAAATGCAGAAACGACGCCATCAAGGCGCAAATGGTTAAGGGTCATGAAGTAGGCCCAGATCTGGTCCAGAAGCAGCGATTCCGCCTCGATTCTGAAATTAGGCCCAACTTCTAACCCTGTTCGCAAGCAGACCCGCGAAAGGAGCTCCATCGACGTGCGGTCACTTCCATTGATTGTATAATGCCACAAATGATGACAAAGTTGCAGCCAGTCGTCCTTAATCTGAATAGGTGCTTCAGTAGGAATAGGTTCACTGACTACAGACCTTTTAACCGCAGAAACCTCCGCGCCAGATACCTTCCGCCGCTTTGTTGCTGAAAGTGACATCACTTCATTTCTCAAAAATCGCTTCTCGTCTTCTAGCTTATCTACAGACAGTTTAAGTGCATCGATCTGGTCTTTCGCCGAGTCCCTCGAGCCGTCAAGCTGCGCATTGAGTCGTGCAGCTTCCTCCGCCTTCAGTCGTTGCATCGATTCGAGCTGTGCGCGTAAAATTGCAATTTCACCTTGTGCTCTGAACAAGTCTTGCAGTAGTGCTCCGTTCACGACGGGAATTGCGCCGTTTGAAGCCGCTTTTGGGGCTGATTGTGTTGCCCGCATGAGCTGAAGAACGGCCTCATCGTCATCGTCGTCAAAATCAGAGTCGGACATCTCTATGTCCTTTAAATCAGCGCTGTTAAACGGTTGATTAAGTGTAAATAGGTTTACCCTCGAGAGTCCTGTATATGTCATTCTAATCTCTGCAGGATATGTCCTCTGAATATGTTAGGTCTCCCCGGTACCGGCCAAATGATGGGGACTGGAATTTAAACGCCATACATGTTGACCTACACATTGACCACATCGCGCAGGCAGTTCCGAGGGTGGAAAACTGCGATTAGAAAATTCAAAATTTCAGACCTCCATCCCTCATCTCTCATCGGATCTTCTCGCACAACGACTAAAATGGCCGGTTCCAAGGCAAGAAGCAGCTCCAAGGACTATTCTAGCAGCACAAGCAGCAGCGCTGCCAAAAGCGCCGAGCTGGGCTCATCGTCGGCATCTGTCAAACAAGAAACACAAGAATCGCTGGATTCCA
This sequence comes from Australozyma saopauloensis, assembly GCF_035610405.1. NCBI lineage: Eukaryota > Fungi > Ascomycota > Pichiomycetes > Serinales > Metschnikowiaceae > Australozyma > Australozyma saopauloensis. Next base: position 569,588 of record NC_086132.1, read on the forward strand.
CCCAAAAAGACACCGCAAACGATGCTTCTCCGGCACCAGCATCGTTTGTTCCTGCACGTCCCTCCGTGCTCAGCTCGAAAGACAAGGACACTCGTAGACTTGTGGTGGTTCTCTCACAAGCCTGCTTGGAGACACACAAGATCGGAACTGGCGGGCCCGGCGGCGACAAGTATGCACTTTTGAACTGTGACGACCATCAGGGTTTGTTGAGGAAGATGGGTCGTGACATTGCTGAGGCTCGTCCAGACATCACCCATCAGTGTCTTCTCACACTCTTGGACCTGCCAATTAATAAGGAGGGCAAGTTGCAGGTTTTCATCCATACTGCTCGTGGTGTGCTCATTGAGGTCAATCCTAGTGTGCGTATTCCTCGTACATTCAAGAGATTTTCGGGGTTGATGGTTCAATTGTTGCACCGTCTCAGTATCCGGTCGGTCAATTCCGAGGAGAAGCTTTTGAAGGTGATCAAGAACCCTATCTCGGACCATCTACCCACGAAATGTCGCAAGGTGACGTTGTCGTTTGACGCCGAGATCCGCCGGGTCCAGGACTACGTCTCGACCTTGGATGACGACGAGAGCATCTGTGTTTTCGTGGGTGCCATGGCTCGTGGTCAGGATACATTTGCCGATGAGTTTGTGGACGAGAAAATTGGTCTTTCAAACTACCCATTGTCTGCATCTGTGGCCTGTAGTAAATTCTGCCATGGCTGTGAAGACGTATGGGGAATTATGTAAGATAGATAGTTTAATGGACGATACGAGAAAAGAGCGGAATTTTTTGAGGGCCTTTGGTTTCTTTTCGTAGCTTCTACCTAATACCAATTGATTTGACCAACTATGAGAATCTTGAAGGAAGCTCCTTACATTGAGTAGACAAATTGAAAAAGCAATTGTATTTTGTTTTTAATTCTCTTTTCTTAATTGAGAATCCTAACTTCTTTTTAAATTTAGAGGTTTCCATCTTCTCCACATTTCACATCTACGTACTTGCTTTTAGACACTAAAGAGGGCGAACAGCGGGCAGTTGCACTTCAAAAGACAAGATTTTGACAAATTTGGATCTTAATCATCGCGCAGCACTTTCAGGAACACTTTCGCCACCGGTTTTGAGCCCAAAAACTGACTACGAACTGCTCTCAAAGGCCTAGCCGATTTTTCACAAACCAGCGGTTATTTGCGCCAATAAAAGCATCATAACATAATTGTGTTGATTGGTTCTACAACTTTTTGACCTTTTCTGAGGCAAAGTTTCATCTCATCCATCAATCTGCCATCTGAACCGATTAGGTATGACAATTCCAGCTACAACTCGGCCCAAGGCCTCAGAATCCGGCAAATCCTCTAAAGATGGCTCGCTCACGCCGTCAGAGAAGAAATATGTCTCGTCAGATGACTTGTACCGGCACTCATCTCAGTATAATCTCTGGTCCTTTACTCAAGCACAGTTGGACGAAATGCGCCGTGCTGCCAACGAAAAAGGACGAAAAGCTGCATTGCAACGCTTTGAAGCAGCCCGGAGCTCCGCAGAAGCTGAAAATCCCGCTGTTTTTGCGGCTCATGGCGAAGAATTGACCTCCAACATGTTAGAACTTATAACGTACGAAGAAGAACAGGTTTTCCTCCGATTCATATGTCTGCAAATCATTCAGATTTGTGCACATTTCAATATGCCTACACAAGTGCGTGCCACAGCAATGTCGTTCTTCCGCAAGTTTTACCTAGTCCATTCTGTGATGGAGTATAGACCCAAGAATGTAGCCTACACGATTGTCTTTCTAGCGGCCAAGCTGGAGAATTACTTCATCCTGATTGAGTCTTTCTGCACACGGATCCCGAAAACAAAGGCTGCCGATATCTTGGGTCTAGAGTTTGAAGTATTGCAGACACTTCAATTCACCCTCCTAGTGCATCATCCATTCCGGCCATTATGGGGCTTTTTCTTGGACTTCCAGCTGGCGCTTCTCCATCCATCGCCAGTTATGTATGATGTTTCGGTAGATACGATCGGCAAGCTCTACGACCAAGCGAAAACGTGGCTAAACGAGTATGCGTTGCTCTCAGACGCTCCGTTCATGTTCACGCCTCCTCAAATTGCCTTGGCGGCATTCTATGATTGCGACAAACGTATCACTGATCGGTATTTACGTCTGAAGTACCTTTCGGAGGGGCCAGACTCGATGGAAACGATTGCAGAAGAAGAGGAGGATCCTGCTGTATCCAAGCACAAACAGACGCAAAAAGAGCAGTATGATATTCTTGTGAAGACACTAAAAAGGTGCATTGTTGTGGCTAAACAAGAATTGCCGACATCAAGAGAGGAAAGCGCCAAGATCGACGAGCGGTGCTTTTTCATATTGAGCCCGCAGAAGCTTTTGAAGAAGAAGATCAAGGCATTCAGTGCATAGAAAAAATAAGTTGCAGAGAATGGAAATGACTTAGAATAGAGTTGTATATTAAGTAGGGATGCCTATGTATGGCAAGAAGTAACTCGCTCAAATTGAAAGCTTTAGTGTGTTTCATTTCAAAACGCCATAGAATAAATGCAGCATGAATCTTCTGTTGTGATGGGTAATTTCTACAACTTGAGCGCAACAGCATTGTGAGTGCAATGACGCAGATCAATACCACGGAATTAACCCAAAAACACAAACCGCTTTCCCAAACTTGACTCACTGTCACAACTCACAAACACAGAATTGACTCAAGATAGTAGAAAACGATCACAGACCGACTTCAGCGAGGTAAAGTACCACCGTTGGCTTGATTGAAGGTGGTCCAGGCAAGTTCATCTGTCGCCTGAACTTACAATAACAACACACCGTCTCTGCTAGTTCGAGCTCATGCTCGTAATAAGCGCACTGTTCTGACTTACTCTCAGCTCCATAGACCCGTATCCTGACGGAATCCATGTAAACCCAGCACACAAGCAAATGAGCAGCCACTCAGGCATCCTTCAACTTCAGGAGCTCCAGCTTCTGTTTCTGGACGCCAAGCGTGGTATTCTTCTGCTCAACACTGATGGGAAGAATCATCACCAGGTCCTCATTCTTATCGAACACGCCTATGTTCTCATCCATGATCTTGATCTCGTTACGCAAGCCAATGGCAATCGAGCTGAGCGACGAATAGACGTCCTTGACCCCATTTTCAAACTTCTCTTTGATTTCTGCATTTTCGCGGCGGCTGGGTTCCGAGTATGTCTCGAAAACTGTGCCGATGTTCTCAAGAAGGCTGACGATATCGTCGTCGATCAGGCCAAGAGCCTCGAGCCGGGTCTGGATGAAGTCAGGCATGGTGTACAGGTCAAATTGAATTTCGGGTCCCTTTTTTCTGTCGTTTATCAGAAACCAAGTTTAGAAAACGACCAGAGCAAATATAGCGTCAAAATCCAGGCAGCCGCTATTTTCAAATTACCTGCAGTTGCGCTTCTTCGCAAATCCTCGAAATAATCTTTTCAATCGCGTCCGGACTGCCTAATTCCTCTTGCTTCCAGAAACAAAAGGTGTATCTGAAGAAAATCCGGGGTACTCATCTCAGACGGGAGAAACACAAACCGAAGCGCAGCACGGAAAACAGCTCGCAAATATCCCTGTACAATGGCCATCGATCTCTCGCTCGGCCGCATCGCGCGCCTTCTTGCCAAATTAGGAAACCCGCATCGGACAAAGTATCATTCGGTCCATGTAGCCGGAACCAACGGAAAGGGTTCAACGCTCGCCTATCTTTCTGCGATCTTGACCGCAGCCCGTATCCGAACGGGAAAGTTCACTTCACCACATCTCATTGCGTACAATGACTGTGTGGCCATCAATAACGAGACCTATCCAATGCAACAGTTTGAGCAGGTGCATCAGATGGTGGAGCGGGAAAACACGAAATGGGCGTTGGGATGCACGGAATTCGAGTTGTTGACGGCCACCGCATACAAGATCTTCGAGTTGGAGAACGTCCAGTTGGCATTGGTGGAGGTGGGCCTCGGCGGCACCTTGGACGCTACCAACGTGCTTGAGCCGGCCACAGACGAGTTTCCGGGCGGCGTGGTTGCCTGCGGCATCACCAAGATCGGCATTGATCACGAGAGCTTTTTGGGCTCGACGTTGCTGGAAATAGCGCTGAAGAAGGCGGGCATCATCAAGCCAGGTGTACCCGTAGTGGTCGATGGAACAAACGCTCCGGAAGTGTTGGCGGTGGTGCGAGAGAAGGCGCTCCGGGAGAAGTGTCTGTTGGTGGAGGCCGAGGCGGCCAAAACGCCAGGGCTCTTTGAATACCTTTCGCTTTCGAAGCTTGTGGGTAGCTACCAGGCGCAGAACCTCTCTGTTGCGCTCAATCTCGTGCAGATCTTGCGAAAGCATTCGTTTGCGATTCCCGACGGCGCTGTTTCCGAGGGCGTTGGTGCCACGAAGTGGCCGGGTCGTCTTCAGACGCTTGTAGATCCCGAGACTGGCTTATCGGTGCTCTTGGATGGAGCCCACAACGAAAGCGCAGCCATTGAGCTCGGCCAATATTTGACACAAATACGGGCAGAAAACAAAAACGGCAGCCATGCAAGCGTGCCAAAAGACTCATCTTCTGTGGATTCCACGTCCAACACCAATGGCCTCATCTTCGTTGTGGCCATGACCAACGGAAAGGCCGCAGACAAAATCTTTCTGCACGTCACCCAGCGAAACACCGACACCGTCTACGCGGCCACGTTCACGCCGCCGCTGAACATGCCTACTGTCAAATGCTACACGGCGGAGAAGCTTGCTTCCATCGCCCAAAACTACGTTACCGATGTCCGGATCGCGCCGACCACCGTCCGAGAAATTTTTACGCAGCTACAGGCAAATCGACTTGCTGGCGACCACCGTTCCATTGTCATTTGCGGCAGTCTTTATTTGTGTTCCGATATTCTTCGCACCTTGGGTGATGCCGCAACCCATTCCTCTATGGGTAGTACTACTACTGGTCACTAAGGCTACAGCAACCGCAAAGTTGCGACCACACACTTTTTTTTTCTTTAACTTGCAAATCCTTGTTTTGTTTGATACTTGGTCGACATTAACAATCACTGAATCCAGATCCGGGCCTCTTTCAAAATGGATATCGAAGAGCTTAGACTGAAAAATATCCAGCGGAACCAAGACTTGCTTCGGCAATTGAACTTGGACTCGCTCCACAAGAACATCGGCCGCGAGGCGCGTCCCGAGCCTAAACCCAAACGTGCGAAGCGTGCTCCAAAGAAAGAGCCGCAACGCGTCATGCCCACGCGTCGGTCTCGTCGTTTGGCCAATTCGCCGGAAAGTCAGGAGGAAGATCGTATTGAGGAGCAGCGGGCAGAGATGGAGCGTCTCCGGCAGCAGCGGCTCAAGGATATGCGGTCGATGAGGTTGGATGGAGATTTTGCGATGGACGACTTGGTGGCAGACCTACGGCTGGGGAGCCTCATAGACGAGGACAAGATCTTGGGCAAGAAGTTGGCCGCTGAGTTGGAGAAAATGAAGAAGGAGCAGGGTATCAAGGATGAGGGTGACCAGGGTGAAGACGTTCAGAAGGAAGAGCACGATGACGAAGATGAAGAAGACAAAGAGGGCCAGAAGGATGAAAAGAAAAAGAAGCCAAGTCAGAGCAATGTCAAGGAAGAGAACGACGATGCGGTAAAGACAAACGTCAAAGCTGAAGACACTGAGGACAATGAGGAAGAAGTGACTGCCGAAGTACCATACTTGACGACATTGAAAGAGCTTGGTCCAAAATACACTCTGTTGGAAAACACATCTGAAGCTGTGGAATCCAGTTCAGCATCGCTCAAAGATATGCGTCTGAAATTGCTGAAGTTGGCTCTCACTAAGAACGCCGACCCTCGGGACTTCAAACTCACCTACAACAGAATCACCTCGATGTTTCTCCATCTGGCCACTTCCGATCGTCTCGTGGCTGCGGGCGATACAAACGGAAACTTGGGCTTGTGGGCCGTAGATGCTCTGCATGACTCGGAGCCAGTGGTGGCTTTGTTCAAGCCACATGGTAGAACAATCAGTCGTATCGCCGAGTTGCCGCTGAACGCTCACAAACTCGTTACTGCGTCGTACGACGGCTCTTGCAGAATGGTCGACCTTGCCAAGTTCGTATCGACAGAGCAATTTGTTACCGGCAGCGCTGAGGAGCCGGCTGGAATCTCAGATATTAGTGTCATTGACCAAAACCAAATCTACGCTACCACATTGGACGGACGATTCCTCCGGAGAGATCTTCGTGAACGCAAAGGCTCGGAATATCTTCGATTGCATGACAAGAAAATCGGAGGGTTTGCGGTCAACCCTAATGCAGATTATCAGATAGCCACCGCCAGTCTTGACCGCTCAATGAGAATATGGGATTTGCGCAATATCAAAAAGAAAAACACAGTCTCTGAGTTGGAGGATGGCCTTAAAGCGCCGCACTTGTATGGATCCTTTCCCTCTCGACTTTCCATCTCGACTGTTGATTGGAGTCAAAGCAACAGATTGGTGTGCAACGGCTACGACGATAAAATCCAAATTTTCGACTACAGTGGTGCCAGCAACAAATTGAAGGTCATTACCAGCTGGAGTGATACATATCAACCTGATGAGAAGACGAAAACGGACGGTATTGTTCCCGAGAACCTTGAGAGCTTCAAAAGCATAAACCACAACTGTCAAACGGGGCGCTGGGTCTCGATCTTGAAGGCTAGGTGGCAGAAGCGGCCCGCCGACGGCTATCAGAAATTTGCCATTGCCAACATGAAGCGGAGTATTGATTTGTTCAATGAGGATGGAGACCGACTCGTGACTTTATCTGATCCAGATCTCATGACGGCCGTACCTGCGGTTGTTGCATTTCATCCTACAGAGAATTGGATTGTTGGAGGCTCTTCCAGCGGAAAAGTGTTCTTGTTTGAGTAGATTGAGAGAGATTAGGGTTACCTGACTTTTAGTCGGGTTAGGAGAGAACTCGAGTCACATTTATAGAATTAATATAGTTTTCTGGACAATGACCATGTTGTAGAACTAACATCCAGCAAAAAACCAAGTAGTGCTACATCTACTTTTGTCCGAGAACGGACCTACAATGATTAAATCATTACTGTTTATTACGAGGACCCCATCGCTTAAGCAATAGAGGTCATGACTTGCCAGACTCTGATGACGTTGTCAGTGTAACCAGCAAACAAGTTTTGACCGTCAGCAGACCAGGTCAAAGAGATAGCCTCAGGCTCCTTAGCCTTAGCAGAGACGGTGAACTCAGGCTTCAACTCGTCCAACAACTTTCTCTCTTGCAAGTCGAAGATCTTGATACCAGAAGCGGTGGCAGCAGCCAACCAGTATCTGGATGGAGAGAAGGCCAAGGCGTAGACCTCAGAAGAGGCGTTCAAGGTGTACAAGGTCTCGTTGGTGTTCAAGTCCCACAAGATGATGACACCGTCCTTACCAGCGGAAGCGTTCAAGGATCCATCTGGGGAGATGACGATGCAGGAGACGTAACCGGTGTGGCCGATGAAGTCAGCGTTAAGCTTGTAGTCGGTCAAGTCCCAAGACTGATGTTAGTACGGAGAATATGGAGAGGAGATGGGAGGGAAGGATGTGTGCATATCAGAGATCTTGGTGATAAAAATATGTCTCATTCGCAGCTGGCGGGCCACGTCTGAAGTAGCAAATATAAGTAGCATCATTTAGCACGGTGGAGAGAAGAAGAGGGAGAAGTGAAGGATGCACAGCTCGAGGAGCTGATAAAAAAGAAAAAGAAGGGAGTACAGCTCGCAGAGCTGCCAATAAAAAAGAAAAAGAAAGGGAGTACAGCTCGAAGAGCTGCCAAAAAAAAAAAAACTTCCCAGCTCAAAGAGCTAAAAATAAACATACCTTAACAGTCTTATCCCAAGAAGCAGAGATAACGGTGGAAGAGTTGGCACCTGGAGAGAATCTAACAGCAGAGACCCAGTCCTTGTGGGCTGGCAAAGTGTTGACACAGTGACCAATGGAGTTCCAGACCTTGACGGTCTTGTCACGAGAAGCAGAAACAATCTGTCTCAAGTTTTGGGAGATGGACACAGACAAAACGTCACCGGTGTGGCCAGTGAATCTCATGGTGGACTCACCGGTCTCCAAGTCCCACAATCTCAAGGTCTTGTCCCAAGAACCGGACAAAGCGTAAGCACCGTCGGCGGAGATGGTGACGTCTTGGACGATGTGGGAGTGGCCAACGAAGGACTTCTTTGGAACACCGTATTGGTTGTTCTCACCACCAGTCAATTTCCAGGCGATCAAGGTCTTGTCTCTGGAACCGGACAAAAGGAGGTCTGGCTTGGACTGGGTGGTGGCCAAGGAAGTGACCCAACCGTTGTGGCCCTCAAGGGTGCCTCTCAAAACCAAAACTTCTTTGCTAGCCATTTTGTGTGTGTGGTGGAATGAAAAAAAATTGAGTGAGAAATTTTTGAAGAAGAGAGGTTGAGACTTGGTCACGTGACGGGAGTGGATGTGCTGACGTTTACGCCCGCAGCGTGCTCGGGACTACGCAGTCGATGGTGACTGTTTTTGCCGAGCTATATGCAGGTGCATTTTTATAGTGGAAGTGAAGTACAGGTGATCTGGGGATAATCTGGGGATCTTTTGTTTTTGATTTCATTTTTTTGGGGTTGTTTTTGTTTCTGTTTATATTGATGAGGCTTTTTGGCTTCGTTTAGACTGATATGGTGCAATTGATGTGGGTATTGGATGGTGTAGTCGTAGTAATAGTACCAAGTACCTCTAGATAATATGAGTTTAGTGTTGGCATTACTAAGACATATGATCGCACTAAATTATGGTGTGATTTCAATTGTATCGTCATGATTGTGTTATTCATCGTATAGTGGTAGGATACATTAGGTACTCATAGCTCAGAAGTAGTAGTATTCGTCTAGTATTATTCTTACAGTTCATTCTGTATTTCTACATAGATGGAAGAATTTAAGCGATTTCTCAATTCCATCTTTTCTAATATTCCACTACTTTAAGAGTTTAGTAGAACGCATTGCACTCCAATTTAAAGTATCTATAGCGGTACCATACCTTCCTATTATCAAGATAGACTCAGTGCGTGTTCATTATGTTACTATGGAATTTCCTTTTTGGGTCTTTGTTTTCTCGTCTTTGTTCAATCTCCACATTCTTCTTCTCCATTGTAGCTTCAACCAACCCCAACCAAGGGGTTCTCAAGTATCATTCGCGTAGCACTACCAAACCAGTTCCTAAATTATCAGAACTTCTGGAATAATGACCAGCAAATACATTCATAATTGCTTCACATTACTCTAAACAGAATCCAACTCTCACACAAAACGAAACAACAACACCCATCTCGTCCCAGTCAACTACTATATCTGACCTGATACTTCAAGCCACTATTTTAATTCCATCACATGAGGGTGGTTCTACCTCCTATTTCATTGCTGGCGCTTCCATCTGGCATATTCCCATCCCGGCCAGTTAAGAACTCAGAGTAAATTCTATTGAGCTTTTGTTTCTCAGATGCAGAAATCGAAGGCTTGGTCTCCTTCAAACTAATTTCAAAATGTGTCTGGTTGATAGGAACTGTTGGCGCTGACGATTTGGCAGGTGTAGCTTCATCCTTTTTGGAATTGTCACTATCATTATCAAAAATCTTTTCGATCTGTTTCCGGAGGGCGGCCTGTTCAATAGGCCGAAGCTTCGCAAGTTTTTCGGTGCTCACTTGGAAGAAGTCGTGAGTTGGCGCCTGCTCCTTGTTGGTTCCAGAGGACTCCTGTTCCTCCAAATTCAATTTATCATGCACTGCCTTCAAATAGGCATTGTAGCAAATTCCTTGCATGTCGGCACCACTGAATCCGGCTGTCAATGTGGCAATCTTGTCGAGGTCGACATTCGGCTCGAGGTCCATCTTTTCACAAATACACTTCAAAATCAGGAGACGATCGTCGAAGTTGGGCATGTCACATATAATGCTCTTGTCCAAACGTCCAGGTCTAAGCAATGCAGAGTCGATCAAATCGGGCCGACTAGTAGCAGCTAATACGTACACACCGTCCAAACCCTCAGCTCCATCCATCTGTGTCAACATTTGATTGACCACTCTATCTGTGACACCAGTAGAGTCATGGCCTCTCTTTGGAGCAATTGAATCAAATTCGTCAAAGAATAGTACGCATGGCTTGGCTGCCTGTGCTCTGTCAAAGAGGTCTCGGACAGATTGTTCTGAGGCACCTATGTACTTATTCAAAATTTCTGGACCTTTAATTGAAATGAAGTTGAGACCACACTGAGCTGCAATAGCGCTGGCCAATAAAGTCTTTCCGCAACCAGGATATCCATAGAGAAGAATACCAGACCGAAGACGGAGAGGACAGCTAGCAAAGATTGGCGCATACTTCGTTGGCCATTCCAATGTCTCCAAGAGAACACGCTTAGCATCTGTGAGTCCTCCGATATCCAGCCAGCTAGTTCCTGACTTTTCTAGCTTCACACCACGGAGATTCGAGGGAGTGTAACCTGCGTGAGCCTTTTCGAATGCTGTTTTGGAAATGAGCATCTCGGAGCTATTCTTGTTCCGAGCGCTGTGTAGGCTTTGGAAGTACATCCGCTCACTCAATACTTTGAGGTCATTAGGCAAATAACCCTCTGTTTCTTGAACAACATCCATGACGTCAAACTCGAATGTGCTATTCAAATGCTCAGCAGTATACTTTTCCAAGATTGTTGCCCTTGTTTTTTTGTCTGGGGCACGTAAGTGGACATACAAGTCGAAAAGGTGTGATTGTAGAAGTTGCTTGTTGAAGGATTCCTTCGAGGCACCAGTGACAAGAATTGAGACCTTCGTAATTGCTTGAGCAGCAATTTTACGTTGCTGCGAAATGAATAGTTCTGTTATTTGATTGGACATGCGGGAATCACCATTTTCTGTTTCAGCAGAAAGGATCTTGTCTAGGTTGTCCAATACGATTAAAGAAGGCTCGTGCCACACTGCTTCGTTGAAGGCTTTAGACAATGTGGAAATCAACAGCTCCTGGCTTTCGTTCATGAGCTTTTCGCACTGAATCTGTTTGATGTGGTAGCCAAATGTATCATGACATTTTCTAGCTGCCCATTTCAGAATAAGCGATTTTCCGCTGCCCGATGATCCGTGAATCATCACTCCGGAGTTCTTGAACATCGCGATTTGATCCAAAATATCGTCAATAGTGCTCTCCATTTCGTATGCAGCATCTAAAGACGTACTTGATTGGGTCTCTTGCACAAAAGATTCACTACGCAACAAATCCGCCTCGACCTCAACTTTTGGCAAAGCTTTAGGAGTAGCCTCAAATGGTTTGATCCAGACATGCTTTTCTGTGCGTCTCTTAAACACCAAGAGGCCTCCGTGCGGAAGTAATCCAGGGATTATTGGAAGTTTGAGATAATTTGTGAGAGGCGAATCGCACAAGCGGCGCTCGCGAAACAATTGCTCGGAGAGTCTTCTACAGAGGTTGGCGTTCTCCTCCTTTGACGAGGCAGAATTGAGATTCAACTGCTTGGAGGACTTTGTTTGAGTGACATATGGGTGTACGACGAAAGTAGAAGGGCGCTTGCTCAGATGTTTTGATGCTTGACGAACTAGAACCTTGTATCCGATTTTGTTCTCAACTCCGAGTGCTATAGCAAGTCCCAGACTGAGACCAACGTTGTTGTCTGGAACGTTGGGGCTGTTTCGGAGCCTGGCCACAACCTGCTTACATTCCAGAAGAGGGGTGGGCGAGTCTTTCGATTTCTCGCCATCGATGGCAGCCGACTCGGAGCTGTCAGTTGGCGCCCGATTCTGTTTGCTCAGCGGGCCGAGAACTATTGAGACCGACACATAGTCATGGCGCAGAAACACATGTATGAACTCGCTTCTATTCACGAATAGCTCATATGTGATCTCTCCGCGCAGTTCGCCGCCATCGAACAAAGGATGTGGAAGAGAAATGCCTCTTTTGAGAACAGAGGGTCCATGTCCGGTATCGTCGGAGGTAGATCTAGAGGATTTAGCAGATTTTTCAGACGCAGGCGCCGGTTTTTTCGGTTGTCTGAGTTTGGGCGCAATACTTATCTCAGCAAAAGGATCAATCAACGCATATTTAACGGCAGAGGTGCCAATATCGGTCACCTGTAACCGCACAGACGACGTTTTCGTAGGATATACCACCAACACCTGGCCAACAGCCACACAACGAGACTGCTCGATCAATTTGGACTCGATATAAGCCGCATGGAGCTCCACAAGCTCCCAGTCCAGCAGATGTTCCGGCTCCAAAAATACAGAGCTACTCTTATGGTTTCTGATCTTCACATTCACCACCACGGCCTGTTTATCGGCAAGCCTAAGCGATTGCGCGAAAATCGGATCGATGCCTACGTTTCGCGCTCCGCCCGAGTTCATCCCCGACCACCCCACATAGCTTTTCTGCTGGGTCTGCAGCACCAATTCCACTATCACTTCTTGCGGTGAAATATTGGCATTGTAAAGGAGACTGGCGACGGACGCAGGAAGGTCGACCAAGTTATTCCACGAGGGCCGGATGGCGATGTTTCCGGCGACGTTTTCCATTTTGGAGAAAGAAATAGGGTTGAGTTGGGGAAAGCGACGCTTTATGGGTCTGGTAGAATCTGGGGAAGAACCGAGGACCCGAATAGGAAATAGCGCCTGGGGTGTGCAGGACCGATAGGTGATCTGAAACGCATATGAAACAGAGGGTCTGGGAGTAAGTGGGAGTGGGAAAAAGAGATAGATTTTTGTTTTTTTCTTGTTTTTCATGGTTGAAAATTTGTTTATATGAGGAAGATTGTGGAGAAAGGTCACTTGTACGCAATTATAGATACATGGGTATTCAGATAAAGGTAAGTAGATATTCAGATAAAGACAATAGACAATTAGATATTCAGATATAGACAAATAGATATTCAGATAAAGATGTACAACTTATTTAAATCATATCTCTTGGAAAATGATATGGTCTTCTTGCCTGAAGCTGTCTAAGATGCTTTCTCACGATTCATTTTACATTGGCACTATATACATCTGGAGCATCTGCTTTAACAAACCATCTCAAATAAATGAGCGACCTCAGTAAAGCTAAGATACTCCACTAGTCGAGAGATTAGTTGATGGTCTTGTTTGTCGCTCAAACACCACTTATTTGTTTTTTGGGCACTATTAATTGGTCTCTCAAACATCACTAAATTGATACAATCCAGTAATTTTCTATCAATGACAGCACACCCTCCCCACTCGCCAAAGCTCTCACTCTCCAAAGATCTCTCTACATCCTCATTCACTCACTTTGGTGCTCACTTTGTTCCCTCCTCCTCCAACTTCTGTCTGACCACCTCCTGATTCTTCCGTCTCGCAGCCTCCACCGTCGCAAACGACCGTCTCCGTAGCGAGCGGCACTGCTCCCAGCCCACAACACTACCCAAAAAAAAACCACCCAAGCCCCACTTCACCGATCGACTTGGATTCTTGTGGATCACCAATGTGACTACTCCCAACACTCCCATCGCCTGGAATCCCGTCAACATGGCCTCGCGGAAACAGGGCATCCCGAAATATCTATCGAGCGATATGTCCGACCACTGGAGCAGCTTGACTGCCTCCGTGACCGTTGGTGGTTGTCTAGATTGAGGGCCGTCTTCGAACTTGGGCTCCAAATCTTCTAGAAGTTGCGTGCGGCCCTTGGCCTCTTCGGGCGTGACCTCTTTGGCCGTGGAGACGCGTGCAGGTGTACGAGAAAACCAGCCCATGTTTGTTTGGTTGAATAATGGGGTTGATTGTGTTGGAATGGGCTACTGATCTGGGGGAGGTCACGTGACCGCATTAAAGGCAACCAAAAAAATCTAGCGCCGCCTGGTTTCGATCCAGGGACATCAGGGTTATGAGCCCTGCGCGCTTCCACTGCGCCACGGCGCTGAACCGTGGTGAAAGAATCGGTGTGTTTTGTATGACAGCACTTTTGCATTTTGGTTCAATTATGGATTGGTAGTATAATTTTAGTCGGGCACATTTTCGAAAAGAAGGTTTCTGTGTGGAATTGCGATAGCTTGACTTAAAATATCTTGACTCAATGAAGACCAAAGGTTCAGCCAGACAAACGGACAAACTAGAGAATTCAGTCAATCACCACCCTCGGTTTGACTGCATTTGCGGCTCGTTGACTTCTCCAAATCGCATTGATCAAGTGGATGTGTCAATGCCGCCAATGGCTCAAGTCTCATTGGTTGACCGCCAACCAACTGACCAATCAAAGACGTGTTTTTTTACCTGGAATTTCCATCCAGTGGAATCAATTTCTGTTTTTGACACGGGCAGCCGATTCGTGAAGATGCGAATCTTGCATAATCTATTGCATCTGCATCGATGTGAAACACCAGTCAAATGTCCCGTTGGCGCCAAGAAAGCGGCCAAAAAAAGACCAAATTTTACAAAAAAAAATGAAAAATAAGGACGAAGATCCAACCAATTCCAATCTCAAATCATCTTTCCACATTGTATTCCAAAGTTCCCCTTATTTGACCCCGATCCTGCCCAATAATATCTGTCATCTCCATTTTGCAGAGATGTGTCCTGCAGGCACTACCCCATAGGAAAGGCTTGTTCCGAATCCAATTCTTGCTCCACCAACAACTACTTTTTTTTCCAAAATGTCTCAACAGTTGACCCATCCCTCCATCAAAGACGGCTGGTTTGCCGAGATCTCCGACACCATGTGGCCCGGCTCGGCCATGTCGTTGAAAGTCGAGGAGGTCTTGTACTCCGGCAAGTCCAAGTACCAAGACGTCTTGGTGTTCAAGTCCACCAACTGGGGAAATGTGTTGGTGTTGGACAACTGCATCCAATGTACCGAGCGCGATGAGTACTCGTACCAGGAGATGATCACCCACTTGGCCATGAACCTGCACCCTAACCCAAAGAAGGCGTTGGTGATTGGCGGTGGAGATGGAGGTGTGTTGAGAGAGATTTTGAAGCACTCTTCCATTGAGGAGGCTTGGTTGTGTGACATCGACGAGGCTGTCATTGAGGTGTCCAAGAAGTACTTGCCAGAGATGTCCAAGTCTTACCAGGACCCTAGAACCAAGGTTCACATTGGAGACGGCTTCAAGTTTTTGGCCGACTACCAGAACACTTTCGACGTGATCATCACCGACTCCTCGGACCCGGAGGGTCCCGCCGAGAGTCTCTTCCAGAAGCCATACTTCGAGTTGTTGAAGGGTGCTTTGACCGAGAAGGGTGTCATCACCACCCAGGCCGAGTCCATCTGGTTGCACATGGACATCATCTCCAAGTTGAAGCAGGACTGTAAGCAGATCTTCCCTGTTGCTGAGTACGCTTACACCTCCATTCCAACTTATCCTTCTGGTACCATTGGGTTCATGGTGTGCAGCAAGGACGGCTCCGCCAACGTCAAGAAGCCATTGAGAAAGTTCGACGAGGACTTTGAGGCCGAGAACTTGAAGTACTACAACTCCAGAGTGCACGAGGCCTCGTTTGTGTTGCCTCAATGGGCCGACAAGAAGTTGAACAAGGATCTTTAGGGGTGTCTTTCAATACACTGTTGTGCTTTGACCAATTGTAGCAATTGTAGCAGCGATCAAATTCAAATTCTCACTTCCTATTCGTTTTCTGTTTTTGTTTCTTTTTTTTTCTTTTTCTTGTATCGTTACTCCAGGAAATTAGAGCTTCACGTGACCGTCTCCCCGGATATTTTGCAACCGCAACTACTTTCTTATCATGGCTCTTACTGATGAACAGAAAAAACGAATTGTATGTTTCAAATCTCTAATCTCCCGTCCCCACTAACGTATCCAGGAGGCCAATCGGAAAAAGGCTTTGGAGAGGTTGCACCAGATAAAGAACAAGGGCAAAGTTTCGCCGCCACCCACATCTGAAACGTCAACCGCCGGCACAAACAGCAAAAGTGGAGCTACTTCGCTACTTTTGGGTCAAAACAATAGTTTCCGCGATGCCTCGAGCCATACGGTGCCCGAAGTCAACGAATCTGACCGGAAACGGTTCAAAACCGAACAGAAAATGCCCAGCATTCGCTCGAAAGATTACATTGAGTACGATTTTTCGACCATGAAGGATAGCCGAGGAGGTTTTCTTGACCAGACAGACTCGACCGGTTTCGGGAAGCCCGATGAGGAGCCTCTCAGTCTCCAGGAATGGAAAGAGAAGCAGAAGAAGGAACAGGTAGTCAAGGACCTTGCGCCGCCGCTCGACCTAGAAAACGCACCCAAGTGTGCGGAATGCGAATCGCTCGAAGTGGACCCAAACTTTTATACGAACTTTAAGGTGTCTGTGTGTCGGCGCTGTAAGAAGGAGAATCCAGATAAATACTCGCTTCTAACGAAAACCGAGTGTCGCGAGGACTATCTACTAACCGACCCGGAGCTCCGAGACACCAATCTTTTGAATCGTATTGAGAAGCCCAATCCTCACGGATTTCTGCGGATGCAATTGTTTCTACGAATGCAGGTGGAAGAGTATGCGTGGAAGAAATGGGGCTCGGCTGAGGGCTTGGACCAAGAATGGGAGAAGAGAGAACGTGCGCGTCTCGACCGGAAGGAAAAGCGATACCAGACCAAGCTCAAAGAAATGCGGAAACGGACTCGTGCTGAGGAGTACACTCGAAAGTTGAGAAACGGACAGCTGATCAACGAGCGACACGAACATCTGTGGTCTGCGCCAATGGCCATCAAGGGGTCTGAGAACATGATCAAGCGGCGGTGTATTGACTGTGGAATCGAGACAGAAGAGGTGGTGATATAGCCACTAAAGTTATCACTTGGAGTATTGCAGGGAGATGTGAAACTTGTGGAATTCATTCATACCGCAATCAGAGCTTTTGGTTAACTGCATGCTACAGATTAATGTTAAATTTCTTATAGCACAAGTCATAATTATACAGATACGTTTAGGTTCTTTATACTCAACTACAGAACATGCAAGTCGTCATCGATAAAGCTACTAGTGTAATAGATCCGAAGTCATGTCTGATTTAAGATTCCACTTTGAAAGCCAAAATTACATTCAAACTACAATTCAATATGGTTCAGAAATGACTTCACAATCGGTACCTAGAAATACCCTGCGCACAAATTAAAGGATAGTACCACTAAAACCACTACCCAACACCACATGTCAATCTCCGAACCAAACACCACAAAATCGCCATTTTCAACTTGACACTCAAAAACACTTAATCAAAAATATTATGCTATGCCCAAATCTCACCCCTCCATTCACTCACTAATTGGGTTCTTCCATATTCTAAACGGAGGGTGGGGGCTGCCTGCAGGCCCCATGGAAGCTCATAGAAACTTTCCACCGTTAACGCGGCCGGAAATTTTGCAACTATTTAAATACCGGCACCCCCCACCTCTGGCCAATTTTTCAATCTCCATTCGTAGCACACACAAAAAATGTCCGACGCTAAGATCGAAACCCACGAGTTCACAGCTGAGATCTCTCAGTTGATGTCCTTGATCATTAACACCGTCTACTCCAACAAGGAGATTTTCTTGAGAGAGTTGATTTCCAACGCCAGTGATGCTTTGGACAAGATCAGATACGAGGCTTTGGCCGACCCATCCAAGTTGGACACCGAGCCTGAGTTGTTCATCAGAATCACTCCTAAGCCAGAGGGCAAGATCTTGGAGATCAGAGATTCCGGTATTGGTATGACCAAGGCCGACTTGATCAACAACTTGGGTACCATTGCCAAGTCCGGTACCAAGGCTTTCATGGAGGCTCTTTCTGCTGGTGCCGATGTGTCCATGATTGGTCAATTCGGTGTCGGTTTCTACTCCTTGTTCTTGGTTGCCGACCACGTCCAGGTTATCTCTAAGCACAACGACGACGAGCAATACGTCTGGGAGTCCAACGCCGGTGGTAAGTTCACCATCACCTTGGACGAGACCAACGAGAGAATCTCCCGTGGTACCGTTCTCAGATTGTTCTTGAAGGAGGACCAATTGGAGTACTTGGAGGAGAAGAGAATCAAGGAGGTTGTCAAGAGACACTCCGAGTTCGTTTCCTACCCAATCCAATTGGTTGTCACCAAGGAGGTCGAGAAGGATGTTCCTGTTGAGGAGGAGTCCAAGGACGACTCTGAGGACAAAAACCCTAAGTTGGAGGAGGTCGAGGATGAGGATGGTGAGAAGAAGGAGAAGACCAAAAAGGTCAAGGAGACCGTCACCGAGACCGAGGAGTTGAACAAGACCAAGCCTTTGTGGACCAGACCTCCATCTGAGGTCACCCAAGACGAGTACAACGCCTTCTACAAGTCCATCTCCAACGACTGGGAGGACCCATTGGCTGTCAAGCACTTCTCTGTTGAGGGTCAATTGGAGTTCAAGGCTATCTTGTTCGTTCCTAAGAGAGCTCCATTCGATGCTTTCGAGTCCAAGAAGAAGAAGAACAACATCAAGTTGTACGTTCGTCGTGTCTTCATCACCGATGACGCTGAGGAGTTGATTCCTGAGTGGTTGTCTTTCATCAAGGGTGTTGTCGACTCCGAGGACTTGCCATTGAACTTGTCCAGAGAAATGTTGCAACAAAACAAGATCATGAAGGTCATCAAGAAGAACATCGTCAAGAAGTTGATCGAGACCTTCAACGAGATTGCTGAGGACCAAGAGCAATTCGACAAGTTCTACTCTGCTTTCTCCAAGAACATCAAGTTGGGTATCCACGAGGACCAACAAAACAGACAAGCCTTGGCCAAGTTGTTGAGATACAACTCCACCAAGTCCACTGACGAGAACACCTCCTTATCTGACTACGTCCTCAGAATGCCTGAGCACCAAAAGAACATCTACTACATCACTGGTGAGTCCATCAAGGCTGTCGAGAAGTCTCCATTCTTGGACGCTTTGAAGGCCAAGAACTTCGAGGTCTTGTTCCTTGTTGACCCAATTGATGAGTACGCCATGACCCAATTGAAGGAGTTCGAGGACAAGAAGTTGGTTGACATCACCAAGGACTTCGAGTTGGAGGAGACCGAGGAGGAGAAGGCTGAGAGAGAGAAGGAGGTTGCTGAGTTTGAGCCATTGACCAAGGCCTTGAAGGAGATCTTGGGTGACCAGGTTGAGAAGGTTGTTGTGTCCCACAAGTTGGTTGACGCTCCAGCTGCTATCAGAACCGGTCAATTCGGCTGGTCCGCTAACATGGAGAGAATCATGAAGGCTCAAGCTTTGAGAGACACCACCATGTCCTCTTACATGTCCTCTAAGAAGACTTTCGAGATCTCTCCAAAGTCCTCTATCATTAAGGAGTTGAGAAAGAAGGTTGAGGCTGACGGTGCTGAGGACAAGACTGTCAAGGACTTGACCACCTTGTTGTACGAGACCGCTTTGCTCACCTCTGGTTTCACTTTGGAGGAGCCATCTTCATTCGCTGGTAGAATCAACAGATTGATCTCTTTGGGATTGAACATCGAGGAGGAGGAAGAGGCCGAGGCCGAGGCTGATGCTGCTGCCACTGGTGCTGCTGAGGAGGCTGTTGTCGAGTCTGCCATGGAGGAGGTTGACTAAACGAATTTACGTAATTTTCTTAGCGATGCCCGCACTAGAAAAACTGGGGGTTTATTTAATAAATTTGAATCAGAAATATCTTTGTAGAAGCTTTTCTTCGTGTAGCACATGTTGTGGATTCGATGATTAGCATGCCTCGAGTGAATGTCGTTGGTAGTTACTTAAAACGATATAGGTGAGAGGTTATCTTTTTATGCTTTGAAACATCAATTGTCTTACCAAACATTGGTTGAAATTTGTTCTTTCAATTTTCGTAGTTCTAGTCGAATCTCCCTCTGTAACTTGTGTTCTTAAGTTGTGAGAGAGTTACAAGAATGTAGTCAAAATGTCAAAACACTCTTAAAATTTCATTATCAAAGTTTTTAAATTTTGGAATTGTAAAATCAAATACAAACGAATTGTGTTACTGTTTCAGATGATTGTTTTTTTTCTGTAAAGCTATGTACGCTTAGTCTTGCGCTAAACCAAGTTTTGCTAATTCCTCGATGTAAGATAGGACTGATGCTGCTTGCTCACGAGTCAAAATATCTTTGTCATGTTCTTTCACGTACGAAACAATGTTGAATGTTTTTTGTTGGTAATCTGTAGGGAATGGTGTTTTGTCAGACATAGATGTTCCCATAATCATGTCATGAATCAACACCAAAGCAGAGCGTCTCATAATTGCTTGCTTTTCGCTTGTTTCAAATTGCAAAATTCCGATTGCACAATCTAATCCTTCCCGCATGCTCGATAAAACTCCAATGGTGTTTGTTTTGAAACACATACCTAAAAGAGACATGGCAGACATTCTCAAATGGTCATCTGTCTTTTCCTCATCCAGTGAAGAAACTCGTACCATTTTGAGTAAACACTGTGCTAATTCATTAGCTGATGCTCCAGAGAGCGCTTTTCCTTGTATTTGGATGTACCGCAATAAAGCTTCTCCCAATTTGAGTCGATCATCAATAGAGGAAAAGTTTTTATCTCTTCCTGAATAAGCTTGCAAAATAAGTGGTAGGACGTCATCACTATGAACTGCCAAAAGCGACTCGATTCCCCTGATCGCGTTCATATATACGAAGGGATCGGGATCGCTTAATTGGGTGATGTGAGTTTTGATCACAAAATCAACGGAAATTACCTTTGCCTCATCTTCAATCAACTCACGTAACATAGAAAGGCCTTGTGCTTTCACTGGGACTAGAGGGTCATTGATGTTTGCAAGGGCGCGGTTCAACTTATGTCGTTGAGAAGCACGTTCATCGTCGACGACATTCTGACCGTTAATGGTTTCCATAATCTGTGTGACAAGAGTCGCTGCCTTGGAGCTTGGATTGTTCTGTAGACTGGTGCAAATAGATTCGAGTTCAGCCTTAGTCCTTGCATCTAACAGTGCGCTTGATATTTCCAGAACAATAGCCGCAAGCAAATCGAAGACAACACTCTGAACCTCGCCATTCTGACCATTTCCTGATGCTACTGCTTCTGCTTCATCCTCATCATCACTATCGACATCCATTTGATCGGGCTCAGATATGATGTGAGGTATGGAGGATTTTTCGTCAGAAGTCAGAGTAGTAGGAAGCTGCCTGATAATTGAATGCATCATCACTAAGGTGTCAAAAGGCGTTTTTGAAAGTTCTTCATTAAACTCCGTAGCTATTCTCTCCAAGAGCTTGAGATCGGTGAGCTTAATAAAAGGATCGACCTCGAGTGAAGCTGAAGCGTCAGGAGAGGCCCATTTCGAGAGAAGCGTAATGAACAATTTCTGTGTGAAATCGAAATTCAAGCGTTTCAATAGACCGATGAAACTATCAACACCCGTTTCAAGGTTAGTCACGAAACGAAGGACCCTATTTTCGGGAGATTCCTTCTTGAAAATGTCTTTTTCAGCTCTAGCAATTTCAACAAGCTGGTTTGGGCCAAGCCGATACTTGAGATTGTTGCCATTATCGTAAGATAAATTCTGACCAATCCTGCTGATCATCTCGCAAGCTTGTTGGCTGTCCAGTCCTAAACTCTCGATCACGTTTATCAAAACGTCTTCGAATACACCTGAGGGTCTGCTACTTTGCTTCAAAAATGTGTAGTACGACCACATATCTAGCCAAATTGGAGCAAAAAGGGAAGAAAGGGCCTCGCTGGAAATGGTCAGTCTCGAAATACTGACAAGAATGTTCACGGCATTATTAAGTGCTGTTTCTGAGACCAAAACAGTGTCCTCAGAGCTCAAAACTGGAGAAAAGCACATTTGAATCTTCTTAAAAATGAAGTCTTGCACAATCCGGCTGTTTTTGAACCAAAGTCTGTTTATGAAGTGAGTAACAGCGCTTGTGATTATTGGACGATTGATATTGATGAGCAAATCATAGCACTGAGAGCCAATGCTGCTGAAGTATTGGACACTTGGAATATCTTTTGGCTTCAGTATGAGAATATCAGAAACTTGATCTATCTTCTCCATGCTTATTGACTCACTGTCTCGGAGCCCCATGACAAATTCTATCAACGAAAGAACGCCATCTCCCTTCAGCGCCTGGCTTGGAAGATCTTGAAGTTGTTTTAGAACGAAGGAACGGAAAAATGGCGGACAAGGGGAGGAAAGAAGCACAGAATAAACTTGATATAATTCGAAGGTACTCGGTATAGTAGTAACTGTCTTTACGCAATTCAGATACTTCGCCCGTGTCTCGTCACTGAATTCAGGCACCGTTGCGAGAGTAAGAGTTGTGACAAGAAAATCAGAAAACCCGGTTCCTTTGAGGAGAAGCGAGCGCACATCCGACTCTATGCTGAAAACAGCTGAGAATCTGTTGTAAATGAGCTCTAAGAGACGTAGATGAAAGCTCCATTTGTCGCCCACCGAAGCAGGAGGTATTGGCTTAATATCTTTAGTCTTAAAATTGGCACCGCCCTTTGCGCCCATTCTTCGTTTCTCGATGGCTATCCCTATTCCAAATGCAGATGTCGCAGGATAGACACCGTACATTATGATGAGATTGACAACCTTGCTGAATGTTTTCATATCATGAAGGGAAATGCTTATCAAGTTCTTTTCCTTGTGATCTTCATTTGTCAAGAGAGAAAGCTCACTTATTTGTTGCAATTGATGGAAGAGCGCCTCTACTACACCATATCTCACCTCATTCTCGGGCCTAGCTCCAGCTGTCTTGGTGTTCAAAAACACCCTCTCCAATTGAGAAAGAGTGATGTCATCAAGATTGCCCTCGAGATCCCGTTCGAGCTTCTGAAACAATTTATCGAGGGGCGAGTCTCCTAGAAACTGCGGCTTCGAGAGATCTGTTCCCTGTGGATACACCTCGTGCGTCGCCCTGCGAACCGTGGTTTGCTGCCTGGGCTCGAATGGGTTCCTTGCGTCCGAATTACCACCGCCGGTCTTCAGTTCCGACATTTTTTGTCCTCACACTTGGAGATCCGCAATCTTCCACCGATTCGATCTGAACCCCATACTCTGGTGCACGGATGTCTGCCATGTCATCTCTGAAGAGATGAGACTACCAAACGATTAGACAGACCAAGAACACTAATACCCCCACAATGGCCGTCACATCCCTTTCGCAAGAAGAAATGGACGCAGTCCTCTACGACTGCAGAGAGGGAGACCTCGACTTCCTCAAGGAGGTCTTCACAGAGATGGTTCCCGCGCTGCTTCTCCCGACCATCAGAGATGAGAACACATTGAGCACACCCATCCACATGGCTGCTGCCAACGGCCACTTGGAGGTTCTCCAGTACTTGTTGTCGTTGGTTGACCGCGACACAGCCGTGGAGTTGGCCAACGCCAAGAACGACAGCGGAAACACACCTTTGCATTGGGCCTGTTACCGAGGCCACTTGAAAATCGTCCAATTGCTTGTGGAGGAGTTTGGCGCCGATGTGTATGCGAAGAACTCCTCGAGCCACGATGCGCTTTTCGAGGCCGAGCATAACGGCCAGACAGAGGTGGAGAATTGGCTCTTGCTGAAGTTTGCTGTGGAGGAAGAGGTGTCTGTAGACGAGTCTGGTGAGAATACCAAGATCACATATACACCAGGTAATGAGTCGTATGCGGTCGACAAGGAGATGCCTAAGAACATTAATGCATTGAGACAGACCCAGGGATCCGTTGACGACGTGGAGAAGAAGACGGAGTCGTTGACTTTGGAGTAGTTGGCTAACTGCTCGTTTTCATTTCATCCTCGCCGCCTTCGCACTCCTAGGTCGTTTAGTGCGACAATACCATAATTTAAAACACCCAGCTCAACGAAATTTTTGATGAACTGGGTTTTTTGCAAGCGCGGTGGCCCCGCTTCGAATTGCATTGGTTGGTTGTGACAGTAGAAGCCTCACAGCACCGGACACTCGTGGAGCCAGGAACGGACACCACACAAACCGTATTTAGATTTTTGTATAGCTGCTGTAATTCCAACTCCACCGATTTTATTCTGTATCACCATTTTATGCTACAATTTGAGTCATGGTTCCTCTCAGTCTCAAATCAGTCCTGCAGGAAGACACTCTGAAAATTTCCATCAAAAAGTCGTGCCCTCAGTCTTACCATCCCACATCCAACACCAACAATGAGTGATTTAGGTTTCGATCCTACCTTGAAGAAGAAAAAGAAGTCCAAGAAGGTCGAGGAAGGCGACGCCTCCCCCGCCCCTAGCGCATCCGCAGACATGGACGATATGTTAGCAGGTTTGAAGAAGAAGAAGAAGTCCAAGAAGGTCGACTCCGAGGCCGCCGCCGATGCTTTGGCCGCAGAGGACTTGTCCAAGTCTCTTGATGAGATGGGGTTGAAAAAGAAAAAGAAGAAGTCCAAGGCCTTGGATGCCAACGAGTTCGAGCAGGCTTTGGAAGAAGCAGGCATTGACGAAGTAGTGGCCACAACCTCCACCCAGAACCGCGAGTCGTCGATTAACACCGTGTTGCCATACGAGTTCCTTTTGTCCAGATTCTTCGAGATTTTGAAGAAGAACAACCCAGATTTGGCCGACGACAGAGGCGGATCCAAGTTCAAGATTCCTCCTCCAATCTGTCAGAGAGAAGGTTCCAAGAAGACCTTGTTCTCCAACGTGCAAGCTATCGCTACTGTTTTGCAAAGAAACCCCGAGCACTTGATCCTGTACCTCTTCGCCGAGTTGGGTACTTCTGGTTCCATTGATGGTGAGAAGAGATTGGTGTTGAAGGGTAAGTTCCAGCCTAACCAGATCATGACGGTCATCAAAAGATACATTTTGGAGTACGTCATCTGTCGAACCTGTAAGTCTATCAACACTGAGTTGAAGAGAGAGTCCTCCAACAGATTGCACTTCTTGAGCTGTAACGCCTGTGGTTCCACCAGATCTGTGTCCAGTATTAAGACCGGTTTCCAAGCCCAAATTGGTCGTAGAAAGAGAAACTAGTTGCACTTGTTGGTTAAACAAGCGCACATTTTCCCCAAACTGCCGTTTGATGGCGGGCGATTTCTTCAGTTCGTGGCTTCAATATTTGTCCATCCAACTGTTACTGCATTTATTATGGAAATCGCTCCTTTGCCAACGGCTTACCCCTTATGTATACTAAATAAAGGTTTCAAGATATTACAAGTTCCGGACAGAGTTTCTTACGTTTTTAGATGTTAACAATGCTCTACAATACAAGTACTAAAAGGAACGCACTTTATTAGATTTTATAGAAAGAGAAAAATGGGCAATCGCTGAATTCTACGACTCATGATTATCTCGACGATCTGGAATGCCCTGCTGATTTTGAAGTGAAGTGTCTTAGAAGAATGAATGTCTGTATCAAACTTGAATGGTATCAATCAAACGCTGAAGATCCATGCACCACAGACTAGCACCACTATTCATCATCATGTACTTGACAATCTGTCCCTTCAATCCGGTCGCAGGCTCCTTTGCGACAATAGGAGTCAAAATCTCGTTCAAAAAAGCTTTGTGTGGTTCTTCAAGAGTGGCCAGGATCTCAATCAAATTCGCGACTATGGAACCGCCTTCTTGACCTGCCAAACCATAGATCGACTCGATTTCTCGTAGATTAACTTCAGGTGTATTGTTGTTGGTTCTCTGCACTGGAGCAGGAGTGATACTCTCCAGACTTTCATTCGCAAGATCCGAATTCAGCGTATTAGCCTGGCCAGGCATCCCTGTTCTGAGGGTTCGCTTTCTTGATCTTGGAGCTGTTCCTTTCGAAAGCATCGGCAAGGGGCAGTCATTCCACCCCTCCATGGCCTCTCCTCTTTGATATTTCGTCATGATTAGAGCAACACTGGCAAAGATTCGCAAATGTTGGGTGAAATCACACTAGAGCTGTGAATAGGGGCCCGGATGTAATTGATACCGGTGGACCAAAGGGAGAATTAGAGACATGCGTCTGTCTGCAGTACCGGGAAGCTCAATTGGGAGCTAGCTGCAAACAAGTGTCAAGGATTTGGTCTATGTCTGGTCTTTGAAGCGGATCGACATTCAAACACAGTTTTATTACTTCCATTAATTCGACAGAGTATCCTTTTCTATCCTCGGGGATTTCGTATTGTCCACGCGAAATGGCCAAGTTGAGATTGGCACCCTGGTCCAATTCCATTTTTTCAAATGGGGAAAAACCGAAGCAACAGGCGTAAAGGACACATCCGAGGGACCAAATATCTGTAGCCTCTGTAATTTCGGCGTTGGTGGCCACGTCCAAGAGTTCAGGTGCCCGGTGAGGTAGAGTACAGTGTTCCAGAGCGAAGTCTGTGAGAGTCAAGGCTTGCTGGCGAGATTTTACTGATACTCGAGCTCTTTGACAGGAGCCGAAATCGACAAGAACAGGGAGACCTTCAGCGGAGAGCATCACATTGGCTGGCTTCAAATCTCTGTGCGCATAGGGACACAGTTCCTGAAGCTCTGTACCCCCCATTGGCGAACCATCCTCGTCAGCATCAGCGAGAAGCATTGTTTCAGCATCATTCTCGCCTAAACTCTCCCCGCTTTCAGCCGAACCGCTATTTTTGTACTTGTGCAAGACGCGAACTCCCCTGAGGACTCCTATGAAGATCTGTATGAGTTCCTTTTCATCCATAGCAATATTGTTGAGAATATTATAATTGATCACATCCTGCAACGATTTCTCAAAATATGGAAGAAGAATATAGAAAGTTTTGGCTCCGGAGGGATCGCTTATGATGGCAGCATCGACACTTTTAACGACAAACGGAGAATTTGCGGCCGCAAAACGATTGTAGCAATTGACCTCCCGCATGGCATTGGCAAAAGTGGCATCGTGGCTACCATACGGGCAGCTGATTTTCTTCATAGCGTACATTAGACTAGGATTGTTGGTAGGATAGACCAAGTACACATACGAGAAGCCGCCTTGGCCCAAAAGGCGAACTATCCGGAACCTCACGCCATTGACAGATACCGTGGGATTCTGGAGGCTTGGGAAACACGGCAAGCATTTGATAAGGAAGTTGACTAAAACATCCATTATGGCACGTTTTCTTATCGGACCGAACTGCGCCTTAGAAAAAGATTGCTTCTCTGGAATTGACGACGGCCAATACAAATCGCCGCTTTTATGATCTCAAAGACTTCAAGACAAAGGTTTTCTTGATGCTCCGTGAAGTTCTCAAGTAGTTACCAAATGGACTCTCATATGTGGGGCGCGGAACTACCATTTCTTATCACCAAAAGACACCTCAATGGGTGATCTAGATACCGCACCAGGCATCGCAGCGAATGCGGCCGAAACAACCGACACAACGAAAAAAGACGCTGCCGAGGCGTCTGCGCTCGAGAAGGTCCGCCAGATGGAGCTTTTGCCGGAGCTCTTTGAGCTTCTTCTGGATATAGAGCTGGGCGAGATGCAAGCCAAGGATTTTTACAACAACTTGGGCACGACAAGACTAAAAATCAATACCCTCATACAGCGTCTTCAAAACTTGGACGGCATCTGTGATTCGATCAAGGACCAGGAGGAGCAGATCCAGACTTTGGTGGAGAGCAAGAGCGCGAAGACGAAAAATATCCAGCAGTTCAGAGAGCAGGTTTTTCTGAAGCTCGGTTCGTAGTTGTGCTGTTGAAGGCTGGGCTTTGGGTATGATGTACCCGAAGATGGCTGCAAATGCTGCAAATGCCTTTTGAATAGAGCTCGAGTGTTTGCAGATTTAAAGATTTAATAAAATACACCGTATATATGAAAACGTTAGGCGTAACTCAGAAGCATACTCCGTTTGTGGTCTCGCGCAGAAATCCAAAGTATCGTGCTCCCATTATTGACATCTCAATTTTTCACTACATCAACGAGTACATAGCAGCCCACGAGAACAAAATGTGGAAAGCGCCTACATATTCGGAGCTCAAAGAGCGATTACTCCAGACCCCGGCACTTTCGGTCGGGATTCTTATCTTTGCCGTGTTATTTAACGCGCTCTTACCGAAAGATTCTACTGCTTTGGTGCTTTACCCGGATTCACCTCTCAAGTTGAACCTAAATGCTCTCTCGTTCTACATTTTCCCACATGTGAACTGGATTCACTTGCTCGTCAATTTGTTCTCCTTGTTCCCTCTTTTGTCGGCGTTTGAAAAGGCAAACGGAACAGTCAGAACTGGTGTCACATTGAACCTCTTGGCTGTTGTGACTGCTCTCATGTACTGTATTCCGGGTTTACTACTCTATCCTAAGGCTGGCGTTGCCGGACTTCTGGGTATTGTTTTCTCCTTGTTGACATACTTCTGTCAGAAGGAGCACGCGGTGACCCCTGTGATTCTTCTGTTCAAAGTGGCTGGCCGCGATGTGTCCATCCCAACAGAATATTTCCAATTCGTAGCATTATTTTTGACGGCCGTGCTCATTCCCTCGACGTCATTCTTTGGTCACTTGGCAGGAATCGGCGCCGGATACTTGTTGGCTTTCGGCTACATCGAGGTGTTGTACCCGCCCCTGAAGGTAATTTTGTTTATCGAGAAGAAGCTCGCTCCAGGTATTGCCAAGTTGAAATTGCTCGTGGATTTTGTTTCCGAGGACGATGCGGTTGTCTTACGAGGAAACGCCTACTCGCCTATGTTCACTAATGATATAGAAGCTCCTGCCAGTGAACCCCAAACCTACGAATCCTTTGAGAGACGTTTAGGAACTTGAAATGGGACAAACAATGAAATTTGAACTATCTACTTGATTTGTCCTCACCAAGAGTTTCCGAAACTCCTGATTTAGCTTAGTTACCACCAATATAGAACGATCTGGCATTGTGGATATGACGGCATATTTTTAATAAATTACACACTCAATTGAAATCTGCATGACATATGTTTGTCATTTTCATCTTGTGATTTGATTTCTGATAAGCGAGATCAAAAAACTGCACTTAATTAGTCTTTTCGCAGCAAGTCACATTGACACTCACTAGTTGAGCTTGCTCAGCTAGATACATTTAGATATCAGTCTCTCTTATTGCATCAATCGCATCAACCGTATCAATTGCGTCAATTTCTCCAATTATATTCCTTTTCCAATCGTCCAAAAAAGCCCACTGCTCATCATGACTAAAAGACTATACATACTGGCAGGGTCCACCCATGAAGACGAGAAGACGACCATTCCTATAAACACAGGAAATTTTGTTGACATAGACTCAAAAATCGGACTCTTTTCTGTTATCATCGATATAGTCAATTTCGATAGCAGTGAGCCTCATAAGGAGAATAGCGCCTACAATCGCTCGACAAATGGGTTGGATGAGTCCCTGGCCCCCAAAACACCCAATCTTCGGATCTTAGCGAAGTTCACCCCTTCGCACAATATTCCAGGCACAGAACTCTTGTTTGGAAATGATGGCTTGGTCTCCATCACCAAGAACGTTCCAACCTCACTCATCTCAACTGGTTTGAGATTTTTCAAATGGTTTATGAACCCAACCATAAACTCCGACATGTACGGAGATATGCCATACTTGTACGGGTATGCTCTCAATAGCTTTACCAAGTTGGGATCCGAGGATTTAATCGGAGTCGATGAATTTTTGACCCTGAAAGAAGAACGCTTTCTGACAGATGAATCGATTCCCACAGATCCAAGCAAACGCCAAAGTTATTTCTGCAAAGTGAAGAACTGCGAAAAATTTGAGTTCCAGAAGGGCGAAACCTATTTTTTGATGTTCGAGACTAGCTTCATCAGTATAGGCGATTCCAAGTATCACGTCAAAATTCCAACCTTTGGCGACAAGACCATTGACGTAGATGTCCTCCGATTCTCGGATGAAAATCTCAATAATTTTAACTGGACAGTGAAGCAAGGCGGTATGGACGGTGTTTTGGAGGGAGAATATGGCCTTGTCATAAATTTTGGTGTCGTAGACGAGGATGATTGAATACACATAGCCTAGAATGCTAATTTCACACAAACTTCACGTTTTTTTATTTTGAAATAGATACCATTATTCATGATGAAAGCAAATTATACCATGCAAGCACACAATGCTGCTCCAACACCACTACCATCCTTTGCGATTCTCAAATGCAATTTTTTGTTGGTTCCCTGCAAGGGGTTAATGACTTCAAAAGCATCCAATACTTTCTGCTTGAAGCCTGGATAAAACTCAATCAAAGACCCATCACATCCGACCTCGAAGTCTTTATCGTCATCGGCATATTGGTCCTTAACACGGGTGACAATGGCCGCGATTGGAATAGCAGACAAAGAAGCTGCTCTCGACGAAATGATTCTTGTGAGTCTTTGAATTGCTTGTCTCTCTTCGTAGGTTGTGGGCAATCTCAATTCGTTTTCCATCAACAATTCAGACATCTTCAATTCGGTCGAGTCGTCGATTTCCAAGTACGATAAGATCTTAGAAGATAACAAGAATGGCTCTGTCAATCTGTGGGGTAAAGTATTGTCACGAGACTTGTACAAGTCTTGGAAAACCAAGCCACGATTGAAGAAGTCCATCAAAATGACGCGCAACAATTCACCAAGGAACATACCACTAATTCTCTTTTCGAACAAATGGTACCCTTTGTTGGATGTTTCCTTATCGACTGCAGCGTCCCATTTCGTTGCATGCAACACCTCCAATGTGTTATCGAAAGAGCCCCATTCAGTGTTGATTACCATTCCAGTGGTATTCTTGGGCAAGAACTTATGTTCAATTTTGGGGATATTCTCGATTGTTTCCAAGTATGCGCCATTGGTACCAGTACCAAAAATTGCGCCGATGACAGTATTCGAGTTTGTTTTGGAGCTGTCATTGGAGTACGAACGAGACAATAATGTTCCCACTGTGTCATTGGCCAAAGCAATGACAGCAACAGGAAGCTTCAAAGCATCTAAATGTCTCTGGAAGATATCCACGACATCGCGACCGACGCAATCAGGCAAGTCGAACCCCTTGGTCCAACGAATTAATTTTCCTCTGTCAATGGCTGTCTGCTCAACAGGGAACGAAAACGTAAGACCCATTTTCAAAGTCACAGACTCGTCCAAATCGTCATGATGGTCATTCAAAAAGATTTCGATTTTGCTAGCAACAAACGAAAACAAAGCATCGGAGGTGTTTCCTTTCATCAACTCGACAGGGACGGGGAACTTAGACTGCTTCAAATCGAAGGTATTGTCGCCACGAAGATTGATCGAACACACACGGAAATTGGTGCCTCCGAGATCCGCAGCCAAATATAATCCGTGCTCCTTGCCTGTTGGAATCGAAGTGACATACGTCGGAATCATAGGCATGTACCCTCTGGTAGACACTTCGTTAGCCAAACCTACATCCATAGACACCAAGAAATGGTTTGTGGCCTTAGCAAGGAATGCCTTGTCGACTGCAAAAGCATTGGCAATTTCTTCTAGCGCACTGGTGAGTTCGCTATTCATATTACGAATTGGTTCTTAAAAAAACTAAATGTTCTAATTCTGAGCACTCAGACTAGCGCTCGCAACACTATATATGCCAGCCTGCACAATGCCCAGTGGGGATAGCAAAGGTATGCCTTCAAATCTGTCTTCCACAGGTGGCGCAATTTGATTGTTTGAGCTGAAAATCTCTTCGTCACTAGATTTATGAGTCCCCCAGACCAATAGATCCATTTATGCTCAAACTATTCCGTCCATTAAACAATCTCTACAGGATCAGGGGAGGTCACGTGACCCCGTTATCTGCTGGCACCACAGCACCGCATCCCCTCTAGTGGTGTCTGGAGATTTCATGCATGCAATCTGTTAAGCACTTTCGCAGCCCAGTTGTGTGATCGGTTCACTTTCCAGAACCTCAATCGGTTAATTAAATTCGAAATTCATCAACTTATGACTCAATGCGTATGATGCACTACGAAAACTCGGGAGCTTGGACCGGCTTCGGCCCGATGCTTAAATGTTTCTCTAATTTAAAGTTGTAGTATGCATTACTCTACCCGGAGACCATAACCAGTTTATCGGATGGTTCCCGCTAATAGTTTATTTTGAAGCTTTTTAGTGCGGCGATAAGAGTTATCATATTTGATGAAATGATGAATTGATAATGTATGTAAGGAAGTGGTTTTTGAAAAAAAGCTAGGTGTGGCTGTCCTCTGGTGGTACGGCTCCGGCCCCACATCCACTCATTTTTCTCCTTACTTCAACGAACCAATGCTGAATATTGCCCATACTGATGCTGCAAAATTACGCCAAGAATACGAAATCCTCATGGTTTCGAAATCTTGGTGTCCTGACTGTCACTACATGCAGAAGATCTGGAAGGACTTCGGTTTGGAGGACCGAGCACACATTGTAGAATTGGACAAAATCGAGGACAAAGACTATGCTTTAGCTTTGGAAAACGAGTTTGCTGCAATTTCAGGTGAACATTGGGTGCCTACGATTTTCTTTAGAGCCTCTGACGCGATCAAGACTGACCGTCACTTCAGACAATGGGAGAAAGATGGAGTCCTAGCAGAAGAATTGCAGAAGCTTACTCAAGTTTAAATCGGAGTTGCAATAGTTTATATGAACGTGCCATTTATAGACTCGCTGGAATAAACAATGAATACATCAATTGAGTTAAGTGCTTACACTGAGGTTGTACAGGAATTATATTTTATCGTTAATGTAGTATTTAAATCAGACAAGACATGATTCGTCCGATTAGACAGACAATGGGAACTCACCAGCCCATTGGGAAATCTCAGCCTTGACAGCGTCCAACTTGGCGTCCTCACCGTGCAAGACTTGTTGCTTGAAGTCCTTCAACTTGTTGGCCTCCTTTGGCAAGTTGTTCTGGATCTCCTTAGCGTAGTTGACAGCAAAGTCAATGTACTCAACGATCTTTCTGAAGTCAGCCTCACCCAAACCTCTGGTGGTCATGGCTGGAGCACCAATTCTAACACCACCTGGAACCAAAGCGGACTTGTCACCTGGGATGGAGTTCTTGTTAAGAGCAATGTTGATTCTCTCACAGATGGTCTCAACTCTGGCACCATCAATTTGCTTGTCTCTCAAAGAAACCAAGACCATGTGGGAGTCAGTACCGTTGGAAACCAAGTTGTAACCCTTCTTGTTGAACTCTTCCTCCAAGACCTTAGCGTTCTTCAAAACTTGCTCTTGGTATTGCTTGAACTCAGGAGTAGCAGCTTGCTTCAAAGCGGTGGCCAAGGCAGCGATGGTGTGGTTGTGTGGACCACCCTGGTGACCTGGGAAAACGGAGAAGTTGATTGGGTTCTCCAAGTCGTACTTGACCTCTTGACCGGTCTTTGGGTTGATGGATCTGACACCTCTTCTGAAGAAGATCATGGCACCTCTTGGACCTCTCAAAGACTTGTGAGTGGTGGTGGTGACAATGTCAGCGTACTCGAATGGGGATGGGATGACACCAGCGGCAACCAAACCAGAAATGTGAGCCATGTCAACGACCAAGTAGGCACCAACCTTGTCGGCGATTTCACGCATTCTCTTGTAGTCGATCAAACGACAGTAAGCAGAGGTACCAGCAACAAGGACCTTTGGACGGTACAAGATAGCGGTCTTCTCCAACATGTCGTAGTCAATGATACCAGTCTCCAAGTCAACTCTGTATGGCATGGTCTCGAAGTAAGTAGAGACAGCAGAGATCTTTCTGGAGTCGGTTTGGTAACCGTGAGACAAGTGACCACCGTGAGGCAAGTCCAAACCCATCAATCTCTCGTGAGGCTTCATGATGGCTTGGTAAACTTGCAAGTTAGCTGGAGAACCAGACAAGGTTTGGACGTTAACACCCCACTTGTCGGCAGTGACGTTAAAAGCCTTCAAGGCTCTCTCTTGACACAAAATCTCCATCTTGTCGATTTGCTCGTTACCACCGTAGTATCTGGCGCCTGGGTAACCCTCGGAGTACTTGTTACACATGGGGGTTCCCAAAGCGTCGAAGACGGCCTTGGTGGTGAAGTTCTCACTGGCAATCAACACAATGGAGTGCTTTTGTCTGTCGACCTCAGCAGTGATGATAGCATCGACCTCTGGGTCAGTGTCAGCCAAACGGCCTTCAACCAATTGTTTGTGTGCCTCAGGTAAAGCGTAAGCCATTTTTAATCGAAATGTGAGTTTCAATGGAAAAGAACACTTAATGACCTGGGGGTAGCTTATATATGTACTACCCAAGCGCACGTGAGATGACTCTGATTAATAGGAGAAAAATGAAGATGACGTGCCAGTAATCCCGCTGGCTTGATCAATTTAGAATTTGAGAAATCATGGCAAACATTTTTGAATCATTTTTTTCATTGTTGGATTTTCAGGTGCTGTCGTAGTCTGAGAGATGTACAATTTGTGAAATATATGTCTAAGATTTGACATGAGGGGCTGCAAGACCTGTGTGATGCAAACGCTGGATTCCGATAGGAAGGTCCGAAGAGCAGATACGGCAAAATGTGTCGTAGAATATAGATAGTTTTGGGAAAATTAACGACTCTGTTATGGTGGTTTTAGCACCCTAAAGCATTTTGATCTTTTTATTTATTCAAACAAAACTCGTCTTACTCACCTCTAGGAGAGTCTGAGCAGAAGAAGAGTCCTATCAACGATTTACACAGCTATATAAATATGCGCACTAAGAAGGACAGGAATATAGTTTCTGGTTATACATGAACTCGTTAGGGAGACTCACCTGTCATCTTTGACACATCTGACCAAACGAATAGTCGCATCAAGGTAATGAACGAGCGCTGGACTAAACTTGAAAAAAAAAACGGGACTCAGTCCTTTAGCAAAACGTGAAACGTAATCTGTGAGCAACTGCTAACTTTGGAAGAACGACACACAAACAACTCAATCCACTGAGAGTGAACAGAGGCAAATTGTATTTTGTATAATGTGTGCTGACCAAGAACAAGCCAATAGGCACTATCATCAAAAACTTTTTCGTTGGGGTGTATTGGTCTCCATTGTCAATTTGTTCCCACATTGTAAGGTTATCGTATGCTCCGGAATTGAATTCGAAAGGCGTTCCTTTCACCTGGTGGAACATGATATACAGCCCGATGTTGTAAGTAACATTGGTCAAAGTCCAACTCCAGTCGTTATCAAGACCAGTGAAAAAGTTGAAGAATAGCTTGAGAATGACAATGATAACGAGATGGATTGCCCATCCTCCCTTGTAGTTGACCCACTCAGCGTTCAAGTTGGGATTGAGAGCTTGGTCAATTTTAGTGTCCAAAGTATCAGGTTCAAGATGTTGAAGAATCGACGATGAACGTCTCTGTCTTGGTGGTGGCGCATGAGACGACGTAGGTGTGAGTAGCCCCTCTTTCGTAAAAGATTGGGACCTCTTCGGACTTGCCATTGTCATGGTGCAGTGAAATTAAAGAGTTCGAGAGATACTTGTGAGGTGTGAAAGATTCAAAGTATCGAATGCTATATGAGACCGGTGTATCTCAGGAAAAGTCTACTTGTGTTATGGTACAAGGTGAATGCGGCAATGTGTGGGTCAGGAGTGACTTTAGATTGTAGTCACGTGACTAAGAAAAGGACAGATTGAGAATTCCTAACTGAAACGTAAGCTGTGATCTTTTTAGTTTCTAAAACTTCTGACAGGACTTTTTTTTTTTTCGAAAGAGTCGATTTGACCGGGAGCATCTTTTGCGGGATGTATCTCAGTCCCTTGGATCAAGCTTCTATCGCGACCACATTCGATTAGATTCTTCAGATATAGAAGCATGTCGTTTTACAGAATGTTACTTTATTGAAATAATTTGCAATTTCTCCTATATTCCGGCTATAAATAATCCACCCGAATGCCAACCACCAGCTGTCACTGCTAGCCATCTACCCTTCGATGGTTTTGGAACTTTCTTAGGAACTGTTACACGAGCATTGAGCCCCTCATTGATAATTGTGTCATCAGTGCTGGAACTAAGATCTCCCAAGCCCAAACATCCGTTTCTTTGCAGTTCAATTCCCCAACTCCACAATTCACCATCGTCCGTCAAAGCCAATTTGTGGTAGTCGCCATTGACAATGTCAATTACTCCGGTGTTTTGTATTTCTGGAAGAAGTTCTGGAATCCAGTTTTCGCAATCACCATCTATATTTCCTAAGAGGACCAGCCCGTTGGAGGTGAAGACACTAAAAGATTTGAAAGACCCACTTATTTTTGTAAACAGTGGCTCAGTTAAGTTTTTTGTGTGTTCCATAAGCCATCTGTTAAATAGAGAAACAGGTTTGGGAATACTCTGTGGATCATGTGTCTCTGGAGCATCATAAGCATAGAGGAGTCCATCCAGAGCTATGTAGACGATCGTATCACTCAAACAAGTGAAATTAATGGCCAGTTGCAGTTGTGGGACTATTGAATAAAATGCGGCGCTCTCAAAGCTTTTATCCTCGCATTTTTCTTTGGAAACAGGCTCTCTCGAGTGCCAGTATAGTAAGCCTGTGCCACGAACATTACAGGCAGACATGTCCCAACCAGCTGATATATCTTGAATTGATCCGTCAATATCGGGAAGAATTATTTGTACTGCTAATTCCGGATCGTGATTTCCACTGTCCCAGGAATAAAGCACGCCATGATTGTCAAGGGCGAGTATGTGCATACGTCCACTGCTAATCCTTCGTATTTTTCTTTGAGAGCTACTTTTAGCAGACGGGATCCTCAAGAGAGTTAGAAATGAGCTTTTCTTGATTCGTTCATTCCAATTATCTTCGTTTTCTCTGGTAGTCAGTTGCGGAACAAGCATAATCGGGTGTCTTAGGCCAACACCTACATGAACACCGATTTGCTCTGTCAGAAAATCGAGGTGAGGAGCGTAATCAGGTTCTTGTGGACCCGGCCGTGCCATTCTACCGCTTCCATCATTGTATCCCATCCCTGTGGAGTAAATGGCTCCGTCAATGAGCAATTGAAAGCTAAAACCGCCACTCAGGATGCTTTCTATAATGATATCCTTGAAGTTGGATACAATCGTTGGTGTGTGGATGCCGAACGAGTGCCTGGCTCTTCTATCGTTGGAAACATCTCTAGGAGAATAACCCAAGCGGCCGAGTGTTCCACTTCCCCAAGTATAAAATTGCAAATCTTTAGAGCTTCTTATCTTGAGTAACTCGCTCCATTTGTATTTTTTCGGGTCGAGTGGCGTTATATGACCAAATCGCCTCAAAAATAACTTGTGGAATACATCATTCGAGCAAACCCAATCGTGTATGGTGGCACAAGTGAGTGAAAATGCCATGATGTCGGGCAACGAAAGGTATGTACATACTTCGCATAGGATATCCTCTCCCAAGTCAATGATATTCATATTTATTTCCTTATCTTTTCCGAATTGTGGGGTACTGATATGGTCTAAGGTATGTGCGATTTCAGGGGCCAGTTTGAAGCAATCATGTGCAGGTGCGAAAAGATTACAAAACGATTGTCATTATTCAAGTATTACTCGTCTGCGAGAAAGAGTCTTCATGGATCCGTTATTCGAGTGCTATCCATTAATTGTCGTTAGTTGTTGTTTGCTTTGCTCATTTCTGTCGTGGAACTCATTTTGAAACAATCAACATGAAAACATGGAGTAGGAGCGTAGGTTCGTTTGCAGATATCCGATCATGGTTGACCAATATTTTTCATACTTAATTTCATGTGTAGTTTTAAGTCTCTCTTTTCAAAAATTTGTCCATGGTGTCATCCTTAGGAGACTCTGCCACCTTGAGATGTGGCCCAAAAACTGAGGCACAAGCTGTCCGGTCTCTTTGATTCATTTCGATTATGGTTTATGACTTTTTTACTATAGGGAATACGGCGGAAATCCTTTGTCTTTTTTTGAGTATATTCATATTTAAGACTTGAAGGGGATTTTCATTTAAAAATTGTAGTTTACGTCAGATTTGATGTAGTGGTACTTGAAAATGGAAAAAGCGAAAAAAAGTATTTACGGCCACAGCACGGAAATGTGAAATTTGACAAATTGATTTAACAATAAGTATTACTTTGTAGAAGCATATCATTGATATGTCCGTCGATACTGTCATTCGAAATTGACTTTCATCTTTACCATCGTAAAGGATCTTCACATAATATTTGACAATCGTCCATTTATCGATCATAGTTCACAGTAAGATAATATAGCGTTTGGATCAAACTTCTTTCATCAATTCTCCATTTCAGCGGAGCTTGGGATCTTGACACTCCTGGCGATTTCCTCACAGCAAAAGAGAAAAAAGAGGAAGTGCTCTCCACATCGCATACAAGAAACGTGGAATTGAACTTCTATGATAGCAGATTTGTTTCAAAGTAATACACCGACAGGTCAGGTCATGCTGACCTTTCAGATACATGCGCCTGTCGTATCTTTGTCAAAAGTGCTAAGAGTGGATTTAGCATAGAGCGAGAGCACAAAAAAGATATCATTAATGAACGAGGCCAGCAGAATCAATCTCATGAAAATGTCGTAATGTCTCTAATTCACAATGTCGCTATTCCGTTCGTTTAATTGATAACCACCTTCCATGGCCTTATGATGCTACTCCCGAATCTGCCACTCGGAACAAAGACAAAGTAGTATTTTCCATCACAATGAACTCTATAGCTTCACTTGTGATCTCAAAGTGAGTGGTCATTCGTCAGTGCTCGATTCTCTTGACATTATTTTACCTTGATCAAACTATTTATATATCAATTACCTCAAAGCGAAAAGAGATCCTAGCTTCAGATTGAACCTTAGTGATTGCATGGTCACTCAAAATTTCCAGCAAGAATTTTGTGACAACTAATTCAATCCTCTATTAACTCAAATGCTTTTTAACATGCAATGATACCTAAACCCAATTTTGTCGAATTCCTTTGAAAAAGAAGACCTGGTCCTGGAGAGATCACATAGTACCTATATCAAATTTAGAAAAAAAAGTATGGTTCTCTCAAATTGATTCGAAGCCTCAATTTATCTTGCAGATAAAGATGGATCATACGAAATCATAAAGAGGCTCACATAAATTCTGCAATATTGGGCCTGCAAATTTAACATAACTTCATCTAAGTAGAATAGGACTAAAATTTTTAATATTTTTTTTAGTTGAATGATCTGCCCAAACCAATATTTATCGGATTCAAATTAGTTCCTTAGGGCTAACGGAATAAGGAAAATCATCCAGTCTATGACTGCTCATCATTTGATTCACATAAGATAGGAGAATTCCTAAAATTTTAACACATAAAAAATTGAAACACGGCAAAAAAATTGACAGCATCATTTCGCAGAGAACGAATGTTGCTTCCATTCACTCGTTTTACTTAGATTTAATTAAATTAATAGAAGTACGTGAAACAGCGAAGCACGAAGTCCTTCCTTAATAAAGTATTTGGAGGAACAAACTGTTAACTTTCGCAACGTCATGATGTGTTCCTTCATCCAGTGAAACCTTCATTATGTTCATATATTTAGTTTATCAAAAGATTTGTCAGTACATGATGTAATAGTCACCGTCATGAACGATGTTCATGATAAAAACAATGTATTTATACTGTCCAATATTGCCCAAAAAATCAATTTCCCTCCTCAAATACTGTTTCTATCAATGAACCGAGCTACAAAAAAAAAACATTTCCTGGAAGTCTTTACAAATTGTATCTATAAGGAGCATACAGATTGTAAAAAATTTCTATCTCAATCAAAAATATGAATACAAAAAATGCTCAATCTGATCTGATTGAGTACCTATGCACAACAATGTATCATTATGACGTTTACATGCTTATAGTGTTTGAGGATCCACTATTTTACCTGATTAATATCCAAATCGCTAGACTACTGGGTTTAAAGAACGTATTACGGGTATGTCATATCAGATGCTTAAATGAACTGGAATACAACAAAGCAAAATACCACAAAAATATAGCAGATAATACTATAACATATGTGATTGAATACCTCTTGAAAACATATGAATGTATTTTTCTGAATGAACATGATTGGTAAATAATTAAATTCTGAATATTAAATCTCTTGAAACTAACTTCTCCTGTATTGATCCAATTAAAGCATAGAAATGAAAAATGAAGAACTCTATTCTATTAAATAGAACTTTGATCATTTTAAATCACTTTGTCGTAGAACAAGAATTTTAATAGACTGATAGGCCATACTAATTGATGAGAATGCATTTTTGTTTCCCCACTCAATTTAACGGCCAACCATATTCAGATTTCTAAACTAGCTCCAAAGAACTACTTATTGTTCTAAACAATTTTTTTCGTTATTTACACATTGAATGACATACACAATTCACAAGCATTCGAAGCCCACAAACAATGCTTGTCGAGTAGTACATGTTTCCAATGATCAAGTCATAAACGAATGGTATTGTAAATACACAACAGAATTATCCTTTTGATCACCATATCAAATATTAAAGATTCAACAAGGATCTTTATGATGAAGAACAATACTGATATTCTGTTCTGTGAATGAATAAATATACTTCATAATTAAAACTCGAAATAAACAATTGATAATGAAGTTCTGAAGTATACTAGTTCACTTTATTTGTTTACCAACTAAAATTGAGTACATGAATTATTAAATAAAATTGGAAATCAGATATTTGTTATCGAATGTTTGATTTCAGTGAGTAGGTATAACATTATTTATAATTGATAATTATACTCCTAACATCTTCAAGTTCGCCTGGTTATGATGTCCGATATGAACTTTATTGATTACGATTATAGCTTTTGTTAAGAGTATTGAGTTGATACTACTAAATAGTAATAAAGTGAATTGTATCTATCATCCAGTACATTTGAGAATATCGTTCGGCAATGTGCAATGATTGTTTTACTTCAGAAGATCTAGATTTTGAAAAGTATTTTGAGAGAAACCATGTTTTTGAACACTTTTCTGGGAAGAAATCTTTTCTTTTTAAGTATTCAAAAACAAATTGATTTTCAAATGGGCCAATTAAATGATACCTTAGTTTATGTTGTTAGTATTTATCAAATTAAAACTGAGACACAAAACTCATGTCTTTGACACCATGTTTATTATCGTTAACATTCTCTCAACTTTTAATTACATCCGCATGCTTCTCCCCAAAACCATACAATATGTGCTATTATTCGACGTACCGGCCTAAATAAAATATCACCACGACTGTTCAGTAAGTCATGCTGTAGGATTGTTCGTTAGTTTTTTCGTTACTGAGCTTTCAGCATCGTTCATCAAGATAACGGGCTCGTTTCATATCTTTAAGATGTACGCCATATCCTTTGTAAGCAGGTTTGTAGAAGCTAGAAATGTTTGTCTGAATGTATTTTACAAATGGACTTTCTTCCCACTTGTTTAATTATACAGGGCGTCCTTTATGAAACAATTAAATTTTTCACTGATCTAGGTAAAGATATTGATATTTATAGAGTCGACTTTTAGATTAATACGACTGATTCTAAATATTTCGAAGCTACAATCCTATGTGGCTACTTGCAAGAGTTTTAAAATGGCATGTTGCAAATATAAAGATTTTGAATTCATGAAAGTGATAATTTCATATAAATCTAAAATCGGTACGTTTTAATATTGGTTTAAAGTAAAATCCTGATATTAAACAAGCGCCATGAAAATTGAGGAGCCATTTTTTGTATTTCGTTGCACTCTCATGGGTTAAGACAACCTAGAATTAACAGTATTATCCGCCGACTACATGTCAAACAATATTCTCAGTTGATAAGTTTCATAATCTAAATACGAGCGTCAGACAGAATACGTTTTCAAATGTTTTGGACAATTTTATACGTATTAAAATTCATGTAACTAAGTTACATTTGCAGAGATACAATAGAATTAGCAGTAAAAAAATTTGGAGCTCTTTTGAAACTTATCAATTGATTAGTGCACTTGTTGCCTTTTTTGCATTTAATAGATATTGAACTTCTGCGCTTTGATATTTTTCATGATTAGTTCACTCACTGATTAGTTCGAGAGGACATATAGTGATTGGGCTCGCATTAAAGATTTTTTCATCTTAAGAAAATCGCTGTGTACAAATGCTTTTTTGGAAGATCGTCAAATAATTTTAGTTTATATAATATTTTGTAATTGGTCACCCAATTAAATGTTTAAAAGAGATTGTTTATCAATACGTAGCAAGATTAATTGATGATCTTAAGGCTTACTGTTATCCCTCAAAACTTGTTTTTTTCTTTTTACGAAATTTCAGACTTGCAAGCTATTTGTTAGCCACAAAAAATCAGTTCTGGTTGTGATCGTACAATTCGTAATAGGGCAGTATTGATCTTGTGATATTTTTCGAAAACATGTGCGTATAAATTTGCTTAAATTTCTTGGTCATTCTATAGTAGACGCGGGATGGAAATAGTAGACAATTAAATAGTTGTTGGTATTCCTTGATCTGTTTGGGTTCAAAACAATCTCTTATAGAACTTGTTAAAAGAGACAATTATTAATTTGATATCGATCAAGATGTGAAACCATTCATTCGATTGTGCAATTGAGAATTTCTTTGCTAAAATCTCTCATAATTCCATCACCGATATCTCAAAGACCAGTTTCTATGAGTCAAAATTCATATCTTTATAGCGAACAAGCTAAATTAAAAAATTCCAGGTCAAAAACTGGATCATCCTCCGCTTCCCAAAATTCTAAGACTCTATCTGGCTTGAATTTCAGTTGCTTCATACTTTACGAAATTAGAAACAGATTCAGTTATTATCGTTTATTCTTGAATCATTAAAAAACAAAAACAAGACTGATGAAAGAATCAAGAGTGTACCAACGAACATTGCTCATAATTAACACCACGACTGTTCCTCTTTCATCACCATTCTTTAATCACATTCTTCAACCTCAGTGTCCATACAAAAGCTAGCAAATCTCCATATACTACATAATACTAAGCCAAGTTTTTGATGTGAAGAATGTAAGCTCAGAGCCGTACTTATACTCTCACTTCTATTTTTGCGGTTCGATAAGTGTTCATTGTTCTGCAGAGCTTAAGAATTCGTCAATACCTTGAACGTAGAGAATTCATCATTTTACGACTTCGAAATGAACAAAAACGCTGGTTATTCAGCCTAGGATTGAATTTATTGTGAATTTTTGGCAAAGCGCAAGACTTCTTACTCCCTTCATTTGTGCCTTGTTCCAATCTGGCAGATCAAAATACCATTAAAAATGCGTACCAAGGGATAAGCGCGGCAACTGTTCATGAAACAGAATTGTTTGACCCAAATTCTCTAGGATTGTGAAATGTTTTTGATTGGACTTTTCGCTAAGATCACGAGGTGGTATCTGTTTCTAGAATCATGTCTAAATCATGTATGTCAGACAAAAAACGATAAACTGTGTAAAAAGCTGAATCATATCGAAAACTCTTCAAACTTTGAAGCAGGCCGAAAGGATAAGACAATTGAATGCATTGCGTTTTACCAGATAATATATCCCGTACTTGGTTTGCAAGCTTAGTTATGTAACGACAAACTACAATTCTCGGTATAACTAGACATGTTGGGTGGCTATGGAAGAAACAGTCCTTTAGAGACCTGGAAATCTCTCTCAAAAGTTGTTATTCAATAAAAATGATTCCAGCACTCATCAACCTTAAATGATTATTTCCGTGTGACAAAAGACTCAATCCTCATGATGAGGCAATACCTCAAACAGGAACTTAGAATTCTATCACTGCTAATCGAGGTATCACAAGGATAGATCGGTTCTGATCGTATCAGTTGTGTCCCTCCACAAGGCGAAAATGCTGGGTGAGGAGAAAGAATCTACGATGAGCTCCTCGATGGATAAACTATTATCTTCGAAATAATTAAAGGAGTCTTTTGCGTACGATCCGGGTCGGTCAATATCATTGACTGAATATCCAGGCCTCAAGATCTTCCCTTCGGTCCAAGACCCGAACTTGATTTCGGCACATTTTTCTAGAATGATTTCTTTGCCAACGACTCGACCTAGAACACTACAGTGCGTCACATTATTCAACCGCAATTGATGACAATCTGCGATGATTACCAGGTTTTTTATGCAACTTAAAGAACCTGTCATACTTCCCTTGACTAGGATAATTGATGAATGTACATTTTCAATTTGACACGGAATTGAGCTTGAAGAGAAAGAACAGCCAAGATAAATGACGCAACCTTTAATTGACTTTATTGACACTTGATCTTCCCGAACATGTGTTTCGATGTAAGCCTGATCTGTAAGATTCTCTAGAACGAGCGAGTTCTGTTTCCCGATGAAGCCAAACAGATGCTGAGGTTTCAATTCGGATGTTGAAAGTGTATTCTCGGAAGGGTTGCCTGTAAACTGGAAGGGTTGGGATAAATTTGCACGCAATCTCGCCCTTCCAGCACTGATGACTTCAGAAGTGCTTCCAGACCAAATATCAGAACTAGGCAGCACCATAGAAAAACTATACTGGCATTGTATTAGGGTTCCTTTTGCTTGAAATTCATCACTTTGCCTTTAAATCTTTGTTGATAAGGCTTTATGCAGGAGGTAAACACTTCAGATAATAAACGAGTAGCATTGG
The DNA here is from genome assembly GCF_035610405.1 of Australozyma saopauloensis. NCBI lineage: Eukaryota > Fungi > Ascomycota > Pichiomycetes > Serinales > Metschnikowiaceae > Australozyma > Australozyma saopauloensis. The sequence goes on from NC_086132.1 coordinate 614,100, forward strand.
ATGTATACTTGTTGAAGAGTTTGCTTGCCGGTCATTCGAAAACACAAAAAATACTGATCGTTTTGTATTTGTAAATAATAACTATGAGATATAAAATGTGGGATGAAATCGTTATCACGATTGTAGTTTGACTCTGCCAACCAATTGATCACAGACTGTTCTCGTTTTGAGCCATGAGATCTTCTTGGGCATTCTTCTGCCGTGCTCAGTCTCGTAGTCATACAATTGTCTGATAGATGTAAATTTCAAGTGTGATCTGTTAACACCAAGAACAGCAGCAGTTTCAGAAAGTTCAGGAGACTCATTTGAAAAATCAAAACTGTTTCTCGAGGAGTTTATTGTCTCAAAGGTGTTTTCAATGAATTGAACAGCCTTTACTGCAAATCTTGAGGCTCTTGTTCTGTCAATTGGAGAAGGCAAGCCACCTTGTTGAACATGACCTGGAATTGCAGTCTTCGTGTCAAACTCATGATCTCCTTCCAGCTTCATGATGTCTGCAAGGACCTGTGTGGTCAAAGATTTAGAAGCATTTGTGCTCTTCAAGATAAGCTTTCCACTCTTGCTCAAATTCTCCGATGTGGAGAACTCCTTTTTCAATGCTTCTACATCGAGCTCCAATTGAGCCAAGTCAATGCCTTCTTCTGGGACATACGATGCCAAAGCACCACAGGCCAAAGAAGCAAAAGTTGCAATGTAGCCCGAGTTACCACCTTGAACCTCGATGATGAATGCTCTGTTTCTGGTAGCCGAGGCAGATTGTTTAACGATGTCACAATAGTCCATCAATGAGTTCAAACAAGTATCAGATCCAAGAGAGTAGTCAGTTCCAGGAACATTGTTAGAGATAGTGGCTGGAATTAATACCATAGGAATTCTGAAACTTGGGTACATAGCACGTGCCCTTTCAAGTTGATGCAAAGAGGTAAAAGCCTCGAAACCTCCAACCAAGATAAGACCATCGAATTGGTACTTCTCGAAGTAGTAGGCAATCATTCCAAGATCGGTTTCTTCTGGAGTGGCTCTGTTCGTACCCACTTCAGAACCTCCCATAGAAGTCCATCCTTGAATGTTTAACCAGTCAATGGAGCGCACAGACTCATGTCTTGCCAAACCAGAGAAACCATTGTGAATAGCGTAAGGGGTGTGACCGCGGGACATACAGTAGGTGGCCATAGAGTAGATGGCACTGTTCATACCACCGGCTGGAGCACCAACGTTAATGATAGCTATGCGCTTTCTCTTCTCGAGTGGGAGGGTTGGCTTTTCATGAATAGCAGTATTGATAGCCATGAAGTTGTTCAAGTGCTCAGTGAAATCAGCATCTCTCAAAGCCATGGCACCATCAAAGTCTTTCTTTTCAATTGCATCTGCCACAGACTTCGTGATTCTGACAGCTTCAACAAGAGGTAATCTAACAATCTGGTTTTCCTCAATTCCAATGAGAGGAGAAGGAGTGTCTGGAGTCGATTCCAAAATTGCATTGACAGCCTCTACACCCTGCAATGTGGCCAACACTCTGTCGAAAGCGACAGCAGTACCACCTCTTTGAACATGTCCAAGGGTAGTCACTCTAGTGTCCAATCCCAAGCGGTCAACTAAGACATCTTTCACCTCTTTTGCGCTAATGTGCTCCAAATCATTGGTAATTGCACCTTCTGCAACGATGACAATAGTCTTTCTCTTTCCAGAGGATCTGTGCTTACCTACAATCTCGCACATTTGTTCCTTCCAATCCTTGGAAGAAGATGGCTTTTCAGGAATCAAGATGTAATCGGCATTACAAGCAATACCGGCCATCAAGGCGAGCCATCCACAATGTCTTCCCATGACTTCGACAACGAAGGCTCTAGAGTGAGAGTTGGCAGTAGCATCAATGTAATCAATGGCCTTACAGATTCTATCAAGAGAGGAGTAGGCACCGATAGTGGCATCTGTCGTTGCCATGTCATTGTCGATGGAACCAACAGTACCACAAATGTTCAAATGTTTATGTCTTTCGTATTGTTCAGGGGTAATATCGCCGCTTTCTTTCAAGTCCTGGATCAAGGAAGGCCACTCAGCTCTGAACAAATCAGCACCGGTCAACGAACCGTCACCACCACAGACAATTAAAGCATCGATACCTGCATCAATCATGTGTTTACAGCCCTTCAATCTACCAGCTCTTTCACGGAATGCCATACATCTTGCAGTACCAATGTTGGTACCACCGTCTGTAAGATAGCCCTCAACGTCTTGCCACGCCATCTTCTTGATGTACTCGGGACCACCTCTGACTAAACCTTCGTAACCTTCCATGACAGCGAAAGCGTTACAGCCCTTGTAAATAGCAGCTCTAACAACAGCTCTGACACATGCGTTCATACCAGGGGCATCACCTCCGGAGGTCATAACGGCAATGTTTCTCTTGGCTTGACCCTCTGGAATTGGAGCAGACTGGGAAGGTGACACAGAGAGAGCACCAGGTGGAAGCTGGAACACTTCAGGCTTCTCAAGCTTGGTGGCCTTGGGCTTCAATGTCATTGCATTCTGACCGCAAGTGAAACCAATCAAGTTTCCCACAGGGTCAAATGTGTAGGCTTCCGTTGGGTACAACTCGTTGGGGAACAACTGGACAGGGAATCCGTTGGCTCTGAAGGATTGAACGAGAGTATTCAAGTTGGCAGTTTTCAAACTGATATGCGAAGCAAGAGATCTCCAGTCGGCGTTCTTGTAGCTGGTCTCCATCTTGGACTTCAACCCATCGACCTCGGCAGGACTCAATGCATCCTTGCTCAACTTGAGCGTCAAGCTGAACTTATCATCTTCGGAGACAAGAATTTTTTCGCTGTTTGCGCTAGATTGGGCCTTCATGCCAACCAAGTTCTTGTAAAAATCTTCGGCTTTAGTCATTAACGTGGTGTCGGCCACGCCAATGCTGAACCCGGTAGAGGTATTCACCAAAGGACCAGGCATTGTCAGACAAGTTTTGTTTTATTTTGTAAATTGATGTTTGTAAAAAGACGTCTGTGTCTGAGGGTCGGATAACGGGAAAGTTATATATGCGAGTTGCAGTCTCTTAGGGTGCTCGCGCACTGTACATCATCACCTGATGGACGGATAAGGTTTGTCCGCTAATAGGATTCAGGCAGTTCTACAAAAGAGGGAGAAGATGGGTCTATTCATTCGAGAGATAATTTGTTGTCGCTGGAATTTATTTCTATAGCGAATACAATTTAGGGGCCCGTTCGAATTTGCAGATCGGGGTCAGAATTAGCTCTCTCCAATTTAGTATGACCGGGTATTGCATATAGCCAGGCAACAAACTATGCGCTTATGGGAATATGATGGATTGTTCATTTTGAGTGGATTTAATCATCTGTTGGTTCGTTTGATCAGCGCATATAATGTTGTGAAGAATTTTGAATGTATCCATTTTTTTTCTGACTACATGGCTGGATCTTGATACTCCATCTACATTTCACATCTGTTGCATTAAGGTCTTCTACGCAATTTTGCTAATTGCTAGATGTCTCTCCAATTGAATCAAGACTACTAATTCATCAAAGTCTCTACAACGCTCAGAGTCTTTTCAATAAATCTTAACTCAAAGTCTTACAAAAACCTCTAAGAATCTACAATATAATCGAATTACAAATTTGATTCGGTATTAAACACCTCCATCAGATAATGATTGCCATAAATCGTGAGCTGCTTAGTTAGCGGCCATCTTGTTCAAGGCGGAACCGTACTTGAACCACTCGATTTGCTCGGAGTTGTAAGTGTGGGACAACTCGGTCTCCCAAGCGTCACCGTTCTTAGGGTGAACTCTCATGACGAGGTTCTTACCTGGGGTAAGCTCGGTCAAACCAACAATGTCAATCTCATCGTCTGGGTTGATCTTGTCGTAGTCAGCAACGTTGACGAAGTTCAATGGCAACAAACCTTGCTTCTTCAAGTTGGTCTCGTGGATACGAGCGAAAGACTTGGTAATGATAGCGAAACCACCCAAGAATCTTGGCTCCAAAGCAGCGTGCTCTCTGGAAGAACCCTCACCGAAGTTCTCGTCACCGATGACAACCCACTTGCGACCAGCGTCTCTGTAGTCGGCAGCAGTGTCTGGAACACCCTTGTACTCACCAGTGTAGTGGTTCTTGACGTTGTTAGCCTCACCGTTCTCGGCGTTGATAGCACCGATCATGTAGTTGTTGGAGATGTTCTCCAAGTGTCCACGGTACTTCAACCATGGACCAGCCATCGAAATGTGGTCAGTGGTGGTCTTACCAACAGCCTTGATCAAGATTGGCAATCTCTCGGCATCCTTACCATCCCATGGCTTGAATGGAGTCAACTTTTGCAATCTGTCGGAGGTTGGCTCAATGACAACATTGACAGAGGCTCTGTCAGCTGGTGGAGCTTGGTAAGTGTTCTCACCCTTGTCGTAACCGTTTGGTGGCAAACCAACACCCTTTGGCTCAGCCAACTTGAACTCGTTACCCTCAGAGTCCTTCAAGGTGTCAGTGATTGGGTTGAAACCCAAGTCACCAGAGATGGCGTAAGCGGTGACCATGTCTGGAGAAGCGACGAAAGCGTGGGTAGCTGGGTTACCGTCGTTTCTGGCAGTGAAGTTTCTGTTGAAAGAAGAGACAATGGTGTTCTTGTCACCCTTCTTGACGTCTTGTCTGTCCCATTGACCGATACATGGACCACAAGCGTTGGCCATGACAACACCACCGAAGTCCTCGAAGGTTTGCAATTGACCGTCTCTGGCAATAGTGGCTCTAACTTGCTCGGAACCTGGGGAGATGGTGAAGATAGACTTAGACTTCAAACCGTGAGCAGCAGCGTCCTTGATGATGGAAGCAGATCTGGTCATGTCCTCGTAAGAGGAGTTGGTACAAGAACCAATCAAACCGACCTTAACCTCCAATGGCCAGTCGTTGGCAATGGCGGTCTCCTTCATCTTGGAAACTGGGGTAGCCAAATCTGGGGTGAATGGACCGTTGATGTGTGGCTCCAAAGTGTTCAAGTCGATCTCGATGACTTGGTCGTACTCACAACCCTCATCGGCAGACAAGAAGTCCTTTTGGTAGAGCTGGGCGAATTGAGCAATCTCGCTTCTTCCAGTAGCGTCCAAGTACTCAGTCATGGACTTGTTGAATGGGAAAACAGAGGTGGTGGCACCAATCTCAGCACCCATGTTACAGATGGTACCCATACCGGTACAAGAGAAGGTGTCGACACCGTCACCGAAGTACTCGACAATAGCACCGGTACCACCCTTGACAGTGGTGATACCAGCCAACTTCAAGATGATATCCTTTGGAGAAGTCCAACCAGACATCTTACCGGTCAACTTAACACCAATGATCTTTGGAGCCTTCAACTCCCATGGCAAGTTAGCCATGACATCGACAGCGTCAGCACCACCGACACCGATGGCCAATTGACCCAAACCACCAGCGTTTGGAGTGTGAGAGTCAGTACCAATCAACAAAGCACCTGGGAAAGCGTAGTTCTCCAAGACGATCTGGTGGATGATACCGGAACCTGGCTTCCAGAAACCCAAGTTGTACTTGGCACAGGCAGAGGCCAAGAAGTCGAAAACCTCCTTGTTCAAGTCAATGGCTCTCTTCAAGTCCTTGGCACCACCAACTTGAGCTTGGATCAAGTGGTCACAGTGGACGGTGGATGGGGTGGCAACCTGAGGCATACCGGCAGACATGAACTGCAAAATGGCCATCTGGGCGGTGGCATCTTGACAGGCAACTCTGTCTGGTCTCAACTTCAAGTAAGAAACACCTCTCTCGATGTCTTGCTCGTGAGGGTTGTCCAAGTGACCGTACAACAACTTCTCGGCGTAGGTCAAAGGTCTGTTCAATCTCTCCTTGACGATGTTGACGTTCTCCAAGTTCTTCTTGTATTGGATGTAGGAGAAGTCCTCCAACAAGTTTTGGTGGACCTTCGAATCTCTGGAAAGAGAAGCGAGGCCACGAACACTACGTGGAACGGACTTCAATGTTCTTCTAGAGGCAGACAACATTGTGTGGGTTGGGGGTGGATGTGTTCTGGAAAAACAATGGAGAAAAGGAGGGTTTTCGTTCGGGGCAGCGCCGGAGGATTATATAGGCGATCGGATTTAATTGGGAGACGAAAAATAGCCAATTGGAGCGAAGAAATTTGTAACCGGCGATCCGAGGGTGCGGGTCTCACTGCAGGACGCACCTTGTTCAAGCCGCCTAAAGGTACAAATTGCTGGGCTTTGGACGCGGGAAAACGGGCTGATTTTTTTTTTCAGAGACGGTCAGAAGGGCAGGGGTAGTGGATTTAGCTACAATTGTTTGGTTTGGTGGAATTGGGAGGTTTGGCGTGGGTTCAGCATGTGCGTGGCCTCCCTCGGAGCTTCTCCAGATTTTCAACTCCGAACCGTGAATAATTACCGGGTGATTGGCTGCAGTTCGTCGGCTCCGACTCCCGGGACGCGATTTCCGAGGGTGCATCAGTAGATGAGATCCAGGGAGTCCCCACATAAATTTAGCACCGATGGCATGGAAATGGTGGGTTGATAATTTTTTTGAAGTTTTCTATATCTGTCCGTTTTGAATGTATATCATGAAGTTTCTTGAAACTGCGATCTGAACAACAGCTCCAGATCGGTCCCCACAAATCGGAGTTTTCAGGTGATCTGTCTGAATTAGGAAACGGCTTCTTTTTTTTTTTCAATTTTCTCATTTTCATTTTATTCATTTTCTTTCATATTCTATTTCCTTGCTTCTATATTGTTTCAGTTTCCAATGTGAGACACAAATAATTCAAACTGCAGCGAAGTAATAGTCCGACCCGTCTCTGTATACCACTCAAAGCCAGTCACAGCTAACGGTTCCACGCATCGAGAAACAAAGAAGAGAGAGAAAAAAAAGAAAAATAATAATAAAAAAAAGGAGAATCAATCCAATCACAACTTCTCTTCAATTTCCAAAATTTCCCCCATTTTTCTCTCCCTTCTTCTCTCACTAACTCTCCTGGTCCAACACCTACTCCGCACTTCCTGTCTACAACCCCCCGTCTATGGATGAGTGTACTCCACTCCCAATACTCATTCTTTAAACCTCCACTACCATGGCTGCCGCACCACCACACGTCTCCAAGTTCACGCGCTTCCTCAATTCGGAAACAGGCCCAAGAACCGTCCACTTCTGGGCGCCAGTCTTGAAGTGGAGCTTGGTCATCGCCGGCCTCAACGACATCCAGAGACCCGTCGAGAAAATCTCCGGAACCCAACAGCTTGCATTGTTCTGTACCGGTGCCATCTGGACCAGATGGGCCGCCTTTGCCATCACTCCTAGAAACTACTTGTTGGCCAGTGTCAACTTCTTTTTGGGCGGTGTGGCCGGCTACCAACTATCGAGAGTAGTCAAGTACAGAAGAGACCAGGGCGACAGTCCAGCACAGGTTTTCCAGTATTTATTCAAGAGCGGTTAGGCGTCGGGGTGTCACGAAGGCGTAGCTAGACGTCACTCGGGGAACGGCCTTGTTTTAGGAGGTCTGTCGAAATCGTGCTCTTGCTACTTATGATGCCTTTTTGTGTAGAGCCAGCTGATTAATGCATTTTCCATTTGTAACTTGCGTAAGCTATTGTAGTGTTTTTTTTTACCATCGTAGACCATGTCCTTGAGCAATCTAGTGGACCATGCCTTGATGCATTCCAGTGATCCATGTCCTTAATGTAACCTAGTAGACCATCGTACTATCCTCGTCAACGGCGGCTTCATGTCCTGCTTTCGCCTCCTCTTCTGGGCTTCCGCTTCGGCTTCCGCCGCGGCTGGTATCGTCTTGTTCTTGTCCCTCAAACTTCAGATCTTTCTGCGACTCGTCTCTTCGGACCTGGCCGATTTCTCGCAACATGCCGCCCAATTCGCCCTGAACAAACGCGGTGATGCGCGAGTTGAGCTGCGACCAATGACGTTGGTCCCGCTGTGCTTGGCTCTTGACTCGAAGTAGGAGCTCGTACTTGATCTGGAGCAAGAGCCTCTTGCGAGCCTCAAGGTCTACGAGCTGCTTAAATTCAGAGTAGTTTACGTGTGGGAGCTCCAGATCTGGCGAGAGCGAGTAGATCTCTTCGAGCAGCAATGACTCTTTGGGCGTATCCTCTGACACGAAGCGCTCCGAAACTTGCAGAAGTGTCCGTGGCGAGAGTACCAAACCAGGAAGGGACATGTTTTTCTTGAGCGACTGCAACTGTTTGTTGAGCGCTTGGACCTGAGAATCGAGTCTCGTCAAATGGGCCAACTTCTGATTGTATGGGATCACCGTCAGCTCCACAAACTCCCCCTTTTGCGCCAGCTTTGCAGACTGAACTGTATAGTGTGCCGCGTTGACCGCAACAGAATCTAGAATGAACTTCTTTTTCGCGACAAGTTGTGTTGTGCGGTCAAGTTGTGGTCCACCAGCTCGATCTAGCATCTCATCGACCGACGCCAAACTCGCCTTACACCGATTGAGCGCAGCCACAAGCTGCTCTTTATCATTGAGTGTCTCGACCATTTCCAGAATTTCCGTTCCCGTTTGCGGTTTCTGAAGAAAAACGGTCTATTTACTTTCCGCTGATTGAAATGCAGTTCGCGATACTCCAATCCTGGGGAAACCAACACTTACACTCATTTCATAACACACATGGTCGAAACGACGCAAATCCGGCGGGACCTATATTTGGCGTCGCTCACGCTCACGAACCTCAATTTGTTCCACGCGGCGAAATGGTGTTCCGAGGCGCTCAATGGTCTCGTTTCCACCACCGAACCATTCGATTTCCTGCCGCCGCCGCTTCTGGAGGACGAACAGGCAGACCAGTTCCAGCTACTATTGGCGAAAAATTACTTCAACTGCAAGGAGTTCTTGCGTGCGTCGCGCGCGTTGCAGAACTGTCGGAGCGGCAATGGGTACTTCTTCAAGCTCTACTCGTTGTACATCAGCCTAGACAAACAGGTGTCTGAGGAGCTGGACGGAATCCTCCACTTGAACCCCAAGTCGGTTGTGCAAGATGGCGACGGCGAGGATTTTGCTCGGAAATCGCTGGAGGTCTCGGGAGAGGTGAAGAAGACGTACGTCTCCATCATTCTGGATGCGGAAAATTTCATGAAGGAACACGGTCAAGAAAATAGTTTTCTTTTGTATCTTCTTGGTATCATCTATAATCGTAAGTCTTGCCCTCAGGAGGCACAGAAGAATCTAGCCCGCTCGTTGGAACTCTTCCCATATAATTGGAGCTGCTGGCAAGAGTTGTTTTCTACGTTTACTTCCTACAACGATGTGACTGAGTTTTCCGAATTGATAAGAAACTCTTCGTCAATACTAGCGTCATCTGTCATGTTCCAGATGTTCGAGCTCGTGGCCCTACAGGAGTTCTACCAACAACAGCCCGTGTTCGAGGAGAAACTCACACAACTATCGACCATATTTCCCAAGTTTTCATTTCTTGATGTTCAAAAGTTTTTAGTCGCATATCATCGCCTTGACTACTACCTGGCGGAGTCGATTTTCGATGACATTCTCCTCAACGACCCAATGCGACTAGACGACTTAGACACGTACTCAAACATGTTGTATGTCATGGAGAAGAAATCCAAACTCTCCTATTTGGCTCAATATGCCTCTCATATCGACAAGTTTCGGAGTGAAACGTGTTGTGTCATTGCAAATTATCACTCCATGAAAGGAGAGCACGATAAGTCTATCATGTACTACATAAGAGCGTTGACGCTCAACAAGAATTGTCTCAGTGCCTGGACGCTCATGGGCCATGAGTTTGTCGAGATAAAAAATTCCCATGCTGCTATCGAGTCTTATCGAAGAGCTGTTGACATCAACCCCAAAGATTTCCGGGCATGGTATGGCCTCGGACAAGCGTACGAGGTTCTCGATATGCATTTGTATGCATTGTACTTCTATCAAAAAGCCACCAATCTACAACCAACTGATAAACGAATGTGGCAGGCAATCGGAAATTGTTTTGAAAAGATCGATAAATTAGAGGAGGCTATACAGTCGTTTGAAAAAGCTTTGGCAATTGACAACAGTAACAAGCTCAATGACGGTTCTGTGGCTCTAAGTGCGGAACCTCATATATGCTACAAACTTGCTGTCATTTCCGATAAGTTGGGTCGCCAACGAGAGACTTATAAATACATGCGCCTTTGTTTTGAGCAAGAGCTGGAGTGGGGCATTACAGATGAAATATCCAAAGCTCGTCTTTGGTTGGCTCGCCACGCTTTGGAAAGCAAACGGTTCGAGGAGGCATATGAATTGGCAAAAGAGTTCCACTTAACTAATGCAAATAGTGTGGAGGAGGCGCGGGCTATCGCAAAGGAAGCTAGAAGTCGCATGATTAAGTGAGTTTCGTACGAGAGCCCATAAATTAATAACATGCGACATTGTAACGTTCGGTTAATTAGTAGAGAATAGAGTATTAAGTGAATAACGAACTTGCTGATGCTGGCCGAAATCATGCAAAGAAAGAGAGGAAAAAGAGAGAGAGGGTCCAACTACTTAGCTCTAAGCTCTCATCAATTCCTCCCGCAATTTGGTCAAGTCGTTAGGGCTGCGAAGACGCGAGCAAACCTTGTTGGAAACATCAAACAAGGCGCCAATAGCCGCGTCAAGCTCAGCAACCAGAACTCCGTTGTTGACATGAAACCAAAGTCTAGGGTTTTGAACTGGCAAGCTCTCTTGCTCGTAAACAATCTTCTCTCTGTTAATCCATGCACGGTAGGCGCCAAGAACGTTATCAACAATCTGTTGAAGGATGTAGCACTCCAAATTATACTCCTCGCTAAATTGGTTCAACTTCCGCGAAGGTTTACCAGTGGTGAGCAAGACTGTGTTACCATAGTAGTCCGGGAGATCCAAAGAAGCACGGAAAGCTGGTTTCAAAGCCAAATGAATAATGGGCCCATTTCCATCAGAAACAACCTCGAAGTATTGCGAGTTTGCGAATTTTTTCTGAAGCTTGGAATAACTATGAGCCACCTTTTGGTGTAAAGACTTAATAAGTTTGGATTTGCCGGAGGCATCAACACTCTCGGTGATGATTTTGATGGCCTCAGAGGCGACCTTAGAGGAATATGGAGGAAGAGAAGCACTGAACACATAAGCGTACGAGTTGATTCTTTGATGTTGCACCATTGGAGCGACACCCACACAGAAACCACCGGAGGAGGCAAAGGTGGTGGCCAAAGAACCAATGGTAATGGCAACCTCGGAGCGCGGGATACCAAAGTGCTCGCAAACACCTCTTCCAGTATCACCAAGGGTACCGATCGAGAGAGACTCGTCGATGAAAAGTCTGTACTTGTACTTATTCTTCAACTCGACCATTTTAGGCAAATCAAGCAAGGCACCCGAGTAGGAAAACAAACCCTCTGTGATGATAAAACGTCTCTTGAGCGGTTTTTTCTTCGAGAGAATGGGATCGAGTTCCTCCAAGATCTGCTCCAAGTGTTCCATATCGTTGTGGTCGTACCATTCTATGTCACATCTACTGACTACAAGGGCCTTCTGAAGGGCCACGTTGACGCCGGAATCGACCACGGCAAGATCGCCTCTCTTCAAAAAGGCAGGAATCACAGACCCCGCGACCACAAAGTCCTGTCCGTACAAGATGGCGTTCTCAGCGTCCAAGAAACGGGTCAAGTCCTCCTCCAAACGAACGTGCACGTCCTGAGTGCCGTAGAAATTGGGAGGACCACAAGAACCTACACCGGCGTTCGAAATGACGTCCATGGCAGCGGCCTTCATCCGCGAGTCTCCGCTGAGATCAAGGAAGTCTAACGAGGACAAGTTCACTACGGTTCCAAGTTCCGGCTTCTGCTCAATCTCCACGTGCGAGCCGCTGTGGCCCTTCACGTGGTACTCGTTGAGGCGCCAGTGCTCCAATGGCCCCACAGGTTCTACGATCGGAGCGGGCTGCCATTCCTCATTAAGCTCATCTACTTCACGCCCGGAGAACTTCACAAGGTCCGACTTGTTCTCCTTACGTTTGGAGGAAAGAAAGTAATGCACTGCAAAGAGGAAAAGTATCAACTCGAGCACAGAGCGGATGGGGTCGTTTTTATAGGAGGACCGGATGTATCTCAAAATGATCAGGCCTCCGGGGATTCTTTCGAGCATGTTGAGGTAGTAGGTGAAACTGACGCTCAAGCGCGCTTCTAGCAAGTCCGCCGTTGGCGGATACGAGGTTATTACGGTGGTGACGGTGGACATGGGTGAGGAAAAGATTGGCTAGTACTGGTTTTGGAGATATATACAATATAAGGGACCGCGCCGCCAGCCGAGGGTGCAGGAGCCATGTCTGGTTGCAAAAGAGGAAAGGGAATGTGGCTGGGAGGGCCGAAACGGGAGAGGGCTGAAGAGGGAAAATCTGGAATATGGAGGTAATTTTGTTCTTTATTAGGAAATTTGTGGGTTTGATTTTGGAATGTTTTTTTTTTGTCTTTTTTTGTCTTTGTTTGGTAGTGAAAGAGGCTGGGTGGTTCCATTGTTGGAAGAGAAATTAGTGGGTGAGAAAAAGGATTGGAAATAGTATTTCGGAATAAATTAATTTTTCGAACAGTAGTGGTGTTAATGAGATTGACATATTTTTCTATTTTTTGTTGCACTCGAAACGTGGCCTTGTAGAAGTGGTATGGTGCAATAAGGGGAAAAGAAAGAGACAGAAAAAGAGAAAGAAGAGGCAAATTCATGTGAATGAAATTAGCTACAAACACTACATCTTGTCAATTGAATCATCGCAGACAAAGCTACTTCTTTTTCATTTCGTTACAGACTATGAAACACCACCCATCAGAACCACAAAAATGTCATTGGGATTGCCTATGGGATATAAATGCGGCTCACTCCTTCCACATCTCGACGACAACAAACACATCCCTCCATACTGTTGCTTGCAAGACGAATCCGACATTCTTCGCAGATCGCAAAACACTTGCATGGCCATGTAATGATCTCTCGCGGGTTGTACTGACAAATGACGCACAATAGTCTAGAGGCATCTCCCGAAACATCCTCAGACTCTTCGCTAATTAGCTCCCTCTTCGACTCCGCTTCCTTGTTTCGTATCGAATTTATAAGACTGAGGAGATCGCCAGAATTACCAGCGTTGGCTGTAGAGACATTCGGAGCACGATGGTACCGAGATCTCGTCATAATGCCATCATGTTCTTTCAGATATCTCCAATGTTGGCTTACCATCTCCTGATTCTCGATCAACTCGACATAGTCATCCGCGCTTAGAAGCTCCGAAAACGCCGACTGATAGTTGTTATCGTCTTCTTCTTGCTCATCATCCTCATTAAGAACTGTCATATTCAAGGTAATCTCGTCTTCTGAATCACTTTCTGCCTGCGAAAGATCCTCATCATCGGTCATGTCACCTGTGTAGTCCAAATCAGATAATTCGTCGTCATCCAAACTTGTCAAGTACCCAGTAGGCTTTTCGGAATCTTCTCTGATGGCTTGGGAATACTCCGCACTCATACGTTCAGAATGGAAGTCATTGAGTAGAAATGCCGGTGGCCAGGGTGCCTCAACGTTCTTGAAGCCTAGTGTGCGCTTCACAAGGACAAACAGAGAGGCAAACCAATACTTGCAAACCTGGAAGCCTCTCAAAAAGATTTCCGTAAGATACTTAGCACGGATTTTGGTAGTGCTACTTGATTTGTTGTTGCGAACCAAACCGATACTGCTCAACGCCCTGGAGGTGGGTTTTGCAATGATTTTCCCGTAGCCCTGTTGTGGTTCACATTTGAAGAGCGCCTCCAATTCTTCAGCTCCAAGCTTTTTGATTTGAGCAGAGTTCATAGATTTGATGATCATCTTCATTTTGGTAAACAAACTGGCCTCTATCCAAGTCTGCTGAGGAAGAGGTACGAAGCTGTACTCGGTGCTATAGCTGGATTTTCCGGCCAGAGTGACGGCAAAGATTCCCAAGTTGAGAACAGCCAAATGGAAGTCCTGACTCAATCGAATCCCGAGATGTTGTGTGAAAAACTCACGTTCTCTGTGGTCTTCAGCGAAGTAGTTTGTGAAATTGAGCGCTGCAAGATCAAAGCCCTTGGTGATTATAGCTAGCGCAAGGATCGCAAGACAGACTAGCGAAGTCACCAATACGAAAATCAACGTCAAGTATGTCACTGAGATGTTTATCGGAAACATGAACAATTTACCGGCAAGGACGTTGGACACATAATACCAAATGAAGCAAAGATTAAGCGCCGTCAGAGATATAAGACGGTACTGGTTTTTGAATACGAGAGAGCCAATCTGGTTGCAGAATTGGTCGCAGATCAGAAATAAGCAAACAATCAATACCTGTTCCAGCGGACGCTTTGCGATACTGAACTCCCGCAAGAAAAAGAAACCCGAGCTCATTTCTTGAATGGCTAAGGAAAGCTCAAAAAGGGAAATACCTCCTTCGAGAAATGGTTTCGTGTTGAGAATGGCAGAGGAGAAGCTCTCCACAAAGAGCGAATAACTTACACCAGTAAAAATAGGCCAAAGCATACTGGACGTAGGACCAAAGCGGACTTCATTTCGAGGCATTCGCATGAACTTATCGTCAGCCCAAGCCTGAGGATCATAGTGCATGTACTGGCCCACCCATCTAGTCAATTGGCACACCGCACCAGGCTTTTCATTGAGGGCAACGACCGACAAAGCGACAAATATGCTGTATGCCCTCATTGCCAATACATAGAGCGCCAGAAGACGCAACATCCCCAACACTAGCGCCTGAGAACGAGGCCGTTTCCGGATCAAGGTAATGAGTCCATTGTTGACCACAGCAGCACGGCCATCCGGATTCGTTGCGGCTGCAAGAAGCATGGTTCTGTTTAGAAGAACAGCCACCAAAAACGTGGCGATTCCATAGGACGAAAAGACATATGCAGCCATGCTTCCGAACCGATCCCATGAGATCCCGCGAGACTCCGCATACTGGCTCTGCGCATTGACCGCTTCGCCGAACGTGTCTATAACCACCAAGAGCCAATTCAGCTTGACATCCACGTCGCCGTTTTCCGCCATCGGTCTAGATCAAGGGTGTGTTCTGATAGGGAGCAGATTGTACGGTAATGTGAGATCGGCGATGAAAATTGAGGAATTGATGCCACCAAAAGTTTCACACGAGAATTTATAGTAGAGTTTCTGCAAAGAAGGTATGAATTTCGGCGTGGATCTACGAAGCCGAGGATCAAGTCCACTATTCTCTTAGAAGACTATGACCTGGGGATAGGAGATAAGAGTGACTGGGAGTACCACATGGAATACGATTTTTTTTTGGAATTTGTAGAAATTTGTAAAAATTAATGTTTGGAGAAGTATTGAATGGACGGAAAATTTCGAGAGGTGTTTCTATGGTGCGGATGGTTTTAGACGAGTCGAACTGAGCTCCGGGAGAGTCAAAGAGTGGAGACTTACCTGAATGTTTGGCAGCAAAGTCTTGAAGAATTCCCATACTAATTGATTCGAGTATTATGTCACTGCAGTTTTGGTCTGCACTCTATATTCACACTGAAACATTTCAAAGTGAATGGTCTCATACAATAGACCACTCATCTGCCATGCGATCGACCAAGAACGCAAAATCAACTACGGAATAAATAAAAACAAGCCAAAGCATTAAAAGTATCAAAATGCACTAAAACACATAAATGTCTTTTATTCTCAACATGAATCCTCCCAACTCTAGACCCCATACTGTGCGTACAACTACCCAGACCAAAAGAGCCCGGCCAACCCTAATTTCCCAAAACTGACCAAGACCCAAAACAAAAAACCACCAAATTATCCCAATCCCCCCATCATAACCTCTAAAATAAATCGCCACGGCCCAAACGGCCCCCATCCACCCCCAAAGCAAACCGTGCTGAACATTACGCAGCGCCCACCACGCACCCGCAACCTCCCAGGCGTATCCTCCATACTGCCAAATTTTTTCGTCGATCTCCATTCACTAACCTCCCCCATATCCTCTCCAATGTCGGAACAACAGCCCTTGCAGGACGTCAGCAAAATGGCCATCCCCACCATCCCCTCATTGTCCCCCCAAGTGCCAAAACAAAACGGTTTGTGGTCGTCCAACCCCGTGTTCTCCTACTTGAACGATGTCTACACTAACATCGCCGAACACAGAAAATCGTTGGGCTTGACCAACCCCGGCACCGTCGAGAACCTCAGCAAGGAGGTGACCCGTGACGTGTTTGCCAACCAGTACTTTTTCACTGGTTTGAGAGCCGACTTGAACAAGGCCTTCTCCTTGAACCCAGCTTTCCAGACCTCCCACACCTTGTCCATTGGCTCCGAGAACTTGCCTCCTTACGCCTTCAGTGCCTTGTACGCCAAAGAGGACTTCTTTGTGCAGGGTAACGTCGACAACGACTTGTCCTTCAGTGGTAAGGTCAACTACGGCTGGGATGAACACAACATCTCCAAGGTCACTTTGCAGATTGCCCACAACCAGCCGGTCATGTGCCAGTTGGAGCAGGACTACCAGGCCAACGACTTCTCCATCAACGTCAAGGCTTTGAACCCTACCTTGTTGAACGGTGGTTTCACCGGTGTTGCTGTGGCCTCGTTGTTGCAGTCCTTCACTTCCAAGTTCGCTGTTGGTATTGAATCCATGTACTCTAGACAAGCTCTCTCCCTTCCTCCTGACTCTGCTGTCAACTACTTCGCTCGTTACAACGCCGGAAACTGGATTGCCACCGCACAATTGCAAGCCCAGGGTGCTTTGGTTGGTTCTTTCTGGAGAAAGGTCACCGACAGAGTCGAGGCCGGTTTGGAGACTCAATTGGTTGCCTCCGTCAAGCCAATCACAGACTCCATGATGGGCACTCCTATTGGCTACGAGCCTGTTGTCGAGGGCCAAACCACCATCGGTGCCAAATACGAATACCGTCAATCCGTGTTCAGAGGTCAATTGAACTCCGCCGGTAAGGTCGCTGTCTTCATGGAGAAGAGAGTCTTGCCCACCGTGTCCATCTTGTTCTCTGGTGAGATCGACCACCTCAAAAACTCTTCCAAGTTGGGTGTTGGTTTGCAGTTCGAGTCTGCCGGTAACGAGCAATTGATGTTGATGCAACAGGGTTTGGTTGATGCCAACGGAAACCCAGTTCCTGGCGCTCCTCAAATGTAAAACGCTCTCCTGCAAAATTCATGATTTCTGTATATATTGATGACTAATAGTGTACATTTTCAGGACTCGATGTTCCTCATAAAACCTTTGTACGAATATATTACAATACAAATATTAGTTATGTCATAAAAAATCATCGCGTCCATCTTCATCACCACCCGAAAAAACTCCGGATGCCTGACGTTTTGGGCCGCGTCGTGTTGTCTCGATTTCTAATAAGGTCATAAACCTCTGAGGGGGTAAGTCCATCATTTTTGTGCGGATGAGATACTGTCTCAACCTTGGGGGTCATTGCGGCCAGCGCTTTTGAGGTTTGAACATGGTAGTTCTTATGTTTTGTGCCATGCAAATGAGTGGATGGCACGGAAGAGTGCTTTTCAGCTGCTGGAATTTCGCGGTATGCGTCGAGTAACGTATTCGACACTGCTAAACTTTGCCTACTGGCCATTGAGCGCATGGACTTGGAATGGGGAACTTTGTTGTTGTTGGGTTGTCGCCCAGGTTCCATCCAATTCGAAACTGAAGTGTATAGGTCACTGGTGGAAGATTTCCGGGACCTTGCACCCTGGCTCATATTCATTCTGCGCGCCAAGAGATTTTCATTGAGTCTCTGAGAGTTTGACCAGCCGTGGTCAACTGATTGAGCATCGCTTCTGAATTTGTGTGATGGAATGGGGTGAATAGTTCTGTAGTTGAGCGATTCGAATTGGTCGTTCCCATGTACCAGTGACGGAAAATGGGAAATTGAATTTTGCCGGCTCATGGTCTTTGTCACAGAGAGTGTTTCTTCATATTCATCCAAGAGAGAATCCATAGAAGAATCGTCACCGGCATCGTTGACAACCTTTTGATTCGACAAATGAGACTCGTAAGTATTGAGATTTGGAGGATAAAAGTTTTCGTGATGCGGAGATCCAAAAACATTCGAAAGGAACTCGGGCGGAGGGATCATCATTTTGCTATCAAGCGCAATTGGGTGCATGTTCTTTGGACTACAAGGTGGAGAGGCAGAAACAGAAGGAGGCGAAGGCGGTAGCTCGTTAAAGATCAGAGACAAGAGCTTATCTGCCGCGGTTCTAGAATCAGGAGTACTCGGATGTTCGTCATGCCGCAGCAGCTGCAAAGATAGGTTGTCTGACCATAAGTTGGTGTACTTCACTACGTTCTGGAGGACCGCCTCAAGCTCCAAAAGATGAGAATGGTCTGTATTCTCCAAGACAATTTTCCAGTACCGGCGCGGATTTGCAAGCGGCAAAATGAATGTATTTTTGTCTGTGCGCAAAAGGTTTAGTTTCGGCATGAGTGGATAAACGAAAGACTCACCACACGACATGTAAGTTACGTCGCCGTTATGGAGCTGGAATATTTTTAAAGCGCCTCTTGCCAAAAGATTACCCGATATGGTCTTTTCCAGGGATTTCTGGTGCAGATCGTGATACACCAAGATATGTGAGTGTGCAATCTCGGTCAACATGGTTTTCTCCTCGAATTTCAGACTCGATAGCAGAGTGCCATTGCCCAAGCTGACGTCCGTACCTGCAGAAGAACAGCTGGTGGGTTTCATGTTACGTTTAGCCTCATTGAATATCGATTGGGCTTCCTGTTTGATGATATCTTCGTGACGCTTCAACGCCTGTTTACGCGGACTCATGTTGCCGTGAAGACTCTGAGTCTGGCTCAAGATTGGAGGCGGTTCGTGCGGCATTGTCACCATAGTTGGTTTGTCTAGTGTGGTTTGATTTGTGGGGTTCTTTTTCCGATTCCGTCTTCGTTTCCGGCGGGTCTCTTTTTTTATACTTGGCACTGGTGGAGGAAGGTCCTCATCAGGCATAGTTGCAATTTCTCAGAAGAGCGTGTGGGAAATTGATGTGAATTGTGGAGTTCTTGAGTTTGGAATTGTCATATGATTAAGCACCCCGGACTGGTGCACGGGTGCACGATAAGATAAACAGAGGGATTGGCGGGGGTGACTTCTGGAAAAAGTTAAAGAAATAGGATTGTACAATATGAAGAAAAATAAGTTGTCATATTTTATTTACATTCAGAAGGACTTACCGACCTTTTTGTGTATTTGTATGTCTTTCTTCTTGAAAATTTTGAAGAAAGGGCAACTGTCTGTAAACGATTTTGAATTTCCTGATAAGAGCTGTGTATTTTTATATGTGAGAGTTTGGGTCCATTGAAGTGCGGTGAAACAGCTTGTTGTTGGGATCCTCGGTGTTTTTGGCCGTCAGCTAACACGATCTCTTCATCCTACCGAATAGTTAGTCCTAATCATCTCACTAACAATTATTATTAGATATCCGAATATAGCCAAGACAAGACATGCCAATTCTTGTTGCTTCATTGATACCAGATGGCAGTTTATGGGATTAATGAGATACACCGTACTAATGCGCCCAAGCCTTCCTGCCACGCATAGAAGTCACTGAAACGGATCGGGACGAACAATGCAAGGTGATTGAGTGCAATTTGGTTGTAAATCTATAACTCGCTTTCAGAGTATGTGGAATCAGTGCTTTCTCCTATATGATAGTACTAGAACCCCGAGTAGCTTGGATCTCTCCGGCGTCAGAAAAGACTTCGCATTCATGATTTTCAGTTTAATTTTTGCGGCGAACGTTCGAAGTGCGCATGTCTGAAGCAGCATTTCAAGTAAATCAATCAATTGAATTGGTGACTACAAGATATCCTGCCGGCGGATCAGAAGAGGCTATTTCGAATGTTGAATAAGAAGTTTAGCGCTAATCATAGGAGCAAAACTCATGATCGATTTGTATACTTTTGTGGAACATTTGAAGACGAGTGATTTATCCGTTAATATAGAAGCTTCATTGTAAGTGTCCGGTGGATTACCTGCTAGATTTTATCTTAGTTGAGAAGCTACTTCACGGCAGATTCAGAAATTTTGTTATTAAAATTGCGTCGTAGATCTTTAGAATATGTAGGAGGTTTCTGGTATCCTGGACTTCAAGAATTGATTTCTCCTATCACATGATGAGCTTTTCCGTTATTTTAACCACAGACTCTTGAATATGCAACTTAATTAAATCAAAATTGAAATTGTGGTGTGTGTTTCCCTGTGTCAAGATCTTTTGGTCGCAATGTAATCTTGCCATTCGCTCTGGACTCTCAGTCGACTGGATACAAAACTACTTTTGCTAGTAAGCAATGATATTCACATTTTATTTCTCGCAAAAATATCCATTTTTTACAACTCTAAGGCCCAAACTTTAGTCTATCACTAACCAAATCCGACATTGTTCTATTCCTGCAGATAAATGTGTCAACCTCGTTTTAGCTCGTATATTTAGTAGTACAAGAAAGCGTTCGTGCAGTTTCGGAGTTGTGATTGGTCAAATTATCAAAACATTGCTGTTTCAGCTTCAAAAGTTGTAAATGGTGCGTCCGATATCATAATTTTCTGAAAAAATACCTAAAATTAGCATGTTTTCGCCTGACGCCTTCAGATGCCAAACTCAACTGAAACCCTAACTGAGATATAAAAAGGGGCGTCAAATTCTCTATTCCACAAATTTATGCCAACTTATTTTCTTCTGATTCGTCAAGTATTGGATTTTGTCTGAGTCTTCCAGATCAACTTGAGGTTCACATCTTCGAAACATTGAGTAAGATTTCCATCCGACTGTTCGCAATACTAGTCAGTGTTTAAGTAACTATCTTTGCCGTAAGAATCCCTTTTGTAGTTCCCTTCCCACTGTCTTTTAGTTATTGTTTTGTTTTTGAGAATAACATTTGAATAGTCTGCCAAATAGACCAGGTCAAGCAATGTCTAATCAAGCAAACCAAATCCTCCTGGAGCTGGAAAAACGTTACATACTTCCGGTCATTGCATTTATGCTTTCTAGGTTCATGATCGGCCAAAGGGCCGCCGAAGCTTATAGGCCCATAGTTCAGGTCATTGCCGGGCGTATCGGAAACTGGTTTGTTCAATCTATCTGGAAGCCCAATTTCATCAAGGACATGGAGGCCCTTTTGCGTCATCTTGGACACACGAACTTAAAAGATAAGCATTTAGCGATGCCCGCAGTTCACCAGAGAGAAGCATGTAGCATCATCAAAGCTCGTATTCAAAAACCAGGCAGAAAGGTAGTGGACGCTGATGCGATGTTTCTAGTCTTACAATTTAAGACGGAGTTAGGACAAATCTTTATCAGGTCGCTTCATTTCAGTCTCCTTCACAAAGAAAATGATAGCTTTGTTCGCATGATTCTGGCCGGTTGTGCAATTTTGCAAGATATGCCACTCGTTCAAGAGGAAGGCGAATTATCAAAAGATTTTCAGGCGCGCAAAGAATGTGACGAGATCTTCAGGGCATTGATAACGCCAGTTGGTGTTGCCTTTTTGATAGCTGCGGGTCCAGATGAATGAAATTCAAAATTGTCAGAGTTTCACTGAAATACAATATGTCAGATTTGCCGAGGTATAATGAGCCGCAATATGTAATACTGAATAGATTGAATATAATGAATCAGTGAATGCCAATGAATGATCCATCTAAATTGAAGCTTGCCAGACAAACGAGCTTTTGCTAACACCTCACAACAGGATTAATAATTTAGTAGGCCACAATAAAGATTTCGTTCGTAGCCATTATTCGACTAGGGGATGTCTCTGAGATATGCCGTAGGTACATGTTGGTCATATGGCCTGAACACCAAATGCATTTGACAAACACTGAGAGTATTCTATACTTTGAATAATTGAAGATATTTGTAAACTTTAGAAGTTAAGATTCCGAATCTATACAGCTCAAGAATTCAGTATTGCTCATTGGAATCTGAATGGGCAATCAAGGATCGACCAAAATGCTGTTCAGTTCCACTCGAGAGGTCTAAAAAAAATTATTTCTTTTTTTTTCACTCCTATTGATAAAATCATGCCGGAGATTGGTTTGTTTCTTTAGCTACTTGGTTTCACTTGGTTGACGCTTTCATTCTGGAAGTTGGCTTGCTTGAATGACAGCTAAAAAGATGACTATGGACTCAGTGTGACTTCTGCAAAGCTCTAAAATGCCAGAAAGTTGAATATTTAACTGATTACCTCCCATTATACAAATTCTGGGGTTGATATTGCATCTTTTTCAAGGGACCGTAACCACATAACTTCGGAAATCCAGAAACAAATCCGATCTCTAAGTTGATATCTATTTCATCTGATTTGGCCTTAAAACAAAAAAGACGCTAAGTTTTGGAGACTTTCAAGCCTTCATACTTATGGATTGAGAGACTTTTTAGGTAGCACAGGTTGTACAGAGCCAACCCCGACAGGTTCAGATCGACAGAATTGTCGATAACAAAAAAGAAGTATTCATTTCAATAAGTGCCAACGAAATAAACTATCTGCTCTGTGTGAAGCTTGTAGCTATCCAAAGAAGCCCATCAATGATCGCATACCATGCAACTTATTACCTTAATCAGTTTCTCCGACTCGAGTTCAATCCAAGAAAGAAGAAGTTTCAAAAATTAAGAAAGTTTGTGACCTAGTGCATGTGCTGCCTCAAGATCTATAATGGTTGCAAAATGTGGCCCAGTTCACTCCGACACAAAACTCCGGCAACATCCGAATAGAAACTCCACCCTATTTCCGACCAAAATCACCTCTCTCAAACTCACGTATAATTTTCTTTTTCTTTATTTTTCCTATTCCTTCCCCCTAACAACCGGTCGAGAGTGTCTCACTACTGCAGACCACATGGACCAGACGTACCATGACTAATGGATTACCAAACCAAAAGACCTAGCCAAGAACACCCAATTTACTATACAACTACAAGAAAAGCCCGACTGCATTTGAATTACTAAAATTAAAACAAAACAACACATAATTTCTCCCAAACTCCGAAGGCCGAAATTGCTGCAACCTGTCATTCTCCGAACGTTTCAGATGTATATGCACAGTGATTCACGAGCAGCCTTGTTCAAAACCTTTGCTGTGAACTACGCTCCGATTTGCACACACAAACAAAGCCAGATCAAACCAACAACAGCGAAACGTAAAAATTAATAGACCAATAAATTTTTCAACACTAGTACGCGTCCTCCTTTTTTTTTTGTCACTCCCCTGAATCATAGATCTAACCCCCCACCTCCCAACATTACTCCGTAACTCGCTATTGTAAATTGCCCATGTCACGTGACCCGTATCTGACACACCTATATAAGCACCCAACGCTGCCCCCCCACGCTCCCTTAATTTCCCAATCCCAATAATCACACAATGTCTAACTCTTTGGAATCCTTGAAAGCCTCCGGCACCGTCATCGTCACCGACACCGGTGAGTTCGACTCAATTGCCAAGTACACTCCTCAAGACGCCACCACCAACCCTTCGTTGATTTTGGCCGCCGCTAAGAAGCCAGAGTACTCCAAGGTCATTGACGTGGCCATCAAGTACGCCGAGGAGAAGGGCTCCAACCCTAAGGAGAAGGCCGTCATTGCCTTGGACAGATTGTTGGTTGAGTTCGGTAAGGAGATCTTGGCCATTGTGCCCGGCAGAGTCTCGACCGAGGTCGATGCTAGATTGTCTTTCGACAAGGAGGGCACCGTGCAAAAGGCTCTTGACATCATTGCCTTGTACGAGTCCATTGGCATCAACAAGGACAGAATCTTGATCAAGATTGCTTCCACCTGGGAGGGTATCCAGGCCGCTAAGGAGTTGGAGGAGAAGCACGGTATCCACTGTAACTTGACCTTGTTGTTCTCTTTCGTTCAGGCCGTTGCCTGTGCTGAGGCCAAGGTCACTTTGATCTCTCCTTTCGTCGGTAGAATCTTGGACTGGTTCAAGGCTTCCACCGGTAAGGAGTACGACGCTGAGTCTGACCCAGGTGTTCTTTCTGTCAGATCCATCTTCAACTACTACAAGAAGTTCGGCTACAAGACCATTGTCATGGGTGCTTCTTTCAGAAACACCGGTGAGATCAAGGCTTTGGCTGGTTGTGACTTCTTGACCGTCAGCCCTAAGTTGTTGGAGGAGTTGATGAACTCTTCCGAGGAGGTTCCAAAGGTCTTGGACGCTGCTTCCGCTTCTTCTTCCGACGCCGAGAAGGTTTCTTACATTGACAACGAGTCTGAGTTCAGATTCTTGTTCAACGAGGATGCTATGGCCACCGAGAAGTTGGCTCAAGGTATCCGTGGTTTCGCCAAGGACACTGACACTTTGTTGGCCGAGTTGGAGTCCAGATTCTAAGTGTATAGTATTAATCAGACAACGATGAGATATGTACCGTGGTTTTTGAAACAGTATTACTGATAACAGAAAAACAAGTATTAAAGTATAATTAACTAAGCAACGTATTACGTTCTTATTTTTTTCTAATTATTCAATTCCTAGTTGTGTTGTTACTATTTTTGTTATCATTTTTTTTTATTTATCCATTATTCAGCAGTTCAACTTTTCGTGCATTTCTTTTTCCTAGCACTATATCCGCACTATCTCACACCTTATCTCCTACTCCAACTACACATATGACTAGACCACCAATCACCCCAAAAGTCCAGCATCCATATCCCATCTACTACTCAAACCGCATCATTGCCGGTTTCGGAAGAGGTTCCGCCGAATTGGGAATTCCTACCGCAAACGTACCTGTAGACAGAGTCTTCGACAACCTAGATACCGGCATCTACTTCGGATGGTGTCTTCTTTCGCCAGCAGACTGCTCGGAACACGTAGAGAAGACGGATCATGAGCGGGAAGTCAACTTCAACTATGGACACAATCTCACAGACGATGAGCTCACGTGTTTGCCCATGGTGATGTCTGTGGGCTGGAACCCATTCTATCACAACCAGGAGAAAGCCGCTGAAGTGCATATCATGAAGGAATTCAAGGACACGTTTTATGGTGCCGATGTCAGTGTGGTGATTTTGGGCTACATTCGTCCCGAGTTGAACTACACCACCAAAGAGGCTTTGATTGAGGATATCCGTTTAGATATCAAGACGGCGGAAGAGACCCTTGCCACGCCAGAATATCGGAAGTTCCAGGATACTTTGATGGTGCAGAACAAAAGCAAGAGTAAGAAGGTGTAAGTTGGCCCTGGGCGCTTGCTTTTCGCACATGTTGGATAGATAATACACTTGTTCATGATAGCATTATGTTGTTGCTGAAAGCTTTGCAAAAGATTCGGGGATTGTAACGGATTCAAGCTGGCTGTTGTCTGCACATTTCTGGAGCTGCTCCCAAAAGCTCTTAGACTCTTCGAGTTTGAGCTCTTGAGGGTCGGATATAAACAGAAGAAAGAACTCCGCAAGTGTCTTATTCGAGATGTCAAACTGGGCGATTTTGCGGAAATATGTGGTTGACTTGGTGGCTTTGATGAGCTCCTTGGCCAATAGACAGAGGTGCTGCTCGTCGTTGCGGCTCAAAAGCGCCTCCACCTCAAGAAGCTTATCGTAGATGCAAAGCGGCGTGGACTTGTTGTGAGCGATGAATGACGCAAGTAAGTCTCGTGCCCTGATGACGTTTCCCTCGTAAATTTCTAGGTCCACAAGCCTGAGAAGAAGAACAGTGCCTCCAATGCTGGAGACAGACGCACACCCGGTATTTAAAACGCTTTTCGCCAAGCTGAGCTTGTCAAATTTGATCAAATAATCAACGTAACTTTCGTAGAACTCGGTGTAGTCAGAAGTGAGATAGACACATCTGTCGAAAAGCTGTGCTACATATGAGAAGGGGAAGTTGTACTCAGCAAATGATAGATATCGATGCCACAGCTCTCTAGTTGCAGCCAGAAGCCGCTCAGGGGTGTAGCTGACAGGACTTGGGATTTCCTTCTCGAAGGCATAGATCTCGAAGCTTTGAGACTGCACCACGATGTATGCATCGGTAATAATCTTGTTCAACTTCTGTAGGATAAGATTGTTGTTGTTGTTACATTCTTTGCGCATAGTTTTGAGGTTGGCCTCGCCTAAGAATGAGGTGAGATGAGATAACGATTGTTTCTGGGGCTGGACGAACAGAATGAGTTCCTTGTAGAGGCTCGAATAGTCGTAGAGTGGGATTTCCATTGTTAAACGGAAGAGAAGTGCCAATTTGTCCAAAAACTTATTCTCTGATGTGTGGTATGTTTTAAGGAATTCGATGTACAACGAATAGAACTCGTATGCATAGTAATTGAACCCGATTTTCTCACGGGCCCGCTCAAACAAGTCAGCCACCTCCTCTACATTGCTGCTGATTGTCTCCACGAGGAAATTGAGGTAAGCGACCCAATAATGGAGGTCCAGAGATAGGAACCGTAGCCCCTGTTGAAACACTGCTTCTGCGCGGTCTACACCATCAAGTTTGCGTTCCCAACCGGCGAAACTGATCCAGTACTTGCAGATGTATGGATATTTGCGAAGAAAGGACTCGTAGACCTGGCGCAAAAGCGTCTTTTGTGCTTCCGAAGAGGTCACGTCCAAACGGGTGCCATTTTGATGCTCAACAGTGTAAACAAACTGTTGCCAAAGTTTGAAGTTGTGAGGATCCTTTAGAAGAGCTAGCGAGACGCCCTGCCAGTCGTTTTGGTTCTCCATTTGGCGATTTAAAGATATTGTGGAGAAGGCCAGAAGAAGTAGCGATGGTGAAAGAATTTGGGGAGAAAAATTAAAAGGAAAAGATGAGTGATCAAGAGATGATAAGTTACATACTATTTTTTGAAAGAACTTTTCACCATAATAGGGACTGGCTGTATCGTGGAATGTATTTTCGTCTAGTATACTAATAAGCGAATGAGCTGAAGAACACCCAGATTGGATCCTATTCTTCGGCTCCTCGCATTTTCACAGAATTAACTTGAACGGTACAAATGGGTAGCCGAGGCCTGGTTGGTGGAAAATACCAAGGTCTCTGCAAGAACTGTGTTCTGCTTTCTGGTGACTGCAAAAGTGATGATCTCTGCAATGTCCTCGGCCACCAATGGCTCCGTTCCAGCATAAACGGCCTTGGCCTTCTCGAGATCTCCACGGAACCGGACGTTGGAAAACTCTGTCTCTACATTGCCAGGGTCCACCTCAATCACACGAATCTTGGTGTTGATCAATTCCTTACGCAATGCATGGGAAAAGGACTTGACGGCGGCCTTGGTAGGACAATAAATACCTCCTCCTGGGTATGGGTCTCTTCCTGCAATGGATCCCAAGTTGATAATGTCTCCTGAATCCTTAGCCTTGAAGATGGGCAAGATCTCCTGTGTCAATGTAATGAGCGCCAAAACGTTGGTGTCGAACATTTCACGGATGTCTTTGGTTGCAATCTCGCCCACTTCTTCACGGCCAAGCGCCTTTCCAGCGTTGTTGACCAAAATATCAATGTCTCTGAATTCTTCTGGGATATTGGCAACGAAGGGCTTGATGGCCGAAAGGTCAGAAACATCCAATTGCTGGGTCAACACGGAGATATCGGGATACGTCTGCTCCAACTCCTGTCTCAATTCCTCGAGCTTGTCTGTTCTTCTTGCAGAAAGCACCAATTTCAACTTTCCGTTGGCGGCAGCAGCCAATTCGAGAGCGGTGGCCTTTCCGATTCCGGCCGAGGCTCCAGTGATCAACACTGTTTTGTTGGCGATTCTTTCAGCCGCTTTTCCTCCGTACGACATTGTGTGGCTTCAAAATCGAGGACCAACGGGGGATTATATATGTTTCCCATTGTGCAGGGTTATCAGTATGACACATCCAAGATAGCTCTGAAAAATGGCGGATTGAGCGCGGAATTATTTTCTGGAAACAGATTTTCATTTTGATGACGCAAAAATTTATATAGTGTCAAGTTAATTTGAACCTTCTATATCGTTTATACATTCAATGTAGCACACTCTGAACACAGAATATAATGTCACCGCAATATCTATCTAATTAAACAGCAACCCTACAAATATTACCTTTTTTGAAACATTTTTCAGCTCTTTTCAAAGGTCTCACAATTTACAAACATACAAACGTATACAACCTACACTCAACAGGAATTAATCAACTACATCGACAACATTTCTGATTTCAACATGTACTAAAAATATATGCACCCCGATTAGTTGAAGGTAGATGGGCGGGAGTATTGGTACAAGTTCTTGGCCTTTTGGACTCTGTGAGGCAATGGGAACTTCAAGTCCTTGGTCATGAACTGCTTGACGTATTGTCTCTTGACGTCGTCGGTCTTGGCCAACTCAACAACCTTCAAGATGTGGATGTTTCTAAATCTAGCTCTGTGTCTAGCAGCCAAGTCCTGGTACATGGTCTCAACAGCACCGACTCTGGAAACATCTCTGTACTCCTTGTACATGTTGTGGATACCAGATCTGGACTCGTATCTGAGCCAGACACCGAAGGTCTTGACCTTGGTTGGGGTAGCCTCGGAGATGAGGTTAACGGAGACAATCTCACCGGAAGCCTTCTTGGCCTTGTACAACTTTTGCAAGAAGTACCAGTAACGAGACTTGGCAACAACGGTGTTAGGAGCGAAGATTCTCATTCTGAACAACTTTGGCTCTGGGACGTTCTCGGTAGGGAGACGACGGCCAATGATCTGATACTCGTTCAATCTAGACATCTGCGTTGGTTAGTACGGTTTCAAAACGTGTGGTTGGAGGATTTGTGGTTGATCTTGTGTAAGTCTGGCTAATGTCAACGAAGACGAATCAAAGGTGGCCAAATGGCTAGGGTCAGGCTGTGGTATGCTTCTACGGATTCCTTTCTCGCGAATCTTTGGCTCAAGAACGGCCAACCACCAGCTCATCGACTTTTTATGGGTTCTTGTAAATTTTTCATTTGGTGCCATCTGCCAATGTAAAACTGACGAGAGCAGTTCGTTGGCGATGAGATTAGCTTTTCTGACTGACGCCGTCTACCTCCACATCACGACTGAGGTCGCTGAAATCGGGGAACATACTTTTGTTGTTGGCTTGTACAAAAGAAAGAAGGAGAGTTTCTCAAGTATAGAGCGTCTTGGGTGTGTCGCACGCAGGCACAGAAAAATTTTATGGGGACCGGCATGGGTGCGGATGGAGCTGTCCACGTGATGAGGGGCTTAAGCCCTAGCCTTATTGGGCTGTTTCGTGGGGTTGGATTTCAGATATTTTTATTGGTTTTATGTGGATTTGATAACTTGGGCGATTGGATATTATTAAAGGCTGGTTTGTTTTCTCAGTTTGTCTTTGCACCACTCCAAAACTACCCGTTGGTGGTTGATCCTACAGTGTCTGGATGCAGTATTTTGCACCCAATACTACAGAAGCACAAACACTACCTAAGCGAAGAGCTACAATGATAAAAAGGATTGTCAAATAATAAAAATGTTGTTATAAACCATAAAGATATAAAAATAAATGTGTTGTGATTCTTCACCGGGATGGCCACCTATGTATTAGTGCATCCCTCTATACGTAACCAAACGAATGCAACTAGATGGACTTTTTGGCAGCAATCTCTGCCTGCTCCTTACTTCTGGACTCTCTGAAGTGTCTGCCCTTTGGACCGGACTCCGTGCCCAATGCAAAGTCAAACCATCTGAACGAACTGGCGTAGTTTCCAATGAAGTAGTGGTGGTGCAAGTCATGGTGAGCAGCACCAGCCCAGAATGGCAAGAAGTGTTGCAACGACCATGGGAAGTCGTATCCCGAGTGGGAGTCTACCGCCTGGAACAATCTCATCACAATCCAGCAGGTGATGGTGAACAAGTGCAATGCTGGGAGACCCAAGCCAACGTATTCCTTGGCGACGTAAGAGTATGCAATTGGGAAGCCGACAGTTCCAATGCCCAAAGCCATAACCTCGGCAGGGTGAGCATATTCAGCAGTGAATCCGAATGGAGCTGCGTACTTGTGGTGCACCTTGTGGATGTTCTTGTAGAACCAGCCAATGTGGAAGAGTCTGTGGAACCAATAGTGCCACATGTCTTCCATGAAGAAGAAGAATGCAACCTGTGCACACATCACCTTCAACGAAGGGAAAGGAACGTCGATGGAAATTTTCAAGGTGGAGCAGAGTGGGTGGAAGAGCCAAATGGGAAGAGCTTCCACCAAGAAATGGGACTTCAACACCGCCTTGAAACACTCCCATTGCTCCTTGGTGGATGGGATCTTATCGGGTTGTAGCTTCCATTTGTTGAAAAATGGGATCTGGTCTATTATGGCCCATGGCAAGCAGCGGCCAAAGTAGGTCAACTCATGGACCAAAAAGAACAAAAGCCCGGTGGCAAGCACATCGTTGTTCATCCACAAATACCAACTGGCCCAGGCCTTCTCGACGAAATTGAGACTGGCCGCATGCGATAACGGATTCTCCGCCAAAGTGGTTAATTGGTTATAGATGCCAGCATACGACGAGGCGTTGGCCCCAACGCTGCCTTCAAGAATATGGTTGAGAGACGAAACAGTCATTACCGTGTGGTCTACAATCGCGGATTGCCAATTATTTTTATATAGACCCATCGGACACTCTGTACCGCTTATGGCGTGATAATTTTGCAGCCACGCCATATCAGATCAGTATGGGTGCGACAAATCTATGGAGGAACTATACGATTAAACGACGTGTGTATAGTGGACATGGGTTGTTTTGAGGTGGTCTGTTCGGGGTTATCGTCGTTTAGGGGTCGTATGGCTCAATTTCCACCTTAGACTTGGTCTGGGTTGGGTGTGTATCTTGACGTTTCAGGTGCTGTTTCATGTTTTACGTGTATGCGCATAGCCGTTGGCACAGGACAGATCGAAGGTGTATCGTTTAGGGTGAGAATTGGTCTGAGGGCGACTGTATGATGATGAATTGTAGGAATATTGGAGGCGTAGGTTTAATTATTCATAGTTTATTTGTGCCAGCTTGTTCGGTTCCGACTGTTCGTTACAAGACAAAGTGATTTTTATACAAGATGCACGAATACCCGTTCCGGAATATTGCTTCATATCTATCTACTTCTTCACCTCTTGCTTCCTAATGTACTATCGCATCCAGGACAAATGCCTCTTTTCTCTTTCTACCCTTTACACTCAAAAGATTTATCTCGTATCTTTTAAATTCTAGTAAGTATTTCGAATCCTAATGTATTCTTCGTAAATGTAAACTATGGTTCTGTATGATTTAAATGACTCTCTCCTTAGGCAAAATGTCAACGATTAAGGAGTTCTTGATGTTGTACAGCTCCAAGCCGTTCTTCTCCTTGTAAGCCTTAATGTTGTCGAAGAATTTATCGAACAAAAAGGCGGTGTCCAAAGGACCTCCCTTGGCCTCTGGGTGGAATTGCGTGGAGAAAATAGGCTTGGTGGCATGTTGCATGCCCTCGTTGGACAAATCGTTCAAGTTGGTGAAATATGGAAGCCATTCTGCTGGCAAGGTCTCTGCGTCCACGGCGTATCCGTGGTTCTGCGAGGTGATGTGACATCTTCCAGACTCCAAGTCCAAAGCTGGAATGTTGTGGGCTCTGTTACCGTACTTCAACTTGACGGTCTTAGCGCCGGCAGCCAATGCAAGAAGCTGGTGGCCCAAGCAAATACCGAAAATAGGCAACTGTTCGTTGTTCTTGACGGTCTTTCTCAAGTTGCTGATGGTCTCGGAACAGTGAGTTGGGTCACCAGGGCCGTTAGAAATGAACACACCATCGAACTTGTTGGCAATCTTGTCAATAGGATAGTTGTATGGGAACACTGTTAATGAAGCGCCTCTTTGCACAAGACATCTCAAGATGTTCTCCTTGGCACCGCAATCAAGCACAGCCACGTGGTAGCCTTTGTCATATTTATCAGGGCAAGAGACGTGGAATGGCGCCTTGGTGGTCACCTTGTGTACCAAATTGACGGAACCAGGGTCCTCGAAAGCGGCATCTTCATCGGCATCGTATTCCTCACCAATGGTAATCTTAGCCAACGAAGAACCCTTGTCTCTCAAGTATGTCACCAATTGTCTGGTGTCAACACCAGTGATGGCAGCCACACCGGTTCTTTGACACCACTGTTGGAGAGACTCCACTGCAGTCCAATGGGAGTGCTCCAAAGCCACATCTGCAACCACAATACCAATGCATTGCACGGTGGGCGATTCCATGTACTTCAACAAATTAAATTCGTCCTTTGCGGTGGATGAGGGAACACCGTAGTTTCCGATCAAGGGCTGTGTGAAACACAAGATCTGGCCCTTGTAGGAAGGATCCGTCATCGACTCAGGGTATCCGACCAAAGAGGTGGTGAAGACAGCTTCTCCACTGATATTTTTGTTTGCACCAAAAGAGTAGCCATTGAAAACTGGTCCATTCTTTATGGTCAAGGTAGCTCTGTCCAAAGACGACGTTTTTGAAAACGAATTGGCGGCAGTGGCCAAGAAACGCTTACAAGAAGCAGCTTTCTTTGAGAAATTGCTCAACATTATTTTTGTGTGGTTGAAGGTTGTAGAAAAAGTAGTGGTAAGAATTTTTCGTGAGTCAAAGATAACCCACCGCGGCATCGACCATCAGTTGCCTAATTGGGACGGGGGATTGCAATATGTGACTCATGTGGTGGAACTTGGTGCGAAATTGGATTTTTTTTTGAAAAATTTTGATCCCGAAAGTATTCCTCAAAACTTTCCTAGTTTTTTGTTTAGATTCTTCTCCTTGTTTTGTTCTTTTGCTGAAGTATTGTTTTATAACGCTCCTGCAGGAAACGGTGATGCAATCAATTTGGACCTGTAATTTTTCACCAGATCATACAGGCATTGTAACTGGCTGATCAAAGCGGCAGAACTCACCAATTGCTATTGAATACATTGGAAATATATACTAGCAGTTTAATTCACTTTTTAGCGATGAATATATTGATTACAGAATGTCTCCCCAGAACCCAAGCAAACGCGGAAAGGGAGAACACATAAAGAGCAGATAAAATAGAAGCGTGTTTAGTTAAATTAGTAGCGAGTTGAGTCAAAATCAGACATGGTCTGCAACCAAGTTAGGCATGGCCCAGCATTTGTAGCCTAATAAGGTGGCCACGTAACAGATTCCTTCGGTTTCGATCCCGTCGTAACCTTCAACTCTGTCCCAGTCTGTACCCACAATGTAGATTGGCGGGAAGATTACACCTTGCTCGTAAATGATGGATTTTGCGAAGAGAATGGCGCCTCCGACGGAGTCGACCTCGAAAGCATATTTAGGCGAACGTTCAGGAGCGCCCTCTGGGAACTTGTCCAAACGCTCGATCTCAGCGCCCAAATGAAGCATATCTGGCCCATCATTTGGCTCCCAGTTGGCCTCTTCCCATTTGTCTTCATTCATGAGTTGCAAAACCTCCTCCGAAGGGTGCACTCTGCGACCCTTCCAAGTGTTTCTGTCGTAATCACGATCTCCGTGTTTCTCGACACGGGGAACAATGATATCGTGGCCCGATTCAATGAAAAGCTGCAACATGTCGGTATTACGAATAACGTACATGTCCGCGTCCAAGAACAAAGTGTAGCGCTCGTCGTTCAAGGATTTGAGGAGAGCAAGATTTCTGGACCGGGCGATCATTCTCCGTCTGGCACGCTGGATAGAGCTACCATCAGCATGTCTGCCGAAGTTGGCACCCAAGAAACTCTCGCGGAAAACGGTCACACGGGCCCAGTTGAACTCGCTCGGTTTGTCTTTCATCAAATAGTCAAAGTATTTCAATGCCTGAAGCTTCACCGCCTCGGTACCACAGAGGAACCCAAGACTGATGGCGTTCTTCTCGTACTCGAACGTGTTGAGCGTGTGCACAAAGTCGCGGATAGTTCTGCCGTCTCCAAACGCGTGTTCACTTCCGATGGACGAAACAATGAGCACGGTTGCCTCATCGTTGGCGCTGGAAGCCTGTTGGTTGACGTACACGGTCTTCTCGTAACGCGCTTCGTCGTCAATCAACTGTGTACGAATGACTTTCGGCTTCTGGGTGACATCTTGAGCCAACGGCGAAGCGACTTTGACTTCTTCTTTTTCGGCGGGGACTATTGGGGCTTGTTGAGAAGCATCGCTGTTACTGAGCAAAACAGAACTATAGTTGAGGTGTGTCGGAGCACGGTTGGATGCGAAAAGCACCAACAAACAGATGAGCGAGCCGACCAAGGCAAACGCCAACGTTCTGAGGCGACTCTTGTTGAGAATGCTGTTGAATTTAGAGGGCATGGTGTGGTCCAAAGCAGACTCTGAGGGGTAACCCGACATTATGGTCCAGCGGCAAGAAAAAGTTAAAGTTCGATATGGAAGAGAAGGAAAAAGCAGTATTGCAAGAGACAGAAAATTGTGGTGCGCTATTTAATTGTATAAATCATGCCCACTGGTATCGTGCAGATGGTTTGGTTTGTCACTTTTATTTTTTTTCCCTTTTCTGCTGCACCGCGGCTCATAACACTCGTTTCCGTTGCAGGACTAGGACAACTGTAAATAACTGATGCCAGATCGGAATTTGTCGCTGGTTTGGAGTTTCCATATATAATTGTCTATTCACGGAACTGTGTCCCTAAAGGACTGAGAATGCTTATAAAATCTAAAATCTGATGCTGGGACTCGGATTATCGCGTACGATCTGCTTTTGTTTCGAGATACCCATTTGGTGGTGGTGCGTGGTCCTGTATACGGTTGGCACATACAACAATCCAGACCCGAAAACCCCAAAAATGGACGGATGAGGGACGGCATTGGCTCTGATGTAGCCAAATCAGTCGGATTCCTTTGCCATAATTACAAATGGATGGGTGCACGGCTCATTGAAGGGTCCGCATTTTTAGTGGGATCCGCATTGTGACTTACTTCACGATGCTTATTTTTTTCTCTCATGCATGCAGCACTGCCATTCAACGCAGGAATTAAGATGTTGCACATAATGCCTTGTCAACTGTCAGGTACAGGCGCGAACCGTATCTCAATTCGTACTTTCTCGTGTTTTGTTGGTCCCTGACGCATACTGTCAATTCGAGGCGCCCTGTTGTGTTGTTTCCTTGGCTAATACCGTCAAAATCCACAATTTACCTGTATAAGGTAGCTGCTTTGCACTGGACGCTCATGAACGGCAAACGACTCGTGGATACTTCTGGGCGCCAGCGTAGGCATTTGCAACTGCCAATTACCATCCTCAGGCGAAATTCCATTTTTTTGTGCGGCTGCGTGCGCATTCAGACACAAGAATGGGAGATGGTCCACCTGCAACCGCGTGCACGAACATCGCCGCAGATCCTGGCGATCTCCTCACAAAATGATTCTGAGCTGCGTCTGTATGTACTCGCTCCTTAATTCGTTCTAGAACGTTGACATGGGTGCGTCGTGTGCCAATAGCTTCATTTGTAAATTAACCGATAATCACAGGAACATCCATCACGGCAAAGTTGTGATGCTCATCGTGGCCCTTGAATTTAACCTTCACTTGAAGTGAGTAGAGCCGGCCCACCAAACATGACTGGAAACTTGGGGGAAGCGTGACATTGTTTTTGTTGATGGTCACCAAAGGAACGCTGAGTTTTTTCATCCAGAGCGTTTCTTGGTTGGCAAATGTCTGCGATTTCCACACACTCTCATTGTAGGCCTCGTTGTGTTGTATCGGAATCGTTTGGAAGTAATCCTTGAGGACATCCTTCTTGACACCGAGCTTACTGACACCTTTTAAGTAGGAGAAGGTGTTCTGCAGAATGTAGGTTTTGCTGTGACGTAAAAATGAAATGTACTCGTTGATGGTTTCCTTGAGCTGTTGCAAGTTTTCTTTGGTGTTTTCAACATCGTCGTGCTGAATCACTGCTCCACTCACATCGGCTCGTGTGTAGAAAAAGTCATGGTCAAAAGACACTGGAATTGGGTAATCTGTCTTATAAGACCATGCAACCACTTTGAATTCAACCAGTGAAATGTCGGGAAGCGTCGCTTTCTCGGTTGTGCTTTTGAACCAAAGTTCCAATTCAATATGCTTGATTACGGTGTCATCGTCACGGTTGTAAAGCTCCATGACGTTATTAGAAGAGACAGGCAGCAAAAAATTGCCATTTTCTCGAGAAGACACCGCTGAGAGAGAGTTTGAAGATTCACCTCTACCGCTGTTGTACTTCTGGATAAGTCGAGGTGACCCATATGGAATAAGCTTGTTCGGAACCTTAACGGCAAGAATACACTCTCCAATCTTTTCTGAAGCCAGAATGAGAAGTTTTTTCTTCTTGCCGGTGACCTTGACCGGTCTGTGTGTAAACAAAATTCTGTTCTTCTCAAACTCTCGAACCTTGAACTCAGGCAAAAAGTCATGGAATTCGGGCGTAACAGTGAGGTTAATCTTGCTACTGACATGATGAAGTGGTGGCCGTGCAGCAATGTGTTTTCTCTTGAGATCATCTTGTGAATACTCGAGTTTGTCAAGAGCGGTTTGTATCTCCTGTTCGATGGTCAAATTCATTCTTTTGATAAAATGCCAGGTCTCACGCTTAGCAAGACGGCCATATAGAACACCATCGATGCCCACGGTGTCAAAAGTTTCAACTCCAAACAAGCTATAAGCACGACTATAGCATTCAACTTGGGATTTGACGTTTGGCAAGAGCCGCAAGAAAAACTCCGCACTTTTCGAAATGATGTACTTCGATTTGTTCTTGGGATCGTTGATATCCTCTGTGAAAACAGGCAGCCTCTGGTCTTCAGTATGTTGTTTGTCAATAAATTCAGCTCTAATAGAATAGGAGACACTAGTATTATCGAAGCAGTAGTCGGTTACTTTGATGGGAGTACCTTTAGAAGATAAGCATCCATATCCCAAAGCCTTGTTGGTCTCAATGGTAGCGGCTCTCTTATAAAATGCCGTTTCATCAATACCGAACGATGGCGGAGCCATGGTATGACGCATGACGCCATGCGGACATACGACATCGAGAAGCATATCGGGAAATTTAAATGTGATGAACTTTTTATATTTCTCTTTAGCTTTGAGAATACGGTTGTCAGGAAGTCCCATGACGCAGCCATCAAACTGGTCTCTGGAGAATGCCTCGTATTCGATTCCGGCGGAGCTGGGAATCGCCGTCTCATTGTAACTGGCATTGAGATCATACATCTTCAAGACCTTTTTCTGCACAATGGAGTGTGTGCGCATGATACCGCGCTCATCTTTGGTGGCATTGATCATCTTGATGGTTCCTTGAAGACTCACCGTGAACAAGCCAAAGTCCACATCTTCGTCCAGATTGTTGGTGATGACCACATAGCCATTCACCACGTCGCCACAGCTGTACTCTTTGAGCTTTGTCTCGAGCGCATTGAGCTGGTGCGGGACGGGGATATCTTTGGTGACTATGATTTCGATCAGGAGCGGAGACGATTTGGCATGCGGAAGCGTATCAATATTATCAAGAACAGAATTGCCATAGCTCTCATGCGTCATGATATTGGCATGGCCAGCATTGTGTCCCGCTGCAGGCGGACTAGCACCTCGAGATGGCGGTGCACTAGGGGGAGCATCGCGCCGGCGTGGAGAACGTGAACGGAGCTGGAGACCTTCCTCCGACGCTGTGTCCGAGAAGAGGTACTGGCCCTCCACCTCGTCGTCGTACTCGTCGCTGTCGTCAAGTTGCAAGTCGGGGTTAGATGCATTGTGAAGAAGCTGATCAATCTCGGCTCCACTGCTCTGTGGCACCGGAAGCAGAAGCGACAGGGCCTCGGCGGAAGCGTCGGTATAGATGGGAGGGTTTCCCAAGTTGTCTTCATCGAACTCAAAGTCGTTTCTCTTCAAAATGGACTGGAACATTTGGAACAGCGGAAGGATGTCGAAATACTCGGTTTTTGTGCCCGAAGAGAGCGGCGAAAGACTGGCCAGCGGTTCGCCCAACTTATCGATCTGGGCCTGTAGATGGCGTGCGGGACGATAAGGCACGTTCTTCGGTTTTGGCTTGGATTTTTCAGCCAAATTGACTGACGATGGCCGCCGAGACAGCTCTGCGCTGCTGAGCCCCGAAACAATGGGAGCAGGACTCAGCGCGACACTATCGTACGTCGGAGGGTCCGATGGGAGCCCGTTTGCATCAGGCATGGTCGGAAAAAGTGGAATTGTGGAGGGTTCTGGTGGTGGTAGTCTAAGTAGGTATAAGTGGTAGTGTGTAGTAGTAGGTAAATAGCCGATAGAGAGATAAGCGAGAAGAGGTCAGGGGAAATAAGCTTTCGTGCGGGAATTGCGGGTTGATGACATTAATGAAAGTTATAATTTATGTTTTCTCTTCAATTTCGGTCATTTTCTGCGTATTTCCTTCGTTTTTGCGTGTTTCCCGTTTGCTGGTAAGTGCTCGGGTCGATTTCCTACTTGGGACAGAGAATTCGCAACTTTTAGGAAAGAATTGGTCCACACTACAGAACACACATTGACGAATATAAAACGTGTATCAATGTAAAACCTATAAAAGAATAAATTTTCCGAAAACCTCCATCAAATTCTCCCAAATTCATTTTTCTTGTCTACATTTTCCGCAATTTTCAGCGTTTCTGCCTTAATTACCGCCATTTTTCACTCCCCCAATTTAGATCTACCTACTCCAACACCATGTCTCTTCCTCCACCAGCCTACAACAACGACCCCATCTCCTTCGCATATCCTACCGTCCGCAAGAGATGGCCAACCATCTTGGAGGGTGCAATTGCCGATATCGCCGCTCACGTGGCCCAGACCCCGGCTGCCAAAGAGTGTGGAGACCATGTCACCGGCAAAATCAGAGCGCTTTTGGAGGATTTCAAAAAGGACGCCGCTCTCACGCCTTTCAGCGAGTCCGAGGTGGACAAATTCGCATATCTCAAGGTGTACAATGACCAATTGTCGCAGAAGCAGATGACATGGCTCTCGGCACCGTGGCTCTTCTCCGAGTGCTACTTGTACCAATTGATGGAGGTGTGGTTCAAGGAGACGCGCGAATTGAAGACGTTCGATGTTTTCGAGTCGTTGAAAAACCAGACCTTCAAGCAGTCCTCGTTCGGTGTTCTTGAACTCTGCAAGCGGTACCAGACACTCGGCCAACAATTGGCCGCCGAGTCCGTCGACAAAGAAACCCTCAAGCTTTTGTTTGTCGAGTTTGCTGACATTTCCTTGTGGGGAAATGCCACCGACTTGTCGTTGCTTGCGGGCAATGTCACATTGGAGGACATCAAGAGCGTTCAAGGCGCCGAGGTGAGAAAAAAGAACGAGGAGAAAATCTTGGTGAACGATATCGAGCAGGCCTGGCTGCAGGTGGTGTCTTCGTCGTCGT
Organism: Australozyma saopauloensis; assembly: GCF_035610405.1. Taxonomy (NCBI): domain Eukaryota; kingdom Fungi; phylum Ascomycota; class Pichiomycetes; order Serinales; family Metschnikowiaceae; genus Australozyma; species Australozyma saopauloensis. The sequence goes on from NC_086132.1 coordinate 653,439, forward strand.
CGCGTATCGATTTCGTCTTGGACAATTCTGGCTTCGAACTCTTTGCCGACTTGTGTATGGCATTGTTTGTTCTCGACGCTGGTCTCGTCAAGAACGTCGTGTTGCACTGTAAGGAAATTCCATGGTTTGTGAGTGACACGATGCCCAAGGATTTCGATGCCTTGTTGGAACAGCTCCAGGATCCTTCCTTCTTCAGCGACATCCACGAGACTGAAGCCGACAAGCAGTCCATCGACTATTTGGTGTCCAAGTTGAAATCGTACGTTTCCAGTGGTCAAATCTCCACCCAACACCATCCGTTCTGGACATCTTGCCAGGAGTTCTGGGCGCTCCCACAACAAGCAGACTTGTACACCGAGTTGAAGAAGTCGGACTTGGTTATTTTTAAGGGCGACCTCAACTACAGAAAGTTGACTGGCGACTTGGACTGGGACACCACCACACCTTTCAGCGTGGCAATCCAACAGTTGGCCTCTCTGAAGCTTCCAATTTTGGCCTTGAGAACATGCAAGGCTGATGTGGTAGTTGGCTTACCAGCTGGAGTCAATGAAAAGTTGATTGAAACTTACAAGGAGATGGGAAATGAGATTGGTGAGCACTGGAAGGCTCTGGGTAAGTGGGCCGTGGTGAGTTTTTGTTCCGGTCAACAGTAGAGAGGGATACCGGGTATCAAAGCTGAATGCAATAGATGCTACACTGGTAGATTAGAAGCCGAAAGCCGAATAATGAAACTGTAACATATGTAACGCAATTTAATCCTAGAGCGAAGGACTTCGAGTCTGTTTGTGAAAATAATCTCCCTACAACTTAGACATGGTCATCATCATATAAATAAATTAAAATTTAAAAGAAGGAGTACAAAATTCTCTCTACCACATAAATTCTTCATCTAAGTTCTCTGTTACTTCACCCCTACGTCACTTTGGAAATTCATCTCTACGACTTTTTTACTCCATCTCTACAGCCCTTCGTTACTTCATTATATTAACCTACCTAAGGCTCGCCAGACTTGCGCGAGTTACATGCTACAATCTTAAACTTATCCACCACTATATCGCTATCGTTGACATCGTTATTGGACATATCCGTCATTTTGATCGACACATTCTTGATGATAAATGTCCACACATCGTCACAGAACCGATACGTATGCAAGTCGCCCTTGAACGAAATCTTGGACTTGCACATACTCCGCTCGGCCTTCAAGCTCTCGGCCACAATGCGATCGAAGTTGTTGAGCACACGCATGGCTAGTTGTGGTTGGATCTTTTCGTCGGAGATGAGCGAATCGAGCGCATCTGCGAGGGCACTGCCGACGGCAGAACGTCTATAGAGCTCGTAGTATGCAGGGGCACTCATATCGACCAAAAAAAAGGGGTTTGCCGATTGCAATGGACGGAAATTAAGGAGTATTAATGGTTGATACTGGCTGATTACGATGTACAATGTGTTGCGGGATGTATTGCTGTATGTATCAGTGCGGGCTTGTCTGCAGTACGCTCGATTTTCCATTTAATAGTGTGGAGTGCTCAACTATAATACGGAAGAGGTTACACTACACTAAAATAGAGGAAAATGGCCGATTTGGAACAGCTCACCGTTCGTCAACGACTCAAAAAGGCCATCCAGGGCTACCATGCAGTGCTTGCGTCGCCCCAGCGGCAGGATCTGGCGCAATTCCAGAAACTACTCAAAACCCAGATCGAGGAGTTTTCCACCTTGCAAAGCATTGTCGATAGCCTTTCCCTCTTCAGTAGCAGCGAGCTGCTCCGGGAAATCAATTCTGCATATCTCCCGTTTCTCTCGGTGCCGTTCTATCTGGCAGAGCTTCTCTCGAAGTTTCAGGGGAACGAAAACGGAGAGTATTCCGTGGATGACGAGAGGAAATGGACGTGGAAGGGGGACAATTTGGTGCGCGCAAAACAAGTGGCTGCTTCTTTCCTCATGTCGCTCCATGCAATCGGCGGCATCTTGTCGGAGTCTCAATCGAAGCGTCTCAATTCATTTTCAAATGCATATGATCCATCGCCCGAGGAGCTTTCGCGGCTGATGGGTGATCCCGCATCACGTAGGGCACAGAAGATCAGTGAGTTTAAGGAAGAGTCTGCGCTCAACAAAAAACTTGCCATTTTGGATGACTACTATAATGATACCAATCCGGAAGAAGGAGACCTATTTGAATCCATGGATGAGGAGGTGGTGCGTCAGATATACCTTGACCAGTTAAAGCTCCAGGCAATCCGTGCATTTGGCCTTATGGAGGCCGTTTCGATGGAGGCCCAGGTTCTCGCCAATCGCCCCACACACTCTTCCGAACAGAAGGAAGCTGCCGATTCAAGAGTTCTGTCAAAACTAGACGCTTTTGACTACACGTCGAGGGTGGAAAGAGACCCAACAAAGGCTACCGCAGTCTCGGAACTCATCAACAAACAAGGACGGGTCCTCCAGCCGTTCGTCATCACTAATAAAAGAGAAGAGCTCCGCAAACAGGTTTTCGGAACCGGCCAGGTGCTTCCCAGCATGTCAGTCGAGGAATACTTGGACTACGAGCTTGCAAACGGAAAGATGCTCAAGGGCGAGGCTCCTGGCGCCGAGGATAGTGATGAGAGTGACGACAGCGACGAAGAATTACGTAAACGAGAGTGGGACGATTGGAAGGATGACAACCCGAAGGGAAGTGGCAATATGAAGGCCAACTTGGGCTGATCTACATCAAGTATCAATATATAATAATGCATGTGATGGGTGGGTATATACTCAACGGATTTAAGAAAGCTCTTTCTCGAGCTCTTGGAGCCATTTGTAGTACTCCAAGGTCAATTCATCAACGGTTGCAATAACCAGACGGTTTGAGGTGTCTCGTTTGATAATCCACCTATCATCCACTTCCTTGAACGTCTTCAAGCAGTTGATGATGATCTTGTAGAGCTCGAGAATCCTCAATTTGAACTGTTTGTAGTCCTCGAACTCTGTGCTTTCTGACACCAAAATATCTTTCTCTAAGTTGAAGCGAGTGATGAAGATGTACAAAGCCTCAGCAGCACCTCTAACGTCACCGAATTTACCAGAAGCTGCAGTGTTCACACATCCCAAAAGTCTCCAAGAATACAAGTACTCGTAGCATCTTAAAGCATTGGAAAGAATCAAGTCTTCGTTGGCGATCTCTAATATAATGGAGTCCACCTGGAGGTAGTTTTGTTTGAACAAATCACTGCTGTTTTTCTTGAAGAGTAGTTCAAGTTTGTTGTTTACCAACAACGCTCTGATCAACTTGGAAAGAAGAGTCTTCATTTCAGACGGGGAGACATGCCCATTAATATCATTTAAGGCGCTAACGGCATCATCGTAATTTTTTATCTCAACAGCATTGCTGTAAAGATTGCGCAAGTAAGTCATTTTTAATGGATCATGGCTGGACTGATTTGAACCACTTTCGAGTGCTTCGATTGCCTTCTTCTCGAACAAGACAGATTTCTGGAGAAGTTCCAACTTGAGATCGATACCACCAAATTCTGCTCTTGTTTTCAAGTTGCCTGCGTATGCTACACAGAGATTTCCCAAGCTGTGATAATAGTTTGCTTTGGTTGCGAAATCCAGACTATGCGCGGTGAACACAGATGATAAGAACAGCTTAATGATCTTTTGACTGTTCAAACGTTCAACAAGCTTTTCTTTCGTGGTTTGGTCTTTCACCATGGAGTATACCAGGTAATCGATAAAGGTGGTATAGAACTCTTCGAATTGATTGTTGAAAAGATACACAAGACCAAGGAGAAACTTGATGATCGGTAGTGAGGTATCAATCTTTTTGACAAGATCCTCCAAAATGATCTTGACCTCGTTTCTATTAAGCAATTCGAGGAAGATATCCAACAAGAAGGATTCATGGTTTTGCGAAAGGATAACATCGCAATAGTAGTCGAATGCCAAATTGTACTCTTTTCTCAGTATCAATTGAAGGAGAGAATCATTTCTGGCGACTGCACATTTCCAAAAGAGTGAATTTTCGGATTTTGAGATGGAATGTGTTTCGATCGGGCTTTTGGATCTAGAGTCCTTGAAAGAGAGCTCAAACACTTGGGTCATGAGAGCGTAATTGTTGAACTTTTGGATGATAGCATTAAATATCTCGAGAATTGTGTCGTTGACCTCGGATAAGAGTAGAAGGACAAAAAGATTAAGGAGGATTTGTTCGTGATTCTTCTTGATGTTCTTGAATGTGTCAATGGCCACAATTTTGGAAAGGAGTCCACATCCCTCACCTGTAAACGGAGCAGAAACACCTGGCACAAGAATATCCTTGGCATGGGGGTCAGTAACAAGGGACTGAATCTCCTCCAAGACATCGGGAATCGATGCTAGGCTGTTCATCAAGTCCTCTGTTTCCTCGTCGCTTATTCTGCTAGATAAGAAATCAGTGGCATAATTTGTAGCGTCATTTGCATTGATTGGCTTTCCCTTCTTGATTTCTCCAAGCACTTGTTTGAAAACTTTCAAAGAAAATCTAGACGCAACAGAGTTGAGAAGAGCCGCCAAGGCACTAGATTTGAGATTCCAATTTTGTTCTTCATAGTAGTGTGCGAGCCTGAAGACACCAACACCGTTCACCTGAGATGTTATGATGTAGTCGGTTGTGGACAGCAAAGCCAACGATTCCTGACTTGTTTTCTTGAACTCATCACAAATGAGTGCAAACTTGTACCACAAGGAATTAGGATTTACACCGTGAGACTCGCTCACAGAATTGATCACATTGGTGACGTGTTTGCGTAAATATCCGTCAGTGAACATAGGTGTTGCTATACCCAGATTTTGCTCAAATACCTCCAAAGCGGTAGTGACTATGTCCTCGTCATAGTTTCCGGAATTGAAGATGGCATCAATGATTTCACCATCGCCACGCATGGACATGAGCTCTTCTATAGGAGAAATGTTCAGGATGTGACTGTGTGTAGTGTTTTCAATGGAGCCTGATTCAGGACTGACAACATAAGATACGACAGAGCTGTATGTGTAGCACTTCCACAAAATGTGATATTTCAATGTTTCTGGGGCGGATTGCACGTAGAAGTCTTGTACTGTCATCACATTGGAGTCGAGGCCTCTTTCGAGTAGCGAGTCCGCAGTTTCTTGGATAGCAAAAGACCAATCCTTCTCAAGTGCAGATTCAGAAATAGCCCAGCTGGAGATTTCAAAACTGGAGCCCGCAGTGTTGGCCAGTGCTGTGCCGCTAGGAAGACAGACAGACAACCTTGTTACATGAGATTCGGAGCCAGTAGAAGTGGCCACAAGGAACCGGTTTGGGACCGTACTGAGCCAAGAAACAGAGTCTTTTGAAGGAGCAGCCTGGATCTTCGGTCTCGATTGCTGGTGGCTGGATAAGCTCCAGAAAGAAAGTGTTTTCGTGGCGGACAAAGTCACGAACTCATCGCTGGAGAGGGCAACGATATCGACCGCCGCATTGGACAGAACACCATTCAAGGACGAATCGGCAGGCTCGGAGCTGCGGAACAAATAGTTGACAATGTTCAACGACATGAGCGGCGCATTCTCGGAGAAGTCGTAGATGTTGAACGCACCCAAAGGCTCATCTCTGCAGAAGTGTAGAAGCCCCCCATCACGCATCGAGACCACCAAGTTCGCCGGGTCCAACGCGCGCATACAGAAAGGCAGCGATCTCAACTCGAACGAATACGGCACCGAAATGTTCACCCACTCAGAAAAATTATCTACGCTGAGTCGGTTGGTGTTACCCACTATAAAGTCACTAAGCTCAATTCGTAGCGTAAGAAAGAGGAAGCTCTGGTCAATGATATCGAGCAACAAGAAGGGCTCGCCGTTGCCGTTATCGGCCACAAACTGACACGCAACCGTTCTGTTGCTCACCACAGGATGAGGGAGCTCGATGTTTAGGTTCTGGAACTGCAACCCCAAAAGCGTCGTTTCGTCCACCAAAAGCGGCAGCAACCGCAAAACGCGCATGTCGTTGGTGACGCCCACCTGGGCCGCGGGGAAAAACGTCCCTCTTTGCAGCGAGAGATCGACTATTTCCGAACTGCCCAAACATCCGTTTCTGAACTTCTCCGAGACGTCTTCGGGCCTCGTTGGCGGCGAGTATTTGAGCGGGAGCCGTACCACTTTGGTAGGTAGATGTACCGCATAGCCGACGATGTTGGACACGCTGTAGGCGGCCATTTTTGGGAGAGAGATGTGTTTTGGAGTAGTAGGTGAATGTGTAGTGTGGGCGGGTGTACGGGTGGAAGAAAGGTGGATGGATAGTGGGTATAATTTGGGAGAAGGGGGAGTTTATTTATGATTGAAGGGTTTACAGTATTCTTTTTTTTTATTGGCGGCTGATTGTTTCGGTAAATCTGGTGTTGGAATGGGCGTTTGAAGACTTTTGGTTTGTTGTTTGGGTTTTTGAATTGGAGACCATTGTGGACGATAGAGCGGAGATATTTCGTGGAAAATGCAAGTGAGGATATTAGTATGAGTCAATAATCTTAATTTGAAATAGCATTCACTTGTTTGTGATTCGGTGGTGGATAGACAGTGAATATAGGCGTGCTACTACTCTTGGTGAAAAGTCCAATCTTCTTAAACTCTACAGGATAGTTCAAGCTTGCCCTACATTATTTGTGAAATATTAACATTGATGTAGAAGACTGTGCTGTCAAATAGAGGGTTGTCTCTCCTTTATACTAACATAATATTTCAGGTGCTACTTATTACCTGCCCGACACAGCAAAAAGAGACAAAAACAAACCGGAAGATAGAAACAATCTCACACAATTTATTGAAACAGTTAAATAATTGAAATATGTCTTCTAGGAGGCCCGGCCCCATCATTTGTAAAACTTTCCGAAATATGCCTCATGGCCGAGCGGTGTGCACTCTCGCTTAAAAAGTCAGCTCTGCTTGATGGTCCAGGGTTCGAGCCAGACCGTGGAACTACAGGAATGCTTGAATTTGGCTAACCAAAGAATCAATATATGAATAAAGAGTGACAATAATCGCGTGGAAGCTTTTAGAAGTGGATTTTTTGGTTTCTATTATATATTGGGTTTGTTTTGTAGTCTTTTCTCGCCATACCAACATTTAATTCACTCTTTAAAATCTTGATTCAATTGAAAAATAAACAAATTAAGTATTCCCCTGTTTTCTCGTCTACCACAACTTGATCTGCCTTTCAGTTTGTCAACTTTAAGAAGAAATCTACTAAATTCTAAGCGACAAAAGCACCACCAGTGACAAAAATTGCATCGACTTCATGTGACTCAATACATGTCCATATTATTTGATTCCATTTCATGAAACTAGCCAAGGGTGGCAAGTTGTGTCGTTCAAGACTACTAAACAGGACTTTACATCTATCGAAAGTCATCGAATTATAAGTTTCGTCAGAGGAAAGAAAGATTACACAAAGACCTTGACTAAAGTCGATTCAGAGGAAAATCTGAACAAGAGTCGAGGGAAGTTCCAAAGAAAGGACCTTCAACGCAATTGTATGGTCTTCTCACAAAACTCTAGTGGTATGATAACAAAAGTTTAGCCCGCAAACTTGAAAATGTAGCCTTATATTAGCAGAACGTCAATTCAACAAATTTGCAAGTGAAAGACGGTAGAGGAAACACTAGGTCTAGTAGTCGAGACACAGCCTCATGGAGTCATAACGCGCTACTAATTAGGATGAGTTCTTTCGCGATCACTTGACATTCTCTTGTTCAAGGATCTAATCGTAATCATCTCTTCTTGGTCTTTTAGTTTTGCAACGCAATCTCATCCACAAGTAATGCGTTCAAACATCGGCTAATGCTAATGGAAGACCAAGAAATGTTTGAGATTTTTGAAACACTTTCAAGGGCCCAAGTTAGCTGAATAGCATGATCACAAAAATTGCCATAGCGTATTTTGAAGGGGTTCGAAAGAGAGGCCAACAGCCGAATAGACTTTATTCAGTAATGAGAACGATCAAATTGGTAGTTTTAGAATAGCTTCCGAACTAGAAACGTAATGCAGTTCGACAGGACATATCACTGGCCACTGGTATTTCCTAGAGAAGCCAGCTCCTCTGGATTTGTGTGAGCCGTGCTCGTGGGCCATCTGAACAGAGAAACCGGCTTTTCGGTCGCCTTTGTCAGTGCTCTGGAACAACTCCCGCAGACCGCCAGTTTCTTAGGCTCCTCCGCTCGAAGAGTGGTGTTGACTGGTCTAAGAGGTTGACGACTTGAAGTGTCACAAGTCAACGGCGTCAGGGAAACTGGTTCTTCCTTTACACACTCCGGTTCTTCCGGGAAAACCTTCAAACTTTCTGGTTTTTCCGGGAGAGTGCTACTACCATGTCTGCTCTCAGGCCGTGTTTGATAATCTCTTACGACTCCACACGAACACAGCTTCACCTTCTCATCGTAGAGTCCTTTATACTTTGCTAACTTCTCGCGGAGTCTACGTGCGAGTTCCGTGAATTCTGTTTCTCTCTGATTTCTTTCAGAAAGCTCTTTCTCGGAAATGTAGGCTCTCTCTTCCCTCTCTCTGTTCAAGCGAGAAATCTCCTCACTCAATCGCAATTTATCTAATTCAAGCGAGGCCGCTTTTTCTTGGCTTCTCTCTAGATCCTTCCGATACTCATCTAGCAAGCTGACGTGGGACATTTCTCTTTGTAAGTCATATTTGGGCTCCTCGGCTATTCTTCGTGCCTCCTCGAGCTGAGTCTGCAAGATTTGATTCTGCTTCAACAATTGAGCGTTCTTCGATACTTCGTCGTTCATTCTTGCGAAATATTCATCCTTTTGTCTCTCCAACTGCAGGAGAATCCGCTTTGTTTCTGCAAGTTCAACAATGATCCCATAGTCAGCATTATTCGGAGCAGGCCTGTCAATGCGCGAAAAAGCTTGATCTAAAGTCGCATCCTGAAAGTCCAAAAGATCATTTTTGGAGGTAATCGGCGAGGAAAGATGCTTCTGTTCCGATTTTTTCAGATACGAGGCTACAAACTCGTCTCGATAGTCGCTCATTGACCCGTCCGGCAGGCTGTGTCGAATATGCCTCTCTATCAAATCGTCCATGGCATTTCTATGCATTTTTGTGCTGTAGATGTGATTCTTTAGACGCGTGTGTTTACACTACAGAAGGTTGTATACAGTGATAGGAAGAGCACAAAAATGTGGGAGAGTGTTTGAAAATTAAAATCTCAGGTAATTTCAGGGAATTTGATAGATCATTTGGAGATTTGTGCTTTGTTTGGTTGTAATGTGAAACTTGTATTGGAGTAGATTGCCTAGCAACTCTTTGAAGTATGAGTGAGATTAGGAGTATTCAAACGGAAACAAACTACATATTATTTGAAGAATAGTTGTACGTATCAAGTTTCTTAAAGTTAGTTGAGATTCCTGTTCAGTAGGGAATTGGTGTTGTCAATGGACCAATAGTGGTACAGTGAAACTGGCACAACCGAGAATTATTTGTAAAATCCGAACAAAATTGAGAAGAAATCACTTTCTGTTTATAGGAAGTGTGAGCAGATTGCTGGAAGGCCTGAACCATGTTCAGTCCATTGATTGGTAGTACCCGGAAGTCCATTCAGAAGTATCAAGAGGCAAAAGCCAAATCGTGAAAATATTTCGTCAAATGTATCATCGCCACGGCAACAATAAATTTATCAAATTGACGTTTAGCTCACAGAAAAGCGATACTGAACACATACTAGCTGTAACAACTAAACCTCAAATAAAGAACCCATCTAAATCCAGAAACACAATTTAAAAGCAATTATCAAATATCAAATTTCAAATTTCTCGAAAAAAAAAAAGATTCAAGGAAAATTTGTCATTTTCGCCATTCTCATACCTACTTATCTATCGTCCCCCACAATTTCATCCCACCTCATGTCTTCTACTCTCTTTTATCGATTTTTCCACCAAAAGGAACAGTCAACCATCCATTTCGATGGCACGGGCATAAACGTCTTTGACCTCAAACATGAGATCATTGCACAGAATAACCTCGGCCAGGGAAACGACTTCATGCTTCGTATTTTCCATCTGGAACAACCAGACCTAGAATACGATAATGACCAGGATGTGATCCCACGGTCTACATACGTGTTAGCAAAACGCTCTCCAGTCACAGTTTTCAATGCGCGCACGCAATCTGCGGCCCGATACGTCTCCGGAAGACCTCGAATCACCAAATTCAAGAACCAACCAGTGATTGCCCCCTTGGCTGCAGCCAAGCCCGAGGCGGTGGTGGATGAGAACATCAGCGAAGAAGATCGTATCAAGAAGATGTTCGAGAGTCAGTCGACGGCGTGGGCTCAAACACAGGACGAATTGCTGACCCATAAGATGGTCCATTATAAGCCCGGAACAGAGGATCTACCGCCGCCAGGTTATGTGTGTTATCGCTGCGGAGGGAAAGACCATTGGATCAAAAACTGTCCGACAAACCTGGATCCAAACTTCGAGGGTAAGAAGATCAAGAAGACTACTGGTATTCCTAAGAGTTACATGAAGACCATTTCCAAGGAAACGGTCGAGTATAGGCTTCAGAACCCCGAAAGTAATGAAAGTGGCATCCAAACCACAGAAAACGGTGATTTGATTGATGCTCAGGGTAATACTTATATGATCACAGAGGACGGTAACTACGTGATGACATTTGCCGACTCCAAGACATGGGCGCTGTTCCAGGAGAAACAGCAGAGTGCAGCGCTCCAAGCGCAGAAAGCGTTCGACAAGGAACTTGCTGGAAAAGCCACCGCCGAGGGGAAAACTCAGTACTTGAATCCTCTTTCTACAGACCCGCAGGTATTGAAGCTGCCAATTTACAAGACGCCGTGCTGCCAAGACCTACAAGCACTTAAAAACATGAAAAACTTCTACTACAACCAGACTGAGCTAGAACAGCTTTTGATCGAGAACGACTTCCACTGTCCGAACTGTGGAAAGGGCGACATTTTCTTGGACCTGCTTCTCCGTTGCGAGGAACTTGAAAGTGAAATCCGTGAATTTACGGAAGCTCTGGGTCTCGCAGATCCATCTTCGGCTAAAAGAAGTGCAGATGAAGCCGATGGTCCAGACCTGAAGAAGCCCCATCTTGAAACCAATCCCATGCTTCCTCCAGGCATGCCGTTCCCCATGATGCCTATGATGGGCATGCCGCCGATGTTCATGCCGGGTATGCCGCCAAAGCCATAAATACACTCGCACTTCATTCCCGTCATTTCATGTCTGGTGTTGGTTAGGGCTTGCGGTTCATATCATTAATATAGTTCAAAATAATACAGAAAGCAGTCTACCAGAATGCATGAAAATAAAAATAACAAAATTGAATTAATTATCACAGTCATTTCTCTTCTTGTAAAAAACTGAACTGTCCCATCAATACCTACAATTTCAACCAGTAGGGGTTACCCGCCTCACAACGGTCCCATATATAAGCAGCCAGTTCCTGCAAAATTTTCCACCACCAATTACACTTTTGTCTAAATGTATGTCTACCCCAATTAATCTATGATGATCAAAAATAATCAATTCAAACTAGAGTTTGTGACTTTTCAGAATGATCACAACATTATTATGCATGGCTTGCTGAGGATTACCACTTATATTACGTTCCGAAACTGGTTTACTAACTTCTAGTGTATGTTTATTATTGAATCTCATATGATTTGTACGGGAGCTTGATTTTTGTGATGATACACCAAAAACAAAGCTGGAATTACCAACTGAAACTCTAGGATTGATAAGTTTTTGCATAATTACTGATCTTTATCGAGTCCCGTGCTATTATATTTCTCTATTTGGGAAGTTTACTAACTCTCTAGGTAAGTCTAATCGACCGCAAAATATGTTCAAGGAGGAATTATTGCACTGGGCACTGAATACTTTGTGAGTGACAACGCATTAAAGATGGGCCTCAGAAACCCTTCGTGACTGAGAACAACCTCTCCACTACGGAACTTCTCTAACCATTCTAGATGTATGTACACGCACCGCCTATGACTATTTTATGATGATCTCCTAGATGACGAGTCAGAATCGGGATTCCCGTTGACGACAACCTTTTTTTCAATACCATTCATGCCTTTCTGAGTTAAACCCCTATATCTGGAGTACTAACATCCAAAGTTGTCTTCCCATCGAAGAAATATGTCAACTTGAATTCCATACATGGAGTTCTGAGTTATTGACTGGCACATTCGCCTTTTCCTTGCTACTGTTTTCCGTGCGGACAATAAAAGATGAGACTGAAATAAGTAGACAAGCATATGTCCGATTCTATTAAAAGAAGAGAAATATTTCCTGTCTGATATTGTCCACATAGAAAATGGAAGCAAGGAGGGCTGAGTGTTCCTTGTTGCCTCTAGCGAGCCAACAAACAAACACAGTCCAATTTGTTAAAGGTATGTTTATTTTACTTTCTATTGTTTTATTGCACTGCAGTATATGATGACTTTACCACATTTATCACGACGGTCTTCTGTTCTGGCAACTTGTAATTGCCAGCTTTGATGATATTCTCGGCCTTGACCGGCCGTGGTTCCTGAAAACTCAGTAATTTTGACGAACTTAGAAACTAACCAATAGGTATGTAAATTTTCTCCAACCACCAATGATGTCACACAGCGGTTTGATATTCCATGAAACTCCAAAAACTTTATTCGATTTGCATGTCAGTCTGAGCTGGAATTGTTTCGAAATGTACTAACATTCATAGTCGATGTGCTGATGTTTTTTTTTTTGCTATTTATATTCCAAATGTAATTTAGAATCCCGACTTGAGTTGGGATTTTGTCTCAGTAACCATTTGATGTAGTCTATTGTATTCAACAATGGTGTACGCTTTGCAGGTGGGAAAGCATATTGCAGCCAGGAGCAGACAAGGTAATTGAATTGTCGAAATCGATTCGAATGGAGCAATCCTGGCTCAATTTGCTTCCAAAACGATTGTCAATTTGTGTGGGCAATCATAGTCCTCAATTGAATGGATCAGTTTTTTAGAGCTGGATCCGGCCTCAGATATTCCCCTTATGATTTCAGCGATTGTGTTGTACCTGATTTGGATCAGATGTCACGACCAAATTGCTCGAAGTACGGCTACATGTGTTTCTACCTCGATACACATCCTACCAAATCCAAATACACAACAAAAGATGCGATAACTCTAGCAAATATACAAAATAGGAATGAAATCAACTCTCACAGATAGTATTACAGAAAATTAACTCCCATAACAAACACTCGCCTACACTAACAGAAAACCGTCTTCACACTTAGTCAACCACCACTACCAATCACTACACTACCAGATCCAAACAGACAATAATACATTCATAACAAGAAACCGAGCTTGCGGCTATACAAAGAAATATAAACCTTCCGGGATACGGACCTACTGTCTCTTGGCATACTCAGCCTTCTCTTTTTCGTAACGCTTCTTGTCGGCAGCAGCCTTGGCCTCGTAAGGGGTCTTTTCGTCGCCCTCCAAAGCCTTCCACTTCTCACCCAACAACTTACCGACCTGGCCGAAACTGATACCGGGGTTCTCAGCTCTGACGACGTCTCTGTTCTCGTTGGCGAAGAACATGTATGCGGAGAGGGATCTCTTAGGGGCATCGGGGTCCTTCTTCTTTCTGTTTGTTTTCTTTTTCTCGGTCGACACTGGAGAGAGTTAGTACAATTACATAGGAGAGGGCTTCTACGGAGGCTAGCTAATAACTGTAGAGAATCTGAAACGCTTCCATACACACCCTGGAGGAGGTGAAACGAGGGGCCAGATAGGGCCCGGAAAACGTTGCTACGAAGTGGGAAAAAACGGGCAATTGCAAAACCGGCGAGCTGCAAAAACAACAGAAAGAAAATTTGGGAATATGAAGAAACGCAGTAAAGTGACAATCTGACAAACTGACAACGCGACACAGTGACTACCCCCCAACAACTCCCCACGGTTCTCGTCCACCCGTGTTCACCCCCATCAAACTTTTCGTCGACAACGTCCACTGACCGCCGTCAACTCAAGTCATCGCCATATATAATCCCACGATCGCACACCCAAGGCAATGGCAGCGCAGCCCGTTTGGCGCCGGCGCGACCCGATTCTGCGTGCAAGTTTTAGCTGCGCGCGCATACATACTGGTAATTTTTGTTAGGAAAAAATTGTTAACAGTAGTTGGGTGGGCGGTGGGCGGAAGGCACTATATAGTGCGGGTGCGGTGTGCGGGATGGGAAGTGCGCGCAGCGGGCGTAAATGTGGGGCCGGCAGCCAGCATCCTTTCTGGGGAGGAAAAGCGCACTGGCGCGGGAGAATTTGGGGGGGAATAGGTGGGCCACCGCGTTTTGGCCTGGGCCGTTTTTTCGTTTGGCTGCGTGGTTTGGGGCAATTTGCAGTGGTGTTTGGGAGACTTTTGAGAAGAATTGGAGAAGAATTTGGGGAGTTTTTCATAGGTGTTTTTTTGAATGTATTTCTGGAATTTTTTTTTGAAGAACTTTTTTAAGTTCTTTTTTTGAAGTTCATGTATGTTTTTTTTTGTTTTTTTTTTGTTTTTGGAAGCGCTTCGTGTCTATATTTAGGGGTTTGTTTGGTACGTTATTTGGTCTCATATGAGCCCCTGTATTTGTATGTATTGGAGGAATTGGTCTGGTTGATTCTTTTCATCATTAGGGCTGATCCTTTATTGTTGGGTGGTATATTTCTGTAGATTTTGTTGTGTCACTGTCCCTTTTTAGGATTTTGTGATTTTGCAGTGCTACGGAGTTTTCAATTGTATTTCCATTGGGATTTCACTACTCTTTACTAGGCCCTTATCGTGGGTAAGAATAAGATAAGTCGGTCATTGTTCGTGAGGATTGATATTGTCCGGAAATTTTTCGTGAATTTTGAATTCATCCTAAATTTTAATTTGATCCATTGATAATGATCTTACAATGAAATACTCGCAAACTGACTGCTAGCATTCCATTTTATTGTCAATCAAAGAGGTATCTACTAGACTACCCTTGCACTAAATTTTATCAGTAACACAAAATGTACATACTGAAATTTGTTTTTATGTGCATCGTTTTACATTCATCTAGGCGCCATGATTTATTCATCTGTTCTGTACCCACGAGCAACATAGACAATCAAGAAAAGCACATTCGACACGATTCTCAAGAAATCTCGAGATTTACAAATGCCAATCAATTGGTCTTCTCTATACTCTGTTACTCTGATACGTCACATGAATTTCTCATCCTCATATACTATGAAAATTCGAGCTACTAGACTCTGGAAAGGTCCATCAAAGCTCAATTCAAAATGACTTTTAGATCTCTCATATAAATTGAACGCATTCTGAAATTCGTGAATTTATTTTTGGACCACCTGACGTCAACCGAACAAGAATGATTGGCTTTTAGTTCAAAGAATCACCGCTTTCCCAAGATCTCCTTCAATTCAAAAAATGAATATAGCACTGCCTCCTACAAATCAATGAATATTAAATCAATAACTTTTAAACTATACAGTTCCTAGGCCATCAATGCCTCCGTCATCTGTCAAGCTAACATCCTACATCTACAGTTTCCAAACCGAAGATCGCACGTTACTCATACAAACATAATCCATTAAGTGAGCTGATTCTCCTAGTACCACCCACGGAACTGGTTGCTGTCCTGGTAGCTACCATATTGTGGGTACTGTTGGTATCCACCGTATTGGCCGCTCTGTTGTGGGTACTGAGGTGCTCCGTTAGGACCTGGGCCCTGTTGGCTACCTTGGTGTCCTTGCTGTTGTGGTTGCTGAGGTTGCTCACCCTGCTCGCCAGTTTGGCCGTTTTGTGGGTATGGCTGGCTGGTTGGGTATCCACTGTATGGATAAGCGCCTCTAGATCCAAACTGGTTGGGGTTACCGTAATACTGGGCAGCGTAAAATTGACTGGCTGCTTGTGCAGCTTGGAGAGATGCAGCGTTTTGTGCTCCAGAGTGCTCGCCCTCTGGTGCCGAGCCGTTCTCGCTACCTTGACGGGCCTGTTGCTGGGCCTGTTGAGGTTGTTGCATACCATAAGCGTTGTTGGTGGCAGCAGCCATGCCAGCACCATTGCCGTAGAATGGTGTGTTGTAGTAGTAGTTGTAGTAGTTAGGGTATGCAAATGGGGCAGCGCCGGGGATTTGTTGCGACTGTTGTGGGTTTTGCAAGCCCTGGCTCATTGGGTGGGTGACCAATGGAGATTGAGCAATATCAACACCGTTCTTGGCACCTTCAGTGTTTGGAGCGCCAGTCTCACCACTAGAACCGTTGGCAACGTTGTTCTGGTAGTAGGCACTGTTGGTCATAGTGTCCAAACCACCTTGAGCAGCTTGGCCATAAGCAGCCGAGTAGTCGAAAGATGGGTAACCAAATTGGTTTGGCATGGTTCCAGCAGCAACTTGTTGTGGGAACTGTTGCTGAGATTGGAAATGAGAGTAGTAGTCATAAGCTTGGTTAGCAGCAGCAGTGTTCTTTTGTTGTTGGTCGTAAGGGTAGCCTTGTTGTGGTTGTTGTGGCTGTTGTGGTTGCTGTGGTTGTTGAGGTTGTTGTGGTTGTTGAGGTTGTTGAGGTTGGGATGGGGCAGCAGCGCTAGTCTTGCTGGCATATTCAGCGGCAGGAGCTTGGGCTTGTTGCTCGGTGGCAGCTTGCTCGGTGGCTTGTTCGGCCTTAGGTTCCTCAGAAACAGGCTCTTGAGCTTGGATGGACAAAGAGCCGAAAGAAACACCAACATTGCTGACTTGTTGAGGCAAAACGACCTCAGACTCAATTACAGAGACGGCTGGAACGTCCTCAGCGGCCTCGACAACGGTCTCGGTGACCTCTTCAGCGGCAACTGGGACAACGACAGCCTCCACATCTGGAGCAAGGGTTTCAGTAGCACCCTCTGGAACGACAAGAACGGCTTCTTGCTCAACAGGCTCTTCAACGGTGACCTCCTTCACAGGCTCGGCTTGAGCTTTCTTTACTTGTGGTTGGGGCTTGGCCTTAGGCTTGATGGCAGATGCCCAAGAGGTAGCAGCTGGGGCGGCGACAGGAGCGACCTTGGAGGAAGCAGGTGTAGACTCTTGCTTTTCAGAAACAGGAGTAGGTTCAACGGCCTCGCTGGCAGCAGGCTTGGTGGATGCAGATTCTTGGGTGGTGGAGGTGGAAGTTGACTCGACAGGCTCGGAGGACTCGGCTTCAACTACGCGCTTAGGCTTAGGCTTCTGAGCGTCCTTGGACAATGCAGAGGCCCAAGAACCGGCTGGAGCAGCAGAGGCGCTGCTGGTATTGGTGCTAGAGGCAGCGGTGGATGTAGATGCAGTAGTAGAAGTAGAGGCAGCAGGAGCGGCAGCAGAAGAGGCAGCGTTTGGTGCAGAAGCATCCTTCTTGGTGGCAGTGGAAGATGCTGATTTCTTCTCGCGTCTCTTGTCACCTCTATCATTTCTGTCGGTTCTGTCGGTTCTCTCGACTCTGTCAGGCTTGCTGTGCTTCTCTCTTGGATGCTTGCCCTTGGCCTGAGAATCCAGGTGACTATGTATATGTTGCGAGGCGTTGGCATGTGTCTGCTCCACAGCTTCTTCTCTTCTTTTAGTCTTAGGTTCCTTCTTGATGGGTTCCCATTTTGAAACCTTCTGGTTGACAATCAAGTCAATGACAATTTCCAAGTCGTTGTGGTGCTCGGCTAACAACGCCTCCAACTCGTCGGCCTCCCAATCTGGGAACATCTCGTTCAATGTGGACACCTGCTCCGAAGAGGCAGACGTTGACGAAGATGTGGCTGCTGCGCCGCCGGCAGTCTTCTTTCTATAGGATTTTCGTTGTGACATGGTACTCGCACGAATGTGTATCTTTTGTACGTTTGTTTGCGGATATGTGCCTGAGTATTCAGTCAATTAGATGTTCTATGGTTCTGGGTCCGTGTTCAACAATTGAGAGGGGGCACCAGGATTAAGAAACAACAGACTGACGGAAACTCTTACTTCGGACGAAACGGAAAGGGTTTAAACTCTCGAGTTTTCTTCTGGCAAGGGTTTTCCAATTAAGGATTCAGAACAATCGGCTGGAAAAACGGTCACGTGAGCTCGTCAAGCGGGATTTTTTCGCAGTAGTGTTAGCTCGCGCAGGCGGATACGGTGGCGGGCAAAAAAAAACGGGCACAGGGGCGGATTTGGCGACGGTGCTTTAGTCTTGCTATATGTGGCATTTTTTCGAGTCTTTTTCAGCAGTGAGGAGGAGTGGTGCGCGCACGCCTGGGGGTCAACCGGTCACGTGACCCTAGCATTGAACAACTGCAAAGTTTACAATCTACACTTTCGGTATATCTTTTGATTTCATTTTATTGTAAGAAATTTCTTTCGTTAATCAATATTAAATTCGAGTGTAGTATGTTGAAATGGGAGTGTCTTTTGCTAGAGAAAGAGCATGTGGTAGAGGTAGAGACACGGAACACAATTGAGGAATTTCGTTGGAAAGGAAATTAATTCGCGTCCTCATTAAATCAAAAGAGTTTATGATTCCATGTTTTTTGTCGCTGAACAGAAATACGGTTCGGGAATCTTTCAATGACGCCGTCTCAATTCTCTAGGTGCAAAAGCAGGCGGGAAATAAGAGAAGATATCCTCTCAAATTTTGAAAAGACTCTCCAAAATTTCAATAATGCTCTTGGAGAAAATCATCGCCAACTGTGTGAGTGACATCCAGAAGTGCATCGAAGCAGCAGATCAATTCAAAGCAGATTACAAAACTTGATGCATAAGCTTCGAGTTATCGCTTTCTATCTCGAACTTCTCAGCAACAGATTCAGCCACACTGGTGAATAAATCATAAATGATCTGCTTGAGTTCAGCGCCGGTCTGTTTGAAGTCAGGATATGAATTGACCTCCAAGAGCTTCACAGAGTAGTCCTCGTTAACAAGGAAGTCCACTCCAAATATCTCGGCAGAATTGACCATTGGCTGGAAATTGATCTTGTCCACTGTTGAGGCAGCCTTGAATAAGGCGCCGGTAACTTCTTTGATCTGCTCGAAGATAGCTGCCTTCTTCTCGGTGGTAAGTCCCTCAAGATCCCAAAATGGTACCACCAATGGGTTTGTACCATCCTGAAGGCATGTGTTTGTCAAATGACCAGCTAAAGACAAAATTGCTGCATCATCATCGGCGCTGGGTGAAACGTAGCTGTCGCCCGCAAACAAGGTCAAGATATTTTCATAAACAAATACCTTCAAATCGCCGACACTGAGCACGTAAACGCGAAGGTGGAATTTGCGGTTGTTGTATTCTGAGAGAAGAAGAGGATTGCTCTGGTACTCTTGTACAATGAAATGTCTGAGCTGCGACACAATCACACCATTGTTATCTTCGTGGTCATCTTCCTCGTCGTCTGTGTCAACGCCTTCGTCGAAGGCATCAAAAATGGCTTGGAGTTGGTCAACTGTGTTGAAGATCCGAATGCCCTGGCCCTTGTCACTCATACTGGGCTTCAAGATCCAGGTTTTCTCGCCCAGCTCAATCTCGCCGCGGAGCTCATAGGCTTCGTCCAAAGAATCGTCTAAGAACTCGGCGTAGTCTACTTGGAGGTGATAACTGGGAGGGAAAGCGTTGACGAGCGCCGACTGGGGATTCTTGGCAATGAAATGCTGAATGGTGTTCGACAAGAAATGCTTGCGGATCAACGCCTTTCTGTAGATGTATGTAGGCACAAAGTATCTAGGTGGATGCGCTTGAATCAAGTCGAGATCAACATCTTCGTAGTCGCAGAAGTGAAACACTTTCAACAGCTTGTTGGCAGAGAAGTTGTCCAAAAGACTTTTGTCCGTTTCGACAGTGAATCCCAATCTTTTAAAGGCCTCGGACACTGGTTTATAGATGTAAGAATCTTCGGGGATGGTGATGAGAAGAACATTTCCGTGTGTAGGCTGCAGAACAGTATTGTTCAATACAATCTCGCCACTGAAAGGCTCAATGCTTCTAAAGGCTGCTTTAAGTGGCGTCACACTGATGCCATCCTCGATGAGGACTCTTGAATCGGTATGGATCTCGCTCTGGAGGCCGTGTTCTGCTACATGGTCAAAGCGCGGTGCCCACGCATACTTGCCGTCGCCCATGGGCTTGTAGATGGAAGTCCAGCGATTTTCAAGAATCGGCGCGTACTTGATTTTGGTCGTTTCGAGGTTGAGACTTGAAATGAGCGGCACATTGACGGAAAACAAGTCGATCTCGGGGAACTCGTCCAAGCGCTGCGCTAAGTGGGCAACAAGCTTGACGGATATCTTGCTTGCTTCTTTAAGAACGTCGAAGCTATGTTTGAGACTACGGAATTCATAGGAAAGGGCAATGGCTTTGGTTCCATGGGTCACGGCCTCCATTGCTGCGCCAATGGTTCCACTGGCCAACATGTAGAGATTTCCCGAGTTCTTACCAAAGTTAGGCCCACTGATTACCAAGTCTACGGGTCCATAGGAGCTGTCTAAGTGATGAATACCGATATCTGCACAAGCCGCTGGTGTGCTATCCACCAAGCACCATTCCTGGAAGCCCTGCGACTCCAAATGAGCCTGGCGCTTCTCGAAGGGACCCTCGAATTTGTTGATTTCCGAATTGGGTGTTTCGGTCGAGTCTTGCGTGTAAATGTACGTAGTAGTAAGTTGCTTTCCAGCAAAGTGAGCTTTTCCGATCCAGGACCGCTGCTGGTCCGGAACAACAATAGAGACCTTCCAGTCCGTAGCGCGCTTGATTTCGTCAACGAAATATTTCATGTAGGGACACAGCTTGTCGTCCAAGGGACCGTCGTCGTTTGTTAAAAGAACATGCATTTTTGAAGTGCCAGGAGGTCGATTTTTGGAGCAAAAGGGGGTGGTTCAGTAAATTGTACTTGAGAAGTAAATATTTGAGAAATGTAAACTTCCTCAGTTTCCTTTTTGGGAGAATGAACGGTAGAGTAGTGTTCTTCTAGGTAGTAAGTAACAAAGGATGGAGAATACTTGGCCGTGCGAAATTTAAGATCACTGCAAGAAGAAAAATAACTTTGGAGAGAATTTTCGTTTCTTGAACCGACTTACTGTACACAGAAAATTGGCGGTAGATTTTGATGAAGTGATTCCTTCAGAACAGAGAGACTGGAAACTGCATCAAATGAAGAGACTTGATCACACAAAGAAATAAATGTGAGAAATATTTGAAACAAAATTAAGATCAAATCTAAAAGTCTTCTAACCCACCTCGATTACCTCTACATCATTGCTTCTATTCCACTGATACGCTTCCACAAAAGATACACTACAACTACGCAAACTGCCCGATTTTTTCGGAAAGTGACGGCGAGACATACACCACAAAAAATCGCCAAATTTTCCATTCTCTCCAAAATCCCACCGTCTCCACTCTCGTCGTTTCTCCCCACACCCATCTCATCTCTTCCTTCACTACTACAACTAAGTACATTCTCTGGTGGAATTAGCACCACCACTAATACTCTATATAGAATTCTTTCTCAGGTACGTTCTCTTCTCCCAACTCTTTCTCCTCTTAGCACACAAATGTCGTATTTCCTAGGTAGCACCGGACAATATGCTCACGTCGAGGTCAACCCGGAGAAAATCAAGCTCGCCGAGGTCCAGTTCACCGTGATGGCATCCACGTTCAACTCCGTGTTGTCCAGATGCCGAGAAAAGTGTATTGTTCCCGAGTACGGCGAAGGAGACCTTGCTACGGGCGAACAGTCATGTGTAGACAGATGTGTGGCCAAATACGTCAAGGCCAACGCCAACATAGCGCAGCATGTTCAGTTTATGATGCTGCCGGATCAGATGCCGGAGTATAAGAAAGTGGAGGCCATGATGAGAGACTGTAAATAGATATGTAATGAACGAAACGAGTGTTTTGAAGGGTGTAGATAATGGACGAAAATTACGCTATATTCGAGGAATGAAAGAGAGCGATTTGACATATCAAACAATCACTAAACAGCGACTGTTACAATGAATACTTTGGAGTGTCCGTCTAAATTCATTTTTACACATACAAACGATAGACTAGAGACATTAATACACTTGAAATGTGAGGCCTAGATTCCTAGATGTCTACATCATGTTCTCAATCGTAACTATTTTCATTCGCTATTAAAACATTTATGGCAATTGGTTCTTGGTGTGGAAGATGGCCAAGGCCTCGGCGATTCTCTTGGACATGGTCTTCTCACCCTCTCTAACCCAGACTCTTGGGTCGAAGTACTTCTTGTTTGGCTTGTCCTCACCGTCTGGGTTACCAACTTGGGAGGAAACGTAGTCCTTCTTGGTGAGCATGTAGTCACGGATACCCTCCAAGTAAGCGTATTGACAGTCAGTGTCCAAGTTGACCTTGACAACACCGTTGGTGATGGCAGTGTCGAACTCTTGTTGAGTAGAACCGGAACCACCGTGGAAGACCAAGTACAATGGCTTGGCGTTGTCACCACCGAGCTTCTTTTGAGCGAAGGATTGGTGGTCACCCAAGATTTGTGGTCTCAAAACAACGTTACCTGGCTTGTAGACACCGTGGACGTTACCGAAGGCAGCGGCAATGGAGAAGTTTGGAGAGATTGGAGCCAAGGCCTCGTGGACAGCGAAGACGGTCTCTGGGGAAGTGTACAAGGACTCCTTGTCGACGTGCTCGTTGTTGACACCGTCCTCCTCACCACCGGTGATACCGATCTCCATCTCGAGCCATTGGTTCATCTTGGCCATTCTGGTGAAGTACTTGACACAGGTGGCGATGTTCTCGTCGTCGGTCTCCTCGGACAAGTCCAACATGTGGGAGGAGAACAATGGGACACCGTGCTCAGCAAAGTGGGCCTCGTCGGCAGCCAACATACCGTCGAACCAAGGCAACAACTTCTTGGCACAGTGGTCGGTGTGCAACACAACTGGGATGCCGTAGGCTGGGGCAATGGATCTAATGTAGTGAGCAGCAGCAACGGAACCAGCGATGGAAGCGTTCTGGTCGGTGTTGGAAACACCCTTACCGGCGAAGTAAGCAGCACCACCTTGGGAAGTTTGCAAGATGATTGGGGACTTGTTGTCACGGGCAGCCTCCAAAGAAGCAACGACGGTGGAAGAAGAGGTGACGTTGATGGCAGGAATAGCGAAACCCTTTTGTTGAGCGTAGTCGAAAAGCTTTCTGACGTCGTCACCGTAGATGACACCGGACTTGTTCAAAATCTCAGCCATTGTAGATAATTAGTGTTTGTGTAGATGTGTTTGGTTGGGAATAACCTGGAGAGAAAAATTTCAATCCGGTGCGAATCTGCCACTTTATATACTTTTCGCGGGGTTGCACCTGGTGGGTCTGGCAGGGAGCACTCCGCTCCGGGGCCGCCGGTATACATGCATGGAGGTGTTAGCGCATGAGCAATGGGGTGGGAGGGTATGCAAGTTGAGGTAATGGGTTGTAGGAGGGCGATGATTGGGTGCGAGGATGGGTGCGAGGGCGACTGGGGGTGGGAATTATGATTTTTGGCGTGCTGGTTTTGGCGGGAAATTTCTGTTTTGGTGGAGTTTTTTTTGGGGGGGTGGTGTTTTGGGGGTGGTGTTTTGGTGGTGGAGGTGGTAGGTGGTGAGACCCTAATTTAAGTGAATAAACACCGATAAATGGAACTGAGCGGCCATTTTTTTTTTTTCAATCCTACTCAAAGTCTTTCTGTGATTAAATCTATAATTCGTTCTACAATTCTTACTATTGTTACTATAGTTACTGTTTCAGAACAGCCTTGCAATTTCTCGCGTCTCTTCCTATGTGTGCTCACATTCGTCTATCTTTCACGCGGTAAGTGGCCTGGTGGAACCATCCATGCGTGGAAACCTCTGCGAAGCAATGGCCAAAGGCTGAGAATGCAGCTATCGGCTGGAATTTCTGCGCATTTTCCGGCGGCGGCTATTTTGCGGCTACATGATTGGCCCATGTCCCAGATCACCGTTTTTCCCATATTTGTCC
Organism: Australozyma saopauloensis; assembly: GCF_035610405.1. Classification (NCBI taxonomy): domain Eukaryota; kingdom Fungi; phylum Ascomycota; class Pichiomycetes; order Serinales; family Metschnikowiaceae; genus Australozyma; species Australozyma saopauloensis. Next base: position 677,394 of record NC_086132.1, read on the forward strand.
CGTTCCTTTCGCATTCTGGTGTTCCTCGTTCCATTCGGTTACATGGCCCAGGTCCGTAGTCGCATAGCCGGATAAGATAGATAACCAATGCGTTTGCGTGGCCCGCATGAGATTGGCGTGAGAAATTTATTTTGGTTGGATTTTGAGTTTGGCCATTATCGATTTTTTTGCAGCTTTGTTCGCTCTGGTCGTTGTGGTTGGGGTCTAACGCCGACCGATTCCTTCCGGGGCTCTGGCTCAGATTCCCTAGGCCCGAAACACTGGTGCCCGGAGGTTTCACCACACGTTCACAATTATTAGCTTGGATTCGGACACTTGGAGATAAAGATTGTTTTTTTTTTGATTCCAGTTCAATTGCCCAAAAGACTTTTTTTGCAGTGACTTCAAACAATTCTATTTTCAATTCTTTGGTGCTATTTAAGGGTGCCGTCTAGCCGTTACAACTTTAGAACTGTAGATCTCTGGTACTTATAGCTGTACAACTTAGAACTGTAGAATTGTAGAACTCGGAGGTCTGCATTTACTGAGATATTTTTCAAAACTTGTAATTTCTCTCTTCTCATTTAGAATGAACTGACGACTGTCGATTTTTCCAATTGCGTTGGCGTATCGTTGTTCATGTCTTACCGAATCCAGAGCTCAGCTCTCATTAATTCTGCCCTCGTCCAAGCATCCCCGATTATTCTGTTTTTGCAGCCATTTCCGATTTCTGCACTATCCGCCCTTTTCCACAAATTTCGTTTGCACCCCGAATTTCCCCCGCTTTCCCGATTTTTCACTCCTTCTACTTCGGACTACTCTCCAAAACCATGCCAGTCGCCAACGTCGACCTCATCGATGGCGATCTTCGATATTACTCGTACAATCCGGCCTCGAAGGACCAGCTCGACCAAATCAGCGAGCTCATTTCGGCCAATTTGTCCGAGCCGTACTCGATCTATGTCTACTGGTACTTCTTCCACCAATGGCCGCAATACTGCTTCTTGGTGAGTGAAAAATCGTCCGAGAAGATTTTGGGGGTGATCATCTGTAAAGTTGGACCGCATAGAGACGTCCGTATGCGTGGATACATCGGCATGTTGGTAATCGAGCCAGAGTATAGGGGAAGAGGAATAGCCAAGAAGCTAGTGAAGCTCTCCATCGAGAAAATGATGGAATGGGATCATGTGGATGAGATCATGTTGGAGACCGAGACCTCCAATGCTGCCGCTTTGCAGCTCTATGAGCTGTTTGGTTTTCTTCGAACTAAACGTATGCATAGATACTATTTGAACGGTAGCGATGCGTATCGCTTAATTTTGCCTGTTCTGGATCGCCTGGCCACGCGTATTGGCTTCTTGGACCGTATTGTAGATGTGCCCGCCGGTGTGGTATAGGATAGTTGATGGAACAGGTTTCCAACGAGGTTTAGACTGAGCCAGGACGGCTTGCCCTGTTTCTTCTGATAAAACGTGTCCAAAAATTGTCTTTCTGTGCATGTCCTGACAAGAGTGTTCTAGATATGTGCTGCACTAGACAATTTCTCGATGCCATTTGACCACTGTGTCACAATGAGAAGCAAGAATTCTGGCCTTTACGAAGATCTGACTTTTCATTTTCTGTTCTGAAGAATTACGGATATCGTCAAGTCTTGATGTGCTCTATCATGACCATTGACCAAAACTATCGGGGATACATACACAGGCATTGATGTCGGGTTTTGAGTATCGGCTTTTGAAGAAGCACATCTCTATGATCCATTCAAGCCTCTCCTTGAACCTGTTCGGGCCAATTGCATTTTGTGGGCTCTCTATAACGAGATCAGTATCATGGCATACCACAAGCTTGTCTATGCGATTGGCTAGAAATCCGGGATCCACAAACTTAGAGCTAAAATTCTTCACCGACTTCTTCTGATAGATTTGACTGTCATAAATAATTCTGAGCGTGTGTATGAAATACACCAATCTTAAGCTTGAACTCACTCGCACAGTCAAACTCACTCGCGCAGTCAAATTGACTCGGAAACAAGAGAGCCATCATCAGCACCTCCTCAATACGCAAATCTATAAAATTTCACCCCCTCACTGTAGACAAAACCCAGAAATATACTCTTCAGTTCTTATCGGAGCCGTCACGTGCCTCATCACGTGACCGCCTCCCACACATAGTAACCCCCCATCACACAAATTCACCAATACATCAACACCCCCCACAAACCCACACCCAAATGCTCGACGGCCGCTCACTTGACGTCATTGCCAAGTTCAAGCTGGCCCTTCTCACGCGGGCCGAAAAACCCGCTGCCCGGACCGAGCTTCCCGAGTCAAATCGTGGCCAAAAACTCCACAACACAAACTCGGGCTCCACTGCGCTCACGTCCAAAATCGTCGACTACGGCGGCAATACCCACCTCGTTCTCACCAATGACGTCATCGAGAGAACCAATTTCAGGAACAAACGCCGCTGGCTGGACTACTACAATGCTAAAAACGGAAACGATGTGTCTCTGGAAGACGATATGGACAGTTCGGATGAGCGGAACGTTTCTGACGAGCAAGACGATGCTGATGCGGACGAGAATCCGTTGAAAAAATTACGATTGTCGGAGATTTTGGCTCCGTTGGCCCATCCCAGTGAAGTGGCTACCCATCCTGCCATTTCGAAAACCTACAAGCTGCCGTGTTTGGCAACCTTGGCGCTGGATCTCATTCATTCCATTGAGATCGAGCAGAAGACGCTCAATCAATTCAACAAGTTGTTGCAGGTGTTGGATGGAGAGGACTGGTTCTACCAAGTAGAGGATAATATGGATCTTCCGGTGTATGATCACGGTTTAGACGAATCTCTCAACTGCAATGTATCTGGAATCTTCGATGAGAAGGACGTGAGACTCAATGGTCAGCAGGCTCCAGGTGTAAACGGTCAGAGTCAAAGCCAGGGCCAAAGTTCACACCAAAGTCAAGCGGCACTCCAAAACCAGAACCAAAATCAAAACCATGCAACTGGCCAGGGGTTGGGCGAAGATCTCAACCAGAACCCTAACTCTGATGCTCAAGTTCCCACCGATGCAGCTGTCACTACTACTGTCCAGAACGGACAAGCATCCGCACAAAACGGTACTGTAGCCACACAAGCCAAGACGGAGGACGATTCTCTGACATACAAGCGGATCACACGTGGTGCCATTGCAGAAGAGAAAATTAGAATCACAGACCCGTTCTTCGCGCTCCCCAAATCCTTGGCCATTTTCGAGCGCCAGCAACAGAAACAGTTGGAGGAAGATGACGAGAAGGACGACGATCCACTAGAAGTCTTGAAGCAAGACTTGCGCAATTACTTGCAGGTCAGCATCCAGCGACAACACGAATGCATCAAGAACCTCACCACCATTCGTAATGGCATAGTCAAGGCAGACAAGTATAAACGAGATCTCTACAAATGGGGCAAGGAATTGAGTGAGAAGAAGTAGCATTGACAAAGCATGCTGGAATTGTATTGTTTTGTCTGATGGAACACTTTTTTTGGTACCTCAGTGATCAGATCAACCTATCGCCACAAGTCATGATTGAAAACTACAAAACAAATTTTAAAAGAAATGCCGGCAATGTACACAATTGTGATTGCCTTTCCATCTTTTTTTTTTCTTTTCCAAATCTCACTTGCCCTTTTTGGACTTAATTAACCCCCATCGACGCCCACGTGACCGCGGCCCGACCTACTTCTGCTCCCCAGACGCGACCCAAATTTTCCACCAACTACTTGCTCCATTCTCTCCCCTAATCATGCTTGAAGGTAAATTCGACGAGGCCAGTCTCCTCAAAAAAATTGTTGAGTCCATCAAGGACTGTGTGAAACTCTGCAACTTCAATTGCACAGAACACGGAATCACCGTTCAAGCAGTGGACGACTCCAGAGTGTTGTTGGTCTCTCTTTTGGTGGGACTGTCGGCCTTCTCCGAATACAGATGTGACCGTGACATCACCTTGGGAATTGACTTGGACTCGTTCTCCAAAATCATCAAGTGTGGTAACAACGAGGACTACTTGACGTTGTTGGCCGAGGACTCTCCAGACAACGTGATGACCATTTTCGAAGACAAGAAGAAGGAGAGAGTCTCGGAATACTCCTTGAAGTTGATGGACATCGACTCCGAGTTTTTGCGTATTGACGATATGGAGTACGAGTCTGTGATCAACATGCCAAGTACCGAGTTCTCCAAGATTGTGCGTGACTTGAAGAACCTCAGTGAGTCGCTCAACATCACTGTGACCAAGGATCTGGTGAAATTCAGCGCAGAGGGCGAGTCGGGCACTGGCTCTGTTGTGTTGAAGCCATACACAGACATGGAGCGTCCCGAGGAGTCTGTGTCGGTCAACTTGGAGAACGCTGTTGACTTGACCTTTGGCTTGAAGTACTTGAACGACATCATCCGTGCTACCGCTTTGTCGAGCACCATCACCATCAAGTTGGCTGACAAGACTCCTGCCTTGTTCGAGTACAAGTTGGATGCTGGCGGCTACTTGCGCTTCTACTTGGCCCCTAAGTTCGATGAGGATGACTAAGCGAGCCGCGCATGGCAACAAATGCAACGACAGCGAGTTGGTTACAATGGGGGCTTCCCTCGGGTGCTAATTAGAAGATAGCTTCATTGCGCTCAAATGGCTCTAGCTATAGTGGACCTATAGCTATGGCTACCGGACCAGAAGGAACTGCAGGACGAGAAATCCAACGCAGATATTCATGTAAACTCGGATTGTTTCAATATACAAGTAATTAGAACCCCCGATGGATTCGTTCCAACCGTACCTCTCTAGAACACCTTATATCCCTGGCTAAGGGCCATCTTGGCTACCTGATTGTAACCGCAACCACTGCGGCCTTCCACGACTACATCCCAATGCTCGACCGCATACCGCTGATCGAAGATAGGCTATTGGCGAGTGTTCAACGGTCAACGGCGGTTGAGGTTTGCAACGGATCCAGCGCCTGGGACTACGTCACCTCTCTAAAGGCCAAAAGGCCGCATGCAAAGCGTCGTAATGCTTTTTGGGAGGCTGGTTTCGGTTGCAACAACAAGCACGAGAATCCGACAATATCCTCGAAAAGTTTTGTTTCGCTCTTCCTTATTTGCACCCATCAAACACCGACATTCCCGCTTTGGCTGAAGAGCACTTGCTGCACGGAAGCATGATCTGGGATGTCTACGCAACGCCCATGCATATCGTCGCTAGGAGCGAATAATAACGTTTCACCGTTTCTCAATCCCGATTTGGCCTCACTTGCAGTAATGGTACAGATTGTAAACAATGCCAACGCACTATAAGCGGCCGTGCATGTGGCCTCATCACTCGGAATAATCGCTTTCCCATACGTCAATTGCCGAGGAAGAGAGACCGGTCCGTGTGCCGACTTCTTTGGAACAATAGTCATTGGCCAAAAATCGTAGCAAAACCATCTGGGTTGAAGCGATTGGTGCTATCATGGTGTGTTTTTTGGCAATTACACATATAATTAGGCTATCGGCCCCCTGCAGGTGCATGAGCGTATTCAAGGTTCGAGTCTAAACCTTAACAGAATCCGGTTTCTTTACCCGAATACTCGATAAGGTCCGGCAGCTCCAAAGGCCGGGAGTCAGTCGTAAGGCCGGGGCCGGTTCGAGAACGGTGGTGGAAGGTGTATGTTCCATGTTATTGTTTCGGTTGGATTGGGGACGGAATGTTTGTCGGGAGATGTCCAAGAAGTTAGCACCCATTCTTCATGCTGATTGGACTAAAAAAGGACGGCCAATTCGAAACAACAGGCGGCTCAATTGGTAAAATACGAACTCTAATCGCGGGGCCCCTGCGTGCTGCCAGCAACCGGAATGTGGACGGTGGGGGTTTTGCACAGTGGCATCGGTTCAGGTCTCGCATTTGTTTATAGATTCGCTTAACTGAGTAATCATCACTCCAGTCTTTTTCTTTTCTGTTGATTTTTTGTTGCCCTCTCATTTTTCTCTCTTCGTTTTGTTTCACTGTGTGGGAGCCTGTACGTGGTTGACAAGACACTGTACATGTCGTGTCCGTTTATTTAAGGTTGAAAGGTCAACCAAATGCGAAGCTTAATTACGAAACAAGGTGTGTAGAGGATAAATTATGGTTCTTTGCATTGGCCATGAGCAGACTCATGGCTCGCTCGATCTGGAAATACGTGGCTTTTCTTCTAGTTCGGTTGCCGCTTCAAATTCTGAAACTGTTCTATTTACCCATCCTGCTTTGAAGTAATTCGGGCCTGCAGAGCATTGACATTAGAGCTCAGGATCCTAAGTTCCGGCGGTCAATTCCTTTTTTTTTTTTATGTGTAAACTGAAGTACAATGAAAAAACTCGTGTCTTCTTGCCAAGCAGAGGGCATCATCATGGTAGACGCAAATGCATTCTTACGCAATAGGACCTAGTCAAGTGTGGCATCGAAGACAAATGGCAGCAAGATAAACGTAGGGGTTGTTTTTTTTTTTAGGAAAGCCTTCCGACGCCCGGGAAGAGGCGCACCACTCGCTTCCCATTTTGGAGAATATGACCTTCTGGGACTTGCAAAACCCAATGGAGCACCATGGCGTCAAAATTACGTATCACTGAGAACTGGAGATCTTGCTTTATGAAGTGTCTCTCGACTTTATTGGTAACATTCGGAAACAAATAACTCACCCAAAAATAGTATCGTAGAGCGGGCACAGCTAATTAAGCCCTTTCGGTTGCGGCTCAATTGTCTATATTACATGCATCCAGAGCGGTCTCGTCTTGTGTAGGTGCCCCTGTGCTTAAAGAAGCTAATGCCGGATGTTGTGATTTGGGCCTTTTTGACACAGTCCGCCCAGCAAGACACACGATGGAACGGAGTTGGGATTTCGGCGGGCACCGAACTGACACGTAGGGACCTAAGCAAGCAGCACCGTTTTGAGGGTGCAAGTGAAAGGAGGACCTAATGGAAACGTTTCCGGAAAAACGTTTTCTGGCGCGTTACGAGCCCAGTCCGCAGCAGTTGATGGTTTTGGCCCGAAGTGTGCTTGGTTAGACGACGATCTGGCAGCAAACGTCCTGTACTTGGGTTGACGCGGTCTGCGGCCGCCCTGCAGGCGCCCTGCATCAGCCGCACGCACCAGATCAATCTTTTGCCAGAGTGTTTTGTGTGAATACGGCTGAGCCCGTTGAGGCAACGACTTAATGGGGCATGGAAAAGGAAAGAGCAAAACATAGGGACAAAAACAGAAACTGAAGGATTAAAAAAAAATGGATTTCGGTGCGAGAGCACACGCGCTCGAACAGATAATCCCAGCCGTCCAGAGCCCGCGCACCTGCGGGACCTCTTATTCAAGGCTGCCCAGATGCGAACCTTAATTGACCAATATACGGGCCTTGTTTCCAAGCCGTAGACCTGGTGCTGAAACAGCAGCGACGGAGAACATGCACCGCCCATGAGCAGCATCGAACCCAAACCAGCAGGTTGTTTGTTGCGACCGGATGCAAGCCCCCAACCCCATCAGGAAATGACACCAACACTGCAACGCACCCACATTCGATACCACAAGGTAATGTGCCGCAATAGCCGCCGTGCCGGAGGTGAGTGTGCCAGATGGGGGTTGTTGGTGCGGTCTTCCTGTGTGCCGTCCGAAAGTTGGCAAATGGGAATAGTAATGTATGGGAGCGTGTGCGGCGGCTAAGCAGTACGAAATATATATATTATTTTTTTTTTTGCATGGAGGCGTGCGGTCCTTCACTTCAGAACATTCTTCACCTGGATCAGACGTACGGTGTGGGAGTCTCTGTTTGGGTCAACCTCTCCAAAAACACCTCCGCCCTCTCCTTTTCCACAACACCCAGAAACAACATCTTCGTCGAAAAAATTACAGATCCTCAATCCGATCTCCGCACTCCCGGCAACAAATCTCTCGTCTCCCGTTTCCGTGCCCAATCTTGCACTTGCACTTGCACTTAAGCTTGCACTCAAGCTTGCACTCAATCTTGCACTCAACCTTGCCCTCTATCTTGCCCTCTACCTTGCCCTTGCAACCGCAGTCTCGCTGTGAATCCCACTGCTGCGCTCTGTTTTCCTTCCCTAGTGTCACTTCCCACCCGAAGCTCCGTCCGATATATGCTGCGGCCATCCGATGCCGCCATCTCCATCCAACAAACATAAAAGGCTCCGAACGGCGGGCGGTGGCTCGGCGTTTTCTGGATACAAGCCTGAGTCGGCGCACCCTGGCGGCCCGACGTTTCTGCCTGCTGCTCCGCTACATCTTCTGCCGCAGTGGCCGTATCGTAGACCGTCGCATCAGCAGTCGCTGCCGGTGCATGTGGCAGCAGGGCTGTCTGTTCATAGTTCGAGCGGTTTGAGCGAGCGCCGGACACCGGGCGTCGCGGGGCTTTCTGGCGTTTCCGGCCTCTCGGGCATTGCGGGCATCTCGGGCATTTCTGGCAGTGCCAATGTCTCGGGGAGCTCTGCTGGTACTGCTGGCTCTGCGGGCACTGCGGGCACCGGCGGTGCTGGAGGCAGCGGCAATAGCGGCGGCCCCATTGCTGGTGCGAATGCCACCGCAGGAGGTGGCGGGTCGTCTATAGTGGGCACTGCTACCACCGGCGCGACTGCGTCCACCGATCAGGAACTCCTCGATGCGACCTCTCCGATGAATCTGCACTATATGCCTGTCAATGCTGCCCAGGTGATGCTTTCCGCGCCCTATGGCCAGCATGCAAAACCGCTTGACGGTGCTCTTCCATTGCTTCCCTCTGGCGGTGTGTCGTCGATGGCTGGCTACCTGTATCCTCCAAACCACCTTCCCTACTCTGCCACCGGGCTGTATGCGCCGATGCCGCCGCCGCAGCATGAGGGAGAGTCTGCGCTGGATTCGCTTCATTATGCGCCGCCGCTTCCGCCGCCGCCGCCTCCATCGCATCCACAGACCGTTCCGGCTGTCAACTTGTACACGTCTCAGTATGTGGCGGGTGGATACACTGGCTATCATTACGGAGATGCACAGCTGCTGCATCAGCAGCAACAGCAACAGCAGCATCTACTACAGCAGCATCACCAACACCAACAACATCAGCAGCAGCAGCAACATCAACAACAACCTCAACATCAGCAGCAGCAGCAGCAGCAGCAGCATCAACATCAGCAACACAGACACCAACAGTCGCAGGTGGACATGCATTCGTCTTCGTCGTCTTCGGTGTATCGTCCTCCGGTGTCTTCGGGGTCCGGCGGTGATCTGTCAATGGGTCTGGCCCAGTTGATGAAGTCCCTGACGTACGACTCGCGACCCGCGTACGGTGCGTCTTCGCATGGTAAAAACATCTCCATCGCGTCTCACCTCGACATGTTCTCACTCCATGATAAGACGCCCGACGTCCCGCCCCTGCGCCGGCCATCTGCCGTGGGCCACCACAACCATCGCCGCGGCTTTTCCGAAACGAGCGTCAGGCTGCGTGTCGATATGGACGACCGTGTTGTTGCCGAAAACCCGCTACAAGGCGCTCCTGCCATGCCCTACATCACTTCCACTGGCATGTACATGCATCCTCAGCCGCCGTTGTACAGCCAGACGACGCTGCAAAAGCTCCTGGCTTCTATGTATCAGCCGCTGCCGTTCCAGGCTCAAAGCATGCTGGCCCCACAGCCGTTTCATCAACAACTGTTGCTGCTTCTACCGCTGACTCTCCAAACTCACCAACTTACAACTTCACAAGCACAGCCGCAACAGCTTCAACATCAACCCCAGGACCAGGCCTCTGCAACTCAACTGCTGTTCTTTTCGGTGCCGCAGCAGCCTGCCTCGTCCTCAACTTCCAACTTGGTCATTCCTTCTCCCTCTTCTCAACATCCCCTCCGTCATGCACTGCCTGAGGCTGCCTATGCCTCCAGTCGAACCCATCCACTGTCGCGAGCAACGCCAATAGCACAACGTGGCGATTACAATAAGAAACTGTCTGCTGCCTCGCGCTCTTCCCTCTCTGGTACCGATAATTATCATAGTGACAAGCAGGCCCTCTTTGACGACACCGAGCTCCTGTCGAATGGTAAAAGTGTGTTCAAACAGCTCCTCGATGAGGTTTTGGATGTCAACGCGTTCAATTTCTATGCATTTCTTGTGCGTATGCTTCGACTCTGTGAAGCTCATATTCCATTAGATGACTTCTTCAAGCTCCTATATAACGAATCTGCCAACCCCTTCCTCAACCCAATTTCTCCGGGTACGGAGCCAGATAAACTCGATAAGAAGAGCAGTGAAGATGGCACGGCAGAGGCCATGAACGTGTGCTATAGGATCTTGGAGGTATTCAAAGATCCAAAGGCCCTGGTCAATGCCATGCCAAATGCGAATTACGAAGAGACAAAGCTAGGCTCTGTCAATTTCCATGAGCTTCTCCGGTCGTTTTTGGCGCTCAAAATCATAATGGATTCGCTCGTTTTGTCAGACGACAAAGTCAAAGATTGTCCCACAACTCCACGACTCACTATCTATAAAGTGTACTATATTCTCTGCCAAAAACTCTTTCTCAAATATCCGTCTGTCCTTAATGGGAGCGCAGACCAGAAACTAATTCTTGGGCCTTCCAAACTAGGAAAACTCATCAAAGCAGTGTATCCGAATCTCACGGCCAAACGTCTTGGTCGCCGTGGCTGTTCCAAATATCATTACATGGGATTGATCTTGAGCAAAGACCTAATCAGTGACGAGATTGCAGATTTGTGTCAGCATGAGATTGGTGAATTAACATCGATGTTCAAAACAGTCACGAGAGACTCGCATCCTCAGCTCTCACACCAACAGCAATCGCACCAACAACCACAAAGTATGCATTCCGAGACTCAGGCTCGATCATTCCAGTTCCGCGACCTCACAGCCACATTCTTAGACACCACAGTTGCTCGCAGTCCGCTTTACAGTTTCATCAAGCCAACGTGCATGTTCCCTGTGACACAATTGTCTCCAGTTTACTGTTTTGACACTCCGCAATCTCTGAAAGACGAAACAAGTTGGTTCTACTCGGTCCGCCAGGAATCCTATGAATCATTAATCAAACTCAATTTAGATATGACGCCTTTTACCTCAGCCTTCACGGATGGCGACGCGTTAGAAGATAGTCAGGAGTGGTTGATTACCAATATTCTTCTGCTGATTGATAAGCTTGCCTTGTCTCCACACTTCCACCAGAACCACTACTTGCACTTGTTCTTGTTCGTGATCGTATGGGTGTTCCCTATGATGTTGTGCCTTGATGTGTCCAAAAGTGATGCGTTCGTATTTCATCTCCGTGCCAATATCCATAATCTCGTGTTGAATTTCGAAGAAAAGTGTCTCAATAACCCATACGTGAGCGCCTCGCACTTGAAATCCTTCGTTGGTATTCTCAATAAGATTCTCAATCTTGACGACGTTGCCAACTCGCTTTTCAAAGCGAAACGTGCTCCTGCTGTCATCGATGATATGTTCGATGATATCGAGGGTTTGGAACAGCTGTCTGTGGAGGATGAGAACACCAGTGTTTTGGAGCGCTTGTTCACGTATGGCTTGGTTGACTGCTTGAACGCCTATAAGTTTGTTCCTATGATGGAACACGGCGTCGCTAGCGAAAATCAGGTGATTCAGTTGGTGAACACCGTCTCGGAGCGCATGAAAATGGCCATTGTTCATGGTCTTCGTGACTTGGTCAAGAGAGTGGATGCGGTACAAGAGCGGTATGAAAACAACATCGAATTGAAAACGACTCGATTTGAATATCTGCGTTTATGTATAACGTTCTGTCATGACAGTTGTTTTGACGAAATCTTGGTAGGTCGCTTCACTGTTGCAATCATTAACAGTTATCTCCTGTTAACGTCTAACCAAATCATGAAGTATATTTTCCACACGCAAAACGAGCGAGCCTCCATGGTTCTGAACACCACGTTTCGTCACTGGTGGGTCGTTTTATCCTTTTTGCAAGAGTACTGCGGTGTGGTTCTGGAAACAGTCGGCATTCATCACTCTTTGGCTGGCAGCTAGAGCAACTGCTCGATTGTGACTCCGTTGCAGTTACAAAAATTTTCAATTCACCTACAAACTTGGCAAACACTTGCCCCGGTTTGGTATTCTGTTTAATTATCAGCTTTTTGAGTAGAGAGACTCAAGCCGGTCGTAGACCTGTCACGATAGAAAAGAATTATGGCCCTATTTTGCTTGTGAGTATTTCCCGCGCAACGATGAGCTCTAGACTTTGCCTCTGCATTCTAGGCTTCATGTCGCTTCGATCAATTTGATCTGTTATAGACCAATCAAATAGAAGGTTATGAGCCCTGTTATCTAACCGTAGATCAGATGGTCCGTAGACTCATGAGTCCGCTCTTTCATTGTAGAAGTTTAATTATGAGAAGTATTAGGAGAGGTCTTTCAGCGAGAGCGGCGAAACCAATTGACTGAGACAGGGGTGAACAGACAGATTGTCGCCTGAGTTGAGCTCATTCAGAAGATATTTTCTATGATGATATTGGTATTTTTAGCATGGTTTTCTTGGAATGCGACTCTCCTAACCTTCATCGAAGAAGTAATCGAAGCGGGTAGAACTACACTTCAGTGTTTCTAGATTTATTAGTCATTGATCAAATTTGACTCCTTTTAATGCTCGATTCTCTAATACAAGTTCAAAGAGTTCTTTGGCATTGGCTAAAACATAAGTCCTTAATAGCAAGTACCAAACTAACTTTTGTTCATTTTTACTAAGTTTATTACCAGATACGATCACATCTCATGTATTTGTAAGGGAAATTAGAACTGAACTATTTATAGGTGGGGGTGGATATTTCTTCTAATTGATTTCATAGAAACTCGTTTATGAATCATGTGAGAGATCATGCCCTCAATATGAAATCAATATTGGTGAAAACTTTATCTGACATTTCATCGAAGAAAGGAACAATTCATGTACAAATTCGAACGTCCTTGGTTAGGTCGATCCTTCTTTTATACTAAACGACCTTCATCAAGATTTAAATCTATAAGATGCATCAGTGAGTAGCGAGAGTAAACAGAGCTTTCGGTTCTTTGCTAGAAATGACCGCACTAGCGAGGCGCCAAGACAGCTTGCATGATCAATGAGCTTTGTGGACTGCCTGAATGTCTTGTCAAACCAAGTGCGCAAATTGTGACTTAATTTTAGAATTATAATTTCGAACAAGAATTAGGAACAGCTTATAATTAATTTGAACTAAGAACCCGAAACTAATGAGGCTGTAACACACTGTAGAGACTCGAATCATTTCTGAATTATGCGTCATTGGATTTTAACGGGAGCAGAACTCCGACGGGAATAAAAAAGCTGATATCACAAACTTGGTTTAATTTTGTTTCAAATTCAACTAAATTCCCTTTTCTACGGTCAACGCCAGCTCAGTTTGAGGGGATTCACAATTCTGCGCTTGAGGTGAATGGTGCTTCTTCATTAGAATCAAAACCAATTCTCAAGTTTGATGCGTAATAGGCAACGAATTTTAAACATTCAAGTTGCAGCCTATTGCCCGAATTAATTGTGTCTTAGGTTTGATAGATGCTACGAGAGGAGGATTACCATTGCCATTAACAATAAGAAATCACGGGAGTCTTTCCAAACTTAAACATACCTATTTTAATTGAATCCAAAAAGATTCAACAATTGATATCTTAGATAGCAAATGGGTATTCCATGAGAAGTTTCCAGCAAGGTGTTCGCTAATCGCATTATATCCAAACAAACAGACAACGACTGGAAGAAAATACTTGCTTATACCAAAAAATCGTTACTTTCAAGCTGTTATAATCTTTTACTGTTCCTTAATTTTTCAATTCGAACCCCATCTCCGCACCCATGTTCCCTCCAATAGCCTCCAACCACATCTAGACCATGAATTTTGAGCACATCGTCACCCACACAATCCACAATTACCAGCTCACATCAAGGCTGAAACAGCATCGGCGGCTCAAGCCCGAAAACGGCAAGATCATAGCCGAAGCCGTGGTCAAACAAGGCAATGACAAAAAACTACTTGAGCTTCTCAAAAAACGCGACCAGTACAATTCCAAGATCTTCGAATTGCTCAATTCGGCAGGAGAACAAGAGAATCCGGCACTCATAGTCGATCGGGCCGAGGCAGAGCATTACATCCGAAAACGGATTCTCAGAGACCGTCATAAGGTGGCTTCGATAAAAACATTAATTAAAAAACATACAGAACTACAAAAGCAATGGAAGTGCGACTTGGAGCAAATACAGGAAAAGAAACTGCAGGGTCTGGCGTACAAGGGCCTCGCCAAATTGAACCTGATGAATGCTGATCTGGAAAACCGTCTGAATCAGGCAAAGACTGAGGCATTGCAAGATTTGTATGGACGTGTTTCGAAGCGCCAGCAAGAATTGTCGGAAGAATCGGAGCGGACGCTTCGATCGTTGGGAGTTCCATTTTTCTCGACAGTAGAAGAAACGGCAGCAGAGAATAAAGTGTTTGTCCTTGAACTACTACAATCGCTGGTGTGAGACAATACTCAAGTCGGGACGTTTTCTCTACAAAGAAGTCTATAGTTACGCATTACATCCACGGACGGCATGTGCACAAATACTATTCTATTATACAGTCAGTTCTACCTTTTCTATGTCTCTTGTATTCCTTTTTGTCTTTCTCACTGCTTGGTTCTGATGGTGTAGTCTTCTCCTGACTTTGTGATGTACCGCACCCATGGATAGGATTGGTACTGGAGCTTGGGCTCGTTGATTCGTAAGTAGCGCACCTGGATGCCAGAGGTGGTGAAGTAGGGAATGGAAAAGTTGACCTTGATGGGCTTCTTCAGCAACTCCATCTCCTGGTCAACAACAGCGGGCAAGCCCAACTCTGCACGCATATGGTATTGTTTGCCTCCTGGGAATGTCTTGAGCTTCCAGATCATGCATGACTTTTCAGGAACCCATTTGGTTGAGCCGTACTCGCTTGTGAACTTGGGCGTGTCTGCATCTTCTGGTAGCGGGATGATGATCTCTACATTGTTTGCAGTGGACTTCTTTTTGATCTGCGCCTTGACAGAGCACAAGATCTCGATACGCGAATGCTTGTGCACCACGGTCTTGCAGTTGACCAAGATTAAGGGCTTCATCAAGAATTGTGTGGACAGCAAACGGTATGACATGACGGTGAACTCACCATCGGGAGGAATGAAGGTGATGATGCGCTCGTTCTCAAACTTGGATAAGCGCACACATTGATGGAATTTGATGTCCTCCATTTCGATTTTGCGAGAGCCAGAGGCGCCCAGCTCCGAAGGCGTGTCGTCGTCATTTGTGCTACTGGAGAAGATGCCCTTGTCATTGAGGCCCAAGCGGAGGTCGGGCATTCCACTGAGCTTGGATTTCATCTTGATCTCACCCAAAATCTCGCTGTTAAGCACCTGTCCGTTGGCGTTGATAAGCATGTTGATGGACTCCACCACGTCCAAAAAGGCTTCGTTTTTCTTGTAAGCAATACCCTCCTTACGCCAACTGACGGCGTTTGTCACCGCGTTTGGCGGCTGCACCTGTCTTGTTTTGCGGATCAACTTGTAGTAGTCCTGGGTGATGTACTCCTTCAAGATCTTTGTGTCTGTGATCTGCGGAACGCCGAAATCCATCATTTCGTCCAAGAGCTCGTAGATCACCACAAAGTTGTCGCGGATGGACTCCTCCTCCAAGCTCTTGAAGTACTGTGTGAGCACCTCTATAAGTCTCAGTAGAAACACCACCATGGTCATCACGTTGTCGTTTTTGCGGGTCAACGCGCAGACGTAGATGTTGTTGTGGTTGATGAACACGTAGTTGATGCCTTTGCTGGTCACAAACGGGCGGTATTGCAGATCTTCGTCGCCGTTTTCCAACTCAAGAAGAAGAAGCGGGAATTGCTCGATGGCCGAGGGCTCGATGTCGCCCTTGTAGTTCCGCGACAAGAGCGGTTTTCCCTTGATGTCGAGGAAATGTATTTGCGAGGCCATTGGGTGCTGTGGGTGGGGGGTATAGTGGCTTAGTGTGGTTTTAGTATGGGGGTAGTTACTAGGTGGTATTATGGGGTGAAAAATGGGTTGAGGGTGGTGGGTTTTGTTGATGGGAAATTTGAAAAACCTAGAAGCAAATTTGGTGCGAGAGGTTTTGGTGTATGGTTGATTTTTTCGAATATTGTCTCTTGTTTGTTGGTGTGTTTTTGTTGTACATCAATACAAAACACGACCATGGCAGAATGTGGTGAATTATGATGTCAGAGAAGTATACGAATATTGAGCATTTTATTTGAATAATCTTTAACTTTAATTTCTCTAGTAAATTTCTTTAGATCGAATTTTTGACACACATTTCCGTTTTCTCTATTTGCAGCCAAGGCTACTACACATTACAAAACTCAAAGACACGGTCGACTTTTCCTACGTCACCGCCAACAAAAACAAAAAAAAGGATCTTCTGAATCGCCAATGATTTCTGATTTCTTGCTCAGCCTTATTTTTAGCCGGCCAAGACTCATACTCGCTCGTGCCTTGGCAGATAACGACCGCACGGAAACTCCTACAGCCACAAGGGAATAGTCCCACCTAAAGAATGAAACAGAATTTACGAACCTTATTTTAGTTGGCACCCATATACGATGCACAATGCTGCGTTTTGCCGCGCTGCATCTCACACCCGCTGGAGAGCCATCAAAACCTGTCCAAAACCACCTCCACAGAAAACTCCGACCTCTACTCCATCCTCAATGTTTTCACAAGAAATGTTCCCTGGGTTTTAGTATTGCGGCCGGACCCTGTGCCTGCAGTACCCACACCACTATATGCCGTATTTTTCACCTAAATGACTTGCATTGTAAACATATAAATAGTACTTTATCTCCACCATACCCCAGGTCAGCACATTTTCACCGAATCCCTTCGTTTAAAAGAGCCAGAGACTGTATACAAATACAAAGTCCCCCAATTTCCTGTTGAATTACGAAGATTTCCTATATTCGACAGTTTGGCTAGTGACCCTCGTTAATTAGACAATTTCCGATAAGAACACAAATACAACACAAAAACAACCTAGCCTGGAAAAACAGTTCACCATAAAATGCTCTGGTTTCTTCTACTTTTGCCCGTCTTCGCCGCGGCGCTACCCACCATCGAGGTCAGAGGCAATGCCTTCTTCATCAGTGGTACAAATACCCGTTTCTACATGAAAGGTCTTGATTACCAGCCCGGAGGATCGTCGAAATTGTTCGATCCGCTCAGCAGCCCGGACACCTGCAAAAGAGACATTGCGTACTTTAAGCAGTTGGGCGTGAACACCGTTAGAATCTACTCCATCGACAATACCGGAGACCACGACGAGTGCATGCAGATGTTGGACGATGCTGGAATCTATCTTATTTTGGACACCAACATTCCCCGTGCATCCATTGCGCGCGATAGCGGTGCCAACTGTTCCTACAACACCATGTACTTGAACGAGGTGTTTGCCTCGGTCAAGTTGATGTCGAAGTATAACAACACCTTGGGCTTTTTCGCCGCCAACGAGGTCATCAACGACGAGACGACCACTCCGGCAGCTACCGTGGTGAAGGCTGTGGTCCGTGACATCAAGAACTTCCAGAAAAATACCGGCTTGAGAAGAATCCCTGTGGGTTACTCGGCCGCCGATGTGGAGCAGAACCGTTTGGATACCGCCCACTACTTCAACTGTGGCGACGATGAAATGGCCCGTGTGGACATGTTTGGCTTCAATGACTACTCGTGGTGTGGCCAGTCTTCTTTCCAGTTGTCGGGCTACAGCCAGAAAGTGCAGGCGTATGGAAACTACTCCGTCCCATTGTTCTTGTCTGAGTTTGGCTGCAACAAGGTGAGACCTAGACCATTCACCGAGGTTGGCGCCATCTTCTCGTCCCAAATGAGCAGTGTGTTCTCGGGTGGTCTCGTCTATGAATACTCCCAAGAGGACAACAACTACGGCTTGGTCCAGATCTCCTCCGACAACCAGACCGTCACCACCAACTCCGACTTTGACAACTTGAAAAAGCAATACGCTCTGGTTTCTAGTATCCCTAACAATGGTGGCTACCAGACCGGCTTGCCTCACTCCAACTGTCCTCCTCAGTCTGAAACTTGGCAGGCCTCGAATGACCTTCCTTCCACTCCTTTGGGTGCACTTAAATACATTAGAGGTGATGTTGAGCCCGAGGGACATGGCTTCGATGCTAACACCCAATGGGCTTGTGTCGCCGACGGAAACAACTCCGACAACAGCAGTTCCGGTTCTGCAAGCACCAGAACCAGCAGTAGATCTTCCTCTTCAGGCACTTCCTCCGGAACTAGCCAAGGCAGCTCCAGTTCGACCTCTACCCGTAAGAATGACGGTCCAACTTTGGAGGTTGCCTCTGGTATGGCTTCCATGGTGGCTTTGATTATGGCTTTCCTCTTATAATCACCAAAATATAAGTTACAATTCGTTTAATCTTTTCTAAATTTATCACTATACATAGCCTCACAGCTTCTGTTTGATTCCATACATCATCTCCTCCTTGTTGATCAAGTGACCAATGCTGTCCACCTCTTCCAACAACTTATCGATGTCATAAACCCAATTGTTCAACAATTCGTTCATGTCCTCGCTGTTGTTGGCCGAGAGGCCAGAGGATGCAACGCCGTGCTTTTCAAACTTCACGATTCCCTGGGGTCTGTTGATCTTACCAGAAATCATGCCCAGATTGACCAAAGCACTGATGTGTGTCTCGGCGTCGGCCACATCCAACTGCAACAAGGTTGCCACGCGCTTCAACTCGATGAACGAGTAGTATTTGCTGATGATTCTCAAGTTGTGTTCAATGACTCTCTTCTGCAAGTTCTTGGTGTTCTCATCGTTCTCCAGGAACATTGGAGACTGAGAAAACAAGTCACTGTAGTCAGCCTCAAGCTGGCCCCAACGGATGATCTCGTTGGTGGTGAAGATCTCCAACAACCGGAAGATTTTGGCACTGACATTCTTGGAGAAGACAGTGTTGGCCTTGATTTTATGGATCAAGTCGGATTGATAGTTGTCATAAGGAGACAAGATGATGGTGTATACGATGGAGATTAACAAGTCCTTGTAGTCAGCCGAGTCTTTGACGGCTGGAAGCTCCATGAGAAGCAAGGAGTTCTTGACGCTGGTGATGTAGTCTTTCTCGTAAGCGTTGATCTGTAAGAGATAGCGCAAGTATGTGGCCTTGTATTCCTCTGCCTTGGCAAAGTTCTGTAGCGTTTTCAATAAAATCTTCCTACTCAACACCTTGGCCTGTGCAAAGTCGTGCTTCTGCAACGTCAACGCCATCTGCTGCAAGATGTACTCGACCTTGGTATCAAACGGCATCATCGAGTACGTCTCCACCTGCAAGTCGCACAAGATCTCGGTGGCCTTGTCCAAGTCGCCCTGGGCCAAGTAGATGTCCGACAACATGCGAGAAACCTCCGCTCTTTCGACCTCCACGAAGATCTTCTTGTCGGTGATTGTACGGATGGTCTCGATGAGCGAGATTTTCTGTTTCAACTGCTTCTCGTCGCTGTCCTTCAACTTGGAGAGGTGCTTGATCACCTGCTGAATCATCACCTGGATCGCCGTCTTCATCTGGCCGTGCTTCTTCGAGAGCGACGTCACGAGCTCCTCCAAGTGTTCCCAGTCCGCATGGTCTACAAGAGTGTCTACAATACGGCCAATGATGCGTTTGCTGGAGGGCAAATCTGACGACTGGCGGATCTGTTTCTCGAGCACGAGGTACTTGTCGAGGGCTTCCTTGTAGTCCGGGAGCTGTTCGAGGAGGGGAAGCTGCTCGTCGAGAGTGGCGGAGAAGTCCTTTTCTGCTTTGAGGGGGTCTTCTCTGGACATTGTTGGTGGTGGGATTGGGAGTGGGAGTGTGTAATGTGAAATATGGGGGTGTGGGTATCGAGGGGCGAGAGCGGGTCCTTATATAGTTTTTTTTTTTTTGACCTAGGGGAGGAAATGCATGTGATTTTATTAATTTTGGAAGAATGGATTCTTTTTGTGAATTGTGATGGGTTTGATGGAGAGGTTGTATTTGATGGGATTGAGGTGGATCTAGAACTAAGGATTGAAGGTGCCGGAAATTGCGAAACAGAAAAGTGATTAGGGAAATATAACTAGTAATGATTTATGTGAAGCTTTCTTAAAGGGCTTTGCTTATTGGTTTGTTTCTTGGTTATGTGCTTTGTTGCTTCTGTCTCATTACTCTACAGAGTTTAAACATCCGACTCGTACTATGTCGTTCGATGATGCAATGCACAGTTTTTATTATATTGCGCTCTATACTGGTCCGTGTTCTGCCTCTTCTCCATACCCTCAAACTCTACAGTTGTTGATGTCAAACACCAAGACATCGCTGGCGCCAGCCTTCTTCAACTCATCCATGACGTGGCCAATGCGCGACTTCTCAACCATCGACGAAATGGCAACCCACTCCTCGGTGTCGCCAGGCTGCTTCTCCAACGAGGAAATCGTGGCAGAACGGCGGCCGGGCGTGATCTTCAACACATCTGGAACAATCGATCTAGGCGCATTGTAGTTACACAACACGTAGCTGTTGGCAGCCATGATACCTTGGAAACGGCTGAAAATGGTCTCCACCAACTCGGGGAAACGCGGCTGCTTGGAAGAAATCAAGTGTGCAGAGGTGGTCAAGACGGTCGAGATGGCCTTCAAGCCAGCAGCCTTCATGGTCTCACCGGACTCCACCAAGTCGACAATGGCATCACCGACACCAAGAGCAACAGAGGCCTCCACAGAGCCCCCCACGTACTTGATGGTGGTGTTTCCAGTGGAAGCACCGCAGGTCTTCTCCAAGTCTTCGAAATAGTCGGCAGCAAGCTTGGTGAACGAAGTGACGATCTTCTTGCCAATCAATTGCGCTGGCTCGTTGTACTCGCCCTCCTCAGGAACTTGCACCTGCAATTTACACTTGCCGAACTGCAAGTCCAACAAGTCCAGAACACTGTCGAACATGTTGGCCTCCATGACCTGGTCCAAGCCAGTAATACCCAAGTCACACTTACCCTCGCCGACAAAGGTGGGGATATCGGCGGCTGGCAAGAAAATGAGGGCCACAGGCATGTTGGTGGACAAAGCGATGTCCAAACGGTTGGAGCGGCGGAACTGGATGTCCACGCCGGCGAGCAAGCCGCAGCACTTCTCGTACAATCTTCCCTCTGGCGAGTTAGTATGGGGTTCAAATCTGGGACGAATTGGATGGGTTTTGGCGGAGATTCGGCGATTTTTCACCTGCCCATCGCATATTGCAGCCAGAACTACGAATTTTGCACGGGCAAAACGGCCGTCTGCAGGCGGAATTGACACATACTCTTGGGGACAGCAAATAATAGACGGTCGGGGAGGTGGTTGACTAAATCCATGGTTTTGGGATGATGGTGTGGGAAGGGTAAGATTACAACGGTTAAATTGATAGTGAGTCAACCCGGCTGTGTGCAGGCGCGGTCCGGCTGAAAAATTCGGAGTTGGGACCGTTTTCTTCAGAAGCGGCCCAATTTGGAAATTTGGCAGGATGACGAATGTTTATATTTTGCGTTTGTGTCTTTGTGTTTGGTGTTGATTATTTTTTTCTTTCTCTGTGAGCGTTCGGGGGCCGATGATATATGCATGGTGGACTCCCATGTGGGTCCTGGGGATATGGTAGGATGCGGATATTAGACACGAAAATGTCCGGATACTTAAAATTGGAATTGAGGCATTGCTGCTGCATTCTGTCGGAAGCAGAATGCTGGTATTTTTTTGTTGCCGAAGAATGTGATGGACAGAGAGAAACTGTGGGTGCCGAGTGATAATCGACCCTTGCATAATTTGTAGCTCAGACAGAAGTTCATCAAAACAAATCAATATCGCCATACCTCTTAACTGTGCATCATCTTATGATGATTCATTATCTGTCTTAGGGTTCCTAAGGCACGACTATTACGCTCTAGGAGACAACAGAAGCTGCAGTGATATCACTGGCGTCGCTGGGCGAAGACGCATACACTTTGTATCCTGTAGATGTAGCAGTGGGCGAGGCTGATGCGTCGGAATCCCACAGCGACTGAGCCAGGTCGGTCCGGTCCATGGCACGCACCAGGGGCTCGTCCACAACGCGGCGCATTGTCTGCCCGTTTCCATGGCCGTACCAATATTTGTTGAAGCTCCACATGAATAGGATCTTGGTCATGTCCCATGGTGTAAACTCGGGCCAAAGCCTATCGCTAAAGACAATGGCACACAGTGACGGCACGCACTGCCACAACAAAAAGTCAGAGAGACGATACGTTCCACTGGTACGGATGAGAAGATCTAGCGGAGGCAGCCCGGCAGTGTACATATGGTCTGTTAGAGTGTGCTCATCTACATCCAAGCCAGAGTCCTTATTCGCATCCTCTGCGGTTGTCCTTATGGCATGGGCCATCTCGTCACGAGAAGTATACGGAAAACATACGTTGAGGGTGGCCCTCGTGTTCTTGCGTGTGGTATGCATGATGTCTTTTAGGACTACGTTGACATCATCAGGAAGAAAGGCAAAGTTGCCCAAGATCCGCACACGGATACCGTACTTATCGCAAAGCTCGCCGTTCTGGCTGATCTGCATGAGCTTGGATTTCGCCAAATCCATCAACCAGTCCACCTCAGTCTTCAGTCTTTTGAAGTTCTCAATCAGAAATGCATAAACGGTCGCGCAACTAACGCCGGACTCGTACAAGAGCTCGAGAACGGCCGCCATACTGTCAAACCCCATGTTGTGGCCCTCTTTGAGTTCGATCTGGTGGTTTTTGGCGAATCTTCTGTTGCCATCCATAATGAGTCCAATGTGACGGGGGACAGGGCCCGTGCGGCTGACGCTGCCGATGACTTTTTTGATCCGCGACATGAGCAGACTATATCCGGGGAAAGTAGAGACCCATTCGGACATTTTGGGGTATATTTCGGAGGAATAGTGGGTAGTTCTGGGGATAGACCTGTGTAGTGGAAGGTGAGACAATGGGGAAGAGGAAATGGGGAGAATGGGGAATTATTTGGGAATTGTTTTTTTTTTGTGGAGCTTCTGCAGAAGAGAATGTGATTTTAGAGGTAGTATTTGATTTAGAGAGGTGTGTGGATGTGTTAGTGTAGACAGATGGTCTGTTGAAGGGAAGCTTAACGATGAATCAAGGTTGAGACAGTAAGAGATTGGAAAATTTAATTGGACTTTGAGATCGAAAGAGTTTTTGCGAGGGTTTTTGCAAAGGCAGAAATATGGCCAGAGATCCGGCTGAGGTACGGCTTAACGTGTGACGTGTGATTTTGTACAGAGTATAGTATGTGAAATGAGTATTGGCTGCAAATTCTAGAAGCATTAGAGTCACCATGATGACTACAAAACACATAACACGTGATTCAAAAAACAAAACTCGATACAATAAATTATCCAAAAGATGATCTCGAGCGGCAATTGAAGGAGACAGAGCAAGCACAGAGTCATAGCTGGCATTGTCTCAATTGACTGACTTCCAAAGTACAACTCCATATCGCTGAATTCACACACACAGTCGATTCACATACACTCAATTCACGCACACTCAATTCACACACACTCAATTCACACACAGTCAGTTCGAATTGTCAATTAAAACATGATCAAATCACACACAGTCAGTTCGAATTGTCAATTAACACATTGTCAATTCATATTATCAATGCTTCTCCATTGATAAGTTTACCTCTTCAGCACTATTTTCCACTTCCACTCCATTTATTCGTAAGTGGTCCGTTCTCTACACCTCCGCACTGTCCAAACACCAGTCGCCATTTCAACACGTAACGCAATCCAATTCCAGACTAAAGCTCCTACACATGAAAACCCCAATTTCGCGCTGGCACATGGAACAACCTTAATTGCTGACACATTCAACGGCCTACCCAAATAGGCACGGCGGTGTCTGTTCTGGGCCACCACTGCACACACCACGCGACTAACCAACCTTTTTTACGATCTTGGGGACCAGAAACGGCAAGGAACCATGACAAGCACTCAGTTTTTTAAGAAAAAAACGTCGTCAGCAATACCAACAGAGAAATTCAGAAACCACAAAAAAAAAAAATACACTCCTCTCCAATTTTCCCCGACTTCTTGTTGTTGGTAGTAGGGTGCCTGGCGCGCGTCGCGTTTCCAACCTGCAGACATCGATCCGTCCCATCTCCATACGTGACAATATCGACTACCACCTCTTTTTCCGTCACGTCTGGTCTCGTACTCGTCTTCTGTCGAAACCGAAGCTCTCCGTTTTTCACTCGCTCACCTTATACCACCTGACCTTTTTTCTGGCGCTTCCATTGGCCGAAAACTGGAGAGATCTTCAAACCTAAAAAGAATCCTCAACCACCCTATCCCTATACTGATTCGTCCTGCTATACCTGATACCTCCAATCGCACGTCCCAGTTTTGTGTTCGAGTGTCATTGGTCTGAATTGCATACTATAGCCCTTACTTCTATCCTTAATCAGTCTGTCATTCCTTCAATAACCCCTAGAAACCATGCTTTCTAGAAACCCTTCGCTCATGTCGACCGCATCACA
Organism: Australozyma saopauloensis; assembly: GCF_035610405.1. NCBI lineage: Eukaryota > Fungi > Ascomycota > Pichiomycetes > Serinales > Metschnikowiaceae > Australozyma > Australozyma saopauloensis. Next base: position 701,986 of record NC_086132.1, read on the forward strand.
GTCGCATAGTCATCCACAGAAAATCGGGCCCTGGAAGCTCGGGAAAACGCTTGGCCGCGGCGCAACAGGCCGTGTTTTGCTCGGTGTCCACCAGACAACAGGCCAAAAAGCCGCCGTCAAGGTGGTCAGTAAGTCCGAGTTGGGCGACGACCATGGCGCCCAGCGGTTGGGGCAAGACGGCGGTCTTCCCTATGGAATTGAGCGCGAGATCATCATCATGAAGCTCTTAACGCACCCCAATGTCTTGCGCTTGTATGATGTGTGGGAGACCTCCAAGGCTTTGTACTTAGTTCTAGAATACGTAGAAGGCGGCGAGTTGTTCGACTTGCTTGTAGAGCGCGGGCCCTTGCACGAGCAAGAGGCCGTCAAGTATTTCCGCCAGATCATCTTGGGAACAGCCTACTGCCATGCGCTAGGCATCTGCCATAGAGACTTGAAACCAGAGAACTTGCTACTCGATGCGTCACTCAACGTCAAGCTCGCCGATTTCGGAATGGCCGCCTTGGAAAGTAATGGTAAGCTTCTTGAAACCTCGTGCGGCCTGCCCCATTACGCGGCTCCAGAAATCGTGCTGGGTCTCAAGTATCACGGTGCAGCCTCCGACGTGTGGTCCTGCGGTGTCATTCTCTTTGCTCTCTTGACAGGCCGCTTGCCGTTCGACGACGAGAATATCAGAAACCTCTTGCTCAAAGTCCAGGCGGGAAATTTCGAGATGCCCGCTGATTTGAGTCCGGAGGCCCAGGACTTGATTTGGCGCATGCTTACCGTCGATCCCAGCGACCGTATTTCCACTTCCCTGGTCTTGAGCCACCGTCTCTTGAACAAGTACACTGTTCCCAATGAGGATCTCATCAGCGTCAAGTCCTTGCCTCATCCTGATACTGCGCATCGTTCCTTGGGTTCTCGCAAAAACATCGACCCTCAAATCTTAGAGAACTTATCCATTTTGTGGAACAAGCGCCCAGAAGAAGATATTGTCAAGTGCCTCCTAGCCGACGGCTCCAACCCAGAGAAGACCTTCTATGCCCTTTTACTCAGGTACAGACACAATCAAGATGAAAACCAAGGCTTGGGAATCGCTGTCCCTGGTGGCTCTGCCTCTCCAAGGAAGAAGATGACTCGGTCAAGCTCCAATCTCTCAAACACCCCACGAAAGAACAGACAGAGTCAAATCAATGCATCTAACTCTCGCAATAGACCAGTATCCTTCCAGCGCCGTTATGGCGTCAAGACTGGCCCTACAGGCCGCGAATCGGCTCCCTCCAGCGTTCACAACTCTCCTTATAGATCCCCAACTCGTAACGCCAGGGCGCTGCCCAGAAAGTCGAAGCACCAGAGCTATCGCGGTCAAGACGATCCTCTTCCACGTAATATTTATAACGACATTGTCTCCGCTGCTGCCGGAGGCAATGTGGCAGATTCTCTGCTCATCTCCATCCCCCCAACTCTACCTTCCAAGGACTCGATTTACGCGGCAACAGGCACCCCTGATACGACAACTATGGATCTCGCGGCCAAAGCTGGACTTGGCGCAAAAGACGGTGCCAAGCTCTCAGATGCTCCAAAGTTGGTGCCCAACGCAGGAAAGGCTGGAAAGCGTTCCCTGATGATCAGTAAGGGCCCCGGTAGTGCAGTCAACTCCAAAAACCACAAGAGAAAATCGATCCGTCAATCCTTGACCACTGGACTCAAACGTAATTCCATAACCATCAAGCTTTTGTCTACCTACGCCAAGCTCTCCAGTGAAACTGACTGGGAGTACATGGATAAGCAAACAAAGAGGACTTCCGCCACATTTGCTACCTTGTGTGATAAGATCTTCAATCACGAGGCCTACAACGAGGAAGATGAGAAGCTTATAGACGAAGAAGAACAGAAGGCAAAAGAATACGAAGCACTCATGGAATTGGAGCGGAAGAAGCACGAGGCAGAGTTCAAAGCGCGCCGAGAACTCGCAAAACAGAAAAAGCGTCAAAGTCGTCGTTCTATCTTGTCTCTGAGAAAGCTCCACATCACTGTTACTGAAGATGATGGAGTAAACGCAAAAGAGATGGAGGAAGGTGAAGCTGCAAGAAATTCAGACCTCGGCGGCATCACACAGCCAAAACGTGGCCAAAAGGCCAATGCAATGCGCTCAGTTTCTGAGCAAGCTGCCAGTGATCAAAAGGACCTCACTCCCGCCGATTTGGAGAACCTCAAACGTCGCTCAGCTACCCAGCCTGTGCCTCACCGTCGACTGACACCAGTGCTAGCCCGTCGCCCTGTTTCACGTTTGGATCCGTTATGGATTGCATTTGAGAACAAAGAAATCACTCGTGCCCAAGATGCCTTAGAAGCTGAGTTTGAAGATCTCAATCGCGAGAGAGCTCGCAAGCAGGCAAACCGTGAGCTGATGGTCTCAGTATCGTATCCTGGAGATGCAGAACTCGAGGTTGGCGACAACTATGAGCTTCCTGAACATCACTCAGAAGGAGCCAACTTAAGCGAAGAATACATGAGCGAAATCAGAAAGCTGCGTCTTCTTAACTCGCAGTATGACCTCCAACATCAATTGGACTTGGAGGGTGCGAAACGTGTTTCTGTCGCCAAGTCAAAACGTTCGTCCGTCAACCGCAGAACACTTATTGGCGAGGTTGAAATCCCAAAGGTCACTCGCAAGAGTGGCCAATTTGACAAAGCTTCTGGACTTGCAAACTCAAAGAGATTGTCACTCATCAGTTTCCGTTCTACCAAGGAGCTGTACCGGGACCTCAATAGTTTCCTCGATACACACAGGGAAGACTTGGACGAGGCAGAATTAGCTGAGGAAGAGCAACTCAACCAACAGAACATGCCGAAATTACGTACAAGCTTCGCTGATAGACTCGATCGGGCCGAGGCAGACGACGTCGATGACGATCGTGTGGATATTGCTTCTGTCATGGACTTTGACGAGCACTTGGCCAACAAGCGCTCCTCTTACTATGGCGGTGCCAAGGGCTCCTCCTTAGCTAATCCAAAGTCAATGTTGCTCCCAGATGACAAGGATGCCCAGAAGCTGAAAGGCTACGGTGCTCGCAGAAACTCTAAGTATAGTAAGAAAAGCATTAGTGAGCAGTCAGGCAAAACGGCCTCCAAGACTACTGCTGCTGCCGCTGCTGATGCCGACTATACCTTCTCGGAGGAAGACCACGAGCCCCGCCATGCTTCCGGTTCCACGAATGTCTTTGACAATATCAAGCTTCCTGAATCCGGTAAGGATACCCGCAAGTCTACTTCCCATCGTGTGAGTGCTCATCAGCCAAGCGCCTCAGCCATGCTTGTGCCCAATGTGAACAAGATTGGCAAGCTTGATGTCAAGGACGGTGGCTACAAAAGTAAGACCTATGGCGAGCTTTCGAATTCACGCAATGCGCAAAACAGTATGACAGATGTGTCTGTTGCGGGCTCGGATTCTTCTTTCGGAGCCTCGACGGTAGTAGCTGCAAAGCCAGCTGGCCAACCTAGCAACAACGGAACCCAGAAGCCAGCACAACAGACTCAAAAGACGGCTGCAAATCCTCCACGCGAGGAAAAACGCAGTCGCTCCATCTTCAGAAAGATGTCATGGGGAGCCAAGAAATCGTTGGAACAGAATCCTCAGGATTTGCCCTCTCCGGCCCATTCGGGACTGAATTCTGTTGAAGAGAAGAAAGGAAACTTATTCTCGAGAATTTTTTCAGGCAACGAAAAGCCCGTGGTGCAGCGCTACATCACCATTCTTCCAAAGAGAGAAATCATGACTGCTCTTTATGCTTTGTTGAACTCGTGGAACAATTTTGGTATCAAGGAATTGAAGAAGGACATGGAGGGATTCAATATTACCGGAGCTGTGTCCAATGGCAACTCGTTTCATATGAAGGGCTGTAAGTTTAGAATCAAGATCTCTCCAAATGACAGAGATCAGAAGTCGGAATTGATTTGTGCTCATGTTAGGGGATCAAAGACCACTTCTCAGACACTTTTCAAGGAAATCAAGAAGGTTTTGGAGAGAGAAGGGGTTATGGACGCCTAAGAATCTTTTTTGAACAATCGAATGGTAATATATATTTAATCTTTTTCAGAGTATGTCGGCGCTGTTTGTAGTAAATAATTCCTATGACACTAAGGCTAAATCTGTTACAAACCAATCCAATCTTGAATAAAATTGGAGATGATAATGAAGTAACCCGGTTTTTTACTGTGTAGAATTTAAGGTTGGCCGCTTTTGGAGAGTCGAATCGTTCAGCTTGAGAAAGATGCCAAAAAAACATTCGATCAAAGGCGATATCACAGTTCTCGATAACAAAAGAGAAACATTGATATGACTTGACTTATGTTCTTTGTCGGTGTCACTAATCCAGATATTTAGGCCCTGTTAGGTAGACGTTAGAATGCTTACGTCAGCCGACCGGATTAGGAAGTCTCGATCTGGAGCACGGTTGTTAGGTGTACCAGGATGGTGTAAAATGACCTGTGACGCTTAGCTGAAAGGTCACAGGTTGGGATGCTAGGAATATTCGTATATAAAAGGGAGGCTTCGTGCGCCCGTTTGTGTTAAAAGGTCAATCACAATATACTCTTTTCTAAGTACTAAATCACTTAAACTATCAGTAATCTAACACGCACAGAGTATTTCAACAAGACTACCGAATTAAGAATATAGAGATTGCTCTTGACGCTAGTATATGTACTGAGTGAAAATGAATAGATAATTACGAAAGAGCAGCACGGAGTTATGGGACCGCCACAGACGGACATCTCCGAATTGGTCTTTGGGCCATGTCATGACAAACTCATTGATGAGACGATTGTTTGGAAAATGATGATTTGAACCACGGAGAACATCGTACAATATCAGATCGTGATTGCAGTCTCCAGACTTTGAATCGCTAGTAGAGGATACTTTTTTGATTAAATCTGCAGCCTTTCCAATCATTCACAGCCATTTGCTTTTTCGTTCTTCTAAATAGAGACGTCCGCCCTCAAGAACAAGAGCAATGTAGCTTGTTATCAGTACATACCTTGCAAGATCCCTTTGTGTCTCTAAATTGAACTCGGTGAGTTCTCGATGCGCCTCCGGATTTTTACATTTGAGATCATCGAACAGCATGAATTTTTTGTTTAGACGAACAATATTTTGTTCGACTAATTCCGTGTAATCCAGTTCCCATTTATGAGCAAGTTCTAGGAATTTTCGAGGTTCAAGAGCAATTTTTTCGTCATATTTGAAACTTTCAAGTTCTCTGCAGTTTTTCTCGATGAATAATTGAATTTCGCAAGTTGTTTTTTCGAGAAATCTTGATTGTTCCTCAATGATCATCTTAACTTCATGCAAATGTGCTGCTGGAGTCTCACGGGCTCGAGAATCATGTCCTATCATAAGACATCCGAGTCTATTCGTTATCAAATTGACATGTATGGATGTTTTGATTTCAATATCATTATACGCTACCCGAAAAAATTGCTTCTGCCAATATGGACAAAGAGGCGATCTTTGCATGATGTCACAAGGATTGTATGTCCAATACTCAGTTTCGAGACAATTCCCTCTCTCAAACATCAGCAACCAAGTCTGAGATCCTGGAGTGCGCAGTTCATTGATAAGTCTTGACCAAGGCCATGGTATATTGTCCTGATTAGTAGAGGCAAGAACAAAATACAAACCCGGCATAGTCCACAATTCGTTAAAAATAGCATCTTGAGACCGTGAGTCACAGCTACATCCCAGGAAGAGGGATCTGTTTGACAGAAACTGAGCCTTGAGGTAGCACTCGCGGAAATCATCCCTGAAGCGGTAATCCGAGCCGGGAAAGTAAATGAACTTAAATACTTTAAACCCATCATTCGATGCAAAAACTTTCACGAGTTGTTGAACCCTGGAATAGGTTAAATCCCACTGTCCGGGCGAATCTTTCTCTATCTCAAATCGCGAAGCGCACAAGAATCCACACGCCAGCTTGAGCATGTGGGTCCAAATACTCTTTACAAAGTCTCGAGAGACCTTTGGGTATTCTCTGAGAAATGCTCGTCCCTCAGGGGTCTTTAACCCATCAACAATAGTCAATGCAACGGCGTCTGTAGGAATCTGGCCTGGTATTGCAATGAGTTTTTTGACCAAGTCTACAGCCAACTCTAAATTTTCTTTAGCTGAAACTTTGCTAAGGAATTTCCTCAGATCTATTTTCTGAAGGCATTTATAAAGAACCTCCAAGTTCGCTTCCAATTTCTGATTGAACATTGATTGAAGAAAATAAACACCGTTGCTTTCAGCCAAAGCATGGAAAACAGGTTCGAATTTGGTTTTGTTGGATGATCGACCTGAACTATACTCTGAGATTTTGCTCATCAACAATTCCACAATCTTTCTTAAATTCTTTTTGTTTTCCTCAGTAAATGGCGCCGAATTCGTCTTGATCGGTTTCAAAGTTCGTGCTTGCCGAGCGGTCGAAGTTCGTGCTTGAGGCACTTCCAAAGAATCATTCGAATATTGGTTGGGACCTTGCTGAGCAGTCGGAGTTCGTGCTTGCTGAGGGGCCGAAGTTGTTGGCTGAGGTACCGTCGAAGAACCATGCGAATATTGGTAGGGAACTTGCCGAGCGGTCGAAGTTGGTGCTTGAGTTGCCTGAAAAGCGGTAGAAGGAGGTACTTGCGATATTTGATGACCAGTCAAGGAAGAAAGACGACACAGCTTCTCAGTGTCATACTGATATTGAGAGATTCCCTTCTGAGCAGCTCCCACCGTTGATGCTGCTTCCATGGAACTTACTTCGTGAGCTTGGTTAGTTTGAACATGTTTGCTCGAAACCTCGGGCTCAATTGATATTTGCTCAAGTTGTGGAGGACTCATTGAGAATACGAAGAAAGGCTCTGGTAAACGATTTGTAAAGAGGCTGACAAATGCAGAAAAGACCGGCTCAATAGAGAACAATGATTAAGTTCAAGTATATCTGGGCGGAAGGTGCAGCTTATATAGACTTTTTTTTACTCGGATTTTGGTTTTGCCATGGTTGCAAAAATCATGCTGGCCCTGCACATTATATTCATGTGCAGTCTACGACTGAAGTCAAAAATGTGTGTGTCCATAGTACATATACTACAACCTTTTGAAATCCTCTCAGAGTATCCGTGAAAATACAAATAAATTGTCTTATTTGAACCTTTAGCCGGTCTTAGAACTGAATTTGCGCGTCTTTGGTGCTATACTCTGACAATTATGAAGTACCAGTGACTGTTAGGTAGACATTAGAATGCTTACGTCAGCTGACCAGATTAGGAAGCCTCGATCTGGAGCACGGTTGTTAGGTGTACCAGGATGGTGTAAAATGACCTGTGACGCCTAGCTGAAAAGCCACAGGTTGGGATGCTAGAAATTCTCGTATATAAAAGGGAGGCTTCGTGCGCCCGTTTGTGTTAAAAGGTCAATCACAATATACTCTTTTCTAAGTACTAAATCACTTAAACTATCAGTAATCTAACACGCACAGAGTATTTCAACAAGACTACCGAATTAAGAATATAGAGATTGCTCTTGACGCTAGTATATGTACTGAGTGAAAATGAATAGATAATTACGAAAGAGCAGCACGGAGTTATGGGACCGCCACAGACGGACATCTCCGAATTGGTCTTTGGGCCATGTCATGACAAACTCATTGATGAGACGCTTGTTTGGAAAATGATGATTTGAACCACGGAGAACATCGTATTATATCAGATCGTGATTGACGTCTCTAGACTTCCAATCACTAAAAGAGGGTAAGTTTTTGATCAAATCTGCAGCCTTTTCAATCAATTTCAGCCATTTGTTTTTTTCCTTTCCTAAATAGAGACCTCCGCCTTCGAAATTAAGGGAAATGTAACTTGTTTCCCGTAAATACCTTGCAAGGTACGTTTGTGTCTCCGTATTAAATTTGTTGAGTTCTTGACGCGCCTCCGGTAATTCAATTTTAGGAATATCAAGCAGCATGAGTTTTCCCTTTAGACGAACAATATTTTGTTTGACTAACCCCTTGAAACCCTCTTTCCACTTATCAGCAAGTTCGAAGAACTTTAGAATTCGAAAAGTTTGAATTCGCAATATTTGAATTGGAAAAAGTTTCTCCAATTTTTCTCGATGAAATTTTGAGCTACGATAGTTTTTGTTTCTGAGGTATTCCGATTGAGATTTGACAATTGACATAATTTCATACAAATGTGTAGCTGGGACCTCACGGGCTCGAAAATTATGTCGTATCGTGAGAAATGCGAGCCTGTCGTAAATCAGTTTGAATTGACTGGATTTGTCGATTTCAATATCATTATACGTTTCCCGAAAAAATTGCTTCTGCCAATCTGGACAGAGAGGCGATGTTTGCACGATTTCTCGAGAACCGTATGTTAAATACTCAGCTTCGAGACAAATACCTCTTCAGAGCAACGGGAGAAATGTCTTTATTTCTATTCTTCAGATTCGAGACGTTCAAACCAAGGCTTTGGGACATTTTTCCGATTAGTACAGGCAAGAACGAAATACAAACCTGAACTGGTCCATAGTGCGTCAAAAATAGCATCTCTAGTACCCGAGTCTAAGCAAATTGCCGCAGGTAAGGCTTGCTTTGACAGCAACTCATTCTTGAGATAGTCTTTGACAAATCGACCTATAAGGCTGGCATACTGTTCGGATAAGAGTATGAACTTGAATGCTTTGAACCCATCATTCGATGCAAAAACCTTCACGAGTTGTTGTCTTTGGGATTCAATCAATGTCCAGCGTTCCAGCGAACGTTTCTGTACTTCGAACCGCGAAACGCACAAAAAATGACACGCAAAGTTTAGCATGTTGATCCAAGAATCCTTGAATAAGTTTTGAGAGTCCTTCCGGAATTCTCTGAAAAATGCTCGTCCTTCAGGGGTCTTTAATCCATCAACAATAGTCAAAGCAGCGGCGTATGTAGGTATCTGGCCTGATCTTGCAATGATTATTTCGACCGAGTCAACAGCCAACTCTAGATTTTCTCCAGATGAACCTTTATTGAAGATATTGTACAGATCGATTTTCAGCAAGCATTCAGAGAGTTGCTCCACCTCCTCCTCGAAGCGGAATCTGCACACTGATCGAAGAAACAATACACCGGTATTTCCAGTCAAAGCACGGTGAAGTGCTTCAAAATTGTACTTCCTCCGTAAAATTCCCGAATTCAAGTTCGAGATCTTCTCTATGAGCAACTTAACAATCAATTCCAAATACTCTTTGTTTTCATCCGTAATTGGTTCCGTAGTCATATCAATTGATTTTTCTCGGGGAGTAACCCTCGGAGTGGCTGAGCAAGACGGCTTTACCGACCTCGGAGCTTTCTCTATGTAGTTTAGATTATCTTTTGGAGCATCATTCGGATATTGACGAATGATTTGCCGAGCGGTCGAAGTTGGTGCTCGAGATACCTGACAAGCGGTAGAAGGAGGGATCTGCGATACTTGTTGACCAGTCAAGGAAGAAAGAGGACACAGCTTCCCAGTTTCATACTGACATTGAGAGATTCCCTTCTGAGCAGCTCCCACCGTTGATGCTGCTTCCATAGAATATACTTCCTGTGCTTGATGAGTTTGAACATGTTTGCTCGAAACCTCCGGCTCAATCGATTTTTGCATGAGTTGTGGAGGACTCATTGAGAATACGAAGAAAGGCTCTGGTAAACGATTTGTAAAGAGGCTGACAAATGCAGAAAAGACCGGCTCAATAGAGAACAATGATTAAGTTCAAGTATATCTGGGCGGAAGGTGCAGCTTATATAGACTTTTTTTTACTCGGATTTTGGTTTTGCCATGGTTGCAAAAATCATGCTGGCCCTGCACATTATATTCATGTGCAGTCTACAATTGAAGACAGAAATGTGACAGTAATCGTCAATTTTCAACATCTTCTCAGGGGTTCCGTAAAAATTCAAATCAAATCTCTTATTTGAACTTTCAACCGGTCTAAGCGCTAAAATTGTGACAGTTCTACATGTCGGAAAATACAGACTCGCATGTGTTGCATTCGATAGGAGGACGTGTTTTGTTCCAGTTGTCATAAGTCTTGCACTTTGTGGTGCTTGTATCGTATATCACTCCACAGCGATACACATAGTGCCACATATGAAATCTAGCTCTTGAGATCTCGATGGCAGATTTACACTAGCGAGCTCATGAGTAAGTTTGATGGAACGAATTGTTGTTGAGCACATGTAATCGAAGAGAGTATATTTTTCAGGCTGATCTTTTATAATTCCTACTTGATTGATGACTAGCTTGCTTAGCCACTACATTGGTTTTAAGACTTGTGTTCTGTGATCTCTGATCAACCGTAGGCATCTCTATTTATACCTCGATCTAGCCTCCTGGCCAGCCGTATACCTGAGTATTGTCAAAGCGACGCTTCTGGAACTTGCATCTGTTTTCGAAGGCGCACGTTGTAGGTATGCTGGTCCATCTAATGTGCCCTGCACAATGCGATTTCGCTTTTGCAACACAACACGTTAACGGCTTATGCACATCAATATACGACAATTTGGGCTGCTGTTGCACATAACATTCATTTCACTTTTATCGGCATGTTGTATTGAATAAGAATATCAATCTGAGAACCTCATTTCATGGAAACAAGACTGTTCAAAAATTTAAGTACGCAAGCAGCCCTTATCTCCTGTACGTAAAAGCGTCAACTAGAGGTGCGGCGCCTAATCTTCGTGATCTCGAAACGCTGTCACGCAAATAAAAATACTCTGCGGTTTCAAAAAACAGTCTGCATACCTAAAATAAACCATAAAAGTGCCACATTGGTCAACTTCTGCCAATACCCATTCACTACTTTCTAGTAGATATCACTTCCCAACGTGAAACAAGAGCGTTCTCTAAAAATCAAATGAGCTCTCTGCAACTTATTCAAGATTCCAAAAATCTGATTCTGGTAGCTGTGCCACTCATGGAAACTCCTTTGCAGATTGCACAGTCAGCCCCAGTCACCCAACGAAAAAAACGGAAACAAAAAAGGAGAAGAGGGGGAAAAAAGGTAGATATTTCACCTGCTTCTCCTCTTGCGGTCCAACCAAATACATTGACTACTCCTGATAATGTTCAACCACCTCCATCACCAAAAAAAAGAAAGGGGAGGAAAAAGGGAACAAAACATCGTCGCAACTCATCAACTGGATTGCAGGTCGAACAGCCATCTCCATTGACTGCTCAGCAGAACACTGAGCCATCTTCATTGACTGCTCGACAGACCAATGAGCCACCTTCGTCTTCTAAACGAGGAAATGCAAGGGGGAGGGGCGGAAAACATTATAGCACTAGTTCGACTGGTCTAGAGGCTCAAACAACTCTGTTGACTACTCCATTACTGAAAAAGAGAAAAGGGAAAAAGGGCAAAAAGGGAAAAAAGCACCGTTGCAATACTTCGGCTGCTCAGCAGAACGTCCAACCATCTCCATCGACTCTTGAGCAGGCCGCCCAACCAGGTCAATTGACAGCTTTGCAAGTGGGTCGAGTACCACATGTGACTTTTAACTCTCATGAAGCATCATTCGTTGAGTCAAATTGGGCAACTACAGATCCTGATATGGAATCAAAACATTCTTGCTCCATGGAAATTCCGATAGACGAAAGACTCAGCTTGGAATTACTCCTTTATGGATTTGTGCTATCTCTTGTGACTAAACCAAGATTGCGCAGACGGAAGATAAACCTTGACTCACTCTGCGTAGTTTTGAGGGGGAAAAACGGCGCGTCATTACTTGCGTCAATTACAACACCCTGCCTTGCAAATCAGTTGGATAGTCTCTGCTCTCATCTAAAATACACTGAGTTGAAGACGGCAGAACTACCATTACCTGAACTTCATCGAAAAAAGGCTTTGACTTTGATCAAACAACTCATCACGAGACCAGGCAGGGTTCCTACAGATGCCGATGCTCTGATACTTCTTGACGAATTGAAGACACGTGAAGGTCAATTGTTTCTCAAAGCTTTCTTGGATGCCTTCAATCAACCTGCTAAGAAGGATGCTTTTGACATGATCGTGGTAGCATGTGAAATTTTGAGTAGTTCACTGTATGAACCGGTTGAAGATTACTCTGATTGTCGGCAGAAGGCCCGTTTTGTTGTGAAGTCTTTTGTAACATATGGAGGTGCCAAAATCCTCATGGTATTTCTTGGATGTGCACTGCACCCCAAGCTTAAAAAAACCATAGATGCCTTTCTCCTGGGAAAAAAGGGCGAGGTAAAAGTCGCATTTGAAGCTCTTACTTATTCTCTTATGTACGATACGTTTTACAGAGAAGTCTTATTTGAGACATTATGGAGCCGAGTGGGTTTATCTTTTATGCTTTTGACATCGCATCGGAACTCAGTGCCCAAAGCGTGGGAAATGATCTTAGCCCCGGAAGGGTATTCGCCATCAACCACATCGAAACGCTTCTCTCGTTGGTGGCATTCCTATTTTCCTAGATCCAAGTTGTTCCGATTCTTGTAAGAGAAAACAATTTGTTTTCCTATGTTATCTGGCAACTTCCTTTCGCGAAACGATTGGCGGTATACCTCGGTGCAAGCTGGTCTATAATGCAAGTAAATTCTCCATGCTGTTTTGAAGATCAAAAAATTTAACTTAAATGAATATACATACAAATCGTGTTTGCTTGAGTGTTCTCGGGCGTTGCCTAAGAATTTGAGTAGAAACCGATTGTTTATCAATAGGACTTTTTTATGCGTGTCATTGACATATCTGCTAAACTAATTCTAATCTCAATGAGGGCTCATCCCTCACCATCACCATTATGAAAGGCCGGTTTCCGATCGATCTGTTAGTCCTCGTTCATAATGAAGTGTACCAGCTAATTCGTGATGAAGCTATCATTGGATACTTATAAATGCAAACCTTACATATATATACATACTCCTGCAAAAATAAATTTGCAGATGATATCTTTGTGACGAAGAAATGATTCGTTTTCTTGATCAGAATAGGCAGGTTTATTTGATCTTCAATTGTGAGCCCGAACACCAAAATCAGCTAGCGTGCCTCACTATAATTAAGGATCGAAACATCGGCAACCATCACATAATATTACGAATCATGCAGAATTATACTGATCAAAAACAATATCACCTGTCAGGAGTTCAACAAATGTATCAGTATCAATTTATAGCGGGTGATTGTGGTGCAAGATCTAGGATTTTTCCTACTTCCGGGCGCTGCAAGCAATCCTTTCAGTCAAAATATGAGGCAATATGAACCAAATTCTCTTAATCCGGAATCAGATGCCATCTCACAGATTGAGGAACAAGTTCTCTCGCCTGGTTTTATCATGTAGCTCCCCACGAAAGACCAAGAGTGCACCAAGAAAATCCTACATGGTGCGATCTTACTTTGACATCTTGCTTCTAACCAAACAACAATTTGTTCTCATTACGTCATTGAAGAGGTCAGCCTTCTCATGAACAGAGAGAGCTGACCTCAAGTACCTGATTTAGTTCAAGAACCTCTTTTTTCTGGACCTAGATCGAGATGCCATTACTCGATTTAATTGAGTGCGCTCTTATCTCCTGCAAGTAATAGCTTCAAACTGTACATGTGATGTCAAACATCCGTAGCTATTGAACAAGGCATCAAGAATCTAAAGTTATGATAGGCTACAGAGCCGAAAGAATAATGAATTCGTTTTTCTGTGTTCGACAGTAGTGCGCAAGCATATGATGGTTAAACGCTAAAATGTTCATATCATCTATTTCTCTACCTGCACATCGAACCTGAGACCTGTGTTGAGATCTAAAGTCCTGCGCCCAGCATTGCAGCCAGGAGATTTTTATGCACAATTATACAATTCCTTTGTTGACATTATAAATGGTAGGAATGCCACCCTTTCTCTAAAACTTTTCTTGAAACTATTCATCACCTCCTGGCAGAAACTCACACTTCTGCTCTTACAATCTCTTCTACAGTGTCTTGTAGTTTCTTGCATCAGAGCCTTCCTTTGAAACCCTCCCAATGAATCCTTCTCAACCAGTTGAACAAAATACTCTGTTTTCCGGAATAATATATAGAGACAACTTTAACTCATCCTCCATCTCTCTGCTTTCTTGTGTTTCAACTCATGACGCTTTTCTTCAAAGCTCTTTGTCCCCATCCAAAAACTTTCCAATGGAACGTCTATCCAAGCACACCGTTGAGGAAGGGGAATCAGGAGAGCCAGGAGTTATTCCAATAAATTTTCGAAATAAACAAGCTCAGGCTTCTGATGCTTTGAAAGAAAAGCCACGAGCAAGTGCCGCTCATCAAGTGCCTGAAGCACCAATCTCAACCGCTAGGCGGATGGTTCGCCAATGTCCGAATGGTGCTTCAGAAGATAATCTGAATTATGCAGAGAAAGCTTCGAGGTCGACTAAACCATCCTGCTCCAATACTCCTGGGGTGAATCCACAAAAAGAACCAATTGACACGACTTCAGAATCAATTACAAATGAAAACAAAGAAAATTTGAAACTGATTGTGGAATTGCTGATAGAGAAGATTTCTAACTTGGGCTCGAGAAGGCTACGGAAGAAATACAATTTTGAGGCACTTCACCGTGCTTTGACTGGACAAACCGGTGTATTGTTTCTTCAATCGGTGCGCGAAGACGAATTCGAGGAGGAGGTGGAGCATCTCTTTGAATGCTTGCAGAAAATTGAACTGTGGAATATCTTTAACAAAGGTTCATCTGGAGAAAATCTAGAGTTAGCTGTAGACTTGGTCAAGAAACTCATTGCAAGGCCAGGCCAGGTTCCTACAAATGCCGTGGCTTTGACCCTTGTTAATGAATTGAAGACCCCTGAAGGACGAGCATTTCTTAGAGAATTGTCGAAGGTCACAGTTCCTCCGATAAACCGTGTTTGGTTCGACATGCTCAAGCTGGCGTGTGAATTCTTGTGCGCTTCGCAGTTCGAGATAGAGGAGGTCTCGCGCAAATCCTGGAATTATAACGAGCCCTTAGTTCAACGACTCGTGAAAGCTTTTGCATCAAACGATGGGTTTAAAGCGTTCAAGTTCTTTTTCTTTTCCGACCAGTATGCCGGCGTCAAAGGTCGATTCCTCAAAGACTACCTCAAGTCTAAGTTGCTGTCAAAGCAGGCATTTTCTATGGCAATTTGCTCGAATTCAGGTACTACAGATGCTATTTTTGATGCATTATGGACCAAGCCGGGTTTGTATTTTATTCTTGCCTGTACTAATCAGAAAAATGTACCAAAGCCTTGGTTAAAGCGTCTCAATGAACCCTGCATTCTAGACGTGATTACTACAAGCGGTGATTGTCTCAAAACTCGGTATCATCCATACTTTGCTCGTTACATGCGAGCATCCCCTCTTTGCCCAGGTTGGCAAGAGCAGTTTTTTCAGATAGCGTATAATGATATTGATTTAGTCACATCCGGACATGTCAATACGATATACAACAACTTCACATATCATTCGATAACACCAGATTCTCGATCCCGTGCAGTCCTAGCCGCACATTTGAATGAAGTTATGTCAATCATCAAATCTCAATCGGATTATCTCAAAGCAACACTTACCAAAACTCAAAATTTCATCAAGAACAGCTGCAGAGCTCTTGTATCAATGAAGAATGGCGACAATGTTGCTTTTCAACCTAGACAATTCTTCGAACTTGCTGAGAAGTGGGAACAGGGTTACAGGAAATTAGTCGAACAAAATATTGCTTGTCTAGTAAACAATACCTGGCTTGGTGATTTGAAAGAAATGACTCCAGAGGCGCATCAAGAACTTACCGCATTCAATACTAAGACAGAAACGAGTCTTTTAAGCTTTTTGAAGACTACAAGGTACATGGTACATGTTCTCGAAGGTGGACGTCTTTACTTTGAAGTACAAAGAAATGCAGGGCACGAAACCAGTATTGGAGACGCAATTTTCTTGATGAATGGTGCTAGCTCTGCTAAGAATATCAAGTCCACGGTTGCTTCTGTTCAAAACAATCTACTGATATATGAGGACAATATCCGTCATTCCACGAGGGATCTGAAGTTTAGTAGGTATCTGAACGAAAGGCTCATAAATGAATTTCTCATGACATGGTCCGAAGAACTACTCGGAGAAACCTCTCCTCTTTTAGATTGGGTCGGTGATGCAGAAATTGCTCAGCTAAGAACATGGGTGTTTTGGCCTGGCCGTGTGTGTTATCCATATACGTTGCCATTTGACTGATCGCGGCCCTGTTCCTGGTT
The DNA here is from genome assembly GCF_035610405.1 of Australozyma saopauloensis. Lineage (NCBI taxonomy): Eukaryota > Fungi > Ascomycota > Pichiomycetes > Serinales > Metschnikowiaceae > Australozyma > Australozyma saopauloensis. The sequence continues at coordinate 718,222 of NC_086132.1, forward strand.
AAGGGATTTGCATTATTCTCATTCCAACAATAAGACAGGAAATGGCCTTGTATCTTTTTGATGTCACTAACTTCGCGTGTCGGAATTGGGTGCCTTGCGTATCTACTGCCTTACTTAGATGTGGTAGCCCTTTCTCAGGCTCCCTCTCCTAAATCCAATTCCTCATTGCCCGGTATAGCAATGGTTCATCTCTTTCCTATCATCTTTTCAAGAGACATCGGAACACGAAAAAATCAATTTAATAAAATTACTCATAATAGATGTTCAACAGTAATTTCACTTGAGCCCCATTTTGTCAGACCCTCGAGCACAGGGTATAGGAGGGTGGCCAACCAAAACTGTATTATGTGAGAGTCTGCATCTCGATAATTATCAGGAGATAATGCTCAATCACAATGACTTCTGGACGCCTTGTACAAGACTGACAGAATTCTCAGCGTCGATTCAAGATTTGCCTCGAATTGCTACAGTCTTGACTGATCATGGACTGATCTCGTACTTCCCCCTAGCAATTTCGTTGTCGATTGATCGCGTTTGAAAGCGTTAATTCATTTGGAGGCTCTAGCTTTTACTCATTGTTTGTTGTATTGTTTTGTCTTTTAATATCTTAGTTGATAATTCCTATCTAATTATCTGTTTACTCATATATTACTCAAGTTAACAACCTGTATTGGTTGCCCTATATAATCGAAGCCCTACTTATAGCCCAAGCTGGCCCAATGGTCAAATCTCGGACAAGCCGATGAACTTCCATCTAGCTATCGAAGACTTATCATTGGGCTCTCTAAGGCTCACGGGCCGCCATAGCGGCGCAAAGCTTCTGTGCTGTACTACCATCGTTCTGAAGAGCTTCTGTTTTTATACTTCCTTGTCCTAGCGTCAAGGGGTATCTCGATATTCTTCATTCGGTAATCTAGTGACAAGACTCTGCTAGCCAATAAGCCCTCATTGAACCGAATAGCCCTTCATTGCACTGAAAAGAAAATTCCTTGACCGCATTCATCTTAAATACAATTGCTTAGTGGAACACCAAATTTATTTGAGTCTGGAAAAGTCTTCCAACAATACGTCTACAAGGATATATCTCGTCAATTGTGCCATCAGAACCGAGTTAGAACCAATAATATTGTAAAAGTTTCTCAATAGTTTCGAAAATTTGTTTGAGCAAAACATGAATTAGAACCCTTTATGTCAATTCTTCCGAATCCCTGATCTTACACACTACTTTCTTGTTCAGACAGAGTCGATGCCAAAAGCAAGCGGCTTCTTCCTCCCAACTTCAATGTAAAACGGAACACCTGAAAATTCACAAAATGGCTTGAAAACATCTTTTGGAGCTTGACGAAATAGCTCACCAGTCAAAGAAAGTCCTTCGTCCATACTCTACATCTAATTGACTACAGTCCATCTTCACTGTTGAAATAGCCGTGCGCAATATCTCTTTCAATTTCTATAAAGAACCGCTAAATATAACACCAGACCATCAATGAAATGCTAGTCCTTTTCTGCCACATTTTTCCCATCGTCCCACACCTCAACGTCAACAACACAGCCAAACAAATATCAAAAAAATTCCCACCGCGAAATTCCGCTCATAATCTCCCCCAAAACAACTCCCACCCCCGTCCAAAAAAATTCCATTCTCCACTTTTTAGGCCCTCAATTGGTAGATGGCCAAAAGCCGAGTTCGCATTTCGCAACCACTCTGCAGTGGTATAGTAGTCATATATATTATATAGAGAATGCCTCGTCGAAACTGTAGCTAGAATCGTAAAATGCTTTCTGTCAACGAAATGGGCGAGCTCCGAAACTGCGACTATGAAATCAAAGAGCAAGACCGATACTTGCCCATTGCCAACGTCACCCGAGTAATGAAGAAAGCGCTACCTCCAAGCGCCAAACTTTCCAAAGAGGCACGCGAATGTGTCCAGGAATGTGCGTCTGAGTTTATCTCATTTGTTACGTCGCAGGCGATGGACCGGTGTCTATTAGAAAAGCGCAAAACGCTAAATGGTGAGGACTTGTTGCATGCGATGTTCAGCCTTGGCTTTGAGCATTATTCGGAATTGCTCAAGATTTATTTGGCCAAATATCGGCAGATGGAGCAGCAGATGGAGCAGCAGAAGCGTGGCAAGCTGTCGCCGGAGGTGATCTTCAATGAGCAGAGCGAGTCGGAGATGTTGGACGAGCTTGAATTTGGTGAGCTGGAATTTGGTGACTTTGCGGAATTTGGAAATGAGTCTATTGCTTGAGGAATTGATGAGCAGAGATGACTAGAGATGACTAGATCTCCGTGTAGATATATCAGCAAGTTGATCTAGCTGGTTGCCGAGCAAATTGATTTGCAGCTTGATTAAGCGGATGATTGTATGTGCTCTGTTTGGAATGATCCGATTATACATTCGCAAGTTTCGGCATTGAGGGTTTCCATTCTGTGCTTCAAATGGGCCGATTAAAGGGCGCAGGTCATTCTCTATGAAAATGAAACTAATTTGATCGGAACGATTTATCCCGAAGTCTCTGTTGGCTCTATTGACTTTGTGTTTTCTGTTATTTGAGTGATAGCGAATCCATCACGTTTCTGAGACTGATGAATACAACAAACGTATAACGCAAATTCCCATTTATTGACGATTCCGCAAGTGGCACAATTATCCGCAATCATTTTTTATGTTTCTCATCTCGCTACCCATGGATCAAAAACACAACCGACTCACTTCTAGGCCTAAAGATTGAGAAATTGAAAGAGAACAAGATCTCACGACAAAAAAAAAGAGTCCAGGATTCGAAGAATAACCGTCAAAGAGATTTCATATCTCTACTTTTCACACCTCCACCCACCGGCGCATACAATACCCAACATACCTCACTCATCAAAACACACAACGCTCAAAGCGACCACTTCAATTCCAAAAAAAAAAACAAGGCTCCAGTTTATTCATCCAGTTTCCACTATTCGCGCGACCAAAACCCTTCTCCATCCCCATACCTATAAATATACCCAGTCCTGTCAATTACGAAGAAATACGAACTAGTGCATGTCAAGGACCCTGGCTGGACCAAAGCGGACGTTACCCGGAGCAATTTCAGAAAAGATATGGGAGTACGAATTTCCAAAACGATCCAATCTCCCCTGTTTTTTTTCTGCAGGCGGCCTTTAGCTTCCGCTCTCAAACCTAACAATTCTTTTCGTGAATGAGTGCGAAATGAGTACCTTCTGCCAATAACAGGAGTCAGTAGTATAGGCCACGTAGCGGGCGGAGCACACGAGATTCATTAAATTCAAGTCAACATCCATTAAGTAAATCGTAGTCTAGTCCAAGCATCCGCTTTTCACTAGCGCTTTTGCCACTCGTACATCTCCGTTATAGCCCTGTTATTTTTTTCCTTCTGTCAACTCACACCGCACACCCGTGCACCGCACACTCCATCTGGATCGATTCCTCCAATTTACCTGTTAGACTTGACTTTACCTTCTTCTCGCCGTCCGTACCTCACAACCCATATCTTCCCTATCCACTGCCTTCGAAGCACTCCCTAATAACCAGTTGCCCCGTCCCCCTTCCTGCCTGTCCGAAACCCCTATCTACTCCACAGTACCATTACAAAACCCAATGATCAAGTCCTTCCGCAAATCCAAGCGGCTGTCCAATTCGCTGGGTCTGTCCAAACATCTGATATCACGTGTCACGTCGGGACAGCTCACGGCGGCCGATTTACATCAGGTCCACGAAACTCCACTGAAAGTCATAAAAGCACTTTACGATTATGAGCCACAGGGTCCTGGCGAGCTCCGCTTCAAGTGCGGTGACTTCTTCCATGTTTTGCAGGAGGAAGGCGCTTCAGGACACGAGGCCAACGGCTGGTACGAGGCCACCAATCCTGTGACCCAGCAACGAGGCATGGTGCCCATATCTTACTTCGAGGCGTTTAGTAGAACACGCCAGTCGCAGAAAAACGACAATGTCATTGATCAGGGGAATCCTATCAACAGCAAGCTCCCTGGTGGCCGTGGTCTGGGTTCCAAACAGCTGAATCAGGCCTTGTATGCCGTGGCCATGTTTGATTTCAAGGCCGAACGGTCGGATGAGTTGGATCTCAAGAACGGCGAAAGCTTGATCATTTGTGCGCATCATGATTATGAGTGGTTTATTGCAAAGCCCATCACTCGCTTGGGAGGCCCGGGGTTGGTGCCGGTGCTGTACGTCAAAATCATTGACATGGCCGGCTCCACGGGCTTGAATAATGTTTCTCCTGACGACACCGTCGGGATTATCAATCTCTTCCAGGTGCCCACGGTTGAGCAGTGGAAGGTGCAGACTGCCAGGTATCAGGCGCTGAGTATTCCCTTGGGACAGATTTCCCAAAGCGAACCTTCACTGACAGCCAACTCGCAATTTTTCAATAGAGACGGCCCTGGGTCCAACCGGCTGTCGCTCAGCTCCTCCAGAACGTATCTTTTGGAGGCAGGCGTTGACTCCTACCAGCTAGAACATGGCCGGTATCAATACTCCGTGGTGGCTCGACTCTCCAACGGGAAGACGCGCCACTTGTATAGATACTACCAGGACTTCTACGACTTGCAAGTGAAACTTTTGGAAATGTTCCCGGTCGAAGCCGGCAAAATGGAGAACAGCCGACGCATCATTCCTTCAATCCCCGGTCCGTTGATCAACGTCAACGACTCCATTTCCAAGTTGAGACGTGAGAAGCTCGACCTCTACCTCAGAGGCTTGATTTCCTTGCCCGCTCATATCTCGCGCTCTGATGACGTGTTGGCGCTTTTTGACGTTCTAGAAAATGGCTACGATAGAGAAGTCGACACTCGCGGCGATAGAACTTCCAAGCCTGTCATGCAGAAATCCAACTACCAACAAGACCGGTTGTCACAATATTCCAACTTACAGTCGCACATGCAACGCAACTCGTTGACACCTTCGCTGGACTCACCAATTCAGCGCTCTCGCTCTTCTCTGTCTACCAACGTATTGAATAATCTATCAGCCAACAACACTAGCATGAACACATCACACCAGTCTGCCATGGGCGGAGGCAGCGGCGAGAAGTCCAGCAAGATCAAGGTCAAGTTCTACTATGAGGATGATATCTTTGTGCTTCTTCTACCCGCCAACCTCAGGCTTGCTGACTTGCGAACGAAGCTAGCGCGTAGACTCGATATTGATGCCGGCGAGCTTGGTGTGCATCTTTTTATTAAGCGCGATTACGACGAATTCATGGATTTGAATGGCATCAACACAGACTCCCTCACAAGCGACCAACGCGAGCGTCTCTTCCAACTTGTGGTAGACGATGACATGAAGTTTCAGCAGATTTTGGTGGACAAGAGCAAGGTTGTAATTTTGACCGATTAAGTTGCGAAAATCGCATAATAGAGTAATTCGATTGTCATCAACGAATGAGCCAATACCATGTAGATCAAAGACAATACTTTTGGCATACTACGAAGAGAATGGACAAACATGAAGGATAAATATCCAAAACTGTTCCTTGGCTGAATTTTGTTTCCGCTCCATTTCGAGAATGCACTGTAAGCACCGTTGCAACATAACCCATGAACGCTGGAACACGCAGCCCAAAAAAGTGAAATAGGAAAACAATTTCAAATAAGATTTTTCATTTTCCAATTTCGTAATAATCCCGCTTTCCTACCCCAGTCTTACTCTGATCTAAGATGGCATATAGCGCGTATTAGCGACAGGTAAATAAACACCAAAAAGGCATGCAAAACACATTGTAGCCGCAATAACAAAATTTGACGAATCACGATCTTTCCAATCTCATAAACGCATCCAGAAAACCATAAATCCCGGGCCATGTCTCCAGCAAAAGCTGCGCAACAACGTGTTCTGGCTAAAAGAGGCTCCAAAATACCCCGGTCCAAAACGCCTCCACAGGGCTTGGGCTTGACAATCCGCAAAATTATTGGATTGGTCACGCGGCCCTTGGGCGGTGATTACTTTTCCGAGCCGACACCGCTTCTGCTGGATGTAGACTTCCATGAGACAGGTGAACAGGAAGAATCAGCAAAAGAGGATGAACAAACGCCAATACAGACGGAAGAATACATTGATGACGATGCTATAGTTGAGATAGAGGCACCAGAAACACCAGATACGAGTGTCATGCGCTTGCGGCGGTCGCTGCGGGTCAGTAAGCAGACCAGAGCGCATCTGAGAGCTGAACGGCTCCAAAACAAGAAGAATAGGCTGGAGGGCGGTACTGTGTCACCTGCGGTAGCCACTCCAAACTCAAGAAGGAGAACTTCAAAAAATTCCGCGCAAAATCGTAGTGCTTCTGTAATTAAGAGAAAATTTCAGACCTTTGAAGGAACGTCCACAAGCAGGGACCCCGAGACGCCTCTGAGGAGAGCTGCTGGCTCTAATGCTGTTAAAATAGGCTCTGGAATAAAGCTTGCAGCCGAAGAATTCGTTTCACTCTCTTCCGGTGAGGATATTGGGGCATCTAGCCCACCACGGAGGCCTGGCTCCTTGAAGGACGTTTCACGAGAAACTTCAGAAAGGGTTATCGATGCACCATCTACGAATTCTATGCCGCAAGATGCCACACTGCAGTCAATAGCTAGAACATTAACTCCAAGAAGGACTCTGACATCAACTCCCACGAAACAATCTGACACGCCTGACAATAAGGACAAGAAAATTGTCCAGAAGAGAAGAGCCTACAAGAAATACCTTAGAACGAACAAGCGACTTAGTATTAACCCATCCTCGCCTTCCGACACAGAGGAAAGCGAGCATGAGAGGTCTCTGGCTGGAGGTTCGCCAAAGAATAAGCCGCAGGTTGCCGAATTGTTAGAGGATGGAAGTAAAATATTTGAATCATATAACACAAAGATGATGAATGAGTTGATGGGCCAACAAAGCTTTATCGAAAACCTGGAAGTCATTGAGGAACCATCGGTATCATCGGAGTCGAAAATTACTCATCTGAAATATTCTGTTGATGTTGAGACAGATGATCATAAACCAGGAATTCTACGGTCTAGTTTGCAAAACCATGAGAATGCTAACATTGTCGAGAATGAATCTCAAGTGGCCATAAAGCTGTCTGAACTGTCTTTGGATAGACAGCCGCCCCCGAATTCAGCGGAGTCAAATTCAAACGAGTCTGTATCTCCCGTTTTGGCAGAAACACAGTTTTTTTCCGCCCAGCCAGCTACTCTGCTCTTCGTTGATTCAAATGAGGATGGTGTGAATGTAGTTGACGACATCGAAGAATTGCAGCGTTCGAAAGATACTTCGGACTCAATTGAGTTCAATATCAGGAATATAAACGAATCGCAATTATCATCCGAAGCTTTGCCAAGTAAATCCGATTCGTTTTCAATTTCTCAACCAATAGACTCTTTGGCAGAGTCTGCGCCATCGGCATCTGCAAAACATATTAATGATCGTCAGCGCTTAAGCTCTGATGTGATTTCAAATTTTAACGGTTCTTCTCTGCAAGGACCACGCAACACAAAGAAGCACCGACATACAAACATCGATGACCCAAAACGTCGATGTGATGAGGAAACACGGCAAGCAGAACTTATTGATAAATTGTTGCTTGCCGAAGAAAAAAATCTTGCCTATAGGCAAGAACTCAAGCTTGTGAAGGAGAAACTACAATCGATGGAAGAGAGACTTTCCGAAGCTGTGCTACGAGTCTCCAAGGATCTGGTCGCTTATGGAGTCGATGAATCTGATACAGCTGTCCAAGATGACGAATACTTGCGAGAACCTTCTGCAAAACGTTCGAAACTCAATAAGAAGCGTCAAAAAGGTTCAGAAAGAAAACTCAATCGACAAAAGAGTAGGGACACCGCCCGAGGCGCTTCTACTGATCGGCAAATTGCAGATGATCATACAACTGGCGAAACAGAGGAGGTTAGGGATCAAGAGCAGGAAATGATTAATGCAATGGAACCTCTTGAGGACCTTGACGATATTATATTCTATTCTGCACCGCAAACTCCAACCGGTGGTCTGTCACAGAAACCGTCTGCGTCGAATTCATCAAGAGCCGAGAGGCTCCGACAACGAAGAAAAGCCAAAACTGAAGTAGCGGCCGATGGAAAAGCATCAGGATCCGAATATGAGCCTGAATCTAAAGCAGAAGAATCTGAAACTCAGCAAGAAAGAGAACCAATTGTGCAACTGAAGTACATCATTCCACCTGCTTGCAGAGAAATGGATCAAGCTCTCCACGATGCAAAGCCTATACATCCGTTGCATCAGCTGCCTTGGAACTATGTCAATCGGGTTTTTGAACCGCCTTTACCCGCATTAAACCAGTCATCCAAAGACACGGCCACCGGGTCTCCCGTCCCTTCTAAGAGAAGAAAAAAGAATGGCACATCAAAAGCTAAAAGCTCGGCCAAAGTCACACTTCAGCGGGCGCAACAGGAATCTGCTGTGATTGAGGCCGAGAGGGAGGAGTCATCCACAATTGGGTCAGAACCACTCACACGGGCTCCAGAAAGAGAGCAATCATCTACAACTGGGTCAGAACCACTCAGACGAGCTTCAGATATCGAACAATCCGCCATGAACACCAAAATTGTTCAAAACAAACAACGCAGCCTTGATGAATTTATTAATCGTACCAATCAAACAACACAACAACCCTATGAGCTCAGGCATCATGAAACGAGCACAGATCAAGTGATAGCAGTATCCCGCCCGAATGAATTAGAACCGGGAGTTAAGGTCGAGCTTTCGCAGACGAGTTCTCGAAGAGGTACCAGACAAGTCGAATCCGATCTTCATCAGACTGCGCCAATAGTATCCCTGAGTTGCGCGCCTATCTTGAACCTTGTTAAGCCTCATCTTGATCCTTTAATGGGTTCTGAATCTGATCCCGAGTCCTCAGAAGAGGAAGCAGATCTGAATTCAAACAAACCAGCGTCTCAAACTCGGTTAAAGCAACAAGAACCACAGAACACCCCATCCCCATCGCCTTCTCAGTATGTCTTCAAACGCGAAGAGACTACTAGCCCAGTCTGCAGCCAAGATTCTGCGAATTCCAATGTGCTAACCAAGGAGCCACTGGCGGGAACGTCAACATTTCTCGAAACATCCACACAATTATCCTCCACAAATCCCGCCACAGATCTACATGAGAACGTTACATCTACCGCTAGCTCCTCCAGACAAAACATTACCAGTCTCTCGGAGTGGCCCTCAGATAATATCCAACCCAACAATTCCGCGTCAGAGATTGTGATCCCCAATTCTTCCCAATCCTCGCGGCACCCTCAGAAATCCATGATAGAAACTGGCATCCAGTCACAAGAAATCAATAGTTCAGCAGAAGATCCACCTCCTCACGATCGAAACTTCAGGCCGCCTGTGCAGAGGAAAATTAAGAAATAATTTTTCCTATTTCGGTTTGGCAACTTCTAGCTCAGGATGCTCCAACCAATAAGGACGAACTGAGAATATTCAAGATATGAATTCCAATTCACCAAGCAATTGAAGAAGACCGAATTCTCCCGGAAATTTGTTTGCCCATTTGTCAGCCGTTCTTTGAGATTCTCATCTCGGCTAATTCCCAGCCACCCCGGCCGAACGCTTCCTGCAGTCCGACGTCAAATTGGATGTGTTCCAGACAGCCACAGTGAGTAATTGCGGTGTAGTATATAAGCTCAGAGATTTATCAGACTCTGGTCAACCATTGAACAAATTAACCAATTGAGGTCCGGGCAATCATAGCGCGCGCAGAACCCCAAAAGCAATAACAGCATCCAAGCAACCCAGGAAACAAAAGATGATTTCTCCAAAGTACGCCTTGTCACATTACTATTTCAAGGGATTGACAAACCCACATGTGGTCAACTTATACTTGGACTACAACTGTCCATTTTCGGCCAAAATGTACTTCACGTTATTCAAGACGATTCCACAGGTCCAGAAAAAGCATCCAGATGTGTTCCAATTTGTGTTTGTGAACGTGGTGCAGCCATGGCATCCACAATCGGTGTTACTCAATGAGTACGCGCTTGTGGTTGCCCAATTGCTTCGCGAAAAGGCTCCCGAGAAATCCAATGAATTGTTCTGGAACGTATCGTACGAATTGTTCGCCAACAAGGACAAGTTTTTCGACAGTGTGACCTCCAATGTTGGCAGAAACGACTACTACAAGCTCATCAACGACGTGGTGTTTGATAAGCTCGAGCTTCCCATTACCAAAACCGACGTCTTGGGCAAATTAGAGATTGCAGCCACAGACTTGGCCAATGCCTCCAACGCTGGAAATGCCGCCATTGCGGACGTCAAGTACTTCACCCGGTACTTGAGAGGTGTGGGTGTTCACATCACACCAACCGTGAGTGTCAATGGCATTGTTGCCGATCTGTTGTCCAGCGCTAGCACAACCGAAGAGTTGATCAAGGTATTTGAGAGCTTCCAGTAAGTGGTGTATAATGAATGTAAATGAACTTGAGGAGATGTAAATATAGAATATAATCGTAAACTTTCCGTCATAACTACCTTAAGGAATGAGAGTAAGACGGTTAACAGAGAAAGAAACACTTTGAGGTTATCTTGCTAGCAACAAATTTATTTCCATCGGAAGCTGGTCTCGTATAGTGGTTAGTACAGTTCGTTGTGGCCGAACAAACCCAGGTTCGATTCCTGGGACCAGCACTTCTTTTTTGTCCTGAAAATGACCTGCTTTTTTTGGCTCCTATCATTGCCCTGGGGTTACCCGCTCAACCCATACATACCATTCTCAAACAGCGTCCTCGTATTTTTTTTCCAACAACTACCTTCAGAAGTATGTGAGATCCATTTTTTAGTGATGACAAACCTAATCGTGTTGCTTGAAGTTTCGATGTAAGCCACAATAAGACTACAACGGTATCTGAAAATATTGCAAAAAACGTAAAATGCTAACCTTTAGGATTGAATTCTGAACTTTCAGGATAAAGCAGTAAAAAATATCGCCTAAAACGTCTTTTTGGCGGCTTCAACTGTGGCTTGTTGAAACCACAGCTCCTAAATAAATCCCAGAGGCGTTATCACAGGCTTTAGAGTCAAGTATTCCAGTTTCTGCCTGTAATTTTTGCTGGACAACACGTAGTGTAGTAGCCTAGTATCCGTAGCGCTCATCAGTGTTCTTGTCTTGCCAAAAATGCTGAAACGTAGGGGCAAGAACTTCAATCAGATATACCGTAATCCGCTCCCAGTGACACTCTCCGTGGACAAATATGGCCAGATCCCGCCGACGTCGCTAGCAAATCCTGTTTCATGGATTTCTTTGGCATGTCGCTTACTCTACATCTATAGCCATTTGCCGCCACGAGAAGAGCTCACAAAAGTAATTTCCGATGAAGACGGCTTGACGTTTTCCGTAGCGGATGACCAGGGAAGCATGCGTCTTTGGCGCCAGGGTTTTTTTGGCAAGGGAACGCTTTCACGGTCGGAACCTTCGTGGAAAGCTCGTGTAGAACAGCGCTTGGGACTCACAAATGCGGAAAACATCGCAAGTGAAGATGTGACTGCCGTGAGAAGAGGCGAGAGAAAAGCGTTCAAGGGACTACGGCAAGAGGCTCAAAAGTTGGAGCAGCTAGGCCGACTGAGAGTCCTCAATGAGGATGAACAGGCCAGGTACAAGAGCCTTGTTGATCAAATGGACGCCATGAGATTGGGCAAGGAGACAGCCGAGAGCGAGAGTGCTCTGAAAGATGAATCTGTTGCCACTGATAAGGGAGAGCCTGAGGACATTGGAAGAAAGGTCCAAGAATCGCTCAAGATATCTTTGGTCGAGGAAGATGATAATTTTCCCGTCTCAGAACTTCGAGAAGAAGACAGGACACTTATTGATCCTGAAACCAATACCCTTCGCGCCAATCTTGAAGCGCTCCAGCTTCAGAAAACAGAGGTGTTCTTCCTTCTGTTTGCCCTTGATGCAGTAAAGGTTTTCAAAAATGACTCGTCGCTTCTGCTCCAAGAGCTCTTCTACGCTTGTTTGGGCTCAAGCCATAGCCCTGATAACAAATTCCTATTGGACTATGTGGTATACCATCACTTCCGAAGCTTGGGCTATTGCGCACGGAGTGGGCTCAAATTCGGATGTGACATGATTCTCTACAAACGCGGACCGCCCATGCTGCATGCCGAGTATGCTGTTTTGGTTGTTCGTGATGGAGACTGTGGATGGACCGATTGGCCCGATTTCATGGCGCTAGCACGTGTCGTGGGTGGCGTCCGCAAGACACTCGTTTTGGTTTTTGTTGAATGCCCTACGCAAGAAGAGTTCGATGAAATTCTTCTGAGTGAGCTCGATCGATGTGCCTTGTCTAGGTTGTTCCTGAGGTACAAGGTGACAGAGGTGGTTTACAAAAGATGGTCTCCGAGCCGAACGCGCGACTGAAATATAGAGTCTTTGGTTGAAGTAAGTCCTAAAACGTTTTTTGCTCTTCTTTTACCCAATTCTTTCTCTCCAGTATTGAGCTCCAAGATTTGATGATAAATTGGCTGCAAAAAAAAGTTGGTTGTCCTGCAGGTGGTGCTCATTGCGCCGTACAGTCTCATCTTCAGAGACTTCATTTATCAACTTGAATTGTGGAGTTATCCAAAAATGAGCAGGGCCAATATTCTCCTAACCGAAAAAAAAAGCCTGATTTTTCTTTTCATTTTTCTATCTCGCTCCCACGCGTCTTAAGCCTTGAATAAGCTACTTTAGATGGATAAGTTTTCCTGCAGGACCGGCTCTCAGTGAATGATGAGACTCAAGGTATATAAAGCCCAGCCAAAATCCGGTGGGTTTTTTGCAGCCACTCTCTTATCTGCAGGACCATTTTCAATACGTCTTGTAAAGAAACCCAAAATCAAACACAACGCACTTTATGGCCGACATAAATTCTCTCATAAACCCTCCTACGGAAGAAGAAGATGAATACTTGCCTTCGGATGACGGACGGAGCGGCTCTGTGGCCGGAAATGGAATCAAAACCGAGGAAATCAAAACTGAACCAGAGCCAGAAACGGCAGTTGCTGCCGACGACTCCTTGAGCTCGTTTGACAAAATAAAGACCCATTTTCCTGCAGCACGTATCAAGAAAATCATGCAATCCGATGAGGATATCGGTAAGGTAGCCCAGGTGACTCCAGTGGTTGTAGGAAGAGCGCTTGAGATTTTCATGGCCAATCTCGTGGACCATGCGATTGTTGAGGCCAAAAAGGCCGGCGTTCGTCGTATTGCTGCGCTGCACATCCGTGCTGCCGTCGAGAACACTGAGCAGTTCGACTTCTTGGTGGATGTGGTTTCCAAATACCAGTCTGCTAAGAACTAGAGACTGGGCGATGTATATTAGCTGTATAGTAGTAAAAGTAAAGATCTTGCATGAGATTATGAGGTATGTATGAGGTATGAGCTGTAGGACTTGGTGTGGGGTCTATTGATGTAAAGCTGTAATAGGTGTAGTAAATGAGGCCTTTTATGGCTGCCGAGGGATTTATTTTTTTGTTGAATGTATTTCTTTATTTTTCGAATTTCTATCGCGCGATTACTATTTATCAGCTAGGGTATCTGGACCTGATAATTCACAAACCAGCACCCGTCAGGCAAACTCCTGAACTGAACACAAACACTTTAGTACGTAAATAGGGGCAAAAAAGCTTCTTGCTCGAGGCAGTAATTTTATATTTGGCGAGATCAATGACAAAAATCGCTTAAACTGCCATCGCTCAATATCACGATTCTGAAGTTCATCTTCTGGAGAATTCTCTCCCATCCGCAACAGTCACGATCACTTTCAAAAAATTTACAATTATTTTTTGCTACATTTTGATTCACAGAAGAAGCGGTCAAGAATCTTGCAAGAACTAGCGAACAATATGAGAGCCACAAGCGAACCACAAGTCAACCACAAGCCAATAAGCACCAGCCAATAACTAGGAAACAGCCATAAGAAAATGACTACTTTAATATTCCAAGTAATTATCTCTGAGATTCCTATTTCATCCAGTTGTGTGCAACTACAGACTCCCTCATCTTTTCGCTCTTGAAAGGCTCATTTCAACTGAAGTTTCAACCGATTTTTCTCTAACATTCTCTTTCCAATTTAAAGATGTCAGAACAATAAGAGGGCCTCGTGTCTCCTGAGTTTGTGGTGATTATTTCAGGTGGTTGGTGAGACCTGCAGATTGCCCAAACGGCGATTTCAGTTTTTGCAGCCAGAAAACAAAAAGGATCATAATTAGTGAAATTCTTGAACAGAAAATGTGTACTTCAAAAAATCTTGAAAGATGATGGATTTTGCGCAGAGAGTGCAGGTGCTTTGATGTAGGCTATGTTTCTTAGAATAAAGTTAAAAACATAACACGGGGTCAGATCGAGGACAATAAATCAATTGTTCGCCAACTCATTTTCCAGTGAGTTTATCTGATGCTCTGAATTTGCGATGCGTTTTGTACGTACATACTACGTGAAAGCCTGTCTTGTCATTATGGATTTGCTTGGTGTCTTTTAATTGAAGTCTTAGAAATATGAAACCATACTTAGAAAGAAAATGCTTTAGAATTTCAATGAGTATATTTGGTTTATTCTTACTGCAACTCTACCACTTCCTTTCCACCGTCCGTGGACAGCCTTAACATTTGAACCCCTTGTAGACAGTGTTAGATAATCAAAATCAAAAAATCAAAATCACAAATTCAAATCCAAAAATTCAAATCCAGAAATTATAAATCACCCTTTAGACCACTTCTGCAATTCAACTCCATATTCTTTCAGACAAACATATAGACACCACAAGTCATCGAAAGAAGGCAGAATCCCAAAGCAAAAGGCAGATCCATGGCTTTCTACAATCATGATACCAGATTCATTGTTTTCTTAAAAAAAAAATGAGCCCCACATCTCATTCCCACATCAACACCATTGATCCTCATCACCGGCATCACGTCCTGCGCATAACCCAAATTTTCCACTACCGTATATCTCCAGAATCCCACATACCTCCATCACACACAACGAGCACGTCTATATCCAACATTCCAGTCTAACCAAACCATTTCTATCACCCTATAATCCTATAAATCTGCTTTTCTCCGATGTCTCCGCCGCTCCTTTTCGCCAAATTCGATCCATCGCTAACAAACTTGGCCCTGGTGATTCAGGCATTGGACAGCCACCAGGTCCGCGTGCAAGCTTTGGTGGTTGCACAAGACTCGCTCAATACGCTGTTTCAGTTGAAAAAGGGCCAAAAAGTGGCCGCCATCGAATGGTTTTCGGACCTGCTATTAGCCCTTGCACTTACTTCTGGAGTCGTGCTAATCTACAGCCCGGCCGAGAACCAAATTGTTCGTGAGTTGCAGCTGACAACAAGCATGGCAATTGCTGACTTGCATTTCTCCAGTGTCACACACACGGCGTGGTGTGTGGACACCAACGGAACTTTGTGTGAGTGGGATGTGCACTCATATACTTTGATCCAGCAATTTTCACTTTCGGAGTTACTCGACACAACTGAGTCCGTGACCAAGTTGTCTACTGTGCTCCATAATTCCGAGCCTGCTCTTTTGGTAGGTACTCATAGCGTTTACTTGGTGGATGTAGTAGGCCGCCAGGTAGTAGCCCAATTCCCAGGCCATGTGCAGCCTGTGATTGCCATTGAACCGGCCAAATATGACGCCGACTTGTTCTTGACTGCGGCTGAGGGTGACCGCTTCATCAATGTCTACTCCATTTCTAAAAATGCTACCCGTTCCGTTTTGGTAGCCTCGTCATCTATTCGCCAGATGACTTTGGCAGGCTCCGCTGACCTGTCTGTAGTGGCTATTGTCACCGAAACAGGCTCACTTGAAATTTTTAAGGATCCATTGTCGTTCGATGTCCAACCTCTGGAAGTCTCGTCTAAGAAGAAACGGAAACAGCTTGCAGGCGCTAAGTCGAAACACTGCGATGCCACCATTCAATATGCGCGTCCTGCCGATGAAATCCGCAATCCAGCGGATCAGAGTTTGTTCATTTGTGCTGTTACTGCCACACATACTCATTTGCATGTCACCTGGTTGGAAAACGACTCCCTCTGTCGTTTCGACGCCGTTGCCTGGACCGATGGTGACTCTTTCACACTTCTGGGCCACAAGACCATCACCAAGGCCAAACAAAATATAATGGCCGCTACACATACCGTCCAGGGCCACGATGTTGCTGCTCCTAGACTTTACAGCGAACAGCACACTGTCATTACTGATGGAGGAATGTTCCAGGATGAGCTCGAGAATTTGGGAGATGACGACGACGAGACACTTGCCGAAAGACTAGAGAAGATTACAGGCGAAAGTACCCGAAAAAACGGCGTGTCTAAAAAGAGGCTCCAAAAGCACACCGCAGGATCATTAACCGTGGTGCTCTCGCAGGCGTTGCGTAACAATGACAATGCATTGCTAGAAACAGTCTTGATCAACAGAGACCCCACGATTGTTCAAAGCACCATTTCTCGTTTGGACTCGTCTCTTGCAGTGATTTTGATCGACCGTTTGGCCGAGAAGCTCACGCGTCAACAGCAGAGATTTGACCAAATGAACTTTTGGCTCAAGTGGATCATCATTATTCATGGTGGTGTCTTGTCCTCGTTGCCTAACGTCAGCCACAAGTTGGCCAACTTGCACTCTGTGCTCAACAAGAAGGCCAGCAAATTGCCTCGTTTGTTGGAGCTCCAGGGTAGAATGAGCATGTTGGAGCAGCAAAACAGCTTGAAGAAGGAGATTCTTCGTGGTGTCGATCTTCAAGGCGAAGATAGCGCCGAGGACGATGTTGAATACATCGAAGAGATCGACGACGCCGTTGAAGCTGGCGTTTTGGAGGAAGAAGAGGATGAGGACGATGACGATGACGAGATTGATGAAAATGGTGTTGATGACTTTGACATGAGTGACGTTGAGGAGGACGAAGAGTAAATACTTTTCCACATCTCCCGAATTCCGAATCAATTGACCAAATCCTGTCTCTCACAATACACCCGCATTCGTATTTGGATTCATATTTGTTGCATTACCCACTATATACCTCTTCATCTATAGACCTTTAATAATCTGAAAACACACAAAGAAGCACCAATTGAGTAGCAAATTCGCAAGAAATCAATATTTATTAACATTTTGAGGATTGAACAAAAACAACTTGTAAATCTTTTCTGCCTTTTTCTGGCGCCTGCCCCAGCTTTTATCTCTCTACCATGTTTCTTCTGAACTGGAGAAACATCTACATCTGTAGCATCGGCCTCCGATTTTTCTTCGCCCTTGCAAACTCATACATACATCCAGATGAGCACTTTCAAGCATTTGAGCCCTTGGCGGCTCTAATTTTCGGCTACAACACCCATCTTCCGTGGGAATTTACCGATGCTTATCCCGCCAGAAGTATGGCGCCATTGTTCATCGTATATTATCCGATGATGCTGCTCGCCTGCTTGGCTGGACTTGGGCCCATGCAGACATGGTATTTGGTGCGGTTGACGTTGATGGTAGTGTCGTGGATGGTGACAGACTGGGTTTTGTACAAGATGCTTCCCACGAAGCAGGAACGGATCAAGGCCATATTTTTTGTCCTGACTTCGTATGTTCTGTTGGTTTATCAGTCGCACACGTTTTCAAATTCTGTCGAGACCGTGTTGGTGATGGCCGTAGTGTACTTGATTAATGAGCTACGGTTCTTGAGATCTATACCGAAGGAACAATATTCTGTGGCCGAGGTAGCATACGCGGGACTACTGATAGGTGCCTTGAGTGCGTTTGGTATATTCAATCGCGTCAGTTTCCCGGCTTTTGTGCTTCTTCCAGCCATATTCTTGGTCGGCGCCGCTCTCCAATGGCCGGTCCTTATTCCGTGCCTATTTGGTGCATTTTCCTTCATGACTTTTTGCTGTGTGATTGTAGATACCGCATTTTATCAGAATATTCCAGTAATGACGGTATTACATGAGTTAGGAAAGCGTTCATGGATTGGCTACACCATTACTCCACTAAACAACCTCGTATACAACACTCTGGTCGATAATTTATCAACGCATGGTCTTCATCCATACTATACTCATGTTTTGATCAATTTACCCCAACTCTTGGGTCCGGGGTTACTCTTTCTCTTTGCCAAAGGAAAAAATGTCTACTGGAAAACCACCCCGTTTCTTTCTGCAGCCGGCGGTGCGCTCTTTTTATCGCTAATTCCTCATCAGGAACTTAGATTCTTGGTGCCTACCGTGCCATTGCTCTGCGCCTGTTTCGATTTGACAGTTTTTGAACGGTTCACAAAACTCAATGTATCTCTTGTTAGCTGGACCTTGAATTTGTGGCTTTTATTTAACGCAGCTCTCGCAGTTCTCATGGGCGTGTTTCACCAGGGTGGTGTTGTCCCAGCGATGGACTACTTCCACCATATGGACTCACAGCCTGCCTCCATTGTCTTTTGGAGAACATACATGGCACCTACTTGGATGCTTGGTGACACAAACAACTCTACGCAATTTGCTGTAATTAACGATGATAGCGCACTGCTTGTCTTAGACAAGTCTAAATTGTACACACTTGTGGATACAATGGGAATGCTGTTTGAGACGCTACAAGATGTTCTCAATCAATCGAAGCAGGCGCTGAAGGAGCTTTATGTAGTGATGCCTATAGCGTCATTCTCAGAGCTATTCAGCGAAAAGCAATACGAATTGGTTTGGAGTTATAGATACCACATGGACTTAGACCACCTTGACTTCAGCAACTTGGGTAGCCTACAACCAGGGCTCGGGATATATAGATCTCTTTTGTAATAATAATATACATTGGCGAATGCCATGACTACTTATAGAAATCGAACTTGTCGTGCTCGGTTCCTGTCTTCACTTGCGAGGCGTAGGCCTCATCTAAATCACTCTGCAAAATCATGTATCTGTTCTTTCTGACGGCGCGCAAACCGGCTTCTTGCATGATGGCAGCAATGACAGCACCGGAGAGTGGATCATTACGGACGATCAATGAGTCTAAGTCGACTTCCGGCGCCAACGACATCTTGGATGCAACTGTGGAGAAAATCAACCGTCTCTCTCTACGGTCCTTCAACGAGGGGAATTCGATTTTTCTGTCCAAACGACCTGGTCTCAACAAGGCTGGATCCAATGTATCTGCTCTATTAGTAGCCATTATGACCTTCACGGTAGAGGTCTGGTCAAAACCGTCCATTTGATTCAACAACTCCAACAAGATTCTCTGAACCTCTCTATCAGCACCGGTCTGAGCATCGAATCTCTTGGTGGCAATGGCGTCGATCTCATCGATGAAAATGATAGCAGGAGAGTTTTCTCTGGCCAAGCGGAACACGTCACGGACCATTCTAGGACCCTCACCCAAGTACTTCTGGACGAACTCTGAACCATTGATACGAATGAATGATGCAGTGGTCGAGTTTGCAACAGCCTTCACCAACATGGTTTTACCAGTACCTGGAGGGCCATAAAGCAACACACCACGAGGAGGATCAATACCGATTTGCGAGTACAAATCACCCTGGGTCAAGGGCAACTCCACAGCCTCTCTGATCTCCTGTTTCTGCATGTCCAAACCACCCACGTCTGCATAGGTGACGTCTGGCTTCTGGTTATCTCCTACAATTGCAATGGACGAATCAGCCTCCGGAGGCAAGATATCGACCAAAGCGTTCGAGTGACGATGCAAAGCCACCGAAGAAGATGGTTTCAATAATTCGCGATCCAACGTGGAGAGAATACGGACCGCATAGTTGGATCCCGTAGTGCTGGACACAATGCCCGAATTCTCATCGATTGGCTCCAAAAATTGGCCAATGACAAGCGGAACAGACCGAATCCGTTTCACCTCTTCCTGTGCAAGTGCCAATTCCCGCTTCAAGTGGCGTTGTTCATCTTTGACGTAATTTTCCTGTAACCGGAGAAGATCCAAGTCTTTCTGCAATCTCTTCAATTTCAAGAACACATCGTCGTCATGCAAACCTGCGGTGGTTGAGTACGGCGTGTCCTTGGATGATTTGGTATGGGGGAGGGCCAACGCTGGTGTGGGGAGGATTCCGAGTTCTTCCATTTTTTTTCTCGGAGCGCGAATAGGGAGCAGACGGAGCTTTATAGAGTTTTCAAGTGCGGGGTAACAATTGTGTGGTTACCTCGGGAGGATTTCGTCGCTGCAGAATGTGATTGGAATTGGTTGTTGTAGTAGTTGTTATATGGTGGTAGAAGTATGGGATAAAGTGTGGCGCTGCCTGCAGGACAACCTGAAGAAAAGAACAATAGACAGATCTGGGAATCTTCTTGTGGGAGTTGTTCTTCGATTTGTTTCGAAATTGAAATTGTTGATTTTCAATGGTGATTTGGCTAGGATTCGGTCGACATGTGTGGCATTCAGCATCAGTGTAGATTTATCTGGTGGCAAAGAACGGAGTTTGAACAGTGAGAAATCAAAGTTGTTTTTGGAAGTTGAGATTCAGTTTCTCGCAAAATTCTTTGAAGTAAATCGTGGTTCGTCACTGTCGGATGTTATTCGTCTGGCTGTTGTAGATATGATTACTTGCCCGTTTTAGCGCCAACGTCACAGCCACCCCAAAACTTCTCTAAGCTCAAGATGATTTTTTTAAATAAAAGGATACCAAACCCCGATTCAAAAGGAGGTGCATATCAGATGTTGCAGTTGAAGGTATCGCTGGCTCAAAAGCCCTTGATGAATAAGTCATCATGCCTTGTGTTAGCCTCGATCGACAATCCATGCTCGTTCGCCAAATGTAACAAACAAATGAAGCAGAAACTGGTGGACAAGTCTTTTTTCTCTTCTGGGCGGTACAACCCGCCAATGGATCCCACCACATCTTTAAAAGTCTTCTCCCGAACAGGAACAAGCGCAGTGCTTAGATCTTCAACAGGCTCTTGTTCGTCTTCCTTGATTGTTTTCCAGAGATTATCTTTGAGAAGCTTCACATCCACTCGTTTTGCAACCCTGGAGAAATTGACATATTCAGGCCGCATCTTCTTGGCGCCAGTTACAAGTTGACCTTCAAAATCATCCTTTTTGTCTTCATCATGTATCAATGAAGCATTGGCGTCTCCTAGGGCGTCGTTGAAGTCAATGCCGCCGAAGTTATCGTTGTCATAGTCGTCCATTTCTGCCATGTGAAACGATACAGCGAGCTTCTCTTGTCGTTCCTCTTCTTCCCTTTCCTTCTCTCTTTCTACATACTTCTCTGCAAAGTATTTCTCGTCTGTGTATGTTCTGTTTGCTTCAGCGTCATTCCTATCGCCCATGAATTTCTTTTTCCTAGAAAAGGTGACGATGGTCTTGGAAGGCTTAATAAATAGGTTCACAAGACGTTGCGAGTTGAACTGGATATCATCGGGCAAGATATGAAGATCTGTGCTCTTCCTCTCCTCAGGCTTTCTAGTGATAAGAAACTGATTTCGTGGTTTCACAAACATGTTCTCGATGAAATCTGGATCATCGTCCGAGAAAAAGTCAATGGTCACAGCTTCTTTCTTTTTCTTCTTTGTTGTTTCAGCCAGGGGGGTTGTTGCACGCGATGCATTCTTCGGTTCATCTATTTTCTTTGCCTGTTTCAACATAGAAATTTTCCAATGCTCGGGGCCTCGCCAATTCGTTTTCATCTTGTCATCGAAATAGGCCATAAGATCTTGGTCCATGACCTTTTCAGTTGTGACGCTGTCTTCGAGTGACAAATTGGCAAAATCTAAGGCTTGTGCGATCGGGCCATCAATTCCGGAAGGCTCATTGAGATATTGATTCCCATTTACCTCTCCGTTCTCGTTCTCAGTGCCGAAATCGAGATCAGGATCTAGACCTAAGTTTAAGTCAATGTCGTCCCCTAAATCATAGTCTCCACCAGGTGTATCAATGGCAGGTGTTTCGGCTTCTTTCTCTGCCTGGGCCAGAAACTTACTGTTTACGTCTCCAAGCACAGCCTTCGCTTTATTGACATCGTTCAATACCTCTTTTAGTTCCTTTATAGATGGGCAAAGGGAAAACTCGCTCAAATCTTGCGAGATTCCAAAAAGCATACTTTGGAGTTTGGAACAATCGACTATGGGCTGATCTATTTCCATTTCTTTGGGTGCATTGTCTTGCTCCAACCGGAGTGAAGAGGTATTAGTATTAGAATTTGTTGTAGCATCGAAAACAACACGACCAGATGAGTCAATATTGAGCGTATTGAGAAGCAAGCTTTTAGCTCCACCTTCATCGAAGTCTGCAAGCGCCTTTTTAAACAATGGATCTATTGCAAGTTCTTGGTCTAACTTTTGGATTTGGATAGATTCGAAAGGTACAAGAGTTGACTCGACAATCCTGTTGATTCTACGCTCCTTTTTTTTTCCAGTGGCATTGCCCTCTTCGTCTTCTTCCTGATCCGATCCATTTCCATCTGCATTCTCTAGTTGTAGTTGCCCTTTTTTAGTAGCTAAACCACTCAACAATTTACCAGTTTCGGAGGCAGCCGATTCAACACGACTAGAGTAAATTTTTACACATCCATCTAGAGTTGCAGAGGCTCGCTGGAAATTGATATTCTCGCCATCTTTGATCACATTCAAGTCATGGAAATAGTCGATTAAAGCAAATTGCCATGAATTTTTCAGCGTAATCTTGTTATCAGTCGATAGTTTGATCCATTCCTCGAAATTAGACATAATTGTAGACTTGTTCTCATGGAAATGAATGGCATCTTCTCCGAATGAAGAGTTGGCGACGTCCTCATTCCTCTGGACGAACATTTCACCTCGGCTAACATGGCGAGCTCCCGAAGGCTTTCTTTTCGATGCTGATGGCGCTCTGCCGGAGATCAGCCGTCCTTTGTGCGATAGATCATGGAGATACGATGCTGTATTATGTGATGGTTGCTGACCCGACCGTTTTTTGGGAAGGAGTGATGACATTCCATAAAACCACTCAGTAAGATCTCTTTATTAAGATTAAATGCCAGTATTGGCAAAAACCGGGTATGGGTGGGATGCTTTCAGAGTCAATACAGCGATGACACAAAACAACAAAATAAAAGCACTAAAGTTGCTCTGGACCAACCGAGTTTTCGACAGTATAAGTAAAATCAATCAAAGTACGCGTTTGTAGCTTTAAATAGAGCGAATTTATGTTGTAGCCGTTGTTGGAGCCAATGTTATTGTTTGTGAAGAACAACAATTTTACCTCAGAAACGAGTAATTAGAGCGCCCAGTGTTGACAGAAGTCTGTTATTGAGAAAGGCTGAGATTTTGTGGTATCCAATTGCCAAAAAAAGATTTTTGGAGTCGAATTCTGGTGTTGTTGTAGTGTTTACTGTTGATCTGATGAAATTGTGGAGAGCGGGACCAAATTTGCGAGAAATCAATAGACCGATAAAATTGAAAAAATGAACAATTCAATTTCGCTGCACTCTATGTTACGAAAATCATTTGCGTTTTGGTTATTAAGTATAGTAAGTCAAGCTTAATCAATGGTTTTCTCAGCCAAGAGCATGCATAATCAATGAAGCTCATTATAAATCAGAAACACGCGGTTTCAATTTTTTTGTTTATATGGTATGTATTAATTGTGTGAAAATTCGCAAATCCTCAGCAGAGAGTTAATTGTTAGATGGACCCAATCAAACCTTTAACAGTCAAGATATCTTAGAAAATATTGGATTATCACGTTACAGCAGCTATGGAAGTGTTAGAAATCATAAATATGGGAACCTACCAGGTGCAATGGGTGCAAGAGAGGACCATTTCTGAACCAAAGGACTGGCATAATCATGACCGATCAGAAAGTCCTCAAAAATGCGATGCTAAAATGAGACAGCTCTTTGGAAGTGGAACTCCCGATAAGGTGACAATGTCATAAGTGCAAGAATACAAGGCTTCTCGTTTTCAAGTAAGGTGAGCAACGTGACAGAAACAAATCAACCACACTACTTCTTCCGTCTCTTCTTTCCCTGATTGTTAATCCTATCAATCTCATCTTGAGATATGCGGATTCCGTTTCTGGTGTTCTTTCCGACACTATTGATCCGAAGTCCTCTATCACGCATCTTGTTTGTTCTCTTTTTACCAGAACCAAGTCTATCGCTCGCAAGAGTAGCACCACGACCTTGGTCCAAGACTCTGGTTTCACCTTTCTTGACTTTGGACAAAACAATGCCTGCTTCCTTGGCTTCTTTCTCATAATCTGCCACACGCCGATCTCTAGCTTGGATCATTCCTTTACGGATACTCATGGGCATCTTTTCCAATGTCTTCGGGAGGCCACCAGTGCCTGAGTTTGTGGCCAGGACTGTACGGATTCGGTGGTCCAAGATTCGTCTACGAGCATTTCCGATTGGTGCTTCATAGTCTAATGTTTGAAGAGTGAGGTCTGCACCCGAGTTCTCAGCATGATGGGCCAAAATATGCGATTCGCTCAAGAGACGCTGAAGCTTGAGGTCGTTGTCGACGTTTTCAGCATCTTCAGCAGCTGCCTGCTGTCTCTGTTTGCGGGTAAGTTTATCGATTCGTTCTTGTTTGGCCTGTAATTCTAAAATCGTTGGCGCTCGCCCCGAACGAGCCAAGTTTTTATCTCTTTTGTTAAATGTGTGCAGCTGGCTGGGCTCACCGCCTAGACGTACCACCTTTGGTTCTGTGACCTTTCTAGGAGTCACCAGTTGGCTTTTTTTGACCGTGAAAATCTGATCAATAGCTTCGTCTTCATCGCTTTTACTGCCAGATTCACTGCCTTCACCAAGTTCGCTTTCACTGCTGTCGCTTTCACTGTCTTGACCAGAAAAGCCACCGAAATCTTCACTTTCCTCGCTTTCTCCAGCTTGAGTTTTGTCTTCAAAGCCTAGGGACGCAAGAGAGCCAAACTGGCGTTCGAAATTGCGACGCTGGATTTCAAGGGCGTCGGAATAGTCGTCTTTCATTTGTTGAAGATCAGATGCGATGAGATGCGATGCGATGCGATGAGATGCGATAAGATGCGATGAGGTAATGAGAGATGAGATGAAGTCAGATGCGATGACCCATGCAATGAGAATAGTGAACGACAGGTTCTCGGCAAGGGAATTCTCTTTGAATCAGATTAGCAGAATACAAGTGAGTAGAACTCTGATAAGTATCTGATAGGCAAGTGACAGAATCTGGGGTAGTATAAAACTGAGAAACTTTCTGACAAACCAAGAAACAAACATGAGGTGAGGCCAAAGGCTCAATAAATTCCGAAAATGAGAATCATTATTAGTAGAATATACATTGTTATAGTATTAATTTTGAAGAATGCGTTCTGATCTTGGAAGGAAGGAGACCAAATAATCATGTGTGTTCCTTCAATATCAATAGAACTAAGGCTTCTGGAAATTCATAGTTCCAAATCTGTTAATGAAAAACATATTCTTTAGGAATTTGTTATGCACGAGCTTGATCATATTGAATCCAGTTTGTTAGGTTACTAATAGTTTAACTGATTTATTACTTAGAAAAGAGTAGATAGTGATTGATCTCTTAACACAAACGGGCGGGCCAAGCCTGCCTTTTTAAATCCAAAAATTAATAGCATCCCAGTCTGTGACCCTTCAGCTAGGCGTCGCAGGTCGGTTTACACCTACCTGTACACCTAACAACCGTGCTCCAGATCGAGACTTCCTAGTTTGGTCAGCTGACGTAAGCAGTCTAAGGTCTACCTAACAGTTCAAGTTGATAAAAAGTAACATCTTCAAGATTAAAATACACCATATTATTCAATAGCTCCAAAGCAAACGCAATCGAGGAATTTTGCTTATGTTGGTTTCTTATGAACCTCAAATCCCGGTTGAGCTCCCCACATCCTTCTCTTTCCGTTCTGCAGTACCTAATACGTAGAGAATGACCAAATTTAGAGGCTGCATCGATATTCACGCTGGGCAAGTAAAGCAGATCGTGGGTGGATCCCTCAATTCAGATGATGTTGCTCCTACGAGTGAAACGAAAGAGAACTTCGTCTCCACACAGCCGTCCTCATTTTACGCCAAATTATACCAGGAAAATGATGTTCAGGGCTGCCATGTGATCAAATTGGGATCAAACCCCGCCAATGATGAGGCTGCCAAATTGGCGTGTCAAACTTGGCCTGAAAAACTTCAAGTTGGAGGAGGAATCAATGACACAAATGCTTTGGAATGGTTGGATGTTCACCAGGCTTCACAGATCATTGTGACCAGTTGGCTTTTCACAAAAGATACACACGGATGCACAGTTTTGGACTGGACTCGTTTGGAGAAAATCCTGACGCTTGTGGGTAAGGATAGGCTTGTTGTGGACTTAAGCTGTAGGAGAGTTAAAATGGCCGACTCACAGACTTCAAACGGGCGCTGGGCAGTCGCAATCAACAAGTGGCAGACACTTACTGACAGTGAGCTTTCTGCAGACCTTTTAGCCCGTGTGGCTAAGTACTGTGGCGAAATTTTGGTTCACGCAGCTGATGTGGAAGGTTTGTGCAATGGAATCGACGAAGCGTTAGTCCAAAAGCTCGGAGAATGGTGTCCCGCTGCTTTGAATGGCAGAATCGTGTATGCTGGAGGAGCCAAGCTGGTTGCAGACTTGGAATTGGTGAACAAGTTGAGCGACGGGAAGGTCGACCTTACCTATGGAAGCGCTTTGGACATTTTCGGCGGAAAGATGGTGAAATTCGCCGATGTTGTTGAGTGGAACAAGACGCATTGAGTAGAATTTGAAAACGTGGTCGAAGTCGATTCTCGAATTATAAGCTCCTCATTTTAGCCTTGAGGAGAATCAAACATATAGACGCAGTAATGACATGAGAAACCACAAAAATACGTAAAATATACATTTATTAGGGAATAATGGATCACGATTACTATTTGGAAGACGGATCGACAGAGCTATTGCCCTATTGAGCCTTACTGTTCAGTTTCTACACAAGTTCGAGCCATGTCAAATAATCCCCAGCAATACTGTCTTGATCTTCAACCTGAATCGACCTATAAAAGTGTTTCTATGCTATATGATCTCAATTTTGTAGAGAGATTGTGGAAGCAGACCACTCATAAAACCCCATAGATAATGCATGATAGACCATCCATTGTGCACAATCAAATCCATGTGTCAGAAACAAGGAAACAGATCAAATGAGACTGTAACAGAGAGTGACTATGATACAGAAAAGTAAAATACAATTATTTAATTATAATGACTATTGAAAATTAATTGTTTCGTGGAATGCTTGATGATGTAGTAGAGATGTTGTGGAGTTGAAACCAGCTAAGCTTCGAACTCAAACACTGTCTCGACTTTTTGACGGATTCAGAATCCTTCATGGTTTTTATTTGTGAAGAACTGATTTGCCAGCTGACGAGTTTTTTCGCCATTGGCCTGATGATGTATCAATTGAATAGAAACCAAACCGGCATTCGGCTCTGTTCATCATTGCATACATGGTTCTTAAGAAAACTCATCATTAAAGTTTTGACTTAATCTGAACTCGCTTCTGATCTTGTATGGTCACGTCAGGCGGTACCTAGTCAGGCTGTGTCCATAACGTTCCTATCAGCTTGAAAAGAATCCAATATGGGATTTTGAAATGTAATCTTTCATAGACGTGTTTAAGTCTTTGAGGAGAGAATAATTCAGTATTTTGAATTATTGTTATCTGTAAAATGGTTGTAGAAATTAGATATTCGTAGGATGAACAAGTAGTACAAAAACAGAGAACTGGGTGCGAGATTGGCTCCTTTTATGTTCCACAGAAGTGAATGCATGACCAAAGATTTCGTGGGGACGTCATCTCGGCATATCTGAAAATTGATCCGGATTTGTGTCAATTAGATCCGTCATAGCTACAAAAAATATGCCAGAATATTATGCCATAGTGATATACCGTGGAGCGATTGTAGATTGAGTCTAGATCAAGTTAAAATTAAGCTCATAGTTAAATTGACGTTACCTATTGAGAAAAAGCAGAAACATTTAGTTTGCAATGTTTGTTCATTCTACAGATTCGACAGACTCGTGGTAGATTGCAGAAATGGCATATTTTCGATGCATTGACCACTAAAGCACGTTTAAGCTAAAGTTAGAATTGTAAGTCCTCAATTCGAACATTTATCAACAAATTGGGGAAATCATAGTTCTTTGATTTCAGGTTATAAGCTCGATTTTGATAAACTAAGGATCGTAATCGAAATGAAGCCGGTAAATTGTACAAACTAAAAAGTTCACCAACACGATTTGTTTTATGGTTCAGTGGTGGTTGGCGTAAGATATGAAATCGAATTTGAGTAGCCTTTGATGCTTAAGTGGTTGCTGTAGCTCACATGAAAATAGTCACCGCCTTTATAGGGACAGAAGCAATCATTTTCCCTTAGGAGAACTGCTTTTAGAAAATCAATCAATCTGAATAGCCCCTCTTTCCTACACATTTGATCCTGATCTCTTCGCTCACTCTCACTACGAATGCAACGGTGAATTTTCCCAAACACCCATTCAATCACATAATCATCAAAAGATTCAAAAATAGGCCAAACACATACAATCATAAGCAGAAACAGTTTTGTCAATTCCCATTGTAAGCTCAACGTTCCTAAACCTAAGACCTTTGCACACGTCCGACAGACTCATTTGCAGAGACAAAATCACCAAAATCAATAATACATACTATCACATGATTATTATATGGGAATCCTCGTCAATATGAGGTCCGTCTTTCTATTATACAATTATTTACCACCCAGAGCTACCGAAGCCTTCGCCGTATGCATATCCATTGTTTGGAGAATCACCGTCGCGAGCAGGCGAGCGACCGTATGTGGTAAGCGCACCAGCGGCGGCATCATTGGCCTCCACAGAGTCCTTGTTAAGCTCTACAGCAATACCCGCAAGCTTTAATTGCAATGTTTCAATTCCACGCACAACCACCTCATTGGGCGGCAAATTGCCCACAGTTTCCAAATCAACATAGTAATTAGAGGGAACTGCAGTGTAGTCAAAGTTTGCATCGGGATCAGGGGCCTCCTCCCATTCACAATTGGCCAGCTTCGGCCACTCTGCATCTGCATCCACCTCGTACCAATAATCAGTATGTTTGAGCTTATTCCATGGGTCATACTCAAAGCCGATGGCCGCACAAGGCAGCCACTTAGCATGCTCCTTCGCAATTCCCTTCTTGGCAATACACGTAAGCCGAAGCTCTTGATGTTTTCTCAACTTACAGATCAACGGCCCGCGCTGTTGTGCATCGCGAATAACGGGGTCACCCAACCGCAGACCGTTGTGAAACTTGGCGAGATCCGACGCGTATACATTCATGGTGCTGTCCGAGTCACAACGCGCAGCAAGCTCGAGTTTCACCGAGCAATTGGGACAGTATTGGTCACAAGTACAATCTCGTGAGTAAGAGAGGTTCTCGATACCCTCCGAAATGAGAGGAATCAACCCCAACCTGTGCAGGAGCAATTCATCTGCAAGAACGGAGGTATTAGTATCAATTTCGACCAAATCGATGGCCAAAGTAGGCACTTCTGCTAACATGATTCTACGAATGGAGTTTGCGACGGAGAGATCAACACCACGTAAGATGAAGTCCACGTGGTCCTGCTCAGTCTGACGGATCGTCACGCGCGGGCCCAGGTCCGCGTCAATATCCATTTTTTGAGGCTGTTTTTGGATGTTGTTGGTGAAGTGAATGAGTAGTGAGTGAGATAGTGGTGGTTGGAGGGAACTTTTTCAGGAGGTACGGGTGTAGGTAAAAAATGACATTAGATGGATGAAAGGGGGTACCCGGGGCTTTAGATATAATTTAGAAAAAATCTAACGGATTCTACCTTGACTTTTGTTTCATTGGAGTTTTTGGAACATGTTGGCTTGAATGGATCAAATTAGTGAAAGACGGAAATGAAATGATGTATCAGATGGATGAATCAAGAGCTAAAAAAGATACCTCCAAAATGAAGAAACTACTTATTAGATGACAGACTCGCTTTACCGTTTTGTTTGATGTGGCACTTGTCGTACATGGTTGAAGTATTGTCTGAACCCAGACCAAGAACCATAATCTTCTACTTTGTCAATGTGTCGAGTATAGCGTTGAACTTACTCCGTTTTATGAACTTGACATTTGTAGTTTTTAGCTTTTTTTTTGTAATCAAGAAGCTCCATAATTCCAGAGTGCTGAATCGGTCGCCTCCAAAATGATCTCCTTGATAATTTTCGCCATTTTCAATGGAATCCTTTACAATTATTGACGAAGGTCTCAGAATTCCCATCAATGAGTGAATGTCTGCATGATCGAGGACCTTTCGATCGTATGAACTACTCTCAGAGAAGAACTAGAAGCAAAAATGACAAAGTAGTCTCATGAAACAATTGAAAGTGCAACCCGGCTTGCATATTTGTGTTCTCGTCGTCTCATTGCAGTTTTCATACGTCAAGTCCGTTGAAATCTATCGTTCACCATGAACTCCCTTCTAAATCTTGTAAAGTGCAATTATGATGCCTTAAATAAATAACAAGCGACAATTTTACTCAATTGATTTAATTTTCATCTTCATTCAGATTTTCATCCTGTCTACCGTACCCCAGATTAGCTCCATTCTATACCACCAACTTTCGTCAAAACAAAGCACTTCCAAATCAAGAATAAATTACAAGCCTCACCAGATTTATAGAAAAAATGGCTTCGCAAATCCCAATCCCAGACATGCGCTTCGAGCAGACATTCCTCAAGTCGCTACAGAACTACGCCAATATTGCTCAGAAATCGACGAAATCATCCTCCAAATCATCGAAATCCGCCCCAAACTCCATCGAGAGTGCTGCGGTAGACGTAGCTCGTCATAAACGTACAAACGGTGAAGTTCTAAATGCAGAAACGGAAGAATTGCCGGCTTTGGCTCCAATAACGCCAGGAATCGTCATTTACGCTGTTCTTAGGGATGTAGTGCTTCGTCCGTTGGTAGACGGTTTCACATGGGCGATGATTTTGATCTTGGCCAAGCCCACTTTGCGATTCGTCACCGCGCAGGGTTATCAATGTGGAGTATGGTTTAGTAAGATGATTGGCCTCAGAGAGTGAGGTTTGATACTTCTAAGTTCCCGGAAAGCCACCTAAATCCGGCACAAGTTCCGAAGGTGGAGGAGTTAGTTGAGTTGGGAGCTTCTAAGCGACTGATGACTTGGCATTTCAATATTTAAAGACCAGGCAAGAACACCTCGAAGAGAAGATGCGGATGTACACAAATGACAATACTAGGTTTTCCTCAGTTTTCTTATGACTTTCTTTCCAACTTTTGTCACGGCATTGCTTTCAATTTTCACCTCGTTACTTCCCACGAGCTCCTCTTTAAGAATCTCCCTCAATTCTTGCAACTCTTCAACAGCAAAAGAGACATCAAATACAATCTCTTTCACTCCTCGAATGATGCTTCTCAAGCCCCTAACCCACCACTTTGTGATAGAGTCAGCAACGCGGTCGTGGCATCTGTACTGAATGAAAGCATTCGAAGGCTGAAGCAGGTGCTGGGACATGATCTCCCTAATTTCGCCTCTCAAACGACGGAGAACCTTCCGCATGACTTTCGCGGTACGTACGCCCAGGTTAATGGAGAAATTCACATCCCAGAGGGCACCCAAGTTGTTGTTGTAGTATGCGGTCGACAATGCATCATAGTAGCCGAAAAATGCAACGCTGAGCGCAGTTCCGCAATACATGATACGCAAACGAGCTTGTGAAACAGCGGCGTCGACTTTTCTCTTGACTACCTCTATCAGTTCCGGCCCCATATGGTGCATGTGAAACAAATCGCCCAAGAGCACATACCGATCGTGCATTCCCAGAATGAGCTCATCCAAACCGATAAATATCTCATTTATAACTGTATTAGATACATTTATGCATGTCTGCCTAGAGAAAAGCTCATCAATGGCCCGCTTTTTGTGTTTTTTGTTGGCGACAGTTTTGCTTAGCGCCATGTTCAACTCCCTTTCGAATTGCAGCAAAAGAGCCGTTGATCGATTCATCTCTTACGAGGATAAGTATGAGTCTTTTTCTGTGTAAAAAAAAATGGTGCAGCGGATTATTCAAGATGGACCAAGGTGTTTCAGTACGTTTCAGATTAGAAACGCCAAAAGTGCCCACGATAAAGAGAAGAAAAAAATAAGAAGAGGCACAAAAAATTTGAAGACCAATCAAAAAACAAGGAGAGCGAAGTGTTTGACTTAATGTCTGGGCTTTCTCTACTCCGAAACTGGTGGCTGCAAATATGTTCTTAGTATCAATAAAACACCATTAAACCTCGAGAAAGATAATAAATAGAAAACAGTGTATTGAAAAAAAAAAAAAAAGAAAACAACATTTTTAAATTGACAAGCACAAATTCTAAATTTGTTCTCGGCTACCCCAATTCATCTCCGCCATCAATTAATACTTCGTCGCTCTCTTATCTCAAACCTCCCCACATTCACCTCCTCTCCAATAATGTCAGACGAAGACCCTTTGGGACCCCCAAAAAACGAACAAGGCCTAGACCTCTCAAAGCTCTCGCCCCAAGAATTACGCGTATTCAAACTTTATGGCAAACTCCCCACCACGCAGCAAGTTCTTGCCTCCCGATTCCAAGACAAGAAGTACTTCGATAGTGGAGACTATGCCATGCAAAAACAACTCGGTGGTCCCAAGCTGGGCATCGCCGGTGTTCTGATGCGTCATCCGAATGCGGAAAAGGTCAAAGAGATGTACAATCGTAATTCCATTAGTGCCAGTAATCTGGGGATATTGTTCAATGGAAAGCTGGGGTTGTTGAGCGAGCTGAAGCCAGAAGAGGAAGAGCGGAAGGAGAACTAGGTTGCAGCGAGATGGGCGGAATTTTATAGTGTCAATTGAGTTTGTGAAATGAATGACTGTAGTGAATCTAGCGTGCTTTTAAGTAGTCTCTCACTTGCTATAGGGAAGAGAGAAGTGGGTTGCAATTCAGAAACTGCTCGATTGTAGCTGTGAAATGTTTTGTTTTGTGCTATTTATTTTTAGTGTTCGCTCTTACGGTCATGGGTGTCTCCATTGAATCTAATTACTTACCATCTAGAGGTTCTTCTTGGACTGGTCTTAGTATATTCGAAATGGACATAAATCAGTTCGAAGAAGCTCTCCCGAAGTTCAATTCGCTTCTCTTAGAACATCTATCTGCTCCAATATTCAAAAATTATATCAGAAACAGTCTGATTTCGCCATACTCATATACTCGAATAGAGCGAGCCCCGAAACGTGTCGATACAATAAATACAAATCCATTGAACAAATCAAGCTGGAGTTGGTTGTCAGCAGAATTCACGATACATTATGATAACTTCTATCGCGTGCCGCTTTTCTCGTTTCGTCTCGATCTGCTGTTGGTCGACTCAAACTCGTACTGTGCTATCGATATCCACCCAATTCTCCAAAATCCATGGATTTACATGCATCCATGTGAGACAAGCTCGACTATGGATGGAATTGGGTGGACCGATGATGTGGACTACTTGGTAAAATGGATTGGGATGGTGTTTCTGATGGTTCTACCGGATATTCAAATGAGGTATATAGTGCAATGATATCAAACAAAAGAGGAAGCATACGCATTGTTTATTCTAGAAAGAGAGATGCTACCGAAATTGTATGCCAGGTTGGGGAGTGTTGTGGTGGATAGTGTCTGTGGTACTTCCAGTATGCAATAGAATATTACAATTTATGACAGATCTGTTTTGGTGTAAGGTTTTCACATCTAGTAGCTTGAGTATTGTGCCTCTTCCTCCTGGGATACTCTGTGTTTATACTGATTGAGTCACTAGTGGTTTCGAACATAAATTGCTAGCGTAGCTCGAATTCAGAAGAAATGTTTTTCGAATGTCTGCTTGTGGTTACGTCTAAATTTGAAAGGAAGTTGATGAAGTTTAGTGAACGCTTGTGGAATCATTCCGTACTGAGCTTAGGAACTGCTATTACAAATTTGGCACTGGATATCACAAGCTGTTGTGTTCTGAAATTCGAAAATTATCACTACTGGTCGCTCTGTGTTGTGCCAATGCAAAAACCAGAGTAAATGTTCAGGACAAGATCTCAATAAGCATGAACTCAAGAAGCATGAACTCAAAAAGGATTTACTCAGAAGAAACACAATCTTGCGGGCGCTTTGAATCAAAAGTCCTTAAACTCAAACCTGAATAAATTTCAAGACTAAAATTGCTCAACTAAGAATGATTGTTGGTAAGTTTATTAGTGCCAGTGGTGAGGATGATACCGACAAATACAAAAATTACCGACATGAATGTGTAAAAAGTTGATTGCTAGCAAGACTTTCATGTTAACATTGATTTATGCCAAATAATTACCCACCACTACTATCATTTTTCTAGCATCAGTACAACCCCTTGGTCGTCATTCAAAACCAGATGATCAATGTTTCCCAAGCTTCAATCGTAGCTTCAATGTAAAAAATGAATGCGTAACAATCCCACCCATCAGCATCTCCTCACCCACCAGATCTACACCAACTTTCTCAATTGTTTACTGAATATTTACCACTAAATCTAGACCCTCTCACTAGTGAACGTACGACATGGATACTCATCGGTGTACATACCATGCTGAGGCTCCTCCAAAATCTTCCACATGAACTTGTGCATCGATGGTGCAACCACAGGCTCACCTTGTGCACCCAAAACTTCACCCTTAAGAACACCCACATCTACCAGCGCCAAAGTGGACGCCAATCCAACACGTTGTCCTGCGCCGAAGGCAGCCAACTCGTTCGTACCTTTGTCACCAATCAGAATACGTGGCTTCTCAGCAGATCCCACCTTTAACAAACCAGAAACTTTAGTCTGGTCGAAACCATGCACTTGTGGATAGTTGCGACGGTAGTCGCGCTTATAGTAAGGGTTTCCTTTAATGTCACCGGTAGGCAAGGTCACAGGATCCTTGTATTCGTTTGCTTGTTTAATTCTAGATCCTGGAGGAATAGCTCTGAAGTATTGAACAAGGGGATTACCCGATGAACGGTTGGGAACAAGAACAAGCGCTTGTCTGATTTTCTCCCAGATACCAGTAGGACGGGATGTATATTTTTTCCACACAGGGACGGGGCCACCAGACATTGTGGGTTGGTTTGGTTATGGAGAAGTAGTGATTGGATGAGGAGGAATATGTAGGAGTCAGTGGGAGAGATGAAGTATGAAAGCAGTATTTTTGACTAAAAAGCAGCGAAGCTCCTTGAATTCGGAATAATCAACTGTTGTTGTTTTTTTTTTTTAGATTTTTTGGAATGATTTTTTGTGGATTTGATATGAGATATAGTTTGTATTTGAAGGGTTGAAGCTATTGATGTTGGCCCTTGAAGGAAGGAAAAAAATATATTCTCTGGGGTTGATATTCTTCCTCAAAATTATGAAACGTCTTTGCTCTGTTTTATCTTCCCTTTTTTGAATGTTCGAGGTGCTTGGTAGTCTGGCGCGTGTTTGGAAAGATAGAAGATGAAATGCATTGATGATTACATAGCTTTTATCCATGATTCCTGGAAAACTTTTTTTTATCAGAAGAATGCTATCGAAAATAATGGAGAAACATTATGTGTCGTAGCAGAGCCGGGGTTGTATGGGCACCTCTATGGAAATCTAAGTGTGGTACGGATTGATGTTTTGCTAGCAAAGTCGCAGATCTTTCCTCGACAAACTTGAATCAGTCTTCATTATTGGGAACATCAACACGAAACCCCCCTTCCTTCCTCCCAAATACTCCCGAGCTACTCGCAGTGACATCATTATTGAGTCTGGAACAAATGCTCGACAAGGTATCGAACTTTTAAAGGGACAATTTTCAATAAAGCAAGCATCATAATTTAAAATTTGTGCATGCGGAAATTATCTTTTAGTGAATACGTTTCTACGTCACAGAGCAGATACACAACAACACTATATATCTAAAAGCATGCAACCGGAAGGTGATATCAGAGACTTGATTCTGAAATCTTTTCCAGTTAAAAAATCCATATGCCCTACAAGAATTTGTTGTTGCTCAACCACTTCATTCTCGTATCGTTGTGCGAGAAGTACAAGACCTTTTCCACCAAACTTGTGGCATGGCCATCTGTTCTTCGTAGTACTTCCTTTCATTTTAAACAGTATCGAGAATTGTATGGATTCATTCTCTTATCATGGCAGGAGGAACCCATGAATGGTCTCTTGGAACTCACTCAATATACAAATACAAGAACCCAAGACCAAATTGCCAGCTTAGAGACATAGTCATCCTTAAAGAGTAAAAGTTTGCATCACTCAATATCCTAGCTCCAAATAAATAGCAAAGCTTTGCGATTGAGCCTTCGAAGGATCGACGGCACAGCATGAATTCCACTGAAATGAAATTCGGATCAAAACGCGTATATGAATGCCGAATAAATTGAATTCCGTCTTTTAATAAGAAAATCGTACTCTCATCATTTACTCTAAACACCAAAAAGTCTCTCGACATCCAGTGAATCGCAATTTATTCATAAATACATGAGAATGTAAGCTCCGTTTACAAACCCAGTCCTTCTTTGCTATTGCCCCCTAAATTCAACATCAGAGACACTGCGCTGAACCAGATCTCATGCCTTTCGGCAGTGTAGCCAAATTAGGCAAACAAATAACGTCCCAATTTGCCAAAGATAATCACACCACAGAAAAAGAAACTTCCAATAAAGAGGAACACAGTCACCAAATTTTCAGTGTCCATGGTAGCCAGAGCAAAGTTCTGCGCGTAGATGATGGCGCTACCACCCCCTGCAACAAGCACTGATGCTACGAAACCATTGATGGTTCCGTCGAGCAACAACCACAACCCTGGATTAATGAGAGACCAGGTCAATGCCATTTGAAGCGATGACTTCCAGGCAACATTACGAATAGCATATGAGATTCCCAAAAATGCAATCAGAGACCGTACGATGTCGGTAGCTAAGTTTCCACGCTTAGTTGGGGTTGGGTTTGATGACAACAAACGTCTAGTGCAACTCAAGGGCATAATATTGTCCAAAAGTGGCACAACAATACTAAGAGCCACGCCCTCAAGTATCATAGCAAATGCATAGTCAGCGTAGGCCACATACTTGGCTTCACTAATATCCAAGTTATACTTGTCTACGAGCGCTTGCGACGGCTGCAACAGGTACAAAAACCGCAATAAGTACGCATTGATGTCTGCTCCACGCCCATCCGCATGTGTGCTATGAATGTTGCGTGTGACTTCATTGTAGGCCAAAGCAGCTAATGCCATAAGGGTCGTACGACCAATGATGCCGAAAAACGACGTTCCCGGCGCACTTTTTTCAGCGTCTCCAATCTGACTGGCAGTATATGACTCCCGAAGTCCACTGCGGGAACGTGCAAAGTTTGCATCCTTCACGTTGATGTGTAGTTCGGAACCATCTAAGTATTCCTCAACCTGGTCATTTTCCTGGTTGAGATCGGAGGTGGAAGAATTGTAGATTCCAAAAAGAGAAGGTTTGGTGAGATTGAGCACTGAGTCTGTTTTTTCCATTGTCAATGAGTGTGGTGTTAGGGAGAAAAATGTGTAGATGGAATGTTATGGGGTGAGCATAATCTGGGGAGATAAAATCTTAGAATTTGGGGAATGGAGATATGAGTGCACTTTCAAAACAAATAGAAAAAAATTAATAATATAAGGATGTGAAAAGCCTGTTGGTTTTTGCAGATTTTCTTCGATCCGGAGAGGTGTTGTTGGGTTTTGTTGGGTTTTGTTATGTGATCAATTGGACGGATGAACTTTACTTGAAGAAGTAAAAGCAAATGTTTCCGGATCAGTGGGCGGTCTTTTAGGAAAATTCAAGCGTATTCAATGTGAGAATATGTATGCATTCGAGAGACACAGCATTTTACAGAGTTGAATTGCACATCCTTGATTTGAGGCTTGGAATTTTGGGAGTCCGAGAAAGCCTCATCATAACGGAATTCACTGATTTGAGAAATAGTCGCGAATATTGAGTAGTTGTGTCATGTTGGATCTTCGTAGAGATAAATCGGATCTTCCATGAGACAGAACCTTCCCCGGACTATACCTATCACTGTAGCGATTGCCTTGAAATTAGAAATCTTAACAACTGTTCGATTATAGAGTTAAACATGATTCTCTAGAAGTAGAGGTCCCTTCAGAGTGTCTCAGCCTCTGCCATAGTACCACACATATGATAATCTTCGATATATACCAGATGCTCTTCAATCATCGGTCAAATCGACTACTTTAATTTTCGTTTCTCGCTTATCCACTGTATAATCTTCCGATGTTTTAGGTCTTCTAGCGATCTCTAAATCTGGCTCATTTTCTTCACCAGTCAAGTCGACCACCTCTATATTTAGCTCAGTAGATGATGGAACATCTAAAGTTGAGCCTTGCAAACACCATCGGTTATCTTTCTGTCTTCTTTCTGCCGCCTCGAGCATAATCCTTCTCCGGTCATTTAGAGGCACAGCTACACCACCTAAACGGCGTGTTTCGGCTTTGTGAATTCCTGCTCCAAGCTTTTTAATTCTTGCATCTCTAATAGATTGACTTCCCAAAAAAACGGAGTTCCCACCGAGTCTGGTTTCCTCTACAAAGTACTGCTTCAGGTACGAAGCCGCCATAAACTGATTTTTTAGAGATTCTAAAAGTGCATAAAACGCGCCATTATGAGGTCCATGTACGTTATGACAAAGCTCATGGAGAAAAGTACCAATTAAGTCGCTTGTAGGCAAAAAAGTTGCCTTGTTGTAGGCTGGTCGAAGCCGGATGAGAATCTTTTGTCCGTAGTTGACGTTCAACCCTAGTAAATTCGCATTCTTAGGATCCATTTCACTGAGGAGGCCTACCAGAAACCTACGATCGTTGATAATTGGTGCTACCGCTTTTGCCAAGTCATGCATGAGATCAAGCGCCACTGCCGAATCAGCAAACTTTTTGAGCGACGCTATCTTACCAATTTTAGAAACTGGCGATGGTCGATTTTGGTTCGGAGCCTTAGGCGCCTTTCCTTTTCCTTGTATGACCATGTATTTAGTTTATTACCCCAGATTTTAGGAGAAGTAACGAAACCCACAATGGAGGATGATTTTGTTAAAGTAATGAGTGTTTTTTTTTTTCAAGTTGATAAAGGTAAGTGGTGAGGGATAAGTATGGATTTGGTCAGAATAGTGGGTAAGAGTATGAGACTGGAAGAAAAGAGACTCTTTTAGTAAACGGAGAAGGAATCGATTTCTCCGAGAAATTCAGCTCAATTGAGATTCGTGTTCCTCTTAATTGAATTGAAAGACATCTATCATGGTTCAAATCTTTATGTTAAGTTGGTCATTCATGTCTAATGATCTGTTTCCTGAGTCTTTTTTAAAGCTATAGAACCTTTATTTGTTGCTCTATATAATCGACTGTAGCTAGCCCTACTTATCTAACCTACCTCCCAGATCTTGGCCAAGCCGATGGGCCCCT
Source organism: Australozyma saopauloensis (assembly GCF_035610405.1). NCBI lineage: Eukaryota > Fungi > Ascomycota > Pichiomycetes > Serinales > Metschnikowiaceae > Australozyma > Australozyma saopauloensis. Next base: position 757,698 of record NC_086132.1, read on the forward strand.
CATTTGGGTATCGAAGAACCATTATTGGCTTATCCGAGGCTCATCAATTGGCCTTCATAGCGGCCAGAAGCTTCTGTGCTATCCTATCGTAAGCTTCTCATTCGATGTGTCTTACCTTGGTGTCGTTATCCAGATCTTCTCATTCGTCATCTCTTATCCTAGCGTCAACAGCTATCTCGATATTCTTAATTTGGTAATCTAGTGTTAATACTCTATGAGTTACCTGACAATGGATTCGATACCCAGGAGATATTCTGTCTCTATGCAAAATACCAGAAATGAATCATGATTCAGAGGTTGCCGAAATAAGCAAATTTTAAGTGTGCTCTGAAGCGAATTTGTCAATTTTGTAATTGTTGTGTTTCTTGGATGTGCGCGGATATGATGAGCTCTTGCTAGCATTGTCAAGATATCATAAAATCAATGAAGCAGATAATTTCTCAATTTGTTTCATATTGTGTGTTGCTGTCATTTGTCTTCTACTCTCTTTGAATTCTAATCTTTGAATTTTGGAATTATTAATCAATTTTTTATATTCCATCCCTTTTCTCGAAAGCCATAAAAACTACAAATCCTCACTCGCGCAGTCGCAGTGGCCTGTTAGGGTACTTCCGGATGTAAGGGGAAATACACATATTACGAATCGTTTACCAAGAGGGATCACGAGACTACTTAATAGTTTGAAAGTATAATCTAAAATATTACTCTAAAATATGCTTGTCCGTTTAGATACTTCTAAACGGTCTAGTTATATATTCATGAGCCGTACTGTGAGCGGCTCCTCTTTAGGCACAACCTCGTCTCTTGGCCGAACTACGTTGGCCGTACTTCGCTGGTTTCCTCTTTAAGCGTAGCCGCACCTGATTTACGAATTACGAGATCCTAATCGGGATCGTATTGAAACGGTTTCCTCATTGGGCTGGAGCCCCGAAACTCTTCTCTTTATGGTAATTGCGGCTCCTCTAATATCCTCACATGGCCATTTCAAGAGTTCTCGCAATGCTGCCAAATTTGCAAAATGCTATTGTATTATGAGGATTGCTGGCAAGGGAAAAATAGCAAAAAAGAACAAAAACCGTTGATTACTTCTCTACAAATTAAATACACAGTTGAACAGATTGTTATGTAGCGCATAGAGTATTACGACTAGATTACTGGTTAGAGGATATCCGGATCATATCCGGATTGGGAAAGAAAGAGTAATATCCAAATTAGGAAAAGATACGTTGCATGATCTTAGAGGAAAGATATCCAGATTTGTAAATTCAGAAGAATTTTTAAAGAAGCTGGAGAGGCAGCAAACCTAGTTAATCAGAGAATATAGGTAAGACCTAACGGAATATACATTCAGAAACATAACACGCTATAAGCCATCGTAACCCTTCTTGGTCACGATCTGATAATTATATTCCTTAATTCGGTAGAAACCCGAATATCCCTTAACATTACTGAATTAAGAATTTTGAGGTACTCCGATTGAGATTTGACAATTGACATGACTTCATACGACTGTGCAGCTGGGAAGACGGGCTCGAAAATTACGTCGTATCGTAGGAAATGCGAGTCTGTCGCAAAACAATTTGAAATGACTGGATTTGATGATTTGAAAATCGTCATACGTTTCCCGAAAAAATTGCTTCTGCCAATCTGGACAAAAAGGCGATGTTTGCATGATACCACGAGGATCGTATGTTCAATACTCAGCTTCGAGACAAATACCTCTTTTGATCAACAGGAAAAGTGTTTAAATTTCTATAACATAGAGTTGACACGTTCCAACCAAGGCTTTGGTGTTTTTTTCCGATTAGTACAGGCAAGAACGAAATACAAACCCGGGATGGTCCATAATGCGTCAAAAATAGCATCTCTAGTACCCGAGTCTAAGCAAATTGCCGCAGGTAAGGCTTGCTTTGACAGCAACTCATACTTGAGATAGCCTTTGACAAATCGACCTATAAGGTTGGCATACTGTTCGGATAAGAGTATGAACTTGAATGCTTTAAACCCATCATTCGATGCAAAAACCTTCACGAGTTGTTGTGCCTGGGATTCAACCCGTGACCAGCGTCCCAGCGATTTGTCTACTTCGATTCGCGAAACGCACAAAAAATGACACGCATAGTAGAGGATATAGATCCAAGAATCCTTGCAAAAGTCTTGAAAGTCCTTCCGGATTTCTCTGAGAAATGCCTGTCCTTCAGGGGTCTTTAATCCATCAACAATAGTCAAAGCAGCGGCGTATGTAGGTATCTGGCCTGATCTTGCAATGATTGTTCTAACCGAGTCAACAGCCAACTCTAGGTTTTCTCCAGATGAACCTTTGTTGAAGATATTGTACAGATCGATTTTCAGCAAGCATTCAGAGAGTTGCTCCACCTCGTCCTCGCAGCGGAAACTGCACACTGATTCAAGAAACAATACACCGGTATTTCCAGTCAAAGCACGGTGAAGTGCTTCAAAATTGTATTTCTTCCGTAGAATTCCCGAGCCCAAGTTCGAGATCTTCTCTACGAGCAATTTCACAATCAATTCCAAATTTTCTTTGTTTTCCTCTGTAATGGGTTCCGAAATTGTCTCGATTGGTTCTTCTTGTGGTTCAACCTCTGGAGAAATAAAGCGAGATGGTTCCACCAACCACGGAGCACTATCTGTGTAGTTCAAATTAATTTCTGGAGCATCATTCAGATATTTGTTAACGATCTGTTGAGCAGTCGAATGAGGTATTTGAGGCACCTCCAAAGAACTATCCAAATATTGGTTGGGAACACGCCGAGGGGTTGAAGTTGGTGCTCGCCGAGCGGCCGAAGTTCGTGCTTGAGGCACCTCCAAAGAGCCATCCAAAAACTGGTTGGGAACTTGCCGAGCGGTCGGGGTTCGTGCTTGAGGCACCTCCAAAGAGCCATCCAAAAACTGGTTGGGAACTTGCCGAGCGGTCGGGGTTCGTGCTTGAGGCACCTCCAAAGAGTCATCCAAATACTGGTCGGGAACTTGCCGAGCGGTTGGAACTCGTGCTTGAGGCACCTCCAAAGAACCATCCGAATATTGGTAGGGTATTTGTCCAGCATTTGAAGCTCGTGCTTGAAATACCTGACAAGTGGTAAATGGAGGTACTTGCGATACTTGTTTACCAGTCATGGAAGTAAGAGGACACAGCTTCCCAGTTTCATACTGACATTGGGAGATTCCCTTCTGAGCAGCTCTCACCGTTGATGCTGCTTCCATAGAATATACTTCCTGTGCTTGATGAGTTTGAACATGTTTGCTCGAAACCTCGGGCTCAATCGATTTTTGCGTGAGTTGTGGGGGACACATTGAGAATACGAAGAAAGGCTCTGATAAACGATTTGTGAAGAGACTGACAAATGCAGAAAAGACCGGCTCACTAGAGATCAATGATTAAGTTGAAGTAGATCTGGGTGGAAAGTGCAGCTTATATAGACCTTTCTTTGGCACTCGGATCTTGGTTTTGCCATGGTTGCAAAAATCATGCTGGCCCTGCACATTATATTCATGTGCAGTCTACGACTGAGGACAGAAACGTGACTGTCACCGTCAAATTTAAATCTTTTCTCAAAGTCTCCGTAAAAATACAAATATAATTTCTTATTTGAACTTTCAGCCGGTCTAAGCGCTAAAATTGTGCGTCTTCGTTGCTATTCTCTGACATATATGAGAAGTACAACTGACAGCTCTACATGTCGGAGAATACAAACTCGCAGTCCTGTCGTGGATGTGTTGCATTGGATAGGAGGATGTGTTGTATGTCAATTGTCATAAATCTTGTACTTTGTTGTATTTGCAACATATAACACCCCACAGCGATATACACAGCGCCACATATGAAATCTAGCTCTTGAGATCTCGATGGCAGATATACACTAGCGAGCCCATGAGCAAGTTTGATGGAACGAATTGTTGCTGAGCACATGTAATCGAAGAGAGTATATTTTCCAGGCTGATCTTTTATGATTCCTGCTTGATTGATGACCAGCTTGCTTAGCCACTACATTGGTTTTAAGACTTGTGTTCTGTGATCTCTGATCAACCGTAGGCATCTCTATTTATACCTCGATCTAGCCTCCTGGCCAGCCGTATACCTGAGTATTGTCAAAGCGACGCTTCTGGAACTTGCATCTGTTTTCGAAGGCGCACGTTGTAGGTATGCTGGATCATCTAATGTGCCCTGCACAATGCGATTTCGGTTTTGCAACACAATTCGATAACGGCTTATGCACATCAGTATACGAAAATTTGGCCTACTGTTCAACATAAAGACCAAGCGTGCATATAGATAATCCTACATAGTTCGATCCCACTTCAACGTCTAGTCTTGATAACTAAACAACAGTTGATCTCATTACCTCATTGAAGAGGTCAGTCGTCTCACGAACAGAAAGCGATTACCTCAAGTATCTTGGTTAGTCCAAAATCTCTTTTTTCTGGAGCTAGATACTAGCGCTAGCTTGTATTTAAGTTGAGTGGGCTCTTATCTCCTGCAGGTAATGGCATCAAACTGCACATGCGGCGTCGAATATCTGTAGCTATAAAAGAGGGCGGAAAGAGACTAAAGTTATTTAGACTACAAAGCCGAAAGAACAAAGGTTTCGGTTTTCTACAGTCGAGAGCATTGCGCAAGTTTATGGTGGTTGGATGCTAAAAGTGCTATGAAAACTATTTCCCCACCTGCACATCGAATTTGAGACCTGTGTTGGGATGTGGAGGCCTGCACTTAACGTTACAGGCAGGAGTGTTTCATATTCACGAAGACACAATTCCTCAGTGCGCCTTATAAATAGTAGGTAGCCACCCTTTCGTTCTCAATTTTCTTCACACTTTTCATTATCTTCTGGCAAAACCTCACAGTTCTGCTTTTTCAATCATTTTTACAGTTTCTTGTATCAGAGCCTTTCTTTGAAACACTCCCAATGGATTCTCCTCAACCGGTTGAAGGATCGGGAGAGCCGAGAGCTTCGAAAATTCATTTTCGAAATGAGCAAGCTCAAACTCCTGATGCTCCGGAAGAAGCGCCACGAGTAAGTGCTGCACATCAAGTCCCTCAAGCACCAACTTCGACCACCCAGCAGATTGTTCGCCAATGTCTGAATGACTCTTCGGACTTGTCTCTCAGCTCCTCTATGAACTTGTATCTCGCATACCCCTCGGCGGTGCCTCAGTCACCCACTCCGACCGCTCAGCAAGCTCCCCATCAAGATTCACATGGTTCTTTGGAGGTGCCTCAAGCACCAACTCCGACCGCTCAGCAGATCGTTCCCCAATATCTGAACAATCATTTTGAGCTGTCTCGTGTATCCTCCTTGACCAGTGCGTCTTTGGGGCTGCCTCGTGCGTCCTCTCCGACCACTCAGCAGATCGTTCCGCAATGTCTGAATGACTCTTCGGAAGTGCCTCAAGCACCAACTTCGACCGCTCAGCAGAGAGTTCGCCAATGTCTGAATGACTCTTCGGACATGTCTCTTAGCTCCTCTATGAACTTGTATCTCGCATACTCTCCGACGGTCCCTCAAGCACCCACTGCGACCGTTCAGCAGATCGTTCCCCAGTGTCTGAATAATCATCTTGAGCTGTCTCGTGTATCTTCTTTTACCAATTCGTCTTTGGGGCTGCCTTGGGCATCTTTCGGGCTGCCTCGTGTATCCTCTTTGACCACTCAGCAAGCGCCCTATCAATTTCCGCATGGTTCTTCGACGGCGCCTCAAACACCAACTTCAACCGCTCAGCAGATCGTTCGACAGTGCCTGGATGACTCCTCGGAGGTGTCTCGCGCATCCTCTCCTACCACTCAACAAGCGCCCTATCAATTTCCGCATGGTTCTTCGACGGCGCCTCAAACACCAACTTCAACCGCTCAGCATATCGTTCGACAGTGCCTGGATAGTGCTCCAGAAGTTGATTTGAATTGCACAGGTAGTGACCCGAGGTTGGTGGAACAATCCCGTTCAACTAATCCGGAGGTTGATCCACAAGAAGAACCAATGAAAACGAATTCTGAACCAATCACAGATGAAAACAAAGAGTATTTGAGATTGATCAAGGAGTTGCTAACAGAGAAAATCTCAAAGAAAAGTTCAGGTGTTTCACAGACGAAATACAATCCTAAAGCACTTCATCGTGCTTTGACTGGAAACGCCGGTAAATTGTTTCTCCAATCAATGCGCGATGTCAAGTTTGAAGACGAGATAAAGAATCTCATTAATATCTTGAATGGCAGCGTTAAGAACAAGAAAGTTAAAAATTTTCTTTCTGATAAAAATCAAGAATTGGCTGTAAAGTTGGTCAAAGAACTCATTGCAAGACCAGGCCAGGTTCCAACAGACGCCGTGGCTATGACTCTTGTTGATGGATTGAAGACCCCTGAAGGACGAATATTTCTCACAGAATACGCAAAGGTCTTGCAAAGCTTTGCAAAGAGAGTTTGGGCCTACATGCTCCAGCTGGCGAGTGAATTTTTGTGCGCTTCGCGGTTCGAAATAGAGGAACGTTCGCTCAAAGCCTGGGATCATGATGAGATCTTGGTTCAAAAACTCGTGAAAATTTTTGCAACGGAACTCGGGTTTAAAGCATTTAATTACCTACTTCATCACAAACGTAATGGCATCATAAGTCCATTCCTCAAAGCATTCCTCAAGTCTCAGTGGCTGTCAAAGGAGGAATTATCTACAGGACTTTGCCTGAGTTCAAGATTTACAGATGCTATTTTTGAAGCATTATGGACTTCTCCAGGTTTGCTCTTCGTTCTTGCCTGCACTCATCGGAAATCTTACCCAAAGCCTTGGGGAAAACGTGTCGATGGAACCCGCAATCCAGAAATAGACATTCAGGTCCATGGTCTGAGTATTCAAGAAGATAATTGCCTCGAAACTGAGTATTGGACATACAATCCTCGTATCGTCATGCGAACATCGCCTCTTTGTCCAAATTGGCAGGAGCAATTCTTTCGGGTAGCGTACAATGACATTGAAATCGAAAGATCCAGTCATGTCATTATGATAAAGAACAGACTCGCATGTCTTTCGATACGCCATGATTCTCAAGCTCGTGAGGTCCAAGCTGCACGTTTGTATGAAGTCATGTCAATCATCAAATCTCAATCGGAAATTCTCAGAATAAAATATACCGAAATTCAACAGATCATCGAGAGAAAGGTCAGGGAGCTCGTCTCTTTGAAGAATGGCGAAATAAAAACCTTCAACCCCAAGGAAATCTTCGATTTTGTTAATGAACAGGTAGAGGATTACACAAAGTTAGTCAACCAAAACATTGCCTGTCTAGAGAAAAAATTCGAGCCATTGGATACTCTTGAATCTCCGGAGGCGCGTCAAGAACTTACTGAATTTAATAATAAGACAAAGTTGCATTTTGAAAGGTTTTCATTGGTACTAAGCTACATCGCAAATGTTCTCGAAGGTGGACGTCACTATTTCCAACAGCCCAAAGGGCGGAAAGTCTTGATCCAGTCCGCAATTTTAGCTTTAAAGTTTGCCATCTCTACCAAGGACCCTGCCAAGACTGCTCGAGAGAACACACTGGTTATTGAGGAAATTTTTAGATATACTGCGCAAAAAGTGGGACTTTTGGATGTTCCATGTGAACATCTCAGAGCTGAATTTCTCACGGTATGGTCCGATCAATTACTCGGAGAACCCTCTCCACTTTCAGAACGTATCAATGATGCTGATATTGCTTGGCTGGGAACATTGGAATTTCTGCCTGATCATGTGAATATTCCATTTCTTACTTCAATTGACAGGTTCCTCCCACGGATGGCGTCAATCGACAAGTAAGCGGCCGATTTTGACGCTAGTTTGCCAAATATCTACTTTATAGCTGTTTGGTATTTGATTGACTACATATTTAAGAAATGGCTGGCGCATGACTCCTATGCTTTGTAATCGTTCTTACTTCAGACTGCCATGAGAAGGGCAATTGGTTTAGCCTTACATATGTATGTGGATAGCAACTCGCATGGCAAACTACCGGCTCTTCATGTTCGAGCCAATTGCTTGCTTCAAAGCGGAAAAAGGCGACTTATTGAATTCCAGGTTCGAAAGTACCTGAGTGAACCGAGTTTTTTCTGCCCTCATAAGTTTTTGATGCCCGCTCTGTTTCCTAGGATTTAATTCGTGATTATTGGGCCTGTCATCGGTTGCAACGTACTGCTTCTTTGTGCGATCTGATCTGCTGATAACGTTGACGGTTTCCTGCGGTAGACTAGAGAGTAAATCGTTCATTTTTGGTTTTAAGTGCTCCCTCTCCTTCCGTGCCCTTCTACGACGGGCAGACTTTGACACGTTGCCGGAAAGGTTGAATGTAACTTTTTGAAGTAACTTCTCGTTGAACGCTTTCGTTTTAACCTGCTGTTTCTCCTTCTTCGTCGACTTTGAGAGCTTCAAAAGTGGATTATCATGGTAGTCGGGCTCAGCAGCCAATTCCTGTTTGTGCGCGGCAATCTTGGCTGCTAGCGAAGGTTTTGCTGCTTTGGATCTGAGTCCAATTTTCTTCTTCAATGCCTGGTGTTAGTACATAGTGGATTCAGAAATCTAGAAACACATACCATGATGATTGAGCGATAATTCAAACGTTTTATGTATTTCTATAGGCACAGGACTCTATGTGATCTAATGCTTGTGTATCACTTCTCTAGATGACTTTAATGTGCAATGTGATGCGATTCGATGTGATGGATTTGATAGATGAGACGAGATGAGATGAGACGAGATGAGATGAGGTAAGATATATTGTTCGTAATTTGAGAAAGCAAAATAATTGAAAAAAAAAACAACACATTGATGGGTTCAAACACTTTAGATATTTGTAGAACTCATTCGTCCGACTGCGCGATTGTTTTACGTTTCTTTGAAAGTCAGTCTACTTGATTGAGGCAACCCAGGTACAGTGCACAAACGGAGTAGAGACCAGAAATGGTTTTTATCCAATTTGTAGATAAATATTCGGGGAATACTAAGGTACATTCTCAGAATCTCCTTTTATTGGCCTTCCATTACTAGTGTAGAGTTTCTCATCCAACAGATTTTCAAGTCCGACCAAGAGTCTAACCGCTACACAAAGCAATCGCTCCGGATGTAGCACAGATAAGCCATTTTTTTTTTACAAATTATAATTTTATGAGGCATTGTGCTGAATTTCACTTCTACGAACTACCAGATATGCTTCTCCTGTACTTTGTGAGATGAGCCGGTAACACACCTAATTAATTCGTGGTTTCACACCAAATCCGTGCTGTTACTTTTGTGGTAACGATTCTGACCCTGATCCTCCGTCATTGTGTTTCCTTGGTCTGAAAAAATCTTGATATTATACTCAAAGAAGGAGGAGCCCGAATTTGACTACTTTCCTGGGCTGTTGGACAAAATACTTCAATAGACCTCATTTGCTTTTTCCCGAAAAGGTAAGACGATACCATTTCAACTCAGTCTATCTTCAGGTTTTTTTGTCACGTCCTAGGCTCTTCTTGATTGGAATTAGGGCCATTGTATCCCTTGACACGCCCTCTTTGGTGCCAATAAAACATGAGCTCGCTGCCACTAACCAGGCCGCAGAGTGGTGCTTTGAGCGCATCAACAAGTAGACCGGTCAGTTCTATTGCCAGCCCTATCCTACGAAAGGTTCCAGATGGTCTGCAGCCTTTAGATCTCTCTGGTGGACCCGAAGACAGCTCTGGAAGCCATAAAATCTCCGCTTATGCACGACTTGATTTTGATAATTACACATTCTTCGTCCAAACTCTACAGGTTGTTTTAGGTAGAAAGGCCAATGATGAACTTCTAACGTCAGCTCATCATTCAGTCGACGTGCACTTAAGTTCTAGGAAAGCGATATCACGACGCCATGCCAAAATTTTCTACAATTTCGGCACTCAGAGATTCGAGATTTCCGTATTGGGCCGCAATGGTGCTTTTGTAGACGATCTGTTTATCGAAAAGGGCATCACGGTGCATTTAGTAGACGGAACCAGGATCCAGATTGGCGATATTCCATTCACATTTGTTCTACCATCTATTGAACCCACAGATTCTGAAGACAAACGACCTTCGTCGACAAAATTTTTCAATCCTACAGAAGCTCTAAATCTTCGCACAAATTTGTACCTGTCCTCCCACCTGCCTCCATCTAACAAAAAGAAACTGATTGCATTTTCTGTCGGCCCGAAAGTTGAATCAAAGGACAAATCAAAAAGCTTGACTGGCCGCCGAAGCTCCAAGGCAGATATTGTGCGAAGACTCTCAGTCGCACGTCAGAAGTCATTAGCTTCGTCATCAAATGATGAAATATCCGCCCTTCTCAAGGAGTTAGAAGCTTTTCGCGACGAGGACATAGTAGAAGATGCAATTTTTGATCCAGATCTTGTTGCTGATGGGTCAAGAGACCCTCTGACTTCTAGTGACTTAACTTATCAGCAGATTCAAAAACAAGAGGACGAGATAGACCGTTTAGTGAAACAACACAATCTTACACAAGGAGTTGATCTAGATAGCGACTCAAGCTTTTCCAAAAACGCGGACCTCGATGTTTTGGATCAAGAAGTTGCATCGTTGGCACCGTTGATCGATGCACAACAATCGCAGAATCAGACTTTGATGCAAAAAGACACAGATAACAAATTCCAAACCATCCCTCCAGTATACCCTGTTGCAAAATCAGGTTTTGGGGAAGCTTTACGTTCTGGTCCGCTCATGGGCAAACCAGTTGGTCCGCGGATGGGAAAACCCGCGCCAATACCTCCGCCCGTCTATGGTAGGCCGGCGATTACCCATATGGGCAGCGCCACTGCTACTGCTCAAATGTCTAGCTATGGTCTGCCTGCCCCATCGTATGGCTCTTATGGTGGATACAATTCGATGATGAGACCGCCCCCACCCAAATTAGAAGTCGCAGTTGATACAATTACTTCAGTTCCCATAAGGCGCCCCATCGTTCCATTCAAAGCTATCACCATAGAAGTGAGTGATTTCGAAAAGGCGCCCATTTGCGTGTTTAAAACTACAGATATAATATCCAGCACGCCAAAAATACCTCGAAGGAGGAAGGATAGTGTGTATCGAAGACCAGCCAAGGTACAAAATTACAAGGAGATTCCCGATCAATTCAAAACAAAACCTGCTTTATCCGTTCTGGCAATGGTATCAGTTGTTTTGAGAAACAAACCAAATTCTTCGAACGGCCAAAGTTTTAATGATATACTCGATAACATCCGCGAACTATTTCCATACTACAAGTATTGTCCCGATGGCTGGCAGTTCGCAGTGTCTCATGGAATTAAGTTTAACCCAATGTTCGTATCTCTTCTGAGGAACGGCCCAGACTCTGAGTGGATCTGGGCTCTCGATGAGAAGTACATTGAAGAACGTGAATCACGTCGTAAAAAGCTGCAAGAATTGGCAGTGGCAAAGGCTAAAGAGTCTGCTTTGCGCGCTGTTGAGTATCGTCAAAGGCAAAATTTTTCACCTTACTCGAGTATGGGTCGACCGGGAATTCCTACGGCAGCTAGCCAAATGTCGCAGACCACAGCGCCTGGTTTCCAAGGTCAGAGACCTGGAGAATATGCGCATGCCTCAGATACTGGAAAGGGAGGTCTGCATTCCTACGTTACGTCACCTACGCTGATGTTGAAGCCAGTTCAAGACATGGTCTATCAGAAGCTGGAAAAATCCGAGGGCAGCATTAAAGATCAGCTCGCGGCAAATCGGGCTCGAGTATCTCCTGCTGTGCCGGTTGCGCAGGTCTCAAAGGTTACACATGCTACCCCTGCCAAAGCTACATTGGGCGCTTCCTTGCCTACGATGAACCAAGACACCAAAAAGTCATTGACATACCTTCAAAAAGAGCTCTTCACACTTTACAAGGCCCGTGAATTGTCCTACAACACTGCCATCACAACTGAGATCATTACCAAGGCTCTCGCCACTACCATTGCCCAAGTCAACATTATTGGAGCCAAAGCTGGTTGCGGAGATAATGCTCTAAGTTTCCTTGTGGACAAGGCACCCCAGCAGGTCAGCAAAATCCTTGATATTGCTCTCACGAAGTCAATCAAAGAGTACCAGGCCACTGCCCTGACGCAAGCCTCCCGCGCGGCATCACCTGCAGTCAGCTCGCCGGATATATCCCGAAATACCAAAGAAGATGCAAAGATGAGTTCTGTCCCTAGTTTGGGGAAGCCTCTAGGTGTTGGTGGTGGGCTAGGAAGACCATCTTTTGGTGGACCCAAGGATTCTGTTACTCAGAAGAGTGGAGGCATTAGGCCACCCCAATTTTATTCAAACAAACCCTTGGCGCCGGAAAAAAGACTGAGTGAATCTGAGCAAAGCAACGTGGCGAAGGCAATAAAGCTCGAGGATTAATAGAGCTGAATTGTGAGTCGTCTAAATAATGGAAAATTTAAACACAGGGATATAAAGAGGAATACATTATCATGAATTGATCTTTGAAGCGTCTCAAAAGTACTTAGTAGCGAATACAATTTTAGATACTCACCTTCATACTTCAACATAGTTTATAAGAACATGCCAATTCTTAAATTCTTTGTTTTGTTACCATATCTCCTCGCTTTCTATGTATTAATTCAATCCCTTAATTTTGGTGATTATAAGTTCCACAGTTCTATGGTCTTTATAGTATTTGCAGGAACCAAACTTGCCTAGCTAATAGTTCAGTAACTCAAAGCATAGATATTTTACACTGAACAATTATCTCGAAAAGTAGTTGTGCCCACATGACTTTTTTCCTCTGATTTTTGAGAACACAACCAAAACCCATGAAATAATAGACGGCAACTGTTTAGGGACTACGTAAAAGGGAAATTTGTTAAAATTAAGAACGAAAATGAGTTTCTGCCTGGAATGCTATCATTTTAATTCGAAATTTTTAGATTCTTTTTTGATAATTCCTGCACTCAAGATGGTGGCGGTCCGAACTGTCACCACAACTACCACTTACAGAAGTGTACCGATTTATTCTTCAATAAACCCAATTGATTAAACACCTTTTGATATAGCACACTGTGATCATTTTAATTCTACTTGACGATAATATAGCGATTAAACTGCGAAAGAACGATCAAGGTCCTCAAAATGAACACAATCGCCTCTCAATTCACACAAAGTGCCAGCTCTCGTCTTCAAAGTGAATATGCAGATGCACAACGTGATTTTTCGAACGCTCCCCAATTGAACTTAGCGCCCACCATCGAATTGCCGCCGATTTCTCAACCCACTGAGTTCTTGAGAGCCCACACTGATGATGCTTCGAATCCAGACTGTAAGATTAAGATTGCACACGGTACGACTACCTTGGCATTCCGTTTCCAAGGCGGGATTGTTGTCGCTGTCGATTCCAGAGCTACGGCCGGCAATTGGATTGCCTCGCAGACAGTCAATAAAGTCATCAGAATCAACCCATTTCTTTTGGGAACCATGGCTGGAGGCGCCGCTGATTGTCAGTATTGGGAGACTTGGTTGGGAACACAGTGTAGATTGCATGAGTTGCGCGAAAAGGAGCGTATTTCTGTTGCAGCAGCTTCCAAGATCCTAGGTAACTTGGTATACCAATACAAGGGTATGGGCTTGTCAATGGGTACAATGGTGTGTGGTTACACTAAAAAGGAGGGCCCAGCAATCTATTATGTGGATTCTGATGGTACTCGTATGAAGGGTGACTTGTTCTGTGTTGGCTCGGGTCAGACATTTGCCTATGGTGTCTTAGACTCTGAGTATAAGTGGGACCTCTCTGTTGAGGAAGCTTTGTATTTGGGTAAGAGATCCATTTTGGCCGCTACTCATAGAGATGCATACTCTGGTGGTTCAATCAATTTGTACCATGTCACAGAGAACGGTTGGATCTATCATGGAAACCACAACGTTGGCGACATTTTCTATGACATCAAGGAGAAGGAGCAGTCATTTAACAATGTTGACGCCTAGGTTCAATGGTTTGGGAGCTGACGCAGGACCGCAGCACCGTCCACATTAAGAGATAGTGCAAGTCCGATGGGTGGTACACAATCCTCTTAGCATCAAGGTCTGTAGATACACAATTGCAATAATGTAAAATTTTGCTACGTTAGAATGTATAGCAGAAAGTGAAGTACATGGGTAATGAGCCCAGCTGATGGGTTCGAAAATGAGCATTCACAATTAGATACCTTGAAGAAATTAAGCAAATTGGTCTCATTCTGAAGATTGTCTGTATGTACATTGGAGCTCAGAGCTTGGATGTTATGGCAAGATACATGTCATATCTCAGACACCAAAAGGTTCCTATTAGTTTATGTACACATGTAAACTCAAACTACAGGTTTTCTTCAAATATCGTCCTGCAAGCTCTTGATTTGCTACTTCCGTTTGTATGTGATTAGTTGTCTGGTCACGTCAAAATCCTTACGTAAAGACATTCATCAAAGTTCATGTCTTGATTGGCACTGTTACTTTCTTCCAGAATTAAGTTGCGAACCCTGATATATCTATCAGAAGATTCATCGAAAGAGGAAGCAAGCTTGGTTCTAAGTTGACGGAATTTGAGAATTCATTTCTTTTGTTCCCGACTTTTGGATTGTAACTCAACCGTCGAACTACTGGTGGTCAAAATTGGATTTCTTCTCATTGTACTGACATCTGACCCAAGTTCTTAGCAGCATTGCTCATTCTTCTGATTTGAAATCTTCCTCGAGTAAGTAATAGGGATGCTATAGTTTTTGAGAGTTTGATGTCTTTGGTCGCATATGACACCAAAAGTAGTACCTAAGACTAAGACAGTCAAAATTCAAACTAATTCTTCTCGCCTGTGTCAAAGACAAAAGAGTTCAAGCTTTACCCAACTCGAGTCATTTCGAGCTGAATCGGTAGCTAATGAGATATTAACGGAATTGTTGGTTTGGAACGACTTCAACATCGTGCAAAACATGGGATAACACTGGAGAGCTAAAAAAATCAAAGCAAAATATGTCGAGTTTTCTTCCTAAGCAATTTGGAAATTGACGTGTCGACGCATGTATACCATCTAGCTCGTACACCCCATAATGTCACCTTTACATCTAGTACGAGAACAAATTGTCAAATAATCATATACATGAATTGAGGGATATTTCAAGTATAATCAAAGCAGAGCATTTTGTACTGCTCTCAAACGATATTCTACTCTCCTTTCCCACCTAATAAGGCCTCCCGTGGTCTCTCATTTGCAGCTACACCCAAATACCCTGTCAAAACGCTACCCGATCTGAATTTATCCAGCCCCGAAAATAATAAAAATAAAAAATGTTCGTAAATACCGGAAAGGGTCAATGTTGATGTTCAAGGGATTCAATATGGTACCGTAGGATAGGGCTCGGGCCCTAATCATTTCAACCTGCAGATGGACCACCATAACGTGTCCCGCACAATCGCATCCCACACTGCGGAAGTGAAAAAAAAAACTACTCAAATCTCAAACTCTATACAACAACATAATGTCCGCTCAAAACCCTATGCGCGAGTTGCGTATCGAGAAGTTGGTCTTGAACATCTGTGTCGGTGAGTCCGGTGACAGATTGACCCGTGCCTCCAAGGTCTTGGAGCAATTGTCTGGTCAAACCCCAGTTCAATCCAAGGCTAGATACACCGTCAGAACTTTTGGTATCAGAAGAAACGAGAAGATCGCTGTCCACGTCACCATCAGAGGTCCAAAGGCCGAGGAGATCTTGGAGAGAGGTTTGAGAGTCAAGGAGTTCCAATTGAAGAGAAGAAACTTTTCTGCCACTGGTAACTTCGGTTTCGGTATTGACGAGCACATTGACTTGGGTATCAAGTATGACCCAGGTATCGGTATCTACGGTATGGACTTCTACGTTGTCATGGGTAGACACGGTGCTAGAGTTGCCAGAAGAAAGAGAGCCAGAGGTGTTGTTGGTAACTCCCACAGAACCAACCAGGATGAGTCCATCACTTGGTTCAAGCAGAAGTACGATGCTGATGTTTTGGAGAAGTAAGTGTAACGGAGACGTTGTCTATGTAGGAATATACAACTACGGAAAGAGAATCTTGAAATGTAGGACGTATGAAGGATAGATTTTGTTTGGGCTTATCGAGTACCTGGCTTGCATTGACGGATTATTTTACATGAAGAGAATGGCTAGTGTCGCTTCTGTGATCCGTCCAACTGATGCTACGCTCATAGGATATGATCTCGCGATTTTACCGAATGAAAAACGTTTGTGCCTTGAGTCTGGCGGGACCTACATCCCAGTTCGCATATCTTTTCATTCCAACTTCAATTATCTTATGATCTTCTCGATCGTCTGGGCTGTAAACCTTTTTGACGATTTGAGTCTGTTCATTCCATTTGTTCCTGATTATCCTAGAGCACATACAATTTCGAAATCGACAATTCTCCATTGTTCAGGAAAGAATACAGGTGTATCGAAAAGTACCCTCTGTCAAACCTTATTTTCAACATTCGAACAATCAATTTGATGTGATTCATACTCATTAAGCAGACAGAATCACAGAAGTATCAGACGTCAATATCACAAACAGGAAATGTAATGCAAATGAAGATTGATCTGCGAAAATTACTACCTTGGAGAATTTTCTAGTGTTCACTGACTTGACAATTTTATATCCCCAATCCTCTATAACTCAACTCTGTCACATTAAGACAGCCACACTCGAGCGCATCGTTCCATGAAAATTTAATATGGATTATTTGAATGAAGTTGATTTACAATGGTTTTTCTTCAATTTGTCTTGATGAAATTTTGTCACGCACATTCAAATACCTATTCTGACTAATTCACGACCCCACAACAACCTGTAGATAGCCGCCCTCCCCAGACTCATCTCAGAATTAGTATACCACTTCTTTTTCCACCTTCTTCATTCCAATGGTGGTAAATGATCTGGCATTTGCAGACTACCTTCCCTGTATGTGATTTTTTTTGTCCCCCCAATCTCTTTCCTCTGCATCAACTAACTATCCAGATTTAGACGATGTATTCTCTCCAATTGATCTAGAAGCGGTCAACGATCAAGTCCAACAGGAACTTCGGCAAGCACAAGATTCTTCCGTGCATCCGCGTGCCTTAGAGCTTGTTCCATTATCCACAGACTTGCCGCAGCCTCTTTTATTGGCCGATGTAATGAGATTGGAAGCGCAGATGCAAGAACCGGACTCCGCTAGTATGGCTCCTGACCATGTCTATTCGCTGGCGATTGACATGGATAGATACGTTGAATTCGATATTGATGGACGCGAGTCACAGCGCATGTATACAGCTTTGTCGTACAGTGTCTTGCGTGAAAGAAACGCCCGAATGATGGGAAACAACATAGCGTTGGTTATAGAACGGGAGCGGGCGGCCCGTGACGCAACAGAAGAGCTAAATCGGGCGTACGTAGATGGATCGCTGCGGAAGCGGGCTCAAATCGATGAAGTGGCAGTGGAACGACTGCGAAAACAGGCGCAGTTCCAGCCTGTGGCGGGCTACTTGGAGCAGCGGTGGCAGGCAGGTCTTCACAATTTGGTTGATCTGGGAATTTCAAGTTTGGATGCTTTGGCTGAGTAAGTGTTCTGGGGCGAATATGTTCTAAATATTTCGAGCTTGGTATTTTTCATCAATTTCCAAACTTGCATTATTTGGAAGCTGCCATCGTGATTGCTGTTCTCGTTGGACCATAGGTTGCTGATTTCTGACACCGGTGACCACCGCTCTCTTACTTTTTAATTTCGTGTCTTACAGCCAATGCTCCCAGTCGCGGCCTATTCAGTCTTTTTAGTTTGGATAATTGAATATTCTCCCGACTTTGCCTCTTGTAGTTAGAATATTGGAATCTGTTTTTCTACAATGTGCTCAACTTCCCAAAATGATATTCAGAATCTGAGGAAAAAGCCTTCCTATTGTATAAATTATGTACCCTATACCCATCGCTCTGTAATGCAAACAATCCAATATTGTTTATCTACGATTTGATCTGTCGAAGTCTTTGATCAGCACGCAGACTTCCCACGTTTAAAATTCGCGGGCATCCTTCCCTGTGTTTCTCCTCTAAGACACATTCCAGGCAATAATACGCCGCCGCCGCCAGATCTAGATTGTCGCCCAAATGGGCGCTGCATAATATACATCGATGTGCCAAATGACCGAATGAGCATGAATCGCAAACTCGTACTTTTCTTGTAGGATTCACCATCAGATCACAGATGGGACATTTTCCATCGCACAGCAGGCACAAAAGACCGACTTTGGTGCCCGGCTGCTTCATGCATTGCACAAGATCATATTGATGCCGCGACATTTACAAAAGCTTTGAGTTATCTTTGTTAAACCGCAAGAGTATGTGAAGTGATAAAGATCTAGAACTCTCTCAACTAACCTAATCCTGATTCAAATTATAGTAATTGCTTTTTTGGATTCGAGCTTTAGACCGGAAGCTCTTGTCTCTTATATACTCCAAAGCTTGAGTTTTAGTGTTTTACTTTGTAGTTGTACCGAGGAAATGCGGAGACTCTGCTGTAAATAAGAAACTCTCACAAAAATAGGTACATTGGTGAAAAGAATCAGAAAATTAAATTTGCGACTTTCTCTGGATATTCGAGATCCAAACTCCGTATTTTTGGCGCTGCTGCGTGCCATTTTTATCGCTCATCTCATCGTAATAAGGATTATTCATCTTCCGAATCGAGATCGGCTACAACGGCGAGCCAATTGCATATTCAAACATGGAATGCCCCATTTGTCTCGATCCTCTTGCTCTGCACTCCGTAGTCGGACGGGTACATCATTGCAACCATGTATACCACGAAAAATGCATAGTTGCATGGTCAGGAAGATCCAATCTTTGTCCAACATGCCGCAAACTATTTAATGGGATTGATATTTTTGCCCAGAACCTTCCTCATGTGATAATTTCAACTGTTGCGGTGCAGAATCGCTTGAACGAAAACGACGCAATCGACAATATTCCCCTGGAGTACATCATCACTCCAGTCGCATACCAGGAACAGATGCGGCAGTTGTCCGAGCGGGAACACGAGAGGTTGGAAAATTCTTCTTCGGGTGTTTGTCTCATTTGTTCCAGTGCCCAGTATAGCCGGGTGTTGATGAAAATGGCGGTATGCATCGGGTGCGATGCCAACTTTCATCATAATTGTTTGGGTCGAACGGATGAGTCCAATTGGTTTTGTCCCGTGTGTGACTGTTATCAGGAGTTTCCCTTTTGTGCTAGAGATGGCTCTGGTTCCATCCATGAATCTGTGGTGCCACCAAGGCCCAGCCAATCTTCTATCTCCTTCCTAGATAATTTGGATGATTTTGAAGAACTGGCACCGCTTGTGCGCGGTTCGAATGTTATCAATGGTGGCGTATTACTTAGACGGGAGGAGCGTGCTCGGCGAAACTTAACGCCAGATGAGGCCAAGTCCTGGGACTTGTTCGAGCAGGCTCGAACTGGCGGCAAAACTGAACTGTTGTCCCAATCTTTGAACACTGAGCAGTTTCCACGGCGAAAGAGACGACCGAAAATTACATCTTTGAGCCCCAACAGCAATGTGAAAGTTCCGATCCTAGTTGGCCCCAAAGGCTCTACCAGCAGAATTACTTCTCTAATGAGCCAAATAAAGTCTAAAGCCAATGGCGTGGGAGCCAACACTCCAGATTCGCCGATTATTGTTGTGGATCTGGGGGACCAGAGAGCCAAACATCCTACTCTTGACCCTACAACTGGACTTTCGCTCGGACAAAAGCGTAGAGTCCAAAAGCATGTGCGAAAAGCACTTCTACGATACTACAATGGCGAAGAATCCAAAAATCACTGGATTAAAACAGAATTGCAGTATATCGAGATTAACAAAGTGATTTCCAGAGGCGTCTACCAAGAAATCATGGCCCAGTTCAACTCCGATGAATTGCTTCAAAACTTTTTCTCTCACCATGACCAGCAACTTGAAGGCATGGTTCTTGAGCGAGTCGGCAAGTGGGAACAGAGCAAAATGAACGAGTAGCTACACTTCAATGAAATCACAAGAGTCACTCGGTTTCTTCTCTTTGGAGCTATTTTCTCCGTGGGCCCTTAGGCTTGGAAAACTTCAACTGAGTTGTGGGCTCCAGATTTTGTTTCTCTACGAACTGGAATTGCGAGAGCTCTAATTCGTCAAGATCGCCTACCTCGATCACCTGGTCTAATTGGTTTGCTGAAAAATAGTCGCTTTTCAAGTGGCTGAGCAAGCCCTGCTTGTTGGCCGCATAAAGCATCCGCGCTTTGACTTTACAGCCAGAAGCACACGAATAAATGAAAGCTATATGGGACTGAGTGTAGCCATACAATAGGTATACAGGTACCGGATCCAGCGGCACAAGCTTCGAAGCGGCAGTAATCAAATCATTTACCGAAACTCCGCTTTCTTCAGCGTGCAAACAAAGCACCTCCTTTTCTGTGTCGATGGACATCACTACAAGTTTATGTCTCAAGTCCAGTTTGAGAACTGCGTCCAACGCCGAATCAATCCTGAAGAATAGAGCTGTTGATGACACTGTGGACATTGAAGGCAACTGATTGCCCAGGCCGCTCATTGACAAGCTCAGTAAGCTGTCGAGCACCTGGAGACTCTTTTCCTTGTCTGTCAAGGAAACCTCGGCTTCTGGCATGCGTAGTGCGGCAGAAAAGGCAGCATATTCCCATTCCGCAAGTTCAGTGAAGCTCAAGATATTTTTGTTTGCGATTGCCGAGCCCAATTGCTGGAGGAACGTATTTTTTGTTGATGCGAAAAGCATCTTTTGGCGGACTGGGGCATCGTCTGGCACGAAACTCACAAAAACTCGTTCACCGGAGCTCAGATGATCAACAATCACATATCTTGGCTCTGGATATATCGCTTTCAAGTGCGACTGAAGCAGTTCGAGTATGGATTCTGAATCTGCAACTTTAGGTGGTAAAAAGTCGTCATCGTGGACCAATTGCGTTGCATCGGACGAAAGAGTCACTACGATCGCTGATGTTTTATTCAAATTGAAAGCGTCCACCACTTCTGGCGATGCAGTGATGCCTGATCGGGAAGACATTTTGTTTGTGTGTAAATTCACAATAAGCTAGTATGGAGGACAATATCTAACCTGGGGAACTCAGATAGGAAATTTTGCAGAAAAATGAAAGATTCATCGGGGGGAGAGTGGTTTTGTATCTACTTTGGCAAATTGTTTTTGTGATAAATGATTCATTTGGTATATGCGTAGTGGTTTCAACGGAATTGAACCCTTAAAGCAGTAAGTTGGTAAAGAGGTTTGGGAAGGTAGAGAGACCGCATGGTAAATCAAATGGTAGTTTCAGTTTCTTGTCATCTTTTTGTTCCAACCAAGACTTTTGAATTCAAAACTCCAGTTTGCCCCCGAAATCAAGAGTCGCTCCATGACTTAACTGAATTAAAACAAGGAGCAATTTTGAAGCGGACTATTCTGTAAAGAAAACTTGATTGTAGTTTTTGTGAAAATTCTTCATACCGTTGTCTTTGCTTCCCCCACATCTCATCTCTTATCTCATCTGGACATCAGTAGATAGTGGAATACAATCGTATTTGCGTATTTGGAACATCTGTTTGATTGGCTTTGGGTTCCTTGAAATACTAACTCGAGAATCACCGCTTAAAGTGATTGATTTCATCTCAGAAAAGCTGACGCTACTCTAAAGCTCATATCCTGCCGAATCATTGCACGACAGGATTCAGGTTAGAAGATTCGAGAGAGTAAGCCCGACTAGCTAATAGATTTTAACGTTCAACTACCTTGAAATTTCATCCTTTTGATGGTGCCTAAGATGTTGTATCGCAGGCTAGCTACAAGAACCCAATTAAGACGACTTTCTATGTCTCCACGTTGCGCAAATCTCTTTGGTGGCACGCCGGACTTTAAGGCTGATACTCCTCAACTGCAGACGGCCTCAAGTCCGGCCGATTTATTAAAGAAGAATGATGTTCTCATGTATCTGCAGAAGCCAATCAATTACATCGAGTCAATCAAGCAAAATGGATTCCATCTCTCTAACGATATTCTAATCACATCTCCAAATGATAACGGAGAGGAAATTGGCACACTTTTGCTCGAGGGAGAAAGTTTCGAGGTGAATCTTTCTCATGGCGGTTATAAAATTATAAATGGATTCCAGGTCGACTTCAATTCAAAACTGGTTCTAGCAATCTTCGAAAAGGTCCATCCTAAACCCGAGATTTTAGTTGTGGGACTTGGAAAGAAGTCGCGAGTGCTTCTGGAGGCCAATCGTCGCTACTTCTCGGACCTCGGGATCCAATTAGAAGTTGGTGACTCTCGAAATGCTGCTCGTCTTTTCGATGTGTTGGCAACTGAACGTCCAGGTGTTATTGGTGCCTTACTCCTTCCGCCAAATGCTTAGGTGTTGCTGCTGTACATATTCTTTCCCAAATCCAAATGCATTTGTATTGATTTTGGCATATAAAAATAAACATTGATATTCTACTTCTTCTGCTTGCGGCCCCTTCTACCCTTCACTGTCCGCGAGATCTGCGTTGGCGATGTATTGTACGCTCCTCCATTCGAGACATTCACCTGCTGGTACTGCTCCATCTGCTGATAGAGATATGTCATCTGCTCTTTGTTTGGGGGCAGAGATTGGTTTTCCGGGCCATATTGCTGCATGGGAACGTTCCGATTGTGTTGCTGTGGTGTGCTCATCTGAAACGAGCCCCCAAGTGGTTTGACTTGGGTGCTTTGCATCCCTGGATGCGCATTTTGAAGATCTGGATGAATCATAGACATCTGATGCAGTTGCTGCTGAAGCTGTTGTTGTTGAAGATGTTGTTGCTGCATCTGCGGTTGTCCAATACATTGTTGAGATAGTTCAACGCTGCCACTAGATTCCATGAACTGATGCCTATTGCGGAGGGCGTTCTGGGCAGCTTGTTGTAAAGTTAGTGTCTTCGGTGGTGGCATGAATGGCTTTTGCTGGCCTTGTTGGAGGGTTTGGTCTTGTTCGCTCGTGTGTATGAAATTACCTGAATTTTGACACGTCCCTGGAGAAAACTTATCAAACAGCAAATCGTGTAAATACTTGCCATTTGGTGTCGATATGAGACCGCCCTGCATTAGCTCAAAAGAACTGTGGTCCGAAGCTGTTAGGTTTGATGCTGTCGTGTTCAACGTGGAGTTGGTCATCATGCTGAACTCACGAGAAGTGTTCATAGAAGTATTGAAGTTGTGAGCTTGGGAAGAAGAATAAGTATTCGCAGACAAGCCACCACTTTGATGCGGTTTTGGCGAAAAGTCTCCCCTAGTCGAAGAAGCTGGCGCTGGGTCCTCCTTGCCTCTTTTCTTTTGTTTCCTATCCAATTTCGGATCGAACTTTTCTTTCAGTGAGCTCCCACTATTGCCACCTTTCTTTTTCTTGTTGTTCATTAGAGTGTGAACATCGGTAAATACAATTTGGAACCTATTCATACCGCTTGCTTGCTTCCGTTGTGATTTTTTACCAGCATTTTGGCTCGATTTAGAATCCGAGAATGGAGCAGGAACTGACTTCCTTTCTGAGAAAATACCCATCACAGGCTCTGCCTTGTCAATCTTGATCTCCTTCTTGGGGGTCGGGCTTGGAGGAGCCAGAATCTTCCCTTTTCCTGGTGATTTTGTAACACTTGACATAATTACAGTGGAAGGAGATGAAACAGGATGAGCTGGAGTTTGAATCTTGCTGCTTTTCGAAATAGATCCCATTCGAAAAGGGGTTTTATTCATGGCGTTAGCTGTAATCTCACGCATGGCAGCTCTGGCGCTCGACTCTTGTTCGAAATCTCCAGAATCTTGTTGTTCGGCGTCTTGAATGCTTTGCTCCATTTTCTTGAAAGGTTGTCTGGCTGGGGTATCTAGAAGAGTAATGGATCTCTTCAGAGAGAGCTCCGACAAGAGTTGATTGTCGTTCTTCCCATTGCGGTTATCCGAGACTATGGTAAATTTACTTGGTGTTATTGCCCCGACTTTATGTGGCGTTTGTCTAATAGGAGAGTCCATGAAAAAGTCGGCTAGGTGGAGTGATTTATCACATAGAGGAGTGAAATTGACGTTTTGTTGGGCCGAACTAGGACCACCTGGCTGATTATTCAAATTGACATTATGTGCCAAGAAGGGTGTGAGGTTTAAGCTGCCACAGTCGAAGTCCAGCGGAAGGAGATTGTGATTCTGTTTGTAAAGATTGCCAAACATTTTCGAGCTAGGTGTAGATACATGTGAGAGAATTCCTTCTGGTTGAGAAGTGCGTGATAAAAACGGAGTCCAGCCAGATGCCCCCATAAATGATGTACCAATGCTATTCCCGCCACTGTTTCCAACAATATTGTTGGAAATAGATGAAGTTGATATCATATTCACCGCTTGAGTCTGTTTTTCCGACAGCAAAAGACGAGTTTTGGGTAATAAGTTATTTGGCGTAGATGCGGTTTTGGTTTTGGAGGCATCATTTTGGTCTGAGTAGGAGCAGATCAATGGGTCGATAACATTACGGGCGGGTGACGACATTATTATGTTCATACAAATGAATTGTGGGAATTTGAGGAGGGAAGTCGAAGTAAACAAAAGTCTTTGGTTGAAAACGAGCGTGTGCTGAGGTACAATCCTACCCTATGAGGAATCTAGCGAAGGAGGTGGAAACCGGCTATGGTAGGCGTGAAGGAAAGAAAGACACTAATTAAAATAATTCTTTGGCGTTGTGAACCGTTGCTGTACCTAAATGTGCCTAATATTCACGGTTTGCAAGGATATATGGTGTGTGTTTTTGTCTGTTTCGATGGCCAAAACAAAACTAGCAAAAACTGTTCAAATTATCACTAAAACTCTCGTCAAAATGCTTCAGTATATGATTTGAGGATGGATAAGTTGTCCGGAGCAATTTTACTCGTATAATTCCAATTGGTTCACGTAGAAATGAGTCGATGTGGTTTGATAATCAAAGAACAAATAATGACAATTTCGCGACTGCGCTTGAACCAATCAATAAAAGTTGTTTTTGATTAGTTTAGAGAGCAAAATTCGATCTGCTTAGCTCCAGTTTGCCGGATGTAGAGGAGGATAGTAGATTGTTATTGTAAGAAAGTGTTGTTTGTAAGGAGAGCGTGTATATGAAGAGAGGGTTGGGGTAAATCGATTCAAGAGGAATAAAACTGGCAGCAAAGGAGCAAAAAAAAAAGGTGATGTTCTCAGATTTTTTCTAATCAAAAGAAGGAATTTAGTTTTTTTTTTAAAGGGGTGGGCTTTATGAGAAATCTCTTGTTTTGTTTGACGATATGCATGGCGTTTAAATGCAGAATTTGATTGTAATTGGGTTTGGTCGAAATTCGGCTGCAAAAAAACGTTATTTATAGAATGCAATATTCTAGCAGTAAATTTGTTCTTGTATTAAACTTACCTCGCTTTAGTGTTACTTTGGCAACTCATTTGTGATGTGGGTCAGTTTTTGCCCGGACTACTACACCACCTGAAGATAGCCACTTTATCTGCAGAAATGAATATGCAATGGCGCCTAGTTTTTGTGCCCAAAGTGAATTTATCAAGAAAAGTGAATTTTACTGACACGAAACAGTAGGAATCCTCGTTAATCAATTTGGTTAGACGAGATATAGAATGGATTGTCGATGTACAAAAAAAAATTAGAATTCTCTGATGAGTGCCGTGTATTATCAAATTTCCAAGAAGATAGAATGATACATTAAACTGACATGTTCAACACAGTGTTCATATGGTTTGACAGTCCAATTTGGTGCAGTATAGATGGGAAACAAAACATGTTTTGTCATGACAGTATCAGAGCCTTCTTCTTCAAACCATAATACTATAATACAATCTGTATGACACGTCCTACGTGCAAAATCACTTCCGCTTGTCTTTCTCGTTAAAAATTCCAGGGTACCTTGACACTTTTTGAAATTTTGCCGTCGGCGTTTGTTTGTTTTTATTTCGGTTATGAGGTCTCATGTAATGCACACAGGCTTATACGTGCATTTCAGGGTCTTCAACGGCTGAATAGGGAAAGGTATACAATGGGATGTGGTGTGGCTATTTGATGCCTGGTTGTCAATTCTCTGTTGTAGGTTTGGCCCTTTTCTTGCGATGATTCTCTCGTATACACGGTTGTTTTATTCTATGAAGGCTCTAATAACACACCGAACCAAGTTTTCACGGATCTGACGGGCGACTTTTCTCTTTAGTCCTTTTGGATGTCCTTTTCATTGTTAGGTTGATCATTCATCCTGAATGATCTGCTTACTCGGTTATTACTTTAGTTAGAAAACCTGTATTAGTTGTTGTATTTAATCGAGCCTGACTAGCCCTTTTTATCTCCCGAGCTCAGAGGCAACGATGGCCTCGGACGAACCCGAGGCCATTTAAGGCTCACCGTCGTATCAACCGCGGGCTATCCAGCTATCAAGCATCGGATCAGCCGACGGTCATCTAAGGCTTCGGTGATGTCCTTTCGGCCTAATCCGAGCTTCTCATTCGATATGTCTTGTCCTAGTGTCCATAGCTATCTCGATATTCTTAAATCGGTAATCTAGTCGTAGTACTCTATGCATTACCTAACATTCATTGTCTTAAATGTTCCGCTTCTTGTCTAATTACAGATCTTCAAATCTGACGCTCTCTCTCTTAATCTGACAACTGACTAAGTGGCCAATCACGGCTCGGCAAAACTGATGACTAAACTTAGTATCTTCTATTCATTCATTTCTTTCCAATTGGCAATTTGTTCACTTTCCCTTCTTGTCGCCGAGTTCTGCATTCTGTCTCGCACATTATACTCTTCACCTTACTCATTACAAAACATGGATCAAGACACAAGCTGTATTTGACTTGAAATTTTCAAATCCTAACATTCTTCTGGTCGCTAATTTTTGTTTGCTTCAAATTTGACGGCCCCTAAGATTTTCTATATTATTGCCCCATCCCCAATATTTCAACTCATCCATTGTCTACTACCCGATGTGCTTATCGAAGCTCCGACTTCTCTTGCTCAAGAACAAAACCCAGCCGTCAGATGCGTATCACGAGACATTTACTATCTCCGGACATGAGCCAGTGTTCGTTCCGCTTCTCGAACACTCTCCTGTGAATATCTCGCAAACGATAGAATACTTGGAATCGCCAGAGTTCATGGCTACTGAACGATTTATCATCACGTCACAGCGCGCAGTTGAGGTATTTCATGAATGCCTTGCGCATATTTCTCGTACAAACCCGGCAAACGCTGCTCAAATTCGGCTGAAGATGGGGTACACAGTAGGGCCAGCTACCGAACAGGTTTTGGTCGAAAACGGCTTTGTCGATGTTCGAGGAGGATCGCACGCTGGAAATGGACTGAAATTAGCAGATATCATTCTCGACGAACTTGCGGATAATGGCGCCAACGAGAAACCTATCATATTTTTCACCGGAGTTATACGGAAAGACATCATTCCAGTAAAACTCAAGGCAAATGGTGTTGCCATCAAAGAGGTAGTAATTTATAAGACTGAACCCAAGGATGGGATCATTGAAAATTTCTTACAATGCTGCGAGGCTCCAGTAGACTGGGTAGTTTTTTTCAGTCCACAAGGAACAGAGGATATTGTGCAACATATGTACGACACAGCACCAACTGTGCTCATTGCAAGCATTGGCCCTACTACAGAGGAATATCTTCTTCTGAAGGGAATTCAGCCACACGTCGTCGCTGCAAAGCCCACTGCTGCAAGCCTATACAACGGAATCGCCGAATGGATGACGAAACAATTATAGCTGTAAATAAATTTCAATTGTTGAGAACAACATTCTTTGAATCAAAATGCTAATCGCTTCGAGAATACACATATCATAGAATGCTACATATCTCTTAAATGGTCTTTTACGTTGTTGTTAAATAATATAATCGTTCGTTAAGATGACGGTGCGGCTTACTTGCGGGTGGCCTTGACAATGTCAATGATTTGCAGCACTACACCAGGATTGGACAAAGTCGAAATGTCTCCCAATTGATCCTCCTCGCCAGCCAATACCTTACGCAAGATTCTTCTCATAATCTTTCCGGAACGAGTCTTTGGCAAGTCATCAACCAATAAAATCATCTTTGGTGCGGCGAATGGACCAATTTCCTTTCTGACAGTCAAGATCAACTCCTTCTTAACGGCCTCAATAGTCTCTTTGTCGTCAGCCTTGAAGCTAGACTTCAACGAAACATATGCAGCCACGGCTTGACCAGTCAACTCGTCAGCGTATCCGACGACGGCGCTCTCAGCTACCAAATCGTGCTCAATCAAAGCAGCCTCAATTTCGGCAGTAGACAAACGATGACCAGACACATTAACAACATCGTCAACACGGCCAAGAATCCAGTAGAAACCATCCTTGTCACGAGCAGCACCATCACCGGTAAAGTAGTAGCCGGAATAAGCTCCGAGGTAAGTGTCAATGAAACGATTGTAATCGTTGAAAATGCCTCTAGCAATGGATGGCCAAGCATTCTTGATGGCTAAAACACCTTCAACACCGTCTTCAGTGTATTCTTCACCGGTGACTGGGTCCAAGATGTGAGCATCGATACCAAAGAAAGGCAAGGATGCCGAACCAGGCTTTGTAGGAGTCACACCAGCAAGTGGAGTTAACAAGTGGGAGCCGGACTCAGTTTGCCAGTAGGTGTCGACAATGTGGGCTTTACCACGGCCGATGTTGTCATTGTACCAATGCCAGACCTCGGCGGCAATAGGCTCACCAACAGAGCCGAGAACACGCAAGGATTCTAAGCTGTACTTTTCGATGAAAGAGGTACCTGCCCTTTTCAACAAACGCAAAGCAGTAGGGGCCACGTAGAACTGATTAACCTTGTACTTGTCGACAATTTGCCAGTAACGCGAGAAGTCAGGGTAAGCGGGAGTACCCTCAAAGCAAACAGTAGTAGCACCGTTGAGCAATGGACCATAGACACAGTAAGTGTGACCGGTGATCCAACCAATGTCACCGGCAGTGAAGAGAACATCCTCTTTGTGCACATCGAAGGTGTACTTGGTGGTCAATAAGGCGCCAAGCAAGTATCCTGCCACGTTGTGTTGGACACCCTTGGGTTTACCTGTAGAGCCAGAGGTGTACAACAAGAACAATGGGTCCTCAGCGTTAGTAGGAGTTGGAGGGTAGTAGTTGCCGTACTTGGCAAGCTCGTCGTGCCACCACAAGTCACGGCCAGCGTTGAAAGGAACGTGCAGGTTGCCGGTGCGCTTGAAAACCAAAACGTTACGAACTTGAGGCAAGTCCTTCAAGGCATCGTCAACGATCTTCTTTGTCTCAATGGTCTTACCACCACGCTTAGACTCATCTGCAGTTATGACAATCCGAGAGTCAGCGTCAACAATACGGTCTTTCAATGAGGTTGACGAGAAACCCGCAAAGACAACCGAGTGAACGGCACCGATACGTGCAATGGCCAACAAGGTTACCAAAGCCTCAGGGATCATAGGCAAGTAAACTGCGACGGTGTCGCCTTTCTTGACACCCAACTTCAGCAACGCCTGTGCCAATTTGCACACATCCTTCAACAATTCTGCGTAAGTAATGATGCGGCCAGTGTCTGGCTCGTCACCCTCGTAAATGATAGCGGCCTTGTCTGGAGTCTCGATGGCCCATCTATCAACGGCATTGTAACAGGCGTTCAATTGACCACCAAGAAACCAAGCAGGCAAATCTCCATCCTTGAAATCGTCCTTAGGGTCATGTGGGAAACGAGCTACGTCGAAGGGTCTATCCCAAGACAAAAGCTCCTTTGCTTGGTTGCCGAAGAAAGTTCCAGGATCCTCAATGGACTGTTTGTACAATTTCTTGTACTCGTCCAATGAGGATAAGTTTGGGGCCAGTAATGAGCGGTCAAAGAAGCCCTGGGGAGGGACCGAAGCCTTCTCATGGTCCATAGACAATTGTTCAGGCATAATAAATATTTTCTGTTCTTGGCTCAAATTATTTTGGTTTCTGTAAAAAGACAATTGAAAAGCTCAACAATTGACAGTGAAAAGTTTCAACCCGAGTGAGGAATTGACAATATTTGAGTATAGCAGTAGACCTTCAGAGCACAGATATCAAAACCAATTGAAGCTTACAAACGCTATGCTCAGTTCAGTTCCAGCTATCGGAAAGATATACTCTCCAATTGGAGGATTCCGGCCCACTTTATATAGTGCCGGGCTCGGAGTTTGTGCGACCCCACAAAACTTTTTGGGTCGCGCAGGATCGGCCCCACAGTCCGGGGTGGTGGTTGCACCTGTACAGGGGGCAATGGGACGGTTGACATTTCCTGGTTTCGGGGCACTGGAAACAGTATCTGCCCGTTAAATTCTTGGAATGTGATTGGTTATTGTAGATGTTGTTCCTGTATTAACTGCACGATTTCCTTTTTTCTGATTTTTTCTTGGAGTTGGTTGCGGGTTAAAGGATTGTGGGTGGGAATCTGTGGTCGTGGGAGATATAAGTGGGCTAAAGTGAGATCTGAGATTTGGTGTCAGTTCTTCGTTGAAAGGAACTTCGAGATATCCGTTTCTTCCTTCCGACATTTCCTTTCTTTCTTCTTCTTTGTTATCGTTTTGCATTTAGGAGTCTTGTCTCTCTCTTTCTCTTTTTTTCACCTGATGTTTCGGTTTGTTCTCCGTGACTCGGATTTAGGACTGATGGCCCGGTCGCCCTGGCCCCTTTTGACATTCCGCTCGCTGCCACTCGCAGTTCGAATTTGTGGTGGCCCTCTCAAATGGTGTGTTTCAAATTCTACTGTTTCCGGAATGTGTTCATTTTGCAGTTAATTTTAGGTGTAGTGCTCTGGTTCAATGGTTTCTGTAGTCGCTGCGAAGACATGGTGAACCAAAGGATGAAGCTTCTCAAGGGGCCAGCCTATCTTCGCTAATACTTCTTTTCCTTTTCTTTTTTTTAATGGTCTAGTTTCTTTTAGGGAGAGAAATAAGGATATGAACTGAGCATCGACGCTTTCAAACAAGTCACATTGTTTCTTTGAAGTTACGGTTCCCCATTGTTTATGATGACATGTTGGTTTTGTAGGTTGTCCTGTAAGACTAGTACATCTTTATAGATCCGGCCGTTATTTACGTGCTCTGGTGTATTCTATATTTCATCAAAAGTATTTCGTCGGATACACTGAGTTAGTTACTTTTTTCGGGGTACATTCATTAATCATCAAAGTTAAGCGATTATACCCAAATGTATTGTTGTTTTTAAAGCTACAGCTTCAGGTAAGAAGTATAACAAAAATCAAGGTTAACAAGAACTCTTAAGCTATGTTTTCCATGAATAGATCTCTGTTATCGCTTTCTTGTCGTTCAATTATTGAACGTGTATAGACTTCAACCACAAGCAACATTCTAGATATCTCGGGGTCAGTCTCGCGTGAGGCGAAACATAACAAAATTTAACTTCATTTTTTAAAATAGCTTTGTTTGAAGGGAAAGTGAGAGGACTTGAGTAAATGACCTCATCTAGCGAAGTCGACGAATCGCACGCCTTAAATAATCTAACCAACGCATGTGCAGCCCTGTTTCATGGCAAGAACGCCGAAATCATAAATCCTCATTGCACTTAATCCTATGGCTTTGCAAAAGAGACTCAGCAGTGGTCCAAATGTTTCACCTCGCAAAACGTGAGGAGAAACATGGGGATGTACCTGAGAACTCGTTCATAAAAATAAATATACAGTCAAACTCTTAATCCCGGAGATGATCTCTGCGAAGAAACTATTTCACCGTGGAGAGTAAATCCTTCGATCGCCAGGAGATGCTCTGTCTGTATGCAAATACAAGAAACGAATCATGACTCAGAGGTTGCCGAAATACGCAAATTTTAAGTGTGCTCTGAAGTGAATTTATCAATTTTGGAATTGTTGTGTTTCTTCGATGTGCGCGGATATGAACAGCTCTTGCTAGAATTTTCAAGATATCATTAAATCAATGAAGCAGATGATTTCTCATTTTGTTTCATATAGTGTATTGCTGTCATTTATTTTTATCTCTCTTCTTATTTTTTTTGATTTTAGTCGGAATTTTGGAATTATTAGTCAATTTTTTGTATTTCATCCCTTTTCTCAAATGCCATGAAAATTGTAAATCCTCACTCACACAGGCGGGCCAGCCATTTCAAGAATTTTCGCAATGCCACCAAATTTGCAAAGATCTCATATGAGGATATTCGAGGAGCCGCAATTGTGAGGATTTTAGAGGAGCCGCAATTACCACAAAAAGAAGAATTTCACCCCAAATAGGAAACCGTTCCAATACAATTTCAATACGGATCCCGTAAGTCTCTAAACGGGTGCGGCTACGCTTAAAGAGGGAATTATCTCAATATGGTTCCCATATATCCATAAGGAGCAGAGATTGTGCCCAAAGAGGAATCTCTTATATTTAGATTTAGGACTATATAACCAGGCCGCTTAGAAGTATCTACACAGACAAGCATATTGTAGAATAATATTTTAGATTATACTTTCAAACCATCAAATAGTGTCGTGACCTTTCTTGGTAAACGATTCGCCATATTTGTATTTACCCAACAACCCGAAAATACCCTAACATCTCATACCTTATGAGGATTTTTAACATGGGAAAAATACCAAAATAGAGCTAAAATCGTGGAATACTCATCTACAAATTAAAACACCCCGGTGAACAGATCGTCAGGTAGCGCATAGAGTATTACGACTAGATTACTGAATTAAGAGTACTGAGATAGCTATTGACGCTGGAATAAGTCATATCGAATGAGAAGCTCTAGATAACGGCACTTGAACAGCACGGAGCCTTCGGACAACCCTCGACGTGGATCTCCAACTAAGTCATTGGACCAAGTCCTGTGAAACTCATCGATGAGACGTTTGTCTGATATACGATGATATACTAAATCCCTTGGTGAAATACGGAGAACTTCGTGCATTATTAGATTGTGATTGATGTCTCTAGACTTTGAATCGCTAAAACCGGATCCCTTCTTGTCTGAATCTACAGCCTTTCCAATCAATTTCAGCCATTTGTTTTTCCTTTCCTAGATAGAGACCTCCGGTTTCGAAATAATGGGCAATGTAACTTGTTACCAGTAAAACCCTTGCAAGGTACGTTTGTGTCTCCGTATTAAATTTGTTGAGTTCTTGACACGCCTCCGGTAATTCAATTTTAGGAATATCAAGCAGCATGAGTTTTCCCTCCAGACAAACAATATGTTGTTTGACTCACCCCGTGAAACCCTCTTACCACTTATCAGCAGGTTCGAAGAATTTTCCAGGTTCAAAAAATTATTATTCGCCATATTTGAAATGAACGAAGTCTCTCCGGTTTCTTTTGATGAAATTTTGAGCTACGGTAGTTTTTGTTTTTGAGGTATTCCGATTGAGATTTGACAATTGACATAACTTTATACAAATGTGCTGCTGGGACCTCACGGGCTCGAGAATTATGTCGTATCGTAACAAATGCGTGTCTGTCGTAAATCAGTTTGAAATGACTGGATTTGTCGATTTCAATATGATTGTACGCTTCCCGAAAAAATTGCTTCCGCCAATCTGGACAAAGAGGCATGGTTTGCACGATTTCATGAGAATCGTATGTTCAATACTCAGCTTCGAGACAAATACCTCTTTTGATCAACAGGAAAAGTGTCAAAATTTCTATAACATAAAGTCGACACGTTTTAACCAAGGCTTTGGTGTTATTTTCCGATTAGTACAGGCAAGAACGAAATACAAACCCGGGATGGTCCATAATGCGTCAAAAATAGCATCTCTAGTACCCGAGTCTAAGCAAATTGCCGCCGGTAAGGCTTGCTTTGACAGCAACTTAGACTTGAGGTAGTATTTGAGAAATCGACCTATGAGGCTGGTATACTGGTCGGAGAAGAGTATGAACTTGAATGCTTTGAACCCATCACTCGATGCAAAAACTTTCACGAGTTGTCGGCACAGACATTCCTCTACTTCAAACCGCGAAGTACACAAAAAATGACACGCAACCTTGAGCATGTCGATCCAAGTATATTTAATATTGCCTCGAGAGACCTTCTGTAATTCTCTGAGAAATGCTCGTCCTTCAGGGGTCTTTAATCCATCAACAATAGTCAAAGCAACGGCGTATGTAGGTATATGGCCTGGTCTTGCAATGAATTTTTTGACCAAGTCAACAGCCAACTCTAGATTTTCTCCAGATGAACCTTTGTTGAAGATTCTCCACAGATCGATTTTTAGCAAGCACACAGAGAGTTTCTTCACCTCCTGCTTGAATTGGAAACTGCACACTGATTCAAGAAACAATACACCGGTATTTCCAGTCAAAGCACGGTGAAGTGCTTCAAAATTGTATTTCTTCCGTAGAATTCCCGAGCCCAAGTTCGAGATCTTCTCTACGAGCAATTTCACAATCAATTCCAAATTTTCTTTGTTTTCCTCTGTAATGGGTTCCGAAATTGTCTCGATTGGTTCTTCTTGTGGTTCAACCTCTGGAGAAATAAAGCGAGATGGTTCCACCAACCACGGAGCACTATCTGTGTAGTTCAAATTAATTTCTGGAGCATCATTCAGATATTTGTTAACGATCTGTTGAGCAGTCGAATGAGGTATTTGAGGCACCTCCAAAGAACTATCCAAATATTGGTTGGGAACACGCCGAGGGGTTGAAGTTGGTGCTCGCCGAGCGGCCGAAGTTCGTGCTTGAGGCACCTCCAAAGAGCCATCCAAATACTGGTTGGGAACTTGCCGAACAGTCGAAGTTCGTGCTTGAGGCACCTCCAAAGAACCATTCAAATATTGGTAGGGTATTTGTCCAGCATTTGAAGCTCGTGCTTGAAATACCTGACAAGTGGTAAAAGGAGGTACTTGCGATACTTGTTGACCAGTCATGGAAGAAACACGACACAGCTTCCCAGTGTCATACTGAAATCGGTGGATTGGCTTTTGAGCAGTTCCCACCGTTGGCGCTGCTTCCATGGAACTTAATTTGTGAGCTTGGATAGTTTGAACATGTTTGCTCGAAACCTTGGGCTCAATTGATATTTGCTCAAGTTGTGGAGGACACATTGAGAATACCAAGAAAGGCTCTGATAAACGATTTGTAAAGAGACTGACAAATGCAGAAAAGGCCGGCTCACTAGAGAACAATGATTAAGTTCAAGTAGACCTGGGTGGAAAGTGCAGCTAATATAGACCTTTTTTTGGCACTCGGATTTTGGTTTTGCCATGGTTGCAAAAATCATGCTGGCCCTGCACATTATATTCATGTGCAGTCTACGACCGAAGACAGAAATGTGACTGTCATCGTCAAATTTAAATATTTTCTCAAAACCTCCGTGAAAATACAAATATAATCTCTTATTTGAACTTTCGACCGGTCTAAGCGCTAAAATTGTGCGTCTTTGTTGCTATTCTCTGACATATATGAGAAGTACAACAGCTCTACATGTCGGAGAATACAAACTCGCAGTCCTGTCGTGGATGTGTTGCATTGAATAGGAGGATGTGTTGCATTAAATAGGAGGATGTGTTGTATGTCAATTGTCATAAATCTTGTACTTTGTTGTGTTTGTAACATATAACACCCCACAGCGATATACACAGCGTCACATTTGAAATCTAACTCTTGAGATCTCGATGGCCGATTTAAAATAGCGAGCCCATGAGCAAGTTTCATAACGCGAATTGTTGTTAAGCACATGTTATCGAAGAGAGTATATTTTTCAGGCTGATCTTTTATGATTCCTACTTGATTGATGACCAGCTTGCTTAGCCACTACTTTGGTCTTGAAGCTTGTGTTCTTTGGTCTTTAATTAACCGTAGAAATCTCTATTTATACCTCAACCTGGCCACCTAGCCGAACATCTACTGGTGTATTGTCATAGCGTCGCTTCAGAAGCTTCCAACTCGATAATCTCAATTCGGTTTTACAGCGGAAATACTCTACAAGATTTCTAATATTGTCGAAACCACTGATAAAAAAAAACGGATTGTTTGCTAGTATTGAATCGATCTTCATTCCAAAAGCTCTCGGTTTAATTTTAATGATGAAGCTTCTTGAAGAAAAGCGAAAGGAAGCATGATAGATACGTCAGGAATAAGGAACCCATTTCCAGAGTGGTTATAAGCAATTGTTTTCTTCCAAGCCCACATGATTATCATATCCACTCAGCTTGAGTCAGTTCGTGCTTCTGTCAACCCATTCGGGATTCCTATTTCCAAAACCGAAAGTCAGACTCAAAGGTGTTTTAAATCCAGATTGACCAAAAATTGACCCAGAATAAACTTACTTGCAAGGATACACTTGCGTCTGTTTTTGAGAAGGTATTTTGTAGATACGCGGCACCAGATTGCCCTGAACGCCCCTGCACAATGCGATTTCGCTTTTGTAGCACAGGACCTAAACGGCTTATGCACATCAGTATACGAAAATTTGGCTTACTGTTCAACATAAAGACCAAGCGTGCATATATATAATCCTACATATTGCGATCCCACTTCAACGTCTTGCCTTCATAACTAAACAATAGTTTGATCTCAATACCGCATTGAAGAGGTCAGTCATCTCACGAACAGAAAGCAATTACCTCAAGTATCTTAGTTAGTTCAAGAATCTCTTTTTTCTGGAGCTGCATACTAGCGCTACCTTGTATTTAGGTTGAGTGGGCTCTTATCTCCTGCAGGTAATAGCTTCAAACTGCACATGCGGCGTCAAATATCTGTAGCTATTAAAGAAGGCGGAAAGAATTTAAGGTTATTTAGACTACAAAGCCGAAAGAACATAGGTTTCGTTTTTCTGTAGTCGAGAGTATTGCGCAGGTTTATGGTGATTGAACTCTAAAAATGCTATGATATCTAATTCCCCACCTGCACATCGAACTTGAGACCTGTGTGAGATCTGGAGTCCTGCACTAAACATTGCAGGCAAGAGTGTGTTTCATCTTCACGAAGACACAATTTCTTCGTGCTCCTTATAAAAAAACAACCCCTCCTATCTGAGTTTATCAAAAGCTATTAATCACCTTCCGGCAGACCATCACTTTCCTGCCTATCTCAGTCTCTTCTACAGTTTCTTGTATCAGAGCCTTCCTTTGAAACCCTCCCAATGAAACCTCCTCAACCAATTGAAGGATCTGGAGAGCCAGAAGTTCTGGGAACACACTTTAGGAATGTCCCAGCTCAGACTTCTGATGCTTTGGAAGAAGCGCCACGAGTAAGTGACGCACACCAGGTGCCTCAAGCACGAACTTCGACTGTTCGGCAAGTTCCCGACCAGTATTTGGATGACTCTTTGGAGGTGCCTCAAGCACGAGTTCCAACCGCTCGGCAAGTTCCCGACCAGTATTTGGATGACTCTTTGGAGGTGCCTCAAGCACGAACTTCGACTGTTCGGCAAGTTCCCGACCAGTATTTGGATGGTTCTTTGGAGGTGCCTCAAGCACGAACCTCGACTGCTCGGCAAGCATGAGTTCCAACCGCTCGGCAAGTTCCCGACCAGTGTTTGGATGACTCTTTGGAGGTGCCTCAAGCACGAACTTCGACTGGCCGGCAAGCACGAGT
This sequence comes from Australozyma saopauloensis, assembly GCF_035610405.1. NCBI lineage: Eukaryota > Fungi > Ascomycota > Pichiomycetes > Serinales > Metschnikowiaceae > Australozyma > Australozyma saopauloensis. The sequence continues at coordinate 795,282 of NC_086132.1, forward strand.
TCCAACCGCTCGGCAAGTTCCCGACCAGTATTTGGATGGTTCTTTGGAGGTGCCTCAAGCACGAACTTCGGCCGCTCGGCGAGCACCAACTTCAACCCCTCGGCGTGTTCCCAACCAATATTCGGATGGTCATTCGACGATGCCTCAAGCACGAGCTTCAACCGCTCGGCATCTTCCCTACCAATATTCGGATGGTCATTCGACGATGCCTCAAGCACGAGCTTCAACCGCTCGGCAAGTCTCCTACCAATATTTGCATGGCTATTCGACGGTGCCTCAAACACCTACTGCGATTGCTCAGCAGATCTTTCGCCAACGCCTGAATGGTGCTCCAGAAGTTGATCCGAACTTCACAGATAGTGCTTCGAGGTCGGTGGGATCGTCCCGTTCAAAGACTCTGGAGATTGATCCGCAAGAAGATTCAATTGGGACCCAATCGGAACACATTACAGATGAAAACGAAAAAAATTTAAGAAATATTGTGAAATTGTTGATACGGAAAATCTCTGAGTATGATTTAGGCCGATTATCGAAGAGTTTCAACTGCAAACCTGTTTACCGTGCTTTGGCTGGATGCAATGGTGTTTATTTTCTTCAATCAATGTTGGATCAAGGATTGCGCACGAAGTTGGAGAGTCTTTGTAAATGCCTTCAGAAAATCGATCTGAGCAAATTCCATACTGAAGGTTCACGAAAAGAGAATCAAGAGTCTGCTGTAGATTTGGTCAAACAGCTCATTGCAAGACCAGGCAAGGTTCCCACAGATGCCGAGGCTTTGACTCTTGTCGATGGATTAAAGACTCCAGAAGGACGTGCATTTCTCAGAAATTCCCCAAAGCTCCTCGACGATTCCTGTACAAAGAAAGTTTGGTTCCACATGCTCAACTTTGCGAGTGAATTCTTATGCGCTTCGCGGTTCGAAATAGAGAAAATTCCGCGCAGAACTTGGGATTACACTGATCCCTTGATTCAACAACTCGTTAAAGTTTTTGCATCGCAATCTGGATTCAAAGCATTCAAGCGTTTACTCTTATACGACCAGTATGCTGAACTCTTAGGTCCGTTCCTCGAAGACTTCCTCGAGTCTGAGATTCAGTCAAACCTAGCCTTCTTTGCGGCAATTAGCTCGGATACACGATCCCTAAATGCTGTTTTTGACGCACTATGGACTAAGCCAGGTGTGTTTTTTGTTTGTGCCTGTAATAAACAGGACCAAGTACCAAAGCCTTGGATTAGACGTTTCCGTAGACCCAACATTCTAGAAACTCCGGCTCATGGCGTGATTGTTACAGACGGTGGTTGTCTCAGAACTCGGTATCAGGCATACGAATCGCGTAACGTTCCACGAAGATCGTCTCTTTGTCCAGATTGGCAGAAGCAGTTTTTTCACGTAGCGCGTAATGATACTGACCTCCTAACAGCCAGTCATATCGTAAGGATACGCAACCACTCCACAATTGTGTTAATTGAAAGTACTCGCAAAGACCTTCAAGTCTCAGCTGCTCATTTGACTGAAGTTATTTCAATCATCGAATGTCAATCGGAATTCCTCAAAGCAATGTATACAAAAACTGAAGGTTTCATCGAAGAAAACTGCGAAGCCCTCGTTGCTATGAAGAATGGCGATATAGTTACCTTTAAACCCGCAGAATTCTTGGATCTTGCTGAAGAGTGGGAGCAGGGTTACACGAGCTTAGTCGAACAGAATATTGCTTCTCTTGTAGAAAAATTCGTTCTTGATGATTTGAGAAGTATGACTTCACAGGCGCTTCGAGAACTTACCGAATTTAATACTGAGACACAAACGCGTTTTTCATTGTTTTTGAAGAATACAAGGTACATTGTACATGTTCTCGAAGGTGGACGTCTTTATTTTGAATGGCGAAGAAATGCAGGACGAAAAACCATTCATGAAGGTCCAATTTTCTTGATGGATGATGCCAATTCTACTAAGAATGTCAAGTCTACTGTTGCTTCTATTCAAAATGGCCTACTGATATTTAAGGACAATGACGGTAGTTCCGCGTGGGAACTGAAGTTTAGTAGATTTCTGGACGAAAGGCTCATGAATGAGTTTCTCATGACATGGTCCGAAGAACTACTCGAAGAACCCTCTCCTCTTCTTGATTGGGTTGGTGATGCTGAAATTGCTCAGCTGGGAACATTGTTGTTTCGGCCTGGCCATGTGAATATTCCATTTTTGACGCCAACTGATTGATTGCATTCATAAATGGGGTCAATCAACAATGAGTCTGAACCGCGAGATGAGTTTGGATGCTAATCTTCAACTATTCCCGGTGAAGGTATTTGCATTCTACTCATTCCAATAACATGACAGGAAATGGCCCTGTATCGTTTTTGTTTTCACAACCTTCCCGTGTCAAAATTGGGTAGTTTGCGTACTTACTGCTTCCTTAGATGTGATAGCCGTGTCTCAGGCTCCCTCTCCCCAACTTTATTCCTCGGTACCCGTTGAAGCAATAGTTGGCCTGTTTCCTACCATCTTTTCAATAGATATCGGAATTCAAAATATAAGAATACTATATAAGAATATCAATAGGATTACTCATAAATCAATGTACTACAGTAATTTCATTTGAGCCCCATTTTGTCAGCCCTCGAGCAGTGAGTAGGATGGAGATAACCCAAACCCCTTAAAACGGATCTGTATTCTGTGAGAGTCTGCAATCTTGAAATTGACCTTGCGATACTTCTAAATCACAATGACTATTGGGATTCTTCATATAAGACTGATAGGATTCTCAGGGTCGTCTTAAGCTTTGCCTCGAACTGCTACAGATTTGACTAATAATGAACTTATGCGGTACTCCCCCCTAGCAATTTCATTGCCATTCGATTGCATTTGGAGTCATTATTCCTTTGAATTGCTCTAGCATTGACACTCTGTTTCTTGTTCTCTTGATTCTTTCAATTATTTTTGGCGAATACCCAGAAGTTGAGCCATTTTTTCGTTGGCGACTTGATATGATACTGTATTTTTCATAATAATTTTTGACATTATATTTGATTGTTATATCTACTGATATCTAGAACCCCCAAATTATTAGGTCTTGACACCGTTTGGTTCTTTAAGAAGTTGCGCGCGCGTACTGCATTTATCCACTGTAGTCCTTGGACCCACAACAAACAAACTGCAGTTCTGCAGGAAAACATATCTTCTCATTAACAACTTCACAATACTCCATCAACCATCGCCAACCACGAATTCACGTATCCTTCGCGTCATCTCGACTATTTCAATTGCTTTTCTAACATAGAAATTCTTTCCGTGCTCGTTTAAGCGCCTTCTATTTCTCATTCGGACCCGACCCTACATGGATACAACACTGATAGGGCTGAACACTCGAAAGAGCCCGAATAATACGCTGCTGGGCCCAGAACAATCCCAGCGTACAGAAATATTTGCGTACAATAACCATCACGAAAGCATTTTTGATGATGCTCGGTATTTCCCGAGTTTGAGCGGTGCAGATGAGTCTGTGGTGAAGTTTGACGAAGCAACTCCAAGCTATATTAATAGAGCCACTCTACAGGCGCTTTTGGTACATATGACATCGCCTGATGTCATAGATTACAATCTTTTATGTGACTTTTTCCTCACGTACCGTACGTTCTCGAATGCTCACACGGTAATGAACTTACTCCTCATAAGGCTCGTTTGGGCATTGCAATACGTAAATTCGGGATCTGAAGATACGGAGAAGATTGGAAAACTTGTCCTTCTACGCACATTTGTGGTAATGCGGCACTGGCTTCTAAATTACTTCGTAGATGACTTTGAACCCGATGACAAATTACGCGATCGCTTTGCCCTGAATATGAATAGTATCACTAGCGAGTCGCTGTTCATTTCGCAGGAAAACGTGTTTGAGCTCAAAATTATCACAGATCTCAAAACGCATTACTTAACTCAACTCAACCAATTCTTTGGCACCAACTATAAAGTTGATGATAAGCAAGAGGTCTACAAGATGTTGCTTCCACTCTCTACCGATAATAGAAATCAGAACAAGCTCCAGAAGTCCCATACAGAGTCTTCAATTCATACAAACCCATCCTTCCGGAGGCTGGCAATGTTATCGTTATACGATCTTCGAACCCACCACAAATGCCTTGTTTTCGAAGGCGATTCTGAGGAAGAAAATCCACAGCTATCCATCCAAAATCTTATATGTCACCATAAATCGTCCAGAGTCTCTTTGAACGACCGCCTTCAGGAGTTCAGATCATCACGAATCCACAAACAGAACATTTCTTCACGCAAGCCTCTACTGAGCAAGCAATTGACCCCAAAAAATAACTATATGAACATCAATAACTCTTCCCTTGCGCTCAAACGGACTGCTCGCCCTAATGACAATCAAGTGACCCTCAGCCAAAGCAAACTCGACCCAGGCTTTTCCACAAACGGTAATATCAAGCTTCCCACATCTAGAATTTTCAGAATTGTGCCCTCATCTCCTGTTAAAAAAATGGAGATTGAGTTGAGAGATGATTATCTAGGCTCACCTAGAAGAAACACTCAAGGCTTTAGTCATTCAATTTTCAGGACGGACAGTCTCGCTCGCAAGGATTCATTTAAGAAAATGATGGATGGTTGGAAAAAATCATTTCAGAATGACTCAAAAATGGTTTCTTCGGATAATCCTTTTATCTATCCAGATCCCCAAGAAGGCGAGTCTCATGTCCCAGCAGAGGTACATGATATCAATACGGCTATGAGCTCTGGAAAAATGTCGCTTCGATCCGATGTGCTCAGTGCTCGTATTATTGATGAGCTCGAGTTTCTCATCAGATGTTATGTTAATGAAACCGGAAGTGGCCATGAAAGCGCAATGAAAAGAGCTACTGTCGCATACTCGCGGTTGAGCAAAAACAATGGTAATACCAGGATAAGCTCTTCAGGAAGTGTTTTGATACATAACCATGAAAGCAGGTCTGAGGCACATCTCCAAAACATTCTAGAGAAAAATAATTCACAGATTTTGAATCAATCAGCCACAGAAGAGCAGAATCTTGATAACATTGAGCAAAAATCATCTCGTATCAGCTCTTCTGATTTTGTTCAAGGAGGTTCAGAAGCTTCTGGACAATCTAGAGACTCATCATTTCACGGAAGAGTTACAAGTATAGACTGGAATGATGAAGATCTAAAATTCGAGAACTCCGGTGAAATCACCGCAAGGGATCTCACCTTCCTGAGTCCCCTCACTCCAGATTTCGACACACCGAAAAGCGACGATTTTCCAAAGAATCGTTCCTCACAGTCCTCCGGATATCGGTCCAGTGATTTAGATAGACTCAATGATGAGATTCACGACTTGTCAATAGCAATGAGTCCTCAGTCAATGAAAAGAAAGCCAGTCCTCCTGAAGGTTAATCACTTTGCAGATGCTCTGAGTACCCGCCGGTACTCCAAATATTCGCTCTCTTCAAATCACTCGAGGAGAGATTCGCTCAAGTCTTACATGACGTATGATTCAGCTTTGTCTTTCCCTGTTGATGGTCCGGAGAATTCTCCCACAGGACCCAGTCTCAAGAAGAAAGTTGGCTGTCATGACCTCCGTAAAATGTTGCAAGACACAGCTAAAGATGATGCACCGGAAATCACCGGTAAATCTGCGGAAAAGACTCCGTCTATACGAAGAAACTCAATAGTGTCGCATGTGTCGAAAAACCTGTCTCTTCGCCGCAGTGTTAGGTTCAGTACACTACACGATTTGAACGAACTTCCTTTTAATGACTATGACACAAGCATGGGGTCATCACAGCGCAAGATGCAGCTTCGTTTATCCGACTTGGCCACCGTGAATTCAATTTTTTCTCAATCGGTCAGCGTCAGAAACAATTCTTGCAAGGAAGAATGCGTATCGTTTGACGCTTCTTCAACAACATCGGCAACAGTTCCAGGTATTAACACACATGTACTCAAGGAATTGGCTGCTATTCCAGACGAATCCTTTTCTGCAAGAAACCCAATCAAGAGTGCTTTGTACAAATTGGAGGGAATTAGCGGCCTGAACTCCAAAACAAATACTTCACTTGCAAGCCATGATTCAATGTTCAATATTAGTTCTCCTGCCGTGTTTGAAAAAGCTCAAAGACTGCAATCTTTGCAAGTGGTACAGGAAACGAATTCAAATGGAATGGACACAGAAACAAGACAGATTTTGGATGAAATTGAGAATGCAGATACAGAAGATGCTATAGAGTATTCTTCTGATATAGAGGAAGCACTCGCAAAGAAACCTCTTACACCAATAAAAACTCGTCCAAAAAGTATGATCAAAGTCTCTCTCTCCGCCTCCAATATTAACTCATACTTGTTGGGAACTGCCGCCGAAAACAGAGCATCTACAGGCCTTCTTAATCCAAAATTCGTTTTGGAAGAATACACCATTGTATCTGACAAACTCAAAGTGGAAAACATCTTGGAATCGGGTACACATGTCCCATTTATATTGAGTTTCAGCTCTCGGAACTTAGCAGAACACTTCACCATCATTGAGAAGGATATGTTGCAAGAAATTGACTGGAAGGAGCTCATTGAGCTACAGTGGAACAAGGATTTGACACCTGTGAACAGCTGGTTAGAGATTATTGCAAATGAGAGCTACTACAATAACAACAAGGGAGTGAATTTGGTGATTGCGCGTTTCAACCTCATGGTAAATTGGATTATTTCGGAGATTCTTCTCACTAAAGATGAGAGCGAGAGAATAGATGTAATCTCACGATTTATTCATACGGCGCATCACTGTTTCAACATGCAAAACTTTGCAACACTCATGCAAATTATTTTGGCACTCACCAGTGAAAGGCTCAACAAATTGCGTAGTACATGGAACAAGCTAGCACCGGGAGACATTTTGACATTAAAAAACCTTGAACAGTTGGCTTCGCCAGTCAAGAATTTCTACAACATCCGCTTGTGCACGAATGAGATTGTCCCCTCGCGCGGATGCATTCCATTTGTGGGTCTCTATCTATCAGATCTTGTGTTCAACGCTGAAAGACCAAAATTCGCGAAATCAAAACAAACCGCGCCAAACACATCTGGCAATGACGATTCAATGGGCACAGTAGGCGACTTGAGTGGTGAAATTGTAGGTGAAGATGAGAGGATGATCAATTTCTCAAGGTTCAGAACTTCAGTGCACATCGTGAAATCATTGTCCCAGTCCATCGAATGGGCTAGTCAGTATGACTTCTTGGTCGATGATGAGCTACTAAGAAAGTGTCTATACATCAAATCTTTGGACGAAGATGAGATGAAAAAGTGTACCGAAATACACTCGAAAACGAGCACCGAGACAGAAACAGATGCATAGACGCGCTACAAAAAGGAGCTGCCTCCATTACAAGATCAGAATAAAACATACTGAACGAGAGAAATCACTAGTTCAGCAGCCCATGATGAGACATCATACCTGCTTTGTCTTTAGCAACTGATATCTGCCTTACAAAAGTCTTTTGAGATCTTCTTCTAACCGCTTGATCGCATTCATCGATTTCGCCAATTCGCACAGATCATACAGTAGCCAGATTTCTTGATTGTCGTAACGAGTACACTCAAGAATGGTTCCAATTCTGATAGCTGCCAACAATACCACCAAACAAGATTTAAACAAACATTTAATTGCCAGACTTATACAAGTCACACATCTGCACCTTGGTGAAAATCCCATACCTGTTTTTTGGGCCAACAAATGGTTTGTTCCGTGGAGCTCTACCCCTCACCAAGCCACCTCACAAAACAATACTTAGGACGTTTAATATAACATATTGTCGTATCAAAGCAAATTCTTTTCAAGTAAACGAAATTTCTTCCAAATTATCTTTTCAGATATTGCCATTTTGGGTGATATTATTGCAACATAGTCAGACTGTCTGCAGTATACACCATCTGCAGTCTATCTATACCCAACTCACCCAATTTCACACATCTGAACTTGATTCTTTTGTTTAAACCGCAGATATACGGCGCAGATTCGATTTAAGGACATACGGCCAATCAAGGCACCAGCAATTATCTTCAGATCAAGTTTTGAGCTCCCGGATCGTTCAAAACGTTTTAAATTTACCAGACCCTAATACGAAAGACACAGAATCGACAGGCCTCAAACAGATTTCTCGACGAATAAGTGAGAAAGTAAAAGCTACCCTTTGACTCGATCATTGTTGCTATTCACATAAAAGGACAATTTTGCACCGCTAGTCCGAGCCTCGGTCCAGGTGTGTATCGTGATCCAAACAGATAAATAACTAAAACCCAAGGAAGCTCACATCCATGTCGCGCAGAAGAAGCCCCAAATACGTAGCTGCTGCGCTTGTCGCTACGTCTGTGGCAGCATTGGGTTACAAATTGTATTCTATTCTAACTTCGGAGGAAGAAGAAACAGAGAGACAAGTTGAAAATCCGGCCATATCTGGCGCGGGAAAGAAATCCATAGCGGTGACATTGCTGCACTCAGTGTTGAGCTCGGACTTACCGCTCAATGATATTCTTCTTTCCTCCGAAAACGTAACGTTCATTCTCCCTCCTCATCTCTCTGTAGACGACCTCTTGGGTCAAATCCAAGGAGAACAGGAGGGGGAGACACATGCGTACGTTTTGCCGCAAACACTTCTCAGAAACTATAAGCTCCTCAAGTGCTCCAACATTCAGGGGTATTTCCATCTCCTCAAAAACTTGAAGCCCGATTTGCTCTACGTTTGCTCTGACGATTTAGGGATTTCGCGCCTGGTGCCTCAGGATTTAAATCGTTTCGTGAAAGAAATTGTGACATTGGACCAGAACAAGAACAGTGTTCAGTCTGTGTTGTCGAAGGTGTTCATCCGTTGAGTGACGGCTACGCTATATCACATGTAAATTTAATTCTCGAATCGGGAGAGCTGTTCATTATGAGCACACTCTCTTTGATAATGTATCACCCTTTATTTCCATAAGACCTTTTGTGGGTGTGTAGATTGAGGTACTCACATTGTGACCATCAGAGATAGATTTCTCTTTGTCAGATAGGCTCTTCTCGAAATGACTTATCGAAGACGGTAACACAGAGGCTTCCTGGCTCAGTACGGTAGGATGGAAGTGAAACCACCAAAAGTTTTATTCTTGCTCAAGGCTATACACTTATCTGCCAGCAAGTCTCTTCTCGGCAGCAATAGAGTCAATGCTAACACCGAACATCAACTCACCCAAATCGGTGGAGGCCTCCAAAATCTTTTGTGGGTCGTTGTAATGGGTAACAGCATCCACCACGGCTTTGGCCAACTTCTCAGGGTTGTTGGACTTGAAGATACCAGAACCAACAAAAACACCGTCACAACCGAGCTGCATGCAGATAGCAGCATCACTAGGAGTGGCAACACCACCAGCAGCGAAGTTGACCACGGGCAACTTACCCTTGTTCTCAATCAAGTCCATCAAAGAAGACTCAGGAACACGGTACTTTTGGGCCAACTCAGCAATCTTGTCTGGGTTTCCAGCAGAAGCCAAGACCTCGCGAATCTCCTTCTTAATTTGGTGGACATGCTTGATGGCCTCAGAAATGTCACCAGTACCAGCCTCACCCTTGGTTCTGATCATGGCAGCACCCTCATGGATTCTGCGCAAAGCCTCACCCAAGTCCTTAGCACCACAAACAAAAGGAACCTTGAAGTTCTCCTTCTCAATGTGGTTGCTCCAGTCAGCAGGTGTCAACACCTCACTCTCGTCAATGTAATCAACACCCAACTGTTGCAACACCTGGGCTTCCACAAAGTGGCCAATTCTACACTTGGCCATCACAGGAATAGAAACAGCAGCCATAATATCGCGAATCATTTGTGGATCCGACATTCTGCAGACCTGGCCTGAGGCTCTCATGTCAGCTGGGATTCTCTCCAAAGCCATGACGGCACAAGCACCGGCTCTCTCGGCGATTTGAGCCTGCTCAACATTGACAACATCCATGATGACACCGCCCTTCAACATTTGGGCCAATCCTGCCTTGACGTTTGTGCTCATTGTATTGGGTATGGTTTTCTAGGTAGTAGTTAGTGGGGACTGAAAAATTCCTGTGCGACTAGGTGACTAGTTATAGATTTGAGTCAGGGGTAAGATACACGAGTCATGGAAAAAAAGGAAATGAGTCAATTGAAGATAGGTAAACGAGACCTCTCATTCTTTCTCAGGTGATTTTTTTTTTTTTTTTTTGACTCGGTTCCGGTCACATCTTTGGCACACTTATCAGATCTCTCTAGATCCATATTGGTGAGCAAGGCAACTAGGGATACAGACGCCCGAGTCAGAATACCAAGACTTTTTCATAATCAAGGTAGCATTTTCTCATTTTGGTGCGAAATGCCCTTTTGCCTATTGCGCATTTAACTTCTCACCGCTGAAAAATCTGCATTCCAAAACGCCGCGCTGTACCACATTCTTCACCTCCAACAACTCATCAGTTGCCGCCTTACATGACGAGTGTTCGTTTTTCCGGGGCGGATACGGCATGGACGTGGGAGAAAGGCGGGGGAGAATTGTATCTGTAGCTTTGATGTGTGATCCGAGTCAGCTAAAGCATGGGCTCGGTTCGACTTGCCATGGGCGGTGACTCCGAGTCATTGCCACTTCGGAAAAAAGCCTCGTAAGATAATAATGTAAAGGAGATCAATGATTCACTTTGGTGTCATATTTGTACTTTCAGCATCCTGAAACGCTTCTTCATTTTTTTTTAGTTCTGGTCTTGGTCGACTTCCCCCACCTCCTCGACATTCGTCCTATTGAGACACCTCCGAAAAATCAGTGATCCCATACATTTCATTGAGCCAATTCTGGTCAGTAGATAAATTGGCCTCTGAAATATCTCCGGTTGCCTTCGAGAACCGATTATTCGCCAGTCTAAGTAGTATGACCACTCTGTCATATACCATTGGAGTTTTGGCCCTTCAGGGCGCTTTCAGAGAGCATTTAGAACACTTGCAACGTGCGGTCGCAGCTGCTGATCTAGCTGCGTACTCGTTTTCATTGCTCGAGGTTAAAACGCCCGAGCAACTTGCCCAATGCTCGGCTCTTGTTGTTCCTGGTGGAGAGTCTACCAGTATGTCACTCATTGCAGAAAGAACCGGTATGCTCGAACCGCTCCGTGAGTTTGTTGCATCTAAGCCTGCTTGGGGTACCTGTGCTGGTCTTATTCTCTTGGCTTCTGAGATCCACAACGCCCGTCCGCACCAAAAGGCATTGGGAGGAATGGATATTTGTGTGGCACGGAATGCTTTTGGTCGCCAGTTGGAGTCATTTGAGGAAGCCTGCGACTTTTCCGACTTTGCACCAGGAGTTACAGCCTTTAAGACCGTCTTTATCAGGGCACCTGTGGTTTCTGCCGTGAGAAAAGGCGCTGACTTTGTTTCTGTGGGTCCAAAGAAAATGCACCGGCCAAATGTCTGCTCTTTTCAAGAAGGTGAAAAGACTCTGACGTCATTTGACCTGGTGGTCAAGGCAGAGTGTGAGAACACGGCGCCAGTAGAGGTTCTTCACTCATTACCAAATGGGTTGGTTGTAGCAGTTCGTCAAGGAAATAAACTTGGAACCTCTTTTCATCCCGAGCTTGCGGATGATTGCAGTTTTCACCATTGGTTCGTGAAGGAGTTTGTGGTAGGCCACTGACGCTGGTCAGTGCTAGTATGAACTGCACTCGCTATACAATATAAGTGACATGGGAAACGAGGGGAAGTCTCAAAAATCCATCATTTGAGGCTCTTTGAATTGATTTTTCACGACCTTCTGCAGACTTCCCACTCACTCTAGGAACTATTCAAAGATTCTGCTAGGACTAAGTCACAGACCTTATTAGGTACAAATAGAAATTCTCATTTTACAAGAATCTAATTAATTACATATCCAAATCTATATCCTATTTCAGCTCATTGCTGATTAATTGTCCAGCCTTCAATTACTTCAGACCATTGTCGCTAATGCAAGTGAGAACCCGCTCAACTCTTCTCAGTAGCAGCCACAGAAATTTGTGAATCCACAAAGGAATCACTCAGACTCCCATTTTCAGACTTCCGTTGTTCCTCTAGCTTTTCTTGACGAATGATCTCGCGCCCGCCAGTCAAGTACCAGTACAACGACCCAGAGAATATTCCGAGCTCCATGGCTAGCACGAGCGCGTATAAAATTAGACTCATAATGTCCATGTTTCCAATCACCACACTCAACATAGAAAACAAGGCACCCGACGCATCCATTGCCAAAAAGACGAAGTTAATGCCAACCACACGTCCATTTCGCTTGGCCATCTCAAAATAAGGTGGGATAAGACCCAAAACGAGAAGAATGGATGCGGCGATTCCCATTAGAAGCATCGGCCATTTGATATCGCGTTGGTACAATGGGCGCAACCACAAAATGAAGCCCACCTCGCAGCCAACAGCAACGGCCAAAAATGACCCCACATAAAGCGCAAGCCGGCGAAATGGCAATTGCACCGGAGGATAATATAGCGTCTGGATCCACGAGATGGTGCAGAAGAATGTGAATAATTGTGGCTGAATCTTAAGTGGGATCAGCGCATCGGTTCCCATAAAATAAATAGAGAACGGCACACCACATGCAGCCCACAAAAACATCATTACTTGTGGGAGTCCGGTGCAATCTTTTACACGATAATTTCTAATGATTTGAGGCACCAATTGGACACACCATAGGATGGTGCCTATTGTGCCAAGCACATTGACAGCGACTTCGTTGACCATAGACGATATTGACAATTGATTATTGGGTGATCGGCAGGAGACAATGTGTATGTGTATTTGAGAAGTTGTTCTTCAGTGGATAAGTAGTCGGCTCGATCTGGGATCGTGTGCATCTTTATACATTTTATAACCGATACAGGGCATCAGGTTAGAAAGCGCAAAAGACGCATGGCGCTTAGTGATGATGGCGGTCGTGCATATACGTCGCGAAGGTGGTAATTCATTCCTAGTTTGGCGATACAGTGGGCTACTCAGAGTCACTGTATTGAATGCCCAATTCCGATTCTTCTGCTTCGATTTTTTGCAAATCAATTTTTTCCTGGCTCAGGACGATAATTGGCTGATCGGAGTCTTCCGCACTGGATACCAGTACCATGTGTGGCAGCTGGGAGACGGAGGCTTGATCTGCAGTCCCGGCATCGCCTGTATGTGCCAATTGCGCATGGCAGGGCTCTCCCTGCAGAGACGCAGCTTCCTTCGAGAGGGAGATTCCGTGGTGAGGCTTTGTTTTTGATCTGGGGCTACATGTTGGACGATGTTTAATGCCAGTTTGAACGGCTGCAACATAATCAATATTTTCTAGCCGTCCCGCAGCTTTTTGATTTTTTCTTTGGCTTGAAATTTCTCTTGGCACCTCTTTGGGCGTTTCTCCCAATGGTGCAGACTCAAATTCCGTAGAAGATGAGTCTTCCTCTACGGAATTAGGGTCCATTGTCAGCACCACTTTGGTGCTTCGATTGTCCCGATCGGGTTTCCGCTTTATTTGCAGTTTGGTCGTGTCTGCGGATATTTGCAGCTGATCGGAGTTAGTGCTCATGACGGGACTATTTGTAGCCATCTTTCCGCGTGGATCGACAATCGCTAGGGCATCAGTTTCCTCATTTGAATCATTGAATTCTTTTTTCGGTTCGAAGTGCGAGTCTTCCGTAGTGAAAAAACCGCCCGTGTGGTCTGATTGTTCATCAGAGTTGTTGTGGGGGACTTCACTTGGGGAAGAAGATACAAGAAACCCGCCTTCTCCGAACATATTAAGAGAACTCAAGTCGGCCTTTTCAGAAACCACATCTTTTTCATCTTTTTCATCTTGATCCAGAAAGCCTCCCTCAATGCCAGGACTGATGTCTCTTTTGTCTGTAGAACTGTCAACAAAAAAGCCACCATTATCGTAGCTTTCTGAGTCACCTTGTTTCACTGCCTTTAAAGAGCGGTCTTGTGCCTGTCGTCTCCTGGAAGGGCGTGGCACATAATGTTCGTTCTCAGAATTTTCATTCTCGCTTCCAACGCTGTAGTAATCTTCTTCTTCGCTAGCACTGGCATTCTTAGCAACATCCACTTCTACCTCAGGGCCGGGCGCTACACGTTCCAACAGAGATTCACCGTCAGATGCAAGCACCCCATGTTGCTTATCCAATCTCCGCATGATTTGGAGTTTCTTGAGAAAGAAGTTCCAGTATTTAAGTGCTGAGATTTCCCTTTCAATTCTCTTCTGATTTTCCTCTTCTTCTTCTAGAGCCTCTAATACTACCTCAAGTGCTTCCCTGTACTGTTTGTCAATAAGAATACCTCCCTCTGTTGCTGTGGGCGTGCGTTTACTTTTCAGCGAGTTTCCGAAGTCAAAAGAAACAATAGCTTTAGCGTAGTCGACCTTTAATATATATTTCGCGGCCTTTTCCAACATCTTAATGGTTACAGTTGACGAAACACGCGCCAAATAGCCATTCTCCGGCAACATAGTAGGAACAAAAATTTCCACATTGCCATAAGCATTCTTCTCGATTTGTCCATTAATAATGGGAGGTGGAATGAACATCTCAGTTTGAAACTCAGCATATAACCGAATTTCATCATCCAAATCGTCACTTCCTTCAGCATAAAGACCTCCTGTTTTGAGGGGTTTAGTTTTGAGAGGACGCACACCAACTTTTAAGACTCGACCCTTCATGTGCCATGCTTTTGGTGTCTTCAAGTGATACACATGGGAGCGCTTGTAAATTGGGATCGTAGAGTTCTTGTTGGAAGAACGAAATGTTCCACACTTGCTGCTGTCATCTTTGGGGTATATAATTTCATCCTGTCGGAGTTGCGACTCTAAAGCATAAACCGGATGATTCTTGAAATCCGCCATGTTGTTTGGGATGCCCTCGCAGACATGACGATCTCGAAATTCCTTCATTTCATATGCCTCTGCCTCCGTCAAAGATGCGCTTTTGCAACTTACTACCCTGAGGGCCTGTTCATACCAGTGTTGGTCGTCATCTGAATCAAACCCAACGCGCTTTTTCACTGTCTTAGCATTGTAGTACTGTGTGTATCTTCTCGTAACATCTCGTACTACTCCGCGATGATCGTATGCTAGAACATACCATGTTTGATGTCCCTCTTCTGACATTGGCGCTTCGAATTTACTTTTTCGACGCATGGGCTGCACCTCAACCACTTTGAATACAGCAGGGTCGACCGTAATCCATTTCTTGGAGTACTTGTTCCAGACTTCTACCCAAAAGACAGGAAACTTAACAGGTTGGGCATCGCTTGATTTCTTAGTCAATTCAGATGACAGCTTTGAGCGAATTCCCGACAATAGCGCCAGGCGGCCATTGGGAATAAATACAGGCTCAAACTCAGACAGAGGCTTTGATTCCTTGAGATCTACATTCTCCTCCGTCAGCTTTTTTTCTTCAATTGCAGGTCGAAGTGATTTGTGATCAGGCACCTGGATTGAAAAAACCAATCGAGCATGAACGCTGATTGACCGTAAGAGTGCCACCAACCCTTGCGCTTGTATATCACGCGAGCCTTGTAACGCACGGGCTAGTCTCCGGAAGCGATTCAATGAAACAGCCCTATCGGATTTTTCTTGAGTTATTTCAGCGAGCTTCCAGTCGGGCCGAGTAATGCCTGCAAAGGATACCTTGAATTTCTTCGCATAAACCAGCATGACTGTACGAAGGCCATCAATGAATTTTCTTGCCTTCACCACATCTAGTACGTTTTCTTTATCCTGATGAAACATCAGCACTACTTGCTGTGGTAATGTGTTCTTCAACAGCTGCATGAGTTTCTTATCACTACACCAGCGATTCCGAATCGCTCCATGGCACATAAATCCCATTAAAAGGAGTTTGTGCATCATCTTACGGTTTACTCGTTCTTCTTTTGGAATTGGAGTGAACGCCCGTTTTCGCTTATTCTTTGCGGAATCTGACGATGCAGGTGCAGCCAAAGTAAATGTAAGAGTTTCCAGGCTATCATGACTGTTATCTGCTGCATTCAGAAACATTTGATCTAGATCTACATCTTCCAAGTCATCAAACTCATCTACATCTTCCTCAATTCCGTCCAGATTCAGACCGGCTTTGACAAACGGATCCGAAATCTCCAGTTTGCTTATTTCGACCTTATTTCTCGGAGTCTGATTTAGTTCAAGATCCACATCTTCGAATTCATCGGATGACAGTGTGGAGGCGTCGATCTCGATCAATTCGAGTTCTTTTTTAGAGTTTGAAACAGCATTACGCGCAGTGCGTCGTTTTTTACGTTGTGTTGACTCGCCAGCGTCGACCAGTCGGAGTTGCTGCCGGAGAAGCTTCTTGTGGTTCGGGGCAAGCAGCATGTGTAGTGGCTAAAACACGAAGTCTCACTTCCAATTGAGTACAGAAAGAGCTAGGGTATGTAATGCAAAAATGAATACAATGGTTTAAAACAATTTTTTTGCCGAAGTCGGCTAATTGTCTCCTCCGAAGTTGAATCGGTCCCTGGCAATAAGGTAATGTGCAGATATGGGGTAGTGCGATGAGGATTTGGCATGGTTAGTGAGCCATACTGATCAGATACAAAACCAACTAAACATATTTTTTGAGTGAAACATTGGCATTCCGAGAAGCTACTGGCTAGATATACCATCCTAGAAATTTTTAGCTCTATGCGATGCGTGCTCGTCTCCGACCGTGGTGTTTTCTTTCACGAAGCATATCCACTCAAACGGAACCGATCTTGCGACGATTTGCAGACAAATACCACAGAAGCACGTTCCGGAGTCTTGAAACCGAATACAAACGCTATAGAAAGAACCGTGTCTGGATTCTACGTCCGTCTGTTGACCACTTTTTGATCTGGCTCCGAAGGAAGAACGAAGGGAATCTTGATGAGACAAAAATCGGGCTACCGAGCGGCAAGCGGCCAATAAATAATGATATATATGCTGAGGGTGCGATGTTCCATGTTTTAGCGTGTTTGTACGGCTCTGAGGACGTTAAATGGCTTCAGCGCCAAACAGCATACTTTCAGAAATTTCAAGCACTTAAGAAGCGGCTGAGGCGTCAGTGTGTGAAATTTGATTCAAAAGATTGCATAGAATTTGCCAGAAAAGCAGGATTCACTGTATCAGATGCCTCAGGTCCACTCTTATTGGATGCTCTCAGCAGCTTATCGCAGGCGGTACAGCTGCAGCCCAACTTAGACCATTTTTTGCCATGGATCCGCTCTTTGAAGGCTGAAAACGTGACGGGTGCCTGTTTGGCCCTCTCCAACTTGCTAGATATCCCGGCCTTTGTTAGTGCTGACATTCTCTTACGTACTCCTCTCACCACTCAAGAGCTACGACTCCAATTGGATCTTTGGCAGAGTCAAATGGCATCCATTGCTGTAGCCTACTTTCACCAGCCCTCGCACGTGCGCAATATTCTTGACAATATCTTGTTCTACACCGTCCATTTCGATCTGGCGCTGTTGGCTCCCCTTGTAAATAGCACCCTTTCCCTTCTCACATCCACTAGCCTTGGATACAAATTTCTGGTGTTGACACCGTCATATCTCAACTCTGTTATTTACAACATGGCAACTTTTGCTCTTCGTCACGGGCACGACGGTGGGAGATCCCATGACCTATATTCACTTGGACCAACTGAGACTTTACCTCCAGCCGTCAACACACCTGACAATTTGAGCAGTTCTAGCTTTGGTGGTGTTGTAGGTGCTCAAGAAAATATCACCAAATACCTAGTCGGACAACATGGCTTGACTCAGAGAGGATATATGGGTATTGTAGTAGCCGTGGCCAACGAGAACACAGCCAAGGCCAAAAAACTTTTTGAAATCGCACAGAAACATCACCCAGAACATACCACTGAATTTCATTTTGTTAACATTTACCTAGCGACAACTCCTGAGCTACTCTTTCAAGCATTCAACATTGCAGCGGCGCAGTATCCTGCGCTGGCATCTTTGTGGTACATTTTTGCGCGAAAGCTTCTGGGTTTTCATCTCTTGACCGAAAAGAGGAGTCAGAAGCTTCTTCGTGAAGTCCTTAGCCGCAAAGATAAACTTCTCATTTCAAAGGATTTAATCCTTCTTCTCTTGGGTCCAATTGATACTGTGAGTGGAATCGAGAAATTCATTGCTACTCTCAAGGAATATGATCTTTTTGTGAGCTTTGAAGTTTCTATCATGAAAAAATACATGGCCCTTTTATTCAAATATGGACTGGATGTGAGTATTCACAAGCCCCACATGGACCGCATTTATCGCAACTCCTCCAACATAGCATGTGCGCGGTATTTGTACTCTATAAGTACTTGGAAGACCACTTCATGTATCAGTATAATGCTCAATGGTGAGGTAGACCACCAACCTGAAAACTTGTACAAGCTCTACCGTCAAGAATTGACTTCGCTTAGTAGAGGTCAATGCAAGGCGGGAATCTTAGATGAAAATTTTCAAAGAGACGAGATATTTGATCCTTTCTGCTCCCCACTGAGCCAACTACCTGTTCTTCCGAGTGAGGGCTGTCTCGTGGCACTTCTTAGAGCAAGCACAAAAGCTACCGGAGCGCTGCTTCGGTGGGGAAAGCTTTTTGCTCTGCAAGTGGCTGTGCATGAGTTCAAGAAGTATGTCTGTACTAGTGCGTCACATCCAAACACTCCATGCATTTATCCGTCTAACAAACTGTGGTGCATATATCTTTATGCTCTACACCACGCTGGATACATTTTAGAACTCGCAGACGTGATAAGATGGTGGGAGTCTATCCGTTTCATACCCGAACAGGAAACACTTACTGTCTTATTGCTGATGCTTCCAGCGGAGGTCTCAGAAAGACACATTCAACATGCCATGGCTGTATCTGCCGGGGATAACCCCTGGCCATGGCCATCCGTAGAGAAAGTCAAGAGTTACCAGAAGCAGCAGGCCATTCTATTTAAAAGTCAGGCCTAATGTTTTCTGTATTGTTCTACAATGCTGTACTATAAAAAACGATAAATAGTCCAGACGCTTCAAAAGGTCGAAATCTCCAATTGCGTATATTCCAGTCCGCATTAATAGAATTAAGTAGAACCGACTAACATTTTGGACATAGTAATCTGAAACAACAATACACAGGAAATGTGCCAATAGCACTCGGGCACTTCAGTGCGCAACGTGCCACAACATAGTAAACAAGTTTCAAGAAGCCGTTTGTGTTCAGGAATTAGGATTTAAATTTTTGCGATACCTTTTGGTATTACTTCCATTGATAAGGTACCCGACTATCCGTCCAGTATTCAAGTGCCAAAACTGGTGCTTTAACAGCAAATTCTGATCTGAAATCCGCTCGGACGGAAAATATCACTGATTGGTATCAATATCCAAACTGTATTAAAGAGAATTCTCATACCATTCCATACTCTGGTCGTTTGCCAAATGTCCTTGGCAATAATACTGAGAGCTTGTGAATAATTGATAACTTCTCGGCAAACTAGTAGATATTTCATAACCACTTTTATTCGAGTATTCAAGTGGTATGACTTCTGCTAAGACAACACGCCTTTTCCCTCGCTTGATCTTAACTAATCATGCCCATTGCAGAAGCGTAGCCCGTCATGTGGAGGTTGAACGAGAACTCGAGTCAATATCTTAAGAACACACAGATTTACGCAAAACATAAGATGAATACAAATATTGGGTTTGAAGGCGCTCTGTATACAATAAAAAGCGAATACCGTAGGATAACACTTGGAAGCCAACGGACACGAAGTTCTTCTTCTATGTGTCCATTCCGGCACACATTTACTGATCAAAGAAGAAGAAGGATTGATTTATTTTGAGTAGAATTACATCATAAGTTTTGAGAAAGAAACGAGTGTTCAAAGCTAACATCGCCCACATTAGAAGCCGAAACACATAAGACTCGCCAAACAATATTTTAATCCAAATCATATGACTAATGCATCTAATTCAATAAATAAGATGTATCACCTATTATTTTTGAGTGAAGACATGACGAAATTGCGACCGCTAGGGCCACGCAAAACGTCGAGAATGTTCCGAATTCCACCCATATCGTGCCCATTTCTGCTGACTGTGCTTTGAAGTAATTCTTCTGTCAGACCTCTGCGCCTAAGTAGATCTTGCGCAAATTTTTCGAAAGTAGAATCCTGTGATAAATTAAGAATCCCTTCGAAGACAAAAAAACCTCCTTTTGTCAGAAAAGCTTCAACAAGAGATTGAGCCTCTGCACGAAATCGAATACCACTAGATAAGCCATATGATACTGGCTCTATCGATGGTGTATTTAGAAGTCCACACGCTGCCACGAGCATGTCGATGTATGTTCGCTTCAGACGATGCTCTCGAATTTCCACGAACTTCTCGAGGAATGTTGCTCCACAGGGTGTCGTTAACTCATGAACAATTTTTGAAGGATCAATTTTCGTTACGTTTCTGCCAGGTCTTCGGACAAGCGTTTTGACTATTTCCGCCAAGGTCCGATCCATACACACTGTTGGATAATACTTCAGTTCAAATCCCAAATGTAGAGAAAGATTAGCGAGTTCATGATTAAACCGGTTCTCTGAGATAGACTGGAGAAACAAATAGCCATCTGGCTCAAGTAATGCTTCGATTAGTGAATTGAAGTCAAACTGTGTTCCGTCCCGAATTTGTTGTGACACGATTCTTTTCACCAAACAAGTGACAATCTTCCTGGTGTAATGAATTCGTTTTTCAGATGTATCAGTCGGGAGCGTCTCGTCGCATTGTATTGATTTCAAGGGTTCAGGGGGACACTCTTCAACTTCTTGGACCAAGGTAATCAGGCGGACTCTTTTACTGAGTTTTTCTGAGTACTTTGCACTAGGAGGTGCTGAGCAAGCTGAGCGCTTTCGCTTGAACGGATTAATTGCATAAGGTTGCAGGGTCAGGCGAAGGGTATGGTGTCGACGGATGGAATATGCAGAATAGTGTCGTTGTACAGGATGCGTAGAATATTTTGATTGAACTTCCCACACTGCCTGTTCCACGTTTGTTTTCAATGTCTTCACTGACTCCATTTGGCCGTGTATCAAATCACAACTTTAAAGGGAATTGTTTTTACCAGAGACAGACTAATATAAATCAATGGTAGCAAAATGAGGAGAAAAAAGATATGGATATGCGAATCATTTTATAGCGGGCAGCTGGCTTTCTTTATACTAGAATTGGTCTATATTTCATGCTTATGTGCTACGCTGACAAACGTAGACCAACATGATTGCGAAATGAAGTACATTTGCTACGCACTCGATAATTAAGATTTTTTAGTATAGTTTATGACTTATCCTCTTGTTTTTTTTTTCATTGAGTGCCCCCTATTAACTGTGTTGTTTTCTTGCTCTTAATAGAACTACCTAAGGATTGGGAAGAGTGAGAGGTCATGCAAAAGGAAGTCAATCTCTAAAAATTTATTGCAACAATTATTTGAAAGGAGTCAATTCTGATAAAGAATAACAACCTTGAGTAGAACTGACTCGTTGTAAATGATCGTACTTGTACTAATCGAGTACCAGGATGGTGGACTATCAGGCAACTAGTTGGGTAGCTCATAGAGAACTAAGACTAGATTATTGAATTGAGAGTATCGAGATGGCTTTTTGAAGCTAGGATAAGAAACATCGAATAAGACACTCTATATAACGATACACTCTGTATAACGATACACTCTGTATAACGATACACTCTGTATAACGATACGTAACTACAGAACAGAAGCGTCGGGCCATTTGAGATGCATTGACAAGTTTTAGATGAACCAATGATGGACCTTAGATATCCAAAGCTAGCGTTCTTTGGCTTGGCCAAGATCTGACCTCCTGGTCAGATCTGGCTATAAGTAGGGCTAGCTATTGTCGATTATACAAAGCAACTAATACAGATTTTCTCAATGAATAAATAACCGAGTAAACAAGTTATTCAGAATCAATGATCGTCCTGGCATGGACCTACCGAATCCGTTTACATTCACGATAATGATTCAAATACGAAACCATGCGGAATCTGTGACAAGAAAGATCAAGCCAAAAAAATGCTCCCAGAATCTTTTTTTTTGCTCACTGTCGAAGATCCATGGCCAATTAAGGTTGTTTTGGCTCGAAAATATGACGACAGGCTCTCGTTTAGAAGTGCATTGCTGGAATTCGTCATGGCTCACTAGATTGCAGTACATTTATAGTGCAGAGTTATTGTATTAGCCTACAAGCCTCTTAAGTTCTTGTTATTCCAATCAAACGGTTTTTCGCTTTCATTTTGATGCAGCCATTCTGAAACATCAATCTGCAGGATTCCAAATCTGGTGTTTTGAAGAGAGTATCTACTCACCAAAAACAGCTGCGGAATGTACACAAACAGACATACACAATTTCAATTTTTCACTTCAATTCATTGGATGGAATCAAGAAACCCTGTCCTCTAACTAATCGAATCGTTGTCCAGCAAAACTCAAAAAAAGCAGCTCAGGCTCTCCAACTAACTCGACCATAGATTCCTTTTCAAAATTCCACACTTTTTATTGATTAAGTTCCCACTAATTGTCAAAATTTTCTCATCTCCAACTTTTGCATCCTCCCCATCACTTCTCACATCCATACCCGAATGCCCTCCACCAAAATCTCACAAGACCATACATAACAATAAAGAGATAGCTTTTCCTCGAAAACAACTTCTCTTTGCGAAAACATGTTTAGGTCGGTTTCTCCCCCACAAAAACAGAATCGGTTCCGAACCTACCCGGGCTTTTGATTGGGTCCTCTCTATGTGCAGTATCCAATTTCTCCAGGAATATATATACCGCATCCTTTTCCCCAATCCTGGTACCCACCAATGTTACGCTTAACCAAGCCCTCCACCATCAGAAACTTCTCACTTTCTGCACGTGCAATGAACACCCGTACCGAGTCCGACGCCTTTGGCGAGATCCAGGTCGATTCGTCCAAATATTACGGAGCTCAGACCGCTAGATCGAAGATGAACTTCGACATTGGTGGACCAGCTGCTAAAATGCCGATCCCAGTCGTTCGCGCGTTCGGTATTTTAAAGAAGTCTGCTGCCATCGTCAACGAGAGCTACGGTGCTTTGGACCCAAAGTTGGCCGAGGCTATTAAGCAGGCTGCTACTGAGGTTGCCGATGGTAAGTTGGACGATCACTTCCCATTGGTTGTTTTCCAAACTGGTTCTGGTACCCAGTCTAACATGAACGCTAACGAGGTTATTTCTAACCGTGCCATTGAGATCTTGGGTGGAGAGTTGGGTTCCAAGAAGCCTGTTCATCCAAATGACCACTGTAACATGTCTCAGTCCTCCAACGACACTTTCCCTACTGTTATGCACATTGCGGCTGTGACTGAGATCTCCAACACTTTGATTCCAGAGTTGACCAAGTTGCGCGATGCATTGCAAGTCAAGGCTGAGGAGTTCAAGGACATCATCAAGATTGGAAGAACTCACTTGCAAGATGCTACTCCTTTGACTTTGGGTCAAGAATTCTCCGGTTACGTGCAGCAGCTTACTAACGGTATCGCGCGCGTTGAGGCCGTCTTGCCTC
Organism: Australozyma saopauloensis; assembly: GCF_035610405.1. NCBI lineage: Eukaryota > Fungi > Ascomycota > Pichiomycetes > Serinales > Metschnikowiaceae > Australozyma > Australozyma saopauloensis. The sequence continues at coordinate 818,872 of NC_086132.1, forward strand.
ACTTGTCTCTTTTGGCTCAAGGTGGCACTGCCGTCGGTACTGGTTTGAACACCAAGAAGGGTTGGGACTCTAGAATTGCCGAGGAGGTTTCTAAATTAACTGGCTTGCAATTCAAGACTGCTCCTAACAAGTTCGAGGCTTTGGCTGCTCACGACGCCATTGTTGAAGCTTCCGGTGCCTTGAACACTGTCGCTGTCTCTTTGTACAAGATCGCCAACGACATCAGATACTTGGGCTCCGGTCCAAGATGTGGTTACGGCGAGTTGTCCTTGCCTGAGAACGAGCCAGGTTCGTCCATCATGCCTGGTAAGGTCAACCCTACCCAAAACGAGGCCTTGACCATGGTCGCTTGCCAAGTTATGGGTAACAACACCGCTATTACCTTCGCTGGCGCCAGCGGCCAATTCGAGTTGAACGTTTTCAAGCCAGTCATGATCTCCAACTTGTTGTCTTCCATCAGATTGGTTGCTGACGGCTGTAGATCCTTCAGAACTAACTGTGTTGAGGGCATCCAAGCCAACAGAGACAAGATTGAGAAGGTTTTGCACGAGTCTTTGATGTTGGTAACCGCTTTGAACCCAAAGATCGGTTACGACTCTGCCTCCAAGGTCGCTAAGAACGCTCACAAGAAGGGCTTGACCTTGAAGGAGTCCACCTTGGAGTTGGGTGTTTTGACTGCTGACGAGTTCGATGAGTGGGTCAGACCAGAAAAGATGATTGGTCCAAAGGACTAAACCAGCTATGTTTCTACATAGAGACTAATTAGACTGATGATGTAAATATTCAATTGATAATGACAAACTATTAAACTGACGTTCATGCATATGATAAGCTGGGAAATATTACATAGACATATCCTCAGTAGTCTCTTGCATTTCATTAGTGATGAGGGAAAGGCAGAACTTCTCGAATTCCTCCAGAAATTTGCTCATCTCGCTTTCCAGGTATTTTGGATTATAAGGAATCACTAGCGTAAGCCCACTTTCATCTGTGGTCAACATGTTAAAAATAAAATGATATCCCATAGCCGTGGTCAGTCCAAAGTAAGCGTCAGTGACTCTGGTCATTGCACCGACAGGGTTCACAAATTTTCCAAGATTAGACACCATTGTAGTGTATCGGTCCATCGTACCAATTTTTTTATTCTGCTCGTAGGTGAAGTCAATGTAGGTATTTGCCCAGTAGTTTTTGAATCCGCGCCGAGATACTATTTCAGCTTGCATTAACAGATGAAACTCTTTACAGTCATTGATAAAATTATCTGATAAAGGATGAAATATTATTGGGGCACCGCATACCATCATTCCATATTGGTAGGACTCGCCTGGTTTCAGACGGTAATAGCGTCTTCCATTGACTGCAAGAAAGTGGCTTGAACAGAACGAAGGACCATAGGTTGGATAGATGAATTTTTCAATGCAGCGAATACCGATCACGTTAATGAGTGATGTGAGAGTAAAACCATTCTCTCTACTGAAAGCGACAAGCTGTGAGGTAAACTCGTGGTCAAAGCGTAGAATTTTGTAATTCGATTCCAAAGTCTTCTCTACTGGGAAAGAGGTGAATAGAGGAGGATCTGGAGAAGGAGTTTTGCCTCTAAAGAAAGGAATATAATGCAGAAGAAGCATACTGAGACGTTGTGGTAGTGGTGGGATGTATAGATCGTAGCTGCTTTCTACAGCAGGCACGATCTCCGTCCAATCTTTGTTTTGATTCAGTTGCAAATTGAATAATTCGGTGATTTCCTCTTTTGGACCATTTTCGTTAAGTTCTGCCACCAAATCACGAATTATCTGAAGACCACATGTTCCATCGAAAATACTATGACAGAAACATACACTCAATGTGTTCAGATTTCTCAATGTAACTCGCCAAAGTGGTAAATCTTTCCGATTCATTGGTATCGGAGTCAGATTGAGAAATTTCAAGTATTCTTCGTCGGACTGAATTGAGCTCAATTGAAGTATAGTCCGAAAGGCAATCCGGGTGACATACAGTAGATTATAGTCATTACGGTAGTCTGGGTTCTTGTTTTGAGATTCCCGAAAAAAGTTGACGGTTAACCATCTGTTGGCATCGATACACCTTTTCAATGCATGAGAAAGCTCTCCTAAAGCAACATCCTGATCAAATACAACAGTGATATTGAAGTTAGAGTAAAATGATTCCTCACTCTTAGCTATGAACCAGGCTTCATTGAAGCCAGGTTTACGAAAAGCCGTCATTGAGTTCAATCATCACGAATCAACAAGTATCTATATATACACGGAGACGCCCAAACAGGAAGGTGTATGCGGTTTCGTTTGTAAGCGCTAGTCAAAGCTTATCATTCAGAGACGACACTTACTTTATGAACACTTCATACCATCAAATTGTTCGGGAACATCTGCTCAATTTACTTCATTCACTCTCTTATCGGCCAAAACCCATACATACCCGTTTAAGCGCATACGCGCATAGAGGTCTCCCCAATGCGGAAATTTACAGATACATATTAAGGCTAGCAAGTCTCCACTCTTGTCGGTAACTTCCGTCACAACTACATTCGTAATGGCGCCAGTTATGGATCTCACATTTTATTTGGTCACAGACTCCACCATGGTCCCAGACACCTCGACGTTCCTTGACCAGGTAAAGCTTGCCGCAGAGAACGGAGCTACAATTATCCAGCTCCGCGAAAAGAAACTTCTGACTCGTGACTTTGTTCAACGTGCACAGAAAGTGCTAGAGATCACCAGGCCGCGGGGCATTCCTCTAATCATTAACGATAGGGTGGATGTCGCATTGGCAGTAGATGCAGATGGAGTTCATGTGGGCCAGGATGATATGCCAGCTGCAGTAGTGAGAGAGCTTATCGGACCAAACAAGATCTTGGGTGTTTCTTGTTGTAGCCCAGAAGAGACTCGGGCTGTGTGTGAAGAGGGGGTAGCTGATTATGTTGGACTTGGAACATGTTATCCTACCAATACCAAGGACGTGAAGAGTGTTGTTGGTCCGATTGGAATCCGTAAATCGCTTCAAGTCTTGAGAGACCACTCGCAAAACAATAAACGCATTGAAAGTGTTGCTATTGGTGGCATCAATCACACCAACGTGGCCAAGGTGCTCCTACAATGCAGCTTGGGAAACTTCAACGAGAAATACGGTGTGGATGGTGTGGCTGTCGTTTCATGCATAATGGCTGCAAAGGATGCTGCTGTTGCGTCTGTGAATTTGTTGAAAGCTATTCAAACATCGTCTCCGTTGGAGGTAAAGACTTTGGACTCCGAGTATAACTACTCAGAATTCCCTCAGAAACCTATGGTTCACCACATCACGAATAATGTGGTCAAAAATTTCAGTGCTAATGTGACCCTCTCGATCGGCGCCTCTCCTATCATGTCTGAATTCGCTCCGGAATTCGGCGAATTGTCGGGCTTGCGCCTCCCCGTCAGTCTCCTAATTAACTTAGGAACACCTTCTCCGGCAACTATGGAGGTTTTCTTAGCTGGCTTATCTGCATACAATGGCGCTGGAAAACCCACATTATTTGATCCTGTAGCTGCTGGTGCTACCCTGCAGCGTTTGGAGGCTAGTAAGGCTCTTCTTAATGCGGGCCAATTCACCGTAATCAAGGGCAATGTTGGTGAGATAATGGCTCTTGATAAACTTACAAGCGAATATATTGCATCTGAAAGCGCCGAACCTACAATGCAGGGTGTGGATTCTTTGGCTACACTTCTGGCAAGTGATGTACTTGCCCTTGCGAAACGAGTGTCTGCTGAATTTAAGAGCATTGTTGTCATTACAGGAAAGGAAAACTTTGTTGTCAATGCATTTGGCAGCAGCGAAGTAAACACATATAGAATTGCTGGCGGCCATGAACTCATGGGTTCTGTGACGGGTACTGGTTGCTCTCTTGGAAGCGTCATTTGTGCATATTTGGCCATTGCCCAGAATACTGGAAAGGATATGACTCTGGCTGTTGCTGCCGCTGTCAAATACTACAATGAGGCTGGTGCGAAGGCAGGATTATTGTCCAAGGGTCCCGGCACCTTCACAAAGAACTTCATGGACGCCTTATCCGGTGAGTTGTAGCTATGTAACTAGATGTCAATTGGAGACAAATACCAATTGCCTTTTTGCTGCTCCTGCCAATTAAGGGATAGCGTTTCGAAGCTTTACGATTGAATTTGGACTTTCGAGTAATATTGATTGAGAGCAACATTCCAGTCATAGTCAAGACAAATTTGAAATGACTCAATCCGGGAATGATCACTCCATATTGTCAGGAAATGCATGTTAAATTAGATTCAGTCAAATGATGTAGTGATACAATCGATGCTGAATCGTGGAAAAGAGATAGGCAGTTCATAGAGTATTAAGACTAGATCACCGAATTAAGAATATCTAAATAGCTTTTGACGCTAGGATCCCAGACATCGAATGAGGTGCTCTGGACAACGAACCGTAGATAAGAAGCATCAAATGAGATACTCTGGATAACGACGATGAGATGCCACAGAAGGTTCAGGCTGCTATATCGGCCCGTCGATGAGCCTTGAATGACCCAATGATGGGTCTTCGACAACCAGACGAGGGGTTTACCGGCTTAGCCAAGATCTGACATTCTGGTCAGATTTGACTATAAGTATGGCTAGGTAAGGGCAAAATCATAGAGCAACTAATACAGATTTTCTAACAAAATTATTGAATGAGTAGACAGATAATTAGATATGAAAGACCAACATGACATATTGAAAGAAAATCAAACGTAAAACATAAAACAATTTGAAAACGCCAGAGCCTTTAAATCAATTAACGCATTTAAACGCGATCACTCGGTGATGAAATTGCTAGGGGGTATACCACATCAGTCTATGATCAATCAAGTCGGCTTAAGACGACGCTGAGAATCCTGTCAATCTTGGATGAGCAATCCTAAAGGTCATTGTGATTCAGAATTATCTTATGGCAAATTTTGAGACGCAGACTCTCGCAGAACGTAGATCCGTTTTAAATTTGGGTATTCTCTTCCCTATAGTCTCCTATTTATTAAGGGCCCAGGAGCCGTAATATTCCTTTATAGGTACACACTCCTCTCGGAAAGCACATTAGCGCACTGCGAGAGTTTTTTTGTTTCTACAGCTCCTCCTTTACCCTCACACAAAATGGTGTCCAAGTGATGTTACTATTGGCCATCGATTTATGATTAATTTCAATGAATATGTATGTATGTTCTATATATTTATTTATAAGTATATATATAATTTTTTTATCTATTTCTTTTCTTTTCTATATTTTTTTTCTTTATTCTTTTCAAATTCCGACATCTTTTGAAAAGATGGTAGGAATAAAGCCAATCATTGCTTCAAAAGGTAACGAGGAACAAGGGTTGGGAAGAGGGAGCCTGAGAAAGGGCTACCACATCTAAATATGGCAGTAAATATGCAAGTTACTCAATTCCGACAAGAGAAGCTAGTGACATCAAAACGATTCAGGGCCAATTCCTGTCTTATTGTTGGAATGAGTAAAATGCAATTCCCTTAACCAGGTACAGGGCGCGATCAGTCAATTGGCGTAAAAAATGGAATATTCACATGGCCAGGCAGAAACAACAATCTTCCCAGCTGAGCAATTTCTGCATCACCGACCCAAGCTAAAAGAGGAGAGGGTTCTCCGAGTAGTTCTTCGGACCATGTCATGAGAAATTCATTTATGAGCCTTTCGTTCAGATATCTACTAAACTTCAGTTCCCACGTGGAATGACGGTCATTGTCCTCAATTATCAGTAGGCCATTTTGAATAGAAGCAACAGTAGACTTGACATTCTTAGTAGAACTGGCATCATCCATCAAGAAAATTGGGCCTTCAAGAATGGTTTTTGGTCCTGCATTTCTTCGCCATTCAAAATAAAGACGTCCACCTTCGAGAACATGTACAATGTACCTTGTATTCTTCAAAAACAATGAAAAACGCGTTTGTGTCTCAGTATTAAATTCGGTAAGTTCTCGAAGCGCCTGTGGAGTCATATTTCTCAAATCACCAAGCACGAATTTTTTTACAAGACAAGCGATATTTTGTTCGACTAATTTCCTGTAACCCTGTTCCCACTTTGTGGCAAGATCGAAGTAATCTCCAGGCTCAAAGGTAATTATATCGCCATTCTTCGTAGAAACGAGAGCTTCGCAGTTTTTCTCGATGAAATCTTGAATTTTGGTATGTTCTGCTTTGAGATATTTCGATTGAGATTTGATGACTGACATAACTTCAATCAAATGTGCAGCTGAGACTTCACGGGCTCGAGACTCTTGTATTAATGACAAAAAGAGCAATCTGCGGGATATGGTATTGATAGCTCTGGATGTGACGATATCAATTTGATAAGACGTTATCCAACAAATATACTTCTGCCAATGTGGACAAAGAGGCGATGTTCTCAGGACCATATGAGGATCGGATGTCAAATACTGAGGTTCGGGACAATCACCGCTTGTAGTATTCGAATCATTGATCTCCATTTCTCGAACGCAGGCTTCCCTGAAACGTGTCAACCAAGGCATTGGTAGGTCGTGATGGTTGGTACAGGCAAGAACAAAACATAAACCTGGGCTGGTCCATAGGGCATCAAAAACAGTATCTCCAGATCCCGAACCCGAGTAAATTGCCTCAGATAGGGCTTCTTTTGAGAGCAACTCCGACTTGAGGTATCCTTTAAGGAATGGACCTATGAGACCAGCATACTGGTCGGAAAAGAGTATGAAGTTGAATGCTTTGAACCCAGGCTGCGATGCAAAAGCTTTTATGAGCTGTTGAACCAAGGAATCAGTGTAATCCCAGGGTCTGAGCGAAAGTTCCTCTATCTCGAACCGCGAAGCGCACAAAAATTCACACGCCCGCATGAGCATGTCGACCCAAATACTCTTTACAACAGCTACAGAAAGCTTTGAGCATTGTCTGAGGAATTTGGGTCCTTCCGAGGCCTTCAATCCATCAACAAGAGTCAAAGCCTCGGCATCTGTAGGAACCTGGCCTGGTCTTGCAATGAGTTCTCTGACCAAGTTTACAGCCAACTCTTGATTATTTTTGGATGAATTCTTTTTGAAGATAACCCTCAGATCAGTTTTCTGCAAGCAATCGGAGAGATTCTCCACCTCCTCCTTGAAATTTTGACTTTGTACTGATCGAAGAAGCAATACACCGTTCCATCCAGCCAAAGCATGGTACACAGGTCCCAAATCGATACTCTTTGGTGTATTACCTGAACCATCGTTTAAGATTTTTTCTATCAACAATTCCACAATCTTCTTCAAGTATTTTTTGTTTTCATCTGTAATTAATTCCAATTGAGTTTCAATTTGTTCTTTTTGCGGATCAACCCCCGGAGAGGTTTGATCAACGATCTGCTGAGCGGTCGAAGTTGGTGCATGAGGGACTTGATGTGCGGCACTTACTCGTGGCGCTTCTTCCGCAGCATCAGGAGTTTGAGCTTCCTCATTTCGAAAATGAATTCTCGAAACTCCCGGCTCTCCAGACCCTTCAATCGGTTGAGGAAATTTCATCGGGAGGGTTTCAAAGAAGGCTCTGATACAAGAAACTGTAGAAGAGGTTAAAACGCAGATGTGTGAGTTTATTTCAGGAGGTGATTAATAGTTTTAAGAAAACTTATAAAGAAATGGTGGCTGTTTTACTATTTATAAGGTACACGGAGGAATTGACTCCTGTCTGTAATATTTAGTGCAGAACTCTAGATCTCTACACAGGTCTCAAATTGATGTGCAGATGGGGAACTAGATATCATAGCATTTATACCGTTCAACCACCATAAACTTGCGCAATACTCTAGACTACGGGAATCCAAAACCAGTATTTTTTCCGCTTCGTAGCCCAATTTTTTGAAGATTCTTTCCGCCTTTTCTAATAGATTCGGATGCTTGACGCCGCATGTACAGTTTGAAGCAATTACATGCAGGAGATAAGAGCTCACTTAACTACAATACAACATAGCACAACGATCCGGCTCTAGAAAAAAGAATCTCTTGGACATAATCAGATACTTGAGGTAAGCTCTCTCTGTTCATGAGAAGACTGACCTTTTTAATGAGGTGATGAAATCAAATTGTTGTTTGGTTATGAAGGCAAGACGTCAAAGTAGGATCGCGTTATGTAGGCTTATCTAGATGCACGCTTGATCTTTTGTGGGGAGCTACATAAAAAGACCGGGCGGGAGAACTGGTTAGATTGTTTTGATTCCGGATCGGAAGTATCTAATTCACAATGCCTTAGATTGGGTATTTGAATTGGGGATAATTCTAGAGCTAGGTCTTGCACCACAATCACCCGCTATAAATTGATACTGACACATTTGTTGAACCACTAACAGATGATATTGTTTTTGATCAGTACAATTCTGCAGGGTCTGTAATAGTATTTGATGGTTGCCGATGTTTCGATCCTCAATTATAGTGAGGCACGCTAGCTGATTTTGGTGTTCGGGCTCACAATTGAAGATCAAATAAACCTGCCTATTCTGATCAAGAAAACGAATCATTTCTTCGTCACAAAGATATCATTTGCGAATTTATTTTTGCAGGAGTATGTATATATTTGTAAGGTTTGCATTAATAAGTATCCAACGATTGCATTATCACCAATTAGCTGGTACACTTCATTATGAACGAGGACTAACAGATCGGTCGAAAATCGGCTTCCCATAATGGTGATGGTGAAGTATGAGCCCTCATTGAGATTAGAATTTGTTTAGCAGATATGTCAATGATACGCATAAAAAAGTCCTATTGATAAACAATCGATTTCTATTCCAATTCCTAGGCAACACCCGAGAACACTCAAGCAAACATGATTTGTATGTATATTCATTTAAGTAATTTTTTTTTATCTTCAAAACAGCATGGAGAATTTACTTGCATTATAGACCAGCTTGCACCGAGGTGGGCCATACGGCCAATCGTTTCGCGAAAGGAAGTTGCCAGATAACAAAGGAAAACAAATTGATTTCTCTTACAAGAATCGGAACAACTTGGATCTAGGAAAATAGGAATGCCACCAACGAGAGAAGCGTTTCGATGTGGTTGATGGCGAATACCCTTCCGGGGCTAAGATCATTTCCCACGCTTTGGGCACTGAGTTCCGATGCGATGTCAAAAGCATAAAAGATAAACCCACTCGGCTCCATAATGTCTCGAATAAGACTTCTCTGTAAAACGTATCGTACATAAGAGAATAAGTAAGAGCTTCAAATGCGACTTTTACCTCGCCCTTTTTTCCCAGGAGAAAGGCATCTATGGTTTTTTTGAGCTTGGGGTGCAGTGCACATCCAAGAAATACCATGAGAATTTTGGCACCTCCATATGTTACAAAAGACTTCACAACAAAACGGGCCTTCTGCCGACAATCAGAGTAATCTTCAACCGGTTCATACAGTGAACTACTCAAAATTTCACATGCAACCACGATCATGTCAAAAGCATCCTTCTTAGCAGGTTGATTGAAGGCATCCAAGAAAGCTTTGAGAAACAATTGACCTTCACGTGTCTTCAAGTCGTCAAGAAGTATCAGAGCATCGGCATCTGTAGGAACCCTGCCTGGTCTCGTGATGAGTTGTTTGATCAAAGTCAAAGCCTTTTTTCGATGAAGTTCAGGTAATGGTAGTCCTGCCGTCTTCAACTCAGTGTATTTGAGATGAGAGCAGAGACTATCCAACTGATTTGCAAGGCAGGGTGTTGTAATTGACGCAAGTAATGACGCGCCGTTTTTCCCCCTCAAAACTACGCAGAGTGAGTCAAGGTTTATCTTCCGTCTGCGCAATCTTGGTTTAGTCACAAGAGATAGCACAAATCCATAAAGGAGTAATTCCAAGCTGAGTCTTTCGTCTATCGGAATTTCCATGGAGCAAGAATGTTTTGATTCCATATCAGGATCTGTAGTTGCCCAATTTGACTCAACGAATGATGCTTCATGAGAGTTAAAAGTCACATGTGGTACTCGACCCACTTGCAAAGCTGTCAATTGACCTGGTTGGGCGGCCTGCTCAAGAGTCGATGGAGATGGTTGGACGTTCTGCTGAGCAGCCGAAGTATTGCAACGGTGCTTTTTTCCCTTTTTGCCCTTTTTCCCTTTTCTCTTTTTCAGTAATGGAGTAGTCAACAGAGTTGTTTGAGCCTCTAGACCAGTCGAACTAGTGCTATAATGTTTTCCGCCCCTCCCCCTTGCATTTCCTCGTTTAGAAGACGAAGGTGGCTCATTGGTCTGTCGAGCAGTCAATGAAGATGGCTCAGTGTTCTGCTGAGCAGTCAATGGAGATGGCTGTTCGACCTGCAATCCAGTTGATGAGTTGCGACGATGTTTTGTTCCCTTTTTCCTCCCCTTTCTTTTTTTTGGTGATGGAGGTGGTTGAACATTATCAGGAGTAGTCAATGTATTTGGTTGGACCGCAAGAGGAGAAGCAGGTGAAATATCCTTTTTTCCCCCTCTTCTCCTTTTTTGTTTCCGTTTTTTTCGTTGGGTGACTGGGGCTGACTGTGCAATCTGCGAAGGAGAATCCATGAGTGGCACAGCTACCAGAATCAGATTTTTGGAATCTTGAATAAGTTGCAGAGAGCTTATTTGATTTTTGAGGAACGCTCTTGTTTCACGTTGGGAAGTGATGTCTACTAAAAATTGGTGAATGGGTATTGGCAGAAGTTGACCAATGTGGCACTTTTATAGTGTATTTCAGGTATGCAGACTGTTTTTTGAAACCGCAGAGTATTTTTATTTGCGTGACAGCGTTTCCAGATCACGAAGATTAGGCGCCGCACCTCTAGTTGACGCTTTTACGTACAGGAGATAAGGGCTGCTTGCGTACTTAAATTTTTGAACAGTCTTGTTTCCATGAAATGAGGTTCTCAGATTGATATTCTTATTCAATACAACATGCCGATAAAAGTGAAATGAATGTTATGTGCAACAGCAGCCCAAATTGTCGTATATTGATGTGCATAAGCCGTTAACGTGTTGTGTTGCAAAAGCGAAATCGCATTGTGCAGGGCACATTAGATGGACCAGCATACCTACAACGTGCGCCTTCGAAAACAGATGCAAGTTCCAGAAGCGTCGCTTTGACAATACTCAGGTATACGGCTGGCCAGGAGGCTAGATCGAGGTATAAATAGAGATGCCTACGGTTGATCAGAGATCACAGAACACAAGTCTTAAAACCAATGTAGTGGCTAAGCAAGCTAGTCATCAATCAAGTAGGAATTATAAAAGATCAGCCTGAAAAATATACTCTCTTCGATTACATGTGCTCAACAACAATTCGTTCCATCAAACTTACTCATGAGCTCGCTAGTGTAAATCTGCCATCGAGATCTCAAGAGCTAGATTTCATATGTGGCACTATGTGTATCGCTGTGGAGTGATATACGATACAAGCACCACAAAGTGCAAGACTTATGACAACTGGAACACAACACGTCCTCCCATCGAATGCAACACATCCACGACAGGACTGCGAGTTTGTATTTTCCGACATGTAGAACTGTCACAATTTTAGCGCTTAGACCGGTTGAAAGTTCAAATAAGAGATTTGATTTGAATTTTTACGGAACCCCTGAGAAGATATTGAAAATTGACGATTACTGTCACATTTCTGTCTTCAATTGTAGACTGCACATGAATATAATGTGCAGGGCCAGCATGATTTTTGCAACCATGGCAAAACCAAAATCCGAGTTAAAAAAAAGGTCTATATAAGCTGCACTTTCCACCCAGATCTACTCGAACTTAATCATTGTTCTCTAGTGAGCCGGCCTTTTCTGCATTTGTCAGCCTCTTTACAAATCGTTTACCAGAGCCTTTCTTCGTATTCTCAATGAGTCCTCCACAACTTGAGCAAATATCAATTGAGCCCGAGGTTTCGAGCAAACATGTTCAAACTAACCAAGCTCACAAAGTAAGTTCCATGGAAGCAGCGGCAACTGTGGGAGCTGCTCAAAAGGTAATCCACCAATTTCAGTATGACACTGGGAAGCTGTGTCCTATTTCTTCCTTGACTTCTCAACAAGTATCGCAGATCCCTCCTTCTACCGCTTGTCAGGTATCTCAAGCACCAACTTCGACCGCTCGGCAAGTTCCCAATCAATATCCGGATGGCTCTTTGGAGGTGCCTCAAGCACAAATTTCAGCCGCTCGGCAAGTTCCCAACCAATATTCGAAAAGTTCTTTGGAGGTGCCTCACATACCTACTCCGACTGCTCAACAGATCGTTAGCAAATATTTGAATGATGCTCCAAAAGATACTCTAAATTATATAGAGAAAGCTCCGAGGTCGGTAAAGCCGTCTTGCTCAGCCACTACGAGGATTAATCCCCAAAAAAAACCAATTGATATTACCACGGAACCAATTACGGATGAAAACAAAGAGTATTTGGAATTGATTGTTAAGTTGCTCATAGAGAAGATCTCGAAATTGAGCTCGGGAAATTCACGGAAGAAATACAATTTTGAAGCACTTCACCGTGCTTTGACTGGAAACACCGGTGTATTGTTTCTTCAATCAGTGTGCAGAAATGAATTCGAGCAGGAGGTGGAGCAACTCTCTGTGTGCTTGCTGAAAATCGATCTGTGGAATATCTTCAACAAAGGTTCATCTGGAGAAAATTTAGAGTTGGCTGTTGATTTGGTCAAAAAAGTCATTGCAAGACCAGGCCATATACATACATACGCCGCTGCTTTGACTATCGCTGATGGATTAAGGACCCCTGAAGGACGAGCATTTCTCAGAGAATTACAGAAGGACTCTCGAGGCTATTTTAAATATACTTGGATCGACATGCTCAAGGTTGCGTGTCATTTTTTATGTACTTCGCGGTTCGAAGTAAAGGAAGGTTCGCTCAGAGGCTGGTCACAAGTTGAATCTCTGCGCCGACGACTCGTGAAAGTTTTTGCATCGAGTGATGGGTTCAAAGCATTCAAGTTCATACTTTTCTCCGACCAGTATGCCAGCCTCATAGGTCGATTTCTTAAATACTACCTCAAGTCTAAGTTGCTGTCAAAGCAAGCCTTACCTGCGGCAATTTGCTTGAATTCTGGAACCAGAGATGCTATTTTTGACGCATTATGGACCAGACCAGGTTTGCAGTTTGTTCTTGCATGTACTAATCGGAAAAAAATACCAAAGCCTTGGTCAAAACGTCTCCTATCTGGATTTAGAGATTGAGACCTTTTTCTTGTTGATCCAAAGAGGTATTTGTCTCGAAGCTGAGTATTGAACATACGATCCTCGTGGTATCGTGCCTTTGTCCAAATTGGCAGAAGCAATTTTCTCGGGAAGCGTATAATATATTCCTAAAATTGAATCACCGGAGGCGTGTCAAGAACTCAACAAATTTAATACGGAGACATAAACGTACCTTGCAAGGTACTTATTGGTAACAAAATACATTGCCCTTAATTTCGGAGGCGGAGGTCTTTATCTAGGAAAGGAAATTAAATGGCTGAAATTGATTGGAAAGGCTGTAGATTCAGACAAGAAGGTATCCGGTTTTAGCGATTCAAAGTCTAGAGACATCAATCACAATCTAATAATGCACGAAGTTCTCCGTATTTCACCAAGGGATTTAGTATATCATCGTATATCAGACAAACGTCTCATCGATGAGTTTCACAGGACTTGGTCCAATGACTTAGTCGGAGATCCACGTCGAGGGTTGTCCGAAGGCTCCGTGCTGTTCAAGTGCCGTTATCTAGAGCTTCTCATTCGATATGACTTATTCCATCGTCAATAGCTATCTCAGTACTCTTAATTCAGTAATCAAGTCGTAATAATCTATGCGCTACCTGAAGATCTGTTCACCGGGGTGTTTTAATTTGTAGATTAGTGTTCCACGATTTTAGTTTTATTTGTTGGACTATACTATATACATCGCCTACTAGCGCAGCCTGCATATCAGGATGGATCAGACTCATAGCTAGGATATCAAACTATAGGTGTGTCTTATATTGATGGGTAGACACTTCTCTGCCCTCTAAAAGGAGAAAAAGGTCATAATTATATGGTAATGAATAATTATGAAATTACACGTGATCTAACATCATCATGTTAGTTCATAGTCCATACGAGCGGAAAGAATGCATAATGTTGGTACGTGAGGCTCAAGACTCCCGTATCTCCTAAACCTGGTACTGAACTTATACAGGTTCCAACATATTCTGGGTCAATCTTTGGTCAATTTGGATTTGAAACACCTTTGATCTGACTTTCGGTATGGAAATAGAAATCCCGAATGGGTTGACAGAAGCACGAACTGACTCAAGCTGAGTGGATATGATAAACATGTGGGCTTGGAAGAAAACATTTGCTTATAACCACTCTGGAAATGGGTTCCTTATTCCTAACGTATCTATCATGCTTCCATTAGCTTTTCTTCAAGAAGCTTCATCATTAAAACTAGACCGAAAGCTTTTGGAATGAAAATCGATTCAATACTAGCAAACAATCCGTTTTTTTATATCAGTGATTTACAACAATGTTAGGTATCTTGTAAAGTATTTTCGCTGTAAACCCGAATTGAGATTATCGAGTTGGAAGCTTCTGAAGCGACGCTATGACAATACACCAGTAGATGTTCGGCTAGGAGGCCAGGTTGAGGTATAAATAGAGATTTCTACGGTTAATTAAAGACCAAAGAACACAAGTCTTAAAACCAATGTAGTGGCTAAGCAAGCTAGTCATCAAACAAGCAGGATTCATCAAAGATCAGCCTGATAAATATAAATTCTTCGATAACATGTGCTCAACAACAATTCGTTCCATCAAACTTACTCATGAGCTCGCTAGTGTATATCTGCCATCGAGATCTCAAGAGCTAGATTTCAAATGTGACGATGTGTATATCGCTGTGGGGTGTTATATATTACAAACACAACAAAGTGCAAGACTTATGACAACTGGAACACAACACGTCCTCCCATCGAATGCAACACATCCACGACAGGACTGCGAGTTTGTATTTTCCGACATGTAGAACTGTCACAATTTTAGCGCTTAGACCGGTTGAAAGTTCAAATAAGAGATTTGATTTGAATTTTTACGGAACCCCTGAGAAGATATTGAAAATTGACGATTACTGTCACATTTCTGTCTTCAATTGTAGACTGCACATGAATATAATGTGCAGGGCCAGCATGATTTTTGCAACCATGGCAAAACCAAAATCCGAGTTAAAAAAAAGGTCTATATAAGCTGCACTTTCCACCCAGATCTACTTGAACTTAATCATTGTTCTCTAGTGAGCCGGCCTTTTCTGTATTTGTCAGTCTCTTCACAAATCGTTTATCAGAGCCTTTCTTCGTATTCTCAATGTGTCCTCCACAACTCATGCAAAAATCGATTGAGCCCGAGGTTTCGAGCAAACATGTTCAAACTCATCAAGCACAGGAAGTATATTCTATGGAAGCAGCATCAACTGTGGGAGCTGCTCAGAAGGTAATCTACCAATATCAGTATGACACTGAGAAGCTGTGTCGTCTTTCTTCCTTGACTGGTCAACAAGTATCGCAGATCCCTCCTTCTACCGCTTGTCAGGTATCTCGAGCACCAACTTCGACCGCTCGGCAAATCATTCGTCAATATCCGAATGATGCTCCAAAAGATAATCTAAACTACATAGAGAAAGCTCCGAGGTCGGTAAAGCCGTCTTGCTCAGCCACTCCGAGGGTTACTCCCCGAGAAAAATCAATTGATATGACTACGGAACCAATTACGGATGAAAACAAAGAGTATTTGGAATTGATTGTTAAGTTGCTCATAGAGAAGATCTCGAACTTGAATTCGGGAATTTTACGGAGGAAGTACAATTTTGAAGCACTTCACCGTGCTTTGACTGGAAATACCGGTGTATTGTTTCTTCGATCAGTGTGCAGATTCCGCTTCGAGGAGGAGGTGGAGCAACTCTCTGAATGCTTGCTGAAAATCGATCTGTACAATATCTTCAATAAAGGTTCATCTGGAGAAAATCTAGAGTTGGCTGTTGACTCGGTCGAAATAATCATTGCAAGATCAGGCCAGATACCTACATACGCCGCTGCTTTGACTATTGTTGATGGATTAAAGACCCCTGAAGGACGAGCATTTTTCAGAGAATTCCGGAAGGACTCTCAAAACTTATTCAAGGATTCTTGGATCAACATGCTAAACTTTGCGTGTCATTTTTTGTGCGTTTCGCGGTTCGAAGTACAGAAACGTTCGCTGGAACGCTGGACATTGATTGAATCCCAAAGACAACAACTCGTGAAGGTTTTTGCATCGAATGATGGGTTCAAAGCATTCAAGTTCATACTCTTATCCGAACAGTATGCCAGCCTTATAGGTCGATTTGTCAAAGACTATCTCAAGAATGAGTTGCTGTCAAAGCAAGCCTTACCTGCGGCAATTTGCTTAGACTCGGGTACTAGAGATGCTATTTTTGACGCACTATGGACCAGTTCAGGTTTGTATTTCGTTCTTGCCTGTACTAATCGGAAAAATGTCCCAAAGCCTTGGTTTGAACGTCTCGAATCTGAAGAATAGAAATAAAGACATTTCTCCCGTTGCTCTGAAGAGGTATTTGTCTCGAAGCTGAGTATTTAACATACGGTTCTCGAGAAATCGTGCAAACATCGCCTCTCTGTCCAGATTGGCAGAAGCAATTTTTTCGGGAAACGTATAATGATATTGAAATCGACAAATCCAGTCAATTCAAACTGATTTACGACAGGCTCGCATTTCTCACGATACGACATAATTTTCGAGCCCGTGAGGTCCCAGCTACACATTTGTATGAAATTATGTCAATTGTCAAATCTCAATCGGAATACCTCAGAAACAAAAACTATCGTAGCTCAAAATTTCATCGAGAAAAATTGGAGAAACTTTTTCCAATTCAAATATTGCGAATTCAAACTTTTCGAATTCTAAAGTTCTTCGAACTTGCTGATAAGTGGAAAGAGGGTTTCAAGGGGTTAGTCAAACAAAATATTGTTCGTCTAAAGGGAAAACTCATGCTGCTTGATATTCCTAAAATTGAATTACCGGAGGCGCGTCAAGAACTCAACAAATTTAATACGGAGACACAAACGTACCTTGCAAGGTATTTACGGGAAACAAGTTACATTTCCCTTAATTTCGAAGGCGGAGGTCTCTATTTAGGAAAGGAAAAAAACAAATGGCTGAAATTGATTGAAAAGGCTGCAGATTTGATCAAAAACTTACCCTCTTTTAGTGATTGGAAGTCTAGAGACGTCAATCACGATCTGATATAATACGATGTTCTCCGTGGTTCAAATCATCATTTTCCAAACAAGCGTCTCATCAATGAGTTTGTCATGACATGGCCCAAAGACCAATTCGGAGATGTCCGTCTGTGGCGGTCCCATAACTCCGTGCTGCTCTTTCGTAATTATCTATTCATTTTCACTCAGTACATATACTAGCGTCAAGAGCAATCTCTATATTCTTAATTCGGTAGTCTTGTTGAAATACTCTGTGCGTGTTAGATTACTGATAGTTTAAGTGATTTAGTACTTAGAAAAGAGTATATTGTGATTGACCTTTTAACACAAACGGGCGCACGAAGCCTCCCTTTTATATACGAGAATTTCTAGCATCCCAACCTGTGGCTTTTCAGCTAGGCGTCACAGGTCATTTTACACCATCCTGGTACACCTAACAACCGTGCTCCAGATCGAGGCTTCCTAATCTGGTCAGCTGACGTAAGCATTCTAATGTCTACCTAACAGTCACTGGTACTTCATAATTGTCAGAGTATAGCACCAAAGACGCGCAAATTCAGTTCTAAGACCGGCTAAAGGTTCAAATAAGACAATTTATTTGTATTTTCACGGATACTCTGAGAGGATTTCAAAAGGTTGTAGTATATGTACTATGGACACACACATTTTTGACTTCAGTCGTAGACTGCACATGAATATAATGTGCAGGGCCAGCATGATTTTTGCAACCATGGCAAAACCAAAATCCGAGTAAAAAAAAGTCTATATAAGCTGCACCTTCCGCCCAGATATACTTGAACTTAATCATTGTTCTCTATTGAGCCGGTCTTTTCTGCATTTGTCAGCCTCTTTACAAATCGTTTACCAGAGCCTTTCTTCGTATTCTCAATGAGTCCTCCACAACTTGAGCAAATATCAATTGAGCCCGAGGTTTCGAGCAAACATGTTCAAACTAACCAAGCTCACAAAGTAAGTTCCATGGAAGCAGCATCAACTGTGGGAACTGCTCAAAAGCCAATCCACCAATTTCAGTGTGACACTGGGAAGCTGTGTCGTGTTTCTTCCATGACTGGTCAACAAGTATCGCAAGTACCTCCTTTTACCGCTTGTCAGGCAAATCAAGCACCAACTTCGATCGCTCGGCGGATTGGTCGCCAATTCCCGAATGATACTTCTAATATTAATACAGAGAAAGATCCGTGCTTTGTAAAGACATCGTGCTCAGCCACTCGGGGGGGTTATCCTCGAGATAAACCAAATATAACTTCGGAACCAATTACAGATGAAAACAAACTCAACTTGAAAATGATTGTGGAGTTGCTTATAGAGAAGATCTCGACTTTGAGTTCGGGAATTCCACGGAGGAAATACAATTTTGAAGCACTTCACCGTGCTTTGACTGGACAAACCGGTGTATTGTTTCTTCAATCAGCGTGCAGATATGAATTCGAGCAGGAGGTGGAGCAACTCTCTGAATGCTTGCAGAAAATCGATCTGTGGAATATTTTCAACAAAGGTTCACCTGATGAAAATCTGGAGTTAATTGTTGACTTGATCAAACGACTCATTGCAAGGCCAGGCCAGGTTCCTACAGACGCCATTGCTTTACCTATTGTTGACGGATTAAAGACACCTGAAGGACGAGCATTTTTCAGAGGATTCCGGAAGGCCTCTCGAATCCTTTTCAAGTCAATTTGGATCAAATTACTCCGGTTCGCGTGTGAATTTTTGGGTGCTTCCCGGTTCGAAATAGAAAGAGGTTGGTTGAGACCCTGGGTACTGGCTGTCCCCTTGATTCAACAGCTCGTAAAAGTTTTTGCATCCGGTAAGGGATTCAAAGCATTCAAGTTCATGCTCTTTCCCGACCGGTATGCTAGCCATATAAGACACTTCCTCAAATACTACCTCAGGTCTGGCTTCGGGTCAAGGTGTTTCTTATCTGTGGAAATTGACTCAGACCCGTGTTCAGGATCTGGAGCTGCTGTTTTTGACGCTCTATGGACCAGACCAGGTTTGTGGTTTGTTCTTGCCTGTACTAATAGGAAAAAAATACCAAAGCCTTGGTCAATACGTCTCGACTCTGAATATGAGAAATTCAGACACTTTTCCTGTTGATCGAAAGAAGTATTTGTCTCGAAGCTGAGTATTGAACATATGATTCTCGTGAAATCGTGCAAATATCGCCTCTTTGTCCAGATTGGCAGAAGCAATTTTTTCGGGAAGCGTATAATAATATTCCTAAAATTGAATCACCGGAGGCGCGTCAAGAACTCAACAAATTTAATACGGAGACACAAACGTACCTTGCAAGGGTTTTACTGGTAACAAGTTACATTGCCCGTTATTTCGAAACCGGAGGTCTCTATCTAGGAAAGGAAAAACAAATGGCTGAAATTGATTGGAAAGGCTGTAGATTCAGACAAGAAGGTATCCGGTTTTAGCGATTCAAAGTCTAGAGACATCAATCACAATCTAATAATGCACGAAGTTCTCCGTATTTCACCAAGGGATTTAGTATATCATCGTATATCAGACAAACGTCTCATCGATGAGTTTCACAGGACTTGGTCCAATGACTTAGTCGGAGATCCACGTCGAGGGTTGTCCGAAGGCTCCGTGCTGTTCAAGTGCCGTTATCTAGAGCTTCTCATTCGATATGACTTATTCCATCGTCAATAGCTATCTCAGTACTCTTAATTCAGTAATCTAGTCGTAATAATCTATGCGCTACCTGAAGATCTGTTCACCGGGGTGTTTTAATTTGTAGATGTGTATTCCACGATTTTAGTTCTATTTTAGTGTGAGGGTACTAGAGGAGCCGCAATTAGTATAAAGAGAAGAGTTTCGGGGCTTCGGCCCAAACAGGAAACCGGTCTAAGACGATCCCAATTAGGATCTCGTAATTCGTAAAACAGGTGCGGCTACGCTTAAAGAGGAAACCATTGAAATACGGTCCGCGTATTTTGATCGAGAGGCGAGGTTGTGCCTAAAGAGGAGCCGCTTACAATACGGCTCACGAATATATAAGGAGGCCGTTGAGATACTCCTAAACTGGCAAGCATATTTTAGGATAATATTTAAGATTATTTTTTAAACTATTAAGTAGTCTCGTGATCCCTCTTGGTAAACGGTTCAGTAGTCATTCGGGTGTATTCCGAATAAAGTAATATAAATATCTGATCGTGACCAAGAAGGGTTTCGATGACTAGTAATATGTTATACTTGCGAATTGTATATTCGTAAGATTACTTAAAGGTTATTAGCCCCTTCATTTGGCTGTCTCTCTAGCCTACTCGAATATTCTTCCGATATGTTATGTTCTCGACAGCTATTCTGTTCTGTCTCAGGTTTTACTCTGCCCTACTCCATATCTTAATTTTTCCTGCTATTGAACATATTCTTTCATGCGGATCCTACTATTTCCTATTCCGGACGTGCTCCGTATTTCCTCTAACAATTCGTAGTGTTTGTATTTCCCCTTACACCCGGAAATATACTAGCATAATCAATGTATACAATCTCTTTTCTTTTTTTTTTATTTTCTTTTTTTTTTCTTTTTTTTTTCTTTTTTTATCTCTTTTATTTATTTGGTTTAGGATTCCGATATCTTTTGAAAAGATGGCAGGAGAGTGGCCCACCTTTGCTTCAACGGCGAGGATTTAGGGTTGGAGGGGGAAGTCTGAGAAACGGCTACCCCATCTAAGTAAGGCAGTAGGCACGCATACCACTTGATTACGACACGAGAAGGTAGTGACAACGAAAACGATACAGAACCATTTTCTGTCTTGTTATTCGAGTGAGTAGAATATGTATACCTTAACGACAAATAATTGAAAACTAGCATTAAAACTCGTCACGCAGCATAGATTCGTTGATGATTGACCCCATTCATGAACGCGATCTGTCAATTGGCCTCGATAACGGAATATTAACATGGCCAGGCGAAAACACCATTGTTCTCAGCTGAGCAATTTCTGCATCACCGACCCAATCTAAAAGAGGAGAGGTTTCTCCGAGTAGTTCTTCGGACCATGTCATGAGAAATTCATTTATGAGCCTTTCGTTCAGATACCTACTAAACTTCAGATCCCTCGTGGAATGACGGATATTGTCCTCATATATCAGTAGATTGTTTTGAACAGAAGCAACCGTGGACTTGATATTCTTACCAGAGCTAGCACCATTCATCAAGAAAATCGCGTCTCCAATACTGGTTTCGTGCCCTGCATTTCTTCGCTTTTCGAAATAGAGACGTCCACCTTCGAAAACATGTACAATATACCTTGTTTCCTCTAAAAACCTTGAGAGACGCGTTTCTGTCTCAAAATTAAATTGGGTAAGTTCTTGTTGCGCCTCTGGAGTTATTTTATCAAAATCGCCAAGTGCGAATTTTTTCACTAGAGAAGCAATATTTTGTTTGACTAACTCCGTGTAACCCTGTTCCAACATTTTAGCAAGTTCGAAGAATTTTCCAGGTTTAAAGGTAACTTTATTGCCATTCTTCATGGAGACAAGAGCTCTGCAGTTTTTCTCGATGAAATTTTGAGTTTCGGTATATTTTTCACTGAGATATTCCCCTTGAGTTTTGATGATTGACATAACTTCATACAAATGTGCAGCTGGGAGTTCACGGGCTCGGCAGTTTTTCATAAAAGAAAGATAAGTGAGTCTGTTGTATATCTTTTTGATATGGCTGAGTGTGTTGATGTCAACATCGCTTTTTGCTACCCTGAAAAATTGCTTCTGCAAACCTGGACAAAGAGGCGATGATCGCATGACCTTAAGAGGATCGTATGTCAAATACTGAGTTTTGAGGCAATTGCCGCTCGTAGTTATCACGTCATGCGTCTGAACTTCTGGAATACAGGGTCCATCGAAACGTGTTGACCAAGCCTTGGGTACATTTTCCCGATTAGTACAGGCAAGAACAAAACACAAACCTGGCCTAGTCCATAATGCGTCGAATATAGCATCTCTTGATTCTAGTTTCGACTCCATTGCCACAGAGAACATAAATTCTGACAGCACCTTAGACTTGAGGTAGTGTTCGAGGAACAGACCTATGTTTTCAACAAACTGGTCAAATAAGAAAATGAACTTGAATGCCTTGAATCCATGTACCGATGCAAAAACTTTCACGAGTTGTTGAACCAAGGGGACAGTATATTCCCAGGTTCTGAGCGAAACTGTCTCTATTACGAACCGCGAAGCGCACAAGAATTCACACGCCAGCATGAGCATGTCGAACCAAACTCTCTTTACAATGTGTCGAGAGACCTTTAGGGATTCTCTGAGAAATGCTCGGCCTTTAGAGGTCTTCAATCCATCAACAACACTCAAAGCCTCGGCATCTGTAGGAACCTGGCCTGGTCTCGCAATGAGTTTTTTGACCAAGTCTACAGCCAGCTCTAGATTTTCTCCAGATGAACCTTTGTTGAAGATATTCCGCAGATCGATTTTCAGCAAGCATTCGGAGAGACGCATCACTTCCCGATCGAAATTAGTTTTGACTACCGATTGAAGAAGTAATACACCATTGCATCCAGCCAAAGTATGGTACACAGGTCCCAAATCGTTACTTTTTGGTAAACTACCTGAACCAACGTTTGAGATTTTGTCTATCAACAATTCCACAATTTGTTTCAAGTGTTCTTTGTTTTCATCTGTAATTAGTTCCGAATGGATCCCAATTGGATCTTTTTGCGGATCAACCTTCGGAGTAGTTTGGTCAACGATCTGCTGAGCGGTCGAAGTTGGTGCTTGAGGGACTTGATATGCGGCACTCACTCGTGGCGCTTCTTCCACAGCATCAGGAGTTTGAGCTTCCTCATTTCGAAAATGAATTCTCGAAACTCCCCGCTCTCCAGATCCTTCAACTAGTTGAGGAGGATCCATTGGGAGTGTTTCGAAGAAAGGCTCTGATACAAGAAACTTTAAGGTGATTAGAAAAGCAGAACTGGGAGGTCTACTAGAAGGCGATGAAAAGTGTGAAGAAAATTCAGAACGAAAGGGTGGCTACCTACTATTTATAAGGCGCACCGAGGAATTGTGACTTCGTGAATATGAAACACTCCTGCCTGTAACGTTAAGTGCAGGCCTTCAGATCCCAACACAGATCTCAAGTTCGATGTGCAGGTGGGGAAATAGATATCATAGCATTTTTAGCGTCCTACCACCATAAACTTGCGCAATACTCTCGACTACAGAATACCGAAACCTATGTTCTTTTGGCTTTGTAGTCTAAATAACTTTAGATTCTTTCCGCCTTCTTTTATAGCTACAGATATTTGACGCCGCATGTGCAGTTTGAAGCTTTTACCTGCAGGAGATAAGAGCCCACTCAACCTAAATACAAGGTAGCGCTAGTATGCAGCTCCAGAAAAAAGAGATTCTTGAACTAACTAAGATACTTGAGGTAATTGCTTTCTGTTCGTGAGATGACTGACCTCTTCAATGCGGTATTGAGATCAAACTATTGTTTAGTTATGAAGGCAAGACGTTGAAGTGGGATCGCAATATGTAGGATTATATATATGCACGCTTGGTCTTTATGTTGAACAGTAAGCCAAATTTTCGTATACTGATGTGCATAAGCCGTTTAGGTCCTGTGCTACAAAAGCGAAATCGCATTGTGCAGGGGCGTTCAGGGCAATCTGGTGCCGCGTATCTACAAAATACCTTCTCAAAAACAGACGCAAGTGTATCCTTGCAAGTAAGTTTATTCTGGGTCAATTTTTGGTCAATCTGGATTTAAAACACCTTTGAGTCTGACTTTCGGTTTTGGAAATAGGAATCCCGAATGGGTTGACAGAAGCACGAACTGACTCAAGCTGAGTGGATATGATAAACATGTGGGCTTGGAAGAAAACATTTGCTTATAAACACTCTGGAAATGGGTTCCTTATTCCTGACGTATCTATCATGCTTCCTTTAGCTTTTCTTCAAGAAGCTTCATCATTAAAACTAGACCGAGAGCTTTTGGAATGAAAATCGGTTCAATACTAGCAAACAATCCGTTATTTTATATCAGTGATTTACAACAATATTAGAAATCTTGTAGAGTATTTCCGCTGTAAAACCGAATTGAGATTATCGAGTCGGAAGCTTCTGAAGCGACGCTATGACAATACACCAGTAGATGTTCGGCTAGGAGGCCAGGTTGAGGTATAAATAGAGATTTCTACGGTTAATTAAAGACCAAAGAACACAAGCTCCAAGACCAAAGTAGTGGCTAAGCAAGCTGGTCATCAATCAAGTAGGAATCATAAAAGATCAGCCTGAAAAATATACTCTCTTCGATAACATGTGCTTAACAACAATTTGCGTTATGAAACTTGCTCATGGGCTCGCTATTTTAAATCGGCCATCGAGATCTCAAGAGTTAGATTTCAAATGTGACGCTGTGCATATCGCTGTGGGGTGTTATATGTTACAAACACAACAAAGTACAAGATTTATGACAATTGACATACAACACATCCTCCTATTTAATGCAACACATCCACGACAGGACTGCGAGTTTGTATTCTCCGACATGTAGAGCTGTCAGTTGTACTTCTCATATATGTCAGAGAATAGCAACGAAGACGCACAATTTTAGCGCTTAGACCGGCTGAAAGTTCAAATAAGAGATTATATTTGTATTTTTACGGAGACTTTGAGAAAATATTTTAATTTGACGATGACAGTCACATTTCTGTCCTCAGTCGTAGACTGCACATGAATATAATGTGCAGGGCCAGCATGATTTTTGCAACCATGGCAAAACCAAAATCCGAGTGCCAAAAAAAGGTCTATATTAGCTGCACTTTCCACCCAGATCTACTTGAACTTAATCATTGTTCTCTAGTGAGCCGGCCTTTTCTGCATTTGTCAGTCTCTGTACGAATTGTTTATCAGAGCCTCTCTTCGTATTCTCAATGTGTCCTCTACAACTTGAGCAAAAATCAATCGAGCCCGTGGTTTCAAGCAAACATGTTCAAGCTACTAAAGCTGAGAGCGTGAATTTAATGGAAATGGAGTCAACGGTGAGAGATGCTCAGAAGGTAATCTCTCAATATTTCTTCCTTGACTGCTCAACAATTGTCGCAAGTACCTCTTTCTACCGCTTGTCAGGCATCTTATTCCGACCACTCAGCAGTCTAGTCAGCTACCGTACACAATTGCTCCAATGGTTGTTCCGTAAAACGAGCCAATTGAGATTACACCAATTGGTGATGAGGACAAGAATAATTTGAGCATGGTTGTCAAATTACTAATAGAGAGGATTGCAAACTTAAATTCAGGTATTTTACTGAAGAAAACCAAATCTGAAGCACTACACCGTGCTTTAACTGGTAATACCGGTAGATTGTTTCTCCAATCGATTTACGATGGCACATTTGAAAACAAAGCAGAAAATCTCATCACTATCTTGGATAAAAGCGTTGAGAAGAAGAAATCTAAAGAATAATTATCTGAAGAAAATCAAGAGTCTGCTGTAAACTTGGTCAAAGTACTCATTGCAAGACCAGGCCAGATTCCTAATGATGATGTGGCTTTGAACCTTGTTGATGTATTAAAGACCCCTGAGGGACGAGCATTTCTCAGAGGGTTGTCGGAGGTCACTATTTTTCTGATAAAGCGTGTTTGGTTCGACATGCTCAAGCTGGAGTGTGCTCTTTTGTGCGCTTCGCAGTACGAAATAGGGAAAGTTTCGCTCTGTTTCTGGAATTACACTGAGCCCTTGGTTCAATAGCTCGTGAGAGCTTTTGCATCGGAAACGTGGTTCGAAGAATTCAAAAAATTACTCTATTCTAACCATTATACTATCATGGGTAAATTCCTTAAAGACTACCTCAAGTCTAAGTTGTTGTCAAAGCAAGCCTTCTCTGTGGCAATTAACTCGGATTCGGGCTCTAAAGATGCTATATTTGACGCATTATGGACTACGCCAGGTTTGTATTTCGTTCTTGCCTGTACTAATCGAGACGAAATTCCAAAAATTTGGCGCAAGCGTGTCTATAGATCCAGCATTACGAATTATCGGACTCCGATATTCAATATAAAATGTCGTGTTGAAACTCAGTTTCGGACTTTTAGATCACATGAGTTCAGACGAACATCGCCTCTTTGCCCAGAATGGCAACAGGAATTCTTCCAGTTAGGGTTGAAAGATCTTGACCTCGACACACACAGTCATACCAATAGGATATACAATGAGCTCAAAACCGTTAGGAATATTCGTGATTTTCGAGCACGCGAGGCCACATTTATACTTTTAGATGACGTTGCTTCAAGTATCAAATCTCAATCGGAAGATCTCAGAGCAAAGCATTCCGAACTTCATAAATTTATCCAAAAAAACTGCAGAGCTCTCGTCTCTTCAATAAATGGCGATACCGATCCCTCTACACCCAGAGAATTCTTAAATCTTGCTAAAAAGTTAGAGGAGGATTACATCGAACTAGTCAAACCAAATATTGTTCGTCTAGAGACGAAACACGGGTCTTTGGTCATGATTAGGCAATCAAATCTCAAAGCGTATCAAGAGCTTTCCTTGTTAAATACATTGACACAAGGACAATTCGCGAGGTTTTTAAAGCGTTCCAGCTACATTGCCCTTATTCTTGAAGGTGGACGTCTACGTTCCGAAAAGCAAGAAAGAGTGAGGTTCAAAACGTTTGGAGAGGCTGCAAATTCAATCAAGAAGGTTTCTTCCACTAGCGATTCAAAGTCTAGAGACAACGATCACGATCTGATATTGCAGGAGATTTTCCGTTGTTCAACGAGGGATTTAGTGTATCATCCTATATCAAAGAAACGGCTCATCGATGAATTCCTTATGACATGGTCCGAAGATCTACTCGGAGATCGTTCTCCTCTACTTGAAAGTATTAATGGCAGCGATATTGCTCTGCTGAACACATTGAGGCACCGCCATTGCTATGCGTGTGTTCCATATCCTGTGCTAACTTCAGAGTAAACGGTTTTAATACTTGTAAACTTGGAATAGAATATCCATAGATCCCTTCATTTATACTATCATGCTTCGTATTTCTTTGAAAAAAGATTTATTAGGTACAATCCACGAAGAATACATTGCTAATGAAATATGTATGATAAATGATACGCTTGGATAAGAGTTTAGAGACATATTTTCTTCTATCGCCCTGAGAGATTTTGATTTTTACCACCAGAGCTTATACACACCAGCTGGTCGAAGAGCCGGACGACCGCGATGTTCTACCGCCAACAGTGAAAGCATTGATTCAAGATTTCACACACAGATCATATGCTACTTTGATGAATTCTTCAGGTATATTAATTCGTCCTGTCGGTAAAGTATACAATGTTGTTCACCCTGGCAATATAACCAAGAGAGACATATGCCTTGAAGAAAGGACATGGACCAGAGTCATAAGCAATTGAACTCAGCGAGGACTGTAACAAGAAAAAATATTTTGCCAGCTTCATATTGTTCTGACCTATCTCGGACCCGCTACGAGTTTCGTTTTAAGGTCTCTTAATTATTGTTTCTCTTTCACACATTGGCGGCTGCAATGGTACCAAGAATGATACGATTAAATACTGGGTTTGCAATTATATATTTGCGAAATAATGGATTTTCGAAGATTGAGCAAGCTCATGTCGCGGTCACATAAGCATCGGAAAGATATAAGGGAAGCTAAGAAACCAAATTGTCTGTGCTATTGCCGAGCTGAGGGGTCTCGTAACTCCCTTAGCGACAGCTAATTACTTTAGCAATTCCTCATTTTTTTTTAGTTTTGCAACAGACTTCTTGAATTGTGGCATTACTCGTCTTTCTCACATAATTTCCGAACCCTCACAAGAATCATACAACAAATTCGAAAACAAAAATATATTTTCACGAATAGAAAGAATCAAAAACCATTTCCATTTTCATTTCTGAAACCAAGAACGCTCTCCTCGAAAATAAAGTCAGGCCATAGTTCTGTCTCGTCAAAGTGTACTTCAAACGAAAACGCCGCTAAGTATCGTCTACTCAGTTGCGGTTTTCTTCAAAAAAAGAATCAGATCTGTTAATTTGATCTCTTTTTATGGTTATTGCATATTCGCTGCTTCAAAAATTAAAAATCCCTTCATTTCCCATTACTTCGTCGCTACCACCCTGTGTGGCCACACTATGGTCACTATCATATAGTATCATCAATAGCCATTCCCAAAATCTACTGCAAACATTGGAAGTGACTCTAAACCAAACACATCTTTTTCTTTGCAACACTCCGCCGCATAAGCTTACGTTGTTCATCCTCCAATAGCTTATTGCTACATCTGACTTTTGTCGTCGTGATCCCTTTGCACAAATAACCATCCCAAAACCGACCTCCCCATGAGTGGAATCGCGCTTAAATTCACGTCTCTCGTGGTTCGTACCGTCGCAAAACCCTTGGCTGGCGCGCTAAAGGCCCAAGCCAAAGAACACGATGTTTTCAAACAGGCATGTATTCTGCTTGCCCAAACACTCCATTCCGCAGATATCAAGATGCGAATGCGACTCTTGGGTGAAAACAAGATCAAGGTACGTCCTCTCAACGACAAGAAAGCCGTGGAAAATGGTGCCAACTTTCTCCTGGAGTTCTTTATTTTCCTGGTGGCGGGTCTGCTTATTTTGTATGAGAGCTATCGGAGTAGAGTGAAGGCCAATAATGAAAAGGCTACTGTGAAAAACGACATTCTGGAATTGCAAGATGACATTACGCAAATGAAGGCGTTGTTGGAGCGGTTGACGGATGATTTGGAGAGGATGATGTCAGAGTCTCCAATGTCGCCTACCCTCAATGAGGACTCAAACTCTCCAACCAATGCTACCTTGCAGAGCTCTTCCTCTTTGCTTAGTCCTGTTGCTTCCAATGAAACTCTCTCTTCTATCGGCAGTGGCTCTGTTCTTTCTAACTCCACGGACCCAAACACCTCGGCTTAGTCTCAAAAGCCTACGATTATATTCCATTCCAACATGATATCATGGCTTCATCACACTGGTCATTTTATTATACATATATATAGTACAGGGTTGCGCATGGTATGGCGCAACTGACAAAAAAATCCACCCGATACAGTGGGTCTACTTCTCACCTGGGCCCTTCTTGCGTTCCACCTTCAACAACAACGCCTTGTTAATATGAGGCAAAACACCACCGTATGCAATGGTAGCCTTGATCAAGTTGTCCAATTCTTCATCTCCACGAATGGCCAACTGCAAGTGACGAGGGGTGATTCTCTTAACCTTCAAATCCTTGGCTGCATTACCAGCCAACTCCAAAACTTCGGCTGTTAAGTACTCCAACACTGCCGTCAAGTAGATGGCCGATTTGGATCCAATTCTGATTTTGTTTTGAGCGTTTCTCTTCAAATATCTCTTGACTCTTCCCACGGGAAATTGCAACCCAGCACGGGCTGAGTGCGACAATGCGGCTTTGCTGCTTTCGGACGACTTGCCTTTGCCGCCATGAACTTTTCCTTTGCCAGACATGATTGTATTCAGAGAAGGAAAAACGGTGTAGTATGGTGTTGTTTACTGTTGTGTTGTTGGATTGCACACGGGTGACGCGGGTTAGGGGGTTACCCGCCTGTATCACCACAGTGGCTGGCTTATCTACCTGTGTGGGAGGCGGTACGCAAATAGACATATAGACAAATAGAACATTATTTATTGCAATGCAGCTTGTGGAAAATTAGAATTTGTAGCTTTTCGACTTTTTTGATTTTACCAGCTGACGTGGCCTTGTAGATATTACTGATAATGCGTCATGCGCGGTGTCTATGTAACTTCTCATGACGTTTCAGATACAGACATAATTTGGTCAGATTTTTTTTGCTTTTCGTGTATAAAATTTGTAGAGTAATTTCGAAGCAGTCGCCATCTTTTGAAATAGACCGCAGTCGCACCAATACCAAGCCAATGTAATTTTTATAGCCAAATGAGAGATGATCCGGATCTTGAACAATATTGTGCGATTAAATGAATCAGTTTTGTTCGAGAACCTTACGTGATATTGAAAATTTAACTAAGAATTGTCACCACAGCAACTCGTTGGCGAGGATAGTCTACACGCTTCAAAATAAATAGCCAAAATGTGGGCTTATCACGAGCATTGGAGCGAATCCCGATGAAATCAGAGTTTGACCCTTTTGATCCATTTTTCAAAATAAACATGCGCTAGCCTCATGCATTGATGATTGAGTACTCACCCATTCGGTCCAAAAGGCGCTCAACATCTCCCCTAGGTTTCTGAAGCTCTGTGCATATAGAATCAAAATGCTGAAAATTCTTCAATAGTTCTGCCAATTTCCGAAGATCCTCTAAGTCTTCCAACTGTTCACTCTCCGTGAGTTTCTCGCCCTTGGGACCGCTCAACACGATCCCACGCCCAGTATTAAAATGTTCTCCAGTATCTGATTCGTCAGATTCACTCTCGAACACATCCAGATCGACATTTTCCGTTCGCAAAGATGACTCACTAATTAGATCGCTGGCTCTCCGTGAAGTGCCCACATGATAGTTGAAACTCACAGTACGTTTCTCCTTGACACCTGTCCCATCTCCATTATCGATTAAAATTGTTTTGATTGCGCCACTATTCTCGCTTTGATCTTTGCTTCTCCGAAGTCCCCGCTCAAGGTGAGCTATCAAGCGATTGACATCATTTTTTGCGGGCTCATGATTCTCTAAAGAACGTGTTGTACTCTCGAGAATCGGGTATGTATGCACGCGATAAATAATGCCCCGGATTACTCCAAAATTTATGAATCGACGGATATCGATATTTTGGAGCTGTTTCTGATGCTGGATGTACCATTCTTTAAGCGTCTGACCTTGACTAAGCAGTCTAAAGAGAAAAAAAAGAGATGCTTTAGAAGGTATTTTAATCTCTAATCGACCTCTGCCACCTCCAGCACTTCCTATAGCGCTTCTCAAGTATGGACTTGAGGACGCAGGTGTCTGTGCCGACGTGCTGTTAGAAATCGGATTGGACTTATAAAGATTATCGCGCGAGTGCAGTGCTGCCAGTCCGGACGGTGCGTCATGAACTGGGGTTGCTGCTGATTGGGGTGTCAGGGAAGAGAGTAAAAGGGAGTTGAAGTCGGCCAGCGAGTTTGCAGAAACAACATACGCCTGACAGTCCTCAGCCATTCCCTTTGCTCGGAGAAACTCACCGATTCTATTAGTGGGCGCGTAAATGTTGCTGAACTGGAAGATGTCTACCAAGATAATACATTGGTAATGCATCAAGTGTTGAATACATTGTTTTGTTAGTGAGTAATCTGCATCTGCTAGTTCACTGATGCGGCGCACAGAGTTGACGCCGTTAATATAGGGCAAAATCCGGATCATGGTAGGATCACACGCTACGTCAACAAACAGATGCAACTTGACTGTCAGAACTGGTACCTGATATGCATGCAAGTCCACTGGTGGCGGGAGAACAGGAAAGAGCTTGATATCGACACTGGTGGCCGAATCGATTGGTATACAACATTCCGAGTAGTTGTTTAGATCCTGATAGACCTGATGAATAAGTGACTCAATAGACAGCATCAGTATCTTTTGAATGCGTTCATGTCCTGGAGTATATTCAATCGCAGAACCCAGGGCCAAATTTTCATGTTCACCACTAAAAAAGATTTGCTCCTTGTCGAGTCGACTCAAGAGATTGCTTTGTTCTTCTAGTGCCTGGAACATCTTACCCATTCGAGCAATGGCAGCCTCATAGGGCATGGTGTTGGCGCTATATGGAAAGACAAACCCAAAATTGAAATTAAATGAATTTCGCGCGTACCGGCTTCCTTCAATATTGACGGGGAAGCCAACCACCTTATGTTCCTTGATTTTGAAAGACACAAGTCTGTTGCAGAGATGAGGTTTCGGAATAATATAGTTCTTGACCGTGTCAAAGTTAAAAAGAACATCTTTATCTTGCTCTATTTCTGTCAGTCCTCCAATCGCATCTTCAGGTACTTGATGTACTATCTTAGTACCCTGAATAGGATGAAAAACGGCGTAGAAGATGGCGGTGATGGGTACAAAACCGTCATTGGTCTTCATGACAATGTTGTCTCAGACAGGAACAAATCGTATATCTGGGGTAAGCAGGAAAAAATGTTGTTCAAATGAGAACAAAAAAGACACTCCGAGACGGGGAATTGAACCCCGGTCCTCCGCGCGACAAGCGGAGATTCTAGCCACTAAACTATCTCGGACTCCGATGCTTTTGAGGGTCGACTTTTTCTTATAACTAATTATTTACGGATCAAAAAGTTTGAGAACAAAAATATTCTCCGAGACGGGGAATTGAACCCCGGTCCTCCGCGCGACAAGCGGAGATTCTAGCCACTAAACTATCTCGGACTTCGATGCTTTCGTGATCAGCTACTTGAATACAAAATAGCAAAGTGATTTCTCTAATTGAGTGAGTTTGCATCTTTTGTCTCTTTTCGTGATACTCGGAAATCTGAAAAACTGTACAAACTATATACAGGTTACAAGAAGCAGAGAATTGAGAAGAGATTGATAGAGGTTGCAAAACCCTCTGAGATCTTACGCTTTAATTTTGTTTGTTTCTTTGATAAAGTGGAGAGGTTTCCTTTTAAGTGAAATACCTCGTATTATTTTTTTGAAATACGTTCAATTCATTCGAAGACAATGCTGTACGAATTTTCAGTTAAACTGGTATACTCTCTGTTTCAAAACAATATTACCTCTGGATCATAGTTTGTTTAGAAGGGCGTTATTTGTGCTTGTTAGGAATGTGGTGTATAGGCAGTAGCCACCTGGAGCTTGACCAAAAAAGTCGGTACGATATAGCCATAAGAAAGTGACAAAGAAAGCGGAATATAAAACATGTAGAGACTAATATGTTCATCGATAATGCTTTAAAACAATGAGAGCAAGTTTTGTCTTGATGCCTGTGGATCTGTATTTTAGACAGCCGACACAATCGAATCTGTACTTTCATAAGCAGCCGAATAAATGTGTTCGGGTTTACAATTTGCTCGGAATTCCTGGCATGCTTCTTATTTACGGAATGGAATGGACTGAATGCAACAATCCAAGAGTACATGCTGGTTTCGAGCCAGTAATAATGTAATGCTCAAGAATCAGACTACTTCAGCCAACAATTAAAGCAATCCATCGATGCATTGAAGGCAGTATTTACCTCTTACCCAGTTAATTTTCATGAAAGAGATTTCCAGATGATGTCAGTGAGACTTGTCAATGTAGCAACATAAATTTCTAACAAACACTCAAAAATTTCAATAAGATGCAACAGACTAGAAAACAGCCTGAAATCTAGATACCTCAACAAACGCAATAATTTTATGGATCAAAGGACTGGAGTGATTAAGTCTACCCATAAAATTTGTAAAAACGAAAAAGATAGTACCTAACTTAAACCTGGAGATGACTCACGAGTGATGTCAATACAAATGCCACCATAATATCAAGATGAGACTCTTAACTAAAGCAAGAAGCCTATCACGGCTTTTCAGATGGCACAAACACTGACATGATTAAATCAGGGGACCTGTGCCACGGCCAAGAACAAAACAGCCGCAGTTTTGTACGCAAGGGTGATATTTCACAACACTTGTGGCTATTTTTCTGACTCTGTCTGCAGCGAAAGATGTAATTGAGCTCATCGGAGGCGGCAACGATTGGCCGAGACAACGGTGCCGCCGATGAAGTGTCAGCTCGTAACCATGCAGAGAAGGCTGAACCAATAATCGGAAAAATTTTAGGGAGAGAAATTGAAAGCCAGGCGAGTGTCAAGCCATAATTGACCTGGCGAGGCGTCTAATAAAAAACTCGAGCGTGAAAACTACAATGGGCACCACATGAGGTAGGCATAGATTTGCACGCAGACGAAAGTCGAAAGAAAAAAATGCTCAGAAAGAAGAATTTAAATTATAGGGCACAAGAACGAGAATCTGTGAAAAAATCCATCGGGGTACTGTTTGCTGTCTCAAACCGAGTTTTGGTACGTATTTCTGTGAAATTTAATCAATTTGTTCCCTAAGAAAACAGCTGACTAGGCAATTTCGAACATCAGATCGCGTTAATTAAAGGAGAACAGAAATTAATGCAAAAAAAGTAGGCAGCGAGCAAACTATTTAGAAGTCACTTCGTGAATGTCACTCTTCCTGTAATGTCCCACCATATCTACATTTCTAAAATTGGATCACCCCTTTCTAAATGAAATGTGCCCAAAATGACACCACCCGTTGTATGCTCTAAAGTGTGTAGTTAAGCTATCTTAAACGTTGGAAAGCCTTCTCCATCTCTGCAAGCTGCACCGAACCCGCAGCATGAACTTAATTAGTAAGATGACTAATTGCCGCCGCACCGCAGTCTATGGTGCCGCTTGCAACGCCGCAGATTTGCGACAGAAGTATCTCAACGGCGATTTATGGGCAGCGATGCAGGGGCTAAAGTGACCGAGGCTCAATAGAAAAGTTTCGAAGTCGGCGGTTTAGGCTGTGGAGGCGAAGAAAATTGGGGTAGAAGGTGACTGACGCACCGCGGCTAAAGTACGTTTTTGCTTTTTTTTTTCTTACTCACTTTTGTCGTATTGTCGCCAATTTAAGCGGGTCGTGTCTGCAGTGCCACTTCCTCAGCACGATGTAGAGAGGTCGTGCAAGCGAGGTGAATGAGCGACTATACAGTCTAAAAAGCGGCGAGGTACCAGAACGTTGTCTCAGAGAGAACATTTTCAATTTGATTCAGGGAAATAACTCCAAAGGACACCCAATTCCATCTCCTCGCGCCCCGAAAATGGACTGGGCCTGCACAAAACCACTATACATATATACATGAATGTCATACATGAAGGTTGCACAATCTCCAATCCTGTTGGTATTGTCTACCACGCGTGATCCACCCACTTCGTCCAGACTCGGACCCTGTACGGCGGCTATACCTCGCCTTTCTCTGTACCCCAACCAAGGTACATCTTCTCATCGTTTCTGTACTACTTCAACTACTAGAACTAAGTTTCCATACTTGCCATAAGTCAAGCTATAGTGAAAGGTTTGGTTTGTGCAGATTTTTATCGAATAGAAACACACGTTGCGATCCTACGTCGTTTAGATTCAAAAGACCTTTCAAAAAGCTCACTAAAGAGATTAAAGACATCGGTGCTGATACACTGATTCCCCCCGCTGAGCGAACATTTGGTGCCATCAGTGAAAAAGCGATCCATTCTAAGCTTATAGATTCGAGAAGACTCGAGAGATACTGATATTTACGTTATTGGTGAATACGTTGGCCAAGAAATCCCGGCAAACGACACTATATTAAACGGGCAACCCAGTCGATACAGCCACAAACAGAACATAAGTGCTGATCATTTCAGGACACATAATTAGATTTAGCATTAGCACCCCTAAACTTCCATCGAAATGAGCGCCCTGTCGCTGCCTCCAACTACAAACGCTTCGGCTAAGAAAGATGATGCAAAGGACAAGAAGAAGGTTTCGTGTGTCCACTGCCGTCGTATCAAACGTAAGTGTGGCGGTGGCCAGCCATGCAAGAATTGCGTGAAGAAAAACGTTCCCTGTGAGTATAGTCAGATGGACCGTAGAACACAAAGATACTCCATCGGATACATCAAGAGCTTGGAAACCAACAACGAGGTATATGAAAGCACCCTTTCCAACTTGGTGCTGCTTCGTAATGACCCTGACGAACTCATAGCCAAATTGGAGGCTTTGACTACATCGTTTCCTCCCTCCGAGCGCTTAGGAGACATTGCCTCCGATTTGGACGAGGAAATACGGCCTCCCAACTCTGATGACGAAGGAACTGTCAGCCCGCTGCCCGCCGAGCCCTACCAGTACTTCGGTCCAGGTAGCATCTACCACTACTCGCAGTTTCTGCGTCCAGACAAAGAACCCATCATAAATACCAGAAATTCACCTGAAAATAGGACCAGCGCCGTCACATTGCAAGACGACTGGGACTACGTGGCCGGCTTGGTACATGGCTACTTCGAGCAGCAAACGCCCGATTTGTTCAAATACTTGTTTGACCGGGACCTCATCTTAGCAGCTCTCGACGCCCACGACCTTTCCGGCCCATACTTGGACGAACTGCTCATCTACGCCATTTGTTGTAACTGTGAAGCTCTCACCTATGCCCAGGCGGATGCATACTGCTCCTTGGTGCTTGACCTGATGTTCACAAACACTGCCAAGTCCTGCGTCGCCGTCTCGCAATGCTACACAATGCTTGCCGTTCATACTCTTAGTAAGGGTCAGATGCTGAAGGGCTGGCTTCTTGCCGGACTTGGTATCCGTGCTGGACTTGAAGTCGGATTCGATATTGAGAAAGATGCCGATCTGCCGCTGGCTACGAATAGATGTTTTATGGCCACCGTTTTGATCGACACATATATTTGCATGTCCCTCGGCCGTAAGCCCACAATCCTGCCAAATTTCCTTCCTGTCCTTCGCCTCCCCTCTGAGAACGACACTGACTACTACACTTTGAAGTATTGTGTTGAGTTGGTGCAAATGACCTCCCCTATGCTTCAAGCAACATACAAACCTGTTCTTTACGATGAAGACCCACGAGTCAATTACTTGCTCAAGTTCAACCGCTCTAAGGCTTTCAATGTCAAGTTGTTGAAATGGAAACTGTCTCTTGAGCCATGCTGCACCTGGCAATACTCCCTGATGAAAGCGTCGACAGATTTGGTTAACGAGAATCACACGCTCAAGTATTTCTACTACTATTTGCTTTTGTTCTTGAACAAGCCTTTCTTGCATGTTCCTAAGCAGCACCTGACTGTGTACATTTTCGAAGAGATTGCAAAGGAGATGCTTTTGATTGTAGTCCAAAAGCTACAGAAATTGGGAGAGGCCGGCTTCGAAATTCCAGATGCTGGTGACGTGGCACACATATCCAACATGTCACTGTACTCTGAACACGATATGTATAATGGCGCCAACATGGACTTGTGTGTATTAACGCTTTTGTGCCATGTTCTTGTTACTCTTATCACAACACAGCCAGAGGAATATTTGTACTTGGAACGCCATTTCAAGATCTTTGCAAGATACTTGCAGTTGAAGTGTCCTCGTAAGTATAAGGCTAACAATAATCCTATCTCACGCTTGCATGGAATTCTAGCATCTTTCAAAAAGGAGATGAAACGCGATGCTCTCTCTAAACTCGAGAACTCTTCATCCAGCAGCCAGCTGCACTCGTCTCCCGCAACATCCGAGGAATACTCACACAAGCAGGGCGGTAGCCCAGGCCGAGACACGGACGGACAGAAACAGAGATCAGACAATAATAGAGCTCCTATGTTAACAAAGACTCACAAAGCAACAGCGCCTCCAGAAATTCAGGAAATGCAATTTGTCAACACAGAGCCTACGAATGATCCACAACAAGGACAACCCTCTGTAGGAACAAATAGACTGGCTTCAGGATATATGGCCAATCAAAGCAATCAGTACGATCCATTGTCATTGCACCAGCAGATCAACATGTTTAACATGTATCAGGATCAATTCTCTGGGCAAATCAATTCCAATCTTGGACAACCAGCCGCTCAAGCTGCCGCTCAAACCGCTCTTGCAACAGGAGTTTTGAATGTACAAGGTAATGGACAGCAAGGTCTGCCTGTCCAGATGGGCCAGATGGGTGCCCTTCCTCAGATGAATCACCTCATGAACCAACAATTGAACCAAATGAATCAAGTGCCACAACATTTCAATCCCCACATGAATGGTATCGGCCAAACTGGAGTCAACCAAGAATGGAATCCTGCCTCTCATTTTGCGATGGGACCAACTGGTGCCCAGCTCAACGCTGCCGACTCAGACCAATTTGGAATCGACTACAGAATGCCAGCGGCTATCGACGGCACCAACTTCACATATGGTCACAGTGTTCTTGACACTCCATACCATAAGATGGTTGGAACGATGTTCAGCAATGGCGGCGACGAGTTTATGTTGGAGAAAGAACGTGTGAACTGGGATGGTTTGTTCACCACATAAGGAAAAGTTCTTTTGTTTTTGTTTAATTCAAGTGGTAAATGGTATTGATAATGGAGAAGTTCATAGAACATGTGTAGAGAATTGAATTGATTTGTATACGAGAAAGAGCCTTTTTTCGATTGAGGTGGAATACGATTGCAACTGTTATGTGGTATGTTATCGACCAGATGATTAGAACTGAATTACGACTGAAACCTAAGCCCTCGAAAGCAAAAAACAAAAATGCTAAGAGCAAATTGAGAGGGCAAACAAAGAGGAAATTCGACCATGTTTCTGTTCTACTCACTCCGGATAAACTACGTTACTTAGCGCATGAGGAGCTAGTTCACCACATACAATTCGCTCCTAGAATCTCACAAAATTTTACAAAAAGAAAAAAATTAACCGGAAAGTCAGTTTGATCCCTTTGTAAAGTGAACTCGTTTCTGTCCTATATCCACGGAATCCAACACCTAACATCACCACACTAATCTCCACCGAACACACTATCAGAAATAAAAGACAAATAAAAGCATAAATGAAAGTACAATCGATACGAATCGGAATCCATCAATAAAATCCGAACTCCCTAGAGTGTCTTTCCCTACCATTAATTTCTCCCCGGACCTTTCATCCTGCACACACCTCGAAGATTCCAGAATTTTTCACCACATATAAACCCCTACTTCCCCCACCATTCTCAACCCCAACCAAAACCCCAAACCACCAATTAAAAATGTTGAGAGCACGTGCTGCCAGCAAACAATTCGTCCGTTTTGCCCACAAGGACCTCAAGTTCGGCGTCGAGGGCCGTGCTGCCCTTCTTAAAGGTGTCAACCTTTTGGCCGACGCTGTTTCCGTCACTTTGGGTCCAAAGGGTAGAAATGTGCTCATCGAGCAACAATTCGGAAGCCCCAAAATCACCAAGGACGGTGTTACTGTTGCTCGTTCGATCACCTTGCAGGACAAGTTCGAGGACATGGGTGCCAAGTTGTTGCAAGAAGTTGCCTCCAAAACCAACGAAAGTGCTGGAGATGGTACCACCAGTGCCACTGTTTTGGGACGTAGTATTTTCACCGAGAGTGTTAAAAATGTAGCTGCCGGCTGTAACCCTATGGACTTGAGAAGAGGTACTCAGGCTGCTGTGGAAGCCGTGGTCAACTACTTGCAAGAAAACAAGAAGGAGATCACCACCTCTGCTGAAATCGCCCAGGTTGCCACTATCTCCGCTAACGGCGATGCTCACATCGGTAACTTGTTGGCCTCTGCCATGGAGAAGGTCGGAAAGGAGGGTGTGATCACCGTCAAGGAGGGTAAGACCTTGGAGGACGAACTTGAGGTCACCGAGGGTATGAAGTTCGACCGTGGTTTCATTTCCCCATACTTCATCACCGACACCAAGAGTGGTAAGGTTGAATTCAACAACCCATTGATCTTGTTGCTGGAGAAGAAGCTCTCTTCCATGCAAGACATCTTGCCATCCTTGGAGTTGTCCAACCAACACCGTAGACCACTTTTGATCTTGGCCGAGGATATCGAGGGTGAGGCTCTTGCTGCTTGTATCTTGAACAAGTTGCGTGGCCAGGTCCAGGTCTGTGCCGTCAAGGCTCCAGGCTTCGGTGACAACCGTAAGAACACTTTGGGCGACATTGCCATTCTCTCCGGCGGTACTGTTTTCACCGAGGAGTTGGACTTGAAGCCTGAGAACGTCACCATCGAGCAATTGGGTGGTGCCGGCTCCATCACCATCACCAAGGAGGACACTGTCATCCTTAACGGTTCCGGTGAGAAGTCCAACATCCAAGACCGTTGTGTCCAGATCAGACAATCCGTCGAGGACATCAAGACTACCGAGTACGAGCGCGAGAAGTTGCAAGAGCGTTTGGCCAAGTTGTCTGGTGGTGTTGCCGTCGTCAAGGTCGGTGGTGCTTCCGAGGTTGAGGTTGGCGAGAAGAAGGACCGTTACGACGATGCGCTTAACGCTACCAGAGCCGCTGTCCAGGAAGGTATCTTGCCAGGTGGAGGTACCGCTCTCATCAAGGCCACCCGTGTTTTGGACGCCGTCAGAGACAACGCTCCTAACTTCGACCAGAAGTTGGGTGTTGACATCATCAAGGCTGCCATCACCAAGCCAGCTCGCAGAATCATCGAGAACGCTGGTGAGGAAGGTGCTGTCATTGTTGGTAAGGTCTACGACAACGCCGAGTTCAACTACGGTTACGACTCTGCCAACGGCCAATTCACCGACATGATCTCCGCTGGTATCATCGACCCATTCAAGGTCGTCAAGAACGGTCTCATGGACGCTGCTGGTGTTGCTTCCTTGTTGGCTACTACCGAGTGTGCCATTGTTGACGCACCAGAGCCAAAGGCTGCTCCAGCTGCTCCAGCTGGCGGCATGGGCGGCATGGGCGGCATGCCAGGCATGGGTTTCTAAATGTAAATAGCGATGCCAGACGATATCGACCCGACCTGACCCAACCTGACCAGTGACTTCAGACGATAATAGTACATAGTAACGAAAAATCTTAAGAATTAAACGACTCCTTTATTTATTCAACAAAACCACGTAATCGCAGTTCATCTCTCTTCGTGTTCCATCATGAATCATTGTCCTATGCATCCATTTGTGGGGTATGTGCGATGGCATCGCGTTTGATCCAACCTGAAACACTTGGTTACAGGACCAAAACCCAAATCGGGATATCCGAACTTCGAAATTTAACCTGCGACGCATGTTCGAAGAGCTTCTAGATCATCGTGCGCTACTAACGACAGCTTCGAAAAGAAGTCAGCTCAAGTTTCTCATACTAGAACAAATCTATGCTAATGTATTGAAGGCCATCGAACAGGAACTAGCTCCGGCAGTGCTCCTAACCAACGCCCAGCGGTCAAAATTACGACGGCAAATTGCCCAAGAATACTCCGAACGACCATTGCCAGAGGCAACTTTTGAGACCTGGCATAGTGGCCTAGAAGGCGATTCCAAATTGGTCGCTCGCCCTGAGTTGGAAGATGAGGATGAAAATTCTGGCCGGAAGCGGAAACGCAGATCCAAAAAGAAAGAAATTTTGCTGGAGAATACGGGGTATAAGGGCGGCGATTTTGATCTATATGTCAAACAGAAGCTAGTAAAGGAGATCTTAGAAAGTGATCAGGGCTCGCAAGCGGAGCCCAATCCAGAGCCGACGCCTGAAAATGAAGATAATTCTCGAAACGAGCTGTCGCTGCCCGATGCATCGTCAGACCTGGATTCTGACTCCGATCTGGATTCCGATTCGAGCTCAGACCTGGACTCCAACTCGGAGCTGGACTCCAATTCGGAGCTGGATTCCAACTCAAGACGAAAAAAGAACTCCAAACTGAAGTCCAAGTCTAAAACGAACCCAAATTCAAAGACGGGCTCTGGATCGGAACTGGATTCAGACTCAGATCTGGGCTTACATCCTGATGCGGCATACGCTCGCAAAAAGCTTGCACAGCTACAGTCAGGGGTTTTGAGCACAGCGCAACATCCGCGTCGTCAATGGGCGGTTGACCGCTATGTGGCGATGTCCTTGGGATGGGATGTTCCTGGTGCATGGCTGGATGCTTCTGACTATTCGCTCTTGAAGCTGCATGTGCGGTCTCTCAGATTACTCATGCACTCACTGATTCTTCAAAGAAGATGGCAAGCTGCATACAAAGTACTCACAGTGCTCCTTCGCTTTGAATTTGTAGACAAGAGGGCCATCTGGCCACTTGCGCTTGAAATCATCCTTCAGAGAAAACTGGAGCTTTTGAAACAACGCAAGTTACCCAAAACAGAAATGAACAAGGAAACGCAGTTCTTGGAATGGATTCTGCTTTGCTTTCCTATCGGCAAAGTGCCGTTTTTCCAGCTGCGCTCTTATCTAGGTCCAGTGTATAGAACTGGATCTCGAACACATGCGCCCATGAGTATCATAACTGGTTTATGGAATCTCTTGGTTGATCAACGATTTACACGAGTGCGCGAGGATTTAGATGATTTACTCCTTCATCCCCCTTATTCATCGGATGGTGCGTTTCTGTTATTGCTAGCCATGTGCTGCTTGGCAGAAAACAATGCACTCATTTCATTATATAAAAAATTCGACGAGTGCGGTGGCTTCTTTGACGACTCCCAGCTAGTTGGAGACCTAGCTAACGAACCAGGACTCACGTCGTCGAAAGAGACATTGAAAACTCGAATCCTCAACAACAATGCACAAGTACGCAAGATGTTGGAGCAATGCGAAAAATTGAAATTCGAAGTTCCTAAACAAAAAATAGAGGCTCAATTGATCGAGGCCTGGCAGCTCCTTGGTCTTCAAACTGATCTAGAGCCTCCAGAAATAACGAGGGACACTCTCGATACCGAAAAATCACACAATAACGAATGGTCGCTCAAGAGTGGCCTCATAACACAAGCTAACGATTCAGTCAACGTCATTCCTGAGAAGTTTCTCTACAGATTTGTTAAGGCGGCAACTGTCTTCGATCCGAAATGGTTTAATGAGCTATACACTAAATCTAACCTGGGCAAATTCTCTTGCCGTGTATGCGGAGATGCCGTTCTCGAAGCCTCGGCTACTGAAAATGAGCTTGTGAGTCATTTAAAAACGCACGGTGTTTCAGAGATAAATTGGAATCAGT
This sequence comes from Australozyma saopauloensis, assembly GCF_035610405.1. Classification (NCBI taxonomy): domain Eukaryota; kingdom Fungi; phylum Ascomycota; class Pichiomycetes; order Serinales; family Metschnikowiaceae; genus Australozyma; species Australozyma saopauloensis. Next base: position 861,790 of record NC_086132.1, read on the forward strand.
ATGGCCCGTCTCCAGTCACAATGGCTGAGATGGTGAAAGAGCAAGATCCGACACTCTTAGCTGAGTTAGAGAACTGTCAGAACGGGAACCTGTTACCTGAAGCTCCTGCAATAGTTGAAAATGCAGACACAAGTATTGCTGGTCAAGAATCTTCTCTGTCTGCTTCAGAAAGTGAAGAACTGCCGCAACAATCTGCGGGACCCAGTACTCTTGGAGCAGAAAAGTCAGATCAATCAGAACAATCAGATTCGTCTGAAGCTAATTCCAGGATTTCGAGTCCCGAAAACCTGCTGGTCGCAACACCAGGTTCAGAGGAAGAGGATGATTCAGACGAGCACACAAACAAGAAAGGTTTTTTCAGCCCTACATCCTCTCTTCCGACTCAGGATACTCAAAACATCTCAACCTTGAAGGATTACACACAGCAGAGGAATGACAACACAGACAGCTTGAAGTTTTTCGGTGAAGAAGAATGGGTGACTGCCGACAACAACGCAGGAGAGGAGCTAAGTGATGACGGCTCCACGAGATTTGAGGATGCACTTGAATCGCAGAGGACTATCTACCCCGACTTGAGTGATAGTGAGGGAGACAATGATGAGTTTAAGCCAAAAAAGAAGAAGCAAAAGAGTCAACCATTGGAGATGGACTTTGATTTTGACTTTGATTAATGAAATTTTATAGATTGGGTATGATGTGATATATACACAGGTATTTATGTTCCTCAACCCCGTAGGTACCTTCTTTATTTATGGCTAATCTCCATACTTGCAACACATGAATCGGAGAGCCTGACCGAGTACCGGTTTGGCGAGTCTGTAGGGTCTATAGCGTGACAAGACCAGTCTCGTGGAACAAAGAAACGAGAATTCGATCCAGTGCAGATTCTCAGGAACGAGGATATAGCCGAGCTAGAAGAAACTGCCGAAAGAGCCGAGCCCCCTGAACCAGCAGGGGTGAGACGATCGGGGCACGAAACAACATTTTCGCTAATGTCACCGCCAGCGGTGTTTGTCATTGGGACCACAGGGATGTCAGATGCCTCCAGGGCGTCATTGATTTCTGTAGCAACAACATTGGCAGTTGCAGTTGTAGTTGCAGTTGCAGCTGGAGTTGGGGCGACAGGCGTTGCAGTTCGTGGAACCTGTTCAGCTGGCGCCTGTGGGCGTGCTGGTGTGACAGGTTGTGACGAGGTTGTTGCAGCCAGACCAGAAAGTGTCGCGAACACCTTCTGGCGGCAGAGTGGACAGCTGTCGGAGCGCTCAAGCCAATCCTTAAGACATGCTAGATGAAGGATATGACCACAGCGCAATTTCTTGGGGTACTTGCGCGCGTTGAGCAGCCGGCCACGGGTTCTCTGGAACGTGGAGGGGCAATGCATATTCTCGCGGCAGATGATGCACATATGATCAGCGGCAGCTAATTCGGACTCACTAGCAGTGAATAGATGGTTGTCCAAGCGGCGCGAGTGCAAAAGGAAGATGCGGAACAGAATGATCTGCTTACACAACTGATACAAAGAGGTGATACAGCCCTGTATGATTGTGCCAGGCAACGCCAAGTTTGTGTGAAAGGAGAGCATGTAAAGAAAGACCATGTAGAAAGATGCACGGAGGGTGGACAGGAAAATAGTAAATGTTTGGACGTAGAACGCCTTGTTCTCCCAGATCTGCTCGTCGAACTCATCATCATCGTCGTCTTCGTCTTCTCCAACATCTGCATTGTAGTCGCCATCCTCCTCGTCAATTAAGGTTGTAGATCCAAGATTTACTGGCTCTTCTTCCCGCTCCTCCTGTCTCGATGGCAACCGGTAGAAGATCACCTCGTACATGTTCAAGGTCAACTTGCCCAAGTAGGTGTAGCCCTCAATGCCCATCACACCAAACTGGATGCCAAATAGAAGACTTTCGATTGCACTAAGACCTTGGAAAACATCGTACGCCAACACTTTGGCCATCACCACATCTACAACCATGAGCGCGGCAAGAAGTACTACACTTACCTCGGTCACATACATCTTGAACACCGCCCAGCGTCCGCCGGTGCCCTCCAGAAGCCGGTTCACAATCCGAACCTGCAAATAGTCGATCCGATCATACAATATTGTATGGTACACCTTCATACAGAGCGTGAGCCCGAACCAGATCCAGTCCAAAATGAGGTTCTCGTCATCTAACAAAAGGAAGAGAAGTGTAAGCATCAGAAAGGGGATCCGGTCAGCAATGTGTTCCATCTCGATCACGCGGATCTCGCCAAACACTACTCGTATACTAACCAACATCCATACTAAATAGAAACACACTATGAAATTGAGTAGCACTATTAATCTTATATCAAAGGTAAGTTCCTGGATAAGCGTCAAAAAGTCGTACAGTTTGGCCATTGAGGTTATGAGCGATGCGGCGAACATGGCGGTACTGGTGACAGCGTAAGCCGCCATGTACACGTGTCCTCTAGTCCACATTTGGAGAAGTATGTTTCAGAATTTGGGGTTTGAAATCTGGGGTTTGAGTAGGTGGATAAGGGCCAGGGTGGAAATTATGAAAAGAAGGGGAAAATTTGGAATAATGTTCTTCATGGGAGAGTTGTCTTTGAAGATCGATATTTTATATTTTTTTAATTTTTTTGTGTTGATTATGTGTGGATTCCTTGAATTTGAGCTGCCGCCACGATACGAAAGAACATTAGCAAAAACAATTGATGTTGAAACCTGCTGGGATAATTCATTGTATTCTCTGAGATATAATTTATCTCATCCGGATCTACTTATCAATATCTATACTAATACAAAGTTGAATGGAAACAGACCTATCTCTTGATTACAGGACTCAATTGCGGAATTCGACTGTGCTGAAGCTTTTCTTCTACCTTCATTGGCGAAAACTTCCGTTTCTTTTCCTTGGGACTACCCAACGTATTCACCAGTCTCACAGCCAAGTGGCCGGGCCGCTCCGGCGATGCTTGTCCTGGACTTATGGTCGATAATGTTTGCGCAAAATTTGAGAGATCAGCAGAGGCAGCAACGATATTTCCTTGAAAGCTTTCGCCCGAGTGACTGATTTCGTGAGAGAGTCGCTCAAAAGTTTGTAGAATACCGTTCTCCGCACCGTCTGTTTCGGAAAGAGCAGTCCCAGTCAACGCGGTGACACCCTTGCTGAGTCTTTGCTCGACCATCGTGACAATTTGATCTCTGACTATGGCCTTGTTGGTATCAAATCCTTCCTCAAGTGCCGAGATGTTACGTTTGAGATGTGCAGTTTTGTCCTCAATTTTCCCTGTGACAATCCGTGTTTCACGATCGAACTCATCGAATTTGGTCACGAGTTTATCTTCCGTGCTGCTGAGAACATTCAGCGCTATCTGCCCGAGAGCCCGCTCGAGCTTGCCTTGGTGTGCGCTGAACATTGTGTCTATTGTTCCCGTGATTTCGGAAAGTAGTCTCTGCTTTGCTATATTTGCCTCATCATGACTTTGCCTTACAAATTCATCCACGAGTGGCTGGTGTGCTTCTGCTCGAAGCAACTCGCCAGTGTCTTGCCTGAGTTTCCCTTGTGCTGAGCCTAAGTGATGGAACTCACTAGCAACATCGTATTTGTCAAATTCTTGACGGAACAAGGACACATCAAAATTGTTTTCAACCACAGAATTTGTAAAATCACGAATATCAAGCACCTTCTGAAGCTCTTCGATACCTTGCGCTAATTTTGTTTGACTCGAGATCAAATCATCGATTAGCTTGCGCTTCGAAGATTCTAAACTGTGGGAAATCTTGTCACGATTACTTGCGATACCTGTGATCATGTTTTTCAAGTTCTGGTTGATGTCAGCGATGTTGTTCTCCATAATTTGACCCAACTTTTGGTTTTGACGCAGATGCTTCTCTTGCAATTTGAAAAAGTTCTGATTGAGCCGCATAATTTCTTTATCTTTTGTGGCCATTTCGGCTGTAAAATCAACGATTCTCCGCTCAACATTTGCAAGTTGACTTTTGAGGGAACCAATCTCAGCATTCTTTGTGTCTAGTGCCAGTTCAAGCGATGATACACGGGTTTTCTTCTCTTCTAGATGGGATTGCAAGTGATTAACATTCGAGGTATACTCCGTGTAGTTTTCTTGACTGATTTTGACAAAATCTTCCTTGTCTTTGGACGCTAGCATATCTCGCGTGAGTCTTGCGACTTGAGCAGACAAATCGCTCACAAGAACACGCTTGAGCATAGTCTCACTATCATGAATGCTTTGTGGGATATTCTTGATATTTTTGGCCTTCAGCGCATAGTTCAAAGTGCTTAAGGTCTCTGAAATATTGATCTGGGCAGGGGAGACAGTGGCAATTAGAGCAGTTTTGGTCTTGCCTCCTAACAGACCCTGTAGAAGCCTAGTAAGCTTGCTCTCTCTATAGGGCACATGCTTTGGATCTTTGCCTTCACTGAGACAATTGATCACCTTTCCAAGGGCTAACAAGCTTTGATTAATGGAGCCCGCCTCACGAGCCCGCTCGTTGACAGCACCAGATTTGTTAATATCCTCGGAGCCAGCCAAGTCTACAAGGTTCATCCGCGACACACGATACTGAGGATTACCCGAAGAAGAGGCCACCTCTTTGTACAAGTTGATGGAGAGAATAGTGTGAGATCGAGAGGAGAAGTCATTAAGTTTTGTCGCGCCTACACGACGCTTCCCCAAGCATCTCTCTACGACTCGAAGTGCCATATCCGCGGTATCTATAGGCAACTCGCATAAGTTTTGAATCTTGGGTGGTGCAGCAGCAGCAGAGTCTCTACCCAGATCAGGCACCAATCGAAGCTTCGCACGTACAGAAGCAAGACTCAAATCGTCGTCAATAAGGTCTCGCAATTCTTCTTTGTACAATTCTATACATGACATTTTGACCATGTAATCACTTCCCACCAACTCGGCAAAAAGTCGTGATAGCACTCGCGGAATAATTCCAGAGCCATCCCCATAAAAATCTCCACACATGGTATGCGTTTTTCCCAGTCCCGTCTGGCCATATGCCAAAATGGTGACGTTGGACCCTTGCACAAAATCTAGAAAGAGCGGCGCTGCAACGTTTTCGAAAAGAAGCGCCTGATCCGCACCAGGGCCGTATACTTGATCAACTTTAAAACGTTTTTGACCCTTTTGAGAGGTTGAACCATGGGAGTATGCAGAGTTATGACTGTTTGAGTCTGAGTTTAGATTGACGTGAATATACGATGAGCCGCCCGCATAGACGGGGTCTGGAAGTTCTAGGATGGCAGGAGAGCGTGCAGCAACCTCTTTGTCGTTTCTGGCTCGACATCGGACGACAACTTGGATGTTATCAGACATTGAAGTGTTGTTATTGTTGTATATGAAAGGTAAATATGGGGTTGCAGGATGCAGGTGACAGAAACAATGCTATCAGCAATGTTTTTATAAACACAATTTTGAAACAAAACTTTCAATTGGAATAATAGTTCATACTGATACGAGAAAATGTACCTCTTTTTATTTTATTTTCGAGTGCTTTAGTTGTAAGTCCTGAGTATCGTTTGACAGGAACCAATGGAGATAGAAGTGAGAGATAATTTCCTGCCAGCAAGCCTTTCTGTTCTCATTTGAATACAATAAAATCGCTCTATTCTGTTTATGGCTTGGCCTCATTTCGTGGCTTTATTGATGGTCCCATGACTCATATATACCCTTAAAGGAAACACGATTGATGTTTCGACCGCAAGTCAAGTTCTCAGCACCATCAATTGGAAGAGTCTCAAATTTGTAGACTATTATTGTGCTTCGAAATCAATTGGTCTATTGTGGGTGCCTGAACCAACAAAGGAGAATACAGAGCCCCGGAGACAACGCAGAATTGATCTCCTAGAGCAGTTTCAATATGAAAAATATACAATATTCATTCTGCTTATTCATACAGCAATGCTCCCGCTCAAACAGAGCATCTATTTAGTCTGAACTCTTCGAAGATTAATGACGAGTCAGACAGCAAATTGGATTCACCTTGCAAGTAGATTTTTCCTTTATTCTATATCCACATTCATCCAGACGCTTTCAAGATAACCTATTGTCTCACTTGTTCACCCACACATCCACATAATCTCTCAGCCAGCCTAATCAAAGAAGTCGTCCTCGTCGTCGTCTTCCGCTCCTCTACGCTCAAACACAATCTTCGTCTGCTTTTTCTCGTCGCGCGACAATGAATCAAGAATCTCAACAATATCCTTCTCGCCAACTTTGCGGTTGAGCGCTCCACTACTGGCCATCTTGATCAAATACTGTTCCACCTGCTCTGCACGATCAGGTCTCACAATACGAACCCTAGCGAGTCTTTCTCTGGCGCTAGGCTCCAAGAGCTGTGAAAGAAGTGTTCCTGTCCGTTCTTCCTGGGGCGAGGGAGCCGAAGAAGAGGTTGATTTTTGGAGTTCGGCCAAACGAGCGGCACGAATGGCATTAAGTTCTGCGTCATCCATTTCTGAAGTGGGTATTTGGCCTGCAAAGGTATGCTGTTAGCGATTATTGGGTGTTTCTAGATTAGACAGAAAACTACTGAGAGCAAGTCTTCAGTAACAAAATTGTTCGAGAAAATTCAATAGGTGTATCCTCGAATTAACAAATCCCACTGAGTTGAAACGGGATCAGGCTTTCTGTATGTTTTCCGAGTGACCGGTGTAGTTTCGAAGAATAGAGATTAATCTGGGGAGATATAGAACGGTGAAACAAAGTCAAACAAATGAGAAATTTCTTCGAATGGAGATATGAACATACTTGACTGAAATATCTTTGAATAAATTTTGCGGAATGTCGTTTTTCCAGTCCAATCTTGTATGAGTAGTTGTGTGAGTGATTAGATAGGTTTGTCTACGTATTTAGCAATGAATGAATGCTATACCGATGCTTTTCAAAACCTTTCCCATAATTCCTGGCTTACAATATAACAAGAATTTCGAAGATTTACTATTTATTTTGTCTAAGAACAGGAGAATACGTATACCCTTCCAATCTTGTAGACCTATATGGATAGTCTCGTTCGCACAATCAATCTGAATCCACAAGAAAAACTGTATTTGTAATTATGATATGTTAAACATCATCTCTCACGTTTTATTCTCAATGTTCGAAATTCGGTTTTCGCCCATGAACTTTTCAATACCATATTCTTACCAAAACACAAGTGATACAAAAAAACATGCCATGTCAAAATACAAATCACGTCACCCTCGCAAAACCTATTTTGAAAATAAACCCATAAAATAAATATCAAAAATTAAATTCAATAGATTATTGAAGCTCAAATCCCCATCCTTCTTTATGTCCTTCTGCAGATAATGCGATGCCCATCGCTTCCCCAGATCTGGTGACACTACCTTATAACTGTGATCTCGCCGCCGTGGAACATCCAAAGACTTCGACATTCAATTTTAATCATACTTCAATCTAGATATGCCGGAGCCTCACAGAATCCGGATCCCTGGGCAGGTTCTAGACCAGATCAGAACCAAAGACGACGAGGGCGAGTATGGCAAAGACGCCCGGTTCAACCGCAAGAGGAAGGCCGAAAAGAATGTCCCATCACGTAAAGAGAAAAGAAAGGAGGAGCGTTTGGCAAAAAAGCACAAGAGGCTGAAAACACCAATGCCCGACAAAAGCCAGCCAAAGTCATTTTCGAAGAAACAGGCATTCGAAAAGCCTGGCCAGCGAGTCCAGAACCATGACTCTGATGAGACCGATCCATTGGCACAGCTTAAGGCTCTTAAAGCTGCCAAAGCTGCAAAAGCCCAAAACGTCAAGAGTGAAAAAGTTCCTGCGAAGCAGAAGAGCGATGGTGTCAGAATCGTCAAGGAGGATGATTTGAATGATGATGACATCTCTGGACTGGAAGAGTTTGGAGAGTTTTCCGATGCCGAGGCCGAGGAACTTGACGACTTCGATGATTCTGAAGATATGGAGGACGACGAAGAAGATGCCCCTTCAGACCCTCTAGCGGCTTTGAAGGCACTCAAAGCCAAGAAGAACGGTGCTTCTGCCAATCCTTCCGACAACGGACTCAAGATTGTCAAAGAGGACGAGCTTGACGATGACTTCTCAGGCGAGTCAGATGACTTCGACCACTCTGATATCGACGAGGATCTCCAAAATGATGCTGGCAGCGATTTAGAGAACGACTTTGATGACTCTGAAGATTTCGGAGAAATTTCAGGTGAGGAAGAGGAAGATCCTATGGCAGCACTTAGAAAGCTCAAGGAAGCAAAAATGGCCAAAAAAAGCGAACTGCAAAATAGCGGCGCTATAGAAACAAAAGAGAAGAAGAGTAAAAAACCTGAAAAGGTGATAGAGGCCACCTTTGTTGACCCTTTCGAAAATGACCTAGAGTTCTACGCCAAGAAACTAGGCCTCAAAGATGGAAAGAAATCTAAACTTTCCAAAACCGATGATGACGATGTTGTTGGAGGTCTTCTAGATGGATTGGACTTCGATTATCTCGACGAGAGTGAAGGAGACGAGGACTTAGGATCAGAAGACTACGACAGCGAGAATTCCGAAGACTTTGGAGAGTCCAAACAAAAAGAAAACCCGTTTGTTGCCCCTACCAATGAGTCAGATGATGAAGTACCAAACAGTGAAGAGGAAAGCCAACCATCAAAGTACATTCCACCAGCCCTTCGAAGAAAACTTGCCATGGAGGCCGAGGGTGAATCAGAAGACATAATTGCTCTTCAAAGAGCGATCAAGGGTCCTCTCAACAAACTTTCAGAAAGCAATCTCGGTTCTATCATCGGCGAGATCAATGGCTTGTACTTGAACCACCCTAGACAAGCCGTCACCGAAAATTTAACCAAAATCCTCTTGGACAGCGTTACTCAGCAAGGCCGGTTGCTCGATAACTTCGTCCTCTTGCATGCTGCGTTGATCGTGGCCATCTATCGTCTACAAGGTGTGGACTCTGGTGCATATTTCGTTCAGACTCTAATCGAAAAGTTTGAGTCTTATCGTCACGAACCAAGAATGAGCAAGGAAGCATTAAATAGTGCTTCGCTTCTTTCGTCAGTGTTTACATTCCAACTTGTGTCCTCCAAGCTCTTGTATGATATTATTAGAGAGCTCATTAACGACTTGACAGAGTCGAATGCCGAGATCTTATTGAAGATTGTGCGTAACTCCGGTAATCAAATGCGTGCAGAAGATCCAGCTGCTCTCAAGGAGATTGTTTTACTTGTGACAACTCAAAATGCTGCGCTTGCGAAGGAGAAAGTAACTCCAAGGATGCAATTCATGGTCGAGACCATTACATCCTTGAAGAACAACAAGTTGACTGCCGCCAACGATGAGAGTATCCAAACGATTGTTCGTTTAAAGAAATTTCTTGGTACTGCCGTTGCTAGCAAAGCGGTCGACCCCCTTCAAGTCTCCCTTGATGATATTAGAAGTGTCGACACAAGAGGAAAGTGGTGGCTAGTCGGATCCGCCTGGAAGGGCCAGGGAAACACAGAAGAAGTTTTGGTAGATACTGTGGCTGTGAACGATATTCTTGATAACGCAGAGCCCAACTGGTTGGAGCTCGCACGCGCTCAAAGAATGAACACCGACATCAGACGTGCGATTTTTATCTCGATCATGTCAGCAAATGATTACGTCGACGCGATGACAAAATTGGATAAATTAGCCTTGAAAAAGGCACAAGAGCGTGAGATTCCTCGAATCTTGGTACATTGTGCTGTTGTGGAGCCAGCATGGAATCCATACTACGGTATCCTTGCCGCAAAGATGTGCGATTCACATTCCTATCGTAAAACGTTCCAGTTTTTGTTGTGGGACCTCGTTAAAAGCTTCGACACTGCCTCTGGTGGATATGACTCCGAGGACTCTGACGGCGGAGTAGACACTTTTGCAGGTTTCGACGATGATGGCGAGAGTGACGATGAAAAGCTCAAGAAAATCATGAATTTGGGACGTCTTTTTGGCCATCTCTTCGCAGAAGGTTCGTTGGCGCTCCATCTTTTGCGTACCGTCAATTTTGTGGCTACATCGTCTGATATCAAGCTCTTCTTGGAGGTTTTGTTGGTGGCCTTCTTGGACCAAGTTGCCAAGAAATCACAAGTTCACTCCATTGGTGTAGGACGTGGAAAGAAGGGCATGTCCGAACAAAAATTTGACGACAGAACATTAATTGAGCGTCTCCTCAAGGCTAAAGAGGAGCCGGCATTGTTGAAGGGATTAAGTCTTTTCATGTCAAAAAGGTTGTTGAAAAGTGACTTCATCCTGGGCAAAAAGCAAAGAAAGAGGGTCGAATGGGGTGTCAAGTCTGCCACAGACATCATTGATGAGTTTGTAAAAGAGTACTAAAAGAAACCTACAAATTTTAATAGAGAATTAGTGCATTAAGCGCAGTCATTCCTGTAGTGATTTAAATGGCATCCTCATCTGGTTCTTAAATTAAACCCTCAATTTCAATATTGCAACAGATTCCACATGTTTTGTTTGTGGATAGAAATCGAAACCCGTTATGCTCTCTACATCATATTTCACATCAGTGCTTTCCAGAAGCTTCTCAAGATGTTTCAAATCTCTGGCCTGGGAGAAGACATTGCAACTCACGTAAATGATCATTTTTGGCTTGAACTGAAGGACCTGCTTTAGAAACACCGTCGAGGAACCCTTGCGCGATGGGTTCATGAGTAGTATTGACTCCTCGCCAGTGACCTTGGAGGAAAGAAATTCTGAATGCGTGAACATATCATCCGAATTCCCTTGTACAAAAACAGCATCCTCTTTCGAGAGCCCATTCAAGCGTGCGTTGTGCTGAGCATGCTCAACGGAAGGCGCAGCAAGCTCGATTCCAAAGACTTTTCCCCCTTTTGGCACCGCATCGCTTAGGGAAATGCTCAAGAAGCCACATCCACAATAGGCATCCACAATATGCTTGAACAGCCCTTCAATGTCTGATATTTTGTAGCGGAGGAAGTCCAAAAAGATGGGCAATATCGATCGATTATTCTGGAAAAAATCGTTCGCAGGGAACTGAAACACCTTGTTGCCGACTGTTTCCGTAACGACATGTTTTGGATTTGTCAAACATTCAGTGTTTGCAGAACCCAATTCTCTGACAGAGTCTCTTAAGAGAAGCGTTGAGGGTAGCTGGCCCTTAATTTCACCCTTTGCTTGAGCCATGGCATTTTTTTGAAATGATTTTCTGACAAAAGGAAGTTTCTCATTTATACTTGGCACCGCTATGGGACAAAAGTCGACATCCACCACTGGGCTACCGATCTTTACGTTTTCAAACCCCAATGGCAAAGGCAAGTAATCCTCATGAATTTTTCTTGGGATTTTTGCATGCGGCGTGAGTTTCGTTCTGTATCCGTATTGCATTGGAGAGTCAATAACATGTCCAAAGTCACACAACGACTCACGATCGAGTTCCGGATAGAAGTACTTATATGCTTTATTAATAACATTCTGTTTGAATGCAAGTTGCTCATCATAGGTGACCATCTGAAGCTGGCATCCTTGGCACAGGTCGAAGTGTTTGCAAACCACGAGCTTGTCATGACGTAGTTTCGGTGATTTCACCAGTACAATGTAATTCAAGTCAGCTTCCGCATAATTCAAGTAGTGGCGTCGGAGAGTGACGTCCACGATGTCTCCAGGTACAGTCTTAGGAACCTTCAATACTGTAAGTTTGTGGTTCTTTTTCTTCGACAAAGTAGTTTCAGCAACATCAAAAGTTTCACCAGCACGATAGTCTCCATCGTTTTCGATTGCGGCTGTCTCTGTTTCGTACAATCTAGGAACAATGGCCAATCCCTCGGCCTCAGAAGTTTGAGCTACGATCTCCACATTCCGCAAAGTCACATTTCTGCTATTGCTTTTGTTGAGGAATTGATTGATTATGTCTTCAGAAACACGCACACGGCCAGAATCGATATTCTTCAGCGAAATAAGCTCAACTATCTCCCTGTGAAGGATATGGTCTCGTGAGGTCGCATCAGTGGTTCCACGTTTCGTTCTACGTCTTAGTGTGGTATGCGCCCATCTCTCAAATGCGAAAATTGGTTTTGTATTCACGATTAATTTCGGTCTAGAAAAGTGAAACATGGTACCCCAGATTTCCTGGCATCGCGAGTGCACACTGGCATTTGCAGCCAATAGTGTGCACACAAATGTAAGACAATCAGAGCTATAGATAATCAGGATATTTGAAATTTAAGAGAATCGCAAGATTTCGTGAAGAGTATGAATTATTTCTAGTCTATGTTTATGATATGTCGCGTGTCTTGATACAACCTTGCCTTAGGGTATGCTACAATATCTATGGGATTTATGAGTAGTCTTCTCAACAATATCTCTGAAAAAGTGAGATTAACATATTATTGAGTTTCCCCTCTAGCTTAAAAAGGGGCCCGCTGGTTTAGAGATCAAAAACAGTATTGCTGGGCCCATCTGACATTGCTCAAACTTGTGTAAAAAATGTACACTGAGACTCAAAACGGGAATCGCCTTTGCAGGTCATCTAACAGATATTGAAGGTAATCTAATATTTATAAAATTAATGTAGAGTTCAAATCATTTGGTGGTTTTAAGTGTCATTACCGCGTTTTTATGGACGATTCTCCTCATGGCTAAAACGGGGAAAACTACTTGTAATTTGAAAATACACTTCGACAACAGTTTCCAATTTAATTTAATTTAGTTAGCTCTTCTCAATTGGATCGGCGAATTTCACCATCTTCCCGCCGAAGTTGTTCAAGGCGTTCCCATAGGTAAAGGCAACCTTCCCGTCGCCCAACTTGTTCACCAAATGCAAGTCTGCAACTAGCTTAGCTCCTACAGCATACACAATTCTACCATTCAAGGCAGTGGAGACCATTCTCCAAGCCTATGGATTAGTCTTTCGTCGATCTAGGCTCGATCTACAATCATTCCATGGCAAAACATTATGGCATGATATTCTGGCATAACATATGTAGCCATGATAGATCTAATTGACACAAATCCGGATCTATTTTCAGGTATGCCGAGATGACATCCCCGCAAAATCTTTGGTCATGCATTCACTTCTGTGGAACATAAAAGGAGCCAATCTCGCACCCAGTTCTCTGTTTTGTACTACTTATTCATCTTACCAATACCTCACTTCTAGAACCATTTTACAGACAACAATTATTTAAAGCTCTGAATTGTTTCTTCTTGAGAGATTTGAACATATCTCTCGAAAATCATCTTCCATAATCTCATATTAGATTCTTTCAAGCTGATAGGGACGTCATGGACACAGCCTGACTAGGTACCGCCTGACGTGACCATACAAGATCAGAAGCAATAGTTCAGATTAAGTCAAAACTCTTCTTTTTTCGGAGTTTTCTTAAGAACCATGTATGTAATGATGAACAGAGCCGAATGCCGATTTGGTTTCTATTCAATTGATACATCATCATGCCAATGGCGAAAAAACCCGTCAGCTGGTAAAATATTTTCCACAGATAAAATTCATAAAGGAAGGATTTTAAATCCGTCTTAGAGTCAAGACAGTGATTGAGTTCGAAGCTTAGCTGGTTCCAACTCTACAACGATCTCTAGTAAGAAAACAATAGATATTCAATAGTCATCAATTAAATGTTATTATCATTTCACTTTCTGTATTATAGTTACTTGCTGCTCCGGCGCTATTTGGTTCATTACGTTATTTCTAGTATGCATGCATTTGCTAGTGCACAATTGAATACGACAATGTTAAATTCCTCTTGATATCTTACCGCTAGAGTGCTGTCTAACCTATCTCCATATTCTTGATTCAGTTATTGAGCAGTGATACTACATGCAATGCTTAGCATACCACCCGAACTCGGAGCTGCGTTCAATATAGAAGCTAGGACAATCTTCAATTTGGAAAATGGAGTTATATGACTGAAAAAAAGATACGACGCATGAAAATAAAGACTATGGCAAGTATGTCGCCAAGAGCTAAACAGGAACCGCAGGTGTTACATCCTCTTTCCTAGTGACCTCAGCACTGGCAGTCTGGTAATTTCTTAAATCAAGAGTCACAGTCTTGGAAGAATTTTCCCGCTGTTCTCTGTAGATGCCTACCAAAGCATCGGAATTCTCGAAAAGCGAACTTTTCAAAGAGATGACGATAAATTGGAGCCCCACACCCGAATGACGCTTCATGTACGACGCAATTTTGGCGACATTGGAATTATCAAGGGCAGCATCAATCTCATCAAGTACAAAAAATGGCGAGGGATGGAATGAGTGGACTGCAAACAAAAGTGCCAAAGCCGCCATGGTCTTCTCTCCTCCAGAGAGGAGGTCCATGTCTCTGAACCGCTTCATGGGAGGCATGGCATGGTACCGAATACCGCCAGCATAAGGTTCATCTTCGTCCTCCAAAGTCAAGTATGCAGATCCTCCAACTGTCGACGTAGACTTGGTTAATTCTTTGTAAACACCATCGATACGATCCGAAATATGGCTGAAGGCAGTCATGAAGAGTTCTGTCCGAAGCTGCTTGACCTCGTTAAATCTGGTCGTAGCGCGCTTTTCGTCTTGTCTAGCTTTCGTGAACTCACGATCAAAGTTCTTGATCTTGGTATCCACCTCCTTTAACCGCTCCATTGCCTTCGCGTTAGGCGTGAGCGCTTGCAAGTCGCTTATCACATCTTCAATTTTAACCTTCAATTCGGCTTCTGCCTTAACTGAATGTCTGTCCTGGAGGCTTAGGTCTAGTAGCGAATAATCGACGTAAACCAGGTAGGCTACGGCTGAAATGTCGGAACTGGAGTCGAGAGAAATAGAATCCAAGAAGCCATTTTCAAGAGGAAGATCAACATTTTCAATCTTACAGTTCTTCAAAAGATTGAGTCTGCTAGAATCCACCTTTAAAAGAGACTCCTCTCTGATTAACAAGTCTTTTGTCATGCTTCTCACATCAGATTTAAGGTCAGAAATTTCTACCTCTAGCACTTTAATGGCTTTCAATAGAGCTTTATACAAGAGCCCAGCTTCCTTTTTCTCATTGTTCAAGTCATTCAACTTTTCTTCCATTCCCAGGAACTCGGCGTCCAAGTCATCCCACTGACATGTTACAGCTAAAAGATCCTCATTGAATTGAGCGAGGTCCTTGGAGATACGCAGAATACGTCCCATTGTTTCCTCAGAGCTCTCTTTGTGCATTTTATGTTGATTTCTGAGAGAGGAGATAGCTCTTTCAAGCTCGGAGCGCTCTCTTGCCCGAGCCCGCATTCCAGGTCCACTGACCATCTCATAATCATTGATACTTTGAAGATTGTACTTTTCACAAAATTCACTGTATACGGACGCCTGGATTGTGGTGATTTGGCTCTTAGCATCAAGAATTTCGGCATCTATGGCAGCAAGCTGACTCTCTTTCACTTCACACAAGGATTTGAAAGTGCTTAGTTGGCTTTGGTGGAATTCAACCTCTTGGCGTCTTTCATCAACATCTCTTTCAAGGCTGCTGATCTTGGCCCGGCATTGCTGGATGTTCTCATCCAAAGCCGCAAGTTCTTCTGTCAAACTGTTGATATCAATAGTGTTGCTCTTATCAGCTTGTAACTTCGATAATTCCGCATTCAACTCATCCTTTTTGCTGCTCAAATTGGCCAAATCCTGCTTGGTCCACATCAATGATGCGCTTGTTTTTTGTATCTCCTGACCACCAGTCATAAGACCCAGTTTATGAATCACAGCACCGTCTAAAGTCACCATCTTGTTGTTGATGGCCTGCGGATGGTTCCATTTGAGGTCCCGAGCAGCGTCGACGGAGTCAACCACAAGAGTGTCGCCCAAAGCAAACATCACCGCTCTTTCAATGGATACATCATCATAAGTTACCACATCAATAGCAGGACAAGCATTTTCGCTTAAGGTACGCAAATAGTATAGATTGACAGGATCCGTCACCACAGAATCCACTGGGATGAAAGTCGCCGTGCCAGCGCGACGTTCTTTCAATAAATCGACACATTTGTAGGCAACCTCGGTGCTCTCTACCACAATTGCGTCCAAATTGGCGCCAAGGGCTGTTTGTAGAGCCAAGTCATACTTCTGTTGAGTAGAGCGAACCAATTCATGAAGAATACCTTTAATTGATCCTTCTTTGAGAATGCTTTTCAACATATTGACATTGTCGCGCAACCTTTTCTGCTTTTTTGTCTCCTTCTGCTCAAGAGAAAGATCGTCTAGCTTTGAGAGTGTTTGCCTAAGTTCAGCAGCTAACTCAACTTCTTTAAGAGCGAGATCTTCATTGTTTTTCATCAAAGATTCCTTTAAAGCAATTTTTTCAGCCTTTGTGCCCAACATATCGTTCATCTTCGACAGGGTAATGTTCAATCTTGGCTGATATGTGGAACGAATGCTGTCCTCGAGGTTCTGAATTCTTGATTCGGCATTTTCCTGCTGAGATTGATAGTTGCGTACAGAGGACACAAACGCGTCCCGATCCGCATCTAGAATAGAAAGCTTCTCCTCTAGTTGGGAACCAGAGTTAGCCAAGAACTGCTTTCTCAATTGTTGGTATTCCAAAACGCCTTCTTCAGGAAGTTGTGACTTCTTTCGGAGCTCTTCTACCCTTTCATCCAACTCCTCGAGCTGTTCCTCGACAGACACTAGTTTTGAATGCAGAATAGAAGCCATTTCCAATTGGTTCTCCAAATCACGGTTTAAGTCCGCGAGTTTCGCCTCACTAACTTCTATGCGCGTCTGTAAAGATTTTTGAGATGTGTTGACTGGAAGCATGGCTCTACGAATTGACTCGAGATTAGTTTTGGTTTCGAGGATCGAAGCTTCTAATCTTTTTACATCGAGAGACGCTCTTGACGCTTCTGCACTCTGTGTTCCGTGGTCAGCCTCCAATTCTTTAAGTTTGGTTTTGGCGGTTTGAAGCTGTTCTTGCAAGGCTCTGTTCTCTGCAACCAACTGGAAGTGGCGCTTTTGGTTGTGGAATATTTTGTAGAGATGATATTTCTTGATGAGGGTATACTTCTCATTCAATTTTGCCTCGAAGATCTCTCGTTCGCGCATCTGCTCCTTGTACTGTTTCAGCTCAGAGTTCAAGTTTCTCTTACGAGAAAACACCTCTGCGGCCAAATCTCTAGTGCGTTCAAACTCCTCCTTCAATTTTTCATACTCGGCAACGTACTCTGCAGAGCCACTTATGGTTTCTAACATGCGAGCCAAGTCTTTTGGCGACTGTGCAGCTACATTTTCAATGTCTCCCTGGAACACCAAGAAGTTCTTTGCTTTGATGAGAATATTCTCTGCTTTGAGAGCAATGGAGTATTGGAGTGATGTGACAATCTTTCCGTTGATACTATAGTCCGAGGATCCGTTTGTATTTATAGTTCTTTTAAGTTTCATGAGCTCTCCATTGTCCTTCTCATAGAACGCACACACGTAAGCAGAGGTTGGATCCTGCAGCAGCACGTCAGATCCCGACGATTCTTCATCGTTTTCAGTGCTTTCAACGCGTCCTCTATATATCAAATCGCGTAGTTGGTGGGACCTAAGTTGGGCCGATTGAACACCCAAAACGAACGAGATTGCGTCCAACATGTTGGATTTTCCGGCACCATTTGGGCCGATGATGGATGTGAAAGACGCGTCACCGAAGCCGACGGATGCTGTGCCGCGATACGACTTGAAATTGTGGAGTTCTAGTCCAGCCAACCGTCCCATAGTGAAATACGAGTAGAATGAATAACGAAGGGAATTACGGGGGTTGTACGGCAATACACGAGACTGTCACGCAGGATTTGATGGGAATGTACGTCAATATACGAGGATATACGACGATGAACGGGGATTTACGATATGTTGTCGTAATTTGTGATTGAAGTGATGTCTGATCTGGGTCTATAGTGTGTACTATAGTGATATAGACGCGATGTGAAACAAATCAAGATCAAGTGCATTGGAAGGAAATAGCGAAAAAGATAGTCAAAGAAGAAAATCTTGATTCCAAAACTAGGGAAGAATTTTCTTTTTTTTTTTTGCTTTCTTCGCTGTTGCTTAATTCAAGATAGTTATATTGTAAGTACTATGTCCGCCGATTGAATAGAAAATATGTTTTGCATGCAGCATAAATTTATCCACAAAAACCCTTTGCTTTTCCTGGGCTTTCTATTTTTGTATTGTTGGAGACTTTTCCGAGTTTCTGACATCTTCGTGCTTATTGATCGTTCTTCTACGGAAATGTTGATATATAGTTCTCGGACTACCTATTGTTATTCTCGAATAAAATAAATCTGGGAAATTAGAGACTCAAAATGACTTTTTAAATTTCTACTGAAACTTAGAAGAGCCTTATCTTGTGGCTCGAACTATGGCTCGATCGTTTAATCTAACGAATCTCTTCTAAAACGATTTCTCATGGTTCCGCTCCTCCGAAATCTTCGAAAAGCCTCATACAAAAATAAAAGGCTAATCTATCTTTTCTTTCCCAATTTACAAGCTTTAACCAGAAACGAACAAGAATTATTAGTCATCAAACAATCTTAACAGTCTTCCATTCTCCGCCGGATCCACGGCACGGAATTATCTTCAGGATTCGAAGACATTGGCTGCATGAGGTCCTGTCCTGAATTGTACTTCTGGCTGATGTGTGAGGGACATGCCATTGGAATACCTAAAACGCACTGGTTGATTTGATTTTAAGAAGAGGAGGTGTGGGTCAGCCTGGCAAAAAAAGATTAGTTAGGGTCAAAGGTTTAATTCGCAACTTCTGTGGTCAATTTATAAGAGCTTTTTCTAAGGATTCTTCTCTTCTGTGTGGCTGCTAGATCGTATATAGATCATGTACTCAATGGTACACAAATTACATTTTTGACGAAACCAGAGATTCTTTGGAGTAACGATGTTGTTTCTTTTTATAAAACTTCATTTATTTCTATAAATTCAATCATTTTTGTTCTAGAACTTGAGATCAATTCGATCAATTCAAAATGCATGCTTACTGTACATTCTTTCCAAGACGTTTAGTCAATTGCTCCCTTCTGGAAGAATTCTTTTTCTTGGCTTATCTGGCGAGCAAAATAGGTGACAATTAAGCAACTCGTGCATTTCTTTCAAATTGCCGCTCATTACAAACTCTTTTCACGCTAGAAACAATTCTTCGTATTTTATGTCAGAATAAATGCACAGCATAATAATTACTTATACAATATACACCATTTTCTTGGAAGCACTGGGTAAATATATAAAGAAGACAGAGCCACAACCAATTCGAAAAGGGCCTGCTTTCACCTAAGCGATGTCCCAGAAAAACGAATCGCTAGATGAATTCAACAATGAATTCACTAAGATTGATTTCGCGGTCACACTGCTTAAGGAGCATTTAGTGTTGGACAAGTACAAAGTATTTGATTTATATACGAGAACGAACACGAATATGGATGCCTTGCTACTGAAAGATGTACAGATCATAAAAAATGCTACAATAACAAGAGATACCGCAATTAAAAATTTGGCAAAAGTGGACAAAATTGTTGCCAAAGTGACTCAGCTTAAGAAGAATTTCGGCTCGGATCCCGAATCAAGCTCCACCAGAACCCACATTGAAATGATCGAGAGAGACTCCAAGATTATCAAATCTCTCCGAAAAAATGCAACATCTTGGTTCAACGTGCTCTTAGATGATATGAGATCATATGACGAAGCTTTTGCCTCATCTGGCATGAAATGCTATCTTGGGTCAAAAAACCCAGTGTTAAAAAAATCTTATAAGCTACGCAAGACATGTTACACGGCTCGTTGTGTCGGGGAGGATTTGAACATTGTTGCGAATCGAATCATCAAGGCTTCGAACATGATATTTGGTCCTTCAAGTGAGACTGTCGTCAAAAAAGATACACCCGCAACCGATTCCGCGACCATCAGCACGCAACAACCTTCTGAAAAGTCATGATAACATTCTGGGAAACTATTTAGAGGCAATCGGCGAATAACGAGGTACATCACTCTTGGACAAACAGCTGATATCAGAAGGGAGTTTGATGGCATGAAATGAGTATATGTATTGAGACTGAATAATCTGCTTTCACATGATTTCAGTTAACCTGAAAAAAAAAGTTCCTTTTATCTTTTATTTGCGGGTTCTTTCAATAGTATTTGGATTTTTTGCTTATCACCAAAGGCAACACTACAATCTATACGAAAGGAAATAGGACCGGAAATAAATAGTGAGAATTTTGCCTCAAAGTTATACAATTATTAGAACTCTCGTCAATTTTGCTCATAACTCTCTAAAAATTCATATACCCTATTTTCCATGGCCATATCGATGTGCGGCACTGATAAGAAACCCCACATTACATACTATATAATTCTTTCAAAAGACTCGATTGTTCTACCACTTTGACCACTTCCGAGTATCGACATACCTCAATTGCAACATATAACTTGATTCTCACTAAAACAGATACGTCATTCGTTTTCATTAGGTTGTAGTCTCCGAAATGTCCGAAAAAGAACCACTTCTTCTGACTTCCCCCAACGAAAATGCCCTGCGTGCATCCATTTCAAGCCGATTCTTATCATGTATCCCGCCGTTTTGGAGTTCATCCAAAAATACCCTTGATTCGGACCCTGCTCTGTTGTATGATGCCGAACCGTTAGAAGACGAAAGTCTTGGCCCTATACCTCCAGTAAACCCGCCAGTTGGTCAATGTAGCTTAAATGGAAGTGAGAAACTTCATAAGATCAGACTGCTCATGAAAAAATTTGGTATTGCAGTCTATATAGTCCCCAGTGAGGATGAACATCAATCTGAATATACTGCTTGTGCCGATAAGAGACGGGAGTATATGTGCGGCTTCACTGGAAGCGCCGGAATATGTGTAGTGACATTAGATGATGCCGAAAAATTATCGGGCGAAGCTGCCTTGTCCACCGATGGTAGATACTTTCTCCAGGCAGAACAGCAGCTCGACTCGAAGCTCTGGCGCCTACTCAAACAAGGCACTGTTGGGTATCCTTCCTGGCAAGAATTTTCAATCCAGAAAGCAAATGATAGCAAATTTAGTAACGTCATTTCATGCGACCCTAAATTCTTGAGTTTGGGGCTCGGTCAGTACTTCGAACTGGCCCAATCCATTCGTGGCTTTAAGTTCGCTCCTTTGGCTCAATGCAATTTGGTGGACGAAGTCTGGGGCGATGAGAGACCATCAAGATCCTCTGACCCAGTTTATGAGTTTGGCTTGCAATACTCAGGTGAAACTGCGCTGTCCAAAATCTCCAGAGTACGCCAATATCTCAAGGAAAATGAGGCTTCTCATATCATTGTCACTGCCTTAGATGACATTGGCTGGCTCTTCAACTTAAGAGCTGATACCGATATTCCTTTCTCGCCTTTTTTCTTTGCATATGCAATTGTAGCTCCGAAGTCTGTGACTCTCTATGCGAACGCCGAGAAGCTCGTCAATGTCAAGTCATATTTATCCAAGATCCCTGGCTTCATTGGAAAATCTTACGACGAATTCTACGGTGATCTTGCTAATTTGAAAGCCACTATCCACAACAAAGATATACGGCTTGTCCTTCCCAGCAAGTATGCATGCAATTACGCTCTTTTAAGCTCGCTTCCTGTCTCAGTGGCCCGCCAAACAATCATCTATGAGTCTGCCATCTCTGTCATGAAACTCACAAAAAACCGTGCAGAGTTGTTCAACGCAAAAGTGGCTCAAGCCAAAGATTCTCTTGTGTTTATTCTCTTGGGTTCATGGCTTGAACATCAATTGATTCACAACAAAAAAAGTGTTACCGAATATCAAGTTGCTCAAAAGATCTTCCAAATTAGAGAGAGATTTCCAAACTTCAAGGGGCTTTCGTACGAGACCATTGCCTCGACCGGCCCCAATGCCGCTGTGATACATTATGCACCTTCAGAAACAGAGTCGTCCGTCATCGATGTCAAAACACCTTTCTTGTTGGACTCAGGCGCTCACTTTTTGGAAGGAACAACGGACATTACGCGTACCTACAAGTTTGGCAGTAGTGGACCAATGGACCTTTATAGAAAGCTCTACACGCTCGTTCTCAAGGGACATCTAGGTGTGGCCTTGGCCAAGTTTCCTGAAAACAATGGAGCCACTGGCACGATTCTAGACTCTTATGCTCGCCAACCGCTCTGGAACGAGGGATTGGATTTTAATCATGGAACTGGCCATGGAGTCGGAAGCTTTGGCAATGTCCACGAAGGACCTTTATACATTCTGACCACCGCTGGCGGGGTAAGCAAGCAAGACTACTTCAAAAGAGGCGCGATTTTGACTGACGAGCCAGGATACTATGTTGATGGCAAATATGGATTCAGAGTCGAAAGCGAGCTAGCCATCTGTGAATGCGAAAAGTCTTTCGGCAAAACTCGTGGTGGAAATCGTTATCTTGGGTTTGAGTATCTTACAAAGGTGCCATTTTGTTCCAACTTAATCGATATAAATTACCTTACTCGTGCTGAAAGAAAATGGATCAATGACTATCACTCTAGCATAAAGTCTGAGTTTGGTCCAAAATTGTTGCAAATGGGTGAAAAGAAAGCTTATCATTGGCTCATGAAGGAAACAAAGCCAATTTGAACTGAATAACTAGTATGAGAGTTGAAATTATTCCGCATGATGCTTAATGATATTGTTCAATTGAAAACATTGAGACTCAACTCTAGTCTTATCTCTGTACAATTTGATAGTAGCTAGAAATCTATTATTCAATTATTAATACATAGAAGAATCGAAGGTAAAGAAATAAAACATTGAAACTCACTTCACGAGCAGTCAACTTATTGTCGCAGAAATGAAGGAGAGTAAAAGGTCGGAAATGAATAAGATTTTCCAGATTTGTCTCCGGTTTTCATTGCAGGCTTTTGATATGAGCCAGGGCGCTTCAAACCTCCTGTGACACCTAATTTGGGGTCATAGCTATTCTTGTTCGACAAGAAAGGTGAAGTGCCTCTTGGTAATGATTTTGTGTAAACGCTGCCCGGTTCTTGTTGCTTGTGAAGAGCTGTACTGTTGTTGTTTTGCTTCATGTATTGAGGCATCTTTAGCCCAGAAACAGAGTTCCAGACAGGTGGAGAATTGGAAGCGAGATAAGATTGTTTGGAGTATTGCAAAAGTGGAGTAACATCTGCATGCCCAGGTTTCTGTAAATTCTCTTGATCATTCAGTTTGAATCGTTTGATCTCGGAAGCATAAAATTCAGTATCAAATCGTTTCTGATCTTTAGAATTCTCGACCAGCGTAAAAGCAGGCGCATTGTCAGCTGAAAATGATTTTTCATCCATATGCGATTGGCCACTTCTCAAAGATCCTATCTTGTTTGAATCTTTAGTGATGAAAGGAATTCTTTTATAGCTACCCGATCTTACATTCGCCTCCAAGATAGAGTTCAAGATCAGTGACATGGCTGCCTGAGCCGGCTTCGCATCAACGAATTCATTGTCACCCGTATGGCAGGTTGCCACAACTGCAACTGCTGCAGAAGCTGCAGACATTACGGCTTCAGGGTCCCTTTCAGATCCGCATTCTGCCACAAGATTATAAATGTCTGTTATACGGCGAACCAAGGAAGCATCATTCAACATGGTCTGAGAGCATATCTTATTATCACCAGAGGGCAGTCGCGGAACCATGCTGGGACTTTCAGCTTTGCTCTCTTCTTGTTTTCGTCTAGACAAACGCTTTTCACGACGTCTGGCAAATTCTTCCTCAATCCAGGCCCGTTTCTCTGGCAGCTGATCATCTCCATACATGAGACTAGCTCTTTTTATTACACGGGCTCGGAGGTCATTGTCTTTGTTTCGCTCTGCATTTTCTTCTCGCCATTTCTTTTTACGTTCCCTATTCTCAATGCGGATTCTTTCCTTATACTCTTCCGATTCGTAATCGGGTTTCACTCCGAGCAATGCGCTTTTAAGTCGGGAACTACTGAATGAAGCAAGCGTAGAATATGCATGACTGAAAAAAGAATCAGTTCGAGCATCATTCATGTTGTCTATAGGTATGTCAATACCATCATTGGGTTTTGAAATTGCAGTCGGATTTAGGAGATAAAGAACATTGCCGATCAACGTCAGTGCTCTTTGAGACTCTTCCTCTCCCGATCTTCGACCTAAAAGTTGTTTTGTCCGCTTTAAACTATCAACAACGAAGGCTTTCTCCTCAGGCGAACTGCTCACTTCCATTAACAATTTCAGAACCGCTGTGTTCACATTGAGTGTAAAATTTTTGTTCAACATGAGAGAATTTGTCATTTGACGGATCACCAGCATAAGATTTTGAGATTGAGTTCCGGATTGGATGTGCAGGGACAACGACGAGAGGATGTTAGACAATTGAGGATGAATGGGGCTGCTCCCATCGTTTTGCAAATTGGCTCTTAGCGATTGTAGATCCAAGGCTTCGCGATTTTCATTTGCCATTGTGGAACGGTGAAGCGCAAGTGTTTCCGCAATGGACATTGGCTTGTTGCTTTTCTCCAGTACAGAACTTGTGCGTCTGGCAGAAGTAGCAGTCGAGGCCGAAAGTGCTGCAATAGCAGCTGCAGTGGACGCATGACTAGAACCGCTTTCTGTTTGGTTTTGGTGGTCATCGATTTCGCTGGCAAGAAGCTCTTGCGGGTTCAGCATTGCCATGTTGAACGCGTTCTGGAGAATCTCATTCATTTGCAACTTTTCAAGTTCTGATTCCCGGTCATTTGTGTCTTGAGCAGAATGTGCGCTGGCAGAATCATTTGAGTGTTCCGGAAGATTCGTGTTTTTGGAGGCCTCTGAGTGTAGCACTTGCAGAGAAGTGTTCAATTGAAAGTGTTGCAAAACGTTTTCGGCAAGAGTAGGCACCAGATGGTGGCCAGAAGACTCGCCAGTAGATGAAGACGGTTCTGTAAGGCGGCTTGGGTCAGGGGAAGTAGCTTCTGACGAAGCTTTTGCATTTTCGCGAGCCATTTGCTGGACGACATTGTTAACAATACCTTCTAGATCAAAGGCGACATCTTGTATTCCTGTCTTTGGAGCTTGATTTGGTTCAGCTTCTGCCTGCTTTTGAGCCGATAAGGGTTCGGTTGTGGTGCCGCCTTCAGACGTATTAATGATAGACTTGAAGGCTTGACCAATTACATCTTCCAAGTTGATTTCGGTACTGGTATCAGCTTCGATCTCATTGTGATCCTCGTCATTTTCGGAGGGCTTTGAAGGGTTTTCGCTCTGCTGCGGTTCAGCACTCATTTCAGTTGAACGTAGCGCTTCCAGCAACTGAGGCTCCGTCAATTCTTGGCTTGCACCTGCTGTTGCTTCCATGCCGATTGCACTTGATAAATTCTTGAACACATCATTGATGGCAGATTCAAGATCAACATTAGTGTCGTCATTGGGACCTGCAGTCTCCGGTCCTCTTTCGTCATTTTCATTTTCGGCATGGTTTGAATGTGATTCCAGCTCCGCCAGGTCAGGAGCGTTACCAACTTGAGCATGGTCTTCTGATACCTTTTGAGCGATCTCGGCAAACGCGAGTGCAAACTCATCATCTTCAGCAGCAGTTTCTGCTTGAATATCTTCGTTAGTCTGGTCCTGCTTGCGCCCATCGTCATCTACAGTCTCTCTCTCTATTGCCGCTTCAGCTTGTGATTCCTGTGCGTCTCCAGTCTCACCACTTGGTTCTTCAGTGCCAGTACTAGCTTTCAGTGGCGCAACGTCATCTGCAAACTCCGGATTCTCTTCTTTGAGCTCATGTTCGAGGTCCTCATTTCTAGCTGATTCTTCGCGCACCGTGGCATCCTCTACAGGTTCATTATCTATTTGGCTTTCCAACGACAGACAAACATCACCTACCACCTGCGCCAATTGCGCGTCGACGTCCATATCTCCATCGCCACTTCCCTCCTTGGACGGTTGCTGGGTCAAAAATCCCAACAGCCCCAAAGCGGCTCCAATGGCATTTTCTAAGTCATCCGTTTGTTCTTGTTCGACCTTAACAATTGGGAAATCCGCAGAATTTGAATTTTGCAGCACCGGCAGTGATCCATTGGCCGCATTCAGATTTTGCAGGATCTCCTCGTGTTGATGTTGTTCTCGATGGCCAGAGTCCATCTTTGGCTGCAAATTCCACTGATAAGATAAGCTGTCACAAGGGCTTTGTGACTGTTTTTTTGTAGTTTGAGATGTCGATGAGGGTACTCTGTGATTATATGCAGTCCTATCTAATCAGAGTTGGACGAGATCTAAGAATGTGCATTTCAGGAGTTCGAATTTCGGGATTTTGTATATAATCAATTTTTCTTCTTTGTTTCTAGTGACTATGGGAATCTTGGCGTATTCATTTTGGTTATTGGCTACTGCTGCACCACATTGGGTACGACAAGTGAGGAATGTCATTTGATGTTTTGTTAGGACGGCACGTTTGATTCTAGGTTTTTCAGACAACTAAAATTTGTGCGATAAGCAGATACATTTCATATCTGTTTGAAAATCAACTGGAATATGTGCTATTCAAGAATCGCTCAGCCATACTTGTAATTTACTGTGAACCGAAATAGAATTGACACCTTCAAAGCTCAATTTCAAAAAATTTCTGAATTTTGGTGCGTACTACATAGTGCGCGAGACTTTAGGAACTGGATTGGCTCCATAAATTACACAGATTCTAGAATGCAATGATGTTATTCAAAAAAGTTGATCTTCCGGTTGCGGCCATATCAAGTGGAAAATACTGTTTCCCGTCCGATCAACGTTAGTCAAGCCACTTAGAGCCACACTGAGTAATGCAGTGGGAGACCATGTGTGAAATTGTGGTGCTGCAATCTTTTTTGGATTCTGATAGTTTGTTTAGAACTTTTTACCATTTCAGGATATGCAAATCCAGTATTCCGAGATCTCAAATGGTCATTGAAATTAGAGGTGTTTATTTTCAACGATACCAAAAGTTTTCTTTTTTATCCGAATACCATTAAAAAGTCACATGTTCTGGTATTCTCAGGCCTCAAGAGAAGAAAGCGCCTACGTATAAGATGCAGGTATGAAACAATTGTATGCAAGAATATTTTCATGACTCCAATACGTTTTCTTACTGGTTCTTTACATTGATGTTAATTTTCCAATAATTCTTGACTCTCTCTACTGTCAGATAAAGTATTTCATTTGAACTGTCATCCGTAGAAGACGCACAATCTATGTCATCTCGAAAGAATCTGAGAATTTGACGAAAGGGCGCCAGTTGTTCTTCGTAGGCAATTCTCTGAGGACCGGATTTCGAAAATAAAATTATAAACGAACTCAAATTGAGCAACTTGTCCTAAAGTGGCCATTTGATCCATTCTATTTGGAGTGGAAGACTTACAAGAACTTTGCGGCCAAAATGAGGAAAAGAGCACCAATATGTATCATCATTTTTTCATGTTACATCTTTTTGCTTTGAAAAGCTCTAGGAAGATTTGCATTGAAGCAGCTGCCCATTTCAGTGGGCGAAATTCCTGACTTCCTGTTTCACTACACAAGGTAGTTTTTAAGATAAGGCTTCAATTACTCGATTTCAAAGCGAATACTATGTCATTAACGCATTGTTTTGCCGTTCTATCTGTACACATCTTGCGCCGTTCCCCTTTGCCTGAGCCTTAGACTCAGTCGTAAAACCCCTAGTTCACATGCAATTTTGTCGAGTTAGAATCAAGATTCGATGGCTATCAGTTGGAAATTAATATCTAGTTCCAAAAGTGCTCCGTTTCTAGAAAGTAAACTCACAGGGGAGTTTGGATTGTGGATTACACTCCTGTGGTTCAACCTTGAGTCGAAGCAACCTTAAGTCGAAGCATTGAGGAGTGGATTAATGGCCATGGACATAGAACACTTTGTGAGTATGAATTAGCCCAAAAAAGTAAAAACATATTGCTGAAAAGACCCATCATATCCCTCTGAATTGACTGAACCTACTGCTATTTGTGTGTGTTGACTCTTTTTAATATACATAGATGATACCCAATTGAAGCTTTTAAAATTGAAGCTCGTTATCGTGATTAATGATTCGATGAAATGGGTGGCTCATTTCGCGTCTTCGAGCGAAGTGTACAGCACTTACATGTGGGAGTCCTGGAGTAAACGAATTACCAAAATGTTGCGCTAAAAGTATTTCATACTTATTTGAATATTAGTATCATTGAAGACTTGTTAAAAAGGGTGGGTAAAAGCGGAACAAACCCACATTTGAAAAGAGTACTGATCAATAAAGACTGTAAAACATGTAATACCACTCACCCGAATGGGTAAGGTTGAGAATCTTGAGGAACTGATCACACACGGACCAAGAATTGTCTTTCAAATACTGATTTCTTCTTTGATAAACACCCTATACGCTGTAGAACCTCTCCTCAATACTGGTCAAAAAAAATGTTTAACTCCTATCTGGCAGAAGCCCTTGCACAAGAAACACAATGTGCCTCGTTTCTCTATTTATTTCTGTTCGTTTACGTATTCGAAATTTTCAAAAAAGTCAGAAGTTTTCGGCAATTATAATGTTACGCTCACAATCTAAATGTTTGCTAAATTTCACAATTCATTCATTATTTAATACAATTCATAAAGCAAACAATAATTACAGAATTACACCATCGATATCGTGAAAAAGTGTTGTTTTATCCATTAAAAAACAAAAATCCTCAAAAGTTTCTTTTCGCTGTTTAGCCTTTTCGCCCCACTGTTTACCAGATCAGCCCTCGACATCTGCAGGTTGATACACCCATAATGAAGTTAGTCTTTAAAAACTTGAAGAAGGAACTTGTTGAGGTCGAAGCCGAACCGTCTGACAATGTATGTATATTTCTAAGGAAACGATGGCCGAAGTTTCCACACTAAAACCTTCCCAATTCGTCTGGAACTGATGGTTTTCTGAAACACACACAAACACCACCATTCTCACGCCCGTACTAACTTGAAAGGTTTCTATTGTCAGACAGAAGGTGGCTGCTGCCAAGGATGTTGATGCGTCCCAATTGAAGTTTGTTTACTCGGGTAAAGTTCTTCAGGATGAGAAAACACTCCAGGATTATAAAATGAAGGATGGCGATTCGGTCATTTACATGGTCTCCAACAAAAAGGCTGTTACTGCTGCACCTGCTGCTACACCTGCTGCACCAGTCATCCCAGCTGCGCCAGTTGCCGCTCCTGAGCCTGAACAAGCCTCCCAGAACACAAACGTAGAAACTGAAGCTTCCGAAGCACCTGCTACTTCGGCCCCTGCAGCTGCCTCAGAACAGCCTGCCAGTGCTGCTTCCGCTAGCTCTGATTTTGTTGTTGGAGAGGAGAGAGAACAGGCCATCCAATACATGTTGGAGCTTGGCTTCCCTCGTCTGGACATCGAGGCCGCCATGCGCGAAGCATACAACAACCCACAAAGAGCTGTAGAATATTTGCTTTCGGGCGTTCCTCTCGGTAACCGCGCTGAAGGTAACCGCAGCTCGCCCGAGCACAATACAAGCTCCACTGAAGCTCCAGCTGCTGGTGCAGTCACCGGCGCAGCACTGGGTGCTGCTGCTGCTGACTTTGAGGCTGAAGGTGACGACTCCGAGCCCCATGGTAATATGTTCGATGCTGCCGCAGCAATTGACCGTGGCACTGCTGGTGGCGCCGAATCTGGTAGACTTGACAACGAGTTGGCTTTGCTCAATGAGGCCATCACATCTAATCCTGAATTGCTTCAACCTCTTCTCCAGAGACTTGCTGCAACCAACCCACAGATCGCGCAACTCATTGCACAGGACCCTGATGGATTCGTTCAAAGATTGATGGACAACGACTTTGAGATTGAGGAGGAAGGCGCCGAGCTTGAAAGTGGAGAGGGCATTGAAGGTGCCATCACCCTTGACCTCACTGAGCAGGACCAAGATGCCATCAATAGATTGTGTGAGATGGGCTTTGAGAGAAACTGGGTCATTCAAATCTACATGGCATGTGACAAGAACGAGGAGGTTGCCGCTGACATTTTGTTCCGTGACAACTAAGAATAGATCCCTTGATCAAGGTAAATAGTATACCTCATACGCACCGCGTCCAGGGCCTGTGGTTTCTGGGCGCTGAATAATAACGATAAGTTTAACTCGTGTATTTTGAAGCTATATCAACGACAAATGATATTCCAAGGCTCAAAAAGAATAAATAATATCTAGTTTCTCCTGATCTTCGCTGCTGATAGGGGCATTCCCAGGTCTCACCACTACTTTGGCAGCCATTCCCGCCTCTAGCGCAGCCTTCACCTCCAAAACGTTATCAGAATAGAACGTGACATCCGAGGCACTGCAGCCAATAGACGCAATGATATTCTCATATGAAGTTTTCTGCTGCTTGTATCCGGAGGTGGTGATGTCGAAGTACCCAGAGAGACGTCCAGTCAAGTCCTCCAGCTTTCCGTCTACGTCTACGTGCAGAAAGAGAAGTTTCTGGGCATACACACTTCCCGAGGAGTAGATATACAACGTCTTTCCGCTATTTAAGAACTCAATTGCATCTTTATAGATTGGTGCTTTCAAGTCTCCCTTCATGTACCCTTTCTCCCATACGATACCCTGAAATGCTTTGAGAACAGGGTCCTTGATATCGTTGGAAACCAAGTACAGAACGTGCTGTGTCAAAGTTTCGGCCGATTGTGTAACTTCGGCGGGAAATCCGGCCAAGATTGACGAAAGTTCATCCGCCAGTGGATCTACAGGAAAGGGAGTTGAGCCTACAAATTCGCTATAATTTTCAAGAAAATATGGATACAAAACATCCTTGACAAAGGTGATTGAACATACTGTGCCCTCTATATCGAGAAGGTGAATCATTGACCAAGAAGTTGTAGTAGGGTAGAGATATATGGGGTAGGCCATGTGGGTGTATGAGATATGATATTTTTTGACTGTGTAGAGTTATAAGACAAAAAGGTATAAAATATGGATGATTTTTTCAATTTTGCTTGAACAATTGATTTGTGTTGATTGCTTTGAGTACTCGTTGAGTTCTTATAATTTGCTGATCGCTGATTCAGAAGAGTCGGACTTGGTTTGAGGTAAATTAGACTCGAGGAAATCCGATCTTGACAAATATCATCTGGTTTTAATATTTGGAGGTCAATTGCTCAACACTGGACTGATTGTGAGAAGGTATCCTTTCTGACCATACTAGACAGCCAATAAGACACAGTTTTGGCAATTTGTCGCTACCGTGGTTGATACTAACATTAAACTTCAGAAGCGTTCACCTGGTAAAATCAATTAGTCGAGCTTTGATAAGCCAAACTTCAAGTATAACACGAATATCAATACATGAATGCCATATAACGTCACGGAAACAACAAATAAACACAATTCTAGCCAAAATGAAACTGAATTCAAAAAATCGGAAACATCTTCAAAAGATGGTCCACATTCTTCAGTTCTAGGTTGCTTCTCTCCAAGCATACAACATAGCACTAGCCATATGCCCACTCCATTAGAACCACTAAAATAAAAGCAATAACAATAGATACAAACAACAAATTCTTACAATTAAAACAAAAAAAATCTACTGCTCCTTTCCTCTTTCTGCACCCCACATTCCTCCTTATCTTATCTCCTGTACACTCCCTAGTCACTACTACTACCTACTAAAAATACAATCAACACTACAACCCAAACACACACATCTGATCCCAATTTCACCCACAAATAATATAAAAAGGCAACAATATACACCATCTCTATATACACATGACCGAGGCTCCCTATGTACCGCTATATGACGAAAACCACGACTACATAAACGAAGACCATATCCATGAATTCTCGAAGGCCCTCATCTGGGATGAAGACGATCTGGAACTCCCGAGCGGATATTCCACTGGATACCTGCTGCCCAAGCTGCCGGCGGCGCTGAGTTTAGCCAATGGGGACGAGGTTGCCGAGAACGAAGCCGAGGTCTTGGAAAGAGCAAACCTCCAATTGAACTCGGCTGTATTGTCGCCAGTCGAAGTTCCAAGCGAACATAGATATTCCGAGGATGGAAATGCTGCATTACCCGTTAGACCACATAAAATCACCTCCAAAAGCGACTGGTTTCCTTTGGGAAAGGAATCGGAGGTGGAGATAAAGAGTAAGAGTAAGAGCAGCGCTCGGAAGCTGTCATCGGCCAAGGTGCTGACCACCGAGAAGCTCAGCAACGAATTCAGACTGTCGCTGTCGTACTTTTTCTTCCGCTGGCCGCTTCTACTTTTGGTTGGACTCTGGGTCTCATTCCTAGCCTTGGTGTATGTCTTTGTGCGGGCCTACGTGGCTCTCCTGGAATATTTGTTCACATGGACAGGCGAGCGGAAAAGACTCCGTGATAAACTACGTCAATGTAAAACATACGATGAATGGGTTGAGAATGCCATCATTTTAGACAAGTTCCTAGGACTTGACAAATGGTCCGAGATCCCATCGTTCTCCTACTACGATCACAAAACCATCCAGAAGACCATTCGTAGATTGCGCAGTCTTAGAATTCAAAACAATGTTCCAGACCTTATGGTGTTTTTGCAGGGCTGCCTCAAGAAAAACTTTGCTGGCATTGAAAATAGACAACTCTATTCCCACCGCTACTACGGCACCAAAAATCTTGTCAATGACTATATTGAGGAAGTTGTCAAATGCATAGACTGCGTCGCAGACTCAAAGGACCAGGTATCACCAAAGACGAAGAAAAAGTTCTTCAAGACTGTGCTGAAGAACTACGGAAAGTCTGCCTTATGTCTTAGTGGAGGCGCTTGTTTTGCATACACTCATTTTGGAATCGTTAAAGCGCTCTTAGACAACGACCTTCTTCCCAGCATCATCTCGGGCACCTCTGGAGGTGGTCTCATTGCCGCCTTAGCTTGTACTCGCACAGATGAGGAATTAAAGAAACTCTTGGTTCCTCAGCTAGCACGCAAAATCACAGCATGCGAGGACCCATGGCATGTGTGGCTACCTAGGTTTTGGCGGACAGGAGCAAGGTTCGATGCTGTTTCATGGGCACGTAAGTCCAATTTCTTCACAAAGGGCTCAACTACTTTCAAGGAAGCATATAAACTCACAGGACGCAAACTCAATATTTCAACGATCCCCGCTGAACCTTATTCACCTGTTATTTTGTGCAACACTGTCACTTCGCCAGACTGTATCATTTGGTCATCACTTTTGGCCACCTCAGCCGTTCCTTATATTCTCAATCCTGTAGTTCTCATGATGAAGGATAGAAGGACAGACCGCGCTGTTCCATTTAGTTTGGGAAACAAGTGGCGCGACGGATCTCTTCGTACAGATATCCCTGTCGACGCTTTGAACACATACTACAATGTCAACTTTTCAATTGTATCGCAGGTCAATCCCCATATTTCTTTGTTCTTCTATGCGCCAAAAGGAACCGTGGGGCGGCCCGTAGCAGCTGCTCGGAGAAAAATACGCAAACATGAATTTGCTTCGTTAAGAGGTGGGTTTGTGGCTACCGCTTTAGAACACTTGATTAAGCTTGAAATCAAAAAGTGGTTGCAGGTCATTAAACTTTTGGATCTCTTACCTCGTTGGCTGGCTCAAGATTGGCTGAGCGTCTTTTTGCAAAAGTTCACTGGTACAATAACTATTTGGCCACGTAATCGATTCAAAGATTTCTTGTATATTCTTCTGGACCCCAATGAAGAGCGGATGGCGGAGTATCTTGAGAAAGGACAGCGCAGTGTTTTTCCTAAGATCCTGTTCATAAAGCATAGACTCAGCATAGAACGTGCGATTGATAGAGGTCGCGAGATAAGCAAGAAAGAAACAAAGATGGACGCTTTCTCAGCAACGAATGCTGCCATCAAGTCCTTGGAGCTGACACCATCACCTGTTTTATCGGATGAGACAATGGCACCAATCATTGGAAGCATTGACAGAATCAACGATATACTCGCTGACAGTTCGGAATCTTCCGATGATGGTGATTTTGGCCGGTTTTCGGACCAGTCAATCGACCGAGGGCTCATCGTCAGCACAGATGATGTTGACTCTGAAGGCAGTGACCAAGAAGAGTCTGACTATGAGGGCAAGCCGCGCAGAAACACTATTTTTTAAATATCTTTATTAATAGAATATTCAAGTTCTAACTTCGGTTGAGTTTATTAGCCTTAAAAGCGATGCATATAGAGTTGTAATATGTTTCATAGAGTATTGGGCAACATATGCGCTAGCAAGGTTTCTCCAGGTTGTTTTTCTTCTTGACAAATTGACTATTTTTTTCCGTTCTCTAATCGTTCTCGTTGGCAGCCGCCACTGCCTTTGTCACTCTCGCAGTGACCTTGTTGCAGTCTCCCACTTCACCGTCGCTCGAAATGATTATATCCGCGAACTTATAAAGTGCCTCCATTGACTGGTCTAGTTTCATAGACTCATCCTGTGTGAACGGCAGTAGCACCCAGCTAGCCATCGTATCTCTGGAAGCATTTGAAGGTTTTGGCCCAATTCCTACCCCCAACTGAAATCCATCTAAGGCCTGCTCTTTCACCGCTCGTGCCACCGATTTGATACCATTATGAGAATCTTTCTCTCGCAACTGTCGGAGTCTAACCTTGGGAAGATTGATCTCAAAATCATCGAACAATACGAAAATCTTACACACGCCGATTTTTTCTGCCTTCAAAAACTGTTTCAACAGTATTCCAGACTCGTTCATGTACACATTGGACTTTACAAAATACACATCATCCATCGATGTCGAGCTATATTTCGGCTTCTTTATTAGCTGTTTGGCACCAAATGCAGAAATGAGCCGCTGCAAGACCCAGTGTCCCGCTGAGTGCCTGTTCATCGGTCCCGGATTCCCTATCGAGAAAAACACTATAGTCATTGCCAGGTTTTATAGAAGAAAAGTAGTATATTTGTGCGAATTTGCAGCTTCAAATCGAATCGGGAAATCTGAAAAGTTCGGCTAGTATACAGTACAGCACACAGAGATAGTCTGCAGTAACATACCACAACTATCAACTACAATCAACAATCACACCTCTTTGTGGACTCGATTTGTGTTGCAATGGGCAAGAAATCGGGCAAGGCCAAAAAGCAAGGAGCGCGGGCTCCCAACGCGAAGGATCTGAAGCCGCAAACGGCAGCTGTCGGCGAAAATAATGGCAATGACGATACAGTGGAAAACGAAGAATCCCTAACTGAAAAGCCATTTGAACAAATTGAGCTCAACGATGATAATGAGGAAGTGAAAGGAACCGAATCGCAGGGAAATGTTGAAGATAGCGCTGAAATGGCAGCTGTGGAGGCCAATTTATCAAAGGCCAAGATATCTGAAGAAGACGCACAATTGGGAAATGAAGACACTCCAGATTTGATAGGGTCAATACCGCCTGTACCAGAAGATTCTATAGAAGATGGTTCTGAGTTGAATCCCGATTCTGCACCAGAAATAGCCATGGATCGTGAACCTTCGAAAGATGAAAGTGACGATGTCGACATAATTCAGGCGTCGCATGCCACTGAGAGCAAACAACTTGTTGTAGAAACCAGTACAGACGCTGCAGTTGAGGAACTCAATGAGGACGAGCATTATAAAAACGAAGACTCTAATGACAACGATCACAATGAACTCCCAGAAGAAGATGATGATGATGATGATTTCGGTTCATTTGATGAAGCTTCATTTGAGGAGCTAGAATTCACTGAGCCTGAGCCAGCCCAACCGCTGCATGCTGAATTCAGCACTGCTGTTTTAGAGAACACAGAGGTGTTCCAAAAGAACCTCGAAGCGGTCTTAGAGAGAATCCTTCCAATTGAAGAGACAATCACAAACGCTGCTAAAGAACCTCTTCTCAATGAGACTGCCCTCGAACGCCTTCATAAATTCTCAACTCTCCCGAGACTCAATCCTCCAAACTGGACCAAGCTGAAGATGCGCCATGAGCTTCTTCTCTCGCTTGGTGTTCCTATCAACTTAGATGAGCTTGACTCTGCGCATAGCTCTGGTCTGAGCGCCAAGATCGTGGCCGCCAAACGGAGGTCCATCACCGAAAACGACATTCAGTGGGGTGACTTCAACATTCCAGACATAGACGCATTAGACATTTCTGCTGAACGGAAGCTTCAGCTCATGGAGGAAACACATCAAATTCTTTCAGCCATTGAAGACGACAATCTCAATAACACCACAGAGCTGTTTTTGCTACAGAGTGCAGAGCATGTAGTAGACGAGAAACTTCGACAAATGCAAAGCAATCACGCCCGGTTGGTCGAGCTCACCGCTATTTGGCTGGCCCAAATCAAGGAGCTTCGGAACAGTCAGGAGATGTTCGAGTCGGTGGTGCAGAATATGGTGGGTTACAGACAGAAGCTTCAGAGAAACGAGATACTAGAGCGACTCAGCAAGACTAAGCGTGGAAAGCGTGTGTTCTGATCCTATGAATTAGGTTCACGAGATCGTTTCTTTTAAAATTAATGTTTGAATGAACCTTCGAATCGCCTCTCGACTCATGTATCAGATTCAGGCGTACCTAGATAATTAAACTCTAATACACATTTGCACGACAGATTATCTCTCCAGTTGGAAAAAAATTGCCACTGTTTTACAAAATATACCCGTATATTCATACTCTTATCGATCCTCTTCCTATCTTCACGTGACTTTTTCACATACTAAATCCAAACTACATGTTCACTAAGCTTCTACTACGACCATTCCAACAGCTGGGTCTTTTGAAAGCTTTTTCGAGGTGCTCTTCAACCAAAAGTACACGTGTAACGAAGTCTCAGCGTTTGTTGGGTGTCTACACGAAGTATGCATGGGTTTTGGTGAAACAAGCCTACGTTTCGAGGCATTGGACCGCACAAGAGATCGAGCATGAGGTCGAGAGTCGACTAGGAAACCGAGCTTCAGAAGCTGACAAGTTTGAAATACAGAAAATTGCCGACTTGTGGCAGCAAAACGTGACTATATCCCAGATACCAAAAACTCGGAAAGTCACCAATGACCACTTGAAAAAGTCAGCAGAGATGCAATTATTCCGAGAACAGCTGAAAGAGGAATCGGCTACGGGCAAATCCAGAGGGAAAAGAACCGACTCAAGTGAATTGAGTGAGGAGGTGTCTGCCGTTCAAGCATGGAATTACTTCATGGCCATGAAATATCCCGAATACAAACATCTTCTGAAAAAGGAGGCACGCGCGAAAGTGGGCTTACTTTGGCGCAATATGTATCCAGAGGAGAAGGAGAAGTATCAGGAGGAATACCGCCAATTGAAGGCACAGGGAAAGGACATTTTGCTGGGCAAGATTGTGGATGCAGCCACTAAATTAAAGGCGAATGAGAGAATCAAACGAGCTAAGACTGCGGCACATTTGAAAAAGCAGAAGCAGCTTGAGCTGCAGATGGAGACATACCAACAAGAGTAGAGGGCAACCATTCGTTAATAATGAAACACAAAAGTTCACTTTGCAATGTACATATATATTTTCCATGAGGAATCTACAGACTTAAGAGAAATTTTAAACGTTTATAATGAGCTCAGCCTGAAGTGAAGGTAATGTCCAGGAGGTTTTAATACACAATTGCAGGAGCATCTTCATCGTCAGCGTCATGTTGACCTAAATCGTAGATCTCAAAATTGTTCTTGTCAAAAATTGAGCCGACTTTCTCCATCGAGAGTTTCCTTTGAGCTACAAACTTCAATTTCTGCCACGGCGCATATAGGCTTGGTAGTTGAGGTACAAAGTCGGCCAAGTATTCAATAGCAAGCCGGCATTTGCTCACATCTACGATTTGAGATACCAGCAGCTCATCGATGTATTCTGTTGGTATTAGCGTCAACTGAGTGCTCATGAGTGAGAGAAGGTCACTTGTGAACAATGGGTTAGCCCTCAAAAAGGACTCGCAGCGCAGAATCAGGTACAAAAGCGTCGACCATTGTGTACAAGAGCAAAGATTCCCCAACACGACGAAATGTATAAGTGTAAGCTGTAGCTCAGCGAGAAAGAGATCTTTATCATGGCCAAAGAGTTGTTCAAACTGCCACGAGCGATCCAAAGCGCTCCGTGTGAGCTCCTCTCCCATTTTTTGCGGAGCTTGCTGTTTCTCCTGTAGTATGGTATATTTCAATTCCTTGTGTTCTTGGCTTTCTAGCTTCAAAGTCGGTTGGCGCTTCTTTAGTAGTTCTGCCAACACCATGTTTTCCTCCAACAGCGGTGTTGCAGTACTAATTGGCTCCGGAGGTGTAGGGATATACTCCTCTAATGCCTCTGTATCTACAAATTTTGTCAACTCGTTCCACAATGCGTGGGTTTCTGGATACTCGATCATAAGAGGGTAGAGTTCGCCTACAGAATTATCCGCCGGTATTATAGTAAAAACAGACTGCTCCTCGCTCCAGTCAACAGATAAGACCTGACCTTCTTCTATAAAAAACCACCATCCGTAGCGCAAACAGTCTCCTTGTGATATCGATCTGGAAAAATGGAATAAATGAAGCCCTGGAGGTATAAGCTTTATTCCTTTTAGAATGCCTTGAGCAGTTAAGAACTGCGTATCAATTCCGATCACAGCATCCGGTCCGAGATCTTCTGGGTAATGAAATATCAAGGTTCCATTTGGAGGACCCATTGTAACTGAAATCTGGGGTAAGCCTTGGTTCAGAAACATCAAAGGTGTTTGAACAAATTAAGAAAAAAAATGGAGAAAATGCATCCAAATCGATATTTCTATACTTGATGTGAATATTCGTGATGTTCCTTGATTCGATGATAGCTTCCCCAACAGTTTTTGTGTCCGTGCGTTAAACACACACTAAAAGTATCAAAAGGTATTAATAAAATATGATGTATTTGAGTCCGTGCTCCTTCAATCCGGATTTTGACGCATTGTCTCATCGTTCATTGTAGTTCGAACGACAATGAGATGGAGGCTAATCTTATAAATTTACATAAAACATGAGAGAAAAATCATTTGATATCGAAACCTGAATTTTTATATTACATAATTAATTTAATATTGTGAGAGAAAAGTCACATCTGGACACGAGAAGGGAGTCTTCAAATCTTAGAAGTCCTCTGCGTTGATACCTGTTTTATTGCACATTTGGCGGAAGGTTCCGTTCTGGTGGAAAAGTGTTTTGGGGGTGTCGAACTCGACAATCTGTCCCTTTTCCATGACAATTACTCTGTCATAATTTAAAATCGTCTTTAAGCGATGAGCGATACACAAGATTGTGCAG
Organism: Australozyma saopauloensis; assembly: GCF_035610405.1. NCBI lineage: Eukaryota > Fungi > Ascomycota > Pichiomycetes > Serinales > Metschnikowiaceae > Australozyma > Australozyma saopauloensis. Next base: position 900,993 of record NC_086132.1, read on the forward strand.
TGTCCAAACTCAGACACAATGGCATCTTGAATTTTCTTGTCAGTGGCATAGTCCACACTGGATGTTGCCTCGTCCAAGACCAAAATTTTGCTCTCGCGAACCAAGGCTCTAGCGAAGGAAACTAATTGTCTCTCTCCAAGTTGGCTCCCTCGTTCTCGACAACACGATCCAAATGGAAACGATGGAGATCTGGGTCATTAATGTTTTGAAGTTTAACTGCCTCTATTTCGCTGGCATCAACAATATTTGTGCGGCGCAAGACATTCCACAACTGATCATCTGTTTTCTCGCCAAAAGGATCGAGGTTCTTCCGGATAGTTCCATCAAAGAGAACCGAATCTTGTGGAATGATAGACAATTTTGAACGGAGATTATTGAGTCCAAGGGTTGAAATGTCAACTCCATCTATATGAATGCTACCACCAGTCATCTCTGTAAGTCTGTACAAAGCTACCATAATGGACGATTTTCCGGCACCAGTACGACCACAAATACCAATCTTTTCATTAGCACGAATGTTAGCAGTGAATCTGTTGAGAACAAGAGGCAAACCTGGTCTATATGCCATCTCCACGTCTTGAAACTCAATAGTACCCTTCTCAGGCCAGGTAGGCAGAGGAGCCGTGTCAGAAATTATGTATGGGGCTTCTTGTGGGAGATCGTGGACGTACTCGAGAATACGCTCGGCTGAGTTCATATCCTGTTCGACTTGAGTGAAGATCACCACAAGCATCGAAACCAAACCAGCAGCCAGAAAAATGTATGATAAAATCAAACCAACGGAAGCAGGCGAGATTGAGAACACCTTGAATACACACAAAAGCGAGATCAAAAGCACAAATGCGACCATCATACAAGTGACTGCAATGTCTAACCATCTCTGATTGGCCACAGTGAGATAATAAGCTTCGTTCATGTTGTTAATGAGCTCCGAGTTTTTCTGGAGAAATTGTTCACTCCTACGATAAATTTTGATTGTCTCCATTCCGGTAAGGGCCTCATTGAAATTGTTGTACACCTTCGATCTCTGAATAGCTTCCAAACGTTTGATTTCTCTACCAGAGGCTTGATAGAACCCGGCAACGAGGAGGAATACGAAAATAAGACCTGGCACTGCGATCGCAATCCAAGGAAGGTAAATGATACACAAGATCAAAATTCCAGACAAGAAGATGGAGAAGAGAGATACGAGCGCAACTTTATCACCCATCTCACTGTCTAAAACATCGGTGTCTTTTGTGAATCTGTTGATAATTCTTCCCATAGGAGTGATGTCCATGTATGCCATGGGGACATAGAACACACGACGGCATGCCTCGATGTTAAGAATACGGGATGCTCTGTTCATAATAAAGACCACCGTTGCGAAAGAAATAATGTTAAAGGCCACGGCAAGTACGACAAAGCACGTATAGATTCCAATGTACCATCCATTGCTTTTGCCTCCGAATTTGTACTCAATCCAAAAAGACAACCAAGTATTCTGAAATAATTCAAAAAAGACATACAATATCGTCAAGATAACAGAGCCTGGAAGAATCCAGTTGAACTTGAACCCGCGGGCACCGGCTCCAATGTAACGACCAATGACATCAAGTCCAATAGCATTGACGGATTTCTCTTCCTCACTGACAAGTACACCATCTTCTTTTTTGAATACTCGGGCGGGCTCGCCTTGAGGGTCGTTTTGAACAGCCATTGGATCGTCATCTTCATCAGAATTAGAGCTGGCGTGAGTATTGTGCTGCATGAGGTCGCCAAAAGCTTTGTTATTTTGAACGAGTTCGCTCAACAGACCAAGACAAACAACTCCATCCGAATCCATAAAAGCAACACGGTTAGCTGAAGAAATCAAGGAAAGTTGATGTGTAGCAAGGATACGAGTCTTGTCTTTCAAAAGACCAGTTATACAGTGGTCCATGATGTGCTGGCCCACTTTGGCGTCAACAGCACTGAGAACATCGTCCAACAAGATGATACTAGGTTTAGCATACACTGCTCTGGCCAAACACAAACGCGCTTTTTGACCACCGGATAAGGTAATACCACGTTCGCCAACTTCTGTTTGATCACCAGCGGGAAGAATGGCTAGATCGGCTTGCAAACAGGTACTAAAGATAACCTTCTGGTACCACTCATCGTCATAGGGAAGTCCGAATAGAATATTATCTTGAACTGTAGCATTTTGTACCCATGGAGTTCCACACAAAACTAGATCGCCATCAATGTTGATGGAGCCACTAGTAAGTTTCATGTTTCCTGCAATTGCTTGCAACAAAGATGATTTACCTGAGCCAATTTGGCCCGTAATAGCAAGAAACTCACCATGGGCGACATCAAAATTGAGCGGTCCAAGACGAAAGGTCTTCTTTTCTTGCTTTGGACTTCCTTCTTTCTCATTCAAGCCAATGAGCTCAATACCAGGAAGAGGGGTCGAGGGATCCTTTGCTCTCTGTTTCAAAGCTTTCTTTTGGTTCTTGATAGCCAACTTCTTTGCCTTGACTTTTTCAGATTTTCTCTTCTTTATTGCTTTCTTTTCTTCATTTGACTTGCCTTCCTCATCCTCGTCCTCAGACTCATCGTCAAAAACCTCCCACTCATAAGAGACATTGGAAAACGTCAAAGCGTGTTTGGATTCTTGTGAGCTATTGCTGGAAGATGATAATCCAGGGAGAGATTCAATGGCAGAGTCTTCCTCAGCAGAGAGGTAGCTGCCGACACGACCCATACTGATCATGGCGTCAACCACCGATGCCAAAGAGAGAGGAAGAACAATCAAGACATTACTTAAAAGAGCGAACAAAGCGACCGAAGAGAAGATAGTTGCAGGATTACGTCTTGCAGGAGTTGCAATAGCGTAAAGTACCAAGAATGCAGCCCATGAAGACACACCTGTCAAACTACTAGCCACGGAGATAATGACACTTCTGACGATCTCCATTTTCAAAAGAAAGCTCATTTCGGTAGTTCTGGTTTTAAAAATCATGTCAAAGTAAGGCAATTCCCATGAGTAAAGCTTAATAATCTTCAAGTTATTGAGCACTTCCTTAACCAAGCGGACACGCGAGTCTGTTTGCTTCAAAGCTTCTGTTCTATAGTTGAAAAGCAACATACCCATTCCACCAGCAAATGCCAAGTACGCAACCATAAGCCCCACACCCACTAACGCAGGAACATGGATATTGTATAAAAGAAGACCGATGGCGATGCAAACAGGGATAGGAAATGCAACAGTCCAAAGAGAGAATCCAAGACCTAAGTCGATTCTTGAAACATCTGTACTCATAATAGAGGTAATTTTGGAGGCTGAGTACTTTTTGCGAGAACGAGCGCTGAGTTTGAACGATTTGTCCAAGATCATTTTGGTCAAAACACCACGCATTCTTGCACCAGTAAAGGTAGACAAGTAAAATGCGTGATTAAGACAAATACCAGAAAACAAGGTCATGGCAGAGACACCGATGGCAAAGCCAACGCCTTTTCCGTTATTCAGCTCGAGACCTAAGGTTTTCAATGTGACGTAATTGATAAGACGTTTACTCAAGAGCGGTTCTGTGGTTTGTACCGCCAATGCAGATGCCATAAAGGCCATTGCGGAAAGATAGTCCAAACGGAAAGTGTCGAGGGTGGCAAGAACAGTCAACCAAGGACCCGGCTCGAAATCGAGCATATCTTCAGCCTCCAGTAGAGAGGAAGTTTCCGGGGTTTCGCCACGAAGGTACACTTTATTCTTGATGTGTTTTGCCTTGAATTGAGCAAATCTCTTTTGGAAGTTCTTGTTAAACTTCTCGGCCAATGGCTGCACCTTCACATGCTCGTTCAAACGGAACAAGTCAGCCGGTGTAAGTGTTCTTTTATATCCCGACTTTAACACGGGCAACAACCAGGTGAAAAAAACGAACTCGATGGGTTTGGAGTACTTTGGATAGTCGGGATAGGTGACTCGTTCTTCCTCCAACGGGATTGGAGGCACAGATTTCAGCAAGAACGGCGTAAACAAGCGTCGCTGGAGGACCATGGTCTCATCTTCGAGCAGTTCTTGGGCCGAGGGGCCAGTTTTCAGGAGATGTTTATCTACAGAAGAAGAGCTCATCTGGGATCTTAGGGAGTGATGAGATTATGGATAGATTTCTTATCTTGTGTTGTTTCGGAGAGAATCTCTTATTGATCTGAATTGGGGGTAACTCGGAATAAATCTGGTTATGATATATCAGTTTGTATCGGAACTGTTGTATTTGATCTTGATTGTACTTTTAACAATAACTCTCAATTGTGCCTTATCCTGAATGTATCTGTCACTGGCAATAACTCTGATTAGTTGTGGATCTGTTTTACTTTGTCCCGAATAGTATCTGTCGGTGACTTGATCTGTATTTGCTTGTTCTTTGAATTGATTGCACCCTGGACTGGTTCTGATTGGATATTAGCTGTATATGATTTTGAGAACTGATTGTCTGGTTGTATCTGATTCAGATAATTGAGTGTCTGATTGTAACTGATTCTAACTTGTTGTCTGATTGTATTATCTGTCTCAAGGATTCACTGAGTATTCCCTATGGTCCACCCTTAAATGCACCACGGCAGCAAATCTACAGATTGATCAAAGCTGTTCTCGGGAGAATCTACGAATTTTTTTAAGGAAAAGCCGTGCAGAAAAGCGCAAATATATACCCCAGAGTTTGGTTCTGTAGGTATCAGTGGCAAAGGCTTAGCAACAGGAATAAGGCTGCAAATGAAAACAGAGGGAGCAATAAAGAAGGGAAGAACACAACTGCGCCGGAACTGAACAGTGGCAAAAAAAGAAAAAAGAGCCGCAAAAGCATCGAAATTTCACATTCAAAACTTTTTGTAAATTTTTCTTTGTTCACACTAAATCATCATCTCCAAACCGGACTACTAACCCAAACCAACAACTCCCCGAAGTAAGGACAGGTACCGCAGGAACTGGATGGCGTATCTGAAACACTTTAGCTTTTTCCGCAGCGCAAAACACACAATCTGAAGCGGTGCTACCCGAAACAGAAACTGCCGTGTCCGCATCGGGGATCGCGCCGTACGTGAGCACAGGATCTGGTTGGATGGTCCAAGATTTTGACGTAATGGTTATGCGCATAGACAATGCATCGCATCTGAGAAACCGTACACACGGAAGTCAATGCACGAAGCTAGAAAACATGGTTCTGGACAAGCCTCTGGATAATAGGTTTTGTAAGTGTTTTTTTGCTGTGTTGAGTGGCTGCAACTAAATAAGGTCTTGGGGAATGTTTTCCGGTACGTGGATATGAACCTATAGAAACAGAAATGACTATAATTTGTGTGTTTGTTTAATTTGATATGTTTAAATGGATGTGTGAACGGAACACACAGCCCGGTATCATCCGTTTTGGTCCGCTTTTGTCATGGGTGCGTGTGGCGACCGCCGCCAAGAGAAAAGCGTTTGAAATTGGCATAATACTACAGCTGATCGTGTTAGGGACTATAGAGAAGAGTGTTGGTTGGCTGAATATTGTACGGTGGTACATTCTCGATGCAATCTATGGGGATCAGAACCGACACTACAAACTGCCGATTGTTCTACATCAGGACACAGGGGGCCTCCAGGATGTTCCTGTGGAGCCCTATGAGATTGCTACTGAATTTTTCTTCTCAAAATACGGAACAATTATTGCATGAACTGAAACCGGTGAACCAGTAGAGCGACTGTGGCTCCCCAACTGTGAGATCAAGGCTTTCGGCGATCTACATAATCAACTGGGAAAAAAATTTAGAACAAGAATTTCCATCTTGAATCTTCGTCAAAAGTTGGCTCTGATTTGAATTAAAATTGAAGTCCATTTCTTCCTCCAGAAAGTTACTCAAAGTTTACCAAAACTCCACCGCCAGAAAATAAACTTTCATCACCAAAAACAGCAACACAATTCCATGCTAAATTCCGTTAAAAAAAATCACCTGCTGTGACCTCCTAACCGGATAAATTCTCGCTTGGAAACCGTACGGCTCATCCCACTTCGGCCAATCTCCCTTTTCACCGGCTTATTGGTCGCTATCATGATAATCACCCGCCACCGCCTGCAGTACCGCACTTTGACCGATAGATAACGGTTTTCAATCGTCTGAAAAATTTCACTTCTCAACCATGTCTGCCAGCAAAATGCCACCTTTGCAGCCAGAAACAATCAAGGATTCGTCGACTGGAACCGCGGGAATTGTTGCGTGTGAAGTCGCTGCCGAAAGCGATGGGCTCATATCTCAATCGGCGCTCAAATCTCACAATTATGGCTCCAACTCCGCCAGCAATGACGCTGAAGACGATGAAGACGACAAAGCCGTCCTTCCCAAGGCCCAGCTTCGTCTTCTTGTGGCCAGTTTGTTCATGGCCGCTTTTTTGGCTGCGCTCGACACCACTGTGGTCACCACGTTACTTACGGTGATAGCATCGGACCTAAAATCGGTCGAGAGAATCAGTTGGATCGCCACTTCGTACTTGTTGTCATGTTCGGCGTTCCAGCCGCTTTTTGGAAAGCTCCTGGACATTTTCGGCCGGAAACTGTTGCTTGTGATCTGCTGTGCTTTGTTCGCTGTAGGATGCTGTATCTGTGTCACAAACCTGCTTCCATGGCTTGTGTTTGGACGCTTTGTCACCGGATGTGGTGGTTCCGGTCTCACCACTTTGGGAACTATCACTTTGTCTGATTTGATCCCTCTCAGACAGCGTGGTTTGTACCAGGGAATGGCCAATATCTTTTTCGGCTTGGGGGCTGCCTCAGGAGGTATTGTGGGCGGTGTGGTTTCCGACCTCTTGGGCTGGAAGTACGTATTTGCACTTCAAGTGCCTCTTGCCGTGCTTGTAGGTTTGGCTATTCATATGTACTTGGTGTTGCCTGAGGGTTCTCCTGGTCTTGGGGCTGCGGGAACTGAGTTCTCTGAGAAATTGAAGCGTGTGGACTTTATGGGCGCTTTCTCCCTTGTCTCTGCGCTCATGCTTTTGCTTGCTGCCACCTCGATGGGAGGAAAGGAATTTGCCTACTCGCTGAAGACTTTCATTGGAATGCTTCTTTTGTCTCTTGCACTTATAGTTACTTTCATTTACGTGGAAACTTACGTTGCAGATGAACCCATCATTCCAATGGCAGTCATGGCCGAGAGAACCGTGTTGTCTGCATCGTTGGCCAACTGGTTCTATACCATGGGTGTGTTCACCAACCTCTTCTACGTTCCTGTTTTCTTCCAGACCGTCATCGGACTCAGCGCTACTCAAAGTGGTGAGCGTATCATCCCCAATTTCTTTGCTCTCTCCTTGGGTTCTCTTTTGACTGGTCTCTACATGCTGAAGACAGGCCGTTATTATACCTTGTGTGTTGTGATCGGCTTAATTTCTACATTGGGAATGTTGAGATTATTTTATCTCGATGAAAATGCCACCTTGTGGCAACAATACACCATTCTCGTGCCTCAAGGTTTGGGTTACTCTTCTGCCTTGACCATCACTTTACTTGCATTGATTGCTTCTGTCCCTCAAAAGTATCAGGCTTGCACGACTTCTATTCAGTACACCTTCAGAGCCACAGGATCTACGATTGGTGTCTCTTTGGCTAGTGCCATTTTTGAGAAGGTCCTCCGTGAAAAACTCCGGGGACTGATCCATGAGGCTATTCCCGACTTCGAAAAGGCTGAGAAGATTATCAGAAAAGCTCTTGAGACGACTACATATGTCAAACACGCCCCGGAAATTGTGCAACACGCCATCAAGAACTCTTATAACCAAGCTTGTATTGCTGCCTTTGTTTTCGGTGCCATTTCATTAACCTTGGGATTCGTGTCATCGCTCTTTATGAGAGAGCACGTTCTTCACAAAAGCATTGAAAGAGATGAAACTGAATAGTTTTACAGACATGCTCGTTCATTTCATATAGATTATAGACTTTGATAGATTATGCACAGATAAACTAAACATTCTCAGGTAGGATATCTGAAGATTTAGATGCTGAAGGATCAACACTCTTGATGAAGAAATTATGATTAACACCTCCGTAGACCATGAGGGCAGCCGGTTCGGACGTAGGTTGAGGCTCGTGTGTGTCTATGGCAGAGTCAATAGTGTACAAGTTCAGCAGATGATTGGCATTCTTCAAAGGTGCCTGATCTGAAGATGATGTGCCCAAATTGAGGGAGAATCCGCTCACCTCCCGTGATAATGGAGAGCGTTGGGTATTTTTTCTTCTTGTGAGATTGAATTGAGGAGAAAGATGTGGAATACCAATGTCGTGATTGCGTAAGGTAGGAGACGAATGCTCCAAATAAGGCGAGAGAACTGGCGACAAGACTTCGTCGTGTCTCACGGCGCCTTCAAGAGTATCCTCGATGACGTTTTCGATAAGCTCGTTTTGGGTGTTCAAATTAACGTTAATCAACAAAACAGAGATAAGAATGCAGAATACACCAAAGCCGTAAACAAGGGCACTGGATGATGAAGATGGCTTTTGATGGCCCGTTAAATGCAAGATGATGAAGTCGGCGAGAATGGTGATGGGAATAGAAGAGGTCAACGCTAACGACGTAACAAGAGGACTGGTCAAAAGCATGGCAAGGATCGTAAAATAGTCCGAGATCACTGAGAGCACGGAATTGATCATAATCATGGCGAACGCAGTGTTGCTTTCAGGAAGCTCGAACGGCTCGAATCCTAGCGAGTGCGCCACTACAAGCACAGGGAGACCCAACACAAAAGTAAAGACACCAACCCAACCGAAGAGTTTCCGCTCATCAGTGGTCTTATTACCCATCCCGCATCGCACCTTCATCACTAAAAGGTAAACTCCGTACGAGAAAGCGCCAAGAAGTGCTAAGAGGTTGCCCAAAGCCGGGTTTTTTGGTTCAAATTTACTATCGTTGTTTCCAGAGGCCAGCTTTTCGCCCAAGCTGATGAATATAACGCCCATGAGACTAGATACCACACAGACAACCTTCTTCGAGGTGAACTTATCAATGCCTAGGGAGACACCCATGAAGAGCGTAAACATGGCTGTGGTTGAGCCAAGAATGGTCTGGTTGGAGGCAGAGGTATACAATAGTGCAGACATCACCAAAGCGTTATAGATATAGTACACAATGGCTATCTGTAGTGCGAGCAGGAGCACCTCTCTCCTTGAAAGCGGTATCGCAGCATCATAGGCAGAATCCAGGCGATCTTTGTTGGTCAAATCGCCGGTACTTGAAACCAAGTCCAAATCAGAAAAAGAAAGAAGCGGAGAATCAGACTGTTGGTGATGATGGGCCGTCAGTTGGCGTCTTACTACACCTAAACAAGCACATCCGGCCGCATAGACAGTCGCCATCAACTCCGGCAACAAGTACAACAGAAAGCACAGCCCGGTCAAAAACAGCAAGAAGAACGGCTTATGGTAGTCATTGGTTTTCAAGACTGCGTTTACGAGTTCTAGTCCTATGAGCCACGAAACGATGGATATCACGAGAAAAATGACCCCCAAACGGAAATTGCTTTTTTCTTGTTCGTTGATGAGATCAATTACCTCCAGAACATTCAGGAGAATCGTGGTGGCTACTTCCTGTGCTCTGATTCTGGGGGATGATACGGCCTGATCCGGATTTCGCTCGAGATGCGCCGATTTGGTGGGGTGCATAGTAGCAGAATGGAGCGGTATGATTGGCTGGAATTTGGATGGAATAGTAGTGACCAGTGACTTTTGCTGCGTTGGCGCAAGAAGAAGTAGGTGGTAGATTTAGTCTGGGGTTAGTAGAATTTCTTTATCGGAGAGTACTGCAGGCAGCACGCAATCACCTTCCAAAAGAAGAGGAAACACCAAAGAAAAGTGAAGAATTGAATTTTTGAAGTTCTGTGATTCTACAATTTTGCGATTTTGCGATTTCGGTTTGTTTACATGTGTAATACTTTCTTAGAATTGTATTTTCAATTTATTTTCATGTGATGCATTGTGTTATCTGGTACACACTTCAATGGTGTCTTTGACGGCATATTCTCCACCTCGTTCGATACTGCTTGTGAGGGGAGGCCATCATCATATACGATTTCGTTTAATCTGTTCACTTTTTCCTTTTTTTTAGGGGTTTTCTTCCAGGCCCTTGACGTCCAGCGCCTAATCTTCCTCGACCTCCTAGCTGACCAACATATTGACAGACATCTTCATCTTTTGCAGGTCGCCATGCAGCTGATCAGAACCGCCGGAGCCCAGCTCGGAATCGTCCTTCTCTAATTTCTTATACAGCTTCCGGATCCGCAGCACCGCCACTTCGGACCCGTCGTGAAGGTTCTTTGCGTGCCGTAGAAGCAAGTCGCGGCGCGAGAATGGGCGCGTACAGATGCCACACACATACGGTTTCAATTTGTTGTGGGTCAGTAAAATATGGCGTGTCAAGTGTTCCTCGCGAGTAAACGCACGCTGGCAATGCTTACAGTTGAAGATGCGCGAGTTTCCGGTGGCCGTTTTGGTCCCATACGTGCCATTGTTGGTGAGAGAATTGCCATAGTAAAACTCTTCTTCTTCCTCAGCGCCAGCGGTAGCTATAGCTCGGGGCAGTCCAGCGTAGTTTAAACATTGGGTTATGTTGGATACTGGGAGAGGCACCAGATCCACCTTTTTGGCATAGGTATAGAGGTATGCACCATGATTACCCGGCGCGTAAGGATCGGGTATATCAGCCATTCGGATATAAAAGAACTTTTGTTTTTTTTTCTTTTTCACTTATTATCGTTGCACACCCCACAATTCTAAAACGAGAGGGGTTTTTCTGCAGGAGCGATAAGCCGTTTCAATGGTCGGACCTGCAGCCAAGCACACTTTCACCGATCGGAGTATTCGAGGGGTAAGTCACACAAAAACGCCGTGCGACAACAGAGTGAATTAAACTTGCAACAGGAAAAGTCAGGTCTCTGTGTATTTCCAAAAACGGAAACGGGAATCCAAAATCAACGATTTGACGCGAAAATGTGTGTAGATGTACCACGGGAACAGCGACACCAACAGACTGGATGGTGGCTGCAAATTGAAACACAAATATGGAGGAAAAAACAGACCTAAATTCAACGTCTATTTCACACAAAATTGGCCATCTATTACCATCCCCGAGTACGACCTGTCATCGCATATATATGTCAAAGGATGTTCCCCGCAGCGGTGATGGCACGCCCTATTCGATGGCGGGGGTGGGAACACCGGAGGGGAGATGGAAATGACGGTTCTTTATATGGTCTGCGTGATGGAATGAAGCGTTGGGAGCGTTGGTTGCAGAGGGGTTTCGTCTCCTGTATTCGGGGCCAGTTTAGAGTTCGGATGTGGGATGATTTCTGCAGTCGAATGGGGCGACTGCGAATGGCTGCAAATTGTGGATGTGTGGATGTGCGTGGAAGTAGGTGTGTGGGTGTGAGTAGGTGTGAGTAGGGGTGTGAGTAAAATTGGGGTGTGAGTTGGTGAGTGTTAGAGTTGGTGAATTGGGCCATGGGTGCGCATGTGGATAGATTTCTGGGCTGAGACTTGGGCCGCAAAGGTTGTTCGTTGGAGCTTTTGTCCTGCAAGTTTTGTGTAGATGGCAGGTTGCTCTATAATATCCCGGGTCTAAGTCCGAGCGGGCTCGGTGGAGGTAGGAGTAGGCCAAGAATTAGGTGATATGACAACATCGTGAGCGTAGTGCGGTTGGAGCTGCTGTCGTTGCTTCGGCCGTGTTTGCCGCTATGGAAGTTCTGTGCTTGTAGCCCTTACTCTGATGCACACGTTGTTTTGACAGAAGTACGGGAATTATTGCAAAAGGCAATTTTTAAGATTCAGATCCGCCCTGTTTTTATTCGTTGGCAACGGATCCATTTGATTTCATTCTTTGGAAACAGATCCAAATTGTTTTCGGTCGTTGAAATAGTTTCATTTAGTTTCATTCGTTAAAAATAGATCCATTTGCATGCAATATCGAACACCATCAATCTTCTTTAAAATTACACTCAGCTTGCGATTTCATCACCTTCACCTCATTAGCGCCGGAAATATGGTGAGTACATGTTCCAAATCCGATTGATCATACCCTTGGTCGAGCTCAGGTTCTCGTCAGAGCTAGCCATTGCAAGCTCATTCAAATCATGGTGGAACTCAGACCGCAATTTCGTTGGAATTATACTTCTCGCCAAAAGTGTCAAGTTTATGATTTCAACAAAGAGCTTACCGTCGCCGATGAGTTTATCTTCCGTCTGCTCACGGTTCACTAGCTTCTCGATCTGGTTGAGACTACGCAAGCAGTCGATCCGTTTGGACTCCAAGTCTGCTTGAAGCGAGCTCTTGTTGTTGAGAGCCTTGTTGCCCTGCCACAAGATGAACAACGATGGAGAGATAGACAACACTCCAAAAAGAAGCTGCTGCAGTTTGAGAAGTTTGTCGATACCATTGATGGCAATTCCACCATCCACCTTAGTCTTTTGAACCTGAATCAACATCGAACGAATCAACAGCCCTTTGATAATGGACTTGTATGGGGTGCGGATCTCATTCTCGTACTGTGACATCATCATGGTAAGGTCGCCCTTGGAGACTGCTGCGTGAACTTCCTCTGGCGACACTTGGACATGGTTGTCTTTCATAAACTCTTCGACCATACGCTCAAGCGAGTCGAGATCTGACTGAAGCGACTCCTTAGATGCGATAGTCATGGTGTTGTCGTTTCTAAGAATACTGAGCATGTCTCCAATAGGTTTCACAATCCAGTTGTTCCAGAATCCCACCACAGTATCAAAGAAATTAAGTTTGAACCACTCAGCTATTTCAAAACGATTTTTCCATATATTGACTGTGGTGGATGGCCCGTAGTTAACAAGAAGTAGCAAAATTGGCCAGTAACGGGCAAAAAAGCTGGGCGGCGCATACTGGTAGATCTTCGAATTATCTTTCTCGAGCTTCTTTATCGATTCAAGCTGGCAGCCGATGTCAGATCCACAGGAGGTCAAGATTTGACTCACAATGTTCGAGTCCTCGGTGATGTTGTTGAGAATGAGCCCAAGATCGCGGTAATAGTCGTCCAATAAAGTATTGAGTCCCTCTATTTTTTCTTTAATTTCCTCATTCAATGCTCCGAGAGGAACCTTGAAGAACTTGAGCTTCGAGTTTTGTATAATGAAGTTACCACTAAACCCGTCAACAGTCTTGCCCAAAACGTTGCCAAAAGCCTCAATGATCAAATTGTACAATCTTCGCACAGACCACAGACTATTGGAGGCCGCAGCCACCTCTGCAAATACATTGGACACAACACAATACGTTCTGTACGGTAAGCTCTGCACTCCATACACCAATTTGGCTCTGGTCGAGCTCTTCACGTCGCGCCAATACCCAACCTGCGTCTTAGCCACCAAAGTCTTGTGAATGATCGTATTGGCCAAATGGTGGAGCACGATCATGCGTGTGTATTGGTCTACGATGGAAATGAGCACCCCTTGCTCTTCTCCAGTTGCCGAAACAGCACTCAAACGGGCACGATACTTTAGTAAGTTATCAATTGTAATTCCAGGAACAGAATGGAGCTTATCGTTCCCGATTTCGGCGTCGTAATAGAAATCTGTGAAGATTTTCCGCACAGGATCCGAAGAATCGGCTTTCTCGCCATCGGTCGAGCTTTCAATCTCCGGAAACGAGGCCAAAGTTACGTTTGTGCGTGCATTCATGCACCGAAGCTGCTCCACCACGCGGGCCGAGATGGTATTGGAGGTTTTGATCTGGCGGAGTTCCAGATTATTGAGGCCGGGATTGAAGAAAAACATGGCAGAATATATAGACAGAATGGTAATGAGCGCTTGTATAGTATAGTCTCGAATTGGATGTTGTCGGTGAAATCTGAGGTTGTGCTATCGTATTTCTTGTTCTTTTGGAAGATGTAGTAGAGGTTGCGATTGAAATGTGGGGTTGCGGAACTTGAACTAATGCTCGCATTTGTTTTCTCGATAAAAGCATTCTCTAATTATTTTTTTTCCCGGTTAGATTTTTCTATTTCTTCTTTAAGATATTGGTCGGGACTCGTTCCCACATAGATCTCTATTTCATTTGATCCATTGGTGCCCAAGGGCGTTCGGATCAGATTCGTGTATGTATGATGTGATGTCCAATGCAAGAGATGCCGAACCCAAGAGGTACGATCTACGCTACCCCATGGGCCGGTGTCTTTCTCCTCTGCAAATCTGGCCCTTACTCCTCGTCGGCCTTCTCCAAAACGCCCAGCTCCTTAATCAAAAGGTCCACGTCCAGCTCGCTCCAAATCTTACGCACAACGCGTCCATCAGCGCCCAAACTAAGCGTAGCAAACTCCAACTTGTCGCTGTTCAAGTTGCTGCTGTCCACGGTCTTGGAGAGCACCTTGATGGCCAACTCGCACGCGCCGCGCAACGACATATCGCTAGCATAGTCTTTTTTGAGGAGTGTTTGAGCGGCAGAATTGTTGGCGCCAATCGCGGTAGCCTTCCATCCACTGTAATTGCCGGAAGGATTGGACGTGTACAATTGGAACTGGTATCTGTCGTCGTAGCCGGCATAAAGGAAACTCACACCGAACGGACGCAAACCTCCATGCTGTGTGTAGCCCTGCTTCACGTCACACAACCGCTTGATGAGTAATTCGCACGGAATCTCCTCGTTGTATGTCTTCAAATGTGTCTGCGCCGTCACACGGGCGTTGTTGACAAGAATCAGCGCATCGGCGGTCATTCCTGCGACTGCGCACATCATCTGGTCGTTGATGTGATACAATTTCTCCGCGGAGCCGTCTTTATCCAAGAGTTTGGAGGTGACTTTCTTTTCACAAGCAAGAACAACACCGTCGGCCGCAAGGATGCCGATGGCGGTTCCTGCATTGGCAATGGCTTCTTGTGCATATTCCACTTGGTATAGGCGTCCCTCCGGGGAGAAGATTGTTGTTCTGGAATCGTATCTTCTTGACATTTGTTGGTGGCGTGGAGGATCAGTATGGGGATTGAGAAAGATGGATGGAGGGTGGGTCACGTGAAGAGTATGGGGAAGGAAAGTAGGGAAATTGGGCTGAAATTCTTGGAGGGCGGAATGGGGGTATTTATATTTTTTTTAGTTGCGCGATTTTGTGCAGATTTTCTGGTTTTGTTGGCGATGACAAGTTGTAGAGGTGGTACTATTGGGAGGGAAGTATAGAAGGCAAGGCGATGTTCATGAATCTATTTTATAGGAAAATGAGATATGTAGAATAAGCAATTTTGGAGACGAAAAAATGGAAGTGAATTTGGACTTGGTTGAGATTTGAAATTGAGGGAAGAATACTTGTTAGTGTGTTGAGGTGATTAATTGGAGATGTATAGATGATGTAAAAAGCGAGCCAATCGTTCACTATATTTTATCATATTGATTCTGATTATGATTTTCATTCATTTTGTTTGGATTCATTTGTGATTGCATTCTTACTGCTTGTTTGAGTTCTTGGCGGCGTTCTCTCGAACACCTATCACTTGCAATGGGCAGGACACAATCGATTGGATTGGTAGAAATAACATAATTCGAGACATCCCTTATACTAGAAGCTGTGTTAGATCGCTCGATCGCATAATATAGTGTGCAGAAGTGGACAGATGGGTCTTACAAGTTTTTAGCTGGCAGTGACTTCAGTGTTGCTTCGATACACACTATCAAAACTTCTTTCTGCCATTATATAGTTAATACAATCAGAATGAAATTCTGTGTCTCTCTGTTCTCTCATCTTTGAAACTGTAGTTCCTTCGCGAAACAGAAATAGACAGCACGCATAATTGAAACTGATATCATGGTATGGATTGGCACGAAAACAAGAGGCTCGATTTCAATCAATTCACAGATATGGTTTCGCCTCTAAAAATTTCGGTTCCTGATCAGGCTATATAGGGCTCTGTTCCATTACCAGAAGCATTCTACATTCCAAGAAACTGGAAATTATTCAAAGGCGATTAAACTTTCTTATAAAATTTTGGAATCAATTTTAGTTGGACAAATTTATCATCTATCTTATCAGGCAGTTTACCCCAGATTTCACTCAGTACTGCTTTCTTCTTCAAGACGAACAGAACAGTCCAAAGAAGAAGACTGGGTATAGGTTAAGGGCATATTCTCCATCATACCTCTAATATTAAAGCTTGCTCTTTCTCGTTATTCGCTTTTCTCTCAGCTTTGACCAAAGATTTGTAGAGAGCAAGAACACAGATCAAAAAACGAGGTAATTGCAGCAAAACCAGAAAACCGGCACCAAAAAACCAAGACTACAATCCTCCTCTTTCTCTAAAGCCTTTTGGCCTAGAACTATTGATGGCTCTGTCGCATTAGTGCCTCTCACAAGATACACAATACAAAACACACAAAAGAACACATTCCACAATGTATTTCTTCGTTTCTTCGCAAAATCTACCGATGGGGTATGAGGCACCACCCTTCCCTTCGCTATTTTGGCCCGCTGGTGCCTTTACATCTCGGTTCCAAAGTGCATATCTCTACTACTCAAGTGACATGTGGACTTTCACCGTTTGGTGGTCCATGATATTCTTTGGAAGTGCGTATTTCATGGCTGGAGTATGGTCTGGTCTCACGATGTTTGTTCAAAGTTATCGTCAGGTGCGTGTTGGTGCTCGGAAACGGACATTAGGCTGGAGACCGTTTTTCATTGTTCCGACCTACTTCGTGATCGGAAGTATACAGGGTCTCCTGAGTGGTGCGTTGGTCGGGTTAATTCTAATGCTCATTTACAAGGCTGGTTCTCTTGCAATGAGTACATGGATTCCTTTCTGTTGGGGGATGGCCTCTATTTTGTACCATATCTGTTCCAGCTACAGCACCAGTCTGTCGATCATGTAAAAAGGGATCTCTTTTCTCAAACAAGATTTGATGATTTTTTTGATGTCGCTTACCGCGTTGAGATGACTCTGCAAATGACCTCTATGGTCGTACATTATTGCGCAGTCAATCAAATGATCACGTCAATCTCTCAAATCAAGAAGAATTCGTGACTCTTTTCCCTCCATCAGATATACTATTGGTAAATTTAAACCGCCTAAAGTTGAACTGTTTACTGAGCACCTCGCATATTTATTTCACTCCTTGAACTCCAGGACTTCTAATTCTAATATCCACATTAATCAACAATCAATCTGCTCAATCCGCAGCTGGCTGGAGTAAGTCTTAAATGCAAAATTCCTTTAATTATTCCAAATGTAAACTTTTTCTAGTCTAAATTGTCTCCCATTTCTTGTTATCTTTACCCCGGATTCTGTCTCAAATCAACTACTCAATGAACGAGTCCCTAGACTTTCTACGGGTCCATTCGTTGGTTCATAAGTTATTTGCGCCAGAGTTCAATGTCGAAGATCGTATAAATTTTGCGCAGATGGCGCTCCAGATCATGGATCTGGCACAAGCACTTCATCCGTTGTACCCCAAAATTCTAGCGTTTTTGCAAGAGCACGAAGCTCTTACAAACGATATTTTGATGCAGTATGGTCCCCAGTGGGCAGCTGCAATCAAAGATCGTCAAATCGCTGCGCAATTGGAAGAGAAACTGGAGAATTACTGTGGGACAGAAACAGACAAATTAAGCGGATTGAGACCGAAGTTCTGGCAACTGTATGTCACAGGCGAATCTTCAGGGCTCTTTCTGCATATCAATCGGTTGGCAGCCTCGGAAATGTTCCGCCTCCACTGTAATGACCATGAACAGGTGATCCACAATCGGTACTTCGAGTTCTTGTTCTACCACGTGGCGGCCATCGTTTATGGCGAGCTCTGGTTCCAGAAGTACTGTGTTCTGGAGGAGGAACTGCGCGTGGACAAGCTGGCGGCAGAGACAAGGAATTGGCGGGCGCTTGAAAAGAAGGCATGGATGTACTACAACAACGTACACTTCTTGGTCAGCGCGCTCACGTACAAACGAGAGGATGTTGTGGAAGCATTTAAGGCTGAGTATCGGTATTTCTACTTGATTCGATGGCTTTGTGCCTTTGCAAGATTCAAGGACAACAACTTTGTAGACTTCATGAGTGATTTCAAGGCTTTGAAGGACCACATTGACTGTGTGTCGGAGCTACATTTGTCCCAGGAGCTTGCAATTATGTACGAGATTGCATCGCTCGCTACTAAACCGTTTTGCGAGCTTGTCGCTGACGAGTGTGAGGTTACCATGGAGCTCCAATCGGGTTCGTCGGATATCGAAGTCGGTATGTTCTCTGTAATCAGCAAATTGGCGGTTGCAGATTTTGCAGGTGCCAAAAGAGACATGAGTCTGGACCTCACAAGTCTTCTAGATGCCAATATGGGCTACATCTTCCCGAAAAAGCTGGCGGGGTCGTTCTGGAGATATTTGACAGTGGTCGTGGATCTGAAAGTGTTTCTACTAATAATGTCGTGTGCTCTGGTCATTTCTCGTGATAAGCTCTTGGATAAATTAGGCTACAAGGATGCATCTAGTGAACAGAGAATTGATGTCACAGCTACTATGGTACTTGTTTCAAGCGCGTTAGGCTTGGGACAATCAAATGTGACGTATGATCAATCCACGAAAATGTTCACTCGCAGACCAGTGACAGATCTCCAGAAGAGACTCGTTCTCCAGGAAGAGATTGAACACATGGACCATTCCATTGAAGCCGAAGCGGTAGCCCAGTTGATCAAATCTCGCTTGATCCAGAATGTTTAATGTGAACTTTTACTTTGACGAGGTCTGGATTGATGGACGAATGGCAATTGATATGTCGAATGCTGAGACGTTTAAGACTCCAGTACATTTTAAAATTTTGAACCATTCATTTGGTTATTACACGGAGAAATATTTTGGAACTTGATCAAAATTGTGCAGAACGTCTTTTATCTGACTAAATTCGTTTCGTTAGATTACGATTCCCCGTTTTAGCTCAAACAAAGAATGCTTCGAACCGCAAAACCAAGAATGGAGAAGAATTCGAAAGAATAAGAATTTGGTACTTTCCAGGTTTTCTCTCGATTTCTTTCTTGAATCTGTTTCAGTGCAAACTCTACAGATCCGATTCTGTTCCTGATGCAGGACTCTTCACTTATCCGATTTGATACCATCGGACTTCAATTCGATACTCCACACTCCATAAGCAGCCCGCTTCACCCTTGGATCCAGCGGCAAAAGTGCTTGTGACGATGTTTTCTGCAGTCACTCCCAAAATTACTATAAAAGGGGCGGCTTCCCGCCTCCAATTCTCCTTTCTTCATCTTCAATCAAGACCACCA
Source organism: Australozyma saopauloensis (assembly GCF_035610405.1). Taxonomy (NCBI): domain Eukaryota; kingdom Fungi; phylum Ascomycota; class Pichiomycetes; order Serinales; family Metschnikowiaceae; genus Australozyma; species Australozyma saopauloensis. The sequence continues at coordinate 920,231 of NC_086132.1, forward strand.
TTGTCGGTCCCCTACAAAACGGGACAGCCATTGCATGAAACGAGGAGACATATAATACCGACCGCAGGCCAGGTTACACCTGGGATCAGTGCGTTGGAGTACTACGAGCGTAGAATGGCATTGACAAAGGAAATGCCGAAGAACTCAGCAGCAATTCTCGTAGGAAACCAGGTTCAATTTGCGTCCGGCGCGGTATTCTATCCATTCCAACAAGATAACGATTTCTACTATTTGACTGGGTGGCTAGGGCCAGATGCTGTTGCAGTGGTGGAGAAAGTGGCAGATAACCTGAACGACGAGGATGTGGTGTTTCACTTGATTGTGCCTCCTAAAAACGCCGCCACGGATCTCTGGGAAGGCGATAAAAATGGTCTTGAGGGCGCATATGACTACTTCAATGCGGACGAAGTGCACGAATTGAACTGTGTAGACTCAGTTCTCAAAAAGATCATCGGCAGAAACGAAACGATCTTCTATGATGATAAGAGCAAGGGACGTGGCGGTCATGGTGCGAGTGGGAAACTTGCCCTGTTTTTCGGTTTTGGTGGCCGGTCTCAATTGTCCTCGCATGGCTCCATTATGGATATTCTTCCTGCCTCGAAAAAGTCCTCCAAACTGCTCAAATCAATTCTTGCACACCATCGGCTGATTAAGTCCAAGGCTGAAGTCTCAGTAATGCACAAGGCGGGTAAGATTTCCAGCCGTGCTATCAATACCGCTATCGCTAAGGTTGGTCTGGATCAACCTTTCCAGACAGAGAAGGTGTTGGCCCAATACTTGGAGTACGCCTTCGTTCGTGGCGGCTGTGATCGCCAGGCATATATTCCTGTCGTCGCCAGCGGTGAAAATGCGCTCACGATCCATTACACAAGAAATGATGATCTACTTTTCAAGGATGAAACTGTTTTCGTGGATGCTGGTGGAAAGTTGGGCGGGTATTGCGCTGATATCTCGCGCGCTTGGCCCAACTCGCCTCAAGGCTTTTCGGATGCGCAAAGAGACATATACTCTGTAGTCCTAAACGCCAATAAGGTCTGTATTGAAGAATGCTACGAAACTGGTTCGACGTCTCTCCAGAGCTTGCATGAGCTCGCTGTGACAACCTTGACATCTGGTCTTCGTCAATTACCCGGCTTCAAAACTGTCCTGCGTTCAGAGGTGAGTACAGAGCTCTTCCCTCACTATATCGGTCACCACTTGGGCTTGGACTTGCATGATGTGCCCAGTGTGTCGCGCATGAACGCATTGAGAAAGGGAAATGTGGTGACTATTGAGCCAGGTTTGTACGTGCCAATGGCTGAGAAATGGCCCAAGCACTTCAGAGGAATTGGTGTCCGTGTTGAGGACGACATAGCTGTTGGTAGAACCAGCAGCGATGTCTTGAACTTGACTAGCTTGTGTGTGAAGGAGGTGGAGGATATCGAGGCGCTAATTCGGTCAGGAAAAGTGACGACGCCTGGAGTTTACGATGAAGCTGTTGAAATCGAAATCTAACCGGGAATCTGTATATATAAACGGAAATTGCAAAGAGTTTAATGAAATCGATGGAACCTCCGACCCATTCGCACTACATTTGTAGAGATGTACAATCCTAGTTGTCTTTATAGTTCATTACTGCCGAAAAACCAGCGCTATACACAAGAAGCCCACCGCAATGGCCGCTGCAACATCGTCTTAACGACCTACATTCAAAAGCAAGTTGGTCTTGCTGTCTCCGCCCTGGCCAGAGGGCACGTACGACACGTTAGGAGCACCGGCAAGAGTCTGTGCAATATCCTTGGAAGCTTCCAAACGTCTAATCATCAACAAGCCATCACCAGCCTTGGCCAAAGCCTTGGAGACGGTCTCAGCAGCCTCGGCCTCACCTTCAGCACGAATGACAGCAGCACGACGGTACTGCTCTGCTCTCTCGACCAAGTACTTGGCTCTCTCGGCGTCTTGTTGGGCGATTTTCTTCTGCTCAACGGCCTTGGTGAACTCCTTACCGAAGGTCATGTGTGTGATAGAGACGTCCTCCAAACGGATGTTGAACTCGCCCGCTCTGCGCGAGAGTTCCTGGCGGATCCGCGCGGAGACCACTTCTCTTTGTGTGATGAGCTCCAGCGCATCGAATTGAGCCACAATACTCTTGAGAATCTCGTTACCGATGGCGGGCAACACTCTCTCGTCATAGTCCAAGCCAAGAGTCTGGTAAATAGTGGGCAAGTTCTGGACCTCTGGTCTGTGCAACACTCTAAGCGTCAACAGCACACTCTGCAAATCTTTGGAGCCGGTGGTGGTGGCGATGGTTTTCGGCTTTGTGCGGACATCGTAGATGATTGCTTTCTGCAACCAGGGGATCTTGAAGTGGGTACCTTCACCAATTACGGTTGATTGAACACCCTTCAATCTGTCGAAAATGACCGCTCTTTTTCCGCCCTCCACGTCGTACATGGCCGATTGGCCTAGCGTGATGGCTACACCTACGGGGACGGCGAGTCGTGAGAGAATATCAAGGGGTTTGAAGGACATGGTGTGGTTTTGTGGAGGAGGAAGGGTTTGGGGTGGCAATATGTACTAAGTGGAGGTCTGAGTGCAGGCGCACTGGGGACAGGATCTGGAAAAAAGTGGAGGGGGGGAGGGGTCGTATTTATAGTTTTTTTTTATTGCTGGAGTGTGTAGATGTTGCGCGATTTAATTGGGGGATGTGTTTTTTGTTTTATGTGTTTTGTGGTGTGTTTGTTTTACGATGTGGTGGTGTGTTATAGTGTCTGATGGTCAATGAGTGAGGCGATAAAGAATTTGATCAATTGTAGAGACGGCTTGGTTGTCATTTTTTTGTGTTATTATTCGTTTCTTTTCCTTTCTTTTTCCCGTTTGTTCTTTGCGTTTAAGCCCTTAGAGTCTTGGGTTATGTCTTTCCAAAACAGTGGTATCGCCGCCAAGAGACAAATGACACTTCAAATTAGAGAAAGCAATTTTATCGGGCTAATTGGAAGAAATTAAAAGAGATTGTGAAAAGACCGACCAGAATCCGGCTAGATTCGACAATTTATTCGACTTTCATTATAACTCAAAAACACATCCATCTCGCAATTTCAATCAACATCTCCATTTCCTCCACAGACTTTTCCAATCATGTTTATTGAAACGAATATTATATAAATTCTCTGAAACTAGAATCCCCTTCCTCTATTGCATACGTCGCACCTACTCGATTAGGTACACAAGTGTCCATGCGGAACCGGCGGCCACAGATCCAATGACCACCATCTGAAGACCCTCCAACACCTTTCTCTGTGTTCCACAGTCGTCACCCAAAGAAACAGAAGTCTTCACGAAACCAAAAATGAAAAGCGTGATGATCATCACAGCTACAGAAATAACAAGACCTGTCTTGACAGTGTCACAGAAAAAGTACGGAAGCAATGGAACGAATCCTCCCACAAAGTATCCGCTTCCAATGGTCAATGCAGAGGTGATCTCACGGCCAGCAGGAGGCTCCTCCAAGCCCTTGCCAAAGCGGATGACGAAGTCAATGAGGTTCTTGGGCGACAGGTCCAAGTCCTTCAAAAACGATGCAATGGTCAGTTCGCTGGCTCCCAAGTCAAACATGATCTCGGCGGCGTCCTGGTTGATGAGTTCTGGGTTGCGGAAAAATTGCAACTTCTCCTTCTTCACTTCACTCTGATAGTAATCGATCTCACTCTTGGCGGCCAAATAACCTCCCAATCCCATAGAAATGGCACCGGAGACCAATTCGGCCATACCACCTGTGATCACAAGCTTGGAGGAGCCAAGCGATGAAAGACCGGCGGTCAATGCAAAAGGCACGGTCAATCCGTCCGAGAGTCCGATAATGATGTCACTCATTACTCTAGGGTCAAAGTTGCCGAACAATCTCTGTTGTTCGTCATCTTCGGTATCAGAGCCACTGTTGTTTTTGGCAGCAATCACGGCTTCTTCGACGGCAACGGCATGGGAACGGCTATCTTGGGGCGATGCACCATATTGGGCTTGGCCAGATTCGAGGAGACTCTCGGCGCGGGCCAAATCTTCATCCGATTTATCGGATGTTTTAAAGAGATGCACAACGGCATTTTTGATCAGCACCAACATACTTAGAATGAATATATGGCGGAATTGGGGTTTCGAATGACGTCTAGAAAATGCGCAATTGTTGTTTTGGATCCAAAACTCTGTAATTCACACGCAGTTTAGAGGTCGGAAACGGAAAACGATAGAAACTCGACGAAAACTCGGTTTTTAAGAGCGATTTTTCTCCAAACTATTGAAACAGACTCTGCTCTTTCACGTGGTGCAGCTTATTCTGCCGTAGCTGGTCAAATAAGTGCTGTAGCGTCAAAAACGTGTACTAGCAACAAATCACAATTCAAGCGGGGAAACGGTCGAATTGAGGTTTAAAGTGGGAAATTCTATAGATGTGTGTCTACAGGAATATGTCAGATTCCACGTTTAGTTCTTCACGGTAAGGAAAAGAGTTCTGGTGAAAATTAACGGTGGTACTTTGTAAATTATATAAGATGGAGATGTAAGCCGCCCCGGGGTTTGTCTGCAGTACCGACGCGGAGACCTCGATGACTTATGTAAGGGACCTAGACTTGGTGCTTGATGGGAACAATCAGTGTAAACGTTATAAATTAAGAGATTAATGGGGCTAGTTTGAGTAAATCGAAGATGTAGAAAAAACGGTGGAAAAGACAATCTTCCTGCATCCAAGCGATTTGCTTACATTTTCCTATCCTCTGATTGGTCGATCAGGGTGCTGCTGATGTAATCAGCCGGCATTATCTTGATTGTGCTGCATTTGGCTGCAAAAACAGACAAGAAGTGTTACAAATGGATTGGAAGTTAAGATGAAGAAGGAAAACTTGTGACATCAAATTGCTATAGCTCAGATGGATTCTCAGGTTAAAAAGAGAGTTGATTTGAGCCCTTTTGCGTATCTGGTCATGTTTTTTTGCGATCTGCAAGAGTAATATTTGTATTTCGATCGGAAATTCGTTCTTCTCATGCAGTGTCTAGGTTCTTGAGATCAACCTTTTATATTCTGAATAATGAAGAACTATAGTCTCCAGCACAAGTAGGCGGAGATGGTAGTAGGGCTTGGATCTAGATTGAAGTGAAGCAGTCGATGCTACAGTCTCTATAGGAAGAGAAGAAAGCGTAAAAGAAATGAACTTAAGTGCTCTGGCCATGCGCAAATACTCTTGTGCCATCTTCGGACTTAAATTTTCATGGATCGCTCAATCTCTCATTTGATACCAAAAACTGATGATTCAACGGAGAAACATGATTCCCAGTAATTGAATATATTTAATATAGCATTTTACTATACACTCAGGTCCATTAATCTTACTATCGAACAATCCAGGTTCGAAATGATGTCTGGCCTGTCACAAATCGAATGTCTTCAATATATATAATCATTCAAACCGTCCCGAGTGTAGCCAAGACTGTGATTTGCTCTACAAGACACTCTTTGAATATGTCTTGAATCCCTTCACCTGGTTAACCACATCAATCACACACCGATCTAATGGAACGAATTCAAAGCCCAACAAGTTACGGGTAGCGTCATTGTTCGTTTTAGCCAACGCCAAGATATCAGAGGGACCCAGACCAGGCTTTCCAACAGGAATCTGTCCTTTCAATTGCGGCACCTGGCTGTTGAGGATGTCTAGCACCATCTGAACACTGAACTGGCCGTTCGTCATGTAGAGTCTTTTTCCAACGGTATTTTCCTGCTCAAACGCAGCCAAATGAGCGCGCGCAATATCACGAACGTCAATAAATCCGCCCATGTCGTTTTCCCACTCTCCGTCGGGGCCAGCCTTGAGAACTTGGTTGAGGGTCTCGTTGGACAAATTGAGTGTCAGAGAGACATCGGCATCAAATGCTTGAGGGCCGAACACAAACACGGGATTCACAACTGTCATTGGAGGAAAATTTGGCTTCTCAGCAAACGTCCAGGCGAGTTTTTCTGCACAGGCCTTGCTATAGTAGTATGCGTTCATGGCGTCTCCTGAAAGTGCCTCTTCATGGGTCGTATTATTCCACAGAGATTCATCAAAGGAGAGGCTTGGATCTCCCTCATCTTTGCACGAGTATATGGCCGCATCACTGGATGTAACCACTACTCTTTTGATGTTGGTAGCGCCAGCATCAACATGGGCCTTGATAGCGCCCAAAATATTGGAAGTTCCCTCAACCGCAGGAATAATCAAATCTTTTTCATAGTCTGTTGTGTCGAGCAAAAAAGGCGAAGCAGTGTGGAGAACAACTGAGATCTCAGGGTGGTTTCTGAACACCGCATCAAATGCGCCTTTTTGCACCATATCGGGCACGATTTCGTATGAGAATTTGCCGGGACCAACAGCAGCCGTATTTTTCAACAATTTCTCGCCTTTGGCGTCCAGACGGACCGTTCCAATGACATCGTAGCCTTTGGAAAGGAGGAGCTTGACGATATGTTGGGCTATGAACCCAGTAGAACCGGTTACGAGCACAGCCATGATAATTGTGAGGAATTGAGTTGTGAAAAATGTTCAGAAGAGGTTTCTTGGTTCTCTCGTTGGAGTTTTATAGCGCTTGTCAGGATCGAGTTGCCTAATTGGGACGAGAGATGGAGATGGCTTACACAGTAGTGGTAGATAAGAGAAAAGAGGGAACAATTGGGGAAAATCTGGAAATGAATCAGTACTGAGGTTGGTGTGGCTAATTTTATCTCAGATTTAACTCAGTTTTTTTTTGGATTTTGGATTCTGGCGGTGTGGTTCTTTACCACTTGTTGGAAGTGTGATTGAAGTGATAATGAGGTCCTAAGAGATAATCACAATGAACTTTTCAGGTGGTATTTCATTTTGAATTTGATTTTTTGTTCATTGAAAGTTTTCTGTGTAGTTTCTTCCTTCGAACGAGTCAGAATGGACGAAGACAAAGAAGTCACTCTATTCTTGGAATTGAGTCAAGTGTTGCCTGAAGACTAATTCACATAATAAATATTGAACGTTTTCTGGGCACTCATACTCGGCCACTAGACGAACCAAGCCAAGCATCAAATACTACTGACAAATCACCCCCATCAGAGTCAAAACCCGAGCTTTGTCTCGTCAAAGTCAATTTTTTAGACAGAAATCACGCGCGCAATAAAATCTCATGAATCTGTGACGCAAAACGGGCCGATCTTTAGCAATTCTGTCGATTCTCTCGATTCTTCAATCTCTGCCAATTTTAGGACATCACCGACTAACCTCTACCAAATAAATCGCTACAACTTCGGAATTCTACATGTTTTCAAATTTTCCACATTTTCAACTCTCTAGTTTTTTCCAAAACTCATCAATTTTTTTCTTCTCCTTATCGGTTTTCATTTAGTGCACTAATCCCTTGTTACTTACTAAATACCCGCTCGTACATACGATCTGGAAATCGCCCATAACCCAAAACTCACCCAATTAATCCACAATTTCACAATTGACCATGGCAATTTTTCGCATTTCCAAATTTATCATCAGAGTCAGAATTCCCTTGCCCAAAATCCAGAGTCACATATTTCCTCTGTTCGTTTTTTGGTCTGACTCTTATCGCGCACCTGGCTTCCACTTCGGGAATTTACAAATACCACTTGAGTCATTGGCTGTAGTATAAATACCGCCGGTGATCCCTCCAGTAGCGCCGTAATCATTATCCAACTGCTCAATTGTATACTGCAGTATGTATATTCCTCAGAAATTCAACGTAGATGATTGGTCCGCCCAGGAACACTTGATCAAGTCGTATCCGTTGGGCACAATCGTGACCATCGACGAGAACGGAGCACCAATTGCCAACCATTTCCCGTTTTTCCTCCATGTGGATGAACAGTCGGGTAAGAAGTACTTGCACGCGCACGTGGCCAAGAGAAACCACCAGATTCCGTCGCTCACCGCCAACGACAACGTTTTGGTGATTTTCCAGAGTCCAAGCACGTACATTCTGCCTTCGTACTATCCGGAGAAGGCAAGAACGCACAAGTTTGTGCCTACGTGGGACTTTGCGTCGCTCCATATCACCGGCAAGCTGCGGATCATCGACGATTTTGACTTTGTCAGAGCACAACTCAACCATTTCACCGACCAGAACGAGGCCGAAAGAGAGGACAAATGGAAGGTGGATGATGCGCCGGAAAACTACTTGAAAATCATGCAGAAGGCCATCACCGGCTTGGAAATCGAGATCGTCGACACAAAGTGCAAGTACAAGTTCGAACAGAAAGAGACTCGCGAGAATGTCGACGGTGTGATTGCCGGTTTGGCTTCCGACGGAAAGGAGGTTTTGAGCGAGTACGTGAAGAACGCCAACGAAGGCTTGTAGACTGGGCAACACAACGGTAGAGCTCATTCCCAACTATTTATAATTTATAACTATTTCTATGCTAATAATCTTTTTGAGAATGATAATCGATACTATACTATTGACTGTTTATCTTGCCTATCTCTACGACATGGTTGAAGAAGTGAACATTTTTTATTATCATGTCAAAGACGCTTTTAGGGAAAAGAGGGTGTAGGTATCTGTCTCTGTTCAGTCAAACCCATCACAGAGCTAAATTTGAAGAGACGGAAGGTTTCTGTCTCTGTTGAAGGCTTTTTTGAGGTTTTCGCGATCAATCATGAGCGGAGCCGAAGGTGTGCCCATTGGTGAAAACGATCCATACGCGCCCTTCCGAGATTTCTTTTTTCTCTTTGGAAGAAGACCTTGTTCTTCATCTGCCATCATATCGTTGTCTGTTTCATATCCATAATCGTAGTTGTTTTGGTCTACATCCTCATCTGATGTGATACGCATATAGCTGGATTCCGTGGGTGCTCGTAAAGATGATTGCGAGGGCGCAAGGCTGGTCTGTTTCCGGTCTTTGCCAGTAGTGGAGAGACAAAGGACGAGTGTCGTGGTGCAGAATCCAAAGAGGATAACTCCAATGATAATACCGATACCAACACTGATCCATCCAATGTGGACATACAAGAAATTATCTGGAACGTCGAACCAGCTGGGACTAAGAGGGTTGTCGATAAGGAAAACGCAACTTCCATTCTTGGTCCCCTCAGTGCACCCGTGACTGAGAATCGTTACTCGTTGCGCCTTGGAAACAGAAGAACCGGAATTCAGGGGTTTTTGAAAGGTAAGATACGCTTTGCCGGAAGACGGATTAATCTGGCAACGAAACAATGCGTTGGTTCTGTTTGTCCTGAAAGTGTAGTTAGCCATTTGCGCGTGTGGTGCCAGATCAGATATACAATCAAGAAGCGGCTGCAACTCGCTGTTGGGAATCATATGCATCTGCAAGAGTTGATCGAGTCGGCGGTAATTGGCGGTGATGTTTTTCCAGTGCAACAGGTCGGGTGTTGGGACGAAAAGAGAATACGCTGCCTTGTCCTCATTAAGATTCAATTTGTCTTCCACGGCGGGAAACCGCTCCAAGAGCTTGAAGAAGGATGTCTCTGGGAAATCCAGCTCTTCGGTTGTCTCGATCAACTCCTTGAGAGTGATGCGAAAGTTGCTTGGAAGCATGAGTTGGTCAGTGATATGGATGATGCCTTGGTTGAACAATACATCAGAGTTCATGGCCATAGTGAGTTGTGTGTTATTCAATTGGAAGTGAACTTTCTTGTTTGCATCAGAGAATGACTGCTTGACATGAATTTTGTCTCCGCTCAATAATTTAATTTCACGGTCAATAGGATGTTTCATTTTCTCGGGATGTGTGTACACAAGATCTTGCAAAAACATTCCCTCTAGCACCTTCTTGAATTTGTCTGGATGCGATTGAAGGTATCTCAAAACAAGACCCAAGTGGTCCCATGTATTCTCCCGTATAGCATTGTCAGCACGTTCATTTGTAGCAAGCTCACCACAAGGAAGGAAAGCCGTGTATCCATGGTGATTGTCGTCAAGCAGAATGAGGTTGAAGGAGTCTAGGAATTTGAGTGTCTGTAAACAGGCATCTTTGTTGACTGAGTAATGTTCATGATGTCTTCCGATTCTACCATCCGAGATGAGTTTTGCCATGACTTTTTTGAAAGACACAGGAGCTTCGAAATCATTGTTGGAGAAATAGATCGCATTATTGTTGGCGGCCAAAACGGGTTTGCCTGCCTCAAACTCGTCATTGAACGAAGCAGTGACCTGGTTGTTTTTGTTCATCTCACCCCAGACTTTAACTTTGTAACAGGAACCGATTCTCTTTTTCAGACACAACTTGGAATCCAAGATTTTGTGGTAAGATGGCTTCTCCAAACTGACCTCAGCGCTCATGTCGACAAACGAATCTAAGAACCTATACAGGAGTTGTTGTCTGTTCGTAAATGACACTATGCCGAAGTCTCCCTTCACATCAATATCATCATCTTCTTTGACGTCATCCCTGTCGGACATGTCAATCAAGATTGTTTGGTTGACAGCTTTGTGGCCGATGAACTTTGCGAGTTTCCGGAAGTTGATTTCACTGACGAGTTGCGAGAAATGCATGGCATAGAGTGCCTTACGTGGCACCATCACTGCTCGTTCTATGTTTAAGGCAGAAAAGAAGTCGGATGGGTTTTGGGATGAAGATAGGTTACCTGGCGCGTCAAAAACATGGACCAAGCCATCAGCTACGGCTAATGATGACAAGCCAGCAACACTCTTAAGCTTCTTGTTTATGGAAATTTGGCCGGTGGTGGAATTTCCAGATATGCTGTATGTGAGAAGTGAATCAAGAGAGGTGTAGGAGTGGTTGCGACGAGTAGAATATTCCAGCACCTGGTCTGGCAAGAGAATCTTCAGAAGTAGAGCCAAAGCATCTTTCTTCATCTCGTATACGGCTTCCCTTGTTGGATACAACTCTGGGTTGTTCAATCCATGCAAGATGGCAGTGTAGTATTTACGCTCGATCTCCAGAAGGGAAGAATTGATGTATGCATCTGTTGGAAGAAGAAGCGTGGAGGCATTTGCAAGAAATTCATCGCATGTGTGTGGAAATGGATCATCAGGAATTTTCTGCTGTTCTGGCTTGACTGGGTGCTTGAGAAGAAAGAGCAGCCTAAACATCTCACTTATAAATGTGATGGAATGGTTTTCAATCAGCTCTATGTTCTCGCTCATGAGAAGTCCACACATGGAGGGCTTTGTCGGGAGGAGTCTGTCGATGGCATGAACATAAGAGCGTTGGTGTTTGACGTAATTGTCTGCCTCTACGATTTCCGCGACGCTGTTGATCCGAAGATTCTGGCCGTCGTGGACATTCTTTTGGTGCGATATCAGGAGCGGGAAGTATTTAGGAGATAGAGGGGCTGCTTTCTTTGGGTCCTTAAACGTGATTTCGAGATCGGAAGAACTCGTTGTTTCCGAAACAGGATCTTGTACATGGTCTTCTATGTCAAAATCTCCGTCTTCGGCCCAGACAAACTCATCATCTTCATCGAAGAAAATGTCTTCTGCATCGAAATACTCTTCTTGATCCTTCTCATTTGAGCCTAGAGTCTCTTTATCTGAGACGACTTCAGCACCATCTGCATCCTCTATACCAGAATCATCAATTTCTGCATTCTCTCTTTTCTCAGCCAAGCTTTGACGCCCCTTCACACTCTCTCCATTCTTCACTACATACATAGAATCTAATACCACCACCATTCGGTCCACAGCACCGACACGGAACTTTTCACCGGCAAAGTACCGTAGGGCCGAATCGGCAGTATCGTCTTCGAAAAGCTCCAGGTCCACAAATGCCAGATTTATGGGTGCAAAGAGCGTCACGTTCTGCATTCGGTTGATTTTAGGCACAAGCCCTAATCGCTGGATATGACGGAGGAAGTACAGGTACTCAACATTTGCCGAAAGAAAATCGATAATTGTATTTGGAGGAGGGATTTCGGGCGGCGGAGAGGGTTCCGGGGTCGGATTATCTGGGGTTGTTGGCGGGACCACTAGGGCCAGTATTAGGGGGAGAAACGACCAATGAATGAGACGCATTTTTCGGCTGAATCAGCGGGGTATGTGTGCGCTATGATTGGTTGGATTGGTGTTGTTCTAAGGGAAATATCGTCGGTGGAAGGAGTCTTTAGTTTGCAATTAATAAAATGTGCTATCTATCTATGAAGGGACCAGGGAGTGCAGACAGCCCAGATCAAAAGCAGTGCCAAACGAAGCATAGACAAGAACAATGGAGATTGCCAAGAAATTTTGGAGAAAGATTACGGATCAGAATCTGGGGGAAATTGGCTCTATTTATGTTCTTTGGTTGTGAGCCCAGGTCTTGGCTCAGTGGTGGGTGCACCTGAATTGACTTTTCTTAAAACAAACGGAAAGCTAATGGAACAAGAAATAATAAAATAATGGAGAATTTTCAAATGACTGTTATTAGTAAGTTGCGAATATGCTTCACGAGGAGTTTTTTTTGATTCGGCAGCGTTGGTGTGTTTAGTTTAGAAGGGAAGATAAAGTCACCGGAGGTATTTCCATTTGATTGGGAGAATTCAAATAAGTTCTATCCGATTCTTTGTGATTTTTTGTTGAGATTGCGTTGGAATGAATCTGAATAGTGACGAACATTCAAATTTACTAAAACGATTGAAAAGAGCTCATACATGTACATAACATAACTCCTGCAGAGTTCAGCTCCCACTAAGAAATAGAAAAAGGTATTGTTTTGCCCCTAGAATCGTGTTTCGTTAAATAATTATTGCTATATTAATCAACTAAATTGGAAAGAAACAAGAAGCCTGGTTAGCTCAATCGGTAGAGCATTTGACTCTTAAACATCATAAGGTCAATCAAAAGGTTGCGGGTTCGAGCCCCGCATCGGGCTTTCTTTTTTGTCTTTTTTAATCACAGAGTTCATCTAAGCCATTAACAAATTGATTTTTTTTGCTGGTTTGGAATTTCCTGTTTGTTTGAATCCCTGACAAGTTCATTTTCAGAAATCACCCAAACGCAAGAACGCAAAAATCGAAGTTGTAAACAAGCCTTGAAATAAACTTGATGCTCTATTTCTCAGTATTTGACCTCCCGACCCTTTAATCTATCTGTTAAACTCACTGTGTCAGTATAGAAGTGAATCCACAAATGTCTGATATCCCCCGGAGGAATTACAAAATCGTTTTTCCGATGATTATATACATGAAACGCTTGCTAGTTGTTCCAGGAGCAAGAATCTTTTAGGCGCCATGAATAGATTAGTGGCTGTACAGAACAATGCGAAAACCAACATGCAATGATAATAGGAAAGGCTGCAACAATGAGAGATGTTTAGACCTAAATGATCCTTTTCAATTTTGGACCTAATTTCATATGCTTTGCTTTCAGGAATAAAGTGATCATTTACTCTGGTTTTAGCCATTTTAAAGACTAGAAAGATCAGGCAGTTCTACAAGTAAAGTTCCAGATACATCGTAATATTCGTAATTCTGATACTATTAAATTTAAGCGGAAGAAACCTCCACGGAGTAGCCGTCGGCCTTGGACTCGGAGACAGGAACAGCAGTGTTTCTGAAAGCGTGCTCGGAAGGAACGAAAGACTTGGACTTCCAGGCTTGGGAAACATTCTCGTAAAGCTCGTCGACTTGCTCCAAAGAAAGACCCTTGGTCTCGTAGATGGTCATGAAAGCAAAGAGGAAACAGAAGAAGTTGAAACCACCCCAGATGAAGAAAACGTTGGTACCCAAGTTACCCTTGTCTGGGTCAACCATGTATGGAGTAGAGTAAGCAATGGCCCAGTTCCACAACCAGTTAGAAGCGGTACACAAAGCGACAGACTTGGCTCTGGTTCTCAATGGGAACAACTCACCAACAACGACCCAAGCGGTAGGACCCCAAGTGGCAGCGAAGAAGGCAATGAAGATACAGCAGAAGGCGACAAGCACGTTCTTGGAGGCCTCGGTGTGGGTAGTAATACCAGTGATGGCAACAATCAATTGGGAGACAGACATACCTGCAGCACCAGTCAACAAGATGTTTCTTCTACCGACAATTTCCATCAAAAGAATACCAGGAATAGTGGAACCGACGTTAACAATGTTGGTGGCCAAAGCGATGGTGAAACCGTTAACACCAGCAGACTCGAAGAAGGTAGTACCGAAGTAGAAAATGAAGTTGACACCAGTCAATTGTTGGAAAGCTTGGATGAAGACACCGGTGGACAATCTCTTCAATTGGTGGTTCTTTCTGGAGAAGACTTGGCCCCAAGAGGACTTACCGTACTCAATCTCGAACTCGTAAGCAGCCTTGATGTCCTCCAACTCCTCAAGCAAGTCTGGGTGGTCGTTTGGAAGCTTTCTCAATCTAGCAAGAGAGTCAGCGGCCTCAGCGTGTTTACCCTTAGAAATGAAGAATCTAGGAGTCTCAGGCAACAAGTACATACCGAAACCCAAGATAAGACCCCACAAGATTTGGATGGCCAATGGGATTCTGTAAGAAGCAGGACCGTTGATCTTGTGGGTACCCTGGTTGATACAAGCAGCCAAGAAAATACCGATGGTGATAGCCCATTGGTAACAAGAGACAACGGCACCTCTGATCCACTTAGGAGCGGTCTCGGATTGGTACAAAGGAATGGTGGAGGAAATCAAACCAACACCCAAACCAGCAACAACTCTACCGACAATAAGCAAAGGAAGAGAGTGAGAAGCAGTTTGCAAAGCAGCACCCAAGTTGAAGACGACAAGAGAGGAGATAATCAAACACCATCTTCTACCCAAGGTATCGTTGATGAAAGGAGCACAAAGAGCACCAACCAAGGTACCGGCAGACAAGATGGAGACAAGCAAAGAAGATTCGTTGGAAGTGAAGTTTTCCTTGTTCTTTGGGAAGTGGGCCTTAACGTAAGGCATGGCCATGACACCGGAAATGGTACCGGTGTCGTAACCGAAAAGAATACCACCGAAGGCGGCGAAGACACCGACGAAGATACCCATAGCGGTGGAACCGGCTTTCTTTTCACCGACGTTCACGAATTTCCGCACAATGCGGCTGTCCTCCAAACCCATTTTGTATTAGTTGTTTTAGTTGTAGAAGATAGAGAACTGATGAGAAAAAAATGAACACCAGGGCGGCGGGAGCGGGTCCTTATATACTTTTTTGCCTGTCTTTGACTGTTGGATCCCCACAGGGCCAATATTCTTAGCTGCAGCGGTTTTTTTTGGCCTTTTGCAGTCACTACCAATCCGGAACAACAGGCGGGGGTGCGAGGCGTGGGGACTGCAGATTACCCACTTCCCCAGCTAGTTAATCCGGCATCATACAATCCCCCGCTTCCCGTACTGCAGACGGTGAGCCGTATATGTACAGCGTCAGTTGCTGAGCGCGAGTTTGGCGCAGTGGGACTCCGAAAGGCGCGTTGCATGCACGCCCGGATTTTTCTGTTCCTGCAGCTCTTCCTGGGGTAAAGTATGGGGCATATGGGGAAAATCAGGATCCCTTACGGAGAAAATTTTCGTGCAAAAAAAAAGGCGGATGCCATTTCGCCGGCTTCCCTGCAGGGCCTGGCCAATCACAAAACATTTGCTCCTGTCTAGCCTGCCGTTACTTTGTATTTCAGTTGGGGACACCGCGATTTTTCCGCGTCCTGCAGGATATTCCCCACGTCCGGAGAAACACAGCCTTTGCTTTTGCTCAGAAATGAGATTGACGATCGTCTCAGAAAACACTTGTCTCAGATGGAAAATTATCCACTGTTCTTTCCCGTTTTCGGGCGCCAATCAGATCGCCGTGTCAATCGTGCAACAATAGAGAATAATGCAACAGTTGCAGCCTCATACAAATCGGAGCTCCTGCAGACAAATCGGTGAACATCTAATACCGCTATCCTGCAGCTAACCCGCTCTGTTTGAGCCGTAGAGAACGACTCGACCGGAATTTTGTTGGCCAACCATTTCGACACCGGATTAAAAAATTAGATTAAATCTCGCAGCAAAATGGGAGAGTGGGGTGCATCACTTCGTATTGCTTTTTTGCTCTTACTCGATCAAAGCAATTCACGGATAAATAAAAGCCGCAGCAGTATGCAACGATGCAGGTTGGTCTCCAGCCTGTCGCACGCAGCCTTGCAAGTGGTTGCAGGAGCACCTGCAGCTAAGAGGCATCGGTGTCCGAGAAGGCTGAGCTCATTGGACATCCCGAGCCAAGTAAATCCGACACACCTATGTTTGTGCAGTTAGCCGCTGCGCATGTTTGCGGGGTCATCCCAGGTCAGCCAGCCTTTCATCCTTAATGGAGAAACCACGCGCTTCCCAACCACTGACGTTATCGAAAAGTGACGCACCGCACTCCACATTTGTGGAGACAACTCCGAGATAAACTCAACCATTGATGTAGAAATTAATCCGATCGCGATGAATCCAATGCGAGATCTTGCCAATCATCTCTGCTCAGCGGAGAAAAAATAAAACGCCCCGGAAATACTCAGGACAGCCGCTTTGCTTGGTGCTGACGCGTGACTGCAGGCATCGTCTCCGCCGGTGAATCCTTCGGGTTATCCTCTCCAATGGCACGTTTGTTGCCCACAGAATACACTCAACGGGGAAATAGCTTGGGCCTAGATGGACAGGATCAACTGAGCGTCGTCTTTCTTTTTGCGGTATTGTAAATCCTTGGTGCCGGTACACGGTCCCGACACCTTTGGCTATGTTTCCCCAATTGGGAAGGTGGAAGATCGAAATTTTCCGTGGTGGTTGCAAGGAGCAATTCCACCAAGAGTTGAAAGGAAAAGCTCCCATCACTTTTGTTAAATTTTAATGCTCAATTTCATGTCTCAAACCAATGTGTGACACTATGAGTCTTTTTCTCCAAACCTTTCTGAACTTTCAGCACCTTAACTTCTTGAAAATTCAAACCAAGTTAAAGTGGAATGGACCAATGACAGCCGCAAGTTTTTACGGTAGTGTACAATTGGCATCTCAGACATAGGACCAGTGTTTTCCCCGGTTTCATGTACAGTAGTGAAATCGGAATGAGAGGGGAGGAGGCGTCTGTTCAAAGGATCTTTTAATCCGATTGTATGGTAAAACGTTGCTCGGACACTTTGATCCGCTGGGGTGGGGTGAGACTTCCGGATAATTTTCTACTTTGGTCCAATCTGGAATCGACCTTTCGTGAACGCAGCCCTAGACCGGCGAAATCTTGAAATATGGCCCAACCATCTCTGGTATAACGTGATTTAAATTCCTTTTCTCCACAACTGAATCTAGCCTTGGATGTGGGGTTATTTTTTTATTTTCCTGGATGGTCTGGCTTTGGGATGTATCTCTAGCGGTGGTGTGATTGAGAGTTCCCGGATTATTTGCAATAGGAACTTTTGGTAAGGGATGCAAATTGAGCTTACAGAAATAATCGACAACATTTGAAACCACAATGTTTCAACAAACTGGTGGTATTCCTGCTCCACCGAAGGTATTCGTTTTTGGCAGAGAGTGAAATGTCAAAATTCACCGCAATCTGAAAATCGCTCCTAAACACAAAAGTGCTAGACACTAAATATTCTTAACAAGATGAAGACTATGTGATCCTCAGCTTTGAGATATTCTTGTCGCACTTGGTTCGATTTTTCATCCTTCAACTATGCATCTCCTGACAGTTTGTTGATTTGAAATTTGTTTCAAATTGACACAAAGACAAATTAAATGTAACTATAATCAAAGCAGCCTGAGTGAATTTCACAGTCCGTATCAGTATCAGATTTACTGATGAAGAGAGATTTCAGCGAATTCAGAAAGTGAGCTTCTTACTAGACCACCTTATTGCCGCCCTTGTGCATCCAACTTTATTCAATGAGGACGGTCATCATTTTCACTGTGGAATAATCTTATAACTCCATAAGAGTTGTTGATTCTCATTTTGATTTTCAAATCTGAGTATAAGTAGTACGAACTCAAGACACATGGCACCGAATCGATCTCTACTTCAAACGAGTGAATCTCACAAGTAGATTGATAGAATCATCATTTGTGTCCTCCAGATCTTCCAAAAAGAGGGATTTGCCTTGAAATCCCCGTCAAATCCCCGTTAGTGACCAAGAGAAGAGACAAGTTATTGAGCAAAGCTGCCAATCATTAATCAGAAACACGCTGATCCTTAGGACGAATGATGAGTTGATACATTAAACAACAAATCCCTGAAATTCAAAGAGGCGCCGATAGCTATGCTTGGAAGATCGTAGAGGCTTCAGGAAGTTTATCACACACAAAAGCGTTGCTGGAAATCCAAAAGATACAGAAGGGTTCCTTTCATTTCGAGTAGAATGAACTCAATTGCCAAGTGAGTCTCCTTAGCCTTCATCGTCTGTCGATTCATTTACTGTTCATCCCATTCATCATGATAAAAAAAAACTAGAATTCGGACAAAATTTGAACTCACATGCGCTACCTATGTTACATTTGAAACACATTCGCACTACTTTCTATTATTACATTCCTATGGCAACATGACGTTACAGTGCAGAAACCTGCCATATTCTATAGCGGAGACCGTTTCCCGCCAACATTTGTAAGCAGAGGGAATATTTTGCTTTGCAAACCAGAAACATTGCTCGGATAATTGTAAAAGATGTTTTCGAGGGCGTTTGGAATCTTCGATTGCCTTCACTCGGAACATGTATAATTTCCGGAGAGATGTTCCGCACTTCAAGATGACTTCCGTCATAGGCGCCGAAGATACGGCTGAACGTCAACCTGGACAGGAATCCTTCTCTGACAGTTATTGCGACATCGTCCCACAGGCTGAATCAGTTAGGAAAGACACATGTTATTCCGAAAATTGGCGGCGCTAATTGCACCTCAGTATCAGCTTCACCTTTTGACATCATATGCTCTATCTGCATGGTTCGTCATACTCTTTCGTATTCTGGCCGTATTCCTGCAGTCCATCTGTCCAACACCTGCGAACACCTCCATCCTCCGCCTCTTGCGGGCATCTTTCTGCGTTTGATTCGGCCCAAATCGACTTGTGCCGCATCCATCCAGAAAATTTGCCTTTCATGTGTTTGCCACCACGGCAGGGCTCGGAAATGTGCATTCTGCTGATTAATTAGCGTCCTGTACAGAGCCGGATTGTTTCTCATTCTGCAGGACCGTTATCTCATACTTCAAGCAACTGTGAGCTACTATATAAGGCAACTAAATCCACTTTCAACTTACTTCATCTCATCTAAGAACATCTGTTCATTCCAGAATCCTAAATACTAAAAATGGTCTACCCTGAAACTATTGAAGCCGTTGGTGTCGTCGACTACGACAAGTGGTTGGAGCCAAAGAGATTTGAATATAAGCCCCAAGATTTCAGAGATTACGATGTTGATATTGAAATCGAGTGTTGTGGTGTTTGTGGCTCGGACATTCATGCCGCCAGTGGTAACTGGGGTAAGCACCAAAACCCGCTTGCTGTGGGACACGAGATTGTGGGTAAAATCGTCAAAATTGGACCTAACGCTAAGGAGGGTCTCAAGTTGGGCGACAGAGTTGGTGTTGGTGCTCAATGTGATTGCGACAGCACTTGTATTGCATGCGTTGAGAGTCACGAGAACAACTGTAGAAACGCTGTGGGTACCTACCAAAGTAAATACAAGGAGTCTGGAATTGAAACCAATGGAGGTAACGCTTCGCACATTCGTGTGAACTCCAAGCTCGCCTTCAAGATTCCAGACAACCTCCCTAGTGAAGTGGCTGCCCCACTTCTTTGTGGTGGTATCACCGGTTTCTCTCCTTTGTTGCAGGCCAAGGTCGGAAAGGGTACCAAGGTTGCCGTTGCTGGTATTGGAGGAATTGGACACATGACTATTTTGTTCGCCAAGGCTCTTGGGGCCGAGGTGACTGCTGTTTCTAGAAACACTAAGAAGGAGCAAGTCTCTAAGGAGCTCGGTGCTGACCACTACGCTGCGACCGATGATGACGACTTCGAGAAGAAGTTCAAGGACACCGTCGATGTCTTTGTCAACACCACCAGTTCTTTCACCGGATCTTCATTTGACAAGTACTTGTCTATGCTCAAACCAAGAGGTCAGTTGTACTTCATCACTGCTCCTCCAGCTCATGAGCAATTGACCCTTCCACCATTCAAGCTTCTCATGAACAACATCTCCGTTCACGGATCTGCCATTGGTGCACCCCATGAGATCGAGTACATGCTCGAATTGGCCAGCAAGGAGAACATCAGACCATGGGTCCAGACTGTCGATATCAATGAAAAGAGCTTGGGTGAGACCTGGGACAAGACCGAGAGAGGTGACGTCAAGTTCAGATACACCATGACTGGATACGACAAATTCTTCAAGCACTGAACCGACGTTTCAGCCAAAATGTAAACCAATTTATGATATGATGTGTGTATATAAGAATGTATTTTTTTTCTATATCTTTCACTACTGGTTACTAGGTTGCACATGAGTTTGCAGAGGCGAATTGCATGTACACAATATCAAACACAAGCCACCCTTGAAGAAGGGCTTATTTTTGTATGACATTGAAGAGTTTTTGTTAAAGAGATACTAATTATAAGCTAAATTCGCAAAAGATTCTTGCTCGATTTTTGAACACACATTTTATTATTTCTTGTCGTTATGACAATCTCATGTAATTTACAAATCACACACGCTAACCTAGATTCCCAAAATCTGACGATTTAATCAAATTCGAAAAGCAAACTTATCTATTGAGACCAGGCATTGAATTTATATCGAATATTCATATGATTATTGGTAGCTTATTCCTTTAGTTATTCTTCACTGCTAAATGAACTCTTTGCCAAGTTCCTCTCAAGTCGGAGATAACAAATCAGTAAAAACATATACAGTCGATTTCTTGCACCAAAGGAATCTAAACTAGGGTCGGAATTCCGATGGAAGTCCGATTTGATTCGCTATGCCCGGTCCAAGAGTCACCTAATGTCTAAACATGATCGGCATTTTAGTCTATCAATACCTGGTATGGTTAAAGTAAAAAAAGCTTACCTATTTTTATTGAGTTGGGAACTCCCGAGAAAATAAGAATCCTATTGCTAGCTTAGACAACAGTGGGTGTTATTTGGACATGTTAAAAGCTACCCAAATCATGGAGTAATTCAGATATGCTACTTACGCAGAGTAAATAACTTCATCGTTTCTTTAAAATTTGAATTATTAAAAGCTAACTAGTTCGTGGAATCGTAACCGAATGGTGTGAATAAATGATATCCGTCAACGACAAAATTTAATTTGAGGCGAGTGCTTGATAATTAAGTTGTTAAACACCTTGACTCTTTTCTGATGGAGTTCCTGAGGATATCAACTCACCACCATTGGCATGTTCAGCATGTTGAGTAGAAAGCTTTGCGGCAAGGTCTGCATCAGTAGCAATAGGAATATGTGGTTGCCAGTTTGCAGTCTTCCAAGCTGGAATCTTTTCTTCCCAGATTTGAGCAATTTCCTCCAATCTCTTGCCTTTAGTCTCGGGGAAGAAGAAGAAGACATGGATGAACATACAGATACAGAACACTGCGTAGATGATATAAGTCTTCCATGTGATGTTCTTGAAAGAGGATGGAGTGAACATAGCAATGGCAAAGTTGAAGATCCAGTTAGCAGAGGTCGAAAGGGCAGCACCTCTTTGTCTAGAAAGAGAGTCACCCCAAACCTCAGAACAATAGACCCAGATACCGACACCCCAAGAAGAGGCAAAGGAACAAACGAACAAGTAGCAACAAGCAATGACACCCTTGGCGGCAGCCTTGTGGTTGTCAGGAATGGAGATACGAACAGTGTCGGAGATAGCGTTCGGCTCTGAGTAAGTGGCCAAAATTCCGGCGACACCAAACTGGAAGGCCATCATTAAGGCAGCACCAGTCAACAAAATAAAACGTCTACCGACCTTATCCAACAACCACAAGGAAGGAACTGTCACTGCACAGTTAAGAATGTACTGAATAAGAGAGGGAATCAAGTTGGTGTTACCAGTGAAGCCAGCCATCTCGAAAATGTACACAATATAGTACATCATGACATTCATACCGGTCAATTGTTGCCAGATCTGAGCAAAGACGGCAGTGACGGTTCTGGCCCTGTACTTCTTGGAGAAAAGATCACCATAAGTGAAGTTCTTTGCATGCTCGTCAATCAATAATTGCTCTTTGATCTCAGACATCTCAATTTGCACATCTGGATCCTCAACATTTCCTCTAGCTTGAATCTTGGAGACGATCAATTCGGCGTCGTCCCAATAGCCCTGCTTGGCCAACCATCTAGGAGATTCGGGGATGAAGAAGAGACCAAACAACAACAAGAGACCTGGGAGCATTTGGAAGCCCCATGGAACTCTAAAAGAGGCTTTACCATCGATGTGCGAGCAGCCATAACCGACCAAGAACATAATGAAGATACCCAAAGTGACGGAGAATTGGAACATTCCTCCAATGAAACCTCTGATTTTTCTAGGTGCCAATTCGGAACCGTAAACTGGGGCAACGGAAGAACCAAAACCAATACCCCATCCAGAGATGATACGGCCGGCAATTAATTGACCTCTGTTCATGGCGGAGCACTGAATGGCAGCACCAACAACCCAAAGAATACCACAGATAAACAACGAGGCACGTCTTCCAAATGGTTCAGAAATGAAAGTAGAGGTAAGAGAACCGAAGAACGATCCCAAAGACATTGACGCAGTGATGAAACCTTGCATCGTGGAGTTAGGGTTATTGAACATCTTTAAGTAAGGCTCTTGACCGATGAACACTGACATCGAGGAGATATCAAAACCGAACATCATACCTGAAAGACAGGAAATCGAGGCAATGAAGTATACATTGTAAAGATTAGGAGTCTTGTCTAAGAAGTTCCTAAACTTCAAAGCCGGAGCGACGAGTTTCTTTTCGTAGCCCATTTTTAAGACAAAGGATTAAATAGCAGATTCGGAGAAGTAGCTACACAATTAGCAGATTCGGAGAAGTAGCTACACAATTAGCAGATGCGGAGGAGAACTGGTCATGGAAGTTGGAAATGATTGCCTTTTATAGTTTTTGCAGCCAAGTCGAGAACTCAGCAGAGGTTGCAGCCCAGAGTAAGAGGTGCGCATGATCCGGCACAGCTGGCGCTCCGGCTGCAGGTCTGGGGTTTTAAACGAAAGATTTGCCATCTGCGCGCTTTGACTGCAGGAAGGTACCGAATGCGATTGAAGCGGCAGATGGCATTGCAGCCAAGCCAAAGAGTGAGGCTGGCAGTTTGGGCAAGGACAGACAGATGCGGGTGCAAAATTGCCTGTACATCTATTAATTGATCATGTTGTAATTCAAAATTTTGCTTGGATTGATGCCAGACCACGCCACTCATGAGGGGCCAAGGACACTGCACGGCGCGAACTCTTCACCCAAATTTAAGCCAGTGCGCCTATTGTGCGATGTAGTTGCTGTCATAACATAGAGATGTATCCGAATAAGAAGGGTGCATCAAACTAAGGTGACTTGCATCCCCACATTTTCCCCACATGCACCACCGTATTGTAGCCACTAGTAAAGCTCAATGCAAGCCGAGACCGTTTACTAATTCTCTACACAGGTGATGGTGAAATGAGACAAACAAAGATTTTACTTTAATCCAAATGATTAAATTGCACAAAGAAGATGTAAGCAACATCGAGAAAATTAAGCTCAGGCACAGAAAGAATCCAGTCTCTTCCTTAATGCGAATTTCATTTTGCAATGGTTTTGTTCATGTCTCCCAAGAACATACTTGAGAGATGCGATGCAGGTCTCTTCCGCCGGCGGAAAATCTAGCGTGCCGCTTTTTCCGCGTCACGGAGAATTCGATATTTCTATGTTGCGTGCGAGATTTTTGTGGGCTTTGAACCAATGACCTGGCTGGCTCTGGCGGAAAATACTTGGAAGTGACGGCGAAATTGATCCTCAGACCCATTACCTGCAGACCTACGTCATGCAGTTGGTTGCAAAACAACAAAAAGCGGAAAATCTAACGAGTGGCTACTGGATCTGCGGCATTGTCTGCGGTCACTATCGGCCCGAACAGATGTGGAAGGATTAATCAGCAGAAATATCCCGGTGCTCGGCCGAACATCTACGGAACTGAAAAAGTCATCTAAACTAACCATTTCCTCTTTGGGTGGCCCCAGAGGACTGTAGCCCATGAACGAATACCCCGAAACTGCGACCATCTGCGGAGCATGCGGCTCTTCAATCAAATTATGGGGAGAGATGAGGTATTTTGGATTTGGTGTTTCGAGCGTTGAATTACTATAATCGTCTTTTTTGGGTTTATGGAAAAGTGTGTGGAAGTGCAAGAATTAGTAATTTTTTACTATGAGAACCAACCACATACTCTGAGTCATACTTCGAATCTTTTAATACTTCTCCTTTTAGTAAGTTGTGTGCACATATTGTACGAAAGAGGTGTGTTTATTTATTGTTGGTGGGTAAACAGATCTTCATTTTGCATTGTACTAAATCAGTCTCCTATCTATATTGTATTAAGCTCTTATTTCTGCTCGTATATACATGCTCCTATAGCTGGCTTCGAGATAACAATGGCCTCATCTATCTCATTGTCAGAGAGATTGGGAAAGTTTTTGCGATAGTATTGTTCGACAAGAGCCTCGCGAAGCGCCGTGAGTTTGTCAACGTCAGTCAAGTGTACAATACAACCTCCAAACCCAGCGCCGGTTACGCGAGAGCCATATGCTCCGTTTTGGCGGCCCAAGCGACAGAGTTCATCGCAATCAGGGGTTGAGGCATTATTGTTCTCACGGGTTGAGACTTGAGACTCATCCATCAAAGACCCCAAATTCCTGAGGAATTTCTCCGAATCTCCATCAAAATCATTGGCGATACGGAGAGTCTGCATCACTCGCAAAGCATCGCCGTAGACGTGTTTACTTCTTCGGTAAACGTTTAGAGTATTGTAGCGCACTTCGAACTTGGACAAGTATTTCTTTGTGAAGTCAGAAATACTCAATCCCAATAAATCTGCAGCTTGTTTAGTACTGATACCGTTCTTTTCTTCTTCTGTGTAGATGATCTCAATGAGGTCCAACATAGTTTGGAGTCTCTCAACACCAACTTCGGGATTCTTGCCGTCCCAAACAGTCTGTCCTAAAATTTGAGTAGAATAGGAGTCGAGAACTCCACGTAGAGTGGCAGTACCCAAATTTGAGTCATGAGCTGCCTTCAAACTGAATTTCTTCGCAATGATGTCCGCAGCAATAGCCACTTCCACAACTCTTAAATTATAGTTTGTGGGGGCCGTTTCTGTTTTGTTTGCAACAATGAGTGAATTAGAGATCAAAAATACCGTCTCTGGTTGGGTAGCAGGAAGTTTGAATGGAGTGGCTTCAAGCTTTGGCTTAAATGAGATCAAAAGGACTTTTGAGTCCTCTCCATTGACCGAAGCACTCTGGTCCATTCCACCGTTGCTGAGGCCGACGTAATGTTCACAAACCACCGTAATTCTTGTCAAGTCTGACTTAGAAATTTCATTAACTCCATTCACCTTCAAGCAAGCGAGTGTGGCCGCAATGCAAAAGGCAGCAGAAGACGAGAGACCGCCTCCGGTAGGAACCGTACCATCGAAAAGAGCATTGAATGCTTTCAATTTGTGTTGTGGGTTCGATTCGCGGATGAACTTGTGTGCCACAATCAAACCACACTTGAAGTAGTTTCCCCACAGTGCCGTAGATAAGTCGATCGAGACTGTCGATCCGTCTTGGGGAATTTGAATGTGTTCCTCTGCAAATGTCTCGTCCGTATTGGAAATATTGATAGTCGTGCCAGCACACTCTGCCACTGCAGCCACCACATCGACTTCTATAGCCATAGGCAATACTGGAAAATGGCAATAGTCAATATGTTCACCAATTAAATTGACTCTTCCTGGCGCCCGAGCAAAAAACTGTGGTTCACTTCCATAGCGTCTAGCGAAGCTCTTCGAGAGAGTCTGGTATCGCGCCAAGTGACGCTTTTCGTCGGAGTAGAATGAGAGATCATTGACTGTAGGTACCAAAGACATCGTTTCCAAATTTAATAGTTTTAGAAGAAAAGGGATGAAAAATAGAGAGACTGGTCAAAAGATGGGGGATCGCGTGAACCTGCGAAGATATGGCCACACAATCGGGGAAAGGATGCCGAAAAGTAAAGTTGAAAACAATCGGCACAAGTAACACCACCCAAGGCACCACCTAAATACAATACGTCCGTTTGGAGCATTTTACGTTGTCACTTGTCTCGAATGCAGCTGTCCTGCAGCGGAGCGCCTTCTCCACATATAAGTAATTGCAACGGTTTGACGCACCTTAGCTACAGGATCTGTCATGCATGCTATTGGATGTGCCGTGGGGATTTATCCGGTTTGGATGGGTCACCTCATGAAAAAACGTGCCTAACCAGGGAACATTCTGGTACAGAACGGAACTGGTGCATGGGGTCATTGAAGTGGTGGGGCACTTTTGTGGAGGCCGTGTTGGTTCGGGCCAACTGCCTCATTTGGCAGATGTTCCTTGAAATCCGGATTTTTTTTCCAAACTAACCCTTTTTTTTTTGTCTTCAAAACTAAAATGAACAAATACATCCTCGTCACTGGAGGCGCCGGGTACATCGGCTCGCACACGGTGGTGGAGCTTCTTGCCAATGGATATAAGGTGGTGATTGTGGACAACTTAGTGAACTCGAGCTATGATGCGGTAGCCCGAATTGAGTACATTTGCCAGCAGAAAGTGCCCTTTTTCAATGTGGATATCATGGACTACGAGGCTCTCAGCCAGGTGTTCAGAGAGTACGACATCGGCGGCGTGATCCATTTTGCAGCCTTGAAAGCAGTTGGAGAATCTACAAAGATCCCATTGGAGTACTACACCAACAATATTACGGGAACTATCAATTTGGTGAGGGTGATGAAGGAGCACGACGTGAAAACTATTGTGTTCAGCTCCTCTGCTACCGTGTACGGTGACGCTACCCGCTTCGAGAACATGATTCCGATCCCTGAGGAATGTCCCACCGGGCCCACGAATCCGTATGGCCGCACCAAGCTTATGATTGAACAGATCTTGTGCGATGTTCAAAAGGCTGATCGCTCGTGGCGCGCGGCCATTTTGAGATACTTCAATCCAATGGGTGCCCATCCTTCTGGACTCTTGGGCGAGGATCCACTTGGAATTCCAAATAACCTTCTTCCTTATCTTGCCCAGGTGGCTGTAGGAAGAAGAGAAAAGTTGAATGTGTTTGGTAACGATTATGACAGCCATGACGGTACTCCCATCAGAGACTATGTTCATGTGGTCGATTTGGCCAAGGGCCATATTGCAGCCTTAGCATACTTGAGCAAGCTTGAGTCAGGAAATGGTCTCTATCGGGAGTGGAATTTGGGCACGGGCATGGGCTCGACCGTTTTCGATGTATACAACGCCTTCTGCAAGAGCATTGGCAGGGAATTGCCTTTTGAGGTAGTCGGTAGAAGAGACGGAGATGTCCTCAACTTGACTGCGCGTCCCACAAGAGCAAACAGTGAGTTAGAGTGGTCTGCAAAGCTATCTGTAGAACAAGCTTGCACTGACTTGTGGAACTGGACCACTCTGAATCCATTCGGGTTCCAACTCAAAAATTACGGTTGGAAAATTTTCGAGGAAAATGGAAAGTCCAGTTATGCAAGTAGACTTCATACTGTGAGCTTTCCCGAAAGTGAATTCCTGGTTTCTGTTGCCAACTATGGCGCCACCATCCAGGATATATCTATGAAAGGAAAGAGCATGGTTCTTGGTTTCGACTCTTTAGAAGAGTACCAACAGAGCTCCAATCCTTTTTTTGGTGCCACTATCGGTCGGTTTGCCAACAGAATTGGCAGCAGCAGATTCTCTCTTGATGGTTCTGAATACAAGTTGAGTGTAAATGAAAACAACCGAACTTGTCTACATGGCGGTATTAATGGTTTCGACAAACAGATGTTTTTGGGTCCAGTCGTGACATTCAGCGAGGCTGATAAGGAGTTTCTGCTAGAGTTCATTCTCATGGACCAAGATGGAAATAATGGTTTCCCCTCCGACTTGGTCTGCAAAGTCAAGTACAAAATAAGCGCTGGTAAGGTCAAGATAGAGTATTCAGCAGAAATCCCATCTAGCTCAAAGTCTGATTCTACTATCGTCAACTTGACTAATCACACATACTTTCTGCTCGGTGATGCAGAAATATCGAAAGTGCACGTGCAAACAGAAACGAACGAGATCCTCAGTGTTGATGGCGAGCTACTCCCAACTGGTCTGACAGAAAAAGTGTCGGATTTGTTGTTGGAAGGAGTCATTCTCGCTGATCAAGCCTACGACAACTGCTTTGTCGTCGAGAAAAACGGATGTCAATTGGACACACGCAAACAACCATTGATGAAGCATTTGGAAGCTCTTTCATCAACCAAAGATGTCAAATTGGAAGTAGCTTCAACCGAGCCTTGCTTCCAATTTTACACTGGAGATGGGGTCAATACTGAAGCTTTTGGACCTCGGTCCGGTTTTTGTGTAGAGCCTGGCAGATTTATTGACGCAATTAACAGTGAGAAATGGAAATCGCAGGTCATTTTGAGGAAAGGTGAAGTGTATGGTTCCATCATAGAGTATTCGTTCACTTAGACGCTTTATAAAAAACAATACAAACCAAGAATTTTTTTAGCTCTAAAACATGTTGTCTATTAATTCGCTTAATTACCTATGGTATAATGCTCTGAACGAGTTCAGATATTCCTTCTTCAAACGTGATGCGAGGAGCCCAGCCAAGACTGTGAATTTTCTCGAGGTCTAGAGAGTATCTGGCATCATTGTAACAACGATCTTTGACAAAAGTGACGAATTCCTGCTCAGATATCTGCTCCTTCTCGAAGCGTAGTTTCATGTACATTGAGCAGATCGAATACACCAAATCCCTGTTTTTGATTTCTTCTTTGACACCCACATTGAATATCTGGCCGAATGCCTCTGTATCTCGCGCGTTTCTTTCTATTAGTATTACTGCTGCCACGAAATCTCTCACATGAAGGTAACTTCGCTGGCAGTCTCCGGTGCCATGTATAGGAACCTTCCAGGATTCCGGCAAGAACCCGTCTCTATCCACATGCTTGAGCGCTTCAAGAGTCTTTGAGATGAGCTTTTCAGGGTACTGTCCCGGACCATATACATTGTTGGATCGAATAATGGAAATGCGTAGATCATTGAAGGACTTTATGTACGAGTGCAATATCAAATCACAAGCCGCTTTTGTAGCAGAGTACGGGTTTGAAGGAAAGAGAAGCGAGTCTTCTGTAACAGTATCTGTATGCTTCTGCTCTCCATAGACTTCATCAGTCGAAATGTGCACCATACAATGAGTCTTCTGTCGATCAGGATGTCCCTCAACTCTTTTGCGGTATGCCTCCAAAACATTTTGCATTGCAAAGATATTATTTCGCGTGAAAAACAACGGGTCTATGTATGACCGGTCAACACAACTCTCGGCTGCAAAATGTAGTATCGTCACATCCTCTTCGTCCTTGCACTCGCTGAAAATCGTCTCGTCTGCACCATCTGCGAGATCCATTTCCTTGAAGTTGTATCTGGGCAGATCGCACCACATTGCCAAATTTTTGCTCAGATACTTTGTTGCGTAGCTGAGCCGATCTATACAAGTAACATGGCAATGAGGATACTCATCTAGGAGATAACAGACCATGTGAGATCCTATGAATCCTGCCCCGCCGGTTACGATGAAATGCATTTTCCAGCGACAATTCGACTTCGGCTCTGTGTCAATGGTGGGTCAATGAAAAATAGTAGTAACTTGGACCATCTGACCTATGATGTCAGACACCTAAACCAGACACCTCTGTGATGACAGGATGGAGTACATGGGGAAGTGGTGCCGCGGCCGTATAACCGCCACGCGCCGCAACGTTCTTGCAGTATGCAATCCGGCATACGAGCACACCCCTGCTATCCGAAGCTCATAACCCGTATCCAGACTCCATGCTCCACATTCACCCATACATCATCGCATCTATATGGATTTCCCACCTCAATTCCCGTGTCCTTGTTTATCCGCCCATCTCATAAAGGGCGCAGTTTTTCCGTTCAGAATTTCTTAGCAGGTCAGGGTCCAAAAAAATGTCTTTCAGCTTCTCCGACCATTCCCACAGACGCTACAACCCATTGACGAACAACTATGTTCTATGCTCTCCCCACAGAGCGAAAAGACCATGGCAAGGTGCTGAAGAGCTGGCGGGGAAAATCGAGATGCCGATGTACGACCCCAAGTGCTACTTATGCCCTGGTAACGAACGCGCTGCGGGTGGTCACTCCAACCCAAAGTATCAATCCACTTATATTTTCGAAAATGACTTTCCTGCTGTTCAATTGTCTCAACCAGAATTGGCCGAAGACCTGCTTTTTGAAGAGGGAGAGGAAGAGCTGGTGAGACTGCTCAAGAAAAAACTCATGCGCGTCCGGAGTGTGCAAGGAAATTGCTATGTGATATGCTTCAGTCCTAATCATTCCTTGACACTTCCGCTCATGACAAGGGCCGAGATAGTCGAAGTGGTTCAGGCATGGAAGGATTTGTACATTGAAACACAGAGAAAAGCCGTGCAAGAGAAAGCACCATACTCGTATCTCCAGATTTTTGAGAATAAGGGTCTGGCAATGGGATGCTCAAACCCTCACCCCCATGGACAGGCTTGGTGTTTGGACGTAGTGCCAACAGAGGTTCAACATGAATTCGACAATATGGCAGCATACACCAAAAAAAATGGGTCCCATTTGCTCGGAGACTACGTTGCCCTAGAGCTTGCCGAGAAAAAAAGAGTCGTCGTTGCCAACGACTCGTTCGTGGCTGTGGTGCCCTTTTGGGCCCTCTGGCCTTTTGAGACTTTAGTCATTGCAAAAAACCATATTGCATCTATTGAGGATTTCTCTGAGAAAAATAAGGAGGATTTGGCGCTGATTTTAAAGTGTTTGACTACTAAGTACGATAACTTATTCAAAACATCGTTCCCATATTCTATGGGATTGCATCAGGCCAAGTTGGGCGCTACTGAAGAAGAGAAGAAAAACGCATGGTTCCATATGCATTTTTATCCTCCATTGTTACGTTCAGCAACAGTGAAAAAGTTTTGTGTTGGATTTGAGATGTTGGGCGAGGCACAGAGAGATCTAACTAGTGAACAAGCTGCAGCAAGATTGCAGGAACTAGATGGAGAAACTCACTATTCGAGTGCTTGATTGCGAAATTGATCATTTAGAATGTAATGTAATATTTAATCCTTGAGTTAATAATTTTGGATCATCGTAGATGCTTCAATGCGTGTCAAAATCTCTATTAATAAAAGATAAATCATGGCTTATAAATAACTAATTCGTCAATTGCGCTTCGCTTCGTAAGGCAACCAGGCCCGTCCCTGCAAACTTATCGCTGCCATGCAATTTCTTTTGAATCGATGCCTGATCGTTCACTGATCCATAACCACCACCTCCAGGAGTTTTGATCACAAATCTGTCGCCAGCTTCAGCGGAGATCGTCCCTTTACCTCCAACGTTGATCTCTCTAAGAGAAACAACTTCGCCTTTTTCATTTTTGATCTGTCTGATCCAGATATTGACACCCTTAGCACCATCTTCGCCACCTGCAAGTCCATGGGGTGGTATGACCCTTCTCTCTGACAAGATCGAGGCAGTGACCGGAACTCTAAATTCGATGTCTCTGACGACACCACACCCTCCCGCATGAGCACCAGCTCCACCAGAATTCTCTCGGATTGAGAACTCACGAATCAAAACTGGATAACGCTTCTCAAAGACCTCAGAGTCAGTGATTCGAGTGTTGGTCATATGGGTATGAACGCCACTTACTCCATTCCAAGAAGGACCAGCACCGTGACCGCCGGCAATTGTCTCGTAATAGCCAAACCCTTGAACGTAGTTCCCGTCAGCATCATTTCCTCCAACACCAAATGTGAAGTTATTACAGCAAGACTGAGAATTAGCAGAGGCATTGAAAGCGCTGAGAATGACACTGGTAATGACTTGAGAAGTACAGACATTTCCCGCTACAACAGCACATCCATCGTCTGGATTGAGGAGAGAGTGCTCTGGAATAATGACCTTGATTGGTCTCAAGCAGCCTTGATTAAGAGGAATGGCCTCGTCAACCAAACATCTCAAGCAATAGATGATGGCAGAATATGTGATTGCCACGGGAGCGTTATTGTTTCCATATGCTTGGATTCCGGTTCCGGTGAAGTCAAATACAACCTTACCTTCTGAATCTTTCTTCACAGACAATGCAATTTTTGAGCCATCATCCATGTAGTCAGTGCATTGCAAACTGTTTCCGTGCTTTGCAAGAATGGAATCAAGCATCTTTGTAACGGTCTCTGCGGCATTGTCTTGAATGGCTCCCATATACTTCAATATAGTCGGTAAGGTGAATTCTGCAACAAGTTTGTCAATGAGTTGAATTCCCTTCTGGTTGGCTGCAATCTGAGCTTTCATATCACTGATGTTATCACTCAAGCGTCTAGTACCCGAGCAACCCGGAGTCTTTGCTGGGCGCACAAGTAGAAGTTCAGTCATCTTTGCTTCTTGGAACTCCCCATTTTCCACGAGTAATTCTGAATGGATTGCAGCTCCCTCATGCTCTAGGAATTTAGAGTTTGGAGGCATAGAACCTGGCAAAAGACCGCCGATATCCGAGTGATGTGCTCTGGATGCAACATAGAAAATAATTTGATCACCTTGGAAGGCAGGCGATATGACTGTGATATCAGGCAAATGCGTACCTCCAGCCATTGGGTGATTCGTGACAAGAACATCACCTGGTTTCAATCTACCCTTCCAATGCTCGGCTTGGAATTTAATGCAAGTGGACATTGAGCCCAAGTGAACAGGTACATGAGGGGCATTGGCTACCAAATTTCCAGAAGCATCAAAAAGAGCACAAGAGAAGTCTAGTCTCTCTTTGACATTAACAGAAACAGATGTTTTCTGCAAAGATGAGCCCATTTGTTCAGCAATGTCCATGAACCTGTGGCCAAAAATAGAGAGAAGAACAGGATCAACCACTTCTTCATCAGCGCCAGATTGGGACACTAATGACTTCTTAGCGGAAATGGTAACAAAGATATGGCTACGTAAGACAAGAGCCGAGGACCCGGGTGGAATCACATTTGTTTGTGTACCGTCAGCAATGATAGCAGGTCCATCAACTTGATGTCCTGGAGATAGATCCTCCAATCTGAAGACAGGAGTATCGACTTCTAAATCGTCAAAGAAGACAGATTTAGTAAATCTTTTAAGGTCTGCAGATGGAGCAGAAATACCGCCTTCAGCCTCCAAGCAAGAGATTTGATCATCAATGTACTCTTCTTGTTCTCTTGTTGACTTGCCGATACCTCTAACTCTGACATCATCAACAAGAATGTCCTTGTCGAAAATAAAGCCGAACTCTCTTCTGTGCATCTCACAGAATCTTTCCTTAAAGTCCCAAGTTTCACCTTTTGGCACCATGATAGCTGACTCTGTGCCACTGAAACGAGCGTTAAGGTATTCTTCGTAGACAATAGAATTATCATCAAAATCCTGGTCTACCAAAGCTGATCGAGCCTTGGCTCTCAAATCAGAAAGCCTCTTCTCTAAGGTTGAAGTATTGTCATCCAGCAATACTACGGAGCAAGGCTCTTGAACGTCTTCAACAACATCTGCTAATGCCATACCATAAGCTGAGAGCACCGAGGAGTATCTATGAATCAAGACAGTGCTAATACCCAAAGATTCGGCAATGGCGACGGCATGCTGGCCGCCAGCTCCACCAAAGGATACTAATCTGTGAGCTGAAGTGACATGGCCCTTTGCCTCTGCCAATTGTCGGATAGGACGAGCCATAGTCTCATTGGCAACTTTGATAAAGCCATAGGCAACCTGTTTTGGTGTCATGGCAGGCATACCTGGATTTGCCTTGTTGATCTCTTCAGTCAAAGCCACAAACTTAGATGCCGAAGCCTCGTAGTCAAGACTTTCGTTTTCTTTTGGACCGAAAATCTTTGGGAAATATTCAGGAAGTAATCTTCCTAAATAGAGGTTTGCATCTGTGACTGTTAGTGGACCACCCTTTCTGTAGCAAGCAGGGCCAGGCTCCGATGAGGCTGACTCGGGCCCAACGAAAAACAAGCCATTTTTGTAAGATAAAATGGATCCACCGCCAGCAGCCACAGTATTAATATCCAATTGAGGACTCTGAATGGTTACACCCGCTGTCACTGTTTCGAAAACATGGTAGAGTTTTCCCTCACCGTATCTAGATACATCAGTCGAAGTTCCACCCATATCAAACCCGATAAGTGGAATTTTGTTTTCTGGATTATAGCAGGTGGCCGAGAAGCCTACCACCCCGCCAGCGGGTCCAGAGAGAATAGCTCGCAAACCTGAGAAGGAGAGGGCATCCACTAGACCGCCATCAGATTGCATGAAATGGCATCTTACACCGTCTGAATTGTTCTTTGCAAAGTATCCGTGTCTCAAGCCCGCCTCGAAGCTCAGCAAATACTTTTTGATTTCAGGAGTGAGATAGGCATCCACAATAGAGGAGTTCGCACGAGACACAAACTTGATCATGGGACTCAAACTGCTTGATAGCGAAATGTGGATGAAACCAATCTCGGCAGCGATTTCTCCAACTATTCTCTCGTGGTCTGGAAATGTATAGGCGTGCATCAAGCAAACACCAATGGAACGGATGCCCTTCTCATAAAGCAATTGCAACGTCGAGCGTATACTCTCAGGATCTGGTCGTTTCAAAATACGCACTGTTTCCGAAGATAAACCCTGGACTAAGTCCTCTCCATGTGGTTGTGTGAACTTGTTCAGAGGATCCTCTACGAAATCCTCGAGGGTCACACGCTCATCGATTTCAACCACCAGATCATACAAAACTTCTGGTTTTGAGATCGACAAGTCGAAAATATGCGGTCTGCTCTGGTTTCCAATAACCAACACATCTTTGAAACCTTTCGTGGTTACTAAAGCACATTTCTCGCCTTTCCGTTCGAGTAACGCATTGGTGGCCACAGTGGTGCCCATACGAAGGTACTCGATCTGAGAAGTGTCCAAAGGCTCGCCTCTGGGGATTTCTGTATCGGTGAGTTTCTCTAAAAGCCTACGAATTCCCTCCAAGGGCGCATCTGGATAGTTGGCGGGATCTACCGACAAGAGCTTGAGGACCACATCGTCCTCTGGTTTGCCCGAGCCGCGATTTCCTACACAATCGGTGAATGTTCCGCCTCGCTGCTGTTAGTGTACATGCTGGAAATAAAAGAAGCTAAAACGACATTCAAGAAGAGATTTGGAGTGAAAAATTGATCCAAGTAGGTACAATTGCTTCTGCTCATTCCAATGATACCAATATTTTGCCATAAATACAGATACCTCATTGCTTATCTCGCATATACCGCTTTTAGTAATCCGATTCAGAACTTGGTCAAAAAAGGGTCAAAAACGGGCGAAAAAAAGCCAGCTTTGCAGCAAGAGTAAGATACATACATCTATAGCAATGCGAAAACCCATATTTGTGTTTTCTTCAAAAATACTTCTACGAAAACCGGAAATATAGGGATCTATACCGAACTATATAATCTGGGGAAGCGGAATATGGGGTCCGCCAATAGCCGATCAAGAAAGCAGAAAAGGAATGTCTCGGAGACAAATCCCGAAAAAAAAAAAACAAATACAAAAAAAAAAGAGCCCGAAAATTAGAATGAGACATAATTACTCTCTACAATTGTTGACTTTGGTATTATCATTATTGTGGTGGTAACTACGAAATCGTGGCCAAAAGCAATGCCAAAAGCATAGAACTACCCTACTATGAAATTGAATTTGTTTAAAACCAGGAAATTGATCCAGTATTTGGAACCTTCTCATTTCGGGTGATTTTTTGTCAGAATCCGTTGGCTCATTATGAGAACACAGATTGTTACAAGTGCACCAGTGTATTAAGTTCCGGCTTTTCTATTCAAGATCAGAATTATTCTTTCACAGAGCCAAATTCTTCATTAAAGAGTCTCAACAAAATTTCTTGAAAATATCGCTTTCGGCGCAGGTCGCCTAGACCTTCCCAAAGCATTTCAACTGTGGCGACGAGCCAAACTCAGCAGAATAGCGACACAGCTATGATAAATTATTTTTCGAAATAATTCTTGTTTCTCTCTGAGATGAGCCACAATTGAGATATTCCGTAGATGACCAAAATTCCACTCTAAGACCAGTGATTGAGTCACTCATTCATGGATGCATAATTAGCTGAAAAACTTGGACATGGCCTTCTTCTGTTGACTCTTACGGGTCTGAGCCTGCGTTTTAGCATCCTTAATACCCTTCAACACAGCGGCATCGTTGGGAGATAAAATCAAAGCCGCGTTGAAAGCCTCGAGAGCGCTGTCCTCATTCTTCGTGAGGAGGAAGGCAGATCCCTTTCTGTACCAGGCCTTTGCCTGTTGTTTTTCATCCGCATGGGTGTTGGAGAGAACAGACTCGACTGCAGCAAGTGCCTTTTTGGGTTCCTTCAATTTCAAGGCCACCAAAGCGGCGTTCAAATCCAAGGAGATGCAGAGCTTGGCCTTCTCATCCGTTTGCGACTCTGAAAGAACCGAATCTGGAACGTCTCTCATGAAGCCGGCGGCTTTGGAGTACTTCTCCAACGACTTCTCAAGCTTACTTTCCTTCAACAATTTGGTACCCAAATCCTTCAAAAAGTTGACAGCCTCAAAAACAGTCTCCGGCTTGGAAAGATCGACTTTCTCGTCGTCTTCAAGCACAGCCTCATAAATATCACCGGTGCCGTCGTCAGCTACTACGTGTGCCTCAGGCACATAATCGTCGGGCAACTGGCCACAGTCGGCAATCACCCAATCGTCTACAGGTCTATCGCTCTCGCCCTTCTCGCATCTCTCGAGCTCTCTCACAAGGCCTTTACCCTGGATCACCTCACCAAACACAACGTGCTTCCCGTTCAAGTGTGGGGTCGGAACCGTGGTTATGAAAAATTGCGAGCCATTGGTGTTGGGGCCGGCGTTGGCCATGGACAACAAAAATGGCTTATCGTGCGTCAATTTGAAGTTCTCGTCCTCGAACTTTTCGCCGTAAATGGACTCTCCGCCAATGCCAGAGCCGTGGGTGAAGTCTCCACCTTGACACATGAACCCTTTGATCACACGGTGGAAAAGACTGCCTTTATAAGTGAGCGGCTTTCCGGACTTTTCAGAGGTTCCCTTTTCTCCAGTACACAAAGCACGGAAATTGTCCGCCGTGCGGGGCACAACGTCGTCGAAGAGTTGGAATACAATGCGGCCTTTTGGCTTTCCGGCACAGGACAAGTCGAAGTAGGTTTTGGTCATGGTTTGGTGGGGAGAATTGGGGAATAATGGGTGGAGATATTGGTTCTTATATATTTCCTGGGGAAGATACGTCCTGCAGGTGGAACCCGATCGAAACTCAATTGTAGGATCGGTAAAAATAAGACAATGGCGAGACAATGTTGAAATTTTTTTGTAAAACTTTGAGAATCGTTCAGATAATCAATCTGCAAGTTTAGCGCGGTACAACTACTTTATAGGGAAGTATAACAGGAGCCAGTGATAATCCCATACTATAATACATACCACGCATTTTTCCACCCGTTTTCTATACTTGCATCTCATCTAGTCTGTCGAGTATGTCGTTAGGATCCGTCCCACCCGGAACCGAATCTATTAATTACCTATATGATCGGAAGAAAGTCTATGCACGGCCAGTCTATGATTGAGGCCGAACAGGATCGAAGTACGGATGTGCCATGGCCTCCTGCGCCGTGAGACGCTCCTGGTGGTCGTAGCGCAAGAGCTTGTCAATGAAGTCAATCAACTCGTCGGTGACCAAATGCTGGTTGTTCTCGTTGACAAACCGCTTCCAGGGCCGGCGGTTGTAGTAGCCCAAGTCTTCGTACTCCTCGGTCAACGTAAGACTATACTTCTGGAGATACGTGTGGAGGTCGTCCAGACCCAACACGCGCACAATCTGCACGAGCTGGTCGGTGTTGGACTTGCCGTGGAAAAACGGCTCTTTCTTGAACACGATCGACGCAAGCATGCATCCGAACGACCACAAGTCTAGCGAGTAGTCGTACAAGCGGAAGTCCACCAAAAGCTCCGGGCCCTTGAAGTACCGCGATGCCACCCGCACGTTATACTCGGTTCCCGGGTGGTAGTACTCGGCCAACCCCCAGTCGATAAGGCGCAATGTCTTGGAGGTGTGGTCTATCATCACGTTGTGCGGCTTGACGTCTCTGTGCATGATGCCCATGGAGTGGGAGAAGTCCAACGCCCGCAAAAGCTCGTACATGTAGAACCGGATGTCCATGTCCGTGAACGTCGGATACAATTGCCGGAAGTCGATGTTGTTGACGTGCTCGAAGATCAACGCGGGCGTCTTCAGCTGCGGCTCGCGCACAACATCCAACAACCCGACAATGTTGGGGCCGCCGACCAAGTTCTGCAAAATCAGAATCTCGCGCTTGATCTTCTTGCGCTTGACGGGCTTCAACACCTTGATGACGCATTTGGCGCCGCTGGACAAGTCCACGCCCAAAAACACCTCCGAGTACTTTCCGCGGCCCAACTTTTTGATGACCTCATATTTGTCCTGGCTGTTCCAGCGTATGTTGACGTTCTCGTAATCCCAGTATGCC
The DNA here is from genome assembly GCF_035610405.1 of Australozyma saopauloensis. Classification (NCBI taxonomy): domain Eukaryota; kingdom Fungi; phylum Ascomycota; class Pichiomycetes; order Serinales; family Metschnikowiaceae; genus Australozyma; species Australozyma saopauloensis. The sequence goes on from NC_086132.1 coordinate 958,934, forward strand.
TGCGGCTTGTAGGCCAATACGTCGGTATAGACTTTGGAGACCGAAGAAACCTCCATTTTGGGGCTATTGGGGTGCGGGAAAATCGAGGGATGGAGCAGTGCTCGTAACGCAAGGGCGGCGACGAGAAGAAAGGCGCAGGGATAGAGAAGGCTGCGGCGAAACAGCGTTGTAGGGGAGGATGGAGGATTTGTTAGGAGAGATGGGGGAGATGGTAGGGGAGACGTGGTAGGGGCACGACTAAGCCGTTGAACGGAGGAAGGGAGGAATTTACGAAGATGAGTTTTTGAGAAAGGATCGAATTTAACTTTGACTTGATTCAATATCGAATTGATTTACTTTGTCGTTGTTTCCTATTGTTCGTGGCGCCGGCGTTGTAATAGCTGTTCTCGACGCTCTTGGTGCCTCAAATTTTAAGTCAGGTTTAATTTTTGCATTCGGCAGATTTAAGAGAAAAAGAAATAGTTCAGAGTCATTGCCACCAAAATTCCGGCGACTCTTCCGTCTATCCACAGTGAAACCTTCGCCTCCGTGGAGTTCCGGTTGCGACGGGACTCCACCATCATGGCTCCTGGTCAAAGATATTCCAATCTACAATGTTTTACTAGATTTTGTTTGGCGCCATTTTTTCGGAGTTTAAGATTTTCCAGCTCGGAGTTGGCTCTGTGCTCTGAGCTCTCTACTTTCTGTCTCGCCATACGTTCATAATAGATCGTTTTCTGAAAAAAATGAGCCAATTTTGATTTCTCGGAGGCGGATTTTCACTTTCCAAGAAATTGTAGTGGGTTTTGCCCGAATTGACTCATGCATGGACGCCTAATTATTTGGTCTGGCAGTGTCTCACTCTGTTATCTGCACGAAACGGGAAAGACTTCCTAATCTGGCCAAAGGCGGCCCATTAATTTCACAAAGTAGGAAGAAAAAAATTCTAATTGACTTGAGATATGACTGTATGGGGTCTATTTTCAGAGTTTCTGGTTGGACTGTGGAGCTTCAGCCACGGAACCTCATCTCGCCGCCAGAAATCGCCAAAAAAATTCTGATACCTCAAATTTTTAGTTTCATGAAAACGACTCGAGTCGCGCCTTTGCGCAAATTTCACATTTCTGTGACTCTTCCATTGCACCCTGTCACTGCCATTACACAAGTAGTAAAAGTAACCAAGAAAAGGTAAATAAAAATAGAAAAAAACCAAAAAAGCATATTCTATCATAAATTCTTCGACTTCTTCTTCATTACCCATTTTCTTCACCTTTTCTACTTTTTTTTATGACGTGCATTATCTCTTATCAGTGAATCTGATTTTTCACTCCACCTCCTATCACTCGTACGTACCTCCCCTAATGGCACTTAAAACATTCGACACAAGACTGCTCCCTGAAGTCCGGGCTCAAAACCTTACGCCGGAGGCATTTGCGCCCTACGGAGGCATCATCAGCGCAGACCACCAGATCAAAAACGCCGAATCCTCTTCTGCCAACTATGGAACGGCCACCAAAATCCACCGCGTAGCACCTGTAGAAAACCACTTCAGCAAATGTAAATCTGGAGCTCCTGCTACGCCCAGATGGAACATATTCCGCTGCTCGGCGCCGAAACATCTCATAAACGTCAAGAGTGGTAAAACCAAAACGTACACCGCCAAGGTTTTGGAAAGACATCCTTATAGTACGCAAACGTTCATTCCAATGGGCCAGGCCCGTGAGAAGGATTCGTATGTAGTGATTGTAGCACAAACGGACTACTCCTCCGATCAACTTCTTCCTGATCCAACCACTTTGAAGGCGTTTATCTGCAAAGGTAATCAGTCCATTACATATGGTGCTGGAACGTGGCATGCCCCTATGGTGGTTGTAGACGAGCAGATTCCTCACATAGACTTTGCAGTGTTCATCCATGAGAATGGAGTGGCCGAGGAAGACTGTCAAGAATGCTACTTCGAGCCAGGGTACTCGGTGGCATACGAGGTGAATGAGCTTCAACCAAAATTATAGACTTTATATTAATCAACAAATATTCTCATTTCTGGTCCGGTAGGCGTCCCAAGACATTATTTCTCTTAACCAGGCTAGCACCGAGATAAAACTGGATTGAGGATATGAAATAGCAGTCAAACCCATGATCAACATTGGAAATCACATACTTTACATTGTTTTCTTCAATTCTATCGGAATCTGATAGGTCTATGTCTTACTATATGCGATGCTCCCGCCCAGATGAACCAAATCCACTCAGAGCGTCAAGTTCCCGAACGAACTTCCCAAACTTCCTACAGCCAGCTGTTGCTCCTTCCGTCTTTTTGCCGCTAGTTTCGACTTGGAAACGCTATCGGCAGCTTGCTTGATGGCATCTAGTTTGGCATCCTTCTTCATGAGTCTCCGTCCACCACGGTCAAATTCATATGTGTCTAAAAAATCGTCCAACATGTTTTCGAGATCTGGACGCTCCTTGTCGTATGAGAATTCTTGCGTGTTTCTCATAGACGGCTGGTCAAACTTGTTGGCCATCTGCTCATAACGGTCGTCAAGCAACATCAATCCCTGGGTACGGAAGTTTGCACTCGAAGACATGGAGAAAGAACTGGTGTCGGTCATTGCACCCATCTTTTTTCTGACGACGTTCTTTTTCTTTTTCTTGCCTTGAATAGAGGGGAGCTCGCCCAAATTATCGGCCTCCTCTGCCTCTTCATCCTCATCCTCGAACTCGTTGTCAGAGTCCCAGTCGTTAGCACGAGACTTGCTACTTTGAGCAAATCTCTTAAAATCCTTCTCCCACGCACTATTGACGACTCCGACATTGGCAGCGCCGCCAGTTACATCTTCCTCCAAACCCTCTGGGGCTTCTCCCTCGTTGTAAGGGTTCTCCAAGGCAACATTTTCGCCAGCTTCAGAATACTGGTCCAGATCGTATTGGTCGTAGTGGTCAAACTCATCCTGGTGGTTGTCCATGTCCCATTCGTCGTATTCTTCGTCATCCAGGAAATCGCCCTCGCCCGCCTCTCCGGACCGAAGCAAATCAGCGAAAAAATCACCCTCTTCATCGGCTTCCTCGTCGCCCTCTTCAAGATACGCTTCATCTTCAAGGGCCTCGAGAACCTCTCTCAAACGGGGATCCATATCAGGATTGAAGCCTCGAAGATCCTCTGGAATATTCTCTGTCTCGTCAAGAGTCACAACACGAGTCTCCTTCGATGGAAGATGATCCTTCAAAATGTTCTCAATGTTCTTTTTGCCGGTTGGTTTTGGCTTGACTGCCTCGATGAACACACCACCTTCTTGACCCATGGGTTTCAAGTGCTGCAAGTAGTCGTATTTCGAATCGTCGTAGAAAATACCATATTGGGCAGCAAAACCTTCATTCTCGCGGAGCTGGACGTCCGATTTTGCTGCGGCAGCCTCGTTGAGGTTCAATGTGGGTTTCGCCGAAACCTGCGATTTGCTCTGTCTATTGGGAAGCTCAAGCAAAACGTGTCTGGATGCGTCATTGTCGTAGTACAAAGAGTCTTCGTGTGATCTGTGTACCACCGAATAGGTGGTGGCCGACTTTTTGTCGAAGCGTTTCCCTTTACCCATAGTTAGTGATGAGAGGAGATGAGATGCGATGAGATGCGATGAGGTCGATAAGATAAGAGAGGTTATGGGGAAAACAAGGTAGAATAGTAATACAATAAATATCGGTTAAATTTTGTGATCCAATTTTGGGAGGAAAATCTATTCGGTGGATTCATTCTGTTCCATACTTTGTGTATTTGGCTGTGGTGATGCTACTATCTGTCAGTATTAAGGTCAACAATCTAATGAAATCTGAACCAAAATAGGAGAATACTAAGTAGAATAGGACTGGAATGGAGTTTCAAAACATTAAATTATTTTATTTAATGGGTATTGGTGCCCACAGACTAGTGTCACTGTGCTTATAGGTCTATCTTATCTTAGATACCCAGCCATTTGTCTCAGGAAGCATCACACTCTTTCAATAAAAAGGGATTATTCGAGTTAATCACTAGTGGTCATGTCTAGCTTCAGATGATCTCAAAATATAGTTCCAATCACTCTTCAAAATGCACACAAATTCAGAAAGGGTCAAGAAAACAACGCCAACAATGAGGCCAGAGAGAAGACCGGCAAGTCCAAAGTCCAAGTGGAAGGCGAAGAAGAATGCAAGGGGTAATGCAATACAATAATATGAGACAAGGTTGAGGTATGAGCCCAACTTCTGGCGCCCCTGTCCTCTCAAAACACCTGCCTCGATAACATTCACAGAGTCTGCAAGCTGGTTAACGGCGACGATTGTCATCACTACTCTCGCCAATTTGATCACATCGGCGTCTTTGGTGAACATGCCAATCAAGACACCTTTTCCAAAGAAAACGAGCAGGAAATTAAAGAACGAGATTCCAAACGCCAAAATGTATGAGACTCTAGTGGCAGTCCGTGCAGCGGCAATGTCCTTTTTACCTACGAAATGGCCAATCCGGGTGCTGACCGCTACAGCCACAGCAAATGGAAGCTGGAAGATCATGCTTCCAACATTGGAAGCAATTGATTGTGCAGCCAACGCAGTTGTGCCGAAAGAAGCAGCTAAAATGGTCAAGACCTCAAAGGCCAAATATTCGGCTTCCACCATAATCACACCTGGCAAAGCCAATTGGAGCATTTTGCCCCAATTTTGGCATGCCTTCTGCAAATCGAGACCGCCCCAACATTTCTTTCCATCAACGAAGATCACATAAGCCAACATGAGCAAACAGATCAACCAGTAGCTGATCGACATGGCCCAGCCTGCGCCAGGAAGTCCCATTCCATACGTTGGATGCCAAACCAAAATCCAATTGAGGATGAAAGTGACGGGCGTAGCAATGCATAGAACATAAGTTCCCGCGTTAAATAGATGTTGTGCTTGGAGAAACCGTTTTCCTGTCTCAAAGAGCATAAGGCCGGGAGCGCCAACGATGAGAACCCGCAAAAACTGCTGTGTCATCTCTGCAAGCTCCGGGTCGGGAACCAAGTATTTCAAAAGCGTACCGGACCACCACCAGAGCGGTGCCAATGGAAACACCGTCAATGCAAGCAACATGAGTGAACATCTCTGGAAATAGACACCTACCATGTGAAAGCGACCAGCGCCATACGCCTGCGAACAGAACAGATCCAAGCAGGTCGCCATTCCCTGATAAACCGCCAATGCAGTAATATTGAAGGAGCAGATCGCTAACGACGCTGCTGCCAACTCGGCGGCGCCTAGCTTTCCACATGCGTACACGGAAAAACACGATAGCAAGTATTGGAGGCCAAACGTGAGCACCAAAGGAGCTGATGATTTTGTGATAAATGCCAATTCTTCTTTTGTAGTTACCTCTGGCTCGAATATGTCATCTTTTGCAGCCACAGAGTCATAAGTATGACTGTCGTAAGCACCCGCTAGCAAGCCTTCCTCCGTATTCATGATTGAATATGAGAAAAGAGAGTTCTTAGCTGAAAAAAAAAGTAGTTGCCGTAACTTTTTTTCTTTTGTGGAGACAATCAGTAGTAGATATACCTGTGTAGATCAACGCGCTAGGGAAATACATGCCGGATGCGGAAGGTGTATACGGAATTTCGGAAATTGACAGATGCAAAGAAACGTCAGAAGCTGTGAGCCGCCAGAGCTCATTGGCGCCATATGTGTTTCTAAATTTCTTGACTGAATTTTCGGTAGCGTATGGAAGATAGCGACATTCCGTTACTAGTTGACTCTTCGGTGAGTCAGATCAGAAATGGGTTAGATGGAAATTGAGTCGGACAAGAAATTTTTCAAAAGGAAACTATCAATGGGACGTTTACACTGTTCTCACTTTTCCAAACACGTAGAGTTTGTTCTCAGGTAGCACCGCAAATGCCCTTTCAGGCTGGACATTGGGAGGTAATGGAAAGTCAACCATGTCCAGCTTGCCCAAGCGCCGTGTAGTATCGAGATTGTTTATGCGGAGAGTGTGCGAGGTTTGACTGTAGGACACTTCTAGAAGAGACGTGAGTTGGGGGGAATGGAAAATTAGGTGGAAGTTGTCTCTATCGATCTTCTGCGAAAGAGTGAATGTGTAGTCCTCTACTGTATTCAGCAGGGAACCGTTTGTTTGTGGCATTTCTCCTTTTGGTTCACTAATAATCTTGAAATCACCCTTGTCGCCATCCGAAAGCCTTTTTGTAGTTTCTGTAAAGGTGGTCGTGTGCACTTGCATGAGCTCGTCACTGTCATGACGAGTAAGACGGATGGACGATTCCAGAGTAGCCTCAGGCTTTTTCTCTGCGGTTTCGGTTCTCTTGGCTTTCTTTTCCTCGATTGATAGTTCCTCGATCTCTTCAATCAACGCCTTCTTTCCGCCACCAATATTCATCAAGTCTGGGAGCGATTCCGAGCTCTCTACATCGTCCGGCATGAGCTGCTGGACCAACGCGGCCGTTTCGTTGTCGCGCAACTCGCGCAACCTGTTCTGAAGCCCGTTTTTCAAGTCGTCTTGCGTGATTTCTGTTTCGCTCAACTCGCCCTTGCTCAACATTTTCGGAATCGAATACTCTCTTTCCAACACCAAATCGTGCATGGTTTCGACGGACTCGATGGCCCACTCAATTAATATTAGGCGAAGATCATTGTTAAGCTGAATCCATAGGAAACACTGAGAATTGATACAGCAGTCATACACATATGACGGCACGCCCTTTTTGTCGACCGCGGTCTTTTCCAATGACACCACGATTGGGATTTCCCATTCGTTCTTCACGATTTTGGCGAATATCGCCTCCACCTCAAACTCTCCAGCTGGTTTGGGCACCTGGTCATCATGGCACACGTTGATGAAGACTTTCTTGCCAAATGTGTGGTCGCCCAGACCTTCCAAAATCTTGGTTTTCACCACAAACCCAGGCTTCGGCCTCAATTGAACGGGTTCGGAGTGTTCGAAGATTGCAGCCATAAGAATCAGTAGTGGTGAAAAATTCACTGTGGGGTATGATATACGAACAATTTCCGAGGAGTAATAAATTTAAGCACAGATTTTTCTTCTACGGAGGATACTACAGTGGATAGGCCTGTTTGGTGGCCTATCTGACCTCTTCTCAGGTTTTTATTGATTGCCATGATTCAGCATCAACGAACCAGTGATTGCGTTTGGAATAAACCTATGAAAATTAATGAAATATTAAATAACTGATGATTTTCGGGTATCATTTACCACATCCGAACACCAGATTTCCTCAAAGGCTTCTTTTGTTTCAAGAGTGCAGAGGGATGTTTCAGATCTGACAGGGCTGGTATTCCAACCAAATACACCAACAAGGGTGTCTTACCCAAGACATCACAATTGGTAACATCACTGGAGAAATGATAGATTCATGAATTGCGTGAATTCGTTTGGATGATTTCGTTTGGGTGATTTCAATTGGTAGATGAAGGCGTTAGTGAAAATATCCATCCATATCTACGATGTTGTCGTCACTTTTCAATACTCAATTATCAGTCCGCTCTCACTCTATTTCTCATTCATTCTTCAGCCTCTACAGCCCTGACATTTCACAGCTTCACTTATCCGTGGAAGTCCCCATTCGGCCTTTTGCAGCCAAGATTCAAATGATTCCACGTCTGCCATATGCAATCTGAAATTTCGCAGATTAACCTTCTGTGCGCATCTCATTGGCGCACATCAATGCATGTTTCCGTTTGTGGATCTGTCCATGACTCTGAGTCATGCGAGTCACTCCGAAACGAATACTTGATCCCCGGTCTTTTGCACCAGAACACACCGAAATCAAATAAATTTTTACATAGAACTAGACCTTCAGCCGTCAGTGCCCTTCCTATTTCAAAATAAAAATATTCCCAGCTCAATCCCTCAATTAATCGACACAAGTGAAAAACACGCACCCGTGCATCCCTCTGTCCCCCACATTTCAACTTTTTCAACTACTTATAACCCAAAATTCCGCCCCTTCCCACCACTCTCATCTCCCGAATAATGAACGTCCTCGTCTACCTGGGCCGCGGTACCACCACCGAAAGTGTGAAACACACCGTGGACTCGCTCCGTCAATGCTTATCGCCATACTATGCTGTGGTGACTATTTCAGAACAGGCCCTCTTAAAAGACCCCTGGATGAATAAATCTTCGCTTTTGGTGATTCCCGGAGGCGCAGATTTGCCCTACTGTGCTGCGTTGAACGGCGCAGGAAACGAGCGCATCACCCGCTTCGTTCGTGGTGGAGGAAAGTACTTGGGACTCTGTGCGGGAGGCTACTATGCCTCTTCGCGGTGTGAATTTGAGGTTGGAAATTTGGAAATGGAAGTGAGTGGACCCCGCGAACTCGGCTTTTTCCCAGGTACCACCAAGGGCTGTGTTTACAAGGGATTCGTGTACGATTCGCACGATGGAGTAGTGGCCGCAGATTTGGATGTAAACCTAGCTAATCTCCCCGTAGGCCCCGATGGAAACGCGCCATGTCCTGAGAAGGTGGTTTCGTACTACAATGGTGGAGGAATGTTCCTCAACGCTTCGCTGTACCGTGGTGTAGAGGTGCTTGCACGGTACACTGGAAAGACAGACCTTGCGCCAGATCCCGATATGGCTGCCGTCATTTACTGTAAAGTCGGTTCTGGAGATGTGGTGCTCAGTGGTGTTCACCCAGAGTTCACTCCAGCGCTTATGAAGCCTTCTCCCGAAGATATCAAGTTCAAGAACGCCGTGGAGAAGATTCGCGCCAACGACTTGGGCCGTAAACAGTTCTTGGCTGCATGCTTGTCCAAGTTGCAGATGCGCGTCAATTACGATGCTGCCACCAGCTTTCCGAGGCTTTCTCCCATCTACATGTCGTCGTATCTCGACCCTCTGAGGGTGATCAAGGTGTACGATGATCTCACCCAAAACATGGAGTTCGTGGGCAAAAACACTTTCGAGGATAACAACGACACTTTTGTTCTCCACACCGACGAAGAGGATGAGCATCAGTATGCGGAGCTGGAACACAACGACGACCACATGGGCGACTCGTTTGACGACATTATCTGCGCTCCCAAACACATCAAGATGCTCACCTCGCATCGTTTGCCCGACTCCAAGCTGACTCCGTATTTCGACATGAACGCTTACTTCGAGAACTTGAAGGCGCTCTACGTTGCCAACAACATTGGCTACGATAACCGTAATTTCGGCAGCATTCTTTGTTACGGTGAAGTTGTCACTTCCACCAACACTCTCATGGACGCAAACGCTAACTGGCTTAGGTACTTGCCAACCGGTTTCACGTTTACGGCTACCACTCAAATTGCTGGTAGAGGCCGTGGAGGCAACGTCTGGATCAACCCAAAGGGTGTCATGGCCACGTCCATTTTGTTCCGTGTGCCTGTGAACTCGACAAACAGTAGCTCGATCATCACATTGCAATATTTGTGTTCTTTAGCACTCATCGAGTCTATTTTGGGCTACGGTAGCGATGTCCAAGGCCAGGGCGTCGGCTACGACGACATGCCAGTCCGTCTTAAGTGGCCCAATGACATGTATGCTTTGAAGCCAGAATACTACCATAAAATCTCCGACAAGGATAACCTTAGTGACACTGTTGAAGGAGACGACCAGAAGTGGGCAAAGATCTCCGGTGCTCTTGTCAACTCGCAATTCATCAATGGCGAATACTACCTCGTGTGGGGTGGTGGTGTCAACGTCTCGAACGAAGCGCCTACTACATCTTTGAACTTGGTTCTTGACAAGCTCAATGAGATTAGGGCACAATCGGGTATGATGCCCTTGCCATACTACAAGCATGAAGTTCTTCTCGCAAAGGTCGTCTACACCATGGGTCAGTTCTTCGATGTGTTCAAGCATGCTGGTTTGAAGCCATTCTTACCCCTTTACTACAAGAGATGGTTCCATTCGAACCAGAGAGTTAAGCTTGATGCTGCTGGCGACGGTAGAATGCGTGACTGTGTGATCAAAGGCATCGATGGAGAGTATGGATTGTTGCTTGCTGAGGACGTTAACACGCGCGAGGTTTTGGAGCTTCAGCCAGATGGAAATTCGTTTGATATCTTCAACGGATTGGTTTACAAGAAAAGACAATAGTGGATAGGGTAGTGACCATATTAATAGATACACATACTTTGACAATAGTATCCACAATTGATCATCAATAACGAGGGAATGCTCATTAAGAATAGACAAAAGACTCTATGATATAACAGACTCTAATGCTATAGGGGCACCATCGGTGGCTTCTCCGCGAACTCAGCACGCATAACTTCAGCAATATTGAAAATATACAAACCTATTTGAGACTGAAAAAATCACAACCATGGATTCCAGCGTGGATTCTAGTGTCTCATAGATATCTATCAAACCAAAACCAAAACTCATCATCGTAGAAGCCCCAGTATTTGGTACAAATAAAATCAATGAAAAATTCCAAAACTTCAAATACGAAATTTCAATCTGACCAAAATTTACGTCCAATTCTGCTTCCGATTCGGCGCTCCCTTCCTCTATTTACCTTTCCTACCACTTTATGTACTACTCAAATCCAAGAACTGACATAATTCTAAAACATTCCCCTCCACAATAGGCCACGGTAGCTGACACCTGCATCCGCCGCTGGAATATAAATACCCGTCCAAATTCCCCAAACTAATTTTTTAATTTTCTCCATTGCAGCTTCCTTTGTCAGCTCTTCTTTTCCATCCACAATGAAGGTCAACATCAAACACTGGCACGGCGTGGCCACCTGGCATTGGCAGACTCAAAACGATGAGCTCTGTGGTATCTGCAGGGTTCCCTTCGATGGACATTGCCCCAGTTGCCGGTATCCTGGCGATACATGTCCGCTTATATTGGGTAAGGGCTGTTCGCACAATTTCCACCTTCATTGTATCCTCAAGTGGCTTGAGCAGAGTTCGTCCAAGGGCCTCTGTCCTATGTGTCGGCAGATCTTCACTGCCACGGTGTTGGAGGGTGTGGGGGCTCCAGATGAGATTGCACAGCTCCAGGAGTTGGAGAATAGTCACCGTGTAGCGCGCGAACAGGCGGAGGTCGGCGATGCGTATGAGCTTCCTAATGATGTGCTGTGAGTGATTGTAGAATTGGTGTATTGGGCGTGTTGTCGGGTCTGTCTGGTGTTATTGCAGTCTTGGTGTAAACGGGCGTTTCCAGTTAAGTAAGGAAAGTGACTCATGGCGGCATGTATTCAGTCCAACACTGGAATATCTATTACAATCTTTACCCATGATTGAAGCTGAACATCGTTTGGCAAGTCCAGACCCTTGATCTGGCGTATTGATTGCCTATAATGTAAACGATCACTGGCCCCGAGATTCATTTGAAGTGATCTGAACTTCAATTTCAATCAACTATGTCTATTCGAAGATTCTTGTGGGCTTCTGCTGCAACACACGTCCCCAAATCTTTCCAATGGTCATATTCTGAAACCGAACAGTGCCCAATAGTCTAAAGAGCGGGACAATAAAAAAAGAGAGACCGATCTACTTGATTCTCGTCGTCATCTAACCATACTCGTCTCGCTTTTGACATTATCCGCGCCTCTTTTTTCTCATCACTTCTCCACAATTTTCATTCCTGAGATACCATCTGATAGGAACATACTGTCAGCCATGATCCGTCTATTTATTACAAAACCGGCAACTTTCGCTCTAAGTTCACGTGCAACCTTCGCTTCCAATCGTCTTTTTAGCCGATTTCCTGCTTGTCGGTCGACTTTCAAGGAGCAGCCAATTCTCTTTGCTAAATCAACAAAAGCTTCTATTTCTAAAGCTTACACGACTCAAAATGGAGTCAATTCCCCTCGGAATGAAACCAATGCTACGAAAGAACATCTCCATAAAAAAATTGAGGTGAATTCGACCGAATCCAAGGCCATTGACCCCAAAACCATCCAAACCCAATCTAGGCCCGTGTTTACTCCTGAGGAAGTCGAAGCTGCTCGACTCGCCAGATTGGCCAATCTTGGATGGCTCGGAAAGTTGCCGGAAAAGTGGATTCCTTACGCAGAGCTCATGCGCTTGGAAAAACCAGTGGGAACGTTCCTCCTTCTACTTCCCTCGTTCTGGGCAATCACAATGGCTGCGTATGGAATAGCTGCGCCCTTGGCCACCACTGCATATGCAATTGCTTTATTTACCGTAGGCGCGCTTGTCATGAGAGGAGCAGGATGTACTATCAACGATATCTGGGACCGCGATCTAGATAACAAAGTAGCCCGGACCGTTGAGCGGCCAATTGCCAGTGGAAGAGTAAGTGTGCCGCAGGCGGTAGCCTTCTTGGGTGCGCAGTGCTTCTTGGGATTGGGTGTCCTTCTCTCGTTGCCTTGGGAATGCTTCTATTTGGGCGCTTTATCATTGCCCTTCGTGTTCTTGTATCCTCTATTCAAGAGATTTACCTATTATCCACAGGCAATGATTTCGGTGACGTTTTCTTGGGGTTGTCTTCTCGGTTTCCCGGCCGTTGGTGCTCCCTTGAACTTGGCTGTAGCTGGACCATTGTTTTTGGCCAACTTTTTCTGGAGCATGATCTACGATTCTATTTATGCTCACCAAGATAAAAAGTACGATATCAAAGCAGGAATCAAATCCACAGCCTTGGCCTGGGGCGACAAAACTAAACCTATTTTGTATGGATTGTATTCTATGCAAGTCCTTTCCTTTTTAGGCGCCGGTATCATGAACTCGATGGGGCCTTTCTTTTATTTGGGGGCTGCTGTTGGTTTTACCCGTTGGTTTTCTCAGATTAAAAAGGTCGATTTAGATGATCCAGCCAGTTGCTGGGCAACATTCACTGGTAACATTAAGACTGGGTGGATATTTTGGTTTGGAATCTTGGCTGACTACCTCTTGCAAGCGGCTGGACTTCTTTAACTCAATACTTACCTATGCATATGAACTACGGTCACAGTTCTTCTTTATCAGTTCTATATACTATTGTAGAATTTCGGCATGGCTTTTGGTGAAACTTTGTAGCAACGACTTGGAAAATTTAGCATCCAGTCTAGAGAGGATCTTCCTCATTGATGTATCAGCCTGTTCTTTTTTCAAGGAAATGAGCTTTTCGGCTATATAGTCCTGAACACACCAGAGAGAAAGGCTCTCTGGGATCAAATTTAAGATTTCCAGGAAACTGAAATGCTCCATTGCGTAAGAATTAATGACATGCGTTGCAGTGGCCTTCCGGACCTCCTCATCGGGCAGGTCTAGATAGAAGTTAAGAATGCTTTTGATGTTTGTGTGAACTTCCTCAGAGCTCAATTTTCTTGGGGAAATCAAGCGAAATAATTCACGTTTTGAGTAAATCGTAGTCCGTGGGAGAGGAAATGTTTTGTAGATGGCAACCCATTCTGCAGTTGAATAATCACGGAGTGCAAGTAGAGAGGGAATTGTGCTGTCACTATTCCATAGAAGCTCTAGATACTGCAAAGGAGGATTTTTGTAGTTAAGAGTTGAGTCAACTTCCAATCCCTTGGTTGAGAGAATAAGAGACACCTCGTACAACTTCAAATACATTTGTGATAGCTCTTTGCACTCGCTGCTCTTAAAATGAAGGTGTAAGAATTCGATCCAAGTGATTTTGGGCCAGGAACTATCCTTCAAATCATTCTCAACCTGGTAGGTTTGGTAGAGAATGTTGAGATTCTGAAACTCGTCATCCGAAATTTCCTCGTTGATGAAACTCGAGAGTTCGGCTGCAAAATCTTGCGCCTGGGACCCAGAATCTGTTTCACAGTTTAGACTAGTCACGAACGCTTGTTCGGCATAGTCTAGCTTTAAAGATCGGAATTGGCTGTCCAATTCCACCAGTTTAGATAGCTCTGTGAGAATAGTCTTGATGCACGATTGGAATTTGCCGCTCTTGTTTTTCTTTAAGAGAGTCAATCCCTCTTCAGGTCGCAACTTCAATAATTCCAATAGTTTTTTGGCAAAATAGTTTTCGTCCTCGATATGTTGATGCAACTGAGTGAAAACTATGGCGACTATATCAAAGCGACGATCCTGTACGAGGATCTTTTTCTCAGATTCAGTTTGCTGTTCATAATTCGATAAAACACTGAGGCCAAGTTCAATAATTCGGAGCTCCCAATCGTCAAACTTGTTGCCTTCTTTTTGCTTGAGAAGATATACGTGAATGAGAACGAGATTTCGGTTTTCTTTCTTGAAATATTCAATGAGACGATCACTGATTTCATTTTGAGCGATCCACATCTCTTTCTCTGTGTCTATCAATTCCAAAAGAGCACCTGTATCTCTCCTCGTTTCAGTGTACATATAATAGCGGAAATTGGCATTCGTTTCTTGATCATAGTGCTCTTTGTTATGGAATATCTCTTCGATGATCCATGTTTTCATTTCCTCGGTCGATGGCGAATCTTGCCTCTTGGTTTGAAGATCAATTAGATCCAAGGTCAACTTTGGTAGACAAAATTCGGACCAAAACTTCGCCGCGGAATCATTCACTTTCCAAGATAAGAAGAGAACCAATCTCGGGTCAACCTTGCGTCTTCCTTGATGTTGGCCTCGTACAAAGCTTTTCACCTCCTCATATTGGCCCGCCAAAAAGAGAGAGGCAATGTAGAGTGACCATATTTGCTCACATTTCTTTGCTAATTTCTTGAGTTTAGATGCGTACTGTTTCACTTCGGCTTCGCTCGATGCTTTGTCGAATCTATCAACTGTTTCTCGTAAAGCTAGAGCTAGGGCACTGGGCTTGTCAAGAAGCAACAAATCATGACCTCCTATGAATGCGATGCTGGCTATTTTGTAGTGTTTTGAGGACGGTATAATTCTTCTGTCCAAACAAGACTGCAACTGGAGCTGATCCAGAAGTTCGGAATCAAGGACTGCAAATCCTGGTTCGACTGCTCTAATGCGCAAATCCTCGATTCTATCCAAACCATTATCAAAAATCTGAGAGGCAGAGTTCACATACTCAGACTCGAGGGTGACTAACGAGTTCACACATAGGCGGAATATCTGGTCTGCTTCGTTCCAGAAAAGACCAAACACATGAGGCCACTCAACCGCTAGCCCTCCGGTCGGATATCCCTCTTGTAGCCATATGAGTGTTCCTCGAATCACGTCACCCTCCGGGTTTACAAAGGAAGCCATGGAGCCCGATACATCGGAACAGATCAGAAGAAGGTATTCCTCCGGTTTATCTTCTTTATCTTCCGCATGAAACGGTATTATATATGGTGTAACTTTCTGATTTGCAAATTCGACGTTTGTGGGATTGTATTCCGACAACGGAATCCGTCTTGTCTGCTGTATATCCACCACGTCGTAGTTCTTATCGTTGGCGACAAAGCAGATGTTGCTATAGTTGGCCAGAGTTCCAGAGGCAGAAGAAATCCCCGACACGGAGCCCAGGTACGGGATGTCTTTGAGCAACTTGACGGCATCTTTGGAGAATTGAATGAGTCGTATTTTAGTAGAGGTAAATGCGACGATTTTGTTGAGCTTGCTCTTGACCTTAGGGTTTTTGACCTGGCTGAGCATCAGAATATCCTCCACATCCTTGAGTTTTCCCACGTTGCACGGGCTGAGTTCCGGTAGTTGGTAGGTATATATCACTTTGTTACATAACACAAGACAGAGCTCTTCGTCAGGCAAAAGAAGAATTTTTTTTACCGGCGAACCTTTGGATATACTCAATTGGGTAATCGCTATGTAGTCGTCAGCATCCTCAAAGAGGTACAAATGAAACAAGCGACCGTTGGTCAGACCGAGATATAGGTTACTCTCATGGGCCGCAATTGCACAGATGGACTCGGAACTTCCAAGCTCGAGCTGAAGATCCAACTTCTTGATGCAGTAGCCATCGGGCAAAAGCAGTTTCTGTGGTTCTTGAGACTCTATCTCCGTAGGGATCTGCGTTTGATCTTGAGACGAAAAAGCACCGGTTTCCAGCGCAATTGCAGTGCTTTCAGCTTCAAAATTCTCGGACACATCCTCGGACTTTACCTCATTAATCTCTGGCATTTCTGACTCCGTCTTTCCCTCCGTGTTGTCTTCATTTTCCACTTCTGGTTCTACTGGATCATGCTTGATAACTTCCGAATCTCCACACTCAGAACCCGCTGAGTTGGAATTTTCGGTATCTTGTGCCGCCTCTGTCTTATCGGAAGTCTCACCTTTGGTAATTTTCGGCGCCTTCGGTAGCTCAGAGTCCATTGATCTATGATGAGTAGAAGATAATCCGGGGTAAGAGAAATGTGTGGAGTCGAGGTGAAAATGGGTGAAAGTTGAATTTTGGAGAAATTAGTGCCACCTGCTTGGCACGAGTTTTGGTCATTTAGTGCTGCTGTGATTATTTAGTTCTGCTTTACCTGAGTACCTTCTTAGTATTTACGTTAGTGATAATCCAACAAGTGGAATGACTTTTGGAAAGACTTTTGAGCAAGTACAATGAAAGACTTGATTTATTTAAAGATACTGTTTCTCAGCCAAGAAAATCTGAGCCTTTTCCACAAGCCTTTCTATGATATCCCATGGAACTTAGGTACTCACACTGGTAAGTGCCGGAGTTCATGGGCCAAATCAGCATCGAAAGATAGAAGCTCATCCATACAGAGGAATCAGTAATTGGCCTCTCTTTATCCACTCAAAAACAATTGTTTATCCCGTGGGTGCTTATCTCCACGTACTAAACCTAAAGAGGTACTCCGACACCCAAATTCTTGAGCCAAAAAATGTCAGAAATAGTCAATTGGCATAATTTGAATCATAAGATACTCTTTTTCGGCCGAAATTCCGCAAATATCTGCAATCGTGCCCAGGCTCCCCTGTCGTGAAATCTGAAACAGCCTGTCTGTAGGAGCACAAATCTGAAACAGAGGTTGCAGCCACCCAGACTTTCTCTTTACCAAACTACAAATACAAAAGAATGCGTCCCTTGAATTTCGAAGGAATTAGACATCCCTCTCAGCGCAAAAAGGCGTCTCCAAAAGCGCAACAGGAATCTGGTGGGATGGCTTTTGGCATCCTCGCAGTGTTCCTCTTTCTCTTCATCGGCATGGTAGCGCTGTGAAAGCGGAATGAATTGGTATATAGGCAACTTATAATTTAATCCATGTGTAACATTCGAATTAGCTTCTATTGCGACATATATGAAACACGCTAGCGCTAGTTAACGTAGTATTAGAATTGTGGTATCACACCTGTCAATGCAAATTCTGGAGCAGTCTCCATAAATCGTGTTCTATATCATCTGCTGTCATTACGAAATGCATGAGTATCCAATCATGGAATGTACTTCAAGGCAGTGAGGTCGTCAGTCAGAGGGGGCAAGCTGGGAGGGAACGCCAAGTTGTCTCTGTGAGCAACATACTCTGAGTCTGCAAAGCCGAGAATCGAGGCGATTTCGCTACTCTTGTGGCCCTTGATCAAGTTGATCTCAACAGAACTGTAGTTCACACGACAGTGGCCCACCTCGGCGGCTTCATGCAATGCAGAGTTTTTAGTGGGCAACACGCGCACAGAAACACATTCACTCTCGTGGAACAAGCCCTCCACGGCAATGATGCCGGCTGGTAGTAGGCCAGCTCTGTTTTTACGGGTGAGCGCCTCGAAACAGCCCAGGTCAATGTAGATCACACCCTTTGTTTTGAGGCCATGCAAGAGCCAGAACCGTCTATCGGAACGGATTTGCGTATCTCTTGGGAGGCCCAAGAAGCGAGTATGAAGAGGGATTTTGCCTGCAGCGATCTCCTGCTCGATATGAAGGGCTTGGTCTGCCGCAGGCAAAGTGGTGTCAGAACGCTGGATGTTGGCAACAATGTCAAGAATACATTGTGGCTGTGCCGACAAAGTGATGATGGTGGTGACGCCCGCGTTGGTGGCAAGCTCGGCGGCGATTAACTTGGTGGTCATGCCGCCGGTGCCGACCTTGGAGCCCGCGCCCGCATCCTCCGAGTCGGTTTTCACGGCCAAGTCGTCGATGCTGTCGACCAAAAGAATTGGGCGGGCCTCAGGGTTTGTCCGTGGATTATCAGTGTAGAGACACTCCACATCGGTCATCAAGAAGAGATAGTTGGCATGGATCATGCCCGCCGTGATGGCCGAAAGCGTATCGTTATCGCCGAACTTGATTTCCGCCACACTCAACGTATCGTTCTCGTTGACAATGGGAATCACGCCCATCTCCAAGAGCTCGTTGAGGGTGTTGGTGGCATTTTGGTACTGGGTATAGTCGATGATATCGTTTCTGGTGATGAGAATCTGAGCAATTGTCTGGTTCAATTGACGGAACAAATCATCGAAGAGTCCAATCAAGCGCCCTTGGCCGATCGAGGCCAATGCCTGCACTGCAGCCAACTTTGTTGGTTTTTCCGACCATCCCACTCTCTTCATTCCCACGGCAATTGCACCCGACGAAACCAAGACGATGCGGTGGCCTGCGCGGCGGAGTTTCACTACCGTCTCCACGATATTGGACATGTTGGCGATTCTTGGCTCGCGGGTGACCTCATCGACGAGAGAAGAGGTACCTAGTTTGATGACGATGGTGTAGGTATTTGGGGGATGTTCTATCATTATGTAATGGCGGTATTATACTCTGGAGAGGTGTAATAGTGGAGATTGTCTATAATTTATGTAACTCTATTAGATTTGTGTAGTATTTGTGGTAGTAGCAGTAGTAGTATTAGCAGTAGTAGTGAATAATAGTAGTAGCAGATGGGTGCAAATCTGTATATAGTGGAGAGGGTGATATGGGACGATTTGGGACCCTTGATGGAAGTTGTGGATTGAAAGTGAGTAAGATGGATTTGGTGACTTTGTATTTGTTACTTTGGGGATTTATTTTGTTTGGGTGAAAGAATTTTTGTGTTTTGTGGTGAATCCGAGAAGTGTATAGCAGTTACTAGATTCTACAGGCTCTGCCGTCATTCAAGAAAACATACAAATTGCAATTAAAATTTGGAATTTCTAGATATTCAATGGCAGATCACACCAGGTGGTTTGAAACACATTTCTTATTCACACAAAATAATAGGCATCTGTAGAATGATGTATAATGATAGTACCTTCAATACGACCATTACTACTAAGTATTAATACTAACAGTGCTACTACTACCAACAGTGGTGCTTGTGCTATACTGCTGCTATCGAATGCAGCCAATAATGCCAATACAAAGATTAAGACCAGAATCAATACTAGCACCACTTGCACTAACACTACCGCTGATATTGTGACCAACACCTCTATCAGTACCACGTTCGTCTCTTAGTATAAGCTCAAACTCTCGTTTGTTAATCCTTTCTTCTATTAACGAAACATGGTTGTAATTATTTTCATCCCAGCCCCCTAAGAATCCTCATCACCAGTAACTCTACTTATCACCAGTATTACTACTCACTATCACTGACCATACCAGTACTACCAATACGTCACACTGTCCACTATCAGTAAAACTTCTGGCCAATACCAGTACTACTACTGTAAATGATCAAAACGATGACAATCCTCACTTCAATACCTAATACTTAGTATCATTACTTATTCAACGTTGCATCTACTCCCATCAATTTAGCCGGAATAGGAAACATACCCGATCCAATATACCCGCCGCAATTTCCGGAATCAAATCACCACATATCTACTCTCCTTGCATCTTTCCGCGTGTTTGTGGATGTGGGGTTCGTGCGTTGGTGCGGCTGATATCTGCCCCTATATAAGAGGCCCATTTCCTCACGTTTTCCCACCACATCTTTTTTGGTACGTCTCCAGGAAAGAAATACCAATTGAGAGTTTTCCGTTGTTGAGAGGAAACACTTGAACCAATTGGACCTGTAGTACTTTTCTCTGTTCTTCTGTCTCTTCGTCTGTCTGTTCTGTTTCTCTTTCTTCCTTCAACATCAGAATGTACACAATTGGAAAGTTCGTCCTTTTTGGCGACTCGATCACCCAACATTCCAGCGATCTTCCCGAATCCGGAAACGGCTTCGTTCTCGCCCCGGCATTGCAGAGTCTTTACGCTCGGAAGTTGGATATAGTCACTCGTGGCTTTTCAGGCTACAACACAAACCAGACGAAAGTGGTGCTTCGAGAGACACTCAAGGCGGACCACGCCGAAACCGGAGCCATCAAACTCATGTCTATTTTCATGGGAACCAATGATGCTGCGTTCAATTTCCAGGGTGTGCCCATCGACGCATACAAGGCCAACCTTCAGGAAATGGTCCGTCTTGCCCAACTGTACAATATTAAGCTCATTATCGTAGGCCCCGCATTACATGGCCGTGCTGAATGCTTGGCTGCGTCCGAGGCCCAGGGTTTGGAGCCCAATTTCTCCGACACCGTGGCCACCAGGAAGTATGCGGATGCGGCCGCCAGTGTGGCTGCATCCAACGGTGTCCCGTTCGTAGACTTGTGGAACTCGTTCCAGAAATTTGGCGGCTGGTCTGCTGAAGACTTGCTCCAGGGTAAGGTTGTGTTGAAGGAGCTTCTTCCCGACGGAATTCATTTCTCGCCGCAGGCTTATAGAATCATGTATGATGAGCTCCTCAAGGTCATCGCTAAGAATTATCCGGAGCTCGTCGCCGAAAATTTGCCGATGTATTTCCCAGCATACGATGCCATGGACAGTGATAACATTGAAGAGTCCATTCTCGAGTATGCACGCGAGCATGCTGATTAAACCTCCCAAAATATGTATTAGACTTGCCTTTTCCAATAGACAATCATTATTAGTGTTGTCTCAATGGCCCTAATGAGTCATGATTTTCTGTCACTTTCAAATCAACAAGAAAGGTCCCTTGGCCCAGTTGGTTAAGGCGTGGTGCTAATAACGCCAAGATCAGCAGTTCGATCCTGCTAGGGACCATTCCTCACACGGGCGTGTGGCGTAGTTGGTAGCGCGTTCGCTTAGCATGCGAAAGGTCTCCGGTTCGACTCCGGACTCGTCCATTCTTTTTTGTTTTTTGTCGTTTACTTTATTTTTATTTTTGCTACTTTCATTGATTTTCAGGCGGTAGGAATTGATCTACTAGATGAATATAGAATCAGGCTCAAACACACACAGAGAGAGAGCTCGAAATCAAGCTATTTAACCAAAATACACTCTTTCACATCAGTTATTATATTAAACCCATTTAAATA
Organism: Australozyma saopauloensis; assembly: GCF_035610405.1. Classification (NCBI taxonomy): domain Eukaryota; kingdom Fungi; phylum Ascomycota; class Pichiomycetes; order Serinales; family Metschnikowiaceae; genus Australozyma; species Australozyma saopauloensis. The sequence continues at coordinate 980,048 of NC_086132.1, forward strand.
TTGAAATCTATCATCCACTTAAAGCACAACAGCCTCGGCCAACTTCTTCTTGTAGGACAAGATACCACCCTCCCATCTGGTGGCAGTCTTGTTCTCGATGACGTAAATGTCCTTGGCAACCTTGTCCAACAATCTGAAATCGTGCGACACGACGACAACACCACCGTTGAAAGCGTTGATGGCCTCAGCCAAGGAATCGATGGTGGACAAGTCCAAACCGTTAGTAGGCTCATCCAACAAAATCAAGTTAGGTGACTCAATGGCCAACAATGCAAAAACAACTCTGGATCTTTGACCCTCGGACAAAGTAGCCATCTGGGAGGTTTGGCCCTCACCGGTCAAACCGTAACGACCCAATTGTTGTCTCCAGTACTGGAAGTCCTGGGAGATCTCTGGGAACCTGTCTCTGATAAACTCCAAGGGCGTCTTGGTCAAGTCCAATTGGTCCTGCGAGTGTTGGGAGTAGACACCCAATTTGATGTGGGTGTGCTGGATCACTCTACCCTTTTGAGGAATCAATTGACCTTGGAACAACTTCAACAAGGTGGACTTACCCACACCGTTAGGACCAACAAGGGCAACACGCGAGTCCATATCGATACCAATGTCCAAGTTTTCGTACAAGTTGTCTTCGTCTTTGCCGGAATAGGAGAAAGACATGTTGTCGAAGGCCAACACTGGAGGAGGCAACTTCTCGACATCTGGGAAACGGAAGGAGAACACCTTGTCTGGAACCACAGCCTGGATCAAACCGTCGGCCTCCATCTTGTCCAAGATCTTTTGTCTGGACTTGGCTTGTCTGACCAAGTTGGCGTAGGTACCGGCCGAAGCAATAAACTTCTTGATGTGGGCAATTTCTTCTTGCTGCTTGTTGTATTGCTTCATCTGGTTGGTCTCCAACTCAGCTCTGGTCTTGACGTAGGAGTCGTAGTTACCACCGTATTGCATAAGGACCTTCATTCTCATGTCGATCATGTTGGTACACACACCGTTCAAGAAATCCTGGGAGTGGGAAACAAGAATCAAGGTTCTGTCCCAACGCTTCAAGTACTCTTCCAACCACACACAGGCGGCCAAGTCCAAGTGCGCAGTGGGGTCGTCCAAAAGCAAAAGGGTGGGCTTGACGAAAAGCGCCTTACCGAGCGCCACACGCATCTTCCAACCACCAGACATGTCCTTGGTCTTCTTGTTGATGGTGACACCGTTGAAACCCAAACCGTGCAAGATGACGGCGGCGCGGGACTCGAAGGTGGAGGGGTCCATGGAGTCGATACGCTCGTAGAGACCCTCCAAAGATGGATGCTCGGGGCCCTCCTTGATGATGATATCCTCGACCAAGTCCTCCAAACGCTTCAACTCAGCCTCGGCCTCACGCACAACGTACTCCAACGCAGACCACTCGGAAGGCTCTGCGGGCTCGTTCAACAAGTACACATCAATGGCCTCCGGGATGGGGTACTCACGCGCAGCAAGCGACTTCAAAAGCGTCGACTTACCACATCCGTTCTCTCCCAACAAACCGTATCTTCTGCCGTAGTTCAATTCCAACACGGAGTCCTGGATAAGCACCTTACCGTGGAACAACAACGAAAGCGACGAGATCTTGATATCCTTGGACGTTTCCAAGGAGTCGAGCACACCGGTGGTGACTCTGTCGGACAATCCGTGCTCGTCGGTCTGCAACTTCAACTTGGCGATCTGGGCGGCAGCATCGTCTTCTTCCTTTTCTTCGGAGTCTTTGGCGACCTGTTTCTTGGTCTTTTTGGTCGACTTGCCGGCGGCGGACTTGGCGGCCTCTCTCTCGGCACGCTTCTGTTCTCTTTTGGCTTTGGAGGCGGAAATGGACATCTTGGGGATGGAGGAAAAAGAGGTGAGTTGGTGGACTTGGGTTCATCTCGACTTTTTTTTCGGCTGTCTGCAGGCGCAATCGATGGTTGTGATGTCATGTTGAATGATGGGACAAGTGGGTGCGTGGGAGGTGGATGGTTTCGTTTGAAGTGTTTTGTATTGGTGGGAATTTTTGTTTTCTGTTTTTTGTTTTTGTTTTTCGTTTCGTGTGCTGGGATTGTGTCTTCTATTGGAGGATGGAAGGTGACGGGCGATGACCGTGGAAAAAGGAGATTTTGGAACTCCGGGAAATTGTGATTATTTTTTAATTTTTTATTCTTTTCTGTTCTATTCTGATTTTCGTCTGGAGGTTGGAATCATTGGTAGATGTGGGAGTTCAAGCAATGATCTGATGCGGTGAAAGAATGTACACCTAAACATCTTCCGCTAGCAGAACTGGCAGAATTAATGTCTCTCGTTCCCCAACCAATTTCAACATACTACTTTCTAATTAAAAACTTTGTAGATACGATTTCATCTCATTCCTTCTCATCATTGTCGTTTCTACCTTCCCTCTGTGCTCTCATCTTTCCACTCTCCCACCAACCCAACGCCAATCCAAAACACAAAACACAAAATCCTCCATCTATTCCTAGAATCACAAAAAATAATCCACAAACTACCGCCTTTGTGACTCCCCACTCCTCTCCCATCAAGTCGCTTTTTGCAGCCATGCCTACATACAGCACCCCATCGAGAAATAAATTTAACACTACTTCTCCAGAGATCCTCCACCCCATTCCCTCCCCAAAAACCCCTGCAATGCCTTCGCCGTACAGTCTCGTCGACGCCGCCGAGGCATTTGTGGCCAACATCATCCTGAAAAACGGCAGAAACGAGGTGCAGATCTATCATTTTTCACCCAGATCAAGCTCATCGAGCTCATCGGACCCCATAATCGACGAGTCCCAAACAAAGCGCTTCGAGAAGGACCATGCAATCGTTTGTGCATGCTGGTTGAATGATAAAGACGTCGTTGTTCCGCTTCGAAAGGCTCCCAAACGGAGAGCTTCCGAGGTCGAGTCGTCTTCCAACAAGACTGTGGCTGGAAACGGCACCAAGAGCCCTCCTGCCCTTCTAGCGGTTGCTTTTGAATCCGGGGAGGTTCAGGTGTATTCTCCATTTTCCGATTCCGCAGTAGCTACCGTTCAGGCCCCTGCTACGGTGGTATCTCTTACCCAGTCCAGTAACGAAAACTGCTTCTGGGCACTCACTGATGCCCGAGCAATGGAATTCAATGCCTTTGACGGCACTGTCAAACGTACCGCTCGCTTGGGAAAAGTCGACAAGGATTTACACACTATCCACTATAGTCCATTCAAGGTCAAAACCACCTCTCACAAGAGTAAATCGTCCGAGTCTATTCTTGCAGCATCCGCCCATTTATACCTCTTTGATGGCACCAAAAGTAAGAAGTCGTTCGTGGCGCAGTACGCCGATGCAGATGACGACGAACGTGCTGGCAGCATTTCCCACGTTCTGGCGCTCGAATCCGACGACCTGGCCATTCTTGTGTGTCGCGAAGGCTCAAGCACTGTTGCCCTCTATGATCTCGAAGATCCTGCCCAAAAACCGTCCACCTGGGACTGCAAATCTCGTAACATCAGCGGCCTCCGTTCTCTCACAGAAAACCTCGTCGCTGTCTTCACCGATGTCGGAACAGAGATCCTCACAATCAAGGACGATGTTCTTGATAGTAGAGTCAGTACCATCCGTACCAACTTCAAGCATATTTTCTTCTCAGACATGATTTCCAGCGATTCTCACGGCGTAGTGGGTATTTGGTACGATGAAAATGAGCCTCGTTTCGAGCGTGTTTCCAGCGATCCTTCTTTCGAAGGCGACATGAAGATCAACATTCACTACCAAGCCGTGGCTGATGACCACGTTGAAGAGAATGCTCCTGAAATCACATTTGTTGCTGACGCCGAAGACGAGTTCGAGCACGATGGCGCAAGCGACAAAATCGCGACTCCAACAGAGCTCTATTTTTTCCTTCGAGACTTGCTTACCGTCAATAATGTTTCCCGCAAAAAGGTTCTTACGTTGTGCTCCAGAAACAGTGAGGAAGTTGTGATTCGTGAAACCATCCGTCACTTCTCGCAGAGCGAGCAGTGCTCCACCATGGTCATTAATCTTTTCCAACTCGTCATTCGTGAGGTTTCAAAGGATCCTACGCGCAAGACTCCATTTGCTCTCTGGCTAAAATGGATCCTTTTGGCACATGGTGGTTTCATCTCGAAGCAGCCAGAACAAGAGGACAACTTGAGGGCCCTCAAAGAGAGCCTTGTACAAGGAATGGGTATGATGCCAAAGCTCTTGGCTTTGCAGGGACGTTTGCAATTGCTCAAATCACAGGCTGATCTTCGAAGCAAAACAAGCCTTCTCAACCTCGACGAAGACGACGAAGTGGATGCGTTCAACGCTGTAGACAACGATTTTGGTAATGATACTACCAACAATACCACAGTGTTTGAAGATTCCGTCATGTACGCCAACGGCGAGAACGACGAGTTTGAGGGCGACAACACAATCAACGGCACCATTGTGTACGAGAATGGAGAGGCTGACGAGATGGACGAGACCACAGCAATGGAAGAAGATGAAGCATAAAGAACAGTTTTGATCTTTCGCATATAATGACACGACAAAACTCATAATATAGACACTACGGCAAGCTTTAATAGCTGAATATCAATTATTTTCAGGAATCTAAACACTTTAAACACTCAGTCATGTTGCCAGAAGTTGGACTTACAGTAAAAGTTTTCAATGTTCATAAAAGAGCCTTCAGTAAGTCTGTGGTAGTCCTGGATTTTCTTAGCAACCTCTCTGGCCTTCTGCTTCGAGCCTTTTCCTCTTGGAGCGGCTTGCAGTCTCTTTTGGGCATTCTCGTCATTCTGATTTTCATCTTCTTGGTCCTCGGTTTGCTTGGCGTCTTGTTGAACCTCCTCAGTGGATTCAACGTCTTCACCACTCTTAGGTGCAATTTGCTCATGGTTCTGGCCAGATCTAAGAGACTCAGTGGCTTCAACCTCGCTTTGTACAGCGATGTTTTTGCCGGAGTTGCACAACACCTGTTTTGGGTTCATGCCTAATTCCAAGATGGCTTGTCTCATCTCGTGGAACTTTGGAATAGTCAAGCCAGTTTCGAAATCCACAGCATTAAGGAGAGTCTGCTGATCCATGCTTGCATAATCTTCCCAGTCATAACGGGCTCTCTTTTGAATAGGAGAGGCGGAAGCGACGGCGGCAACGGTAGCGATGATGATTGAAATTCTCATAGGGAACGATCGGTGTAAAGTTCAAATTCTAAGGAGTTCTTGGGTCCTTTTATATTACTTTTGGTATAAAAGTGGATACTCGTTGACGGATCTCTGGGTCAAAAGTGCAAGTTGTGTATCAGTTGCAGATCTTTCAAAGTTTCTCCACGACAGAGAATATCTAAGAGAAAAGAGATTCTAGAACATGCGAACAGAAAGTAGAACAGTGGTGTTATTTGTACAGCGAGTCTTCGTAAACCGAAGTAAGGAACTTGCTCAAGAAGTGGGCTTTCACAACGAGGAAAGCCACGATGATAAGAGACCGAGTTTCGCATGTCAATTGGTCCAGAACTTCAATCCTTCCAAAAAGTTCAATTCTATTCTGATCTGCAGATCTGATCTGGAAACGTCACCCACTCGCTGCACTTACTTTATTTGTGAAAAACACATTGGGGCTGAGAAATAATTACAAAGTGGGCTGAAATATATCAATACTTTCTATAAAGAATCTCAAGATGATCGACGGAATTTTCTTGGCTGCAAATGGAAGGCTGTATTTGGCATATTTTGCCTGCATCTTCGTGTTTCATCTTTCAGAAACATCAACCGAGCCATAAATGAGAGAAAGCGCAGGTGATTTTTATAAAAAACGAATTTTATTCATCATCAGAAACTTGTGACTTTTGTACTTACATCAAGAAGGAGAACTCTGGAGGCTCGTATGGTGTTACCATGATCTACTCCCTGACTCCACCAATAGTGCCAACGCCGGTCTGGAGGTCGGAAGAGACTTTTTGGCCTAGATACAATTCAAGTACTCATGAATTAGTAGAGGCGACTTGTAGACCTTGAGTGGTGTTGTTAGTGTGCAAGAGGCCGGCGGCCAAAAGATTACATGAGGAACAGGCCGTGTCAATGCTACCGAAGAGTATAAGGTGCCAGCCAACGGCAAATTGCCAGATGCTTCCCAGGGCACATCCCATATTAGAAACGTTTTCGGCAAGTGCGAGGACGTTGAGACCAAGGAATACATGATGTTGCCAAGTGACTTGGCTTTAAAGGAGGACTCTTCGCCTGATAGATCGTTTCCAGAAAAGATCTGATCGTACATCGTACCAATGTATATTGAATTAAAGTGTTACACAAATACCTTTTTCTCATCAACTGTTTCTCAAAATTTCTATCTATAATCTTCTTCAATGCTCTGTGCTGCAATTTCGAATCCTTATTCTCTTCTAATATGGGCTGATTGCTTAAGCCCGAACAATGTGACTCCTTTCTTTCGATTTGATACCTTTTAAAATTCGACATTCATTTAGTACAAACAGCTGTTTTCGCAAGAAAATTGCACCAACTCGGAGCATCATTTGTGTTCCTGCTATCGCAGCTGAAGTCTACTTTTACCTGCTAGAAAAATCACAGAGTGTCTGCTATAATTTTAATAAGCTAAAATTCCCACCCGGGTGTCTGAACTTGGGATAGGAAGTTGCGCAAAACCTGAAACACCCACATGAAGGAACGGAGGTGGCTGAACGGAGGTGGCTGAACGGAGTTGGAGGAAAAATTTCGTCTATAAGAGAAGACCATTCTTCTCTCTCTTCTGGGATTTTCAGTTACATCAACTTTCATTCATAGGTTTGTAGATATTTGAGAAGTACCATATCCATAAACTCAAGTGCCATTTGATCGGCAAAAAATTGAGTTCAAGTAAATAGTTCCTGTAAAATTACTCTCCTAAATGACACATTCAATCCAACCTTACAGATTAAACTTTGGATTCGGCCCGGACATCCATGGATGTTATGGCGTGGGTGGTGTTCACTGGTCCGACCTAGTAGAAGATATCGAGAAGAAGCGAATGGAACGTAAAGGTGTAATACCATATGAATTTCAATTGGATCACTACCCAGATGAGTCCTGGTGCAACAAGTGGCAGGTGATATTCGATCTGGCCAGCGAGGGTCTCGAGTCTGACTCAATGGAATGTTTCCAGGGTCACAGGGTAGAAATTCAAGAAGCTGTTATTTCGGATTTCAACCACTTAGATTGGCACATGCGTCTCATCTTGATTCATTGTCAAGGATGAGATATCTGTCACTGGGAACTTTGGAGGGGCACCCAGTAAAATGGGCCTATGTTATTGAGGAATACAATGAGGAATTCAATAGAAAGAAGACAGAAATCGATGCCAACATTGATCGCGTGGAAGATCCTAGCGCAAAGGCGGCTCTTCAAAATGCCTTTAGCCAAATCAAGCTGTACCACATTCACTGGTGCGAACAAACGACTTGGTATTATAAATCCTATTTGCAGCCAGTATGGGTTATTTTCTTCACTCAAAGGAAAGCGATTCACATAATTCACATGATTGGAGTGAGCACTGAATATATGATAGCCTTATTCATCGGTGCCATAGGGGCCTTGATTGGCCTGCCAAATCGAGCAAAATTATTCAAAGTTCCATTTGCCGAGGCAAAAGGTGTGCACGTCGCATTCATTATTATGATGGTGTCCTTTTGTGTTTTCATTTTGCTTCAGGTGTTGTATTGGAAGGTTCGCATATGGGCTTACAACGAGGAAAAGTTGTGTTTGGACCGGTTCTGCGGTCTGGCTCGGCTTGCCGAAGAGAATTGGAATGAAAGAGTTTTCTTTGCGATGCCAAAGGAACGCCATTGGGCGATGCTTTTGGACGAGTGGAAACAAAGGAGAAAGCAGCCCTCCCAGCGTGAGGCAGCTTTCCCTGTCTTGGAAATCGAAAGCAGCGAGTCTATTTGAGAGAATAGAATCAGGCTCTGATCTGCTAATTCTTTGGAGATGCCTCAAGTCTTTTGGTTTTAGCTAATGTAAGTAGTCTAGTGAATCTGTTTCAGTTAAAGCTTGTAGAAGTTCGAATTGGACAATATTGAGAAAAAGCATGGGTTGAGTGGAGATATTGATAGATTTTACTAGAGAGAGATTTGCATGTTCTTGAATTTGTAGAGTGTCTGAGTCTAGTAAGAGCTGGTACTGCTAGCTAATCAATATCCGAACACCGGTGCCAGAAACAATGATCGGTATTTCGAATGTTAGAATCTTCTTGACTAATTAATTACATATGACTCGGCAATATGAAGCAAAAAATCAGAAGTCAATTTGCAATGATGTGAGTATTGTCTCTTAGAACATTCTGTTACTCGTGGTTCTGTGACTGATCATATCCCAAAGGAGACGTTCTCGGACAGATTCAAAAGTCATAGACGTAATTTGTCGTCTATTTTCAACAGAACATCTTTTGAATCATTCACAGCATTCTGCACAACAACAACGGTAGATACAGCTAATCCTTACGTGTCACACGAGACCATAGATCGAGACAATCAGAAGGATTAGCCCAGAACAATAGCCAAAAAACAAAAGACAAAATCCAAAAGAAAACAACAAAAATAGCAAAAATCACATGTACACAGAAACTCAAAATATCCGGCGAAATTCCACTACCCTCACATACTCATTACCACTCTCACTACCTCAGTGCCAACCACATCACCAAAAAACACAAGCGCGTCGCTACAAAAGAATGTAAACTCAAAATTGAAAACATAAAACCTCTCCAATTATCCTTTATCACCATCACATTTCTCAATTCCCAGCTCATCCTGCTCCATCTCCATCTCCATCTCGTTGTCTCATCAGGACCTGCAGACAACCGCATCTCCATCACTCTATACCACCAATCGACTTATCGCCTATCATCTCCCCTTCTCCTCCCCAAATGGACCCAAATACCCTCCTCCAGTGCTTTGCAAGCACCCTAGAGGTCCAGCAGGCTGTCCGTGAACAGGCCGAGGCCCAACTTCGCCAGCTCGCGGATTCTCCGGGGTTTTTAGGCGCCTGTCTTGATATAATCGCCGCCAACGATGCTCCATCGCACTGTCGCAAGGCTGCGGCGGTGTACTTCAAGAACCGCGTGGTGCGGTATTGGCGCGAGGCCGACAGAATCGACGAGGGCGAAAAACCGGTGCTTAGAGAGCGGTTATTGCCTGTAATGTGCGGTGTGGACTGGCCCAATAAACATCAATTGCTTCCTGTGTTGAGGGCAATTGTCAGCAGCGACTATCCGGCGCAGTGGCCGCAGCTCCTCAATGATGTGGGTGTACTTTTGCAGAAAAACGACAACGTGCACGAGTTGTACACCGGTATTGTGTGCTTTGCAGAGGTATGTAGATCGTATAGATGGGTGGAAAACCACGAGCGTCTGGAGTCCTTGGACCCGATCATCGTGCAGGTTTTCCCCCACTTGCTCAGCGTAGGAAACGCCATCTTGGATGGCGAGATCACAGAGGTGTCTGCCGATGTCTTGAAACACATCTTGAAGTGCTACAAGTTCGTCACTTACCATGACTTGCCCGCCGTTCTCCAAACCAAGGAGGCGCTCGTTGCGTGGGGTGAATTCCACTGCCGTGTCATCAGCACCGAGCCCCCTGCGTACGTTGCTTCTAGCACCTCCGATCTGGAGTCGTCGCAGACCCAGGTTTCTAGAAGTTACAAGTGGTCTGTTGCCAATATCGAGCGTCTCTTCCGTAGATACGCCTCCAAGAGTTTATCGTCGCGGTTCCTGTACGAGAACTTCAAGACCATGTTCGTCAGCGACGTTCTTCCTCACGTCATGTCTATCTACTTGGGACTCATGGAGAAGTGGTGTCGCGGAGAGAGATGGCTTCCAAAATCGGCGTTGTACCATCTTTTGGAATTCTTGAGTCACTGTGTCACACAAAAGGAGTCCTGGAAGACCATCAAGCCGTTCTTCGAGAGCATTGTCACACACTTCATTTACCCTCTCTTGTGCCCATCAAATGAGACCCTCGAACTATTCGAGACCGATCCAGCTGATTACATCAACTCCAAATTGGACAACTTCGATGACTCAGAACCAGATGTGGCTGCATTGGGCTTGCTTGTCACCTTGGCTACCAAGAGAAAGAAGTCCACTTTACAGCCAATGGTTGCATTTGCATACAACCAACTTACCACTCTTTGCCTGCAACCAGAGGACTTGGAAGTGGCTAGAAAGAAGGATGGTGCTTTGCGGTTGATTGGTGGTATTTCTCACCTCTTGACCCAAACTGACTCGCCATTCTACACCCAGAGCGCCGGCTTCTTGAAGGAGATGGTCCTTCCAAACTTGGCTTCCAAACACGAGTTTCTTGTGGCTCGTTCTCTAGATGTTTGTGGTCTCTTTGCTGATGCGCCAATCGAGGACCCAGAGACTTTGTCTTTGTTGTTCAATGGTATTTTGCAGCCATTCACGTCTGACAGCAGCAATGTCAGTCTTCCAGTCCTTTTGCAAAGTGCATTGGGCATCCAGGCATACATTCACCATCCTCAATTCCAACAAATTCTTTCAAACGTCATTTTGCCAACGATGCTGAAGCTTCTTGAGCTTTCTAACGAGATTGATAACGAGTCTGTGTCTGTTGTGATGCAAGAATGCGTGGAAAACTTCTCTCAACAACTCCAGCCTTTCGGTGCTGACTTGATGAAGAATTTGGTCGACCAGTTTTTGCGTTTGTGCTCTGAGTTGAAGGAGGCAACTGACAATGAAGAATTCGACGTCTACAACGATGAGACGGCCGACAAAACGACTGCCGCCATCGGTTTGCTCAACACTATGATCACTGTTCTCTTGTCGTTCGAGAACTCTCGCGAGGTCTGTATCCATCTCGAAGAGACTTTCTCTCCTGCCATAGAGTTCGCACTCACCAACGAGATTGACGAGTTCTTCACGGAAATTGGAGAGTTGATTGAAAATTCCATCTTCCTTTTGCGTAGTGTCACTCCAGTGATGTGGGGACACTTTGCTCAACTTAACAAAGTCTTCACCAACGGTTTTGGCTTAATGTACGCAGATGAGCTCTTCCCATGTTTGAAGAACTATATGGTGTACGGCTCAGACCATTTGGCTGCCCACCCAGAGCTCGTTGCTTCGTTCATCAACATTATTGAGCTCATTGCTAAAGGTGAAGAAGATGACACTGAAAGCTACGAAGCTGTGACTCAGGGTCTTGAGCTTGCCCAAACATTGATTCTCAGTTTGCAGCACAACTCCACTCCTTACGTTGGCCAACTCTGCCAAAGCTTCTTGCCTCTTCTTGTACAAACAGTTTCGGACCCATCTCATATCAAAATGAGTGCTATGGTTGTCCACTCGATCAACTTCGTTGTGTCCTGTCTTGTCTATGGACTCAACAACACATTCGCCATGCTTGAAGAGTTGCAATATTTGCCTACTTTCTTCAATCTGTGGTTCGCATTGATTCCTAAGTTTAAGAAGGTCTACGACATAAAGCTTTCCATTCTTGGTCTTGTGAGTTTGGTGAACAACCCTGAGTCCATGCAAGTTGTTCCTGGCGGGGCCAATGCTGTTGGATCCAGTCTCTCCATTTTGTTCAAGGAGTTGCCAGCTGCGATCCGCAACCTTGACAAGCAGAGAAAAGAGTTCAGCACTGATCAGTTTGAGTACGACAATGCGATGTTCGGCTCGGGTCCTTCATATGATGAAGAGGACAGTGATTTTGAGGACGAGGCTCCATCCGCTGATGCCACAGCAGAGTCGAATGATGTTTCCAAGGAGAAGGCACTTGAAATGCTCAAGCAAGAAAGCGGATACTTCTCGTCATTTGATGATGAGGAAGAAGCTATTCATGAAGACTTTTTGGGTGTCTCGCCACTTGATACTGTCGACCCATTTGCCATTTTCAAGGAGTTTTCCACCACTTTACAGGTCAATAATCCGGCATTATATGGCGCTGTGTTCAACGGCCTTGCTGAAGAGGAGAGACAAATTTTCATCGACATATTTAGCGTTCTGAACTAAAGTCACTAGCATCATCACTTGCATCATTTCATTCTCCATACTAGAACGGCTACTGTGGACACTTCATTACATCGATAGAACAAATGAATATTAATTAATTGTATTTTATTTAACCATCTAGCTCGACGAATCTAGATGAAGTAACTCTTCCAAAGAACACCCTCAAGAGCCTGCATCTGTTCTTCGGAGAACACTTTACTGTCGATATGCCACGAGTCTTGTCTAGTCTTTTTGAATTTGCCTAGAGTCTCTTTAGCAGATTTTCCAACAATACCCGGGATTCCTGAAGCTTTGTTGGACAAAATTGTGAGGATGTTGGGAATCCACTTTGGAGGTGGCGACGTGAATGAGAAAGCGTGAACCAATGCTCCTAATCCCAACGTGGCGCCATGAAGTATCACTGTATCTTTTTGCGGAATGTTCTTGAGTCCCGTCTTCTTATTCGCCTTTCTGATACGATCCAAATCCGAGGAGAACTTCTTTCTGTAGAAGTTGATTATTTCTTCAATCTCACTTGGTGGTGTTGCATGGATCAATCCAGAGAATGTGAAGGACAGCGCTTCCCGGATTTCTACACTCTTGTGGAAGAACATGGAGCTGACAATATTCAAGATCCGTTTTCTTTGAAGCTTTGTCAAAGTGAAAAGATTCTTGAAATAGACAACCTCCACAAACTCACCCATAGCAAAGTATTGCATCAAAAGCAAATCTTTCGACGAATAGAACTCAAACATTTGGATGATATCTTCAAGAGCGCCTGTCTCGAAAGTAATCTGGGAGGCTTGCTTAAGGATCGAGTATGGATCAATTGTACCCAACATGCAAACCTCCTTCATAGCAATGATGTTGAGAAGAAACGGAACAATGTCTTTAGACACCATTGCTTGAAATTGGACTGCAATACTTGTGTTTAAAGCTTGAGTCAAGAAGCTCATCATTGTAGTAGCACAATAAAAGTATTCAGACTGCAAAATCTGTTGAGCCAGGTCATCTTTTACGACCAATCTGTGGCTTTCAATTGTTGCAAACATTTCGGTCAATCTTCCAAAGAATGCCTCGTTGGTACAGCTCGAACGCATGGACTTTTGGTCCACGCAAGCATCAATGAAGGCCTGGGAGTCCTTATACGTATCGCCGTAGAACGTGAAAGATACGACAGCTAATAGTGAGCCGATTTGCTCCCTTATTGTTTGGTATCTGTTGTTAAAATTACCAAAGCACAAGTTCAAAATCTGCTCTGCATTTGGTAATCCCCATGAGATTGCAGAAGTCATCGATCTAATATAGGATAACACTGTTGCCTCTAGGATAGCCGAGTCAGAGTCCCCGTTGATTGGAAAGTCAAAGAGAATGTCGCGAACCTTAGGGTATCTGCGGCTATCGACATGTGAAGGCACATACCAGAAAAGAATGTTCCACACATGTCTTGTCTCAGGAGTAATATCACGGGCCAATAAGCCTTTCAAAAAGGTAACAATGAAATCATCGCGAGATGCGATCCACTCGTCGCGCATATATTTTGAGGCATTCAAAATACCAGAGATCAACTCGCAAACGACAATATGACTACTCTTGTCTTCCGGCTCATAAACCTCTTTAACAACCTCCAAAATCTCTTCAAATGATAGGTTTGTGATGTATCCTTCGTAAATCAACATAATGAGTCCAGTTGTGAACGAGACGTCAGCACCTTGGAATGCTGAATTGGCTTCGTTGTCATCAATCCACAGGTCAACGATTTCCAAAAGCCAATCTCTGCTCACAGATTCTGCAAAAGAGTGCAAAATTGCTTCATCTTTTTTCTTCAAAGTCAAATTGTTATGTCCATTACTGTTCACCATGACCATACTCTCACCCCAGAACAACCAACCTTGGTTGAATTTGTTATCCCAGTAGTAGAAGGGTTTGGAGCTTTGTACTTCCTTCATCCACGTATCGTAGAAGGATTTACCGTCCACTGGCTGTGTGTCAATAATCTTCTGATCTCTGGTAATGTAAGACACGTCGTAAGCATTGCTGAGGTTGTAATCATAGGTTGAAAGGATCTTGAGCTTGTGAAATAATTTTGTCATACTTTTCACCGCCAATTTTGAGATCAATGGATGATCAGAAGAAATAGCTTCCGTGACAAGCTGAAATACTTCCGGATTGGTGTCTAGTTCATACTCGAGTTGTAGCTCAGTCAAAAACATTAAGTTGTAGTAGCTTGTTTTCCAGTGTGAGTTTTCTTTTTCATAGCCAACGACTGCATTTTGAACCTTGTCGATTTTGCTCAAGTAGAGTCCGCGCTTCTTTTCTTTAGCCATAGTAACAGCTTGAACCTCTAGGTCAATGAGCTCATCTGGTGGCTTGATAGCGTCCACGAGTTCGTGATCGATGATACAGCACTTGCGAGGAGGATAAATGGCAGAGCACATATCTTTATACAAGCCTTGTGCAACATCACGTACATCCTCGTCATCGATGGCAAGACACGATTGAAGAAGCTCCATGAACTTCTTCAAGACCATGTAGTCACCATGTAATTTCAGATTGATTTTCTTGAGTTCGAAAACACTCAATGCACTTTCTATTTGTCTATAGTTCTTCTCCTGGATTCCTTTCGTGAGATGACGAATGGTCGAGCGGACGATAACTCCATAGGCGCCGTTGACTCGCTTCATAACATCAACGATCGTCGACTGTGCTGGGTCGCTAATGGCTCGGTATGTCGAACACGATAATTTAGTTACATCCTGGATAAGCAACTTGTCAAGATCAGACATAGTTCTAGAAGCAGCGTGAAGACTGCTTCTGAACAAATGGTATGATTCGATCCGGCTGCCAAAAGTGATTCTTGAATAGGGCTTTCTCACACGGTTAATTTGTTGAAGCTCATTGTCGTAAGAGTAGGGAATACGAGCATGGCTATGAGTTAAGTTTCTTTCTTTTCCGACATCGTTGAACCAAACGTCCAAAGCGTAAAGCAAGTGTTTGTGGAGCTTGGTACCATCTGAAATATGAGCCATCATGAACTTGCAAATGTAATGCAAACTTCTTCCCACCAAATGTCTCAAGCGATGCACTTCCAAGTAAAGATCATTTGCTCTTCTTGTCTCAATATCATCACCAAAGAAGTACCGGCTGGTATACAATTTGCGCTCTCTAAAGGTAATTGCAGGGTTGACCAGGTCAACTCCATACATCTGAGGACTGTGAACAGCAGAAGATACCTCACTGGGAGAATCGGACATTCTTAAAGCATGCAAATCAGCGCGATGCAGAGCATCCACGTCAAGACTTTCTTTAGAACCTGATTTTGATTCTTCACCGAAATTCTCCACAAACTGCTCATGTTGTGCGTTATCAATTTCAACGGCATCGTCTGACAGCTCAATGTCGTGAACAATCTGTTCTAAGTTCTCATGGACATTGTCCACGATAATGTCATCTTTCTGCAAAGTCTTCTTCGACTTCATTTCTCGAATCTGGTTGAGGAGACGGAGTCGATTCTGGATGGGTTCGGAATTGTGGTCACTCAATTTGGGAATATCCTCATCAAAGGATGGATCGAGCAAATACGACATACCACTGAGGCCGAAACCCAAGTATAAAATTGATGGTCCCAAGTCGTCGGAAACTCCAAGCATAAACTTCTTGTCAGATTTACGGCGCGTGACTTCTTTCAACGTTTTCAGAATGTTTTTGAGTGACCTGGTAATGTGTGTTTTGAAAGTTTTCACAGCAAATTCAATTTCTCTGTTGGTTGGAATAAACCACTCGAAAGTAAGGTTCTCCTCTGAGAAACGATAATCGTCGAACTGAAATCCACCCCAGCATTTCTCATCCACCTTCAGATGTTCAAGATAACGAGGATTGATCAATCGAGATTCTTTTAAGCGAATTTCAGTGGCACCTTGCAGTATTTGATTCACGAGGTGGGTGGTACTGAATCCAATTCTGCCCTTGACATTGTCCATCAAGAATAATGACAATTCGTTCAACTGGTCACCTAGATCAACAATATACTCTCCTCCATTACCGACCGCTTCGTTGAGAATCGAAAGATACCAGTACAAGGCTTGATCTCGTGGTGCGATGTCGCCTCCAGACCTCTGTTTACCAGCGCCGTTTTCAACAACTTCTTCCTTGACTCTGGCAATCAACAAAGGAATGACCTTTTTGAAATATGGTGGGTCTCTTTTTATGACACCTCCAAATGTTTCACCCACTTCATCAGCAATGTAATGGAGAACCGTTTCGAAAATAAATGATTCCATCTCGGATCTGAAAGTTGAGAAAATATCGTCTGACATAGACTCAAGCATCATGAAGATAAGCTTGGGCAAGGTGTCACAGAGATCCTTCTCAATACCGTTGCTCTTGGAAGGGTCTGGGATATTCTCTAACAAATTGAAAACCCTTCCAGCAAAACTTTTAATCAAAAACTTGAAAGTTGTGGTCGAAGATCTCAAAGCTTCAATTTCAAGCTCTGGTTCCACAACAAACTCTTCTGAGTCGTCGCCACTGATTCGTTTGTTTTCGAGAAATTCCAATTGTGAGGTCGTGAACTCCATTGCCAAAGATGGCTCACCCTCACCTTCTGTTAAATCAACGAATGGCACATAATTAGAGATAGCAGCAAAGATGTTGAGTGCGTGAGTAGTTTTGACCAAATCGTTCGAGTCAATACCGGGCAATAGTAGCGTCAAAATTCGGGCAAGATGAACTCTAAAGCACGGCGTCGCAGCGAAATAACGAATGAGCTGTTCCATACATCTCATAGCTGTAATAACTCTATGTGTTGAGATGACTCCATCTAAAGACTCGTAAATGTCCGGTAAAACACCGCTCAACGTTTGCTTGGCGTCCAAATGAGCCAAAAACTCAATTGCAACCAAGTACTGTTCCATGACACTACTTTTTTTGGACTGAAGACCGATCTTGACGATTTCCAACATGGTTTTGACGAATTTCAGCACCAATTTGTCTGAGAGCTTGACATTTTCGGGTAGGTCCTTCAAGCCTCCATCTTTCTCCCTCTCCATGTTGAAACGTTTGTGGAACTGGTAAATGATGCTGAGAATGAGTTTTGAAATGGGCTTGGACCATTCGCCACTGTTGGAAGGATGAACGAAACTCTCGATGGCGTTGATCAAGTTTTGAATATAGAACATGATACCATTTGGCTCCAAAGCAGTATCACCATTGATGGAGAACACAATGGCACTGGCATAGCCATGGAAAAACTTTGCCTTCATGGAGGCAAATTTCTGATTGTTAATGCTGAGGGAGTTCGAGAGGGAGTTGATCGTATACACGAATGTTTCTTCAGGAAAGATTCCGAATTTGCCGAATTTGTCGAGATCGTTGTGGTGCTCATTTAGGTACGAGAGGTAGCACATTGCCACTCTACCCAAAGCGAAAGTCAAATGGGTGTCCACGCCGGCACTTTTACTCAACTTCTTCCACATGTAGATCAAGGGCTGGATATAGTAACGTGTATCTAGTTGGTCTTGGTGGCCAGAGCCGTAATCATCAACGAATGTTTGCGGAAGAAGACGCATACTCCAGAGAACCACTGCAGCATTTGGAATGGAAAACTGCGAGCCAAGCTTCTCGAATAAGATTGGAAGAGCGCTTGGGTCGAAGAACTCGGATGCGCATTCTGCCAACTTGAGCAATTGAGCCAAGTCTTTCTTTTCGAAATTCTCTTGCATGGAATCGGCCAGCGGGAAGTGCACTGAGACCTCGTTGTAGATTGGTCCCCACGGCAAGCGGAAACCAGCCAGGCGCATCAAATCGGTGTCTTTCGTGAGCACGAGGAACATCTTCAAGTATACCTTAATGTTTATGTGCTGGCCGCGGCAACAGCAAATGGCATAGTAGACCTTGGCCAACGCCATGCGCAAAGAGACCGGCATCTCGTACTTCATCTTGAGCCACACGAGAAGCTCCTGGGTCCAGACACGGACACTGACGCCCGCAGCCAGCTTGGGCGAGCGGCGGTGCTGCGTCGCAGACTCGCCTGTCTCCATGATATCGTAGTCTTCACGGCCATCTGCGTCTGCATCGGAGTCAGAGTCGTCGTCGGCCAAATCGTCATCGTCTAGATCATTTTCGTCGCCGCACGGATCGTCCTCCTCAGCCAAATCCAAGTCTTCAGCGGCCAAGTCCTCGGCGGCATTCGAGGCCTGCTGCTGGTCTTTCGCAAGCTCGAACATGTTCGTTTCCAAGGCAACGTCTACATCTGTAAGTCCCGGGAAGTCTTTGAGCTCGGCCAAATCCTTGGCCGTCACCGAAAGCACACCCTGGATGTCTAATGATTTTACGGCTATGTACAAGTGGGCCACGATGTGGGCCAAGAAGCGTGCTCTCTCACGCGGAGTCTCGATCTCGTAGGGAAGCATTTTGGGGAGGTCCAAGCTGCGCGGTCTGAGCCGAGCAAAGAACCGCGACTGAGGGTCCAATTGCTGTGCCTCCAATTGCTGTGCATCGTCTGGATAGTCTAAGTGGTAGCACAGTTCTCTGTCTGCCTGCAATGTGCCATAGGAGGGTCTGCGGCGGGAACTGACCGACTTGACGGTGTTGGGCGTGAACGACCTCAATTCGTCCTGTGAAAACGCCGACGTGGTCCACTTTGGCTTCTGCGCTTTGGGGGCCAATGGTGTACGGGACGTCATATCTAGTTAAGTAGAGCTGGCAGACGAATCGGAAAAAAAAAGAAGCTGATTCGGATGAGCTTGCGTTTGCTACAGTCTTGGGGCTATAAATGGGGGGCTAGGACACTTCAATGGGTGGCAAGGAAGTGGCGTTGGTGGGGTAGGTGGTTGCAAGTAGATCTGGGGTAGGGATCATATGGGTGTGAGGGTACAGGGCAGACCAGGAACCGAGAATATTTGGAGGGGGTATTGGGGGGCGGGAAGGGCTGTATTTATATTCGTCTCCTGTACAGAGAACGGCTGCTATAATTTTAATTTCTTTTTCTCTTGTGTTTTTATTTTCGTTTCCTTTGTGTTGTGTTTGAGTGTGGTTGTCTATGTTGGGTACTCTAGGGCAGTAAGGCAGTAGGGAAGTAGGGCAGTAGTGAGGGCAACAGTAAGGGTGGCATGTGTAAAAATATGATGTAGTGTTCAATTTTACAAAAGAGAATATGAATTTCTTTAATGGAATTTGGAATTGTGATATAATTGAGATTAATTGGAACTGTCGTCTGACTTTCATCTGTATTAAGTTGAAGAGGTTCGAGGACCAGACGAGGCAGAACTTGACCTAAATCATTTCTGAAAATCCCATCAATAATCAAAATTCCAATATTTAACACAGAAAAAGATACAACGACTACCAAAGATTGTCGCATACTCAATAAGGACTATCCTTCTCTCGTCTTTGTATCCATCACACTCTCCCGAAACAATTCTACACATTCTCAAACATACGTCGTACTATTGTGACCGCAGTCAGTCTCATAATCTATTTACTGCTTAACCAGGAGGCAATTGGGAAGCATCCACAATGTCGCTAGCATTGGCAACAGGATCCTCGTCCTCCGCTTGGCCTCTGCCCAAAGGAGTACGAGGCAAGGCCATCATACCGGATCTGGCAATCTCCAAGATACCGAATGGGTGCAACAACTGGATGAATGCAGAGATTCTCGAGGGCTTGGCGCTCAACTCCACAATGACGTTTCTCTCGGAAATGTCCACGACCTTACCGCCAAACTGCTGCGTCACGTGCGATATCTGTTGCAAGTGGGTGTTCTTGTGTCTCAAGGCCTCCGAAGGGGCCAAGTTGCTTGGGTGGTACTCGCTCTCGGCGGCAGTCAAGTCAGGGAGGGACAGAGCCTCGGACGAGTAGTTGTTGTGCGAAGCAATCAACTCCAGGAAGTACTCGGGACCCAACAACGACACACGGGCCAACAACAACTCTCTCTGCACGATCTCGGCGTTGGTGTAGTCCAACACTGCGTACACAGGGACCAAGTCTTCGATCTGTCTACGAGCCTGTTCAACGACGGCATCCTGGCCTCCCAAGACAATGGTCATACGAGACAAGTCCTTGACGGCGGTGTTGCACACGACCAAAGAGTCGATGTTGAAGCCTCTGGCGGCCAAGGTTCCAGAAACCGAGGACAACACACCGGGCTCGTTCTGGACCAAACAGTTCAACACGTGCTGCGTTCTGGGCGCTTTCAGCGGAGGTGGGGTCTCGTACAAGATGGAGCACACGGCAGAGTCGGCGCTCCAGGAGGGAGCCTCGAAGGTAGGCAAAGGAGGACGCTTTTGGTTTCTGTGCATGGTTTTGTAGGCCAAAGCCGAGGTGGACGAGGATTTCATTCTCACCTGGCGGGAGATGGACGACCGGATGGGAGCCAACATCTTCAGGGGATAGGGGGGATGGATGTGGAAGGATGTGGAGTAAGAACGGCGGTTAGTGAGTTGGTGGAAAATGGGAAGAGTCACATAGGACAGACGGTGGGTGTGTGCAGGGACGAGGAACTGGAGAGCGAAAAGACAGTGGGGGGATGGGGGGCTTTATATAGTTTTGGGGGAGCGGACTTCAAAATCCGATTTTCGTGTAGTTTTATCTAGTGCGGTTTTCTTTTTGTGGTTTTTGTTGGTGGTGGTGTTCAAGGGATACTTAATGGTCACTAGTGCTTAGGTGGGAACCATGCGACAATGGATCGCCAAAAGTATTGGAGGATTTGGTGGAATTATCTGGTGCAAACTTGTGCCTCGAATTTTTTTTCTTGTGTTTCATTTGTTTTTGGTCTGTGATTGGTTTGTATTTGTGTTTTGTTTGTGTTTAGTTTCGTTTTGCTCTGGTTTGACTGTTGGAGGTGAGTGCTAGAACACAGGGTAGCAATGAACGTCTCAGAATCGGGTTTTCCAAAAAGTGAACTCGCAGAGCCAAAACTAACAGCGTCTTGTTGCCAGAAAAAAGCGAATTCCCTAATTAATCATCTCTATGCGCCTGGGACTCACGGTTCTAGGGTAAATTTGCAGCCAGTGATCAATAGCCCAGAGCGGAACCGGCCGGAGAAGCGCCAACGGCGCCGAAACGCCGCCCCTCACAATAATGAACAATGAATTCAATGATCGAGACGAATTTTGTAGAATCGCCGCCACAGAAGATTTGCGATCCTTTCTGTTTTCTCTGTCTTCTCTGGGTCCTTTCCTGTGTTTTCTCTATTCTCTATATTCTCTCTCTGTTCTCTATTTACTCCCAAACAGTGTACACTAGACATAAGCTTCAAAACCATTTCTTTCAGTTTATGCCCCCCGAAATTTCTCTAAATCTCCCAGTCAATTTTTTATAAATCATAAAAATCTCGCTCTAACTGTGCCTCTTTCTCCTTGTAATTCCCAATTCTTGGCTACATCGCATCGCTCAGCCTAGATAACCAAATACAACCATACATCATCGACCTCCTCACACCCATAAATACAAATATAAAGACAAAAAACAAAAGAACAAAAATTCACAAAATTCACAAAATCAAAAAAAAACTAAATTCCGTGTTCCTCCATAGAAAATATTCCGCCGCCATCCATCGCTCGCTTCTCGGTCACTTCTCGGGCCTTCGCGGCTACGCCCCACATCTGGCCCCAATGTAACATCTTACCCCTGACCAATTCCTTACTACCACCTTTCATTTCACGGAAAGTGCTCATAACGCTGTTGGTCGTGTCCCCGCCAATCAAACCACTATAAATACCGCTGCAATTCCCCGTACTCTTTTACAGAAACCGAAATTTCGTCTCCTTGACCCATTTCTTACCTATTTACCTTCTTACCTTCTTATATAGATAACCATTACCTGTAGTCACCCCATTGTCCCCGACCATGGCCACCGCTCAGATCAATCGTTCTCTCACCAATATCCGCACGGAACTCGAGTTCTTGCTAGACTCCGAGGTCATCGATGAGCCATTGTACGATGCGTTGATGGCTTCGCTTCCTCGCCGCTTTGCCAAAGATGACCGCAAATGGGGTCTCGACAAGATGAAGCTGCTGGGGGCTCCACAAAACGGAAAGAGTCTGCCTGCTGTCGATGACGCCACCGCGGCATTGTCCAAGGCTTCGTTGGTGGATGTGCCTCCTCCAAGCTATCCCCCTGCAGCCGCTCCAGAGCCCGCCGAAAAGGTGTTGGGCTACTACCGCTCGATGTATGCTTACGATGCTCGCGAGATGGGCGATCTTTCGCTCAAGAAAGATGACAAGTTGGCCGTTGTAGAGGAGTTGTCGGCCGATTGGTGGAGAGGCTACAAACAGGGCCAGCTGGCTAGTGCCGCAGGTATTTTCCCTTCGAACTACGTCACCAAGATCTCTGAGAGCGACTTCAACGACACTGCTCTCTCAAGACCTTTGGTAGACGTTCCCAAACCGGTAGGCAGCCCCTACCAACAACCTGCTCCAGTGCAACAGTACAATCAGCCATTGCAGCAGCAGCCTTCCTATGGCGGATATGCACAATTCCCTCCTCCGCCAGTCAATTATGGTCCAATGCAGCCCATGCAGCCCATGCAGCCACAATACTCGGCGCCTCCAAGCCAAGAACAGCCTCAGTCCCTGGGTCTGGGTTTCAAGGAGTCGCACCCACACATGTCTAAGTTTGGTGGTAAGCTTGGTAATGCGGCTATTTTCGGAGCCGGTGCCACTATCGGAGGAAACATTGTGAATCTGATTTTCTAGTTGCCAACCATCCACTCATCGCATGAAACCCAACCTCGCCAGCATTTTCTTCTCTTTTCATTTGGGTTGTTTTTCCTTTACAAGTCGCACTTGCGTCTCTTTGCTTCGTATAGTTTAATATAGTATGTTTGCAAGTTAGTCGGTCAGTTATGTTCGATTTGGAATATTAATGTCGCCTACCGACCATGGCCTTGTAATAGTCTTCATTAATCTATGTGTCACGGGCATCATCAAATAAAGTATCTTAATTTGTTCATTCATTGAATATCAATTGCGGTATATACATGGTTCATTACTTTCTGGAGTCAACAACGGTGTTCAACAACAAGGTGTCGTTGTCCAACATGATTCTGTTGGGCGAGTTGGCCAAGATGCCTGCAATCTCTCTAGCAGTCTCCAATCTCTTCAACTCCACGTAATCCTTGGACTTCTTGATGGCCTCACCAATCAACTCGGCAGACTTGGCTTCACCAGCAGCCTTCACAACCGCCTGCTGTTTCTCCTGCACGGCCTTATCGACAATGAAAGCAGCCTTCTGTGCGTCTTGCTGTGCAATCTGCTTGGCCTCAACAGCAGCACTGAACTCAGGCGAGAAGGCCATGTACGTCAACGAAACATCGTCCAACAAGATGTTGAACTTGGACGCACGGCGCACCAAGTTCTCGCGCACCAACCGCGACACCTTCTCTCTCTGTGTGATGAGCTGTGCGGCGTTGAACTGCGCAATCACAGACTTCAACACCTCGTTGACAATCGAGGGCAACACCTTCTCATCGTAGTCTTGGCCCAACGTACGGAAGATCGTGGGCAATTGGAAAAGATCCGGCTTGAACAACACTCTGCACGTGATGTTGACCATCTGCAAGTCCTTGGTTCCTGTCAATGAGGAGACGTTTCTGGGCTTGGCTCTAACATCGTACACAATTGGTCTCTGGAACCAGGGAACAATGAAATGGGTACCTTCCGGATAAATCCGGGGCTGGATTCCGTTCAACCGAGAGTACACAATGGCACGCTGACCACCGTCGACGTTGAAGAGTGCGTTTTGGGCTGCAACGGCAACGCCTCCCAAAAGAAGAAGGCCGCCCAATCCAGCGAACATGCCGCCGACGTTCTTGGGAGGGGAGCCGCCGCCGGTGCGGGCTTTGGCGGCTCTGCGTCTCAATTCCTGAGACAATTTCTGCCAATTAGGGTCGCTCATTGTGTGTGATTTTTTGGGTGGAGAACGTAAAAGTGAGTAGTAGTACTTGGTTCTTGTGAGGTTGAGGGTGTGGTGTGTGCAGGGAAGAATTGAGTGGCACCTCTAGTTACAATTGCAAAAAAAAATAGAAGTAAGCCAGAAACAAATTGATTTTTTTTGAAGTATAGTTTCTTTATCTTTCTCTTCTTTTGTTTTTTTTGTTCATTACTTGTCTATGAGGGCACGCCCTCGAAATCGTTCTCCTTGTAGTACTGCGCTAGGGTCTTCTTCCAATGGCGGGTCCGGTTGGTTTGAATGGGCGTTCTTGTGAAGACATGTTCCGAGAGAATTAAAACAATCAAAAAAAGCGAGACGACCAAGCTGGGCGCAATTCTTTTGATAAGACTAGTGGTGGTTAAAACCTTTTGGTACGGACATTCGGCGTAGGGACCACCGCTCACAAAGCATCCACTCAAGTAGACGTCGTTCAAGTCGATCCAGACCGGATACAGAACGTTGTTGCTTTGAAGAAGCGCTAGAAGTGAATATTGTTCGAGCGCCAGGCGCGGAGGATTGAACGACGTCCCGTCGGGACACCCATCCTCGCTGACAGACGCAAAGTAGGTTTTGAGGCGGTCCGAAATCACCCACGAAAAGGGATCGGTGTCGTTTTTACATGCGTACCGGTACCGGTTGTAGCAATTGTCGACGCTCCAGCCCGCTGTTTCGACAGACACGCACAGATAGGACAATTGCGCGTCCGAGAAGATTGCCCACTGAGGATTGTCGTTGTCACTGTTCTCCTTCCGCGTCACGTCCGTGGTATTGGTATAATTGATCACGGGCTGGCCCGGCGCCCAGGACCAGAACGAGTTGGGCACGATGTAATTGATGGAGTTTGCTGCAGCTGCGTTCGGAGCAACTCCTGGCAGATCGCCGAAGTAGAACGCCGACGAGTTCACGACCGGCGTGAACCCGCTCTTGGCGTAGAACAGAAGCGACTTGTTGGTGAACGGTACCGCGTCGGAGTCGAACACCATCCGAAACTCGGTGGTGTGGGCCATATCCCAGAAAAAACTGCTGTCGTAGGGCTCGCGGTAGGCTCGTTCAAGCGTGCGGGCGAGCGTGAGGTTGGCCAGCAGCGCGACCTGCGGCGTGAACTGCGGGTTGGACTCCTCGATGAAGAAGATATCCGACTCGAACTCGTCAAACTTGAACCCGTTTCCGGTCGGCATCTGCGGCGTATTGAGCACAAACACCATGAGCCGCTGCGACAACTTACTCAAAAACGTGAGCTGCGACGGATACCGCGACCCATACAACGCCGTGTAATTATTCGTGTTGGCGTTCGTCGTTATGTTGAGCATCGCAGGCATGTACATATACAGAAGGCACGACGATGCAAAGTCTCCAAGCGATGAGTTTCCCGCCGCATTCATGCTGGTGTTAAAGTCCGCGCCCTGCGGCACGGAGCTATTGGAACCATTGATTTTCGCAATCGTTTTCGGCATCAACGCCACCTGCAACACATTGGCCTCGCGCTCCGTATTGGTCTGACTGATGTACGATGAGATGGTGGTGAACACCTCCGCCGGCAGCATGTCCACCTGGCACAAGTAGGACAGGCCGCCCCACGTGAGATTGGCCACGTTCAGACTATCCCAGGTCACATTGAGCGGGATCGGCGCAGGGCAGAGTTGCCATTTATTAGTGTATTCGTTCCAGTAGACATCCAAGCTGTAGACGCCGATGGACTGGGACAAAAACGACAGGAGGAGCGCGAGCGCGGGCCGCGAATAGCCAAGCCTATCGAACACCACCCGATTCAACGAAACCCCGACCCGCGTGAGCTGGTTGACAGGAACACTACTGGCTAGATCTCTTTGGGGTAGTAGTGCATCGGTCCAGGCATACGACAGCTGGGACCAGTTTGTGTGGGTCAATGCGTGGACATGTGATAGGAGAAGGAGGATTTTGAGGTAGTAGAGGGGGTCCATTGGCCATGTGTGGTATTAGTGGTGGTAGTGGTAGTAACTATCAGTAGTAGTAGTAGTAGTAGTAGTAGTAGTAATAGTGGGAGACATGATAGAAGAGATAGAAAGAAGGAGGGGAACTGTGGATTTTTGGAGATTGTAATTTAATCGCAAAGTGTTTATGTTTTGGACATTTTGAATGTGTATTTTGTGTTTTCGAATTTATGGTTCTGTTTGAATATTTGCACTTGGATGGTTGTATCGGATTGAACTTGCAAAATGGAAAGTTGCAGCCAGATTGATGACAAGTTTCAAAAAATGAATATCGTTTCTGAATGGAATACAAAGTTAAAAAATGTTCTTTTCACTATGATATCGAAAGTGTTTGTTCCGAACGACCGTATATCTATATCTAGATAGCCCAGTTGATACTTTAGCTAAGAAACCTGTATTGCTGACCTCTTAAATTGACTGTAGCTAGCCCATTTTATATTCCGAGATTATTTACTAGACGATCACTTGGCCGAGATCGTCTACGTCGTTATCCAGAGCTTCTCAATCGATGTGTCCATCTCGATTTTCCTATTTCGGAACTCTAGCCGTAATGCTTTATGAGTTACCGACAACATCCATGTAGATACAATTCTCAATTCTAATTCGAATGTGCACCATAACCTTTTCATATTATTCATTCTCAAGGAATAAAGAATTTCTAAAGATTGTTTCGGCCCTAGATATAACCATGTTGTACCTAGCCTCGCAGCATAGATCGATAGATAGGCCCAATAGCTACAGAATTGGATTTGCCGACACTTTACAACCCAAAAAATACATTTCGCTCCGTAAACTCTACTATTTCCACTACTTCAATTCTTTTCTTTCAAATTTCTCTTTGTCAGACTCTTTTCCCAAATTGTAGTGCTATGTAGAGTGTTCTAGACGGCAACAGCACGACGCCCATACCCAAACATAATTGCCAGCATCACAAATTCACAGAAACCGTCATTGGCGAAATATTTCCCTCTTATTGCCGCGTTTCACTATCAGAACTCTGGAAGCTCTACGTACTGCAACACAAGCAACACCAACAGCGAGACCATCCTATTCAAAACACTTTTTGAAAGAGGAAATCACGACCTAAAACCACGAAATCTGCAAAATTCAGTTTTCCGGATTGCAACGACTCCTCGGTCTCCATCTTTCGCTCCTCTCATACTACTACAATAACTCATAAAAAACCACACACAAATCGATTCATTTACCCTATAAAAAACGGGTTTTATAAAGAGAACTTCCTACAGTATCGACTGGAGTTGGTCTGCATTCTCTAACAGAGCCCCAATACTCATTTTGGCTCTGTTTACCTTTCACATCGAGAACATAACACGTCTAAAAACAACAGCAGCACCCTAAAAGACGCCACACAGCAGATGACTTCGGATGAGAAGATCCCAATCGAGCCAATTCTCGATACTCTCAATGAAGACCAGCGCAGAGCAGTGACTGCTTGCACATCTACACCGTTGCAGATCAAGGCAGGGCCTGGAACAGGCAAAACCAAGGTTTTGGTTGCCCGTGTCGCATATTTGCTCTTGAAGCATCGCATTCCTCCTCAAAACATCATCGTGACGACCTTCACCAAGAAAGCTGCCAAGGAAATGATCGAAAGACTTGACAAGCTACTACAGGGCTCGGGAATCCCCACTACGAAGCTTCTTATTGGAACATTCCACAGTATCAGTTATCGCATCATCCAAAAGTATGGCGCTGCAGAAGGACTCACAGGATTCACAGTGGCCACGGAGAAAGACGCCGCTCAAGTACTCGAGAACGTTCTAGACAGCGACATTTCTGACAAAGACTGGGCCTTAATACAATCTTTGCCAGATGCGGCTTTGGCGCCATTTGTTGCAGGAGCCGTTGACAGTGATGGTTCCGGAGATACTGATAGTGGAACACGACCTAAGCTCGACAAGAAAAAGATTTTGAGACAGATATCGAAGCTCAAAGCGCATGCAATCTTTGCCGACGAGTATGCCAAGCAAAGGGATGCCATGTTCTTGCTTTCTCTCATCTATAGCCTGTATCAGCGCCGGTTGTTTGAAAACAGACTCCTCGACTTCGACGATTGTCTACTCTACTGCCACAAAATCATTTCCAGACGCCCGGTTTTGAGTTTCGTGCAACACACTCTAGTGGACGAATTCCAGGACACAAATGAAATCCAGCTCCAATTGATGTTTGAGTTCGCAAAGGTCAAGAAGGTTGAATCCGAAACAAAATGCAGTGTGACAATTGTCGGTGACCTGGATCAGAGTATCTACGCATTTCGGGATGCTCAGGTCGGAAATTTCGAGAAAATGCTGGATCATTTCTCTCGAATCCACTCATTACAATGCTTGGTCGTAACTTTGTCTCAAAACTATAGATCAACCTCCGATATTCTAGCCTTTTCAGAACATGTCATGCGCCAGCAAATGAAAAGAACACAAAAGAATCTAGTTTCACAATTGCAAAGCTCTCTCAAACCGGTAAGGGCCACGTTGGAGTCGCTGGATGAAGAAGCTCGTTGGGTTGCATATCACATAACTCATCTTGTATCGCTACCGCAAAGTCCCTTTGAACATTCGGATATAGCGGTCTTGGTCAGGTCTGCCTATCAGACTAGAGTGTTGGAGAGCGAATTTGTGAAGCATAGAGTGCCCTATACAATTGTCAAAGGCAGGGCATTTTGGGAAAGAAAAGAAGTCTTAGCAATGGTTGATTATCTTCGCTGCGTCGCTAATGAAAATGATCAACTAGCTTTCTTAAGGTGTATCAATTACCCAAAAAGAGGTTTCGGACCAGTAGCCATCGCAGAGATCGAGAAACTATTTTCTCAGACAGCAAAACCAAGCACCGATATCCGCGAACAAATCAGATTGAAACTGAGTGATTCTCCACAACTGAATGCTTCTCTGGCTCTACAGACGTTGCGCTCTGTTTCTAGGAAAGAGCTCAAGTCTAGTTTCGGGGCAAAGCTATTGGAGTCTCTCAATAAATTTATCGCTGTCATTGATGGAACCCGGAAATTAATCAAAGAAGCGCTGAACGGTACAGAATCAAACCCAGAGGCATTGGCCGCTGCTTTTGATTATTTGTACGAAACCTCAGGATTGAAACGAGAGTTGGGTGATGACGAGAACAAGCGGCTCAACATAGAGGAAGTCAAGGCTCAATTGATTCTGTTTGAGAAACCATCGCAAGAGGATAGCCTACCGGACTTTGCAGAACACCAGTTTGAGATTCCAGATATTGAAGTAATTGGCGATTCTGAGGGAGAAGATGAAGTGATCGAATTGCTGAATCTCTCGGGAGAACAAACAAAAGGTGAGACAAATGACGCTTTTGAGTTCCTTCGATCGTTTCTCAGCCTGGTTGTTTTGTACGAGACAGAGAATTCTTCGAAAGACCATATAAACCACCCCAAAGTGTCGATCTCTACAATTCATGGAGCGAAAGGTCTCGAATGGCCAGTGGTGTTTATTCCTGGACTTGGGGAAGGATTGC
This sequence comes from Australozyma saopauloensis, assembly GCF_035610405.1. NCBI lineage: Eukaryota > Fungi > Ascomycota > Pichiomycetes > Serinales > Metschnikowiaceae > Australozyma > Australozyma saopauloensis. The sequence goes on from NC_086132.1 coordinate 1,009,427, forward strand.
TTCCCGCGTCTTTTGCGCTTGATGGAACAGAAGACGCCATAAACGAAGAACGCCGGTGCTTCTACGTAGCCTCAACAAGAGCGAAGACACTCTTGTATTTGTCTACCTATACAGAGAAAGCCGGATCACTGAACTGGGGCCGAAAGCCTGTCGAGAAGCAGTCTCGATTCCTCACTGGACTAGACCCAATGTTGGCGCAAATGCCATTCGAGAACGAACAAAGTATGAAAAAGCTTTACACGTTGACAGGAACCATACCTCCCCAGGACCTCGACTATGAAAAGCTACAGAAAAAATATCTCAGAGATTATAATTTATATGTCAAGCAAACCACGGACGATCATGACAACCGACCAGGTTTCGTGACAGGAACAGATATTTCGAGATTGACTCTGTTGCAGAAGGCCACCAAAAGTGCCAAGCGCCTAGCGCCCCACGACAATAAAGCACCAAAATATGTCCCGAAACGTGCAACTTGTGCCCCATTCAAACCAGTTGTCAGGCTAGCGCCAGTGGAAAACCAGATTCCAACCGCGAAGGCAACAGCACCAACAAATTGTATCAACAGCACCACCGCACTGAGCACAACTTCTACAAATATACTGCGGGCTCCAGCATACATTCCAGCGAGAGCCAAGCACAAACGCAGACTAGGCACCAGATAGACGGCAGATACATTGCACTATACATTCGGAGAAGCATACAGAGAAGCGTCTACGCGCATAAGCAACTACTTAGTGATCTGGAGCGACCATGGGAACTCCAAGTGCACGGTCTTGTCGTCATCCATGAACTTGGTTGTGGCAGAGTACAGACCGCGAGAGATGATCCCGCTGGGAGCCTCCGTGGCACCCAAGGACTTCTCATAGTAAGGCTTTTCCAACGTGTTGGGCACATACGAGCCCATGGGCTCATCTGCCTTCTCGACAGGAATCCCGGCACGTTTCACCGAGTGCAAATAGCGCAACCCGGTGATGATTTCGTGTTGCACGCGGAATTTGATCTTGATGTCATACACGGATTTCTCCTTGACGGCAAACTTGATCTGGTTCTTCTCGAGTGTGGAGCCATCCTTGTCCTCCAATGGGATCACGACATCCGCCAAATTGGGATCTTCGGGAAAGATCAAGGCCATTTCTACAATGACTACAGTTCTCTTATCTCCGGCTTTGATGGGGTATGGGGTACCGTTTGCGGTCAAACCAAGCGAGGCCTTCCACTTGGCCAAGCTCTCATCCTCGGCATCGAGTTTGGTGTACTCGTCGATTGTTTTCTTTTCGGTGACGTGGTATCCTTCGACGTTTTCAGGAAGCAAATCGTCGTCTTGAGCCATTTTTTCGTTTTTTTTGGGGTTGGAATTGGTTGGTGTACGGGCGCGATTCACTGATTCGGTGAAATTACGGTGAAAGAAGAGGTGATGGTTGGGTTGTCAATTGTTGAGTGGTAGAAATGTGTATTTGTGGTAGGGGCCTCGTTCAGATCAAGGGGACGCGACTTTGTGCAGGATTTGCAGCCACTAGAGAAGGATTATGGATTCTAGAAAACGACGAGAAAACGTGCGACGAGAAAGTGATAATTTGTCTTTTGGTAGTGGCCAAAAATTCTGGTTCAATGTTCTAGGCTTTGTGCTAGTTCGTGGACATTGAGGGTCGCATTTGTGGTACAAGCGTCTATACTGGGCAGTGGAATCGAATTTCATTGAGTAAGGAAAAAAAACGTCTTCCATAATCTCAACCAATTCTTTTCTGGTTTATATAGCTGGTTACCGCTTCTCTTCTCATTGCCAGTATTGATGGGCTCCATCGCATGATGAAGTGGCATTTGCAATACACATAGAATATTGCGTTTGCAATACACGTATAGTATAGAAATTTCAAGATTCTGGCCGGTAAGATTCCCCTTCTCATTTAATGGCAATGTCTAGTTTCCTAAAAATCAAGACATCACGACAAGTCTTAGAACTGAAGTAGGACCGGGAATACGTATCAGTGTTCATGAAAGATCAACCTCACATTTGCTGTCAATTTCTCGCGAAGCTTTCAATATGACCTTAAACAAAAAGGAAGCCACACAACTAGGAAAAAAAAAGATTGCAGCACCACAATTTCACACATGGTCTCCCACTGCATTACTCAGTGTGGCTCTAAGTGGCTTGACTAACGTTGATCGGACGGGAAACAGTATTTTCCACTTGATATGGCCGCAACCGTAAGCTTATTTTTTTGGGTCACTATGTTGTAATTATTTACTTAGTCATTTTGTATTCATCAAATACAATTTGAACTGTCCAATATTGGGCTTCATTCTTGCTGGAGGAGACAGGTATAATGGGAATTGTTGAAGCTAAGGTGCTGAAGCCAGTTCAGACTTCTATACTGTTTCTCGGCCAGTGACAGAATGATCTGCCAAAATATAAGCAAAATACGAGCTACAAGTCATACACATAAAACAAAGCCCTACACGCAAATACTCTGATTGAAGGTGAAAGGCTGAACAACACTTCACGGTAGGGTATAGATCAGTGACTCTTCATCAGCTAGCCGCACCAAAACGGTAGGATCGGACACTTTGGCGTAATAGAAATTGCCCGAGATATACTCGTCCACAACAAAAAGGTGCTCTTCGAGACAGCTCTGATTCTTCGGCGCAAACTGCTGGATACCAGCCGTAGTGGACTGCTGATTTTTAAAATGTATTCGGAAAAAGAATTCTTTTGAAATTTCACAAAAAAGTATGAATCGATCTGATAAAAAATAATTGACATCTACCACAATCGATAATCTCTATCTACCATTTGTGCCTAGATATAGGTTCAGATTCACTGGCTCAGTCGAAGCCACAAGGTAAAAGAAAGAAAAGACTGAAAGTTTTATGGTCCACTTCCAAAACCTCTTTCAATTTTGATTCAATTCTGCACTACTTCTCTTCCTAATGCTGATAATTCGACACTGATTAGTAACTGATCTCACATCCAATTAGCTCAGCTTAGTTTACGTTGATCATACACAAAATGACGAATCCACTCTATCTTCTTCCGTTGCTTAGTCAACACGCCCTCCTATACTCATGAATACTATCAAGCTCGTATTTTGTTCTGTCTGCAGGACATTTGTCTGGGATTTCTAATCAATCAAAATGGCAATTACATATGCAACCGTAGCACATACTAAGATTACTCAGACAGAAGAATATAAAAAGGGCTGAAAACTCGCTGAAGAAACTAATTATCATTATCCCAATCACCTCTTCTTTCACCTTGAACGAAACAAACTAAATACACATTGAACGAAGAAACCAAAACCAAAACCAAAACAATGACTAAAAACTCAATTGCTATTTTCGGTGCCAACGGCGCTTTAGGAGCTCCTCTCTTGGCAGCTTTGGAAAGTCCTCTCTTCAACGACAAGTACGAAAAGCCGGCTATTCTTATCACCAGAGACGCTTCTGGTAAAAAGGATACCGAATTCATTCGGTATGTATCCGGCGACCTTGTTGCTGATCCCGAAAATATCGCAGAAATCGTGAAAGGCGTCGATGTAATTGTCTCTTTGTTGACTTTCAGTCCAGAGGTTGCAATTGCCGCCGAAAAGGTAGTTTCCTTGGTGAAACCAAAGGTGTATATTCCCTCACAATTTGGCGGTGACATTTCGAAATTGCAAGATATCTTTCCTGGGTTCTTGGTCGAGAAGGATCTCCACAGTGAAGGCTTGAGATCAAAGGGTATTAAGGTCGTCGACATCCTCACCAACGTATTTGCCGGCGGACCTTGGATCTACGAAATCAATGCTCATTTTGGCATTGATACTGAGTCCAAGTCCGTCACTTACATTGGCTCGCCCGATGCGAAGGTATCCTTCACTCACTTGGATGATGTCGGCCGCGTTATCGCTGCTGTGGCGGTAAGAGATCCATCTGAGCTTCCAGATAAATTACTGGTCCAGTCTGGAGTACTTACGCCTGCTGAGGTAGCCAAGCTGTGGGAGACCAGACATGATACTAAGCTTGACGTGAAGACTCCAATTCCCGCTGGAGTTGCATTAGAGGAAGCCAAAAAGGATTGGGCCGAGAATGGCTTCCAGTTTGAAAAGTTCTTCCACTACTCACAAGTTCTCATCGGAAATGGGTATGTTTATTTGGAGACAGACGACAATGAGTTTGTCAACCCAGGCCAGTCATTGTGGAAATGGAGATCATTTTAGTGGTCTTCTGTCTTAATTTTTATATTCAATTCAATTTTACTGCTCGATTTTATCTTACAATGTGTTCAAATACTTTGATCAACTGAGCGCTCCTTAAAAAGTAGAACCTAAACCATTCAGAGAGAAAAGCGCAAAACATTCAAGAGTAGCTGAAATTAGAAGAATAAACCTTTTGTCTGATCCATGCAAAAAGTCCGATTGCTCAATTCACAGTCCATCCAATTGCTTGGTTTCCGTCTCCATGGCGGCACCAAAGAACACAGATCCCACGGAAATAATCCCGCAAAACTATAAAAGGACCGCATTTTCCCCCGAAAAACACCCTTTCTATTTTTTTAATTGCATCACCGGTCCTGCACCATGTAGCCCATCACACCCTAGACATCGTGTATCCCCAAATTACTCCACACTTTCTTCCCCGAAATGTCTGACCACGACGACGTATGTACGATTTTTCAAGCCCATCTGCTCGTGACTAACCCCAGATCCGTGCCAAACGTTTGGCCAGGCTAGCTGTGCTCAGCCAGCAGAACTCGCTGGCTTCCGATTTGTCATCCAAGGATGATTCGAAGACTACCTCGGCCAAGAAGTCGAAAACGGCCCAATCGGAGGCAACTACGCAATCGGAGGATACAAAAGGCTCCACTTTGCCAAAAAATTCGAGCGCAAACCGTTCAGCGGGTGCCAATTCGTCGAATCATGTCTCATCTGTAGCAGAGAGTAAAACTAGTAAAACGATAGATAAATCAAGTGATACAGCCAAAGCTGCTACTCCAGCCGCTGCTCCCGCACCAATTGCGCCCGAGGTTCGCTTGGATAAATGGATCAGATCGGAGGTGCTCCATTGGTTTGCGTTAAACAGCTTTCCCGATGTCCAGCCTGATGGAACATACTTTGATGAAAACTCCATGGACGACATCTTCGTGGAGGTTCTCACGGTGACAGGAGTCCAAATGCCCATGCTGTACTTGTGCGATGTGTACAAAAGAGCACATTCTATCAAGAGAACGCTTCCAGCCAAGGATGCCATTCATGGCGCCAAAATCGCCGTTTTGAACTCTGTCATATCGTTCTGTGCGGCTTACGGTATAATTTGCTTCCAGGTGCCGGATATGATCCTTAACACCGATGTGGCAGCCAGCATCCAGTTCTTCGCCGACCGCCAAGACGCACATGTGTTTCTAGCAGATCTCATAGCCAAAGCCGACGAGCAAGACTCATTGATGGATGTTTTGGAGGTACTTGTACCAGGTCTTGCTGTCAAACTTCATCTGGTCTCGCTCCACCAACCAGAGTACTCTAAATATCTTTCTCTCTGGGAATCCCTTGCCGCCATGAAGCCAGTCTGTGCTAATTTCTCGCAAATCCCAGGCTTCAACCCAAGTGACCGCAAGAAGGCTCTAGCCTTTGAACATGAGACTTTGCTCGGATCCTTCCTCAAATTGTCTCCTCTAAGCAGCGCTTCGGCCGTGGCATACTTCAACTCAAACCCTCAAATGACCGAGGAGCTTCAATTGTCGAACAGCCAGCTTTCGCCAATTTTCATGTCGATCAAAAGCGAGTATAGAGCACTTTTCGATAGATTGTGGTTTATCGTTGACAAGCTTGTTCGTGGAGGTGCAAGAACGAGACTGGACATGATGAAATGGTTTGCCGAGCTTGTGAATCTCTCTCACTTACGTACGGGTACCTACGCTGATCTGCGCAAGCTTCCGTCCGATGCATTCATGTTCAACATCTCTTATATATTTGTGCGTCTAAGCATGCCGTTCTTAGATTATCCTGGATACACAAAGCTTGACAAGATCAACCAAGACTTCTTTGGCCCACTGAACAAACTATTGGAAATTACTGACGAGGCCAGAGTCTATGCGTCGTCCAAAGAGGCTGAAGAGTACTACGAAGACGCAATGGCACAGGATGCCAACTTCATCACTGAATGTTTCTATGTGTCTTTGGCATACTTGCACTATGGTATTGGCGGGACTATTTCCAACTACAAGAAACTCAAAAAGCAGCAGCAACATTACAGTCAGCAACTCGAAGCACAGAAAAAGCGTTTGGGACCACAGCACCCTTTGTTGCAGACCCTTGTAACCGCACTCAATACCAGTAAGTGCTGTTGGTGGGCCATTACAGCATTTGCGGTCGATCAAAGTATCAACGGAGACATCTTTGATTTTGTTGTTGGAGCCACACAATTCTTCACCAGAATTATAGATCCAGCGCACAAACATCCATCTCCAAAATTGCAAATTCCCATCTTTGAGGTGGACAAAGTAAGTCAGTTGGACGACTTTGAATTCTTAAAGTCCAAGGCTCCTTTGCCATGGAAGTACTTGCCAGAGTTTTGCTTGGAGGGAATCATCAATTATTCAAAATTCTTGTTTGAATTCCAATACAACTCGCTCGAAAACGATCAAAAGGTTTCATGTCTAGCAGATTTCCTAGTCACTTTGTTGAGATGTCCTGAATTAGTTGGAAACCCACACATGAAAGGCTCCATTGTCGAAATTTTGTTTTTCGGAAGCATCAACGACGGCAACTCTAGACCGGGCGTGTTCAACAAGCTTTTGTTCGAAGATCCGTTGATCCAAAACAATTTGCTTTATTCTTTGTTGGATGTCTACGTGACAGTTGAAAAGACAGGCGCCTCGTCTCAGTTCTACGACAAATTCAACAGCAGATTCTACATTTCCAGGATTATAGAGCAATTGTGGCAATCAAACTTTTACAAAACGCAATTGAGCAGCTATTCGAGAAGCAAAGTTGACTTCTTCATTCGTTTCGTGGCAAGAATGTTAAACGACACAACATACTTATTCGATGAGGCGTTCAACGAACTAAACAAAATCCACAGCATGCAAGAAGAGTTGAATCGGCGCGAGGCTGGCCAAGAAGCAGACGAGGAAACTCACGGCACGACGGAAGAATTGCAATCGCTGTTGCAGACATCGGAGCAGCGTGCCAAATCCGAGATGGGGCTTGCAAACCAAACAATGATGTTGTTCAAACTCTTCACGGAACAGGTTCCTGAAGGCTTCACGATTCTGGAGCTTGTGGACCGTTTGGCCGGTATGTTGGATTACAACTTGACCTTGATGGTGGGCCCCAAATGTTCCAATTTGAAGGTCAAGGAGCCCGAGAAGTATGGTTTTGACCCCAGAAAAATGCTTTCGGATATATGCCAAGTCTACGCCAACTTGAGCAAGCAGCAGAAATTCGTCGATGCGGTGGCCAGAGACGGAAGATCGTTCGACTTCAAGCTTTTCGCCCGCGCCAAAGACATCTTGTCCAAGAGAACCAGCACGCTCCCCGAGACGATCACCAAATTCTATGAATTCGGAGAAGCTGCAGAGAACCAGCGACTTTTGGTGGAGCAAGAAGAAATGGAGTTGGGAGACGTGCCCGACGAGTTCTTGGACCCCTTGATGTACACGCTCATGGAGGACCCAGTGATTCTTCCCGGATCCAAAGTTACGATCGATAGATCTACCATCAAAGCGCATTTGCTCAGCGACCCCACGGATCCATTCAATCGTATGCCATTGAACCTCGAGGACGTGATTGACGACGTGGACATGAAACAGAAAATCGCCGAGTTCAAAAAGGGCAAACGCAGTGTACAGTAAGTGAATGAATAAACAACGAACACAAGTCCAACCACGAAAAATTGGTTCTACAAGAAATTTCGAAGATATATATGCTCTACACAGATCACTCCAGATCGTACAATTATATTAACACCATGTAAACACTTAAGCCTTGATAGCGTAGATTCTCTTTGGGAAAGCCTTTCTTTGCTTTCTGGCCTTGACGGTCAATCTAGCGGCATCCTCAGCAGACAAAGCTCTTCTCAAAGCTCTGGTCTTCTTCTCTCTCAAGTCCTTTGGAATGTACTTCTTACCGGCGTACAAAGCTCTGACGTTAGCTCTTTGGTTGGCGGTGATGACAGTCAAAACTCTGGCGATGTTCTTTCTGACAATGGCGATTTGTGGGACAGCTGGCTTGGTCAACTTTTGGACCTTGAGGGAAGCCAATTCTTGCTTCAACTCGACCAACTTGGTCTCCAATTGCTCCTTGGATTGAGCTCTCAATTCTGGAACGTTAACACCGGCCTGTTGTTAGTATGATGTGGGGGATTATAATCGAGATGAGGTAGAAATAGATAGAAATACAGAGAGCAAAGAGACAGAGAGAGACAGAGACAAAAATAGAGGAACAGAATCCAATCAGATTAAGTCAAATAGGTGTTTGACAATTACCGCGGCATATAGAAAAGACGATCTGAACATGTGGGCGGCCACGGATCGCCTGGATTAGGATTTCTTAGATGTTCTTTAAATTTTCAGTTTCGACAAATGATAGCCTGTGATTGATCGAGCCAAGTTGCACATTCAAAACATAGGGGATTAAGAAGCACTAACGTCATATCATTCTGAAGATTCTGAAGTACTTTGATTTCAACTTTTCGGTGATTGGGTGTACTTTGACGATTCTGTTACTATTGCATGGTTCACGGGATACGCTGTTCAGGACTCTGCTATCATGTCACGGTTGTCGTTTTCTCGTTTCTCTATGGTCTCCTTCCGACTACGGGGTTCTCATTTGTGACAGCACATACCATTTCGTATAGTGATGAAGAGATAGGTTTGTTGGTAGCGAAAAATTTTGTGATTGAGGAAGAGCGCGGGGCCTGCAGAGATGGCGGTGGGAGAGGAGGCACGGGTGCGAAAGCTGCACACGTGATGCAAGGGCACAAGCCCTAGCCTACCTCCCCTACTTCACCCCCTCCAAAAACGGAACAAGTTTTGGGTTTTTCCGGCGTAGATTGTTTGGAGTGGTTTGTTTGGGATGTAGTTTGAGTTTGGTGCAGTTTCGGGGACTCTAGGTGCCGTTGCAGCCACCCTGTGCTCTTTTGTATGGGCCACACTATGGAACCGATGGTGGCTGGAAATTGGTAAAATAGAATCGGAATTGGACAAATTTAGGATGTGTTTCTTACCTTTAATTACAATTTTTGAAATTTTAGCGGTTGCATTGACAGAGTGATGGTATTGGAGTCGTTTCTATAATGAACAAGTGAAGATTTTAGAAAGATGGTTGCAGGAGGGTATATCTAAAATACTGGCAATTTGAAATTCAATATTTTGATAGCCTTCTGTTGACTTCTTGTGTGATATCTGATATCTTTTAGAGATTGTTGTCAGAAGCTATTAATAGTCCGAAAGAAGCTCTGGGAAATAAATGTCATCTCTGTAGAGTCCTCAAAAAGAGAAAAAAACGGAAACTTCTCGACCAATTATTTGCATAGAGACACGAAAAACAAGAATCTAATGTCAATTGACCCTTTCGTGGGTTCTGCGCTCAAACTTCAAGCATAATCGAATCTTACATGGTTGAAATAGACAACGAATTAAAGAAAAATCATTTCTCCTCACCTACTTTGTTTCTCCAAACTGTTCGATACCAAGTGTGCTGCCTGAATCACTGTACAACACAGTGTCGTATCTATCACCCGACACTAATACAACCCAATGTCAACAATCTAATAATCACTACACATCAATAGAATAGAATACAAAAATATATTGGAGGCCCGGTGGCGTCCACATGTCAGTCAGGGGCATGCATTCGATCTCCTTACAGGAACTAAATAATTAACAAGACACTGCATGGCACAACAATGATTACCATGCCTCAGGTCCAATACAACAACATAGGGCGCCAGCAAAGTGGACCCGCTTAGTTGGTGTTCTTCAACTTGTTGGACAACCACTCCAAACCCTCGTACAAACCGTCACCGGTGGTAGCACAGGTGGCCTGGATGTACCAGGATCTTTGTCTCATGGAATGCAAGCCCAACTTGTCGGTGACCTCGGCAGCGTTCATGGCGTTTGGCAAGTCCTGCTTGTTGGCAAAGACCAAAACCAAAGCGTTCTTCAACTCGTCCACGTTAAGCATCTGTTGCAACTCCTCTCTGGCCTCAGAAATACGGTCTCTGTCGTTGGAGTCGACCACGAAAATGATACCCTGGGTGTTTTGGAAGTAGTATCTCCACAATGGTCTAATCTTGTCCTGTCCACCGACATCCCACACGGTGAAGGAGATATTCTTGTACTCGACAGTCTCGACGTTGAAACCAATGGTAGGAATGGTGGTGACAATCTCACCAAGCTTCAACTTGTACAAGATGGTGGTCTTACCGGCGGCATCCAAACCAACCATCAATATTCTCATTTCCTTCTGGCCGAAGAAGTTGAACAATTTAGAGATAGACAAACCCATTGCGACGCGATTTCAGGTGCTAACAAAAGAGAAACAGAGGTGACTAATATAAAGACCTGCTATTTAATGAATACCGGCTCCACACAACCCAGAATGTTCTTTGGCAAAGGTGAAGGGGATGGGAAAAATTTTTAGGCGTGACTTTTTCCGAAACAGGAGATGTTTTCTTGTACACGGGAAGACACGGCCTGCAGATAGATCACACGGATACGGGGTCTAGGCGATGTAATCAGATCAACAAGTGTCGCTCACGAACTCGAACGGGTACGGTGGGCGGAAGGGTGGTTGATAGAAAAAGGGTGTTGTTAGGTGGAGTTCGTCGAGTGGGAATTGAACAGCAAATCGCGACCCGGTACACCGCGCTGTGTGCAGGTTGCGCGCCTCTGAGGAGGGTATGGGCCGCAGCGAACGTATAATTACTCCAGTGGAGGGTATGATTGGACTGGGGTGCGGGGTATTTGAGGGAAAATAATGGGGTATGGAGGAGGCGGGAATTGGGTCCTTTTATAGTTTTTTTCTTTGGGTTATGAGCCCGGACTTGGGTGGTGTTGTGGTGTATTGGTGATGGGGCAGTGCCACCCAGAATTGGCTGCAAATGCTCATGTTGTATGCGTGTGAGAGTAGGGCAGATAGGAAAGGAAGGTGGAGGATTGGGGTGATTTTTATTTTTTTAACTTTTTTTTTTCTTTGTATTCTATTTGAAATTTTATGGTTTTGGGTTCTGTTTCTGTTTTGGTTTCGTGTTTTGACTCTGGTGTAGTTATGTGTGGTGGAAGAGTGAAAGTAGCCAGAGGTGTCATTGGAGACTTTGATAAGTACGCTATACGTTTTTGTGATCTAGTCTCTTCAAAAAAATTCTACAAAGTTGTATTGTTATTACCACTTTGTCATGTTCTGTTTTATTGTTATATTACTATGTTATTGTGTTGTCCCATGGGCCTATACCATATTCAACAATGAATGATCAAGGAGCAAAAATTGAGTAAAAGGCTTTTTTGATCATCATACTACAAGAGCACCACGTTCCGTATCGCATATCGATCGAAACTGCTTCCGGTCCGCATGGCGCCTTCCAATTCACCCTATGTTCATGAATTAAACTTTTATTACAACCAAAATGAAGTACAGACCCAGCCCATCCCAGCAAGCAAAGAACAGAGGACGCAAAACTACCCGAAGCTTTTGCCGCCCAATTCTTCCCCTGAATGAGAGTGAAGTCTGCAGTTGAATACAAAAATATGCAGATATGCCAAAGAAACCACCCTCATGCTAAACCTACTTCCCCAAGTTGACGCGCGACTGTGCAAACTTCTTCAACGCACGGATGAACACGGCATAGTTGACGCTGTTGTTGTCGGGCTCCCAGTACATCTCTGTTAGACGGAGGTGCCATGGCGGATAGTCTTGCAAGTCCAAAACGGGCCCAAAGCAGATAAGCAAGTCCGGCTCGGGGCCGACCAACTCGGTGAGCTCTCCGTCAATTAGTTTCACGGTGATGTCGTCGGGCAGAAGCTCTTTACTGGCCGTAAGCTCGCCAATGGTACGCGCAAGCTCCACAATGGTGGGCTTCCCGTCCACGCGCAGAAGCACTGCGATTTCCAAGTCGGCGTCGCCGCTATTGGCTTCTGTGCTCACCACCTCGTTCGTGTGAGGAACCTTGATGGTGAACGACGGCGTCTGCAACCCGAAATATGCACGCAAGTTTTTCGTGACCGCATTCTGAAGCTCCGCCACGCAGCTCTTCACACAGCCGTTATATTCATACACCGTGAGCGACGGAACACCCGCACTTAGACACCAGGCGGCTAGTTCGGCTACGTCTCCCATGACACCATCGCATCCGCCATTCTCATCGTCGTCGCTGCGCAAACTCACAATACAGCTTATCCTTTTGGGAAGCTTGCCGAGCTTGCTGACGTCATCGCGGATGATTTGCGGCGACTTATTGGGATAGTAAGTCATAGAAAAGATTCTAAGACACAACTTGTTGTAGACGTACTGGACGTTTCTCGCAATGGACATGACAAAGAACACCACGAGGAGAATCGCATGCCGGAAATGGAAGGCGACCATGTTTCCACGGGGGTGCGTTGTCGTCATGTGTAATGAGAGAGTAGTAGGTAGTGGGCTGGAAATTGTGGAGACTGATCTGGGGTAAATAGGTTGGAATTTTTTTGGAATAAGAGGGGTTGGTATTTTGGTAATGATATTTTGAAAGATTTTCGATGTGCAGAAGATCTGGATTTTTCTCAATGCGTGCGTGGTTGGTGTATGGTTGAGTTTGTTGAGAAATAGATTGAAGGAAGGAATTGTGGCGGCACAGTAGTAGGGGGCTCGAGGCGATGAGCTTCAATGTGTTAAATGTTTCCAAATTGAAATGTGGTAGTATTTTCATGCGGTAAATGTTATGTTTTTCGAAGTGGGACGGTGGTTGTTTAGAGGGCTTCAGTACTTGAGACAGCGCCAAGGAATGAGACTGGGTATTTTTCCTTGAGAGATCGATTAACGGAATAAAAATTACTCTACGAGGTGTTTGATTGAAAATCAGAGCGAATGGTCTTGCATTCCTGGCTCAAGCTGGGGCTTTTGTACTAATGTGAGATCAAGGTTGGTCCAACCAATACTTCTTAGCAGCCAATTGATTACAGAAAAGAAAAGCGGGCAAAGGTTTGAATCCAAATGCAAATTCTCATTCCAAATTCTCTTTCCGGAGTATCGCTGTACAGTTTGATTAGACGTATTTCATTCTATGATATCGGACATTGTAAGCAATTCCTTATAGCTAGCCGCAAACAATCACACTTAAATTTGCATAATTCTGTTGGTCCAATTCAGCTCCAATACTAAATCTCATGTACATCTCCGTACTACCCTCCAGAAACCTATACAGAAACATCCACCAGACTCTCCAGCTCAGCTCAATTTCAGCGACCGAAAAACGACCCAATTTCAAGATCAAGCTCTAAAAACAAATACAAAATCACATAAACCATCAAGATTCAACACCACAATTATACACATCCATCTATACCCTCGTTGAGTCCTATTCTCACTCCAACCAATGTCCCAAAATCCACGCCCGGGCTCCAAACCTCCAAAAACAAAAGTATATAAAGAAAACAGATCCACCCGACCAAACCATCACCCTCAAACATTTCAATTTCGGACTTTCGCCGGTGGTTCCCGACTCCGGGCCCCTAATCCATACAATGGCGCCTGCACGTACCCATCTCAATCTGAAACATCACTTCAAATGGACCAAACGCGCCAGAATTTCGCCGGATTTTTCGCAACTTCACAACAGATATCCGCCCATCGCACGATCCCACCACCAAATAAAATTCCCCCAATTCTCCCACCCCGAAAACCCATTCCACCCCCATTCACCACTGCCATCGGCGTTTTCCCCACCATCCTCCTGCAGACAGACGCTTCAAACAATTCCGCAGCTCAGTCCCCGATCTTCTCTCCACTATACTCGCAAAGACTGCTGATACACCTGCTTTTTCATCTTGAACAAGCAGATTTCAACGCCCACTGTCTCCGGGCTCATAACCGTCTATCCGCAGATATATAAGTCGCAAGGGTGGCCCATATTTCAGCTTTTTTTTTTTCTCCGGGGCCGTTTTTCTCCCTTTCCACTGCCAGATTCGTTTCTGGATCTAGTCTGACCCTTTTTCTTCTTCTCCCACAGAAACAATTTTAATTTTTCTTGCTGGCCGCATCTTCGCCGTCAGTGCCACCTATTACACTTCGCTGGTCGAACTTTCCCGCACTCGTGGATGATGATATTCGATAAGTTGATGCGTCAGATCGAGGGCCTCCTCTACGACACCAATGTGGAGGAGGAACACTACCGGAAATTGCGCCAGAAGTCGTCGTCCAATAGCGCCATCATTGTAGGTTTGGTAGCCGCCGTGGGTGGCTTCCTTTATGGTTACGATACGGGACTCATCAATGACATAATGGAGATGCAATACGTGAAAGAACACATTCCGGCCAACCGGCAGAACTTCAACGTGCACGAGCGGGCGCTAATAACGGCCATTTTGTCGCTCGGAACGTTTGTAGGTGCGCTTATAGCGCCGCTCATGTCTGACTCCTACGGAAGAAAATCTTCCATTATTGCCACCGCGGCAATCATATTTAACACCGGAAACATTCTCCAGGTTGCTGCCACAAATGCGGCTCTTCTATGCGCCGGTCGTGCCATCTCCGGTTTGGCCGTGGGTATCTTGTCGGCCATTGTGCCCTTGTACCAGGCCGAGGCATCTCCCAAGTGGGTCCGTGGTTCCATTGTGTTCACATACCAGTGGGCCATCACATGGGGTCTTCTTATAGCGTCTGCCATCTGTCAGGGCACACGGAAAATCAACCTGAGCGCATCGTACAGAATTCCGATCGGCGTTCAGTTCTTGTGGTCTCTGACCCTCTGCGTGGGTATGCTCTTTCTTCCCGAGAGCCCGCGCTACTACGTGCAAAAAAATAATATTCATGCCGCGTTGGAGAGCTTGTGCAAGCTACGACGCTTACCCAGTGATGATTGCGATCTTTTGGAGGAGTTGGTCGAGATCAAGGCCAACTACGACTACGAGATGTCTTTTGGCAAAACAAAGTATATAGACTGCTTCCGCCTGGGCGGTGGTCGCCACAAACAAGGTTTGAGAATCATCACAGGTATAGGTGTCCAGTTATTCCAGCAGTGCTCCGGTATCAACTTCATCTTCTACTATGGTGTCAACTTCTTTGCATCAACAGGAATTACGAACTACTACCTCATGTCGTTCGTGACATATTTGGTGAATGTAGTCTTTACTGTGCCGGGTATCTTTTTCATTGATATTATCGGTAGACGAAAACTTCTTCTCATTGGCGGGTTCGGAATGGCCCTTTCCAACTTCATCATTGCCATAGTCGGAGTCTCAATCTCTTCGAAAGAGATCAAGTCGATCGTGAGTATCGTATTCTCGTGCTGTTTCATCGCCTGTTTTGCCTCTTCTTGGGGTGGATGCACGTGGGCCGTGTGCTCAGATATCTTTGGTATCAGTATCCGTCAAAAGGCTGTTTCTATTACAGCAGCGACTAACTGGTTGGTCAATTTTACTTTCGCCTACATAACGCCGTACTTGATCGACACGGGCTCCCACACTGCTGCTCTAGGAAACAAAATTTTCTTCATTTGGGGAGGTTGCAATACTGCAGGGTTCATCTTTGTCTACTTCATCGTTTATGAGACAAAGGGCTTGAAATTGGAAGAAGTGGACTTGATGTACCAAAACTGCTCAAACTCTCGTGACTCAACCAAGTTTAAGAGTAGAAAGTTCTATTCGAACCTCGCCAATGGTGACGACACCATCCAGGCTTTCGTCAACACGCCTCCAAATGAGTGGATGATTGGATATATTGGCCACGACAAAGATGTATCCAATTCGTCCTCTTCTCCAGGAGCAGCCGATGCAGCAGCCAATGCCACCATAGCATCTCGCGGTCTAGCGTCCGTCAAAGAGGGCACATCTGAGGAGATTGAAAACGAACTCAATGAGAAGGACCGTGAACAGGATTACCAGCACGAGGAAATTCTAGAGCCTAAGCGTTCGACCACCAACCACGCCATGAAGATGGTCAACCACAAGAACATTCTCCTGCCAACTCTCAGCAACACTTCGGACGAATCATCAGCAGCGTCTACTGCATCTGCACACCTGGCTTCTGACTACCAACGATATCTACAGAGTCTCCAGAAGAGCACGTCTGATTCCGGCAGACACCCACTGACATCGTTCACATCAACATCTATTCTTCGAGGCCCTGGAGGCACATCTAAGACCACAGTTAGTAAAAGCGACGAGAAGAGTCAGTCACACAACGGCAATTCGTTGTCACACACAGACTCGTACGCGTCCGCCACCAATTATTTAAGCGATTCAATTCAATTGAGCAAAAACGGCAACATGAAAATAATTGCTGTTCCATTCTACGATAATCCACCGAGCGACTCCGACTCCGATGAGTAACGGACATAGCGTTCGACGGACATGACTATTCATTACATATCAGCCCCGTTTATTTAAACTAATTCATCAAGCACCACTGCCGCTGAGATTTGCAAGGCAGTGTCAAAAATTATTGGGGGGATGTTAGGACATTTGATCAATACACTCATATTTATACGCCGCCACGAACACCATATAAGAACGTAGCCCGGACGATTTTGGAAGTCATAGGCAAATTTATAGAATCCAGGTTTATTTGCTGGATTAATAGTCGACTAGGTAAGTGTACGTCTAGGAAAAGTATGTTTTAGCGATATAGGCTAGTACTGGAGGGAGATGATTCAGTCTACCACAGTCTAAGTTAATACTAGCCGACTATAGACTGATATAATCTACTATAGTCTTCCATTGTCTACCATTGTTTACCATAGTCTACCATAATTTAAGAATATCTATTTTAGTTTTCTACAGTCTACTATACGCTACTATAGTCTACTGTAGTCCAGTGTGCTTTACCATAGTCTATCATAATCATATATAATCTACCAGAGTAAATCATGAACTAATACAATCCCCCATAATCTAGTATAATTTACTGTAGTCTACTATAATCGACCATAGTTAATCAGAGCACACCATAGTCTAATACAATCTACTATAGTTTACTATGGTCTACCATGGTCCACCATAATCTAATAAATGTATATAGTTCGCTATAGTCTAATCAAATCTGATTTATTCGACTGTAATCGACTTATTTACCATAGCTTAATATGGTCAACTATAGTTTACTACAGTCTAAAATAATCTACGATAGTCTACCAGTCTATCATAGTCTACTATGGTTTACTTTAATTTGATATAATTAAGTATAGTCTACTATAGTCTATCATGGTCAACCATAATCTACAGAATCTATTATAATGTGCCATAGTTTACCATAGTCTACTACAATCTACCATAGTCTACTACAATCTACCATAGTCTACTACAATCTACCATAGTCTACTATAATCTGTTATAGTTTACCATAGTCTAATATGACCTACCATAATTTACCATAATCGTATGCAATCTGCTATCTTCTTCTATAGTCTACCATAGTCTAGTATAATCTACTATAGAATACTATGGTCTACCATGGTCCACCAGAGTCCACTATAGTCTAGTACAAATTTAAACTGTAGTCTAGTACAATCTACTCTAGTCTACTTTGATCTGTCACATTCAGCCATACTCTAATAAGCTATTCTTTACTATAATTTACCGCAGTCTAACATGGTCTTCCATCGTCCACTATACCATCCCATAGTCTGATATAATCTACCATAGTAAATTATAGTCTAGTACAATTTCATTAAATGTTGTCTAGTCTACTTTAATCTCCCATGTTCAACCAGAATCTATTATTCTCTACTTTTCTATACTATAATTTACTACAGTCTAATATGGTCTACTATAGTTTACTATAATCTACCATAGTCTATAGTCCACCATAGTCCACCATAGTTAACTAAAAGTTCATATTGCCCAATGTAATCCACTATAATCTACTATAATTTACCATAGTTTACTACAGTCTAATGTAATCTTCTAGAGTCTACCACACCTTAGTTCACCATAGTCTACTACACTCCACCATAGTCTGATATAATCTACTATAGTAAATTATAGTCTATCACAATTTAAATAAATCTACTGTAGTCTACTTTAATCTCCCATGTTCAACTTTAATCTATTGTAATCTGCTGTTCTTTACTATAATTTACTACAGTCTAATATGGTCTACTGTAATTTACATCTAACACAGTCTATTAGTCCACCATAGTACCACACAATGCTAAAACACTACATTCCAGAAACACCACACTTCAACACAACCACAACACCATTTTCAAAAAAGAAATATAAAATAACATATAAGGAAGCCTTTTCCCCCATGCCACCCCCAATCCCAATTTTTTATGCCCCCCATCCTATCCTACAACACCACTAGGCGCCCTCCAATCACAGCCCACACATTCGGCCAAAAGCTCGCAACCACACCCGCATCGGGAAAAATGATCCAAATTTCCTACACCCGCACCCATTTCCGCCGTCCTCGCTCCTAACCGTGCCCGCAGAAACCTTATCTGTTTCCCGTCCTGTCCTATCGCTATCTCGCCTCCTATACCGGGCCACGGTATCCGGCACCGTGCACGCACACCCACACTTGCTTGTCGAAGGTAGACCAATACTAGAGGAAAAGAATCGGATTGCACTTCTACACGGATCTTTGCTGCTGTCCAATCAAATTGCGCGTGTGCTCCTAACCGCTCTTCCCCTGTCCATTTCCTCTTTTGTTTCGTGCTCGTGGCGTAATTTGCACTACACCCATTGACTTGACGTTCCCATAGAGTAATCCAACTTCCCAAGACCAGAGTCTGCGACATTGGGCCAATTCTTTGCATCTCAGCCGAACCGCCGCCTCGCTCCGAATAGTTTGCTTTTTTCTGCGTCCGCCAGACATCATTTTTCGCAGATCTACTGCTTTTTTTTTGAGGTATTAGTCACCAACTGATCTCCGCCAGAAACACACTCTGTTCCAGGAAACGAGACTGCCAAAAGAATTTTCTTGATATCCGGTTCACGCTTGTATTATCCATACCACCATTTACCCCACTTGCTGCTCTTCTGTTCGTGGAATCCAGATTCAGCACGTATCTCAATCAATCACACCCTTTTTGGCTAGTCGGACGGAATTTTGCCCCTGCTTGCTCTGCCAAAAGATTGTTTGAACCGTTAGACCATCCGGCGTGCCCCGATTGAAACCGCAGCCCGCCGAAAATTCCGCTCTACCCGCCATACCACTTGAAAAACCCAAGAATGGACCATCCGCTGGCATCCCGCCCCGCTGCCGCCAAGCAGCCGGTCAGCACGTTGACCAAGCTTCTCAGCGAGGGTTCTTCTTCGGGGGCCATTGCGGCCAATCCTCCGACCATCGACTCGGCGATCCCGGAACATCCGGACATGTCATTAAATGCCACGCCCGTCGAGTCCGGGTCCAATATTCCAGTCCAGATTGATCCGGAGCAATCCATCCCCACTCCGCAGACGCTCGATGGCGTAATTGCCCAAGATGCCATCTCGTTGGGCGGCTCGCCGACCGACGTGCTGAACTTATCCTCGTCGCAGCGAGGTAAGGGCCCCGTGGTGGTGACTGGGGGTTTCGATTCTTCTCCGCGTGATGTTTCCA
The DNA here is from genome assembly GCF_035610405.1 of Australozyma saopauloensis. NCBI lineage: Eukaryota > Fungi > Ascomycota > Pichiomycetes > Serinales > Metschnikowiaceae > Australozyma > Australozyma saopauloensis. The sequence continues at coordinate 1,029,142 of NC_086132.1, forward strand.
GTGGCCGCACGTTCGACAATTCCTACTTGGGACTGATTCCTGCCAGAGGTCCTTTGAGTGGTGTTAGTCCGCGAGTCAACAGAACCAACTCGGTTTCTCACACATCCTTCTTCTCCACTGGTGGATATGGAAGTGAGAGTTTGTCTTCATCTATTCCATATGCTGTTCCAGGTGGTAGATCCTCATCTACCGTGGGCGCGTCTTTAGGTAAGTCTGCTGGCGCTGGAAGCTTCAGCTCCTCGAACCTTTCAAATGCGTTGCGCATGTCCTCCCAAACGCCGCAGGATCATGTTCCAAATCTTCCAAACGGACAGCCTATTTCGTCGATCCACTTCCTGTCTCCTCAGGTTGGCTCACATTCAATCGAGCCTCGTTTTGTCATTTCGAAACAGCGAGTTGCGCAGGCCCAGGCTCAAGCGCAGGCTCAAAACGGCTTATCTACCAGTGCTCGCCTGGGCTCCCACTCGAGTTTGTCATTTATGTTCTCCTCGAAGAAGGCACCAAAACAAAACCAGTCTTCTACCGACTTAGGCCTGCTTTACAACAACGCTCAAGCCGAGCCTCAAGTCTTTGGCATGTCTCCCTCATCTTCGGGTCTGGGATCCATCGATGTAGCTATGCCTCCTCCCGTGGTTGGCTCTAGACACAATTCCATGGCTAACTTGAAGCGTTTTTTCAAAAAATCCGGCAGCTCCCCGCTGTCGTCTGCGATTAACAATTTGTCTAACTCATTACGTTCAAACAATTTGAATGGGTCGGTCGGAACGCCCCAAACTCCTAATTTTAATACCTCCTTGACAAATCAGTCCTATACTTCAATGAACTCTGAAACCTCGATTTCTCAATCTCCCGGCGGATATGATGGTTACAGTGTCAACTCCATGAGTCGAACCCCATCCTTCCGCACCTCAGCCGACCGTAAGGGTTCTGTTCTGGGAATTATCAATCAAAATCAACAACAATTGCCCTTCTCAAAGAGATACAGTAAATATCAAGAGAACTTGGGTGCTGGTGCTGGTGGATCTGTTCGGTTAGTGAACAGATTATCAGACAAAAAGGTCTTTGCTGTCAAGGAGTTCAGAGCAAAGCACCAAAACGAATCGAAAAGAGAGTATGCCAAAAAAATCACTGGTGAATATTGTATTGGCTCGACTTTGAAACACCCCAACATCATCGAAACCGTTGAAATCTGCTACGAAAACGAGCGCATCTTGCAAGTTATGGAGTACTGTGATTTCGATCTCTTCGCTATTGTGATGTCGAACCAAATGTCTCGCGAGGAGATCAACTGCTGCTTCAAGCAAATTCTCACGGGTGTGAACTACTTGCACTCAATGGGATTGGCCCACAGAGACTTGAAACTTGATAACTGTGTGGTAGACGCTCGGGGAGTTGTCAAGATCATCGACTTTGGTTCCGCTGTGGTGTTCTCGTACCCATTCACAAAGACATTAATTGAGGCACACGGAATTGTTGGATCGGACCCATACTTGGCGCCTGAGGTTTGTGTGTTCAACAAGTATGATCCGAGACCAGTCGATGTGTGGTCTGTTGCCATCATCTTCTGTTGCATGATGTTGAAGAAGTTTCCATGGAAGGTCCCTAAGTTGATTGACAACAGTTTCAAATTGTTTGCTACTCGCGAAGATGGTGTTTCACTCAACGACAGTCTCATTCGGGAGCCCGACAAGGACGGTGCTCTTGGAGGCATGAGCGACTTGAAGAGTGCTATTTTCGAGGTTGACGGCAAACCACAAGACGCCGACATCGAGGGAAGTCCCCACACGTCCAATGAGACCGGAGTGGGCCGGTTGTTGTGCGCATTACCCGAAGATTGTAGGCCGTTGATTGGGCGCATGGTGGAGCTTGCGCCCGCATGCCGTATCTCTGTTGAAGAGTGTTTTGAAGACGGGTGGCTCAAAAGCATCCAGATGTGTACTGTGGATGAAAAGATCCATTTTGACGGCGCGGTGAATTACCAGGTGGACAAGGGAGAGGACCACGAACATACGACGGTGGACCAGTCGAAGGCACACATTGCTGCCTTTGAGAAGAAAAAGAAGACGTAGCGGACACAAATAAACAGACACATGCACTAAGCACTCCTTAAACGTTGATATAGAATGCAGTTTGATACACACTAAAGCAATACGCCAGACGAACAAACAGACTTACACAAACTATCAGAACAATCAAAACAGCCTAAATTCATTAAAACCACAATTCTTAAAAGAAAAACTTCTCTACAATCACCACTAAGTTTCCTCCCATTATATATATATACAAGCTTTGGTCTATGCTACCACATCGACACCGACAGCAGCAGCCGTCAGAATCACAGAGCTACAAATCGCACGCATCTCCACGTCCTTATGTCTCTCGTCGGTCTTCTTGATCTTGGCAATCTCGTACACGTGCTTCAACGAAATGGTGCCCACAGACTTGTGTCCCGGCTTATCGCTTCCCTTGGGAGCATTTGCAGCCTTCAAGATGAGCCACGACGTAGGGGGCGACTTCATCTCGAACAGGAACGATCTATCGGGTTTCACGGTCATGAGAATCGGAATTGGAATGCCGGGAGCGTAGTTGGCGGTTCTGGCATTGAACTCTTTACAGAAGTCGATGGCCTTGACACCCTTTGAACCGAGCGCCGGACCGACGGGAGGCGCTGGAGCGGCCTGGCCCGCACCCACAATGAGCTTGATGAGGACGTTTTTGGCGGACATGTGGAGTGGAGTGGTGGTGAAAATTTTGGGGCCTGTATGCTAATGTGTAGTAGAGGGAGTATGGGAGGTGTGGTGGGGGGAGGGTGCACGGATGAATTTTTGGGGCTGGGATTTTTTGATGGGGGGATGCGGGGTCCTTTTATATTTTTTGGATTGGGAGTTGCGGCATTTATTGTCGTGGGGTGGGTGAGTGAGTGGGTTCTGTTCATGGGTATAGTGTGTGTGGACTGGAGGTGAAGTGGTAGCATTTGGTGGTGAGAAGAGTGTAAATTTGGGGGAAGTATTTCAATTTTAAATCTGTCTTTATTGTTTTTTGATTAGTTTGGGGGTGGAATTGTTTTTGTTGTGTCAATTTAATGTGCTATTGGCTTGTGGTATGGGATCTGCGACTGAGAAAGTCCCGCTCAGTGAATTTCTTATCTTTTTCGATTGAGAAAGAACGACTCTTATTTAAATAATATTGAATGGAAAAAATTGCCGCGATTTGGTCGATCAGTTATGACATGAGTCCCTTCTTGATGGTATAGATTTACTCGTCAAACAGCGGTATTGAAGCAGCTCACTTCCGTATACGAGTAAAACTTGCCTCAGTATAATTCTATATATCTGCAATCTTCAATTGTTGCATCTAAAGTATTAATGTTAGTCTTGTGGAACGCAGCGCTTTATATCTTGTAAGTTCACAGATCTAGAAAAGCTACAAAGCCTCTTGAAACACTATATTGAAATATATCATCTCATTCAAATCCCATTAATAAATAATGTATCAAGTGTCACTAAGAGCATTTACATAATGCTGCATGGGCTAGAATCCATTAAACTGTTATTCATAAGGTCTCAATCTATTCTTAAGTACTCTGATCGCCTCATCTCTACGATCCTACGACGTTCTAATGAATTAATTATTAGATTGATTAAATAAGAGCGGCTCCAAAATCGACATACTATATCTCCTCTGTGAATCGCAGCTTGGATGTGTTGCTGTGATAATCGCCACTAGGGAATACCGGCTGTCGTTCAGGTCGCAAAACATCGTCATCGAAATCAAACTCAGACAGACGGTCTTCACTCAGCTCGACAGTATTGTCGGTGTTGAAATCAAAGATATCTTGTGCATGGTCACCCTCGTCCATTGTTTCCATTGGCGGTCCCGCCACAGAATTATATCGAGAGTGGTTTTGACGAGTACTTGCCGAGCTCGAATTCATGCCACCACTATTCAGACCGGTGTTGTTGCCACTGGAGCGGAACACGGAGCCCAAGTTGTTGCTGTTGCTAACACCTCTGTACTCGAAATCTGTGTCTGTATCATGAGATCCATATTGGGCACCAGCTGCACCGCCTAAAGCAGCAGACTTAACGTTAAGCTGGTTTTCCAAGTCATTGTATCCGGACACACCGCGGGTTCCCGAAGGAGGGGTCGACTTAGCGCCAAACAACTTCTTGAAACCAAATTTCTCTTGGTTTTCTTCCAGGTTGTCGTCAGCAAAGTCCGGCAGCTGGTTGGTTATTCTGCCTCTACGGCGCCAGAGAAGAAATAAAAATGCAAACACACCGATGATGAGACATCCACCAATGGCGCCCACAATGCCACCTACAAGTTTTCCTGTCTGGCTGCCTCCACTACCTGGGTTATTATTATTATTGGTCTCTGCAGCTGTGGGCACAGTGATCAAGGTTGTGATCGTGGTGTCTGGCAGCACAATCGTGGAATAGTACGAGCGCATGGAGCTAGAGGATGGTGGAACAGTGGTCGATGGTGCCGACAGAGAAGGCGTCGTTTTAGTGGACGAAAACAGAGAACTAGAGGTCGACAGCGGGAACGTCGACGTGGAGCTGGGGAAAAGCGACGAGGAGCTGAACGTGGACAGCAGTGTCTCCAGAGAAGTTACAGTAGAGGAAGAACTTATGGACGAAAACGTCGAGGAAGACGAAAAAAAGGACGAAGAGGACGAAGAGGACGACGAGCTCAGCAAAAGCGAAGAGCTCGACGACACAGAGGAGCTGGACGATGCGGCCAGCGACAGAGACAGCAGCGCGCTGCTCGATGCAGAAGAAGACGACGAAACGGCCGACGACGATGACGAAAACGACGACGAAGATGACAGTGATGAGCTCACCAGCAGCAGCGTCGCAGAACTCAGCAAAGCGGAGCTCAGACGCTCGCTGGACAGCAGAAGGGTGGCCAGCAGCCAACTGCTCAGGCTGGACAACAGCACAGCCAGCGACAGACTATTGGTAGACATGGAAGATGCGGACGACGAAGTTGTGCTTGGAGAAGCGGATTTCGAAGAGCTGGTGCTCGTAAGTGCGCCAGTGTTTGTGTTCTGGCTACTTTCCCTAGGTGTGGAAATGGTCGACAGAAGGGCCGTCAGAGACGCTAGCGACGTGGGAGTTGCGCTGCTGGAAAGAGAAAGTTCCGGCGGACGCGATGATGCACTTTCGAGCGACGTCGGAAGCGCAGAGGACGAAACGTTGTTTTCGGTAGCCCGTTTGATGAGCACTAGCAGCGGCAAATCGGGAGCTTCGAGGGGTGCGGAAGCGGCGGGCCAGAGAAACGGAAGGGTTTGAGCAGCCGGAAATTCTGGGTGCACGGATTCGGTTGCAAGAACAGAAATAGACGTGGAGGATGACATTTTTGAGGTTTTGGGAATGGAAGAAAATTGGATGGTTGTGTCCTGTATATAATGTGGGATATTCTGCAGGACTCTTGGTCGAATTAGATAGATTATCCCTAAATTACGTGCAGCTGACAGGAATAGGCGCTCTGTGTGCAGTGCCGGGACTGCAGGGTGTCGTGAATGTTTAGAGGTGAGACCTCCTTCGCTAAGAATAGAACGAAGGGATGATCTGAAAAGAAATGCGAATCACCGATGCGACGAAAATAGATCGACGCTGGATAGACGGGTTTCGGCGGGGTTGGGACACTGGTTTGGGTGGTTCAATTGGCAAAGTGGCAGAGTATGCGATGAGATGGGTCCAGTTTATACGATGCGATGGATCCAATTTACGAGATGAGACCAAATAATTAATGTGGATAGTGGGCACAGAACTGAAAGGAATATTATATTGTGTTCAGTTTCCTCGCAGAGTCTCCAATGCCGGTGTCCGATATGGCTGTTGTTCACTGGTGGTGTGGTCAATGGATGGAACCACAATCGAGAATTACGTAGGGACACTCGATGGAAAGCGAAGAGTCTATATATGTATATATATGGGTGCGGATTACGCGGCGGTCGTACGTGGTTCAAAATAGCGCTTGCGGTTCCAAAAATTCCCTTGGTTATATTCCCTGAAGGGGTGCATTAATTGGGGTCAGTGTTACCATGCGACAGGGATGCGCAGGAGCTGCGAAGGGTGAAGGGGCTGCTGGCTGTCGATGGGAAGGTTGGCGGACGAGGCGTCTGGGGCTGCGAAAATGTCTGTTTTGAATGATTTTTTGGAAAAGTGTTCCCTTTGTTGTGTTTTGTGGCCTTTTGCTTTGTTTTCGTTTCGCCTCAGTAGGGCTCGTTTATTAGGGTTGGGCCCGTACACAGGACGCGTGCCATTTTACGAACCTTAATCAGTGCCCTTCAATCTGATAGGACGTTTTCAAATGGACTGTGCGCAAATTCTGTTCAGTCGTGGTTTCACATTTGGATGGTTGTGTTGCACGGTTCGGCAGATCTCGCGACCATTCTTGCAATATGCGCTACTGCAGCATGTGCACCTTGCATTGAATGGTGTATGGTGTAATGGCCCTTTTTGCGGCAGTCCGAAATCGAAAAATAAGAGGTCGGGTCTATTTTTGGCTCGGCTGCAATTTTGACAGATAACAAATCTCCACATTTGTGCTGTTTTTGGATAATTGATCATACCCACATTTGCGCTGCTTTTGGCTAGTTGATCATACCCACATCTATTGTGCTTATGGTCGATTGATCATACTCACACCTGTGCTAATTAATTGAGTATTGATCGTAATCACATCTGCGCTGCTAGACTATGGATCACAACCACATCTGTGCTAATTGAACGACTACGAGATCTACCACGCCTGTACTGCCTGGAAGCCCTTTCCACTGACAACACCCATCCAGTTTCCAGGATCGCCTTCACGCCAACAGACGTTGTTCACCTCCAAATCCTCCGGGAACGCAAGCTCTGGGGTATCTATCACAACCGAGCCGTCGTGAGAATTCATAGACAGGGTCGACACAGATGAACCCCGAGTGAAGTCCCAAACGAGGGCCTGGCAGTCGTCACCTCCGGTAAGAAGAAGATTTGATGTCGGATTCCAAGCAATCAGATTGATGGCGGTATGGCTGACGCCTCCAAACAGACCGTCGAGGGTGGCTATGGGCACGCCAGGCATGCGCATGTCAATCACTAGCACCTGGTTCAGATTGACGCCGACAGTGGCCAAGTGGTGCTGGTCCACGTTCGAAGTCAGCAACCGTAGAAGCGCCTGTGGATTGTAGGGCGCGCCCAAAGACTGTCCGAGTGTATCTGAAGCCACCGTTTGCGTAGGTTCGTAGATGATAGTAGAGTGTTCAAGCGACCGAAGATCGAACACGCGCATGGAGCCATCATTGGACACACTGGCAAACACGTTGGTGCTGCTATGGATGAACTTTACGTCGAAAACCTCGGAGTCGTGCGCGATGAGCTGTGTCTTCACCTGTGCGGAGTTCTTGTGCTTTCCCGTGGCCGCAGACCGATTAAGATCCCACACAGTACATGTGGTGTCTACAGACAGTGTGATGATGAGGCTGGGGTCTGTTTTGTTCCAGTCAAATGACGTTACTGGCGGGAAGGTGTTGATGTCATACAGGTCGGGCCCACTGCCGTGCACAGTCGAATTGTTGGCCAACAAATGCGTCTGCACAAGCGTCGGCTCCGGCTGTGTTTCGCAGTCAAGCAGATAGAGTCGAAGCACCTCGGACGAGGCTGCGATGCGGGTATATCCCAGTGGATCCCACTGCAAATGCGTCACGGGATAATCCACGGGCGCCTCGGCCGCTAGCGAGAAATCAAACGCGCACAGATACTGTGCTGCCGCGTCGAGTTCATCTGTCGCTCCTGCTGCTGCTGGATCTTCATCGTCGGTATTCCGTCTGTGGTAAGCTGCGCCCAGAACCACCTGAATTCGGTTCTGGTATCCCTCGCGAAAGGAACTGAGGGCCACCAAGTCTCTGCCGCTTGCAGTCTGCCAGTCTGCGCAGTAGAGCGGATGCTGGGACTCGAAATATGAGGTTCTGTTTCCGTTTGGTCCATGCGAGTAGAAAGAGTCGTTTTCAGCGAAGTAGGCGGACACGGGGTACCGCTGGGGCGAAGTCTGGGGGTTGTAGTTTTGGTAATTCAGCAAGGCGCCGACCGAGGAGCGTTTATTTCGGACATTGTTCCAGTCCATTTTTGTGGGAGGGGGGAGGGGGATTTGGGGCGGTATTTATAGTTCAGTGAGAGCGGGGTGAAGGTGTACGGGTTTTTGTATCTGCCTATGGACTTTCCTGCAGCTTTTATTTTGTAGCAAAACGGCCAAATGGGGGCGTTTATTGGGGTGTTGGTGGAATAGATACAAAATAGTAGTGGAGACCTCTGTGGTTCTGTGCAGGATGGCGTATCTTGGGTCTTAGCTGTACGTGGGGCAAAAAGACGAGGCTACGAAAAATAAGAATGCGGTGAAATTTCTTTAGACCTATGGATGTGCTTTTGCTTTTTTTGGTTAAGTGTTTATATACAAGGGCATTTTTTTCAGGGTGTGGGCTTAGAGGTACTTCCATACAGATTGAAATTGGAGATTGGGCTATGAATTTGACTTGAATTTCAAATGCAAAACACTACATCGATTATTATTCTATCACCAATTGTTCTATCTCTATTCTTTTGTGTCGCTCAAGATTCTATCTTTCCATCTCTATCTTTATTGTATTACCTATATTACTGTATCATTTCCTTTTGTATATAAATATCCTTCCCAATTATGCCTCGCCAGCGACCTCTTCAACAGAAGGACAGGTGCACATCAAGTTGATGTCTCCGTAACTGTCGTCCACACGTGCAACTGTTGGCCAACATTTCGAGGTCTTCAAGTATGGAAGTGGGAAGGCAGCTTGCTCACGGGTGTAGCCACGAGCGGCCCAGTCCTCTTGCGACGACGAGATGATGTCATTGAGAGGGTGTGGAGCGTTCTTCAACACCTGGCCCCAGGCCTCACCGTTGGCGTGTGCGTCAATTTCTTTACGGATCGACAACATGGCTTCAACAAAACGGTCCAACTCCTCCAAGTTCTCGGACTCGGTAGGCTCAATCATCAAGGTTCCAGCGACTGGGAAGGACATGGTTGGTGCATGGAAGCCGTAATCCTGCAAACGCTTGGCAACATCGATGGCCTCGATGCCGGCAGCCTTGAACTCTCTCAAGTCAATGATGAACTCGTGCGCACAGTGCTTGATACCCTTGCCCTCGGAGTGGTCCACAAACATGATGTTGAAAACATCCTTAAGTCTGTACAACATGTAGTTTGCGTTCAAAATTGCCAAGGCAGAAGCGTATGGCAAACCGGTAGATCCAAGCATTTTGATGTAAGAGTAAGAAACAGGAATCACAGCGGCAGAACCGAATGGTGCAGAGTTGACAGCCTTGATCGACTCCTCGGTAACATGAGGAACGTCAATAAAGTGATGCTTTGGCAAGTATGGTACCAAGTGCTTAGCAACACAGACAGGGCCTTGGCCAGGTCCACCTCCACCGTGAGACAAGGCAAAGGTCTTGTGAATATTCAAGTGACAAACATCAGCTCCCAAATCGCCAGGAGAGGTCAATCCAACTTGGGCGTTCATGTTGGCACCATCCAAGTAGACTAAACCACCGGCATTGTGGATAGTGTCGATCACTTGGCGCACGCCAGGCTCGAACAAACCATAGGTGGATGGGTAGGTGATCATGATAGCACAGAGGTTGTCCTTGTGCTTCTCAGCCTTGGCTTGCATGTCAACCAAATCAATCAGACCATCCTCCAAACACTTGACAGGAACAACCTTGAGACCACACATGGCGGCGGAAGCGGGGTTAGTTCCGTGGGCAGACACTGGAATCAAACAAATGTTTCTCTTCTCAAACTCACCACGAGCCTTGAAGTATTGTCTGATCAAAGCCAATCCGGTGTACTCACCTTGAGCACCAGAGTTTGGCATCAAAGTGGTGGCAGCAAAACCAGTGATGTCACTCAAGTCCTTCTCGAACTCGTCGACCATCTCCTTGTAACCTTCAGCTTGGTTGACTGGGGCAAATGGGTGAATGTAGGCAAAACCTGGCAACGACAACAGCTGCATTTCAACGGTGGCATTCAACTTCATGGTGCATGAACCCAATGGGATCATTGAGTTGGCCAAGGACAAGTCCTTGCTTTGCAACAAGTGCAAGTAACGTAACATGGCGGTCTCGGAATGGTGGGTGTTGAAAACCTCATTTGTAAGGATCTCGTCAGATCTGAGCCACTCGGATGGAATACGAGGAAGCTCTGCTGGCAAATCGGCTTGCTTGCCAGTAAACACCTCAACCAAGCCAGCAAGCTCCTCTTTGGTCACTGTCTCGTCAAATGAAACAGAGACAGAAGAATCGTCGACCTTGAAAATGTTGATGTTATGCTTCTCCAAAGCGGTTTGGAGTACTTCATCGGCGGAGACACCACTCAATTCAATGGTGATGGTGTCGAAGAAAGCGGAGTTTTGGATCTTGTGGGCGGAGTTGTCAGCGATTTGTGCGGCGAGGACAGCAGTGTATCCATATACTCTAGATGCAATGTTCTTCAAGCCCTGAGGTCCGTGCCAGACGGCATACATGGCTGCCATGTTGGCAAGCAATGCTTGGGCTGTACAGATGTTGGAAGTGGCTTTCTCACGCTTGATGTGCTGCTCTCTGGTTTGCAAGGCCAAACGCAACGCCTGGTTGCCCAATCTGTCCTTGGAGACACCGACGATTCTGCCCGGCATTTTACGGGAGAACTTGTCAGTGCTTGCAAAGAAGGCGGCATGAGGACCACCATAGCCAAAGGGCACACCGAATCTTTGCGAGTTACCCAAGGCAATGTCAGCGCCGAAGTCGGCGGGAGACTTCAAGAGAGTCAATGCAAGCAAGTCGGTGGCGACGGCAAACAAACCCTTGTTTGCGTGCACAATCTCACCGACACGCTCGTAGTCGCTGAGCTGACCGTTGGTGGCAGGGTATTGGACCAAAGCACCACAGGTCTCGGCGGCGATGTTCTCCAACTCGGCAACTCCCTCGTTGGTGTTCAATTGGAGGAAAACCAATTCCACGCCAAGCTTGGAGGCTCTGGATTGGATGACGTCGATCGTCTGGGGGTGCACCTGCGAGTCCACCACGTACTTGGCCTTCTTTCCGCGCAAGTTGTGGAAAGACATGGCCATGGCCTCGGCGGCAGCTGTACCCTCGTCCAAAAGCGACGCATTGGCCATAGGCAAGCCCGTCAAGGACGAAACCATGGTCTGGTAGTTGAGAAGCGATTCCAAACGGCCCTGGGAGATTTCGGGCTGGTATGGTGTGTAGGAGGTGTACCACTCTGGGCTCTCCAACAAGTTACGCTGGATCACCGGAGGAACATGCGTTCCGTAGTAGCCTTTACCGATGAACGAGCGCACGATCTTGTTCTTTCCGGCCAACTTCTCCAAGTGCTCAAGCATCTGCAGCTCGGTGTATCCGTTCTCCGGCAGAACGGCAAGCTTTCTCTTGATGAGAACGTGTGCGGGCACCGTGGCGCTCAAAAACTCGTCGAAGTCCTTGTAGCCGAGCTTCAGGAGCATGAGCTGCACGTTGTCGGGCGAGGGGCCGAAATGGCGTCTGGCAAACGTGTCGAGCTTATCGTATCCCACGGTCTGGGCTGGGTTGTACACTTGCGTGTAGTGGGGGCTCAGCGTGTCGGCCTTTGTGGTGGCGGATCTACGGACAGAAAATGTGGCAGCAGAAGTTGCAGAAATTCTGCCGTTTCTGGAAATTCTGGAAGCGCATCTGGCGGCAGATGTGTTTCTGAACACTCTCAAAGCCTGCAACATGATAAGCGAAATCTATGATCTGGACGGCTGGCGGCGGGGCGAGTGGTCGAGAACAATAGCGGCGGATCTACACTAGCGAAGTCTGGAGCAGAATGGGGAAAAAAATCAGCGCTGGGATGCTGGCGGCATCGGTTCCTTTTATCTACAACAGACGGAGTCAGAGCCATGAGGTTAGAGGCACTCTTGACTCGGAAGCGCGATAGTGTGTCTGCAGGTACTCCGAGTCTCCAGACGAGCGGATGGATGCGTGTGCGATGGGGGGGGGGAGTAATTTATAGGGGGATATGTGTTGGAGAATTTTTGATTACGGGGAAATTGGGGGGCGGGATCTGCTCCTTATATGTGTTTTTTTTTCTGGGTTATGAGCCCTGCTCTGGTGTTGGTGTGTGTGGTTATTGGTAGCGATGGCCCCAAGGGTGTTTCTGATTTCGGCGCACCGGTTGAGAGGCTATATGACATGTGAGCCGTTGACTGCGAATAATTATTAGACCGGGTATATCGGGGAGACACGATGAGACTCCGCGCGGATGGAATTTTGGAATGTTTTGGTTTGGGAGAATTTGTTTTGGGAGAATTAGGAGAATCGCTGGTTTTAATATTTGTTAGTGCTGCTTTTTGGTGATATTGAGACAGTGATTCTGGCTATAGATTGGCGCCTCACAACGTGTAAGTAGATAAGTGTAATACATTTTTGATGATTGACTTTTTGTTTCTTTCTTTCTTTCTTTCTTTCTTTCTTTCTTTCTTTCTTTCGTTTTTTCTTTCGTTTTTTCTTTCGTTTTTTCTTTCTTTATTTCTCAATATGAAGATACAAATATAGTTAGTATATAGATACTCTTATTGTAGAGTACATGTACTCATCGATCAGAGTTCCGCTCGGTCAAACGCCTCATTACGAAATCAGAGTCGGAAGTCTTATCGCGTCAGATTGCAAAACATCTCTTCGCAGAGTCACAGAAGGAAGCTTCGCTCCATCTAAATCTACTAACTACACCCTCTCGGTCTACATTAATACTCATCTAAAGCTTCAAATTCACAGCTATATGCCATACATAAAGTTAATCGTTAGATAACTTACTTCTTGGCAGCCTTTTGAGCAGCCTTGGTGACCTTACCGGCCTTGTCAGACTTCTCAACAGCCTTGATGACACCGACAGCGACGGTTTGTCTCATGTCTCTGACAGCGAATCTTCCCAAAGGTGGGTAGTCGGTGAAAGCCTCAACACACATTGGCTTGGTTGGGACCATCTTGACGATAGCAGCGTCACCAGACTTGACGAACTTTGGAAGGTCCTCCAAAGACTTACCGGTTCTTCTGTCGATCTTCTCGAGCAAGGTGTCGAACTTACAAGCAATGTGAGCAGTGTGACAGTCCAAAACTGGAGAGTAACCAGAGGCGATTTGACCTGGGTGGTTCAAGACAATAACTTGAGCGGTGAAAGACTCAGCACCCTTTGGTGGGTCGTTCTTGGAGTCACCACAGACGTTACCTCTTCTGATCTCCTTAACAGAGACGTTCTTGACGTTGAAACCAACGTTGTCACCTGGGACACCCTCCTCCAATTGCTCGTGGTGCATCTCGACGGACTTGACCTCAGTGGTGACACCAGCTGGGGCGAAAGTGACAACCATACCTGGCTTGATGACACCGGTCTCAACACGACCGACTGGCACCGTTCCGATACCACCGATCTTGTAGACATCTTGCAATGGCAATCTCAATGGCTTGTCGGTTGGTCTCGAAGGTGGCTCAATGGCGTCAATGGCCTCCAACAAGGTCTTACCGGTGGACTTACCGGCCTTGGTCTCCTTCTCCCAACCCTTGTACCATGGGCAGTTGGTGGATGGCTCAATCATGTTGTCACCGTTCCAACCAGAGATTGGGACGAATGGAACAGTCTTAGGGTTGTAACCGACCTTCTTGACGAAGTTAGAGGTCTCCTTGATGATCTCCTCGAATCTGTTCTTGTCCCACTTGACGGAGTCCATCTTGTTGACAGCAACAATCAATTGTCTAACACCCAAGGTGAAAGCCAACAAAGCGTGCTCTCTGGTTTGACCGTCCTTGGAGATACCAGCCTCGAACTCACCGACACCACCGGCAATGATCAAGATAGCACAGTCAGCCTGGGAGGTACCAGTGATCATGTTCTTGATGAAATCTCTGTGACCTGGGGCGTCAATGACAGTGACGTGGTACTTTGGAGTCTCGAACTTCCACAAGGCAATGTCGATAGTGATACCTCTCTCTCTCTCAGCCTTCAACTTGTCCAAAACCCAAGCGTACTTGAAGGAACCCTTACCCAACTCGGCGGCCTCCTTCTCGAACTTCTCGATGGTTCTCTTGTCAATACCACCACACTTGAAAATCAAGTGACCGGTGGTAGTGGACTTACCGGAATCGACGTGACCGATAACAACGACGTTGACGTGAAGCTTCTCCTTACCCATTTTTGTTTAGTGATGTAAAGTTGTAGGAAAAAAGAGAAGAGAAAATTTTTTGACGAGGTGGGTATTACTGCCTGCTGGCGCGGGGCGTCTGTGCAGGTGACAGCGCCGGGTAACCTTCGGTGGCCTTCCATCTGTTCTCTGGGGCAGCCCTTCAGAGTGGACAAAATGGATGGGTTTGGGGCGGATGGTGTCGATCTGTGACGCTGGATATTTGCACGAAATTCGTTTGGAATTGCTGGCGAAGCGTGGAGCGGGAGAGGTAAGGTTTTGGTAGGTCACGTGATTAGGGCTGAAGCCCTAAATTGCCCCTTGCTTCACAACTTCCCGAAGTCCATTCCCACTCAATTGGGAAATTTACCTTTGTAAAGCTCGAAATTGCTGATTTCTGTATTTATTTGGCTCACCAGTGGTGTGTGAGGTCCCGGCGGCAGAGTGTCCAATGAGGGGACTCATACTCAACCATAGAAACACTTTTGTAGGATACAATTCGGTAATTGATACATTTGAATGGAATTGTTTGCAATTTATTCTTTGAGTTCTCTCGTTTTCTCAGGGCATGGTTTTGAGGTGCTGCTAGGATATTAATAGTTGTGAGGCTTGCCAGAAGCCTACTACAGGACGTAATGCAATTAGGGCTGAAAGTGGTTTCGAAAATTTGGCAAAGTGCAGCCCTATTAGGTCAATTATGTGGGGCGAACTTGAATACCAAAACTCTTAGTGTGTAATAGGAACTTATAGAGGCTCTGATTATGTGAAGATCTCTTAAGTGTTTTTCAAGAAATTGAAACCCTAGACTTTATTTTATAGACGTAAAGTTTGGCCGGACATACTGGGGCTACAGAAAGGCGTTGGAGCGTTCTCCCATATCCATCTTTGTAATCTAAAATTCATTCATGCCAGCTTCGTTGAATCTTCCTTTGTTTGGTTATTGGGCAATTCAATTCACAAATACAGTAGACTGTTCGTTATGAATTTCAAATGGAACTAGGAGCTGCTAAAGATTCTTCATTCATGCATTTACCGATATATATCCTATTGTCTGGGCATGGCCTTGGCAGAAAGCAGCCCCTCGTCGTTTTGATATGATTTCCTGAACATATCTTGGTTGGGTTGCATCTGTGCAGATGCCGCCGTTTGAGGAGTGGCAGGCGCTGTCAAGCTTGTGGCAGGCGAGTGTGTGGCGTTTCCCTCAAATGACGATCTAGTCGTGGAGGTCGAGGATCTTCTTCGGTTCTTGCGGGCGCTCTGAGGGTCAATCTTAACTCCAGACTTGTGCTGAGCAAATAAGCCAAGGATGTCAGTCAACGTGACAACACCCATCAATTTGCCGACACGACCCGCATCCTGTGGGTTACTGTCGGGAAGCAGGCCATCCACGGTTGAGGCAGCACCAGCGACACCCGAGCCAGAGTTTCCAGTGGAGATTACAGACGAGTTGCGAGATTCTACAATCCACAAACGGTGCGACTGCGTGGCCACGAGCTTGGCAATCACTCTGTTCAAAGACGACTGTTTGCTGACATGGAAGATAGGGTACTGGTCCTGGCCCTTCTCGATACCCTTTTGCGACAAGTTGTACAGGATGAAGGTTGTTACTGGTTTAAACAAGTAGTGGGAGTTTTTTGTCGAGGAAACGTTTTTCACATCAACAATGGAGATGTTGCCCACCAAGAACTTATTGCGGTCAACAACGGCAAGAGACGAAACTCTCTCGTCAAACATCTTCTGCAAGGCCTCGATCAAAGGCTGGTCGCCGAAAATGGTCATTGGGTGCGTCGAGCCAATCTTGAGGTCTTGCAATGTGGAGTTGAGCAAGAACTCAAGAGATGGGAAACGGCGCGCATTTTCCCAGAAGAAACGAATCATTCTTCTCTGCGAAAGAATACCGGTGATTCTGTTTTCGTTGTTAGTGATGGCCACTCTGTGGACACCATTGCCGAAAGCCTCAACTGCTCTGAACAAGGAATCGGACTCTTTGAACTTCAACAACGGGTTCTTGGGGTGCAACTTCACGATGAAGTCCACGGGAACCTCCTCGCCCTTCTTGGCCCTGCTGATCATCTGCAAGAGCCTTTCCTGTTTCTGTTCGTTGGTCAAAGATTTCCCCTCGTCGTCGAAAAGCGCCCCCGTGGACAATTCGTTAAGGTTGATTTTATTCATCACCAACAAGAGATAGGTGTTCAAGTCCGAGCAGTCGAACGACAAGCAATTTGACAAATCGTAGTCCTTTTTGGACAACGCTACAGGCAAAGACGTCAAGTCGTGGGCCACCAAGGTCTCGAACGCTTTCTGGATCGAGTACAGCGAGTTAATGCATACCAACTTGTTGGACTCCGCCAAGTCTGCAAGCAACACATCGGTCCAATCAGAGCCGCCCATCGTCTGCTGCAAAATGGACGACGCACGCGATGATATCGATGTGTTCCGCGACAAGCTGAAGTCGTCGTTGGGGTTGTGTTGGTGGTCTACAGGTAATGGCGGAGGAGACGACAACATCTCCACAATGGATGGCTTTCTAGACACCGACAGGTGGTGTGAATGGAGCTGTTGGTGGTTGGCGGTGGGCAGCTGGGGCGCACGCAGAAACGAGGGATTGTGGGACATTGTGTTTGGAGAGAGGGTATCTAATTCGGCCAATAGCAGCGCTACTACAAAAATTCCAGTTACTAACTAGAGAGGTTATGAGCAAAAGCGTGAGTGTGTGCTTTTTCCGAAAGCAGAACCGGCGGCTGTTGTTGCTTCTTTAGATAATGTATGACCGAACTTTGAGTGGCAATAAGTTGGCCAATTTCGACGGTACGACGATGCGGAGAAAACGGGCGTGGAGCTGGAAATCAGGAGAACACAATTGGGTAGAGCTAAACGGAATTCAAGCGGCCAGTGGCGGACAATTCTGTTAGGAGAGCAATTGGTGGAGAGTCGGTGATAGGTTGAAGGTTGGAGACGGTGCGGTGACCGTCTTGTCTGCAGTACGGTATACGAAGAAAGTGGAAAGGAGTGAATGAGGGATCAGATTGGCGCAAAATACGAGTGATAAGAGGTTTGGGGGAAATTGTTTGGTCGGTGAAGTGCAATTGAGCAAATTTCGCCGAATTTTATAGATTTATGGATCAGAATAGAGTGAGATCAGGGGGGATTGGTATGAGTAATGGCTGTGTCACGTGACCAGGGTGAAATGGTGGGGAAGAAGTGAAAAAAAAATGAACTGGTGGTGGTTGAGCTGGAGGATTTATTGTAGGTCTGTATTGCAGGTGTGGGCGACAATGTTATTGGAGGCAACGTGAATACTTTGTGGTTGAAATTAGCGTAGGTGGGTAGTTGGTACTGATGAGTAATCGGGGATAGGAGAGTGGAGCATAGACAGATGAGTTGAAACGGACCCAAATGGATCAACCGCAGAATAAAGATCCAGTGCAGATGTTCAACCAGTGAAAACCAGGAAAATTACGATTCTGTGAACAATCAAAGCGCAGCAATGGACCACCGCAACAGTTGTAGTGATAATGTAGAAACGGATACCGAATAAGACGATGGAATGAAATATTCAATTGCAGCAAAGGGGAAACCGACCTGCGACGCGATTTGATTCGTCAAGAAACAGTGTCGGAATCACGAAGGAAGTAAAGTATCTGAGGGTGAGTAGCGGGCCATGCTTCTAGTGTAGTTTATCTGTTGATCACTGTTCAGTTTAAGGGAGGCCAGATTTCGACGGTCACGAGAGTGTTATCGACGCCAAACAGGACGACGTCTGCTTCAAACCACCGACATCTATCCCAATTCACCTGTCCCTGATTTGCAGCCACATCTCACGATACTACAATTTGGTGGGAATAACACAATCACATCCAACCACTTAGCTAACAACACAAACAAGACATCCTAGGAGAATACCTCGACAATGGTCCAATTTCCTGATTCCAGTAAACGGATACCACTGTGTCCCGATAAGTCCATGGGCGTTCAGCCGCCTATGGGGCAATACTGAGAAGTGATTTTTTTTTTGCAGCCAGATCGGGCCTGCAGATAGACGTCTCAGATTGCTTTATTAATGCATAAGACGATACAGGCCCAACAACTGAAGAACCGAGGCTCTAGGAGATAACAGGATTTGGACATGTAATTGGGGCCAGGGCTCGTGACGGCAATAGTTGAGCCACAGAAATTTCCCAATCCGACGGGGCACGGATGCGATGCACGATGAGACAGGGCCAACTGACACTGCGCAGCGAAACCGAAGCAAGGTGCGCAGCGAAACAGCATTGGAGGGAGGGAATTGGAATTGAAAAGAATTGAGGAATTGAGGAACGACAATTGAAGAGAAAAACGAAAAAAAAAAATGAAACTAACAAAAAAAGTCCAGTAACTTTTACCAATTACACTATCAATTGCACTATCACCCACTATCATTAGCACTGTCACTGGCACTACATGGCACAATCGCACCGTGGTTCATGATCCAGATTGCACAGATTGAACTAGACCCGTCATACACCAACCGCAACCGTCGAGAATCTTCCATATTAAATGTGGCCCGGCGTGGCCGAACTCCGAAATCACCCAGTTCAGCCCCTTCTCCTATCGTGGAAATTGCCTGTTGTTCCGCCCAACCGGTGTTTCTTTCTTTTTCACAGGGTCGACTGCAATCTGAAGGACCACGCAACTGCGCCCAGACACAACCAAAGAGACACAGCCAAACGACCCAAAAAAACAAAAACAATATTTTGCAGAAAGTGCAATTGCGCTACCTATTCCAACAAAAAAAATTACAACTTGAAGCCCAATCGACTGTAGCCGTGTAGCGTCATATTCCGCACTGGACCTTATATCCGTATGGGATGGCCTTATCATTTCTTTTTCGGCGCTCCTGCACCACCTGACTTTTTTTTTTTTCCATTTACCCAACGTTTCGCGGCACCCGTGCCTCCCGCCACTGTAGGCCAATCTCATCCAGATGCGGTCCTGCAGACGCGCCCCAACATATATATACCCCCCGACATTCCCTCCCTAATCCCAATTCTCATATCCATTCGTCTCACCATGTCTCAACCAGAACTGTTGGAAAGCGTGGACATCACGTCGCTCAACGCTTTGGCCGCCGGCGCCAACAAGAAAAACCCCAGAGTGGTTGCCGCCGGTTTGGGCGGTAAGTTGATGGGTACCAAGTCCATTGTCGACGTCACTGCTGAGCAGATGGCCAAGGACTCCGAGACCTTCTACGAGAAGGACGAGAGAGAGAGACAGAAGTACAGAAAGCAGATGCACATTTCGGAAAAGCCGTGGACGTTGTCCAACTGGCACCAGCACATCAACTGGTTGAACTCCGTGTTGGTGGTGTTTGTGCCTGCCATTGGCTTCTACCACGCCTTCACCACTGCTCCGCAAATGAAGACCGTGGCGCTTGCCGTGTTCTTGTACGTGTTGTGTGGTGTTTCCATCACCGCCGGTTACCATAGATGTTTTGCCCACAAGGCCTACGATGCCCACTGGTCCGTCAGAGCCTTCTTTGCCTTCTTCGGTGCTGGTGCCGTGCAGGGTTCCGTCAAGTGGTGGGCCCACTCCCACAGAATCCACCACAGATACACAGACACCAACAGAGACCCCTACGACGCCAGAGAGGGTTTCTGGTACTCCCACATGGGCTGGATGTTGACCAAGGCCAACCCAAAGAACAGAGCCAGAGCTGATATCTCCGACTTGACCTCTGACCCCATCGTTGTCTTCCAACATCGTCACTACTTGGCCGTCATGGTTCTCTCCAGTGTTGTCTTGCCTTGTGTCGTTGCCGGTCTCGGTTGGGGTGACTGGAAGGGTGGCTTCATCTACGGTGGTATCTTGAGATTCTTCTGCATCCAACAGGCCACCTTCTGTGTTAACTCCTTGGCTCACTGGATCGGTACTCAACCATTCGACGACAGAAGAACCCCAAGAGACCACGTGCTCACCGCCTTCGTTACCTTCGGTGAGGGTTACCACAACTTCCACCACGAGTTCCCATCCGACTACAGAAACGCCTTGAAGTGGTACCAATACGACCCAACCAAGGTCTGCATCTGGATCTTGTCCAAGTTCGGCTTGGCCTGGAACTTGAAGACCTTCTCCCAGAACGCTATCGAGCAAGGTTTGTACCAACAACAACAAAAGAAGTTGAACAGAATGAAGGAGAAGTTGAACTGGGGTACCTCCGTCCAGGAGTTGCCAGTCTGGGACCGTTCTTACTTCAACGAGATCGCCAAGAAGGAGGGTCTCATTATCATCGCCGGTATTGTCCACAACGTCAAGAACTTCATCAAGGAACACCCTGGTGGAGCTGCTTTGGTCAACGCCTCTTTGGGTAAGGACGCCACCAAGGCTTTCAACGGTGCTGTTTACCAGCACTCTAATGCTGCTCACAACTTGTTGGCCACCATGAGAGTTGCCGTTATCAAGGACTCTGCTGTGGAGAGCAACACCTTCGACTTGCAGGAGGAAATGATGGCCAAGAAGGCTATCTAAGTTTATTAGCGACTGGAGCCATTTCGGCGCTTTCGTATGCATTACGTGAGCTTGATTTCGTTGACAGTTTACGTAGGGTAGGTTTAAGGAATTATTATATATATATTGGATTAATCAAATGATTACATTACGAGTTCATTCTGCACTGAGGCCAATCTGATGTATCAGAGTTGTAGTAACTTTGGAGCTCCTCTTCAATAGCCTTCCAATGTGTAAATCGGGCGCTGGACTTGAGATCCAAGTCGTAGAGGCACGACGAGAGTTCGTACGTCTTGTCGTTGTGTTTGTAGTAATAGTAGTCGCTCTCGCGTGAGTAATTGTCGTCAAAACGCATCACCTTGAGAAACAATCCAACATCTCGAAGAGTCATCACCAACGAGAGCTTTTCCAGGACATCCTTTTCGGAGTTCAATGCTAGAATCGAGTCTTCCTCGCCTACAGCCTCGTTCAATTTGAGTTGTTGGAGCACATTTCCCTTCTCGCGAACAAACTCGAGAATCACCTGCGCCAAAGGAATCTCCTCCCGGTCAAGCTGATCAAGCACCTCCTTTGGCACCTCGGAAAGTAAGTCATGCACCCCCTGTTCCTGTCTATCCTCTCGGAGTAGATCTAGACAACAGAAGTGCCGCTTGTGACCCTTAGATTGTTTAAGCAGACATGTTCTACAGTACTTTTCTTTGGGCTCATAGAGCCATTTTGGCTTGAACTCGAAGAGTACAGATTCGATTTCGTTTCCTGATTCTGACCCTTTTCGGGTGCTTCCAACGTGAAGTGCACAATACTTCAGAAGCTTGTACGATTGGAAGTTGCCGCCAGCACGAACGTTGAATGTCAAGAAGCCGTGAGGCTCGGTCGACATCAACGTGAAGCCCGGTGTAGCCAATTGGGTGCGGAACTGTTCCGGAACTTCGATCATCTGTGTATCTACGATTTGGCGAGGAAAGAGAGGCTCGCAAGTGTTTTTGATGAACGCGTCGAGTTCTGCCACAGAGACATACTGCTGTGTGTTTTTCTCGAGCCTCAATCGGAGCAAAAACCGCTGGAAGTCGGTGTTGTCTCCTTGATACTGGAAGAGAGCATTTGCGTTTCCTTTTGCGAAGAAATGCCAGTCTTTTGGAGAAGTTTCGAGGAGGTCCAACATCTTATTGCCTAAATTTTGCCAATTCTGACTATCTACGGAATATACGTACTGTGTGGTTTGAGATCTACAGTTTCTATAGATAGATGCTGATAAGGGTAAGTGGTGTAGGAAAGGAGTGGGGAAAACTATTTTTTGGGAGAGGAGAAAATAATTTTGGCGATATTAATTGTTCAGATTTCCAGGAAGCGAGTTGAAATTTTCACGGCCATGGCGAATTGGAAGTTGTTCTTGTCTTGAATCTATCTAGAACCAGAGAGAGTTTTCCACCAGAGAAACCAAAAAGCCGTGATAGTTTTACCTCATTTTGTAGCTTAGAATGAGGTCGTTTTTTCTCCTGATGAAACAGACCGCCGGCCCGTTGTCGAAGAACTAGTACAATGTCAATGTCAATGAGGCCAACGAACATACATCAAGTTCAAACAGACACTAGGAATTTTTCGAGGAGTAAGATATGAAAAACTATTTAGGCGCTCTGCCGCCCAGACTCGATTACGCACGGACCGTTTCCTGTCAAAATGTCTTGGTCTAGCCACGGCTTTCACGTAATCAAGTCCACGGCCACAAAGTAGCCGGGAACAGGAACGATTACTCAGACGAGAGGCTGGCCCAAGATCCCACCAAAAATTATAAAAGATAATGAACGATTAAACTAAAAAGACACAACTGAGAACGACAAAACGACAAAACGACAACCAATCTTGTCAAAACACAACCACAGCAATTTTGCGCCGATCACACCATACACTACACATGACAAGCCGACTGATCTGAACAAAACTGCAATTACGAGTAATCCCGAAAAACCCACTTTTCTGTCTGTTTTCCCCCCATCTACGTATTTTCCCGCTGTGGTCTGACCCATCACACCACCTACACCCTAGAGCGAAACGAGCCATACATGAACAAATACATGCGAAGAAAGGACTCGATCTTTGGGTAATGAAAGAAAAAATGAAAGTCAAATCCAAACAACGCCGGCGCAAAAAAAAAAAATTCGAAACAGAACATTTCTTCACTACTTCTCTCGTCCTTCCTTATCGGGCCCATTCCGAACTCTGCCGCTGGTTGTGCCACTAGTGGTACCACCATTTGCAGCCAAAATAAGCACCCCACCCATGTGCGGCCCTATAAAAGAATATGCATTTCTGCCCATTGTGGTCGAATATTCATTATTCAATCTCTGTTATCTTCACTGATATCAACCCAAAAATATTCTATACGATCATCCCCTTACAATGTCTTTAGCTAGAGTCGGTTACACCCAATTGATTGCCAGAAGAGTGCCTTCGCTCTTGATCTGGGGTAGCAGTGTTGGATTCTTTTTGGGCTGGCCCCACATCTGGGCTGAGGCCTCTGACAGAATCAACTCTGTTCCTACTACTAACTTCTCCCACTTCCACTGAGTGTTTTAATTTTATCCGGTCATACAAATATATTTATTAGCGAAACGAGTGTAGTTTGGCGTGTAGGATACTCTTAGAGTTGTTTGTCTTGGCTGTTTGTTATTTTGTCGTTTTTTGTTTGTTGGTAGTGATTTATTGTGGCAGCGCTGCTTTGTGTTTGTGCTTTGAGAACTGCCCTTAATGAGTTGATTGAAAATTCGAGCCGAGCTCTAAAACTATGGTGGTTTTAAACTGTTGATTAATCTGAAGAGTTTGTTCAATCCTTTGATATTTCGCTTGTCTCTTCACTGATTGCCGTGCCAAATCTGTTCGATCACAAGGATCGGTGAAGTATTAGAGCTTGATACGTCAACCACATTTGTTTCACTCTCTCGAGGCAGTTCATGTTCGATTGATAGTCCTATCTTTTATTGGAATTCATTCTTTTATTATATCTCGGCAGACACTTATTTTTTTTGTACAATCATTCTTTTTTCAGCTCTGTTGCTATGCTCTCAAAATATAGAAACAGGAGGTACTACTCTATATACTCAAATTCTCCAACATCAGAATTTCCATAACACCCAAAGAATTCGTCAGAATAGTTTCACAATATTTCACTATCTCTTTTGTTTTGACAGATTCAAGACTCAACTATAATTGATTCTTTGACAATGGTAGTTCGATTATACTGCTTACCTGCAGGAATAACAGAATTTGACCCATGGCAGATAGATCCCAGCGATAATGTATTGATATTTACAACATGCTACCCTTAATCAAACTAGGAGAGTGATACTATATCTCAATTTCTAGAAAAATGTGGAAGCTGACCACTTAAAAGAGCCAATCAATAGGATGAAACACACACTGTGCAGGTCCAACTACTCCATGCTTATCAGAAATAAGGAAATGGATCAAATGACAATGGAACAGAGAGAAAGTATGATACAGAAAGTAAATTGCAAATGTAATTATATATATGTATGTAATGATTATTGATTATCTATTGTTTCTTGGAATGTTTGATGATTGTAGTGGAGATCGTTGTGGAGTTGAAACTAATAAAGCTTCGACTCAATCACTGTCTCGACATTTTGACGGATCAAAACCCTTTATGATTCTTTTTTACGGAGTATTGATTTGCCAGCCGACGAGTTTTTTTGCCGTTGGTCTAATGTTGCAT
This sequence comes from Australozyma saopauloensis, assembly GCF_035610405.1. NCBI lineage: Eukaryota > Fungi > Ascomycota > Pichiomycetes > Serinales > Metschnikowiaceae > Australozyma > Australozyma saopauloensis. The sequence goes on from NC_086132.1 coordinate 1,053,570, forward strand.
CGACTGGATAGAAACCGAATCGGCGCTCGGCTCTATTCATCTTTGCATACATGGTTCTTAAGAAAACTCATAACTCGAGTTTTGACTTAATCTGAACTATCGCTTCTGATCTTGTATGGTCACGTCAGGCGGTACCTAGTCAGGCTGTGTCCATGACGTCCCTATCAGCTTAAAAGAATCCAATGTGGGATTTTGAAGTTTGATTTATAAGGGATTGTTTAGATCTCTGAGGAAGAAACATTCAAGTGTCTCAATCTATTTGCTGTCTGTAAGATGGCTGTAGAATTGAGGTGTTGGTAGGATGAATAAGTAGTACAAAAACAGAAAACTTAGTGCGAGATTGGCTCCTTTTATGTTCCACAGAAACGAAAGCACGACCGGATATTCTGCGAGGACGTCATCCCGGCATACCTGAAAATTGATCCAGCTTTGTGTCGTTTAGAAATTACATGGCTACAAATATTATGTCAGAAAATTATGCCATGATGTTTTGCCATGGAATGATTGTAGATCGAGTCTAGATCAAGTTCAGATTGAGTAATTATCTAGACCAACGTCTTCGTTTGAGATGAAGCAGAGTAACCTTTTTTTGCGATGTTGGTTCATTCTACAGATTTGTGACACATCGTAACGGTGTATCTCTGATGGATTGACCACTGAAGCATGTTTGACCTGGAGAATTGTGAGTCCTTAAATCGAACTTTCATCAATTAATTGAGGAGACCGTAGTATCGAAAGCATGAATTTGATGAACTGAGGACCAGAATCAACATGAAAGCGGTAAATTGTACGACATTAAGAACAAACCAATGGGATATGTTTTTATGGTCCAGCAATGGTTGACGTAGGATATAAATATGGATTTGTGTAGTATTTAATGGTTTAGTGTTGGTTGTAGCTCACATCAAGATAGTCACTGCCGTAATAGGGACAGAAGTGATCCCATTTCCCCTTGAAGAGCAGAACAAACATAATGAACTTCTCGGAAAAAACATCCAATCTAGAACGCCTGCCTCTCTTTCCCACACATTTGATCCAGATCTCTTCGCTCGACTCTCACGAAAAACTACAATGCTACGGTGAATCATCACAAACACCCAAACAATCACCACAATCGTCAAAAGATTCAGAAACAGCCTGGAAATATATAATCACAGCCATACACAATTCCGTCGAGTCCCACTCTGTACGCTCAGCTGTTCTCAAACCAAACACCATTACCTACACCAAACATACCCATCTGCAGAAAGCTCACCATAAACAGTGTAAAAGCATTAATTGATTTTAAAAACAAATTTCCGGGATCCCATTCCTGCAAATCATGGTAACCACATATTCGGCGTTTCCCCAGATCCATCTTTCGGATCTCCAATTAACCCATCACACATCCATGTCGAAGGCCTTCCAGCCGGTATCGGAGGTGCTTCTGTCCAAGAAGAAGCAGCAGTCGTTCAATGATATCTACGGCGAGCCTGAAAACTTTCTAGAAATCGAGGTATGTTCATTTTATTCAGATATACTCTAGGTACATAAATCTGGCAATTTCGGCACGAGGAGCTCAAATTTGGGCAAAAAAGGGCGGTTTTTCGGATTCAGGAACTGATTGTATCAAAAATTCAACCTTTTATAATATTTTTTTCATCGTTTAGCCGGCTTCGGCAGCTCAAATGGTACTAACCATAGGTAACGAATCCCCTTACCCATATGGGCGGTAGAGAACAATATACGGACTACAAGATTGTCTGTCGCACCAACATCCCTGCTTTCAAGAAAAGGGAAAGTGCCGTGCGGCGTCGGTATAGCGACTTTGTCGCATTTCGGAAGATGTTGGAACAGGAACTGAACCGGGTGGTGATCCCGCCTCTTCCCGGAAAGATTCTTCTCAGTCTGAACAAATTTAACGACTTGAATATCGAGAGCCGGCGCCAGGGGCTCGAGAAGTTCTTGACCATTGTGAGCGGCCATCCATTGTTGCAAACAGGACTGCCTACGTTGGTGGACTTTATTCAGAACGAGCGGTGGGAGCCCAGAAACACATACTACTGAACGAAGAAAGAGCACATTGGGGTGTGTGTGTAGTTTGGGCGGAGTTTAGGTTCAGCCACAGTCGCCAGTTGCTGGTCCAATGGATCTTCAACTGAGACATGAACATTTACGGCTCCGGTCTATTACAGTAGTCCCGACTTGCAGATTGCATTTAGGAAATAGGTCCAATTGCGGTGCTATTGCCAAGAGACCGACCTGTCAAGGCTGGATAGCGAAGTGCGCCCAACAGCACCAACAACAAACACCACCACGGGAATTGCTTTTTGACCTGGAGTTGGTCTGACGTTCCTACAGCCTACAGGACATTGTTTTGGCTGCAAATTCTGACTTTGGCCATGGTTGACAGGTAACCACTGTGGTCTACGTCCATGGCCTAACCACCAGGGTTTGGCTAAGACACTAAGATATATAAAGACAATATAGCTACGCTATTGGATATGGAAAATAAATTGATATTGAATAGTCAGGAAATGTCATCGGTCTTTGACCTGACTATTAGGTAGAGAGCACTAATTGACAAACTACATGAATAAGCAATAGTGAAAGACAACGCGGTCAGAACGAAAAAGGGAAAGTCAAAAAAGGAAGAAGAATAAGAAAAGGAGAAAAAGATCAAAATCTAAAAACTCACCTCATTGATCGAATCTCAGATGAGTCCCATTTCTTCGCTACTTGGTCCCAACACAGCCAGTACCACCAACCACCCCACAGACACACGTTTCAATTCCAGCGGCCTTAGGCGTTTCGCACCATCGTATGCCCCTGAATTCCATTGAGGTAAGTGTCCGGGCATTCTGGGGCCGGACTTTGGCAGCAGCGGGGCTACGGGGATAAGCGCCTGGAAAGTTTAGGTAGGCTGAAGAACACAGAACTTTAATGAACCAGCACGTTTTTTTAGGAAACATTCTCAAAACATAAGGCCCAATTCGTCATGAATCTCAGGTTGGCCGCAGTGAAAAAAAAAACCGTCAGAAATATCCCAGCTCAAGAAGAGGCGTACTGGGGATGGCTGCAAAACCTCCCAGATCCATGCTCCAAGCGCCGAAACGCAGTGCCCAAGTCCCAACAACCAGAGGACCTAAACGCCAGCAAATGGAAGCCACAAACGCCGGGCCCGACCAACAAGCCCGACTGCGTCTCTCGACCACCACCGACCAAGTCCGAACAGAAGCGTAGACGTCACACAGGCCGATAACAGGCGACGGCGTGCATGTGGGCATGCGCTTAGCCCCGAGTCCTGCAGAATGGCCCCACCCATCGGAGTACAATTGAGAGCACAACTGAGAGAAACCGCGAGAACTCGAGAAATCAGAAAAGCAGACAAATGCAAAAAACTGTGGTTGATATATGGACACTGCTCCAGAAAATCTGTACCTGTTTGTACCCTTTAAAACCAAAAACTCACACAAATACCCGCAGTTTCTCCCGACACCTTCGACATCCCCAGCGGCGCCTCCTGCAGTACGCCCATCGAACACATACATCCATCTCCCGATCCCTAAACTCCACACCCCTCCTCCCCCACAAAAACACCATCCCATCGGCCCAAACCACCCATCGCCATCTGGGGTGCCCAGCACTATAAATACAGGCACATCCGCACCCATCCTCTAGCCTTTCCTCTCTACTTTTCCCAACATACTCCAACAAATCCTAACCTACTTCCACAAAATGTCCATCCCAGAGACCCAAAAAGCTGTCATTTTCGAGACCAACGGCGGTCCTTTGCTCTACAAGGACATCCCAGTCCCAAAGCCAAAGGCCAACGAGTTGTTGATCAACGTCAAGTACTCCGGTGTTTGTCACACCGACTTGCACGCCTGGAAGGGTGACTGGCCATTGGCTACCAAGTTGCCATTGGTCGGTGGCCACGAGGGTGCTGGTGTTGTTGTTGCCATGGGTGAGAACGTCAAGGGCTGGAAGGTCGGCGATTACGCCGGAGTTAAGTGGTTGAACTCTTCTTGTAACTCCTGTGAGTTCTGTCAGACCACCTGCGAGCCAAACTGTGCTGACGCAGACTTGTCTGGTTACACCCACGATGGTTCTTTCCAGCAGTACGCCACTGCCGACGCCATCCACGCCGCTAGAATTCCTCAAGGCACCGACTTGGCCGAGATCTCTCCTATCTTGTGTGCTGGTATCACCGTCTACAAGGCCTTGAAGACCGCCAACTTGAAGGCCGGCCAATGGGTTGCCATTTCCGGTGCCGCCGGTGGTTTGGGTTCCTTGGCTGTCCAATACGCCAAGGCCATGGGCTACAGAGTCGTCGGTATCGATGGTGGTGCTGACAAGGCCGACTTCGCCAAGAGCTTGGGTGCCGAGGCTTTCGTCGACTTCCTCACCACCAAGGACGTCGTCAAGGCTGTCCAGGACATCACCAACGGTGGTCCTCACGGTGTTGTCAACGTCTCTGTCTCCGAGAGAGCCATGCAACAATCCGTCGAGTACGTCAGATCCACCGGTACCGTCGTTTTGGTCGGATTGCCAGCTGGCGCCAAGGTTGTCGCACCTGTGTTCGAGTCCGTTGTCAAGTCCGTCAACATCAGAGGTTCTTACGTCGGTAACAGAGCCGACTCTGCCGAGGCCATCGACTTCTTCTCCAGAGGCTTGATCAAGTGTCCTATCAAGATCGTCGGCTTGTCCGAGTTGCCAGAGGTCTACGAGTTGATGGAGCAAGGTAAGATCTTGGGTAGATACGTTGTTGACACCTCCAAGTAATTTATTCCCAGAGACAAAAATAGGACTGGTTGATCCGTCCTCTATTTATGAGCCAATGAATGCGTTTATTTACCTCTTGTAGTTCCACACAATTGCAAAACAGAATCTGATAGCTTTTGCGTTACTCTATCCAAACAACCAATTGCATTTGAAGAATTGAGCTTAACTCAATAATCACAGTTTTCTTCCGTTGATTTGGATTTCCTTTGGAAAAAGAAGATATTTTATCTACACCAGTTGTCTCTACTATATCATACTATTAGAAGTCATCTATAAAACTTAGAAAGCTCTGTTCAATGGGGAAGTGATTGGCTTGCCCTTGTAGAACTGGATAGTCTTGACGGCTCTCTCAGCAACACCCTCTGGAGTGAACTCAAAGAACTTGTAAAGATCCTCGGCCTTACCAGAAGCTCCGAATCTGTTCAAACCGAATTGCTGGTGAGAGTAGTTGCTCCATCCGAAAGAGGACATGACCTCAACGGAAACAATTGGCACACCGTCTGGCAAGACAGACAATCTGTAGTCTTGTGGTTGCTGGTCGAAGGTCAAGAAGTCTGGCAAGGAGACAACACCGGCCTTGAAGCCCTCGGACTCCAACTTCTTGGAGGCGTCGACGGCAAGAGAAACCTCGGAACCAGAAGCGACAATGATCACATCTGGAGAGTCCTTGGAAACCAAGGTGTAACCACCCTTACCGGCAGCCTCGATGGAAGAGCCCTCCAATTGAGGCAAGTTTTGTCTGGTCAAGGCAATGATGTGAGGAGTGGTCTTGGACTCGATGGCAGACTTGTAAGCGGCAGAAACCTCGTTACCGTCGGCTGGTCTCCAAACAGACAAGTTTGGAGTGGCTCTGAAGTGAGCCAAGGTCTCAATAGGTTGATGGGTTGGACCGTCCTCACCCAAACCAATGGAGTCGTGGGTAGCAACCCAGGTGACAGGCATGTGGGACAAGGCAGACAATCTGACGGCACCAGCAGCGTAGGAAACGAAGTTCAAGAAAGTACCACCGTAGTTCTTGTAGTTAGCACCGAAGGCAGCAATACCGTTCATGATGGCACCCATACCGTGCTCTCTGACACCGTATCTGATGTAACGACCAGAGTAGTCACCCAAGCCAGTGGATGGGTTCTGGAAGTCGACCATGTCGGTGGTTCTGGTCAAGTTGGAACCGGTCAAGTCGGCGGAACCACCGATGATCTCTGGAACAACTGGGATGACCTTGCTCAAAAGCATCTCGGACAACTTTCTGGTGGCCAATGGCTTGTCAGCAGGGGTGTAGGTTGGCAAAGCGGACTCCCAGTCCTTTGGCAACTCACCGTTGAGTCTACGGGCCAACTCGGCACCTTGCTCTGGGTACTTGGACTTGTATTGCTCCAAAGAAGCGTTCCACTCCTTCTCGAGCTCCTGGTTCTTGGCGGCGAGCGAGTTGTAGTAGTCGTAGACCTCTTGTGGAACGTGGAAGGTCTTGGATGGGTCGAAGCCGTTCTTCTCCTTCAACTGCTTGATGTCGTCGGCCTTCAATGGAGCACCGTGGACACCGTGGGTGCCCTGGGCCAAAGAACCGTAACCGATGATGGTGGTCAAACGGACCAAGGTAGGCTTGTTGACAGACTTGGCCTCCTTGATGGCGCGCGAGATGGCGTCCAAGTCGTGGTCGCCGTCGGCAACCTCGATGGTGTGCCAGCCGTAGGCCTGGTAACGCTCGATGACGTCCTCGGTGAAGGCCACGTTGGTGTTACCGTCGATGGAGATCTTGTTGTCGTCCCAGAAGGCAATCAAGTTGTTCAACTGCAAGTGGCCGGCCAAGGAAGAGGCCTCGGAGGCAACACCCTCCTGGAGACAGCCGTCTCCCAAGAACACGTACGTGTAGTTGTCGGACACGGTGATGTCGTCCTTGTTGTAAGTGGCAGCAAACTGCTTCTGGGCGAGCGCCAAACCGACGGCGTTGGAGATACCCTGACCCAAAGGACCAGTAGTAACCTCCACACCGGGGATCTCGTGAGCTTCAGGGTGGCCAGGGGTCTTGGAGTTCAACTGACGGAACTGCTTCAAGTCCTCGAGCGACAAGTCGAAGCCGTACAAGTGCAACATGGCGTACAAGAGCGCGCAGGCGTGGCCGTTGGACAACACGAAACGGTCTCTGTTGATCCAGCTAGGGTTCTTAGGGTTGAACTTCATCTCCTTCCACACGGCGTGGGCAGCAGGAGCCAAACCAAGGGGGGCACCGGGGTGACCGGAGTTGGCTTGGGCGACGGCGTCGACGGCCAAGAGACGGATGGTGGCAATGGCCAACTGGTTGATATCGGACATGGTTTTAGTAATAAATTAGGGGATTGGGAAACGGGAAACGAGGAATACAAAAGTTGCAATTACGGCAATTGACAAATCCTCAAAGTTTACGTTTTTGTGGTTGTGGTTGTGTTGTTTGGGGACAGAGGCAATTCTTGTGGCGGGCTATGTCCGGAGAATTGTGTTCGGTAGAGAAAAATTGGGCGAGGGGGGATCGAGAGGTATTTATACGTGTGGTGGGGGTCCCGATCCCGTTGGGTGGCCGGCCGGACTTTGCTGGCGTGCATGCGGCGAGGAAGTCCGAGGTTGCGTTGGGTGGGCCGGGCGCGCCGAGGGTAGGGGCTGCTGACCAATGAGACGTGTGGATCGTGCCTGTCTGCAGGTCTGCACCTGAAATGTCGTGGTAATTTCTTTTGGCGGTGTGTGTCTTGGGCTGGGATGGACAGTACCTTTCCGAGGGCCGGAAAGTGGGAAATTAGGAAATTAGTCAGGAAGAGTGGATCGAGATCTGATGCGTTTTTGGATTTTGAAGTAAGTTTTGAATTTTAATGTAGTGAAGGTCACGTGACGCCCATCTCCCATAACGTTCCCATTCATGCATTGCGGTTTCAGATGTGCTTCTCGATTTGCTGTATGATGATGTGTAGTGTAAGCGCAGGTTGACAGAAGAAGTGGTACCGCATATGCAGAGTTGACCCAGGACTTAAGAAAAAGGAATTGGCAGCGCAAACAAAGAACCGTAGAGAAAAAGGAATTTGGATCCTTGGTTTTTGGGTGCACGATTATTGTCGATAGTTCAGTAGTCGACTGTTTCGTAGGATGTTTGGTGGTGGCTGCAAATTCAGATGTATTGGTGTATCAACCGCTGATTTGTAATTTCTGTAGAATGAAAACGACTTTTTTTTTGAGTTTGCCTATGCTTTGTTGTTCATTGGCTCGATATGGCCATACCTGAGTTTTCGCCAGGCCCATTTCTGGAATTGACTGGCAGTTGACTCGGAAAATCATCCACACCAAAAACGTGAGTGACCACAATCTCGTTCAATTGGTGGATTTTCACATTGCCACCTCTCGATCCATCTCCATCGGACCATCAAAAAAGTCGTAGCTCGTAGTTAATAGTATCTTCTCTGCTGATATTCACCTTCTCATGATCTGCTAATATTCACTCTTTCAACAATCCGCCAATATTTACTCTCATGACCTGCTAGTATCTACTCTCGCATGATAGGAATGATAAACGACCCAGTGTCCTCCGCGTCTTCGTCATACTGTTCGTCTCCCTCCAACTGGTTGGCATGTCTTCTCGTAGAGTTGGCGCGGCGGATCTCTCCAATATCGGAATCAACATCCGAGTCCGACTCTCCGTCTGTTTCGACCAAGGTATCAAGGCGGTGAAGTTCCTGTTTCGGCAGGCCGGCAAATGGATCGACAGGGCCAGGCTCGTCTGCACCATCGGCGCTACCGTTGACATTTGTAGAGTCGTCCTCAGAATCTTCAGGCTCTTCGTCCTCTTCGATGCGGGCCACATTAATGAGTTTGGGCTGTGCTTTGACAGCAGTCATCATATTGCCCAGCGACACAATCAGGTGCTGTAGAACCAGCGATGTGTCTGGCGCCTCGGAGTTGATCGACTCGGCCTCGTACAGGTATATGGAGCGTGTGTTGTTTTTCGTGGGCCGGATGGTCACACCAGGAATGTATGCGATCGGCAAGATGTTCGACGCGTTGGAGGTAGACACCGTGGTGGCCATGGAGTTTCTCTTGGACACGTCTTGGTTCAGACCGCGGGCGCCGCTGCTCCGCTCTTCATACAGCTGCGACCCGCTTCCTGCAGCAGACCCCTGGCCTCGTTTGTTGTATCTTGGAGGCCGCATGAACGACTCATACGACGAGAGACGACGGCTGCGAGGAGCCTTTGAGCCGCCACGGTCGTATGAGCTCTCGGAGTCCTGGTACTTGGCCTCCGAGCCTTCGGCCTCATCATCAAGCTCAATGCTCGAATTCCGCGGGTTCTTCTTGCGGTAGATGAGCTTGTAGTACAAGAAAAAGCACACCATGGCTATCACAGCTAGACCGCCCACACCTCCAACTACGCCTCCTACAATCGCACCAATGGGCTTTGACCCAGGAACAGCACCGTCTCCTTTCACACAAACAAATTCCGGACACGTAGAGCATGTCCGTGTCAATTGGTTACACACTTGACCCGAGGGACATTTGGGACACACAGCGGCAGCACTTGGACAGATAACGCACCCATCCAGGCCCGTGGGGTAGGTTTTGGTGGTTGTGGGAGATTCCTTGTCCCTTTTGACGAATGTCAAGTGCAGCATTTCTGGAAAACAGACGAATGTAGGTTTGTCACCTATCAAAATCACCGATAACTCAGCGGAAAATGGGTCTTTTTGGCAGCAAAAACAACCAAACGATTCAGAATTCAAGGGTCTTCAATCGTGACAGCAAGATCAAGACTTTGCGCAAGTTTCACTATGGTTTCTGTGGGAGATAGTGGGAGACCAGAAAAGAGAGGTAGCGTCTAACTCCGGAACAGAGGCAGTATACGGGGTTAAGTGTTCGGCGTTATGTACGAACTAGTGCTTAAATCCGAATGTTTAAAAGTACAATAGTAATAATCTTTAACTCGAGGAAGAATATCGATGAGTAGCCGTTCAACTCTGAAAGCTGTGAAGCGAGTTTCTAGACCGCAGGTCCTGCAGATAGAGCTGCAGCTTTGGGGAAGGAGATGGCACCAAAAGGAGAAAAATACGAGCAAATACGGGAAACCGTTGCGAAATAAGGTTCGTAAATTAGCCGCAATACATAGTATGGCCATCCTTAATTATTAATTTACGAACTTTATTTCTTGTAGCGCGGAATGCTCGCAGATCATCGTGTTTTCGACCTCCTGCGGCTAACCCCTGATCCCGATAACTATACTTTAAATAGAATGGACCGAAAAAATAAGATTTTTTGAAAAAAGAAGAAGAGTAATGGCAAAAAAAAAAAAAAAGTTTAACGATTGAACTTATTCTGGACGAATTGCCTTGAATGTTACTCTAAATAGCGAGAGGTCAATTGTTGTTTCACTGAGTTCAATACAGACAAATGTTAGAAATTCTCTTTTTTTTTATCTTTGATTTGAAATCACAATTCTCTACAATAGTCTCGCTTTCGCAATATTATTCGTTTTGTCCATACATCAATTCACACGGCTCATCTATATCCTCTTTATCGTACACTAAAACGTCTGCTGAACCTCCGGCTTGAGTTCGAAATTCTCCTTTCTCCTCACTAGCCAGCTGCTCTGGTAGTCAAAGTACTTATAACTATGCCCGCTGGTGGCTGCACCTTCGGGAGCCACCAGAGAAGCCTTGCGGGGCTTGTTGCTGTCGTCTTCGCTGAACCATTGCTTTGTTTCTGCGTTGAAGATCCAGCCACGGGCGCTGAGCTCTCTGGCAGCGTTGTATTTAGACAAGTTGTCGACGCCCTCATTGTAGTAGAAACAGAAGAACAAAGTGTGGGTGTCGAACTTCTTCATGATCGTAGCCGAATTCAACTCGTACATAGGTTCTTGTGGATAGTCTACCGACGAAGGATGCACGTTGATCGGGTTGTATTGGCGAGGGACCTCCAGGTCAAATGAGTCTGGACAGTTGACTAGCGAGGCTTCCAACTGATGCACAACAGCCAGGAACGGCAATGGGTTTTTGAGTCTCGAGTCGACCACCGACGGGAGCTGACAGGTGAGTTCCTGTTTTCTACCATCATGGCTCAATGCTGGCAGCGGCGATGGCAGCGCTACAGATCCAGCACCTCCAGCCGAAGCGGAGTGAACCAGCGAGCCCATATTTGTGCTGTCGTTACTGATAGAGCGCGCAAGCGTTGCTGAAAGGGAAGCGGCTTGTGCTGCATGCGCGGACTCTGGGATTTGCGCTTGTGAGTTTGGAGTAGAATTGGCAGCTACGGCTGCTTGAGTTAGAGCCTTTTTCTTGAGCTCTTCTGCCACAGTCAAACGGTGAGTAGGAAGAGGAGTTGTGGGCTTCGAGCCGAGCGAAGTGAGCCCCGGTGGAGGCGCTTTGCTTTGACTGAGGGGAGCCGATAATGGAGTAGAGGGACCAGCCGCCAGGGTTCCAGAAGAACCAGAGCCATTGGCAATAGTGACAGTAGCGGGAGTAGCAGCTGGTGCGGTCGCAGGCGCAGCAGCGTAGACGGGTCTCTCAACAGAAGGCGTAACTGGATTTGCAGAAGAAGCTTTCTTCGGACTGGGTGTAGCACTACTCTGCTCCGCAGGAGCAGCTGGGAAAGCGGGTGTCACTTCCAACGACTCATCAAGTTCAAGTGCATCGTAAAAGTCGTCATATTCAACGAAGTCGTCCGCCTGGTTATTCTCCAAGTAGTAGTCCAAGTCGTCGCGGATGTCGTCTATTTTCGAGGGCTCCAAGCGATCGTTCTCCAAGTTCCGGAGAACCAACTCCAAGCGTTCCACGTGACTGTTGTTCCGGTCGATCTTCTCGTTCAATTCGTCCACGGACGCTTGGATGGCCGCCAGTTTTTTCTTGTGTGCGTACTGGTCCATCTCCGCCAGTAACAACTCCGTTTGACGATTCAACTCGTCCAAAACGTCGGTCACATATTTCAGGGCCTCCAACTTCTTGGCCTCGTCCAACCCCCGCGCGCCCAACTTGGTCTGCATCTCCAAGCCTTCGTTTGAAAACTGCTTCATTTTCAGCACCTTTTCCACCTCCTTGAAGCGCTCCATGGCGTTTTCAATGAGCCCGCGGATATCCTGGAGCTGCTCGCGGTCGAGCTTGTTGGAGCTATCGCTCAGCCATTGCTTGACCTGGTCTCTGGATCGTTGTAACTTCTTGATTTCTTTTCGGAGTTCACCCTCCAATTTCTCCTTCAAACTGGCGTTGTCGGTGGCGTAAATTTTCTCGTGCGTCTGGTCGAACTGGGTCAAGCCCTCGGTGACCTTTTTTTGGAGCTTGTCGAATTCCTGCTGTAGTTTTCGGGAACTCATGTTTTGTAGTAGGTAGTGGTGGGAGTGTATGATGAATCGTGGAGAAATAATGGCAGGGTACAGTGGTGGAGGGGATAGAGGGGGAGAAAGAAAGAGAGAAAGAGAAGGTGGTCAATATGGAGAATTTTGGAATTATTTGTTTTTTCGGGTCGTTCGATTTCCTGAGTTTGCTTGTGTTTGTGGTAAAACTAACTCTTGCGTTGGGTACACTGTCTAATGATACTAGAACGAAAATATTGATTTTCTTTCTACACGAGGCTTAGTTTTAGAAACAAATTCATTTACCAAGCAAAGGTTTTTCAAGAAGTGATACTTTAATGGGGGTTTCGATGATAGTTCTAGACGTACTGTTCGACGAGTCATTGCCAAAGGAGTTCTTGCTATTTTCACGAGGCCACCCAAGCACTCCTAATAATCCCGTAATGACTACACTCAAAGCTGTTTATGAAGTATTTGCTCATTTTCCAGTCATTTTCTCGTCATTGGTTCTCAGAGACGTCTTTTTCGCCGATGAAAGATTGAGCACTGGACCCTACGTTTGATGTACGGAGCAGCGGATGCATTTATTGGACCAATGAAATTAGCTGAATCTTCGTGAAGAACGACAAAAATACATTTATTGTGTCAACTCGTAATTAAGGTTGGCCGCATACGGTGTGGTTACGCGCCATACATGTGCAGCGTGACGGTGCATTGTGACTAGAGGGGAGAGATCCACAAACACAATTAAAACAACTTGAAATATTCAATGGAAGAATCAACGTGATTGAATAGATTCACTTTACACACAAGAGCTTTTTTGCCCAGTTTTGCGGACTCTGTTATCGCAGTTTTTACCCTCGGAGATAAGAAGGGAACGGCTAACACTTCCATGCATACACGCTAATACTCCAAAATACGAGAGCTGCAAATGGAGTTATTGGGGTACCGTAGTGTAGCACAAAGGTCCAACTATATTTGGCATTCGATAAATTGAATATTCGTGACTGATAGCGATGACACTGCTATCTTCAACCTAATTTTAGCAGGCTCAAACGTATAAAAGAGCATCGCTTTGACACCAGAACTAGTTCATCAGAAAGCATCTGCCTTCAAACCAAACACAAGTCCCTCCAACCAAGCCAATCCAACCAAATTTAAACCTCAATGAAGACCTCATTCATAGTTTCCTCTCTCGCTGCTGCCTTGGGCGCTTCCGCCCAATTGGTGACATTCTCAGTCGTGGACGAAAGAAACAACAACCTCGGAACTCTCAACAACATCCACGCCGGCGCTGGTTTCAACTTCTACTATGTTGGCGTTTTCGACCAAGTTCTACAATACAACATTGCCGACAGTGGCGATGCAACTCTCACCAATCCCGCATCCGATTACCCATTCAATGTTGGAAACTTCGAGGGCCGTTTTGCGGTTGGGCCTGCCGTTACTCCTGCAAAGCTCGAAATTGCCGAGAACGCATTGGGAGTTACGTCGATCCAGAACTGGAACTTCTGGGCATGTTACGACACCCACGACACGTACAACTACTCTGCAAGCAACAGAAACATTTTGTTGACTGAGAAGGACAACATGACACCTCCCGGTTCCAACTGTCTTCCAGTGAACATCAATGTGCTGAATGTCTAGTCTATTACTATAGGTAGATTTATGAGTTATGTCAAATGAGATTGCTTTTTATTTGATTCGATGTAGTATTAAGGTTTGATTATAGCTCAAAATTGACTGTAATGATTCTAATTTTTTTCGAAAAGTGACTATTTCTCAGCTTGTCATGAATGATGGCGTCGGATGCTGAGGAGGGTCCTCCAAATGTGAAAGCGGAAATCATGAAAGTAGCGATTTGACACAAAAGAAAATGTATGCTTTTTGTGAAATGACATGACCCTCGCTTAACTAGGACCATTATTCGTAGAGAAATGCCAATGCCTGCCTCCAATTTTGAGGTGACTGCCAAGATCCGAGGAATTTGACGAAAAATTGAACTCTTCGTCTATCGGAAATCGTAAATTCTTCGAGTCCTTCTAGTGTTTATACCAGCTCTCACACTACACAAGACAGTATAGAATACGATAACAACAATCAAGATAGTGTGGAATACAATACCAACGAACAAGACACATGAATTATGATTCAAGTGCAACTAGCATATTCTCACTGATAAAGATAAGCACCGCCCAAAAATTCAATTCTCACAAAACCAAATACAATTCAATTGCCTAAAACTCATATCTTTGTTGAGTGCGCCGCGAAAAACCGAAAAGCTTATTCAGGAAGCTTGTTCCACAGCCCCCTAAGCCACCGAACACAGCCTTCTTCCAGCCTACTTCCTCACAAACTGTAACAGGGAATCCCAGAGTGAAAACAGTGCCGACTCACAGCCTCTAATTTTTTCATTTGCATCCATGTTTCTTATCATTGGTAGGTCACTTCTGGAAACCTGATGACGGCACATAGACCGTAAATGGAAGGTATCGGACTGCATGGGAGGCCGCGAAATCCGCCGTCGTCACGGTCTTTGTACAGGACCACAGATCCTATTTGTCACGCCTTTTCTGCTTTCAGCCGTCTAAATGGATAGAAATGTATTATTTTTTTTTACTGCGAAGTAACACTCAAATAGTCAAAATGCAAAAATTCCTTTAATTGCTAGAATAAGCTCATGCATCGCAAGAAATAGCTCATCGGAACTGTCCCAAGCCATGCATAGCGCCTAAATAAATGACTTGCATGCGCATTCATATTGTTCGCCTATATACCTCGTGGGGAACGCTCTGTGCAGACCACTTGCCCAGCCTTGATTCCCACCCATTCAGTCACGAATCCGAACGATCCCACAAACACCTTTTCTTTCTCGTAGTCTTGAGCAGACATCCCCGTACCGTGTTCTATCCGTCCGGGTCGTGCAAAGCTCATAATCGTCGTATATAACTCGTCCCTTTTCCCTCCGCAATTCCCCCAAATCCGACCCCTCGTCGTCCTCATACTGAGACCAAGCCACCATAGTTAAAACCACACCACATTCGAAGCAGCGCCAGGTCCGAACTTGGGGTTGATTTTGGATTCATTCGACGCAGCGGCCGATTCTCAGTGCACACGTGGTTTTCCGGTGTCGATAGCGCTTTTGGATCGTCAGTTGGCGTTGTTTTTGTTGCTGTCAGTATACGAAACCAGGAACTCGCAGAACCCACGCTCACACATATAAATAGTCGGAACAAACACCAGAACCAGCATTTTGGAAACGGATTGTTCGGTCTGCGACCAATTCCTGCCCATTGTTTCCCCTGCATTTCTGTCAGATTTCCCCATTGTCGTTGAGCATATCACACGTATAAATCTCATAACTAAACAACATGACCGCTGTTCTGTCGCCCCTTGATGTCTACACGAGACGTGTCTCGTTCAACAATATCGAGATCGACGACTCTGAGGCCTCCAATGGTCTCAGCTACGCTCCTTATTCTTCCAGTCCGGATAACACAAGCCATGCGCCTAGAGAGTTGGAAGTAAATAAGTTCTTTGGAAACTACTCCATGAGTGGTGGCTACACGCCGACACCTACATATCGTAAAAAACTCCGCCTTCCAGAGCCGCCCTCCAAGCTGATTCTCAAGAATAAATTGACCCCCGCACAACTCCAATACAATATTGCAAATGCGGCCTCAATGGGTATTGATCTCTCCCCTACAGCTCTCCAGTTCACTAACGGTAACGAAAATGCCGTGGAAGATAGTCTGTCTGAGGATGAGGAGGAAGAGGAAGTGCCAGCTCCACCCTCGGCGCGCAGAAAGCTGCTTTCTCAGCTTACCGACGAGGAGCTCATGGCCCTTGACCCGCAATTCTCGAAGCCCAACTCTTCCAACTTGGACAATTTCAAATTTGACTCGGTGACAACGTACTACTCGCCCGCTAGAAGAGCGTCTACTGGAAGCGCCAACGCCCAGGCTGCGTCTGCGGCCGCGGCTAAACTGGTTGCATATCCCTCGCTGAACGAGAACAACTATAAAAGCATTTCCCTCACCTTGAAACATCAAGATTACGATTACCAAGATGCGTGCAATAGAACACTCTTGTCCGTCATTTCTGGAAGAAAGCATACCTGGAATTCTCTTGACTGGCTTTTGTTAACTCATGGCGGCGGTCAAGCTTCCACCGGCTTCTTGCAAGATGGCGATTATCTAGTGGTGGCAGCGCTCGTTCCTTATAAATACTTGGAATCCGAGGGCAAAACTCACCTGAAGAAGAAGAATTTGGAAGACACGTTGTACAAAAAATGTGATCTGATTCTTCGATACATTGTTGACAACTTGCCCGACGCCCTGCTCAAATTGCGGATAACTGTTGAATTGATCATGGATGTCCCTCCCTACAACCCAAATGGCAATGTTAGCAAGAATTCAGCCAAATTTGGCACCAAGTTTATGATCTCTCATTTGTTCAAACAGTACAATCCTTCATTGGTAATCTTGGGCAATCGCTCGACCAACTTGAACTTCAAGTATCCTCTCAGATTGAAAAGTAGCATTAGTGGTCCATCAGGAGGAAAGGGCTCCATTTCTTCTGCATCCGGGCTCAAAGCAGAGAGAGAAAACAAAGAGTTTCTCATCAAGATCTCCTCCTACATGGTCAAATACTCGACTGTTCCTGTGATCTTGGTAGGCAATGCAACCATCTTCCACAAGAGAGTTGAGCGCAAACAACTGCAAAGCGTAAAATTTTACGGGACCACGCAGCCCTCCAAGAGTATTCTTGATGTGCCACCGGTCAACTTTCGCAAGAATTCTGCGGTCTCGGACAACTCCATTGAGTCCTTTACTGGAGGTGCCTCCTCCAATGACCAACGCTCCGAAAATGGAAACTCTTTGAGTGAACTCAAGACTGAGGTCAATGACCTTCTCACCACTACAGACGAGAACAGGTTCGCAGCGATGGTCCTGGCGATCTCGCTGTCGTCTTTGCAAGACCTGAACCTGTACCTCGCTTTGATCAAAGACGACTCCGTTGACCGCCTCAGTCGTGATGTGACATCCAGCAGGGTTCACCAGGCGTACATTAGCTCCTCGCAAGGTAAAAGCGGCTCGTTGCTCCTGAAGACCTCGTCGGGAGCAAGCGGCAGCGCGTACCGTGTCAAGAGTCTTATTCTGTACTCTGAGGAAGAGGAAAAGAAGAACGAGAAAATCTTGACGGAGAAGAAGCTCCGCAAGTCTGTTTCTCGTTCGTCTGTCGTTTCCAGCTCCTCAGCCAAGACTGAGGAAAAGAAAACGCCCAAGAAACGGTCGTTTCTCCTGCGCATTGGCCTTAAGAAGAGTTAGGGTGACTTAGATCGACTAACAAAAAGTCATTGATGAACGTTTTATGCATGCGCGTTCATATCGGCTGGGCCGGTTCCTTTACTTTACCACGTATAATTCTACATATCTAGACAAGAACATTTTATAACTAGCACTGGATGTATGTTTAAACGAACAATTTGAATCAGAGTCACTCGAGAGAAGCGAAGTAAGTAAATTGTCTGAAAAATTCTGACCTAAAAGCTTATCCCAATCTGTTAATTTCTTCAATCTCTGTTTTTGCAACCTGGTGTACGGGTGCACTCTACATCTACACCATATACTGTCACTCACATAACAGCGTAGAAACACAAAAAAACACGCTGCATAATTTAAAATTCTCTCTCCCGTAGCTTCCAAAAACCTCCAAACAAAAATCAAATACCAGTCTCCAGCCAGTTTTCCCTATTCACACGACTCTTTCCCCCACTTTTCACCCCATACTACATTTCTTTCCAAAAATGGAGATCCAATTGACTCCCACCGAACCGGCGCCGGCCAAAACAGAGGTTCTACTTAAAGAAGAGTCGCCGGAGAAGGTTCTGGAAGTTCTGGCGAAGCCAGAGGCCGACGCAAAGACCGACAACTCGTCGAATCATACCCGGTCAAGAACAAGGAACGAATCGCTCACGCCTTCGCAATTGAAGCAGCGTGCAGCCAATGTGGTGGTCCATTCGCGGTTGAAGCCCTCGGCTTTAGCGCACGATGCGCTTTCGGCGCTCGAGCCGGCCGTTACTGGCACACATACAGTAAATGGAGAAGTGTACAATCTACACGATGATCTTCCGCTTAACAGAAGGGGCTACAAATACCGCGCGTGTCGTCCGAACGCGAACTTCGCTTCTAATCTTTATCTGACGACGGATATGCCTCCGTTCCGTGTGCGGGCATGTTATTTCGACCGTGCCAGTGGAGTATCTTGTAGTGAGGATGCTTCGGCAGTAACAACGTCGCTGGGATGGCTCCTGGCACGAGCAAACGTAGGTATGCGCGAGGGAACACACTACTTTGAGTTCGACGTAATCCACGCCAATGAAGGGTCCGGAAAGGCCCATGTTCGTCTCGGCATAGGCCGTAAAGAGGCTGCGCTCGAGGCGCCTGTAGGATTCGACGGGTATGGATATGGGCTTCGCGACAAGACAGGACAAAAGATCACCTTGAGCCGCCCGCATGCATTCATGGAGGCTGGTTTTGGGACTGGCGACACCATTGGCATTGTAGTAAAACTTCCCCTGCTTGCAGACCATAGGGCAAGCAATGCGGCGTTTGCCCAAAGCTATCAGCAATCACAGCCAAGGAAACGCAAGGCCGCTGCTATGGCCGTGGATTCTGAGGAAAGAGCCCTCAGCCAACCGGGCAACATTGTCCGGGACCAGATTCCGATCAAATACAAGAGCGGACTCTACTTTGAACAGTTCGAGTACACACGAACGAAACAGATGGACCATTTGCTCAACCCAGTCACCGTGCTAGGCGAAAAGGCGGTCTTGGAACAGGAAAAGGACTCAAAGGCCCCACTTCCCGTGATACCAAACTCACAAATCGTAGTGTACAAGAACGGCGAGCTTGTGGGAGAGATGTTTAACGACCTCTACTCCTTCTTGCCGCTCAATATTAGCGATGATGCCCAGGCCACGGAATCCAACACAAAGCAGCAGCAAAACCAGTCATACAGGAACACCGACGATTTATCCTTGGGCTATTATCCCATGATGTCTGTGTTTCAGAACGGTGTGGTTGGCATCAATGCCGGGCCAGACTTCAAGTACGCTGTTCCCGAGGGGGCCACTCCTCTATGCGAGCAGTACGATAACCAAGTGACCGAGGAATGGCTTTGGGACATAATTGATGAAGTTGAGGCAGAGTACCTCGATAGCTTTGACTGAACTTGACATTCCATTTCTTTTCGTACTGACTACAACCACTGACTACAACCACTGACTACAACTACTGACTAAAACACATGAGTATTCGCAGAGGATGCTCTTGTCGATGGTGTCTACAAATCCTGTTGATACTGCAATCACATCAAGTTCTTTTATAATTTATTCCTCATCAACTTATGGAAGCCAGCTTCCAGTTAGTTGGGTCCAACCACAACCGTCTCCCGTATGCTTTCCCTACATTGTCCATTCGGACACTGGTCATGACCGCGCTCATAAACAGTGTAACACTTGTGATGGAAAGCCACATGACACCCGCGACATTTCCGGCCCATGGTCGCCAACTCTTCACAGACATTGCACCGCAAAAGCTTCCCCTGGGCGTCGGAGTCCGTCAAAACCCCGTACTTGTCATCTAGATACGTGCGCAACTCGGCAAGACACAACAGCGAGAGCACCATGCGGTCCAGATCCGTCATTTCGAACCAGCCATCCTCTACAAGCCGTCTCAAGAGCACTACCGCATCGCTGGTCCGTTGCTTCAACACAGCGGTGGTCTGCTGTTTCGCCATGGCATACAGAACACTATACGCATACTCGCGCGACTCTACAATGCTATCTATAAGGTGTTTGATGGCGTCTAGCTCCGCAGGCGTGTAAGCGGTACACCCTTGGATAAACTCGTCAAATCGAGTGTTGACAAAGACATAGCGCACCACACTGGTGTCCTGGTCACGCACCACATCGATTTTGAAGCCCAACTTTTCGATGTTGACGTTTATGGTGGAGATGAGGTCTCGCAAGAGCACTTGCGGTTCCGTTTCGAGCCCGAATTTGGCGCCGAGGATCTCGGCCTTTCGCGTCAACACGTCTGCCGGAACCGTGCGGACGGCGCGGACATACGTGACCAAAATTCGATGGATCTCGCCGTACTGGTCCATGGATTTTGTGACTGATTTACAAATGGTAAATACCGGTTCGATATATAGCGAGTGAGCACTCGGTGGAAATGTCACGTGACGCGTCACGTGCGACCACATATTTGAATTATGCCAATTTACACAAATTCGGCCCTGGCTGCAATTCTCAAAATGCAACCATTGTTCGTATTTCTCGCGTTATTTGCAGTGCAGTGCATTTCTGCTGAAATCCCCGAACCCTGCGATGCTCGGCTCAATGGCTGTGTCGCTAGAAATAAGGCACTACCTCCCACCATTTTCGCCGCCATGACCCAATCGGACCCAAATTTTCGGGAATCCGACGCCTGTCCCTTGGTATGCTACAACGACACGGGCGCGCAATTTGAAATCAGCCATCGCTTCGAAAATCCTCAGGTTCAGCTGCTTGGATATCTTTTGCATGGCTCTGTGGAGGCCGAGATCTTGGGTGCTCCCGGAGTGGGCGTCATTCTGTCGTTCTACTTGCAGAGCGACGATAAGGACGAGATTGATATTGCCGAGATCTTTGGAGGAAACCACTTGTTGTTCCAAACCAACTACTTTTCCAAGGGTGACGTTACTACCAATGGCAAGGGCATATACGTGGGCCTCGACCTGTCGCCTTTGTACAATTTCCACAAGTATGGCGTGCGCTGGACTGCTGAAGAAATAGAATGGACTGTGGATGGCGCCGTTGTGAGGCATGTCAGGAAGGAGCCCGGTGAAGGGTTTCCCAATTCGCCGATGAGAGTGCGCTTCAGCTTGTGGATAGGAGGAGACCCGGCAAACGAAGCCGGAACAATCACTTGGTCCGGAGGAATCACCGACTTTGCAGAAGCGCCCTTTCGAATGTTTGTGCGGAATATACGGATTGACAATGCTGGCGGCGGGACTGAGTACATATATAGCAATGACCAGGCCTTGGTCGTTCATGGTGTTGGAGAGGACTTATTCTTCAACGGCCTGGCGACGATCGCGCGGTTATCGCTGGAAGCTGGCGGAGTGAGCGGGATCCAGTGGGCGTGGTATTGGCTTTTGATGGTGGTGTTCGTCAGTATGTAGCGCCAGGAGGCGTCTGGCCGCGGACCAAGTGCTGAATGAAGGTTTGTGTGAGACTGTTCACATGAGATATTGAAATGCAAGTTTGACTAATTATGGGTGTAAATATGCGTGACTGAGCGTGGGTTCAAGGGAGATGTGATTGACAATATCAATTGCCGGATTTTGCAAGTCGACGACAATTGTAAAGAGACAGAAAAGGAATACGAAATTCAAACAAACAAACTGTTTTACACATGGTGACACACGATCCACCCCAGCTTCCCCTTTGGTGAACCCTGCGTAGCCACAAAACTACCTGACCAGAGCCAAAACAAAACGCTCTACTGAATAAAAACACGCCGAAATAAACAAATAAACCCAAATACACTATCATCGAATAGACAAACCTAGCCCGATTTACCTAATCTACAACTACACCTCCACCTACCAGTGCAACAATTCAATGCTCATAAACCCGGATCGCACACGGATCGCGCACGGATTGTACATGACGCAGTGAGCTCTCCTCTGCAGAATTTAGAAGCAAGACGTACAGGGAGTATCAGCCAAGACGTCATTCTGCGAAGCGCTGTTCCGAACAGAAACACCAAAACAGAGAAAGCACATAACTGGTCAATTGCACGCACACATCACAGAAAATAATTTCATCACGAATTTAGATGTAAATCTGCCGCCAAAACACCGTTTTCACCAAAATCCCCCAACTCAAAATTTCCACCCTCCGTTAGAGAATAATTACTCATGCGCTTACGCAACCTCACGTCGGACATAGTGAAGCCGACCCACTATATCACTACATCGACTGATTCCTGCAGACAGCGGGCCCCATATAATAGCAGCAGTAGCCCCGAAAACGTAAAAGCACATCCTTATTTTCCACACCCCACATCTTATTTTTTCCCGCCGAACCGTCCAATCACAATCCAGCATGAGCGTACTGGGCGTTAGTTCGATCTCGCTCAATACCACCGACGAACTGCGCTTCCTCGAAGCGTCCAAGTTCTACGTCCATTTGGGCTTTTCCTTGGTGAAAACCTACAGCAAATACTCGCAGGTGGCCTCCGAACAGAAGGCCGAGCACTTGCGCGGAATTTCACATGATCTGCTCCGCGAGGTGTGGTTGCAGACGGTGCCAATGCAGCAAACAGACGAACTGGGCAATCGCATTCCGTGGCAGGATATGCCGTTTTATAATGGAGACAGCACCAAGTCGCTTTTCCAGGGCGTGTTGATCAAGTTGCGCCTTGTGGCCGCGCAGACGTCCGCGGTGTCGTTGCAGGACGTGCGGTTGTTCTCGTGCAAGTTGGGCGAGACCGAAGCGGCGTTGAAGTCGTTAAATGTAGGTGTTTCCAAGGACGAGCAGGGCTGCTTGACCGCGGCCGACCCGCTTGGAAACACGGTGTATATCAGTAATCGTCCGTTCTCTTCCTCGACGCAGAGCTTCTCTCTGCCTGAAGAGTTCTGGGCTTTCCAGACCGACCAGCTCATGAAGGCGTTGCCTGCCGTGGACTCGGACTCGGACTCGGACGGCGCCGCGGACCAGCCCAAGAAGAAGAAAATCGCCGTCATGACCTCCGGCGGTGACTCGCCTGGTATGTCGCCTGCGGTGCGTGCCGTGGTCCGTTCGGGTATCTACTTTGGCTGCGACATGTTTGCCGTTTACGAGGGCTACGAGGGCTTGGTGCGCGGTGGCGACTTGTTGAAGAAAATGGAGTGGGAGGACGTGCGTGGTTTCCTCTCCCACGGTGGTACCGACATTGGAACCGCCAGATGCGCCGAGTTCAGAGAACGCAAGGGCCGTTTGCAGGGTGCCTACAACATGGTGGTCAACGGCATTGATGCTTTAGTTGTCTGCGGTGGTGACGGTTCTTTGACCGGTGCTGATTTGTTCCGTTCCGAGTGGCCTTCATTGATCGAGGAGTTGGTCCAAACTGGCCGTTTGACCGCCGCCGAAGCCGAGCCCCACCGTCACCTCACCATTGTGGGTCTTGTGGGCTCCATCGATAACGATATGGCCGGCACCGACGCTACCATTGGTGCTTACTCTGCCTTGGAGCGTATCTCCGAGATGGTTGACTACATCGACGAGACCGCCAACTCCCACTCTAGAGCCTTCGTGGTTGAAGTTATGGGCCGTCACTGTGGCTGGCTCGGCTTGATGTCCGGTTTGTCTACCGGCGCAGACTACATCTTCATTCCCGAGAGACCTCCAAAGCATGGCAAATGGCAGGACGAGTTGAAGGAGATCTGTTCTCGCCACAGAGGCTATGGTAAGAGAAACACCACCGTCATCGTGGCCGAAGGTGCCATCGACGATGAGTTGCAGCCAATCACCGCAGAAACCGTCAAGGACGTTCTTGTGGAGTTGGGTCTCGACACCCGTATCACCACTTTGGGCCACGTTCAAAGAGGTGGTACCGCTGTGGCCTACGATAGAATGCTTTCCACCTTGCAAGGTGTGGAGGCCGTCAAGGCTGTTTTGGAGAGCACACCAGACATCCCATCTCCTGTTATCGGAATTGCCGAGAACCAGATTGTGCGTCAACCTTTAGTGGACTCTGTTCGCGACACCAAGATGGTTGCAACAGCCATTGAGGCAAAGGACTTTGACAAGGCCATGAGCTTGCGTGACTCGACCTTCGCTGAGGCTTACGAAGCTTACTTGTCTACAGCTCTCCATGATGATGGCTCTCAACTCTTGCCAGAGACTGAGAGATTGAACATCGGTATTGTCCATGTCGGAGCATCGCTGTCGGCTTTGAACGCTACCACACGTGCTGCCGCTTTGTACTGTTTGTCTAAGGGCCACAAATTGTTTGCCATTCAAAACGGTTTCTCTGGCCTCATAAAAGACGGTGTCATCAAGGAATTGTCTTGGTTAGACGTCGACGGATGGCACAACAAGGGTGGTTCGGAAATCGGAACCAACAGATCCTTGCCTGCTGAGCACTACGGTGATGTTGCCTACTACTTGCAAAGATATAACTTAAACGGTCTTTTAATTGTTGGTGGTTTCGAAGCTTTCACTGCATTGCACCAGTTGGAGTCTCAAAAGGAGCTCTATCCAGTGTTTAACATTCCAAAGGTTGTAGTTCCAGCCACGGTGTCTAACAATGTGCCAGGTACCGAGTACTCCTTGGGTTCCGACACCTGTTTGAACCAATTGGTCAACTACTGTGACGCCATCAAGCAATCCGCTTCGTCCACTCGTAGAAGAGTTTTCGTTGTTGAAGTTCAAGGTGGAAACAGTGGATACGTTGCATGTTACGCCGGTTTGGTCACAGGTGCCATGGCCGTCTACACCCCAGAACTGAAGATCAACTTGCAGACCATCCGCGAGGACATTGACTTGTTGGTAGACGTTTTCGATGGAGACCGTGGTGAAGATAAGAACGGTAAGGTTGTCATTCGTAACGAGCACGCCTCAAAGGTGTACACATCAGAGCTTTTATCTGATATCTTCTCTGAAGCTGCAAAGGGCCGTTTCGAGACACGTACCGCCATTCCAGGTCATGTGCAACAAGGTTACACCCCAAGTTCCATGGATAGAGTCATGGCTGTCCGTTTTGCCGTACAATCGGTCAAATTCATTGAACAATGGAGTCATAAAGCATACGAGACCCTTCATCAGGGATCGTCACACCATGCTGTCAACAACTTGAAGATGCTTGACGTCATGAGAACTCATCCACACAATTCCGTCGTTATCGGTATACAAAACGCGCTGTTGGTTTTCTCCGACATCAAGGCTTTGTACCAGGACGATGCCGACATGCGCTTGAGAAAGGGTAAGACCGTTCACTGGGAGAATTTGTCGGAGGTCGGCGACATCTTGAGTGGGCGCTCGCGTTTGAGAGACCGTAGAAGGGAGCACGAGGAAGCAAAGAAGCAATAAGCATGTATATCTATCACGACATATCTAAGTATCATTAAATGTAAAATTTCGAGAACGCTTGAATAGAACGGATAACTCGCCGGGTATGTTAGTAAAAGTTTTGATTACACTGTAGCTCATTTAAATTTTGGAATCCACGGTGGCTTAGGTTTTCATCACTTTTTCTTTCAAGTCGAGTTTCCGGCGCGATCAATGGCTCAGTTTGAACCAAGATAATAGGCCATCTTCACTCGTACCGGAGTTCCGTCGAATATAAAATCACTCTATTTGCGTCTTTGGCCACAGTTACATCTTTCTTATGTTTGGAGCGCTCACTTGGTTGTGACTACAGATGGACTAGTTCTTGGGCGCAGTTTTCAGGGACGATTTTACCACTGACTCGGAAGTTAAAAGAAACAAGTTTAGATGCCAAACTATGGGTATTCAAAATTCACCAATCTAGACCATTCTTTTCATCAATTCCATGCCAATGGTGTCTTTTCCGAAGTCCGATGCTTGATACCCATCGCAAAAACCCACTCCAGAAAATGGTAAAGAACGAATAGAATTTCGACCAGAGGCCCAAAGGACACGTAATGTATGTCGCCAATAAATTACCTTCTCCGAAAAGTCAAGCTGTCCCGGCCGGAAAGGCATTGAAATCTCCGCTTCCCCTGGTAAAAACCCACAACGAAGCCCGACGGCCAGCGCGGTTGAAAGCCCGGATCGAGGGCCATCCAGCCTCAAGGAATATATCGTTTTGAAGTTCTACGGCTGGCCAAATGAGATATTCAAACAATGCCTGCCTCGAGACGTTGGCGGCAATCGTTTCTCTGTTTTCAGATCACTTCTGAAGGAGATCAAATTTTTACAGACAAATAATGAAACACTTTAAAATTGCTCAATTGCGGCCATCTACAAAATTAACCATCTAGAGACGGTGGACGCTGACCCGCAATTGTAGCCTCGTCTATTTTTGTCTACCAAAAGCAACGACGAACACCACGAAATTCGCGAACCGAACTGGTGCAAAGTACATAGTTTAGCTGTGCTCCAGCGATCTAGATTTGTGCCCTCATTTCAAAAACTTGCATTACCATCCTTTGCAAAATCGACCATCTTTGCTGTAGTTTATTTTCTTGTCAATTCCGGCTAGTTTAGGAAGCAATCCCGCCAAAAACTGAACTTGACGCCCCCCGACATAGTGCTTGACGCATGATGCAAGGTTGCTAGCGCTTATCACGCCAAATACCTATAGGCGTCCGCATTGGGGGTGGCTTGGCCGGCACTGTAGCTGCAACTATAGCCGCTGCGCGGCCGCTTATATGGATTTGGGCTTTCTTTACGCTGTTACGCAGGAAGAAATGTAATGTCAAAGAGCTACTCCCTTTAAAGCTAAGCGAGCTGCAAAACACAATTTGGTGGGATCGAAATTGAGAAAGGTATTTTCAAGTCTAGCATGCTCTTGCTTCGAAGATTTGGCTTCGATGTCGATTTGTGTCGCACGTACTCAACATCAACTTGTAAGATTCCTTCACCATTTGCAGTTCATGCATATTTGAGGTGATTTACGCGGGGCCAAAACGTCATAGTTCTCGACGGTCAGGTGCTCAAATTGCCCAGCCGTGATTTATACAGGTTTGCAAAGACCTCTTTGAATATTTCAGCCGGAACGAGAAATCGCTTTGGAAAAAAAAAAACAATGCTTCTATCGATAGAATTCGAGGCCAATCGGCGAGAGGGATCTCACCGGCGTTTCTGTAGCAAGAGTCCCCGATGATTTCGAATTTGATGAAACTTATTTGATCGAATTTGGAAAATATATCACGAGACAGGGAACAAAAGTATGAGAAACTGAAGCATGAAACACCTCCGAGCCAACTCCCGGGAGCCAATGAACTCAGAATTTAGAATTTTGTGCAGACTTGAAAGCCATCAAATTACAATCTCCAGCGCCGGACACAAATGGGTGTCGACATATTCCCACATTATTGCGTAATCGTAATGGACAACGTGTGAACTTTGAGGCTGGAAGCTACATGAATACAATGTGAGTACGAAATACGTACAGTTTCACGAATACTTCCAACAAATGTGAAAGTTGGGACGAGCGGCTTGTAACTAGTTCCGAGCCGTTCCAAACTATAGCTATGACGAATCGAAATCCCCGTGCAACCAACTTTAATTCAACTAACAACGAATAGAATCCCAGCGATTATGCAGAGGCGCCCGTTAGTCGAATGAGTCAACGCAATGAAACAGCATACGTGCATACAACTTCAAAAAAAGGTTTCTGTAACCATGAAGGAAATATTTAGTATTGAGTAGGAAAATTTGATTTGCTGCTTAGGCTCGCATTTGATCTAAGATCGAAGCGGCTACACTTCGGCAGGAATAGCCTAGGTAATGCCCAAGCGAGATGCAACAAGGTCTCACATAGTTAGGAGCCTGTGTGCAAGCTGCAATGAAATCACCCGGCTAACTCATTTCCCTGTATCTCTAGTTGGGGGCGGCCAGGACGGCGACGAGCAGTGAGTCTTAAGTTTGCTACCCATGAAGCACTCACACCAATTCGTCTTAAACATCTTCAGCAAATACATGTACATCAACAAGATGCTAAAAGTGAGACATCTGAGTGAGGGACTTAGCGCAATGCTGAATCGAATCTAGACGGAAGTCCGTTAGCATGAGGAACAATTCAAAGAGCGGTAGAACATAACCCAAATGGAGAATATTTTGCACCAGAACACCTGCGCATTGCGGTCCATCTTTTCTCCAAACATTTTCCACCAGGTGCATGTTTCAGATTATGCCGGCTGTTGCTTTTCTAGGACTTCTTCGGTGATTCCAGTGGCACGTCATTGTTCCACAGACACTACATCTGATCCGTACCAAAAAATCCATTATGAAATCTGGATTCGACTTGTAATGCTCTTTGGCAAGGTTTGACACCATTTAGACTATCCAGTCTAACATGCCCTGCCAGTGACAATGCAAACAGCGGGCTTTGTGCAGTTTGAACGCCATCATGACCATCTCAACCAGTTCCAAAGTCAAATAAGTTTATGTATTTAAAACTAAAAATTCACCACACCTCTGGTGTCGGTAGCCTAATTCACCACAGGACGTGTAGCGACTGTTTTGGCAGCCATGAAATAAGACCCGTGAAATTGGTGGCCATGCATGGGTTGCGACCACTGCCTCCAGCAGCACATGCCGGCCCCAAATTTTTCCGTAAGTTAGGAGAGGTCGATCGAGGAAATGGGAAAAGCGCAATCGTGAATAGGCCTCAATGCGCCTATACGAGCCTGGCAGTAGCGACTCCAAAGAAGATCATCTTAAAGTCGGAGTTTTCCTGGGGCGATGCGTCGCCTGTTGAACTATCCATAGATCCGGACTGATCAAGAAGTATCCGGCCCTCTAACATCTGTGTAGGAAAACCCCAATTCTATAACATTCCCAATTCTAGACGAGAGGAGGTAGCCAATCAGCGTATTCAAGGGACCTTCTGTCGCCTTCCAACAGAATGCCGGCGATGGCCGCACAGAGCCGTTCGTTCGGAGGTCTACGTGGAACCACGGAATTGTGTCAGCGTGGACTCTCGAAGAAAACGGCAGATTGAAATCGAAGCCAGAGGCCGGGCTTTGTGGTAACGGAACTGGGTAAAATGGGGGAGACATTTAGGCGCCGCGCAGGAAGCACAAAACCGTCCGGAACACAAGCGCAATGCATCTGCAGGCCCACCGGCCATGCTGCAGTGCTAGCCGAGTGGCTCTTCTTTCACATACCCTTTTTCCAATTTACGAGCCATGCCGACGCTGAGCCGTGATCTGATAGGGCACGACGACAGCTTTTCATTTTGTATTTCGGAGGACGGCTGTAGAGCCAAGCTCAATCTCTAAGTATAGAAGTAGCGGCCAGACAACGAAAAACTCACTCTGTCTCTGTAACAGTTGCATCATCTTGCATATCCATGCCACGAGTAGCTGTGTTCGGTAGCCCTTTTGCAGGGATCAAAACCCACACAGACATTTTTTTTAAATCTTTTCTAAACAGACGAGGGTGCAGTTGTGCCTCAGATCTCTGCCAGCGCCATACCATCATGGAAGGTTCTGTTCAGCCATCAACGCTACTTCTGTTTGCTTTGCGAGAACCGTTGAAAGCCGGGTACGGCACGTAGATGTCCAACTGGCGTCGGTTCAACGATTGGGCACAGGACTAATGCCGGCAGATGCATAATGCAGTGACGGCTGATTGTCTACAGGCCGGACGTGGTGTTCAAGCCCCGTCAAATCCCTTAGTAGTGGAGAGTGATTTTCTGGATTCGGAAATGTTGGAGTAGGCGGTGCTAATGTGTAACGAGGTGGGAAAATGTCAACAACACTACCGCCGACCAAAATTGCCCTACGGATGAAAACTCGCATCATTTGTGCTCGCGCTTGCGCTCCAGACTAAAAATCTCCGTTTTGTTACTCTTAATATTTTTCATCACTATAGCCCCCACTTTCATTGGTTATATATAGTTGCATGTCGTCTGTGTGTCACATGAAATGACTAGGGCCTGTATGGAGGGCGACAGGTTGGACGAGATCAAATTGTCAGCGACCTGCTTTTTTTTTTCTTGAGGTCATGAGCCCTGATGTTCCACTCGAGAGGTTGCCAGCAAAACGCAGGATCCCAACTCAGATGCACCTGCTTCCCTTATCCTCATTGGGAGCTGTTGGTAGATCCACCACCCACCCCTTTGCGGTTTTGTCTAAAAGATCAATGTGCACGGACGGCTATGGTGCGTCAATACAGATACAGGCAGCGCTGGGGCTCACAATGGTGCGTCAACTGGTGCACACAATCGCATACCATCGAATATATACAGTACACTCTCTCAGCACGCCAGGACGCCTGCCTAAACACGCTAACCCGGCACACAAACGCACCCCGTAGCGGAGATGCCACGCACTTTGGTCCGGCACACAGTGACGGACTCTCAACGTCCTGCGCAATCCTGCGCAGCCACAGGGCTAAATATGCACTGGTTGCGAGCCCACCGCATACATAATTCACCTCTTTCAACTCGTGCTTCGGCTCCCTACCATCGCGGGAGCTGGCCCCGGTTTCATCACTTCGCCAACTACTTCTTCTTCTGCTTCTTTTGCTTCTTCTCCCTGTTTTCCATTTTTCTTTCCTGCCCTGGCCCTGGCGCTGCCACCAAAAACGCTTCTGCAGCGTGTGTTTCCCCTTGCCCTTTGGTCCCGATATTCTTTCCCCCATTCGACTTACCCTAGTGAAAGTTATTTTGTGGAGTGCGCTGTATTTTGGTTTGTGCTCCTGCCATTGTGTGTGTTGCTTTTAGTTAGCGCTCTCTCAGTAGTTGCAAGTTGCGTCTGCTCGTAGTCGCTCAATTGGCTGAACCTGTCTGTGTTTTTTGTGCCTGTTTGAGTGTGTTGCAACTCCACAAAAGCTATTTCCAGATCTCCGTTGCTGACCCGCGCCGCGAAGCCATTTATTGCTGTGGTGCGTTCCAATTGTCACGAAGCGGATAGGTCT
Organism: Australozyma saopauloensis; assembly: GCF_035610405.1. Classification (NCBI taxonomy): domain Eukaryota; kingdom Fungi; phylum Ascomycota; class Pichiomycetes; order Serinales; family Metschnikowiaceae; genus Australozyma; species Australozyma saopauloensis. Next base: position 1,084,274 of record NC_086132.1, read on the forward strand.
TGTTTTTGCGTCGCCGCTGTGTCTCTCGTACTTCTGTTGTTGGTGTAGTCTTCCTAGAACAGAACCTTGAAACGTGAATTGCGTATCCGTTGGATCAAAAATTTGTCTGGAGAACCGAATTCTCAATCACTTTATCCCATCGCCACCCCTGCCGCCCGTGTTGGACCGCAGCATCCCCTTTCCTTTCCCATCCTCTCCTGATTTGTATTATTTTATTTATCTTCATCCAGCCAATCCTTGCATACCATGACTCAAAACAACTCCAAACAGTCCGAACTCCCGGTGAAAAAGAACGCCTTTGTGCACAAACTTTACGATATGCTCAGCAACAAGCTGATTGCCCATTTGATCTGGTGGGCCGACACGCCGGAAGCCAACACCTTCTTACTTTGCCCGAATAAGGAGTTTGCCGAGGCTTTGAGTAGTTATTTCAAACACGAAAACGTCGCCAGTTTTGTGCGCCAGTTGCACATGTACGGCTTTCACAAGGTTAGTGATCCTACCCCGGGCGCCGATAAAGGCTCCGCCATATGGGAGTTCCGCCATTCCTCAGGCCGCTTTCGCAAAAACGACGAAGGCTCCCTTGTTTTCATCAAGAGACGCCTGCAGCTGAGCTCGCTGTCGCAAGCCGAACCGCCAGTTCCGAACAATGCCACCAGCCATCCGAATGGTCATCCCCATTACGAAGTGAATCACTTGCCTCCAAATGCACATGGACAATACCTTTATAACCCAAACGGGTACCAACAATACGCTGTACAATATTACCCTATGGGCGCAGAGGCCCAGTTTGGTAGACCAATGCTGATCCACCCACAACTGAACCCTGCTATCTATCCTGGCCAGCCTGGCTCTATGGCCAGACAGCTACCTTCTTCACCCTACCCAGGTTATGCATTTTATCCTCCACCTGGCATGGTGCAGTTTCCTGTGCCGTCAGCCACGGGACACCAGCTCTTGCCTCATCAACTGCCGCAAGGCCAGCAACCGGGTTTTTCCTCTGGCCCGACAAATGTTGGACCCCCACTGCAGATCATGTTGCCTGGCGCGTCTTTGTATCAACAACATTACGCCAACCAAGGCGCCATGACTGCAAACCATGTATTTGCACAACACCAACCATCACCGCCACAGGAGCAGCAGCAGCAGCAGCAGCAACAGCAGCTCCATCAACAACAACTCCATCAACAGCAACTCCAGCAACAGCAACTCCAGCAGCGCAGTCGTGATCCTCCCCCGATTTTGGCACCCATTGGCAATGGCAATAGTATTAAGACCGTCTCTGGTGCTGCAGAGCAGAGCCCGACAACAACGAATTTGGATGCTGCTGCGTCCGATAGTGCTTGTCCTGTAAAATATGAAAGTCCAAGTGCAAATCCTCCATCACTTGCGAGACCGCTTGTAAGAGATCAATCGCAGTCCGATTCTCTATCACAAGCGTCTTTATTGTCTGTTTCGAGCCGCCAGAGTTTGGATCAGGATAACTCTTCCACACAATCGTACGAGGATAGAGCGCAAATGAATCGGGAACAAAACAGAATGCCGTCATTGACGTCAAGACCAAGTTCTAATGGAAAACAAACCGAACTGCTGCTGGAATCGGCTACTCCTATCAGTTATATGCTTAATCCTCCTCGTGACGTGAAGACCGGAGAAAGTTTCAGCACGAGACCACTTGACCCCCGTCCAGCAATGATGAAGGACAGCTTGAAACTCGAGTCGCCCAAGATGCTAATGAAACAGGTTCCCTTACCTCCGATCTCGGAAAACATGTTTCAAAGAGCGCCAACAATGTACTCAGCCCCACAGGCAGATATCAGCGTCAGCTCTGACACGCTGGCATCACGAATAATTCACCCGTTTAATTCTTCAGAACCAAGCTCTTCTATTTCGATGCTGTTTCCATCGGATGCCCAGATCCCCAGACTGCCCGGACATAAGCATGATTCCACAGGAGTAAATACTTCTGCCATTGTTCCCACGACTTCCCTGACTTCGCTGCCCCTCGTATCGCAACCTCACATTCCAACACCAAGGATGTTTCAGGGCAAAGGGGTAGCCGTTCAGCTACTCAATGATGACCAACCTCCAGAAAGCGGAGCCGCTGACTTGCAGACCTCGCAGGGAGCAAACAACTCCTCTGAGAGTTTGAAAAAAACAAAAGAGGAGGAAATCCAAGGTGTGTCCAAAAGCTCCGATGAACACGCTAAAAGCGAAACAGCACGAGTCAGAGTTGCCAAGGTCGAGCATCTTCTCGATGATGATGATTCTGAGTACCGCAAGAAACAACGGTGCGACGACAAGAATGCTGATTGAGTGTTATTTCAACTTGATTTAATCCGAGTCTATTCGGATGAATGTGGTATGAACTTTGGTATGGTTTGATTTTTTTTGAATGTCGTTTGAACATGGTCGAATTTTGGTTTGAGCTCGACTGGATGTTGTTTGAGTGTTGTTTGAATGCTAGCTGATGATGTATTGATTTAGGAAATTTTGTAAAGTAATTTGATAGAATCAAGCGCACATAGCGCTCACATAGAGAGATGTCGTAGGTGATGTGACTTTAATTGATGTCTGCCTTCCTAACCTCGGATGGGCTATCGAGGGTAAGAGCTATAGTGCTTCAATGAGAAGGCAACCGTCCGCAAAAGCAAAATCGCGTGAAAATCGAGTCTATTTAAAGTCGAGGAGCGCTGACGTTTTGATTTCTCAGTAGTAACAGTACTACAACCGATGTGAAGGCGAAAGGGCGCCAGTTTGAAAGAATAACAAATACACCGAAATCGAGACAAGCGATACCACCAGCGCCATACAATTTGGTGCAATTTGGTGAGATTCGGTGCAAGCTAGCGCCATCTGATACAGATCCTGAATGCTGCGCTCACAAACGAAGATGTTCCCACCAAATTGGACCACCTCAATGTTCAATTGACCCTAACCCTCTCTTCCAAAGATCTATCTCCTCTAAAACGGCCGCGCCTTCTTCTTCCCGCCCACCGCCGGCTTGAACACCTTCCGCTGGATCTGCGCCAGCTTCAGCTCCTCATCGCTTTCCGGCTCCACGACCGCCCGCTGCGGCTCCTTCATTTTGAACCGACTCTTCTCGCGTTCACGTTCATGGATCTGCCGTCTCGTATCTCCGCGCATCTTGTTCATCAACGAGCTCATCGCCTTCGATGCGGGCGCACCCTTCCTTTCTGGCGGCGCAATTTTCTTCGTTTCCTCTGACGAAATGAATGATCCAATGGTACTTGCTCCGGTTTTGCCCGAGTTTTCTTCGTTTTCGAGCTCGAAAAGGCCGCTTCCCTGCAGAATGATCGGAAGATTGAGAAACTCGGCTCGTTCTGCGAGTCTCGACTCGCTCTTTTCACTCGCGTCTGTTTTGTTCGTTTGTGTTTCTGTCGGTAGCCACGACAGAACTTTTGCGCTTTGCTGCTTAAACGCTAGCTGGAACCTGGCCTGCAAGGCTTCCTTTTCCTTGATTTCCTGTCTTTTGCTGACTTTGGACATGTGGATGGGAAATCAGGGGACGAGATGAGGTGAAATGTGGAGAAGCGAGAAACACAAAAATAGAAAAAAAGCAGTGCGCAAGCCCGGAATCGAACCGGGGGCCCAACGATGGCAACGTTGGATTTTACCACTAAACCACTTGCGCGCTCGATGGTAATTTGTTTTTGTAGTGCCATATGATGAATTTGTGTGATCTTGGTTATTATTTCTTTGTATTTTCTATGCAAATGCAATTGTTTTGAACATTTTGAGAATTTTATCGAGATGAGTTCTGTTTTCATGTAAATCGAGGGTATGAAGAGCTAGTTAGACACCCAGAGAGTCGATAGACAACGGTTCTACATATGTTTCTTCAATTGTGGAGCAAATATGGAAACACTGGTTTTTTTCTCATTATTATCTTTTCAATTTTATTCTCTCGCCGCACTATCTTCAGTGGGAACATAGAACGTATTTGGCCAAACCTTATCGAAGCAATTTTCCTCGAAGACTTACATGATCACATGGCCAAAATCTTTCAATTCCAATTAAATCTCAATTTTAAATTTTGATGTCCAAATGTCAGTGACATCTCCCACTGTATTCAGACGTCTCACTTCCAACTTACCCATTCCAAATCGAAGAAACATCGACAAAAATCACCGGTATGTCTACATTTGTAGTATGCCACCACTCCAAGCTTGTAGCCTACTTGGTAGCGACATCGCTCCGGCTTTTGCACGGCCGAGCGACGCCAATCCATGTAATTGAACTAGAAGTAGAATACGTAGTGCCTGGGTTGTGGTGCGGCGTGAGTACCATCTCGCATGAAAGGGTCCCCAATTGGACGTTTTTGCAGCTGCAAATCCTCCTCCAGGTGCTTCGGCCAGCGTTGGTGTTTGTAGATTCCATACACGTAAGAACGGGTCGGTCTTCAGGACAGAGAGACACGGTGGAGGCTGTAGAGTCTACGCGAGGATCATACTTTGGCATAATTTATGACGTTCATGTGGTTTTGGATACGCTTCGGCAGTTCTTGCTCAATTCACCAAATACGTTTCTCTCAGGATCGAGGCTTCCAATTCAGATCTTGAAACAGAATTTAGATCGACAATTTGGTCCTGACTCTGTATGGATGGAATTCGACGACTTTGGCGGCCATGGTCTTAGCACGGCCCCATTTCCAATGGCAAATACCTGCTCTGCAAGAATCCAGTTGAGTCAGAACACACCATGGCCGTCATCACATTCAGCATTTGAAATTAGGAATTTTATCTGGTTTCCGTTAGCAAGAATTTTTCAAATGGGATCTGGCGATAATCTACCTCAATGCGGTGAAAACGACACCACTGGATCAGTAAACCATCTTTACAATTATACAGCAATCGCCCGCTCTGACCTCATGTGGGCATTGACAGTATGTGGAGCGTCGCTTCAGCGGCTGAAAACCATGTCACTGGAGCCTAAGCTTTGAGGTGCTTCTACGAATCACAAACTATTAAATGCATTTACACAATATATGACTATATCGCCACCTCCTCGGCGAATTTAAAACACCATTTTGTCATCACTAGAGCCTCGGCTCTCAAACAGGAAGCGTATCCAAGCCAGCAGCTCTGTTCACGTATGGTTCCACCATAGGATGACGCAAGATGGAGCCGATCACAGGGAAATTACGCAAAAATTGAACCAACGTGCCAAAGAAGTCACCAAACAAATACAAGATTCCTACCGATTCAACGGCAAATCCAATGAACGAGCGCTTCATTAGGATCAACACGATTCCACCAAAAAAGAAGAGTGTGGGCTTGATTTTGTTTGGGCGAGCGAAAAAGTATACTGCTCGAGCTGGGCCAATAATGAGAACAACTCCGATGACGAATAAAAGGTTACCCATCGCTAGCAATGCCGAGTCAAAGAAGGCAAAGATTCCAAGCATAAAGAACACCACTCCTGCGGCAGTAGAGCCTACGCCATACTCTGGACAGTTAGTATTGAGGTATTGAAGGGACTACGTTTTGAAGAACATACTTTGACGGCTGGTGAGCCATAGTGTGGTGTCGAAGAGCATATGATATTTGGAGTATAACTATAGGTGTCATTAAACATACGAACGCGTAAACATGGGGAACGAAAATGAGAAATGGCTCAAAAAAAATGAAGGGAATTTTGGTCAAACCGTATACTAACAGGATGGCTCTAATTCCACTAGGAACGTCAGTTTTCGTTGACCCTAGCCTCCAGGCTAATGACCGCTTTATGGAAGTATTCCATCTTTTAGATTATGCTTGAAAAGGAGAAATTTACCAAGAAGCGAGATACTATTGGTATCTGCCCAGTAGCAAATTTGATACCATTTGACTTTTAAGCTATTTTCTCGAGGTCATTGAATGCGTCTAGGTCATAATCATCAACCTCATCACCCTCATCGAGGTCATCGGGGTCATCTCATCAAGATCATCTCATCGGGGTCATCTCATCAAAAGAAGCGCTTAAACATATTCCCACTAATCTCGAGTATTACCGAACAATAATACTTTAATCGAGTACGCTCAACTGCCTTTGAAATGCTTCCCGATTACGTAATCAGGTAGCATGAGAGCACAGCCCGAAATAGATCCAGCATTAATGACATGGCTCCGAGGATACAGCGGGCGGAAAAAAAAATCGATCACACCACTTCAGCTCTATCAAGCTCGTTATTTTTCCACAATAATTTCTTGGAAAATTCCAATCTAGAACTTTCGGACTTTACCCCCACTACCTAAGTCACCTGCTATTGACCATCAGAAATCTCCAGATTGAACTAAAGATCCACAGTTGTCTTGGCAGTCAATTACATCGATCGGAAACTTTTGATATTCACCAACTACCCACGGCCGACTTATTCGAAGCATTCAATTCGTACTCGAAACGTTACAATTGAGGTGCTTTCTTCTTACAATAAAGCCGTCAGCTCTTTGCCAAAGTAAAGATTGCGAAAAATTCATCTCTAGATCATTTCAGACTATAGAATTGCTCAATATTTTGTCAAAAAGATCGGACTTTAAGCCAATTCTTAGCAGAAGTATCGAAACCACAGAAACTCAAATTAAGAGCTAGAAACAATGGCCCACAAACTTCCTCCTGAGGACGACTTCATCAATTCGGAACCTCCTCCTTCGTACGAGGATTCTCTCTCCAACACGGGCTCGTCACAGCCCCAATTGCCGAACAGACCAGCACAATCTCAGAATCATTCATCACAGTATGCTCCGCCGCCACAAAGGCCGGTGCAGCGGCCAGCACAACCTCCACAGCCGCCCAGACCTGCTCAAAACATACCCAGTGGACAGCATTCGAGCCTGGCGCAGAGTCTGTCGTCAACGGCCAACCTCTACACCAACAATACTTCATTACCCTTCGAGTATCCAAGGGGCCACTTCTGTCAGAAGTGTCGCAATACAGGGTTTAGAGATAAAGGTAAACCTTGCAGTAAGTGCTGGGATAAGTTTCATCGTAACACCGTGTATAATCCGAGACCAGAGATGGGATTTCGTTATCCCAAGGGATTCATTTGCGAAAAGTGTGCCAACACGGGATTAAAATGGAAAAACAAACACAGCTGTCTGGACTGCTTGATACGTTACAAACTCAAGCCGCAGAGAGTACCAGTTTCGTACACAAATTGGGGACCTCAGAACATAATGGCGCCAGGCGGGCCTGGATTCATGGGTGGACCCCCGGTGCGTCTATTACCTGGTGATCCTCGTTTGGGCGGAATTGTCTGTGGAAACTGTCATGGCTCAGGACAAATCACGTTCTTTTTGGACCATGACATATGCTCTGTGTGTGGTGGTCTTGGTAGAGTGATGATGGGCGCCCAGCTGAGCGGCTACTATTGATTTCTTCGCGATTCGACGAATTGGGTACTGAAAAGTCCCTCTTTGGAAGGATAAATAGTCATCTCGAAGGAGCATTGATCTATATAGGAAAGTGCTTCAGATAAAGCTAGGACGCTAACTCTATGATGAAGTTACATCATTTCACTGACATTGTGTAAATTTTTTCACCTTCTACATTTATACATTGTATTACATTGTACATTTTTTTGAGCTGTAACCATCTATGTGGTGCTGCCTAAGTGGAATTGAATGAAAATTCAATCATTTTAAATACCTTATATATAAACGTTTTTCCAAAACCTCCCAGATGTTTTTTTTTTCAATTTAGTTGTAGTTGGATGGGTACTTGTAGTCGGTCAACTCGTAGAAGTTCTCTTTGACGCTTCTGATAGATACAAATCTAGTCAAAATGTTACCGGAACCAGCCTTGTCGTTAGTACCAGACATTCTTCCACCACCGAACCATTGCTGGCCAACTACGGCTCCGGTAGACTTGTCATTGATGTAGAAATTACCTGCGCTGTAACGCAACTTCTCCTCTGCCAATCTCACAGCAGTACGGTCACGGGCAAAGATTGAGCCAGTCAAACCATACTGACTGGCAGTGTCGATCTTTTCCATGATGGAGGCGAACTCAGCATCAGGATAAGCATATGCGGTCAAAATAGGTCCGAAGAACTCGGTGGAGAAGAACTCATGGTCTGGAGAAGAAGCCTCGATCAAAGTTGGCTGGACATAGAAGCCAACCGATTTGTCGGTATTACCACCTTGTACGATAGTCAACTCTGGGTCGTTCTTGGCTTGCTCAAGTACAGACAGCAACTTCTCAAAAGATTGCTCGTGAATCACTGGACCCATGAAGTTGTTCAACAAGTCTGGATCCGTGGTGTTGCCGACAGTGATGGATTGCATGGCGCTAGAGAGCTTTTGCTTGAACTCAGGCCACATGGATTGAGGAACATAGACACGGGATGTGGCAGAACACTTCTGTCCCTGGAATTCGAAGGCGCCTCTCAAGGTGGACAACACAGCGTGGTCCACAGCAGCGGACTCGTGCACCAAGTGGAAGTTCTTTCCACCGGTTTCACCCACAATACGGGGATAGTCTCTGTAGACGTCGTTGGCCAAGTTTCCGGCGATACGGCCATACAATGATTTGAACACCTTGGTCGAACCAGTGAAGTGCAAAGAAGAGAAGTCCTTGTGGCCTGTGACCACATCTGTCACCTCGACCGGGTTACCAGGGACGAAGTTGACAACACCAGCGGGGAGACCAGCCTCCTCCAAGATGGTGAGAAGAAGATAGTTGGAGAGCACGGCGGTGTCGGAAGGTTTCCACACCACAGTGTTACCCATCAAGGCTGGAGCGCCGACCAAGTTACCGGCAATGGCGGTGAAATTGAATGGCGTCACGGCGTACACGAAACCCTCAAGAGGGCGGTATTCGGCTCTGTTCCACACCCCTGGCGAAGACTCGATGGGCTGTTGCGAGTACAATTCCTCAGCGTACTTGACGTTGAAGCGGAAAAAGTCGGCCAACTCGGCCACAGAGTCGATCTCGGCCTGGTACACGTTCTTACCTTGGCCAAGCATCGTGGCGGCCAACATGTCGTATCTATATTTGGTACTGATCAAGTCTGCAGCCTTAAGAAAGATGGCAGCACGGTCAGTCCAGGGCATCGAGGCCCACTTGGCCTTAGCGGCGCCGGAGGCCTTAATTGCAGCCTCCACATCTTCTGGGGTAGCCTGTGCAACGTTGGCCAACACGTGCGAGTGTTTTGCCGGGTTCACCTGCGTTTTGGAGCTTCTCTTGTAGATTCTCTCGCCATTGATCACCAACGGAATATCCAACACGTCGTCGGAATATTTGGTGATGGAAGCACGTAGAAGATCCCAGTCCTTCTGCTGTGTGGCATTGAATTCCTTCACTGGTTCATTGGTGAGCGTTGGAGGCACTTTTACATGGGCAAGTTGGCTGAAACGGGAAACGGCCACAACGGGACGCAATTGTGGGCGGAGCGTGCGTGTGCGGAGGGCCAAAGCGGCACGGGAGAGTCTCAACATGGCGGCGAGTGTGTATATGGAAGTTGTTTGTGAAAAAAATCACTGGCGGATCAGAGGGGGACACCCCGTATTTATATGTTGGTGAAAGGTGGGGGAGGTGGTGTGGGCAGGGCACAGCGACGGGCGGAGTGTATATAGGGCCGTTTCAGATTGGCGAGGACGATAGTGGACGATAGTGGCAGTGGGCAGGTATCCGCGAGGTGCCGTGGGTGGATGGTTTGGTGGCAGAGAAACGGCAGCCGAGGCGGTGAATAATTTGTTTTTCTTTTGGAGATTTGTGTTCGTGTCGGAATTGGCGAGGTTATCATGTTTGATTGTTATTAAATTGGTGTTTGTTGGCTGGGGTCGTAGAGAGAATAGGAATAGAGTTGATATCGTAATTTCTCATGACACCGATTCGAAACTGGAGAATTAATTGTTCTAATTGATCCGCTTTAGAATTCAATGTCGTAGATGATGTAGGTGTTGTAGCGCACTGCTCAGTCATTGGTGTTGGACTGACTGGGATATAGTGTCGTCGTAAGAGAATTGAGCCAAAGAGTACCAATTTCTTTTCTGGGTCACTTTACTTTTCTTTCTGTATCAGTTTTTATCATTCTGGATCAGTTTTATAATTCTGGATCAGTTTTCTCATTCTGTTTTCCATGGCGCGGATCTTTTCATCCACCACCTTTGCATTGGCTGCAAATCTGGCCTCGCTCGCGTCCAAGGCTCCATTGATGCTCTCCAAGTTCTTCAGCCAGTCCTCCAACTCTCTCAGAAGCAGACCGAGGGTTTTATCTATACTCTCGGTCACTCCCACCGAAGTAGCCAAAGATGAATTCACCTCGTGTAGTGTGCGTAATCTAGTCATGAGAGCCGGCAAAATGCGGCTGGACGTTTCTATATCTGGAAGTTTCGAGAAAATCCGATCGATTCGGGCTTCAAAGGGCGTGCTATTGGCCTGTGTTGTGGCTTGTGGACGGTCGCCCAAGTGCAATTCGACCTTTCTTCTGTTGGCAACCAATAGCTCCAATTCTTTATTGAGATGTGCCACTGCTTGGGAAACAGGCTCGAGACTCGTTTCTGGGCTACTGAGAACGGCAACTCTCCGACTGATTTCATTGAGATGTGTCCGAAAGTTGTGTTCCACTGTAGGATCTGTATTGGGAGTCCCAATGGCAGCCTCGATTCTTGCAAGTCGCGCTTCCAACGCACAGATGGCCGAAAATTCACTCTTTCTATCCAGTGACTCACTTGTAGGTTTACTCGTAGTAGACAGCTTTTTTAGTTCTTGGGCTGGTTCGTTGGCATCACTTATTTCCCCAATCTGATTTTCAATCTGATTTTCTACCACTTCATCAATTTCTGAGAGAGACTGTTTGATTCTCTGGTAATAATAACCCTCTGTGCCAGCACTTTGGATCATCGATTGGAGCGAGGATAGATACGTATCTAGTTCCGCCTGCTCTGCGTCGTTTTCCGCCTCGAGACCCTCAATTTCCTTTTTTAGCCTCGCAAGTTTCTGTGCCTTGGTTTCGGCCCACTGCACAACCGTGATACCTGAGTTTCCTAGTGTTTTTGCATTAATTGAACCTGAAAAGTCGGTGTTTTCGTCCAAAATGGCGTATTTTTGAAGCCGATTTCTTGTGGCCGCAGCATCAAACCCTTCGGCAGTGATCTGTATGAGATCTTCAGTTTTTAAGTTTGAAATGACCTCGTTTGAGGGAAGATCTTCAATGGACTCAATACTTGAAGTTTCGAAGACTTCTGGGCCGTGTTCGGAGTCCAGATCAAGCATTACTACTATTTGAACTCACTAGTTGTGAAATTAATAATTTTAATCCAGTAAAATGGAGAGGTTCTCTGTGTTTCGCTAACGTAAACAGTAGTTGATGTAATCTGGGGTAATTTCATATTTAATTGGAATTGCAAAAAAAGCTAAAATGAATCTAAGAAGTTGAGAAAATGTCGTTTGATATGATCCACGTCTTTTCAAGTCTTTCAATATTTACTGACCTTATACATGAAGCCTTTTCTGTACTCATACACAGTCAACGTACAAAGTCGGAATGCTCCCCCAATATCACCTCGATCTTACTTCGTCACAATCTGCACCACATCCTCGTCATTGACAGGATGCTGCAAACCACATTTCTGCGGCGAGTGCTTGGCGCTGGACCCCCACACCAATGCATACTTAAACTGGTTCTTCATTTCTCTGTGAATGGCGTCACAAACCTGCAATATAGAAGAATCAGCGCGCACCACCATTGGGTCGTCGAAATTAGGCATGATACCTCTTCTCTTCGTGTAAAGACGCACCAAGCCGAGCTGGCGCCAGATCTCTTCCTTCAACTCGTCGATTCCGAGCTCCATCTCACAGGAAATCACCATTGTGTTGGGCTCACGAGCCAAACGGTCGCATTCCTCCAACGATACCGCATCTGCCTTGTTGTACACATAGAGACATTTGATGTAAGACATGTGTTGCTCATTGATCACATCAATGAAGTCATCGATGGTACAGTTCTCATCTCGTATAAGCACATCAGCGTTGTGGATCTTGTAATCTTTGAGGATTGCTGAAATCATCTTTTCGTCCAAGTATTTTGGCGGCGTGATCAGGTTTAACTTAACTCCACCAGTCTTCTTGATTTTCAACAGAATGTTGGGTCTCTCTTTGTTGAGACGGATTCCCATGGACTCCAACTCATTCTCCAAGATTTGTCGCTGCTCACCGCCCTTTGTGGCATCGAGGATCATGAGAATAAGGTCTGATGTACGAGAGACAGCAATGACCTGTCTACCACGACCTTTACCTTGAGAAGCCGCCTTAATGATACCGGGCAAATCAACAATTTGGACCTCGGCTCCGTTGTACTCTAGAATACCACCCACAGATGTCAATGTCGTGAACTCATATGAAGCTGCTTCAGATTTGGTGTTTGTGACTTTCAGAAGGAACGACGACTTACCCACGGACGGAAATCCAATAAGCGACACACGGGCATCTCCTGCCTTGGCAATTTCGAATCCCTGTCCACCTCCCGACGATCCCTGGCCTGGTTGGGGTTCCAAGAGTTCTCTTCTGTACCGGGCTAATTTACCCTTTAAGAGTCCAATATGGTACTCTGTGGCTTTGTTCTTTTGGGTACGAGCAAGCTCTTCTTGGATCTGTGCGATCTTCTCAAGAATACCCATGTTTGCTTGCAATGAAAGGTGATTGTTGGAGATGAACTGTAGATTCGTGCAGGGACTGAGTAGTGGGTAGTAGTACAGTCAGTACACTGGACGAAAGTAAATAGATGGGTGCTAGTACGTAATCGGAATAGGGCTTTAACTTCATTCACACTCCAAAAAATTGACAAAGTTAGTTATTTTGGTGATGCTTTGCAAAATCGAGTATGTGCTTGATTTCGGTTCTCGTTTTGGCAGTAGTATCCACATTTTGCACCAATTGCAAGAAAATGAGATCCATAAAAAGTAAATATTATTAAGAAATGAAAACAAGATTTGGTTTGGCTAAACTATTCACTCATCGACTATCTTCACTACCTTTCCCTATTCCAATACTGTTGATTTCCCCAGACTACCTATACAGAACCGTACCCTCATCGCACTCATCGCATCCACCTAACCATCGCATCGCAGCTCATCACATCTCATCGCATCACATATCATCAGCATGCCTAAAACAGACAGAAGAATCGACCGCTCGGGAACAGATCTATCCGATGTTCTAGGTTCTTCAGCCCGTGCCCGTAAGAAAATAAAATCCATTGAGGGTCTTCTTCAGAGAGATAACCTTCCTGCTGATGTCCGGATCGAGAAGGAAAGAGCTCTCAAAGCCTTACAGGCCGATCTTAAAAATACTCTTTTCAAATTGAAGACACAAAAGCGTGCCAAAAAGTATCACATGGTGCGCTTTTTTGAGCGTAAGAAGGCTCTTCGGAAGTTAAAACAAGCCAAAAAAGCTCTAGACGAGGCCACTGAGACTGCTGTAAAGAAAGACATTAAAAAGGCAAGACGTGCCATGCACCACTGTCAGGTGGACGTCGCATATGTGTTCATGTTCCCAAAATCTGAGAAGTACATTTCGCTCTATCCAGCTGAGAACAGCGAGTTAGACGATAATGAGAAAAAGGGAAAGCTACTCACCGACGAGAAACGTCTTGAGTTTAAGAAGAAGGTCGAGGAACTCATTGAGTCTGATAGACTTCCGTTCACATTCGAGGATGCCTTGGATGGTAAGACGATTATTGTTGACAATATTAAATGGCCTGAGCAAACGAAGGAGATTGATGCTCCAACTGCGGTTGCTGAAGCTGTCGTTGAAGAAGATGATTTCTTCGAGTAAGCTCCTTCTGCCTTGTGTCATCATATTTTTCATATTTAACTTGCATGAGCATCGCATATATTGGACCAAAGATTGACCCATGACCCGATGTTTGTCTTCTACATCGGGTTCACTTAGGTTGATGTGTAATGTTGCAGAGTCACTATGACTCATTTGAGGAGCACACCTCAGCATTTATATGGCCACAGACCTATTCTTTGAAGCTCTCACTTCACAAAATCTCCAAGAAATGTTATCAGAGCTTCCTGATATCACTCCAATTTTGGTCGTTGGGAGGAGGAGGAAGAACACCTATTTTGGAACAGTGCAGTTGCAAACCCGCCATTCTGATTGACCAACCCAACTAGCTGAACATTAGAGAGATCCAGCGAAAGCTTCTGCCACAACATCATTTTGAAATCGATTTTGTTGGGACTCGTACTCTGATTCCTAAGTGCCACGGAGACTTCAAAAAAACACCTATACATATCACTATAGAACGACGAAATATAATAAGCTAATTAGATTTTCAAAATATTTTATTCTTCATTGCTTCAAATGTTCTTTCTGGATTTATAAACTTGATGTGTCTAGTTCTGCAGAGCTGCCAATTTGTCTTCGTATACTGCTGTCAAGACTGCAGGGCAATGAGACTTAACTCGATGATTTTGCAGCCACTTTCATATTAAGGACTTACCCAAATGACAAAGAGGGGACTTATTTCACTTCAACAGATTGACTTGGATTTGATGGATCCGATCTCTTGGATGAGATATTAACGGGCAGTGGAGGATCAAATACTGGGTGTTCACGGGAGTTCACCCTATCAGCACAGAAGAGTAAAATAATTCGTGAAATTAGTACAAGATCTGCATGAGGTGAAAATTCATATTTGATTTTGGGCTTTTCTCTTTTTAGGGTTATTGAAGAACTTACATCACAATTCACTCTTTCGGTCAGAGGAGAGGAAAAGAGGACATTGCTTTGAAGCTACATTTATTCAATTTCCCTCCTCTCAAGTAATTGACTACTCTACTACTGAAGCCGTCGTGTGTACATTTTATTGTTACTATTTTAGAGCTCATTAAAATGTTGGCTAGCTCATGAGCTTGAGGGTCTGTTTATAAGAAATCTTCATTGCATCGTTGACACACAAAACAACAATTTCTTTTCCACAGAGTTTTTCATCAACCTCCACTTTGCAGTGTACTCTTCCTCGTTTACCTGACATTTCAGGAGAAGCTCTGCGCAAAGAGTAGAGCTCTCTTTGCGACTTATCGCAAAGAATGACAAACCACGATTCTTTCTGTTGCTTTGGGAAATAAGGTGCGTGGACTCTGAACTCCTTGGAGGATGGTTCGTTGTGTCGACGCAACTCTACTGAAACGGACAGTCTGTCTGTCTGAGTTGCCAGCAAGTCACCACTTGGAAGGTGCGATGCTACTCGAATGAAATTTTTCTTTTTCTGAGCGCTACTGCTACCGGCAAAGAGTTCATCGGCCAATTTGAGAACCGCGGGCGGCTTCATAGCTCCAACCTCAGCAAGAGTGATGGGCATATCATTTGGTACAGATCCTGGCCCATCAACCAATGCACATAGAGGATTCTCGTCAAACCATAGCCTCTGCTTCAAACACTGCATCACTTCGACGTATTGCAATGCAACACTCAAATAGCCGAGCTCAGCGGCAACCTCAACAAGTGCTTGCAAAATACGCAAAGCTTGGTCCAAAACAGATACCGTATCTTGAACGTAATCCACAATTGGAAGGTCGATATGTTCCATGTAGGCCTGGATCAACAAGTATGCCTTCACATGAGGATCCCAGATGAACTCGCACTCGAGATCCTCCGCGGGAAACCTCATGGATTGAGACAATTCCATGTTAATGAGCTCCTCTCCATGACGAGTAGCCAATTCATCGTACTCCGTTGCCATACATAAGACTTGCAAACACTGCTGGAAGTCCATAGAGGGATTCAGGCGCGAAAGGGCTTTACGAATTGTTTTATGCGACAAGTAATAGAATGAAGAGATCTGCAAGTATGGAGTAGGAACGAGCAGATCGCGGTCTCCTAACCGTACACACAGAGACTCCTGAAGATTTTCGATTGTTGCGTTGACAAGGCCGCTGAGGAATTCTGAAACTCCAGAGGGCGAAGTGTCTTCAATACCATAATACATCGGGTTATTATGAGCTCTCCGGTACAAAAATGTCCAGGTCAAAAAGTCTAAGGCCTCTTGTCTGGAGCTTATGGTACCACTGGCAATCTCTGCACCAATGTGATCATCCAACACTTTGTGTAAAGACGATTCGACAGGGAATCCAATATTCAAGAAATGCTTATAGAACACTTTCTTTGACTCACGGGTGTAGACAATTGCAATACCGCTGGTGTCAAAAGCTGGACGTCCTGCTCTACCCATCATTTGCAAAATATCTGTCAAATCCATGTCTCTGTAGTCCTCAATTTTGGAGTCAAAGAACTGAGTTCCCTTTATAATAACAAGATGAGCAGGCAAATTGACACCCCAGGCCAAGGTGGAAGTCGCAATCAAGATCTGAATCTTGCCGGCCTC
This sequence comes from Australozyma saopauloensis, assembly GCF_035610405.1. Lineage (NCBI taxonomy): Eukaryota > Fungi > Ascomycota > Pichiomycetes > Serinales > Metschnikowiaceae > Australozyma > Australozyma saopauloensis. Next base: position 1,100,610 of record NC_086132.1, read on the forward strand.
AAATAGCTTATGAGACAACTGTCTATCGGCTTCCACCAAACCGGCGTGATGCAAGCCCATACCGAATTGCAACAGGAGCCTGAGAGTCTCGTCTTTCACTTTCTCCAATACGGTTTGGAGCTCCAGCTCGTCCATTTTCAAGAATCTTCTTGGGTTCAGCTCCAACCCACAGAGGTGAATAAGATCAAGGGCTGTGAGTCTTGTTTGACGTCTAGAAGCAACGAAAATCAACACGGGCTTCAGTGGCGAATGCTGCTTGATGGCCATGAATGCGGGCTTGTTCATAGTCTTCATCAAGGGACAGAAAGCCAAGTTGTCTGGGAATCCATCAATATACATTTGCAATGGGACCGGACGAACCGACTGAGAGAAATTGAAGAGCCCTTCTCTCACACGGAGCCATCCAGCCATATCGAAGGCATTCGATACCGCAGTAGACATACCCAAGAGTCGAATAGGTTTATTCGTCTGCATTGAGATATAGTTCATACGACTGACAATCATTTCCAAAATTGGACCACGATCACTGGCCAACAAATGAATCTCATCCATGATGACCAAGGAGACCTCTTGGACAAACTTTCTTGTTTGCCAATTACGGGATATACCGTCGAACTTCTCTGGCGTTGTAATGATAATACTGGCCTCTCTCACCTCCCTTGCTTCAGGCAAAGAGTCACCAGTAAGCTCGACCAATTTGTGCTTTGTGTTCTTGCAAATTCGTTGGCGCCAGTCGTCGACTCTCTCGCGCACCAAAGCTTTCATTGGGGCGATGTAGACGACCTTGGACTTTGGAAATTCCTTGAAAGCATGCCAAATCGCGAGTTCGGCAACAACAGTTTTACCCGAACCCGTCGGAGACCCCACAAAAATATTAGAGTTGGTGTTGTATAAAGAGTGGAACGTCATGGTCTGCATTGGATTGAAGTACTTGAAGCGAGGCTTGTAAATACCTTCAACCACAGGGTCATGCAATGCCGATATGGGAAGAGGTTGCAAGCGAAGTAAGTTTGTTCTGATAGTCTCGTTTTTGGGAGTGATGAGATGTTGAAAAGATACAGGGTGCACATTTTCTGCACCCAACCATGTGTCTGAAAGGACTCGAATCACTAGCTGGGCTGGAGGTGGGTCTGAGACTGGAATCATTACATCGAGTTGATGAGGCGAGCCCATTTGACCCTTGCGGAGAATGAACTTCTCAACATGTAGAATTTTAGTGTCTTCGGAATCCTCAACAAAGACCCAGAAGAACTGTGTCTTTCCGTGGAACTGATCATCCCATAAGAAATCGGGAATGAGAGAAATCAGCATGCGCACAACTTGTGTTGTAATTGGAAATATTTCCGCCTTAATTGTGACATATGGAAACCTGTGGATGTAGCTATAGATACGTCCACCCATTCCAGAGTTGTGCACCAAATCACCAAGTTCATAAGCTGGAGTGTTTCGAAGCTCTTGCATAGTGAAGTTAGAGTTTCTAAGGTACTTCAAAATCTGTTCGTTTAAATCGAACTGGGCGAGGGGATGGTCAAATGCCCAGATTCTCTTATCGACAGACTTACAAAGCGAGAGCATGATCTTTGCAAAATGACCCCAACGACGATTAATACCGATGAGAAAGAGTGCACGGCAAATACGCGCCGAATTTTGGGCAACATAATTGCAGTCAGAGACTAAAGAAGAATCCTTGAAAGCACAGTTCGAGACATAGGCTTGTAACAAGACATTCGTCTTCCACTGGTTTGACTCCTTCTCCCCCGAAACTTGGCATGGAAGTTGTTCATCTTCAAGTTTTTTCAATTCAACACCTTCTTCCTCGCGGAACTTGATGTTGTCGAACTCGCTACTCATACTGATCATGGCTAATAAGTCGGCTTCGGTAGCGGCAGGGTTGAGCATATTGTTAAAGATTTCAACGGAATTGTTGAGCAAATAGAAGTCAGATGCAATACGTCCCAAGTCTTTTGCAAGTAACGCGCCACTTTGTTCGTCAAAAACAATCATTTGAAGAGCGTGAAGTCTTCTGGCAGAGTCAACAATGAGCTTGCGGCGTCTATTGTGGAGCGACGGATCTTCTTGAAGCTCTTTCCACTCTATACCGTAAGCGAAAGGGTTTTGACGCATACGCACCATCATATACGTATAACCCAACCATTGGACTCCTTCGTCGATATTTGTGACTGTGCCTAACGAAATTTCAGCATTGAGGTTGTCAATAAGCTTGGCCAGAAGCTTAGACTCGATTGGATGCTGCTGAGTAATGAGAGACACATAATGATCGAGTCTGTCACTTGTGGTACAGAGAATACCGGTACCGAATTTCTCGAATTGAGGTCTACCAGCACGACCGAAAATTTGAATGACATCTGAGATTCCAAGGTCCACAAAACCACCTTGTTTGGCATCATACACCTGGGTGCCCTTGACGATGACCACGGCTGCTGGCAAGTTGACACCCCAAGCCAAGGTAGCGGTACAACACAAAACCTTGATGGCTCCGTTCAAAAACATCTTTTCAACGAGGTTTCTGTCGGAACGGAACATACCAGCGTGATGCATACCAAAACCGCGAGGAAAGAGTTCGCGCAAGTCTTTGCTTCGCTTCTTTCCGGCGGCTTCCTTTTTGAAGTAATCATAGTTACCACAAGTTTCTGAAGCATCGAACAAATCACTATGTCCGTTTGCTTGAGCCATATTGATGAAGGTTTGTGCTGTTTTGACGGTATCTTTTCTCGAATGAACAAACACCATCACTTGGTAGCCTTGTCGGAGGTTTTCTATCAAGCGATCGTATGAGACCCTGTCGATATTTTCACGAGCTGTTTTGGAGCCCGCTTTGCCTCGGGCTCCAATGAGTTCTTGTTTAAGAGGACATGGCCGGAACAGCTGGTCAAAGTAGAACATTCCTATGTTTCTGTTAACACCCAAGAAGTCGGCAACATCCATGTAGTTCGGTAGAGTGGCAGAGAGACCGACAACACGAATCATCAGTTGTGTACTTTCAACCTGTCTTAAGGTACGCGCAACAAGAGTCTCAATGACAGAACCTCTGTCTTCATGAAGAAGATGGACCTCATCAATAATGAGTAATTTCACTTTCGACACGAGATCGTTGTCGCCGCTCTGCTTACGAGTAATGACATCCCATTTCTCAGGGGTAGTCACGATAATCTGGGTAGTAGTAATTTCCGCTCGAGTCAATTGCATATCACCTGTGAGTTCTCTAACTCGGATTCCGAGCCATTTGAGTTTCTCCGAGTATTTCTCTACAATTTCTGCGGCCAAAGCCTTAAGAGGAGCCACATAAACAATTTTGAAAAGATCGTAGTCGATATCAAAGGAAGCGGGCTCGCGCTCGGTCGAAAATTGATCAATTGTGTGTAAGATAGTCAATAAAGCAACGTCCGTTTTACCGGCACCAGTGGGAGCACAAACGAGCATGTTCTCGTTGGTGTTGTAAGCCACTGGAAACACCAAACTCTGCATTTTGTTCAAAGTCTGGTATTTGGTGAAAGTGCCCTGACATAGATTATCGAGCTGGGACATTCGTACCAACTGAGAGTCTTTAATATAATGTCCAGTGACATTTTCAGGATATGGTATAATCAATTCTTCGTGCGTCGGATAGCTAGCACGCGTAGTTCCCGCCGGCAACAGATACAGTTTCCCGGTTATGGCAATTACATTTCCTACGTCTGGTTTCTTGAAGACATGGGCATATTGCCCATTTTTGCCGCCGACAGCACCCGTCGTGGATAACTTCTGGTTTTTCCTTTTCTCACGGTTGGCAATGAGCTGCTCCACACGTTCCTGCGGCGTAAGAAGCAGCGGATCTTTGTCAGGTTCATCGTTTGTTGCGTTCTCCTCTGAAAGCAAAGCGGCACGATTTTGAAGGATCAGCAGGATGAGCTCGAACTCGTCGAAACCCAAAATGTCAAAGAGATGCGATTGCACCTCCTCGTCGGAATTCTGCTCGACAAGTGTCTGTTTTACGAGTTGTAGCACCTCGTTTTCTGGTTGACCTCTAGCTAGACTGACTCTGCTACATTCTGCACCGATTTTGGCCACAACAGCAGTATTTTCGATAGCTCCTATTTCAGAAACAGCATTGAGAGATGCAACTTTGTCCAAAGAGAGCTCTGCAAAGGTAGCAAAGAGCGAATCTAGGTCCATGGCTAGCGGCTGTTCAGTATCCACTTTTGGCGTCTTCTGTGCGGTTTCAGAACGCATTGTCGCTAATATGTCCATCATTGGCGCCATGGCCAGCATGTACGAGCTCGTCGACGAAGCTGAGTACGCCATTGTAGAATTGGAAGTAGTTGTAGTTTGCTAAATTGAAGTGAGACACTTGCGGTGAAAAGTTGGGGTACCAATGATAAAGAAAAACAGGAAGTGGTGAAATTTGAAATTGATAGGGATTTTGGTGGTATTTATAATCCGATTGTGATTCTGCAATTGCGGTTTGTGTTGGCGCTGAAGGTGGTTTTTATCTGGTGGCAAATCGAGCAGAGAGTACACTGGGAAGACTTACGAGAGAGGCGCAAAGTGATGAGACTGGAGAAAATTGAGGTTTGTATTCTTAGAAATATTGATTCTAGTATTTCAGGATTTCTACGGCAATAATTGGGACCGTTGGTGGTTGTCAGGTCCCAAGAATTGACTCCAGAGGAGGGGATGCTTGAGCTGTGCTGCCGATAGGCTAGTAATGATTAGATCTATCATCAAAATTACAAAAGTTCGAAACTCTGTTCGTAAAGCCAGTACGTATCTATCCAAGTATAGCATCACTGAACATATTAAGCTAGGACATGAATGGATGGGGTCTTGTTCAAGAACAGAGTGGAAATGTCATAGCAGAATTTTCGAGAAGTCTACAACTTACCAAGATTTATTGTGCTTTGTTCACTTTGAGTGGCTGCAAATTGGCTAACTCTACAACTCAAAGTTCAAACTAAGTCAACCTCAAATTAAATCAAACCAAAATTAAATCTCCCCCAATTGGTGCAAAATATTGATTCTCTTGATTTAAAAAAAAAACAAACAGACCACTCTTTTGTGTCTTCTTTCTCTACTCCACACTTTCCTGTCTCATCACATCTCATCTCATCACATCTCATCTCTTCGCACTCAAAATTTCCAACACCTACTCACAATGGCCAAAAAAAGTAAGGTCCAGAAGCAGCAAAAAGCACCTGCTCCGCTGAAAAAGCGCAGTCACGACTCCGGTGATGATGTATCTGACACAGAAAATTTGGTCCAGGAATTGGATGAGGATTTTGACGAAGTTGCACAGCTCTTGGGTGAAAACGTTCAAGACCCAGAAGACAAAAAGAAGGCTATCAAGGACCAGAAGAAGTTGGAGAAATTGCAAAAGCAATCAGAGGCTCAAGATGCCGCCATCCGTCCCGCTGTTGTTGCTCCTGAGGTGCTGAAGGACGCCGACGACACCGACAACTACGAATTCGAGAAAGCAGGCTTTTCTGGGCCCACCATGGCTGCTATCCGCGAAATGGGATTTTCCAAGATGACTGCTGTCCAGGCCAAGACTATTCCTCCATTGTTGGCTGGTCGTGATGTATTGGGTGCTGCCAAGACTGGTTCTGGTAAGACATTAGCCTTTTTGCTTCCCGCCGTCGAGCTCCTCTACTCATTGAAGTTCAAGCCAAGAAATGGAACTGGTGTCATTGTTATTTCGCCCACTCGTGAGTTGGCCCTTCAGATTTTCGGCGTGGCCCGTGAATTGATGGCTCATCACTCTCAAACCTTTGGTATTGTTATTGGAGGTGCCAACCGTCGTACTGAGGCTGAAAAATTGGCTAAGGGTGTCAACCTTTTAATTGCTACTCCTGGTCGTCTTTTGGATCACTTGCAAAACACTCCAGGTTTTGTGTTCAAGAACTTGAAGGCCTTGGTCATTGATGAGGCTGACCGTATTTTGGAGATCGGTTTCGAGGAAGAAATGAAGCAAATTATCAAGATTTTGCCTAACGAAGACAGACAATCCATGTTGTTCTCTGCCACTCAAACAACCAAGGTTGAGGATTTAGCCCGTATGTCTTTGAGACCAGGCCCATTGTACATCAATGTCGTCCCAGAGTCCGACGTTTCCACTGCTGACGGTTTGGAGCAAGGTTACGTTGTCTGTGAAAGTGACAAGCGTTTCCTTCTTTTGTTCTCTTTCCTTAAGCGTAACGCCAAGAAGAAGATCATTGTCTTCCTCTCATCTTGTAACTGTGTCAAGTATTTCGGAGAGCTCCTCAACTACATCGACCTTCCAGTCTTGGACTTGCACGGAAAGCAAAAGCAAGCCAAGAGAACTAGCACTTTCTTCGAGTTCTGTAACGCCAAGCAAGGTATTTTGATCTGTACCGATGTGGCCGCCAGAGGTTTGGACATCCCTGCCGTGGACTGGATTGTCCAGTTCGATCCACCAGATGATCCTAGAGACTACATTCATAGAGTTGGACGTACTGCTCGTGGTACTTCTGGAAAGGGTAAGTCATTGATGTTCTTGACGCCGTCAGAGTTGGGCTTCTTGCGTTATTTGAAGGCTGCCAACGTTCCTCTTAACGAGTACGAGTTCCCAACCAACAAGATTGCCAACGTCCAGAGTCAATTGACTAAGCTCATCAAGTCTAACTATTGGCTCCATCAAAGCGCCAAAGATGGATACCGCTCGTATCTACAAGCATACTCGTCTCATCACTTGAAGACCGTGTATCAGATCGACAAGTTGGATTTGGTGAAGGTTGCTAAGTCTTTCGGTTTTGACATTCCACCAAAGGTTAATATCACCATTGGTGCTAGCGGCAAGTCCATTGAGAAGAAGCACAAGAAACAAAGAAGGGCCTAGGGGTATTGTATTATAATAGAACATTGCATTGAAATTTTTGTACGAAGATAGTAAGAAATACCCTGAATTAGTGAAATGAGGATTGTTGCAGTCCATTTCTGCGCAACATTACTCATTTCCTTTGCTTGTAGTAACGATACAAGTTGTGTATAGGCTCTTCCCTTTAACAGAATTGCCTAAAATTTTCGAGAGTTCTGAAACTTCATTTACCAATCCTTCTCGTTTCCTTTAATCCGCAACTGAAAGATTTCTGACAATGATCAGCTGCATTGCATCAAAGCAGTTTTCAGGCATAACATACAGGTATGAAACAATTGGAGGCAGGAATATATTATGTGCAAATTAAGACCTAAAGGATTAATTAAGACATTTTCCTACTTCATTTCCGTCATTTTGTACAGATAAAATTCTTTCCCCGATGCTTTTGGTTGTAGCTATATCAGCTCTCTTTTGTTGTGGTGCTTTGATTCTCTCCTTTAGTCTCGCCCGCAGATTAAACGAGCTATTCACACTCATCAATAAAACACCACGGAAACCTAATTATGACTGCGATTTGACTAACTCTTGGTATCTTGTAGCCAATGGAAGCTCTAGGGTTGGAAGAAAGGTATTGCTTGTTTTGGCAGAAAGAGGTGCACATTTGTATTTGATGCATTCTTCAGAGGAGAAGAAGATGTATAAGAAATTAGCATCCAATTTGAGACGAAGAGCCAAACATTGCACAGTGACCCTAAAAACTTGCGATTTGCTGCTGCAAAAAAGCATTGACTTTTTTGCAAGCAGGATCATGTCCAAGTTGCAAGGCAAATTTACTGGCTTCTTGTATTTCACCACAGAGAGCAATTCTTCGGACTCGAGTGTTTCGGAAGTCTTCCATTTGATGAATAGAATCCGGCGGTTTATATTCTATCGTCCAGATATGCCAAGACCTCGTGTCGTTTTTGCCTCAAATTTAGGCGCAAGTCCCTTCTCCCGAGATCAAAGGTGGGATAGAGCCTTGACTTGTTTGGAACACTGGCAAGACACTAAGCGCTATTTTGGTTTTTATTGTACTGCTTCTTACCCTCAAGTCACTTTTGCGAACACAGGATGTATCTGGAATGGCTCAGAATCTTCCTTCGCGTTTATCGTCCATTGGCTCTGCCACAAGATCAACGTGAGAATGCCGTGCCAACAAGAAGAACATTCTGTTTTGTTTGCACTACTACTGAAAGAAAAGGAGAATGTGTGTGGCATATACTTTGTGAATGATAGCGAGTGGTGTAAAGCGCCCCAATTTGAAAGATTAGGCGAATACGGCAAGAAGATTTTAAACTACATACCAAACACAAAACCTGAAGGAGATGCTCTACGTGGTTCGTCAATGGTGAAATACTTCGGAGAGGAGCCGAAGTTGAGTCCCAAAGAAAAATCAGCCAAAAACAACATCCTAATGTTCAAGGAATTACCAATGAATGAATCCCTCGAATTGAGTGATATGGATCGGATTATGACACGTCTTTTTTATTCTTGATTTCTGAGAGCGGCCTCTTTTATAAATGACAGCTGAGTTCCGGACCCTTCCCTTTATGGTGGTCGAAGACCCGTAAGCACTGTCAAAGCATTTCAATCAGCTGCTGATCATACAATTTCAACGTCGCGACCTTTGCTCGTTTATTCTAAGTCAAGGGAAGCCTGTTTTCAACATGAACTCTTCGAAGAGATTTAATCCCTCCCTCTCCTCGATTGCGAGATAGAAGACCACCTCTCTTGAATTGGTATCCCGGTCAGTATAAGAAAGAAATTCAGAAAGCTATGAACAGGACCTTTCAATTGTTTGGAGCCAGTCGTTCCACCTAAACCGCCCAAGGATCTTGCCCCTCAAGCATATGCCAGAACATCTTCTTTGAAATTGACGCAAACACAGGGCTTGCTGACACCTTTGACTCCGTTTGTACTTGGGCTGCTCAATTAGCCTTCAATTGCAGCGCACGTTTAGATTCCTGCTAGTTCCTCGAAATGAACTGGCATAAGATTTGAGGCAATTTGTCAATGTTTAAACACAATGAATAGATATTACTCCAAGAATTGAGGAGTATTGGTATTTTTCATATTGCAATTGTCAGTGCCGACTAATAATTGAGCATAATTGGCGACCTGCAACACAAAAGAGCGTTTCCTTCAATAAAAGCTGTTTGCCTCGAAACAGAAATCGGGTATTGAAAGTGCAGTGGGTATCAACGGATATTTACCTTGCAAGAAGTGCTGCTATAAAACCTTCTTGGATTCTTGGGTATAGAAACAGAAGAGGGCCTGGGGTTGTTGAATTTTAATCGAAGTTTACATCGAATTTTGTATGAAAAATAAAAAAAAACTTTCTTTTTCTAAAAACCAGGAGATATCAGGTATTTGTTGAGTTTCGGACCTGAATTTATGTGGAGGAGGATTTGTGTACACTCGAACCAAGGGCTTCAATAATTGTATTCCTCGATCAAAACACAAGCACATCGTATTTATATAACGATTTAAAAAGTGAGTGATTTTGGGCTTATCTCGTGTCATCTCATCTTATCTCATCTCATCGCATCTCATCTAGTTCATCAACCTCCCGCATCGCATCACTTCACTCTATACAGAGAACTGACCCCAGACAAGACAACAATCTTCCACAGAACACATAAACAACAAAATGAAGATACTTAACGAACGAGAAGCTTTTTTGCTGGATTTCGAAGTTCTGCAGCATCTCAAAGATTACAAAGAGAAGTACAATTGGCTGTTTTCTGCAGAGGACGACGCAAAGTTCAAAGGACGCAAGAAGCGCTTCACAGGCGCTGGCTTAGGACTAGAGGTTATGACGAGGGATGTTCTTCTGTACACTGAACTGCGCTCTGCGGCAAATATTACCTCGAAGCTGGTGTTACTGGAGTTGATGACATACTTGAACACGCTAGATCTAATGAAGATCGAAAAGCTCCAAATTGTCAATTCCTTACCCAGATCAATGGTTCACTTGTACGGCCTAGTGGAAGAATGTGACCAGCGCTTCGATGAGGCTACATGTGAAGCTCTACTAGAGAAGGTAAATGAGTTGGTTCCCCTTCCTGAAGAAGAAGAGGCTGAGGAAGAAGAGGCTGAAGCTGAGGAGGAAGCTGTTGAAGAGGCAGTTGCTGGTGCAGATGCTGCTGAAACTGAAGAGGTTTCTGAAGAGATCAAAATGGAGGTTGACTAAACGGATATCATTATAATAATATATACACATGCATTGGCGCGCCATGATTACATGACACTACTTCTATTAAATGAAATCGCCCATTAAGCCTTTGGGCGCTTCTTCCGTGGTCGGGCTCTCTGTGACTTGCTCTTCCTTGTATTGTGGCAGGAATGCTTTGAGACCTACTGTATTCCAGTCGTTTTTCATCTTGAGAACTCGCTCGCTAATATCACAGAAGATTCCAGCAGGCCCATCAAACGTATCAACTTTGTCGTTGAACTGAGTCCAAGTATCCTCGGCATTTTCAACGGGCACTTTGTCTAATTCCTCGTTCTCTCGTCTAATAACATCCACTGACAAGATCTTTGATAGTTCAGCGCCATCTGGGCCCGTGTCCAAACTATCTTCCTTTGTTAGTTGGAGTTCATCGGGAAGATCAACATCGAAATGATTCTCAACCAAATGATCTACTATGGGCCAGCCATAAGCGTTGGAGAAACGTCGACGTACAACAATGTTGTTGTGAGCATCTGGTTTGAGCCGTACTAAAACCTTTCTCCACAGCATCAGTTTATGATACTCTCGAGCAATAGCTTCTTCCAATTGCTCGGTCATATTCCCTAATATCACCAGTCTGATTTCCTCGCCTTTCGAGGCAATCATTTTGATCATTCCCTTTCTTTCTGCATCACCTACGCTTTGCAGACTGCTTCTTCTCTTGACGCCATTCAGTGATGAGATAAGGGCCGCCTCATCTTCCACCTCCTTAACACTCTTTTCGGCTTTTGGAAGATCGTTCTCTGTATAAACCTTGTCATGAAATATAACATTTTCTCTAGACTCCGGATCTGTTAAATACTTCTTGGAGGGTAACGGAGGAAGAAGGAGTGATGCAGCACTTTCAAGCATCAGCGGCTTAGGAAGTTTGAGGTAACGCTCTTCTACCAGGGCTTCCTCATCTTCATTCTTCAGTTTCCGCTCCGATTCATCATGACTGTGTTTCTGCGGCATGAAGTATGACATAACGGCCAGTAACACCAGGCTCTGGGAATCTTGAGCGTCCGGAAGATCGCGAGGAATTTTGGCACTCAGCTTTGGGTCATCGCCTGGTTGGCCTGTTTGAGGCCCTAGCAAGGTTGAGAGACCCTGATAATCCAAGTAGAGTAAGGCAGATGTTCTTAGGGGAACGATGCCATCGTTGAAGGCATTGGCATAGACTGTGCGACGAACGAAACGTTTGAGCACCCTATGAGTGGGTCCGGATGGGAGCAAAAGAAGAAGTGGTTTATTGCCCTTTTCTGTGAACTGAAGACCAAGCTCGTGGCCGGTACGACCAGCTATACCCGCCAGAAGCGCCATTTTTACATATGCCGGGTTATCGTGGGCAACACCGAGCATAGGTGATGCTAAAGTTATGAAGTTTGTGGGTTGAAGCTTTTGGAACACCCATGGGTAGTTCGCTTCAAGGTATGCAATGGCAAATGTCTGCACTGGCCCGCCCAACGAGTGGCCCACGAAGGAGATCTTGTTTGCGTTTTCAAAAGCCTCGTTTTGCAAGAGGCCAACAACGTACTCGGCAACCCGGCTGCCCAAGTACTTGATTCCGCGCTCAGTCTTACAGATATTCCCAAAGAAGCCCTTCACCACCACATTTTCGCGGGAATTATCGATGGCTTCTTTTAAAAAAAGCATATCCGCTGACACATTCGAGTGGAGTCCATGGGATAGTATGACTAAATGAATGGGTTTACTAGTATCGGGTACGGGAAGGTTCCACAAATCGAGGGTGTCATGGACAGATACCACGAGATCATTAGCTTTGGCAACCACTTCAGACATATCACGACTCTCGGAAATGCACACATCAAAATTGACCAGTTGCGACGTATTAAATATTATTTGCGACACTACATCCACTGACCAGTGGTATTCTTCTTTAAACACATGGCATGGCAATTCCACCCAGAACGTCTGGCCCGGATGCAATTGGGGCTCAAACAGAGGCTGTTCCGCCGTGATGAACGTTTTCTTATTGCGCTCATAATCCAGAGGACGACAATCAACGTAGATCGAGTATGGGCCCGCCAAATAGGCTGCTCGAAGCGCCAACGGCTCCAAATTACGAACCCGGAGCCAGAGACTGCGCGGCGGCAGTTTGGCGTAGTCTTCAGCTGAGCTGCATGGCTTGTAGGCAATGTCAAAGCGAAAGATTTGGCCAATTCGGAGCTGGTGACTGCTTTTGTGGAGTAGAGGCGAGGCCATAATTGCAGGGTTATGAGCAATTGGCGGGTGTGATTTCCCGATACGGCAGTTTCGGCGGGTTCGTTATGGGCGGCGAATTGCTCTGTGGAAAGAAAAAAAAACCGTGTTCGTGTTTTGGAGGAAGAAAGCTGATCGTTTAGAGTATTTAGCTAGATTGCTCTGGCTGCAGGAAGAAGAACGATGCATGCGATAATGGAAGCTGGGTATGCTGTATTATTTATGTAATTTCGAAAGTTAGTTCGAAAAGATGCTTTTCATCTTTGATCTAATTAAGCCGTGTCTTTTTCTTTTTTTTTCTGTCACGCTTCTCGGGCTGCAAACAGAAGAAATACGGATTCAAAGGTATCTTTGCTTGGAACTTGATGCATAGTAATACCGACTAAAATGTGGTAATAAATTTTTAAAATTACACAATCCGAGCATGTTCATTTCTTTCTGGTTGCGTGACGTATGATGTCTGTTATTGAAGGCAGTCCAAACATATCCCATGCGGTCACTGCAGCAAAAGAAGTGAAACAACTCAAACCGGCCAGCATTATAATATTTATGCTAGCGACAATTCTAGCCAAGCCTATGATGAGACCTTTTTTCATATCCAGAATATACCAGGTATAAATTCCAACCATGAACGCCAGCGCCAAAAGGTGAAAACCAACCCCGTAGCAAAATTCTTTCCAACCCATTCTGGTAGTGAAGCGCAAGATAATGGATATATTAAATAAGTATCAAATGCTTTTATGGGCTGAAGTTGCATAATATATCAAAAAATTTTATGGCATATCAAAAATGTAGTCAAGGTAATGCGAGTCTCAGCGAAAAAATCGACTCTCAAGAACTGAAAAAAATCAAGTAAAAAAAAGCCTTTGTAAAATGATCTAATTCTGGAGCGATGGTCGGGGGAGGCTTTTTATAGTTGAAGACGCTGCTTGTGGCCGAGCGGTGGGTCTAGACGAACCCAGTTCGACGTTGACTGAATACAAGGGCGAGGTCTTAAGAAAAATTGCGACAAAGCAGAAGTGCTTCATTCATTTCTCCAAACCATTATTGCTTTTCAATATTGTATTTTACCTTGAATAGACCTTTTTCGCTCACTGTGAATGAAAGGACATATTTGATATCTGACACATCAGTATGCAGATCGCTTGTTTTAAGAGCAGACTCGTGTATGATTGCACCGGTTATCTTTGACAAACTCGCCGAAAAAGGAATCTTATGAACATACATGACTTGCAAAAACAATGCACATAACAATACATTATCTGTTCTGCTGTACTGCTCAACATAAATAAATATACGAAACATGACACATATATATGCACTCCTGGTGTTGATGTGGCTGCAAAAAGAAGTCTGGTGTCTATCTTCGAAAAGGAGTCGAAAATAATAGGACTTTGCCCAGTGCAAGAGTTCAAGAAAAAAATGAGTAAAAGGATAAATTGACTTGCTCAGGTTTCGCTCAGAGCGAAAAATCTTCAACACTCTCAGTCCACACATCATAAAACAGGCACTACTTGTGAAATGAGACGGATCGACAATTACTTCTACATTGATTTAATTATTGAGCTTGTTTTTGTTTAGTGACTTAAATGTTCAATGGAGTCGTGTCCATAATGCAAAAAGTGTTATTGCAAAGTGTAGGAGTCAGGCATCTCAGTGCAATCTTGAGAGAGATGCAGACCAACTTTGAAAGAGGATTTATCGAATGTTCATGAGCTTGTCCATTTGTTTGCCATGTTCTGAGCCCAACTGCGTGGCCAGCTCTATCCGGCCTGGCTTGTATAAGTCAAAGAGTGACCAGAACTTCAAGTTTTCATCGCCTGCTACAGTCGCTAACGTGGTTCCATCTGGACTCATACAGCCATTAAGGACTCTTGAATCGTGTGCTTTGACAATTTCTCCGGTCTTCTGTAGTGTGGGATAATTATAGAGAGAAATGCTGTTGGAGGGGAATCCATGGGTAGCTACAACTTCAAAGCCGGTACCCTTGGCGTAACCCCAATTTAAAGAAGAAATTTGTGACTCGGTTTCTATCAGGTTCACTCTCGAACCCGTGCTGGTGTTCCAAAAGTGAATCTTTTTATCACTTGTGCCACCACCGGAGCAGAGAAGCAGGCTTTGGTATGGGCACCAAGCCATAGCCTTGACTGCTGCTCGATGGTTTGTCTTTTTGAATATTGGCTCGCTGTTCATGTTGCGAACATCCCAAACGGCCAACAAGTTGTCGTTGCCTCCAGAGGCGAATTGTTGTCCGTCGGAGCGGTACTCGATCCCACAGATTTCTGCAGCGTGGGTCCGTTCTCTTTTGCCAACCTGATGGCTCGATACTCGCACGTCACTGTGATAAATTGTTCCTTCTTTCGAGCCCAGTGTTAAAAGATGCAGCAGCCAGCAGTGCGAAGCCACGCGGCTCACGGACCCATTGTAGATTGTACGCAACCGAGAGTTTGTTTCGATGTCCCAGATTTCAATTGTGCCATCGTCTTTTCCGATGGAGATGTAAGACCCGTCTTCAGACCATCGGAGCGACGACACAAGTTTCCCTGCTGTTTCGCAGAGAAGACCTACCAGGCCAGTAGACGCATTCCATACATAGACAGCATCTTCTAGGCCAATGACAATGAGGTTGGTCAGGGACCAAGAGACAAGGTTTAAGTAGAAGTCGTCTACAATATTAGGAGCATCCAAGACACGCTCGGGAGCGGATGGGATTTTCTTAGCTCTCTCAGAGGCTAATGAGGGCCGGAGAGATTTACTTAGACTAGTAGCCGACGTTCTATGGCCAACATGGCTGAACAAGTCCAAGGGCTTACTACGCTCCGGGGGAAGAACACTATAGGACAATATTCTGGAGTTGACATCGAGCCCGCAAGCCTCAGCAACATGGTGCTGGTATATTTTCGATGTGTGTGCCTTTATGTGACTTTGTGGCAGTGCATTGGGGAGCGGTTTGGCCAGGGCAGGCTTGAGTCTCCCCGAGGTAGAGTTTCTGTGGCTTGGAATAAAGCGGTCCGCAGTCGAAAGCTCGGGCGCCGTGAGGAGAGACGACAGGCGGCGGAGCATGGGCGGCTTCGGTGGAGACATGGTCACTCTGCGCTGGAGAGACGGAGGCATCTCGAGCGTGGGTCTGGCGAAGTCCGCCATGGACGATTTCGAGCGGCTAACAGCCAGAAGAAACGGTGTCTTGCGCGCGCCGAGATCGACTCGTTTCGGCGACTTGGGAGCCTCGTCGCCCGACCGTTTGGAACCCATCGACGGACGTAGGTTGTCGGAGGTGATCGATAGGAGCGTGGAGTCGTGGAACGGCGTTCTGGGCGGCCTTGTGGGAGATTCCAAAAGTGCCGTCATTTCAGAATCAATTGCGTGTGTCAGAATGTCTTCAGGAGGGGGAAATAGGCGACGATATACTGGATTAGTGCCTCAGCAGAATATCACAGTAAAAGACAAT
Organism: Australozyma saopauloensis; assembly: GCF_035610405.1. Classification (NCBI taxonomy): domain Eukaryota; kingdom Fungi; phylum Ascomycota; class Pichiomycetes; order Serinales; family Metschnikowiaceae; genus Australozyma; species Australozyma saopauloensis. Next base: position 1,116,363 of record NC_086132.1, read on the forward strand.
ATAAGACAGTAGAAGAAGGATTTGCACAACAGCAAGAACTCAATCTGCCTCTTTCTCTATGTAGCTAGAGCACCGTTCTGTTCCTATGGGATACCAGCGACACAATTGCGAACAAAAGCGAGCTGTTCGTGTTTTAGGTCTGCGGTGTAAAGCACGACAAAAGGTAGCCAAATGTAAGCCTAAAGACGGTTTTCAAGCGCTGATCCGGAAGATAATCCTGCTACCAATACCAGGAAGAAAGTCGCTCGGCGTCGATGGATCGCAACGGTCAATTACTATACCCTAAGTGGAAGCGTGAATGGTGTTGTGGACTTGGCCCAAAAGGGAAGTGTAAGTGATGGCGCACAAATAAAGGTTGGCGGAGTGCAGGGTTTGACTAAAAGCGGAAAAATAAAAGAGGGTTTTGGTGAGATATTGATGTTGAATCGGCGCTTATATTTTTCTGTGTTAGTTTAGTTAATTTCTCTATGGTTTATGGTTGGCTATATGGTGTGGGTCACAAGCGTGGGTGTGGTAGACTTACAGCGGTGTATCTTAGATAACTTCAGTCGCATTTTTTTATTTGTATTTATTGGTGCCGCAATGTTGTGCTAGGAATCGTGTTTCAGGGTTCCACAATAGGTTGGAATGGACACAGAATGACGTCAGGCCACCGGGTATCTCCAGGTGTGAAGAATGTAAATATTAGTTGGTGAAAGTTTTCTTGTGCAATTCTTGATGCCGACGTTTTGTGTATTTGACCTGGGCTTTGGGAATAGTTAGTGGAAGTATGGCGTAAGTGTAGGGCCTATAGTTTCAGTACCCATTATGACCCTACGCAAATGCTTCAACTGTATTTGTGGCAAAATTTGAATTTAGTTCGTCTTTAAAGTTTGTCGTCTTGTGCATTCTTGGAGCAACATCTTTGAGGATCTCCAGAGCAAGCAAAACAGACTTGCTCAAGATAACAGAGTGTCTACAGATTTTCTCAGGAAATAAAGGCATTTTTGATTTGAATCTGATTTGGGCAACGTCTAAAGAGATTTTGTGCGTGGGATAGACGGCCCTGTTTGGCAGTTACTAGTCAAATACCCACCCAGAAGTTCTACCCATTTACAGAGTGCCTCAGCCAATATTTCAACTAATTCATAATCTTTTTGATTAAGAGAAGTACTGCGGTAGGGAACAATTCATGGGACTGGAATGGGCAGGTCTCTGCTCCAAGCTTTAGTAGCTGTAAAAATTCTATGTAGACATCTAAATGATCAACGAACCTTCTTTTCCAAAATATTTTCTCTTTTCAGGTACATGTTTTGGTTTTTGAATTTCACAGTAAAAATGACCTACGTTGTTCCTTATCTCATTTGTAAACTGGTTGTGATTACCCAGATTCACACAAAAGTCAGAATCGTGAGTTTACAAAAAACACACGAACATGATCTCCCATTGCCAAAATTCCGCTATTAATTCTTCAAATAAACCAATAAAATTTCTATTGAAATCTCAAAATCTTTTCTGCTTCCATCCTATACAGTTCTTATCTGCCACTTATCAACTACATTCTCCAAACCCACTCTTTGCCCCGAACATCGTAAATAGTAAAAAAGAGTACCGTACAGGAGCAGCACCACCATAGAAACCAATTGATTATCACACAAACACAAACATTCAGCCGCACAGTCCAGAAGTACAATGGGAAACACAAACTCCAAAGACACCCTCACAGCACAAGACAAAGCCATCTTCCAGCTCAAAAAGCAACGTGATGCGTTGAAACAGTACCAGAAAAAGATCTACTTGGTCATCGATAAACAGACAGACGCTGCCAAAGAGGCGCTTCGAGACGGCAAGCCAGAAAAGGCCAAACTATACCTTAAATTAAAGAAACAACAACAAACAGTGGTCAATTCGACATACGAGCAACTTGCGAACTTGGAACAGCTCATCGGGACCATCGAGTTCAAGCTCATCGAGAAGGATGTCGTCAATGGACTTTCGGAAGGTAACAAGGTCTTGAAGATGTTGAACTCGGAGATGAGCATCGAGAAGATCGATAAGGTGATGGAGGATATCGAGGAGGAAGTTGTGCGTGTAGATGAAATCTCCGAACTATTGGGTGGTCGCCTTTCAGACCTTCAGGAGCTGGAGCTTGACGATGAATTGCAGGCCTTGGAGAATGAGGTTTCTGGAAAGGTGCCCATCGAGAAGGTTCCTACAATGCCACAGGTACCCAATACCGAGCCCGTGGATGATAAATTGCCCCTGGTACCAAACACTCAGCCCGTGGTTGAGAATACGCCGCGTAGGGCAGAAGCCCATGAGCCTTTGGCTGCATAAATACTTGAGGGAAGAGCATATGTACATGTAATATTATTCTATTAATTGAGCTTGGCTGGGAAAACCGAAAAATGTGTTATCCTGCTCGCAGTGGTCTAGACATCCAACCAGTCCAAGAATTCCGGGGTGAAGTAGGAGATGATCATACGTGCGCCCGCACGGAGGAATCCCTGGTGGGACTCAAACGCAATGGCTTTCAAGTCCACAACACCCTTCTCGGCAGCCGCGTGCAACATGGCATACTCTCCACTAACGTGGTACACACAGAGCGGGTAGTCTTTACAGATCTTGGAAGCCTCGCTGACGATGTCGAGGTAGAAAGTGGATGGCTTCACGATCAACGCATCTGCACCCTCCTCGATATCTCTCACCAACGCCCGTCTGGCCAAGCCAGCTCCACCTACAGGCAACTGGTACAGCTTGCGGTCGCCTTTTCCAGGACAACTGCCAGCAATATCTCTGAAAGGTCCATACAAGGAGCCCGAAAACTTGGCCGAGTAGCTCATCACAAGCACCTTGTTCTCGAGCTGAGCATCGACCAAGCCTCTCTTGATATCCTTAATGCGGCCATCCATCATATCGGAAGGAGCTACACAGTGAGCGCCCGCACGGGCATAGTTTACAGCTACAGCGCCAATCCTAAGAACTGACTCTTCTCTTTTAAGTGACCCATCCTCATGCAACACTCCACAGTGCGCATGGCTAGTATACTCGCACAAACACACATCGCAAATGACATAAAGTTGCGGGAAACGCTCGCGAATAAGTTTGATGGCGCGGATGACCGGCCCGTCGGGATCATCGGCTGCCGTGCCCACCTCGTCCTTCACGCCGTCCTTCAAGATCACTCCGAACAAAATCACCGAGCGCAACCCCTTCGCAACAAGAGGCTCCAAGTAGGCGGCTAGCTTGTTGATGCCGTGGCGCTTGATGTTTGGAAGCGAGGGAATGATCGACTCCTCGTCGTCGATGTCGGAGATGAAAAGTGGGAAGATGAACATCAGCTTGAGAAGCTGTCTTTCGCTCTGCCATTCGCGGGCGAGCGGATGGTTGTAGCCACCTTGCAAGACGGAGGAGAGGTCTGTGCCTGTTGGTGGGAGGTAGGTGGCTTTGTGAGTCATGGGTGGAAAAGAAGTGGTAGATCGTTGAAATATGGGGTAGCGTTACCCAAGGATACATAGAGTGCAGTAGTGAATGCGCGCAAGAGGCAATGTGAGCTGAAAGTGAGATAAGAAGGAGAGAGAAAGAGAAAGAGAGATGGAGATGATATATTTGGAGGATTGGAGAATTAGAGAATTGAAGTAATTTAGAGTTTTGGAATTGGAGAATTGAGAATTGTAGAATTGAAAAATTGTAGAGTTGTAGAGTTTTGTGTGAGAATAGAATGGTCATATAAGAGTATGGGAGAGATGGTTTCGCCCTGTTGCATCCTAATGCAACGATGTTGGTTTTTTTTTTTTTGCACAGAAGCGTCAGCACTGAAAAAAACTTCTTTGTTCATCAGCGGCAAGTCTGTGTCAAAACCACTGTCATCTAATGGCTGTACTTCACAATCTGGCCCATGAGCACCGAGTTGAGCGCGAAAGAAGTAAAGTATCCGCCAAGCAACACCAAATCAGTGGTGCGGCCCCGCTTGAAGTTGGACACCGTGGTGAACACCCGGATAAGCAGCCCCGCAAGGTTGGCGCCAATGGTCACCAGCGACAAGTGCGCCGTCGACTGCAACTGCTCGTTGCGCTGGATCTGCGGGATCTTGGCCGCAATGGCCAACGGAATACAGAGCACCTGCAACGTCAGCACAGCGCGGCGCGGAAGAACCTTATTGATCACTACCACCGCGGCCACAATGGCAGCCACCGGCTTGGCCAAGGCCTTCAATGCCTGCGCCGTCTTCTCCTTCTCGCTGAGCGACTGCACATCCTCGCTCTGTCTACGCAATTTATAATATTGAAGTATCAAAAGGAGAACCGCGTTCTGGACGCCCAATAAAAGTGACTCTCCATACAGCACAAACGACTTCCTGTTCTGCTGGTTGTACGTCACATGGATGAGCTGCGCCAATGCCTCGAGACGTACGGAACTCTGTGGAACGCCGGCAGCCAATGCCGCCCGTTGTTGCGTTGTTGGCGGAGCCGTGATCTTCTTGATCTGAGGAATCTTGATTACCGAAGATGCTGCCACAATAAGTGCCCCAAGAAGCATCGAAAGAACCTTGGCGTAGCCAATGGCCTTGACCTGGCGAAACGCAAATTTCAAGATCACCTTGTTTGAGATTTCTGGATCTTTGATAAGATTAATGATCATAAGAAGAGGTGACGACATTTTACAGAACGATATGGATTTAGATTTGACAGTAGAGAGTAGAGTTGAACTTATGGTGTTATTTTTCGTTGCTTACAGATCGAGAGTCTATGGCTAGAGCTGCTCCGGGGGTGCTGAAGGAAGAAAAAAAAGTGGTTGCAAATTATTTCTTATCCGTGGTACTGGGAGAGGCTGATAGTGGCAGCCGCTGTGTGCACTCCGCTGTGGGGTTCACTGTGATATTTTCCCTACTTGGTGAATTTCAAAAGGTGCGGAAAAAATGAAATCGGCAAAGCCAACTATTCTGGCGCCGACGGTTTCTCTATGAATGTTGTATGGTGTAGGTTTCGTGCGTAGAGTGGAATTCATAGTGGGTGCAAACTGGCATCCTTAGTGACCTTTGTTCAAGATTTTGACCTTCTCCTCCAATTCGTTTTTCTTGCTCTCGATATACTTCAAGCTGTCCAAGTGGAGATTGATGAGCTTCACAGTACCGTCGACGATGTTCTGGCCAGATCCGTTTTCACCTTCCTCGGTCTTGATGCCCTTCAACAGTTCCTTGTTGAAGGCGTCACTGACAGAGTTGATGTTCTCGATCAAAGTCGATAAGTTGTCACCCAATGTGCTGAGCTTGTCATCAATGACTTCGGCGTTGTGGTAGGCTTTCTCGCGTAGGTCGTCGGTGACGTATATGTTGGATGTTCCTGCTCCGCTGCGGTTGCCAGAGGGCACCAAAGCACTCTCGAACCCACTAGAGTCAATGTTCGCTAGCAAAATGTCAGCTTGCTGTTCGTAGTTGTCCAAAATCTTATCAAGCTCGTCCTGCTGACTCTCAACAAATAACAATTGCTGATCTATTCTTTGTTGCATACCCTCAACCTTAACAGAGTCGCGATGCAAGTCCATGATATCCTGACCAGTGGCAGCAAGCTTCTCGTCCCACACACGTACTTTGTTTGTGTAGTCGCCAAAGATGTTTTCAGCTTGTGTAAGTTTTCTTGACCATTGCATTATCAAGTCATCAATAGTCTTGTTGTCCAAAGACACAGGGATAGGCTTGACCTCAGTGGGCTTGAGATTGGGCTGGTCCTTTGCAGCTTGAGCAGCTGTCTCAGCAGGCTTGGCAGTCGTTTTGGTGTCAGCGGGAGCAGCACCAGAAGCAGGAGCAGGAGCGGTAGTGGTCGTACTGGTTTTAGGAGCAGCACCTGCTTCAGCAGGTTTAGCGCCAAACGAGAAGGTACTACCGGAAGTGGCAGGTTTCTCGGCAGGCTTTCCAAGAGAAAATGAAGGTGTTGCAGCATCGCTTTTAGAAGCAGTTTTGTCATCAGAAGGTTTGCCAAAAGAGAAGGATGGTGCAGCATCAGCCTTAGGAGCAGCCTTGTCATCAGAAGGCTTGCCGAAAGAGAAGGATGGAGCGGCATCAGTTTTGGTAGCGACCTTTTCGTCAGATGGTTTTCCGAAGGAGAAAGCTGGAGCAGCATCAGTCTTTGCAGCAGGCTTGGTCTCGCTTGGTTTTCCAAAAGAGAAAGCCGGGGCAGCAGCATCAGTCTTTGCAGCGGCTGTGCCTTCAGCAGGTTTGCCAAAGGAGAACGATGGCGCAGCCGCAGGTTTGGTTTCAGTCTTGTCGCCAGCGGGCTTGCCAAACAAAGAGGTTGGTGCAGCAGCTGGTGTTGAGGCAGAAGACTTGGTTTCAGCAGGCTTGCCAAAGGAAAATGCCGGTTTGGTTTCAGCCTGGGCAGCTGGTTTACTCTCAGCAGGTTTACCAAAAGAAAAAGCAGGAGCCAGTGCCAGAGCAGATTCGGTTTTAGCTTCGGGCTTAGCGCCGAAAAGAGGAGTCAGGGACTCTTTAGAAGCTTCCGGTTTGCCGAAAGAGAAGGTTGAGGCAGGTTTGCTGGCATCAGTGCTACCGAAAAGGGTACCCGATGGCTTCGATTCAGAACTAGCGCCAAAGAGGCCAGTAGAAGCTGGTTTGGAAGCCGAGGAAGCCCCGAATAGTGGAGCTGCGGCAGGCTTATCACCCTCTGGTTTGGCACCGAAGAGACTTGAAGATGCGGGTTTAGCGGCTTCCTGTGGGTTGGCAGTAGTGGACAGAGTCAATGAGCTTGCAGCCGGTTTCTGACCGAAAGCCGACGTACTGGTCGAAGCACCGTTGCTGGCACCGCCGAACAAGCTGCCAGCAGGAGCAGCAGACGATGTAGGAGCAGCACTAGCACTAGCACCAAAAAGGGTACCAGCTGGCTTTGGCGCAGCATTGGCACCACCAAAGCTAAAAGCGGGTGCTGGAGAGCCGGACTTGGGAGTCTCGGCAGGCTTAGCACCAAACATTCCCGTAGAAGCAGCAGGCTGAGCGGAGGCACCGAACGCAGAAGTGGAGGCTGGAGCTGCTGCACCGAAAGCTGGCTTGCTGGCCGTCGAAGACGCACCAAAACTGAACGCTGGCGCAGACCCGGCATCGGGCTTAGCGCCAAAGGGAGTGCTAGCGCCGCTCGCATTGTTTGAGGAAGTGTTGGAGGCACCAAAGACACTCAGAGTAGAGGCAGCACCAGGTGCAGCACCAGAAGCGGTATTGGACCCAAACAAAGACGAGCCTCCGGCGTTCGAGCCAAAAGGTGTTCCTGCAGCGTTGCTATTGCTGTTTTGGCCGAAAACGCTTTGTGTTCCTGAAGAGTTTTGCGTTGCAGCTGGTTTGGCAGCTCCAAAGAGGCCGGAGGAGCCGGAATTTTGGCCTGAACCAAACACACTGGAGCCGGAGTTCGGCTGTGTGGCCAGCTGTGAATTTCCGCCGAAATTGAAGGCCGGCTGGGCGTTGGAGGCCGAATTTGTGTTTTGGCCAAACATGGAAGATGATCCGGTGTTTGCGGCAGCAGGAGTGCCCGAGGCGGATGCGTTGCCGAATCCGGAAAATGCCGAGTTCAGGGTTCCGAACCCAGTGGAGTTTGCGCCTTGGTTCATGGGAGAATGGCACGGAAACGAGACTGGTGTTGTAGTGAAGAGTTCAATGTGTGGGATGTAAACTAGGTGTGTGCAGTCTGCAGGAACGACATTTGGAGAACAGTGTATGATCTGAAAAAACGGAGTGCGGGGATTTTAAGGGAAATAAGGGCAGTATTTATAGTTGTAGTTTTGCGGCATTTCTATTTTTCGAAGTGGTTTGGAGCCCATTTGTCTGATTTACTGTTTAGGTGGATGGGTGTGTTGAGGGGCTATTCCCCATACACTAGTGAATTGTGACAAATATTGAATAAATTCAAATAGATATTGAGATGGACAACCAAGAAGAATGGCGAGAAGGAGTTTGTTTGGTGCAAGAAGTCTCAGAAAAGTGTGATTGTGCTACCTCTATTGCTGACACTGACTGCAATGGCAGCAATACCTCGAGCATCAGAGATAAACGACAATCAATAATTTCCTTCGCTCTTTTTGAATTGTATCTTATCTTCTGTATCACTGCGTATGGTCTGCTTTGGTGGATTTGGGTTGTACAATGGTCCCAAATTTGCAGCCAAAACACCCGTGCACCAGCTTAGTTTGGGGTGTGATCCCTAGGCCAAAAAGACATTTCCACGATATGTTTCCATTTCAGTTCGTTCAGTCGTATTCGCTTATGTAGTCTACAAAATTTCACGGCATTGACTCCTTCCGTTATCGAGATACAAGGGAAGTTCTACATACAAGGCAATACAAAACCGACCAACCCAATAAATCAACCTAGTAGCACTAGTATTCATTAATCCAGTAACACTCCTACAAATCATCTCTCTTATTCTTTATTCATAGTATCTATTTCTTAGAACCTTGAGCGGCAACAGCAGCAGCACCGGCAGCAGCAGCCTCTGGGTCCAAGTAGTAGGCCTCCTTGGTTGGTCTCAAGTTGGCGTCCAACTCGTAAACCAAAGGAATACCGGTAGGAATGTTCAAACCAGCAATGTCTTCGTCGGAAATGTTGTCCAAGTACTTGACCAAGGCTCTCAAAGAGTTACCGTGGGCAGCAACAAGAACAGTCTTGCCAGCCAACAAGTCGCCGGCAATATCGTCGTGGAAGTATGGCAACATTCTGTCGATGACCAACTTCAAGGACTCGGTCTTTGGCACAACAGCTGGGTCGATGTCCTTGTAACGGATGTCGCCGACCTGGGTGTAGGCAGAGTCCTCCTCGATCACTGGAGGTGGAACATCAAAAGATCTTCTCCAGATCTGGAACTTCTCAGCACCGTACTGCTCCAAGGTCTGGGCCTTGTCCTTACCTTGCAAAGCACCGTAGTGTCTCTCGTTCAATCTCCAGGATCTCTTGACAGGAACATACAATTGGTCGGCAGCGTCCAAGGCCAAGTTGGCGGTCTGGATGGCACGCGACAACTTGGAGGTGTGCAAGATGTCGACGTTGATGCCGGCCTCCTTGATCAATTCACCGGCTCTCTTGGCCTCCTTTTGGCCAACCTCCGACAATCTGACATCCACCCAACCGGTGAACAAGTTCTTCTCGTTCCATTCGGATTGTCCGTGTCTGACTAAAACAAGCTTTGGCATATTTGGTGGTGTGTGTGAAAAATAATGGGGGCCAGTGGTGGTGGGAAATTGGCGCGCTTTATATATTTTTTGCATTCTGTGGAGGAATGAACTCCGAGCACGTTACACCATCAGGCGACATGGGTGGTAGAGTGTTGGGCGGAAGAAAGAGTGCGATTGAGAATTTTGGGATTTTTTTCAAAGACAATTTGGGAGTTTTTATGGAATTGTCGATTTGGCGATTATTTTTCTGTGTGTTCTGTGTGTTTTGTCAGGTTCACTGAGGATGAAGCTGTGGCTTTTGGCCGGGTCTGAAACTTGGACTTCTCGGAGGAAAATATGCGGTTGAGCGGGAACGCGCAGAAACCGGGCACTGCGGTTGTAGTTTTGGGATTTGCGAGTTTGGCCAATTCTCGAACATTCACAGTTTTGTAAATTTGTTTGCTTCCGTAATGTTCGTTCCTCGTTACCTGTCCTTCTTCGGTTTTGGTGTTGGTGCATGTAGCAGCATGGTTGACAGTATGGACCAATGCGCTAACATGGACGCTGGTCCGTATTAGCATAAATTGGACAGCACAGTCGCTAAGCACATAGAAGCGTTGAAACATGCTGGATTGCATGTGTTGCATATGGCCAGGGACTAAAATGGTCTGCAGTGTGATTTCGTGTGCCCATCGCTCTTCAGAGGTACTGTTGAACCAGTTCGTGAGATACTGAGTTCGACTCTCGATTTGGGAAAGCCATATGATTGAGTGATTTATACAATTCCAGACGACAAATTTGTTTTGTGAATTGTTATGGAATCCTTGGAGGTATGGGGTTGAATGACAAATTTAGCATAGGCAGTAGCTTCAGAATAAGAACACAGCGAGAATATAGTTGGTCAAGGTATGTTGGACATGCGTGATAGAGAAACCAAGCGCTACGACCAATTCTACAACCTACCTTTCTACAACATATCCATAAAATCAAGATAAAGCCAATACTGGCTCGTCTCACTTCTACTTTTTCACCCTCCAAAAATCGAATCCTTTTTATTCCTGAACGACAATCTGCTGAACTAAATGCCACTGTATTCTCAATAATCAACGCGATACTTGACCTGATCGTGAACCTTATGATCTGCTGGATTAGGCGCCAGCTCGTAGAGAGTAATCACTGGATCCCTGGTGAGCTCAGTGAACTCGCCTCGTAGCTCAATTGAATGGAGATGGCACTCCTCCTCATCACCGTAGATGTTCTCAATAAAGATCGTGAGACACCGCACACCGCTGAAGGTGTGTTTTGGCAAATGGTGCTCCACGAAATCAGACTCCGTCACCAACTCATCTGGAATTTCGTCGTCCTCATCGTAGGGAACGCCGACCTGCGGATGTGTGACCGTGAATGCAGAGGAACTCTCATTGATGTTGTCAAAGTCAAGATGACGTGCGTTCTTCCACAACTTGATTGTTCTGGGGCAATAGCTGCCGCCGTTGGTGCGTAGAATCATACTGTGCAACTTGACGCTTCCATTCAAGAACGGAATATGCAAAATGAGCTGCTCATCGGCATCCGACTTGATCACAGGCTTCAATTGATATCTCAGAGAGGAATCTTTGAAGAGTTTCGCAACCTCCTGTGGCTCATTCTGTACATTTAGCCCCACAACCTGAGTGGTGTCGATTTTCAGATTAACCAGCTGCGCAGAATAGGTTTCTGCCGGAGGCTCGTGACTATGGCCATGTGAATGGCTGTGCGAGTGGTCATGGGTGTGATCGGACATGTTGGCGGGCCTTCTGGGTTGACTGTTTCAGATGTGTTTCAGAGGTGTTTCAGGTGCACACTGGAAATAGGACGGAGTACTACGACTAGGGGTAGATTAGCGTGTTATCGTTTGCACAAATATTCAGAGAGCTGTTAATAGGAAAAGAATTTGTCTTGAATGTTTGCAATTACTACAATCCCAGTTCTACCTCTACTGTCTCTAATGTATACCAATTAATCCGGTACTATACAGACTCTGTCTTCCTCTATTCATCCCAGAAACGAGCCCCTACCCAAAAGAAGCATGCTTTGGATGCCAGATGCTATTGAGCATTCCTAATAAATGATATCGTCATACAAACTTTTCTTGACACCCCTTTTGGTTGCTACTACCTTTCCTATCTCTCACTTCTATTAGGTACTGCAGACAAGAGCAGCCACCACTACCTTACTATCTAATACCTCAACGGTTTATTACTTCTTTTCGGCAACGCCAACGGCTGCACCATCCTTTTGTTTACAAAGACACTCGGCTAGACCTGAAAAGCACCTAAAGTATCGATCATGATTGGCCCCGTGGTGTTTTAGATGCTTATATCCTGCACAAACACACAGGAAGTTTTAAGCCCCTGTACCATGACATCAGGTCCAAAAAGGAAAGCACCTCAAAAGCTCGTGTTCCGCCACGGGATTCTGTGCACACGTCAGAGATGGTGTGGCGGTCACCTGATTCGACTTGGGAAGTGATGCTCATCGGCAGCCTGGTACGCGCATACGCAGGACCGGACTGCAGCCATGATGTAATGCCACTTTGTACCGCCTACTCTATTACCAGGACTACGCTGCTATGACGTAGAGCGGAACAATGGCAGACTAAAAGCCAGAGAGGCCAAAGTAGTTTGAGTTGGCCTGTGATCTACTGAATTGAATTGTTGATCTTAAAAGAACCATCGTAAAAATCTAACGAATACAATACCAAAGTACGCACCATCTCATCCCATCAGATGCCGGACCTCTAAACGCATACACCTCGCTGTTTCTTCTTTCAGAAAAAGAAAAGATAACCTGCTGCTATCACTCTCTATAGTGTCTAGATCTGTATCTGCAGGCATGATGATGGCGATGCATGCATCAACAAGGCTTCCTGGCTAAAACACATCATCTCGAGGAATATATAAACCCATGAGATTCCCCCCTCTCGGTCTGATCTAGTCTACATACTTAAACAGTATTCCTTTCACAATTACTTCCGCTACTACTCCATCCAACAACATGACCGTCGAACAACAACCAGCTATCTTCAAGGTTAACGCTGCTCTTTTCGACTGTGACGGTACCCTTGTCAACTCTACCGGTGCCATCTCCGAGTTCTGGAGAAACTTCGGTTCCACCAGACCTCACGTCAACCCAGATGAGATCATCAGAACTTCCCACGGATGCAGAACCTTTGACGTTATCGCCAAGTGGTCTCCAGAGGACGCCATTGAGGAACAGGTGACTGCTTGGGAAGCCGCTATTCCTGACACTTTCGGTCACTACGCTAAGGCCATCCCAGGTGCCGTTGAGCTTGTCAAGTCTTTCGACAAGGTCTCCAAGGAGGATACCCCAGACCACAAGCAACGTTGGGCTATTGTTACATCTGGTACCTTGCCATTGGCCACCAAATGGTTGAAGTTGTTGACCATCGAGAGACCAGACACCTTCATCACTGCCGAAAAGGTCACCAAGGGTAAGCCACATCCAATGGGCTACCAAAACGCCAGAGACACTTTGGGTTACCAAGATCCATCCAAGAAGGTTGTCGTTTTCGAGGATGCCCCAGCTGGTATCACCGCTGGTAAGGGTGCTGGCGCCATGGTCGTTGGTATCTGTTCCACCTACGACGCTGAGAAGGTCAGAAAGTCCGGTGCCGACATTGTCGTCGACGACTTGACCTCTTTCAAGATCCTTGGTTACAACAAGGAGACCGACGAGATCACCGTCCAGGTTTCCAAGTACCACTACGCCAACGACGAGTTCTTGCAGAACTCCGCCTAATTGGCCCTCATTCATTCAGTCATTCCAAGTGTACATTAGTTTTATAGATAATAGAATCGGTATTTTTTAGAAAACACTCATGTAATCCATTACATCAATGCTTGAACATGGAAGTACATCGGTACTGTCTTTTACTAGCAAAGCACATCACATAAGTCAGATCACGAATTCATCATTCAATGAACATTCAAAGATATAATTTACGATGGTAATCATTTCCAATGTCCTTAGCGCATCTAAAATCATATTTCTTTTCCATCTATGCTTTGTTGACAATTCGTCCCGATTAGGAATAGTAATTGCCAACCATGGACCCTCGATGTAGTTCAACCAAGAACACTAAGACCATCTTCCTGGCTCAAAAAGGGAACAAGAATCACCAAAATGGACTTCCAATCTCCCTTCCGTCCCACTCAGTTCCGCTCTGCTGGTGCTGGACTCACCTCATCTCATCCCGATGCCATCTCATCTCAGAACAGATTCAATGAGCTGTCTGTGTTCACCGACGCAAAGCAGACGCCTCGGCCGCCATTAAAACCGGCCCGTTTATCGTCTCAAGTGACGCAGTCGCCAATTAAATCGGATTACTATTCGGAATTGGCTCAGAAGAAGTTACAGCTTGAGCAGTTGAAAAGAGAGATGGAGACCGTGGAATTCGAGATTCTCGAGCTAGAAAGCAAAATCTCACACTCCGAAAACGTCAATGCACCAAGCCGCCAAAGCCTGGACTCGCTTCTAGGGTCCGGCAAAGCGCTCTCCAGAAAAGTCAGCAAGCTCTTCTTGGCTGGCTCCACCATTCTCACCCCAGCATCTTCACAAAGAACTCTTGTCAGCCCAAAGAAGATCGAGGATCCCTTCAATTCTTTGCAAAGAAAGGCGCTGAATTACTTCAACAACAGGCTTATTCCAGACATGAAGGAGAAACTCGAAGAGCAGCAAACGGAACTCGAAATCATATCTAAAAAGGGAGCCGATCTTGCCAAAAATATTATATCCTCGTTTTCCCCGAAAAAGAAGGAACCAAGCTTGGTGGGCGACACTTCTTACTCCTTGGACCATTTGGGAGACTTGAGTTTGATTAACACATCCATCATTTTGAGTGATGACTCGGTGGTAGATATCGATGACTACGAGAGCGACTAGCTCATGTGGATTTGCATTTGGCCCTCATTTCGTTTATATTTTTGTTTTTGTTTCCTACAAGGCCCCCGGAGGACTGATTTTTATAGAATAGTTTGTATTGTGAATATATTGAAAAGAGTAAGTTCTGGATATTAGTAGCCTACTCTTCATCGAGCCATCCCTTGGCACGATCCACACCACGTTCCCATCTTTTCCAGTTCTTACGTCTCTCGGAGTCAGGAAGCGTGGCCTTGAACTGGTTGTCTGCAGAGTCGTTGCCCTTAATGGCCTCGGTGACCTCATCAAAACTCTTCCAGATCCGGTCGTTCTTGTCTTTGAGACCCAAGCCGGCGGCAATAGCAGCACCAAGTGCTGTACATTCAGCGACGGCTGCTCTTTTAACAGTGACGCACGGTCCCAAAATATCGGCCTGAATACGAAGAATCTCGTCTGCTTTGGACATACCACCATCGACTGCCAAAGTCGACAACAATTTGGATTGGTCGGTGGATGCCTCCTCTAGGAAGTCTTTGGATCCTCCCGCATCTTCCGCCATAGCCTTAAGAATGGCTCTCACTTGAAAGCAAACTCCCTCCAATGCAGCACGAGCAATGTGAGAGGACGAGGTATATTGGGTCATACCAAAAATTGTACCAGTTGCGCCTCTATCCCAGTAAGGGGCATACAATCCCGAGAAGGCAGGAATAAACAAAACACCTCCAGAATTATCAACTTGAGAGGCCAATGGCCCAATGTCTTGAGCATTCTCAATCAATTTCAAGTTGTCACGAAGCCACTGAATGATGGAACCAGCCACAGCAATGGATCCTTCCAACGCATAGTGTGGGTCTCCATCGTCGCCGTCTAAAGAGGGGAACCAGAAACCTAGCGTGGTAAGAGTACCGTTTTCAGAAATCAACTTCCTCTTACCGGTGTTGTACAAAAGGAAACAACCCGTACCATACGTGCACTTTGCCGAGCCGGGCTTCAAAGCCAATTGACCCACCAAAGATGCAGATTGGTCACCCAAACAGCCACTGATAGGCACATTGTAGATTGTTCTAAGAATCTCATAAGCCTGGTCTGTGATTTTGTTGTGGAAACCCAAATGAGACAAATTGGGTGCAGCAAAAGAGCCGTAGAATTCAGAGGAGGAGACAATTTTAGGCATCAGGATCTTGGATGGATCGATTCCCCAGAATTCAAGGAGCTCGTCGTCATAGTCACGGGTCTCCAAGTTCATGAACGAGGTCCGCGATGCGTTTGTCACATCGGTAACAAACGACTTCTCTTTGGTCAAATGATAGATGAGCCATGTGTCGACCGTTCCGAACATCAAATCCTGGCCGCGCTCGTACTCTTCCCGGATATCGTCGTCGTTATCCAAGAGCCAGCGCAACTTGGCAGCGGAAAAGTATGTAGAAAGCGGCAAGCCGGTTTTCTCTTTCATTGACCGTTTGGTCTCCTCGTCGGTCATTCTCTCCAAGTGCTGGACGATTTCAGCAGTACGAGTATCGGTCCAGGTGATACCGTTACACAACGGACGGCCGGTTTTTTTACTCCAAACGAGCGTGGTTTCACGCATGTTGGCAATACCAATACATTTCACTCTATATTTCACCTTCAAGTCTGGGTTCTGGTTCAATTTCTGGAGCGTAATGAGACAGGCCACCAAGCACTGCACCGCATTGGCCAAAATATGAACGGGCATACATTCTACCCAACCAGGACGAGGGAAACGCAACGTTGGGCCGACCGAAGCAGCGTTATTTTCAATTTCGATATCGTCGCCAATCAGAATGGCCACACCTTTGGCCGAGAAAATGGGCTGGCCATGGCGAGCAAGCGAACTTCTACGACGGAACTGGTCGGTGTTCTGCGACTCCTGCGGCGCCTCGGACGCAGACGTCGAGTATTCGATCTGGTGCTTGGCGAGTTCTCCTCCGCTTTGATCGAAAAGAATCACTCGAGTGGATGTGGTGCCAATATCAATGGAGGCCACCACAGGAATCGAGGGCGAGGTGGAGGAACGACGAGGCATAGTCTGCGGGAATAGCTAGTCGTCAATAAATACGGATTCTACTATGTGACTCCTGGGTCGTGGTCGGATCTAAGAAAAGAGTGGTTGGAAAGAAACCCAAAGAACCTCAATTACGCACGAGCGCGGTGAAAAAAAAGGTGGGGCAGATTGCGGGGCACGAAAAGAACACTTGTCGCGCCAATGAGAGATACCGAAAAACAGGGGGAGATCGGTGCGAGAAAGGCCCGGTGTGATGATTTTTTACTTGCGCTTCACTGCATCTACTAAGGGTCTATATGGCTTCAATGCGTCAGCCAGGGGTACTATCCACACTAATATACTAATATGGAGTACTGCAACTACGGAGGATATGCAGTGGGGACACCCTTTGAGAAGAATAGGGCGGAATCGGTGGGAAAAAGTCGTTGGTATTGATCTCCAAAACGGCGGGAAATCAGGCTCTATTTATACTTGCGCCGACCCGCTACCCCGTGATCTGGCACAGGGATACCGGCTTCGGACCTGCAACCAGGAAATCCGGGGTAGAAGCGTTGGTCAGGGGAAGACGGTTTTTGTGTCAACCGAGGAGATTTTTTGGAGGTTTTGGTTTTTCTTGTTTCTGTAAGGACGCTGTGTTTTTATTATTGTGCTCGTAGTTTCGTCTCTTAGGCTCCAGTAACTTCTCCCAGAACAGCACGGTCTTGGAGATACTCCAAGCCTTCGCCCGCATAACTTGCGAGAGATGAAACTTCCACCAAATCACCTTCGGATACAATTGCGCCCTGTGCGTGAATCCATTTGGTACCCAACTCCAAGTAATGCTTTCTACACGAGTCGGGGTTGTCATTGGTGGCAGCGTTGGAGTTCTTCAACGGACTAAATTCCTCTGCACGGTCAACCTCCAAACAGCCAAACTTCTCGAGCTCGACCGACAGGAAGACGTCGAAAATGAACTGCTCCAATTTGATGCCGTTGGGCTCGGTGGGCTTAACATACTCGCCAGTCTCCAAGTCCAAGCATGGAATCTTCTTCTTGGCAATGTGGAAAGGAAGGAACTCTTGCGACGACGTCCACTTGGCAAGCATTCTGTCCAACAACTCAACAGAGTAGTAATGATTGACAATGTTGGCGGCGCGGAGGTACAACTTCGAGGAGTCCTCTGGGTCAGCCTTCTCGGCCAATTCCTTAGAAATCTCACTATACTCGATCACGCAAGGCTTGTTAGATACCTTGTCCATGACAATCAACCCCACAGACTCAGTAGCGTCTCTCTTGCGAACCACCTTTGTAGCCAAGTCGAAACCTCTTTGCATGGCAAAGCCAAGGAACACAGGGTCTGCCACACGCACAAGACAGTTGTCAACACAGTACATGTGAACGTGCTTGATGCCTTTACTCTTCATATCGTCGAGGACGCCGGCGGTCTGGATGGCCTTGTATAAACCACCGTTTCCGTCCGGAGACTCGCAGATGGACGATTCGCTCTCCAACAAAATCTTGCGGCCCTCAAGATCGAAGCACGGAAGCGTGCCTTGGTTGAAAAACATAATTTGGTCCTTCTTCAAGCCAAAGTAGTCATTCTTCACGAAAAACGCCTCTGTGGCGGCCCTAGTAGGACCAGAGGTCATGATGTACCACTGCACAGTAGCGTTCTCTCCAGAAAGACGCTGGATGCGCAAGATTTTCTCTGCTTGGATTTGGAAAAGCGACTTTCCGGAAGGCAAGCCAATGTCGTAGCAGCCCTTAGGATCCAGCGAGCCCAAACGCGTGCCCTGTCCACCAGCCAAGAGAAGCACCGCTACCTGGTTTTTGGCGATCGCGTCCAAGCCCAAGGCGCGCCACTGCGCCAATTCGTTCTGGTCCTGATCCAAGACCGAGGCCGTGCATTCGCCGGGAAGCTGGGCCAACTCCTTGGATGCTGCTGCCTCACTGGAATGTTGGATTGCCTGTTGGACTGTTTTCACCAAGTGTACGGGGTCCTCGATAGCGGAAAGTTGGGCAGCGAATTGTTGCTGTTGCTGCGGATCTTTCAAAGCATCGTAGGCTTTGACAATGTGGTTCTGGCCTGCTTGGGTGTAGTTTTCCAACATTTTGATAAGATTAGGATTACGTAGGAATGAGGGGTGAATGGGGGCTACAGATGGTATTGGGCGTATCTAGACTGAGGGCTGTATTCTTGTGAGTATTCAGAAAAAAACAGCGGGCGGCAGATTCGAGAAATTGGCGAAACGTGGTGTATTTATACCTGTCAGTGTAGAATGATCTGAAGTGTGGTCGGTGTGCAGGTCTATGGAAGCTGGGTTTTAAAGAAGGCTAAGAATAGAAAAGTGTAGAAATTGTGATTCTAGAGTTTGGAGTGATACATAAAAGTGGAAGTTTTGCTACTTTTTTATTTATTGTAGTTCCTTTGAAAACGTTTGTTATGTGTGGTATAGGTAGGTGGTATGAGTAGATGGAGTGAATGAATAATGTGAATGGATATCACAGAAGAATTGCTAAAAGCATGTAAAACATTTGACTGAAATGAAAAGAGAGATTTCAACTATTCAAAATTTCTTCTCTCAGAATCAACCATGACGTATGTCAACTGCAATTGAAGATACACCCATTCTAGAGAACACCGGTGAACTTCAAACGACCAAAAATCCCAAAGCAAACTTTCTCAAGCAATGAAATCCCACTCAAAATCTAACGAAACAGCAAAACATCCACCCATTATAACGCGTAAAACCCACCTCTACCACTAAAATCCATAATCCAAACTCACCGAAACACATTTTCGCGCAACAAACACTCTCCAAAATCCGCAAAAAAGATTGTCCCGCCACTAAAAAAACTAAAACGGAATTTCTCGTCCCTACCCCACGTTAGCGTGAAATTTCACCTACCCCACCTCATCGCTACTCATCTCCTACTCAAAAGAACCAAAGACCACAATGGCTCGCGCAAAACAAGGTGGACCGGCCTCTAAAAAGGCCCGGCGGCTGAAGGAGAAGGCGGTCACGCAAACGGCGCTGCGGAGAAATAGAAATGCGAAGCCCGTTGTCGTCAGCGATACCGAGAAACCACAACCACCGATGGACACAGAAATCGTCCTTGTGGATCTGCAGGACGAAGATGGAGATATGGACGATGTTGTTGTTGTTTCCGAGAATGAGGACGATGTGGTATCTGCGGAAGAAAACGGCGCCTCAGAGCTGGAGCTGGCTCAAGTAGCAGAACCAATAGCAGGCTCCAATCCAAGGAAGAGACGGTACTCAGAGGCTGAAAACGAGGTCGCAGGAAATAATGACTTTATTGGTTTTGGCTTCACATCCAGCGAAGATGAGGCAGATCCAAACGGGGCCGAAAACGATGGCCATAACTCCGATGATGGATACCTAAGTGACGACGGCTCCGGCGCCTCGTATGTGCAAGCATTGAGCACATCGGCGTACCCATGGGTGAAGGGCCAAGATCATTCCAAACAGAAGGAGATCGCCGATTGGCTCACGCTCGAAATCAAGGATTTTGTCAACTACATCTCGCCCTCGAAGGAGGAAATCACCACCCGTAATGATATCATCAACAACTTGAAGGCCAACATCTCCCATTTTTGGCCCTCAACGCAGGCGCACGTGTTTGGCTCCTCTGCTACCGACTTGTACCTCCCGGGCTCCGATATCGACATGGTGGTCATTTCCACCACTGGAGACTATGAAGAGAGATCTCGTCTCTACCAGCTCTCATCATATCTTCGAAAAAATGGCCTCGCGAAGAACCTCCAGGTCATTGCCAATGCAAAGGTGCCCATCATCAAATTTGTGGATCCCACACACAACGTGCATGTCGATATCTCCTTTGAAAGGTCAAATGGTCTCGATGCTGCGCGCAGAATTCGTAAATGGCTCTCTCTGACGCCAGGTCTTCGTGAATTGGTACTCATAATCAAACAGTTCCTTCGTTCCAGATGGCTCAACGACGTCCACGTCGGTGGCCTTGGAGGCTATTCCACAATCATCATGGTGTACCACTTCTTGAAGCTACATCCGCGTCTTTCGACCGGCAACGTGTCTGCGATGGAGAATTTGGGAACCTTGCTAATAGAATTCTTCGAACTTTACGGTCTCAACTTCTCCTACGACAGGCTCTTGTTTGCAATCGACCCGGTCAATGATACTCCAAAATACATGCTCAAAAGCGCATGTCCACAGCATAGATCCTTTAAGGGTCTGTTTGCAATCGTGATCCAAGATCCCTCCGACCCACAGAATAACATCACTCGTTCATCATACAACTTAAACGGAATAAAGAAGGCATTCGTGGGAGCATATCATCTCCTAGTTGGTAAATGCTTCGAGTTGCACGCAGCATCGTTCAAGGAGCGGGTCGGCGCGCTGATTTTGGGTGACATTATCAAGTTCAATGGTAAAGATAGAGATTTCAATGACGACAGAGACAAAGTGATTAACGATGCATTGATCGATCATGGTTATGAGGATAGTGAGAGCGACGGCGCTGACGGAAATGACAAGTATTACTTCTCAGATATGACCGAGGAGAGTGCAGATGATGGCGCACCTTTCTTTGACGCCTCTTCGAAACACAAATCGGATGCCGCATCAAAACCATCTTCCAAAGCCGCATCAAGAGCATCTTCGAAAGCCCCATCGAAAGCCTCTTCCAAGGCCCCATCCAAAGCACTGTCGCCTGCTCCACAGCTCACTTCCAAGCCACGCGCAGATGGTAAAAAGGTCGAAGACTTCATGAGCTTAGGACAAAACTCCGACGCAGAAGAGAATGACGGTGGCGCGCAAAAACCTCAAAAGTCCCAAAGCTTGCTCGAGAAAGATACAAAGCGTGAGTTTTGGAAACTGAAAGGTCTCCATCCAGCCAACCAACCTATATAACCTCCGCTTATGCTTTGCAGTGGCTTTGACGAATCCCAAAAAGTTTCCTTGTATTAATATAGCAAATGCTTTTGCACCGATCTAATTCATACTCAATTCACAAAATAGACATCTCTTTGCGGATGATTATCAATGCAGTCACTAAATTTTAGGATTATCCACTAAGTAATCTCGATCTAAAACAACACTACGTTTAATTCAGACATGAAATAGTCTTCCTTCTAGATTTAAACAGAGCCATGATTCACCCTTTAAGTGTCCTTTCTTTTAATGCCAGCATACATTCACCTCCCAAACCAAACTAGGCAACTACTTGAGTATTTTAGTCGTTAAATGAATTATTTCAGTCACAATATATCCCAAAGTGAGAAAGATTTTAAAGGGTTCATCTGTCCAACTTTCAAAGAACACTTAAGGTAGCAGAATGAAGTGACTAGAAACTGGAATCTTCTCGAGGTAACTGACAGGTCCATCATCAATGCGGGAGAATGACTCCTGAAGATTCACTTTATATTATTTCTCGGCGAAAAACTGAGAAAGCTCTTCTAATTCTAAGTGAAACTATATTTCATATGAGACAAAGAATGGACTAAATGAATAATTGAATTTTTATATGGATTATATGAAATATTAAAGAAATAGTAAAGCATGTATGCACTCAAAACCCAATTTCTAGCATCCGAAAGCAAAAACAGGTTCGCTTCAAGCAAGAATCAATGAAGTTTAAGAAGGTATTAACATGCTGGCGCAAGATATAAAAAAATAGGATTTCGATTCACAGAGAAATCGGCAGGTTAGAATCGAATCTGAACTGCGCTTTGGCTCCAGATATTCAGGAGACGTTGTGGCCTCTCTGTTCATAGGAATAAACCCAATCCCAATCTGGAAAAAAAGCGGGAAAAAGGATTCCATTCCATTAAGACTGAAGTTAAGTCCGTGTCCGGGAAGAGACTGGACATGAAGGCATGAAACTTTACATATATCAGGACTGTGAAACACGCATAGAATATCCCCAGTCTTCGAAGATCAGCAAGAAAAGCCGTTTCCAAATTGTTGCCAACTCTCATCATTTCGGGTTGGCAGCCGAGGACAAAAATATCTAATTTTGCTGCAATTACAACGCAAAACAGTTCCAAACGCTTGAGTTCGTTTCGGTAAGCCTCACTCCATACACTAGACTGAGAAAGATTACAGGCACAAAGTTCTTTGGCTCTGTTCCGCACCGCGCTAATGCTGTCTCGCATTAGATCCAAATTTTTTGTCAAGTTTTTGGTGTATGTCTCGTCTTCTGAGGACATCAAGGTCACAAAAATACCTCCTAGCTCAATCCTGAATGTGATCATCGAACAGGTGTTGGACATTTCTTTGATGGTATCTTTCAAAATATCAGAGAGAATAATCTGCTTTTCCCGGATGCTCTTGATCTCCTTTCTGGACATTTTTCTAGTGAGCTCGTAAGGAAGTTCTCGACAAATCGATTGGATATCGACGCAATGGAAACCGAGGTAGCACTTCAAAGCACATTGATAGTGCTTGGAAAAATTACCATATTTCAAAGTCTCGACAGCGTTCGAAACAATGGCAACAGAATGTCTATGTTGTCGAAACAGCCAGCAAAACAGCAATACTCGGGGAGGCAAGAAAAGTAACACAGCAGTAACATTGATGAAGAACACCAAAATATTCCAAAGGAAGTGTCCTTGGAAACGCTGCCTAATCACATCGATCAATGCATCCAATAAAAATATACCAATCCCGTAATGTATGATTACCAAATTATCTTTGATTAACTGGGCTTGATAGGCATAGGTATAGTGCGCATTCTTGGCTTTTTCAATGTGCTGAAACAAGCGCTCGTGTGTTGCGTCGAGTTTACAGTGTATACCATCTAGCCCATCAAAAGCCTTAGTCTTGGTCACCAGCACTGAATCCGCAAGAAATTCCATACCTTTAATGTCTTTCGACGATACATTTGAGAAGAAAGACTCGCGCTGAGGACCGCTATCGTTGAACAGTTCATAAAGTGACTCCAGGCACTTCAAAGCTTGTAAGTCTACGATGTGAATTGGTTGAAACAGGTCTATCTGTGGAAGAACTCCACGTGGACAATTACAATAATAATCACCGAAATTCTGGCGCCAAGACTGGACTCGAGCGGAGGCTAGGAAATTGTGGCGCCCAATATGGGTTCCGAAATGCTGCGCCATGTCGTTCAAGTATTGACAGAAGACTACTTTACCAGGCTCGGATAATGCTTGAAACTCGGCAGTTTGTTTGACGGCTTCAAGATCATTTTGCAACTCCTGAGTCAACTTTTCGTAGCCAAAATCGCCTGCAAGCAACTGATTGTTAGTGAACAGATCTGTAGACGTCTCCTGCTCGACGCTAGAATAGTCTGTAAGCACGAATCCCACAATTTTTCTCCAGATGTTGGTCAAATTCATTTCGATGCAAATAAACAAAGTGTGTTTCAGGAATTCAAAAGTGGTAAGGAATTCTGAAACAGCGCCAGGATAGAAACAACATACAGGTCCAAATTTTGGCAGAACCCCAATAGTGAGTTTAAAAGAAGTAGCAGGTGGTGAGAATGAAGACTGAATTTTTTGTGTTCAATTGGGGTCAGCGCTGAGGAGTTTGGGTGTGAGATTGGCGAGTGGTAGCTGAGAGACTCTATTTACCAAGAGAGAATGGAAAAAGTTGAGAGAACTCGATAGGCAGAAACATAGAAAAAGACCAGGTTGATCTACCAGGTCTCTGGTGTGTTGGCTGAAAGGTTTCAATGTCATCAATTGAGCCATTGATAGTGATCAGCAAATACAACGCATTTAAACGAAGAAACGAGTGAGGATGAGAGTAACTCAGAACGGTTTATTTTCGGGCCCAACGCATGCAATAATGAAAAGCACCGAGGTGGGTGTGAGAGATTTATGGTGTCAGATAAAGCATGACCTCTGGTTCTAGTTCTTCTGGACTGAAGCTTAACATGATCTGCAGCTTCCAAACAACTCAATTGTCAAAAGCATGCATACTCTTCGGCAACCACCAAAATGCAATGACATGTGTGCAAATGTTTCCAAGCACACACGGGCGCAAACACCAGTTTCTCAACTCATACGTTCAGCACTGAAAAGCTAGGGCAACAATAGCGACTCCACGCACTCTAGCTAGCGCTATTTCTAAAAACCCACACTTACTATCACACTGTCTAACACACTGTCTAGAAGTCCACCCTGTCTAAAGGTCCACACTATCTAGCAACAGCCAGTCCTTCGGTTACGCAAGTTCAAGAGAAGCGCATCGTCCGTCTGGCCCTCCTGCGCCTGCTCCAGACTATAACTATCAAACTCCGCCTGCGGAATCTCCAGCACGATCGAATCAAACAACTCGCCTACACCCTCGCCCCGTTTCGCACTCGTCTTCAGTACAGCCAACTGTCTCTCCCTACAGAACTCCTCGATCAACAGGAGCAGCCCCGCCTCCTCCAGCTCCAAATCCATCTTGTTCCCGACAACACGGATCTTGATGTCCGCCGGCCCCAACGTTAGAAGCTGCTCGATCCAGTACTTTGCCCTCTCAAACGAAGCTTCCGGCACTCCGAGATCAAAACACACAAGCGCCACCAGCGCGTTGCGGTAGTACATGGGCGTCAACGACTTGTACCGTTCCTGGCCCGCGGTGTCCCAGATTTCGAACTTGACGGTGCGTTCGTTGTGGGTGTAATCTTTCGAAATGAAAGCAGCGCCAATTGTGTTGGCCAGATGCGGATTGAAGGCGTCGGCGATGAAGCGGTGGACGAGGGATGTTTTGCCAACCGATGAGTCACCTAGAAGGACGACTTTATAGGGTAGAGGCATGGTTTGTGGTGTGTGGTAGATGTAGTATGGTCACCTATATACTACTATATAGTGCTATATAATGTGTAGTAGTAGGTTGTAAGTGAGACTGTGATAGTATATACTAGGTGCGAGTGATTGAACTGAGTAAATATCTGTGCAATTAGATAGAGAAGAAAAGAAAGAGAGCAATTTTGTGACTGTTTCGTTGGGGGATTGTTTTTGGAAGGCTTGAGATTTTGGGAGTTGTTGGTTGTGTATTTGTTGAACTCGCTCGATAAAAGCAAGGGCTCACTGTATTTGATGGTATTTCGGGGAAGTATCGATAAGAAGCTATTTTTTTAAACAATACAATTACTTGAAGATTTCACTTTTGGCTTAATATTTTATTGTCGCTTGGTATGCCCCAATTGAACAGTGACTACTATTCCCTCAAACTTACTCATCTATACGATCTCTAATGAAGAAAGTATTTCGACTACAAATCTCTCATAATTAATACATTTAGTGTCCTGACTATCCTTCAAATATACCGAAACTAAACAGACATCCTCAACTGTCTTACACCTACCTTCAATGGAACTACAACAGTCTCCTCTACTTCATACCCAATTGACTCATCAATTGAGAACCGCCTCCATTCTGTTGCACCTCCATCATGAACTCCTCCAAAATGGCGAAAGATGCACAAACACCAATCACAACGGACACAGCCTTACCGCTAGCACCTACCATCTCACCGACCAATGCAACAACAGACAAGACAGCGGCACCAGTGGCAGAGGCTTGTGGGATGATCTTGCCGAGCTCCTTGGTGACGGAAACTTCTCTCTTACCAGCAATAACAATGCTCTGGTCCTTGAATTGCTTGGCAATGTCCTTAGGAGCAGATCCAGTGACGTTGCACCAGAAGCTGGCGAAAGCAACAGCCAAACTGACAATGGCAGAAACAAAGGTCACGGCTCTGATAGGAGAAAGGAGAGATCCAGTCAAAGACGTTGGTGGACTCAAGTAGAACGAGATTCCGCCAGTAGCAGCACCGCTCTCGGAACGAGTCTCAACAATGGCAGCCAAGCTTGGGTTGACAGCCTCAAGAGCAACGGCAACAAAGTGGAGGGAGATCTGGGCAGCTGCAACCATGGTGAATGCAAAAAGAACTGGCATGGCGCCGGTGTACAACATTCTGATGGGGTACACGTTAGCAGTACCTCTGGCCTTGTTGGATCTGATTGGCAACTCAACTCTAAAGTTTTGCAAAACGATGGTGGCGAGGCCAGATGCGACAACAACGAGAACCATACCGATGGTAGGGAAGCCAGAACGGAAGAACATACCAACAACGGCGTCCTTAATGGCGGAAAAGTCCATGCTGAGCAAGGCCTTGAGCAACAAAGTGACCACACCGTAGGTCTCTGGCTCGCCGTCTGGAGTGGCAGACACAAGCTCAACACCTGCAACGTCTCTGACGAGTCTGGTGGCGGCGTTCAAAGCAATGAGAGACATGACACCGGAACCAAAACCGTAGCCCTTGTCCAAAATCTCCACGACCAAGGTCAAGAGAACATTCCATCCGAAAATCTGCATGAAAATCAAGGCGTACCAGCCAAAGGCGCTGGAGTCGGCGGAGCCACGCACAACAGAGTCGTAGTAGCCCGAAGCAATCAAACTGACACCGAAAACGGCGCCCAAAAAGAGCGAAGTCAACTTCTGCGCGGTCTGGAACAACTCTCTATCGTACGAGTAGGCCAAGTTGACCTTCAAGAGTTTAGCGGAGGCAGCGATCTGCCACAAAAAGGCGGAAACCAACACGGGCAACAAACCCAACTCCAACAACGTACCTTGCTCCATAGCAAAAAGCGGTCTCCATGCGAAAAAGGGGTCTGCCATCTTCAATGGAGCGTCCTTTACCAATCCATAGATTGGGAGCTGGGAGATCACAAACACCAATCCACTGGCGACGGTGTAGACTACCTTTTCATCCACGGTGAGTCTTTCATCGGCAAGTTCGATTTCGGGCAATACAGGCAAGAATATCTTCACCAAGTCGAGAAGTCGGACTGGGGGGATTGTTAGTACTTATATAGTTTTGGGAGCGGGGCAGGGGGTGCGGGGAAGCGGGGAGAGACAAATGCTCATAACCGTCTATTTAGGAATCTGCTCGAATGCAATTTGTGTACATACATCCACTCATGGTGTAGTTAGTTGAGGTGGGGGAGAATTGGTGGACACTTTGAAAATTCGAGGTGGGAGCGGTGGGGAGTCACGTGACGTGGAATCTGGGGCAGAACATTTAACGTGGCATCAGCGGTGAATAATTAATTTAGAAGAATAAAGTGAAGAGTTTTGAATTCGATTTTGTTGATATTCTGTTCTTTCGTATTTCGTTTGTTGTATCTTGTGTGATTCTGTGGCATAGAGACAGTACGCCTGAGTAGATTTGGGGGACTCAACGTACGGGTCATATATTGATATATTTTAGTATGACTCAATTATTTTAGAAGTACTCTACAGAATTATTTGATATTGTACTAGATGGATTTGTAGGAAAAGAGGGCTGGTGAGTGATGTGAACTGACCAGCAGAAGGATATGAGCACTACAATTTCAATAACATCATAGAATATTTTTCAGAATATGCTTTTGTAAAATTAGTATTTCAAAATTCATAAATTCAAGGAGAAATAAAATTGCTTTGTATTGCAAAAGAATACCACCACTTCATAAATCATATTCAGAGCATCATAACTATCTAAAGCTGAGAATACACCTACAAACTCTCCAAACCACAATTCCGTCCAGAGAAAGCAAAACAAATTTCTCTTAAAATTCTCATTGTTATGTACTACGCGCCAGCATCGCTCATACTCTAAACTTCAATGCCATCTCCACTGCAGCTGCTCCCCAGTCCTCTCCGTGATTGTGCATCTTACCCTCAATAAGACCAGCACGGGCCTCGGCTTGCTCATCAGTGAGACAGGTCAAAACACCGAAAATCACCGGAAGACCAAGCTCGAAGTTGAGCTTCATCAATTGATGTGTGACCGAGTCACAGATGTACTCGAAATGCATGGTGGAGCCCTTGATCAACACACCAATTGGAATGACAGCGTCCAAAGGCTGGCCCAATTTGGCCTGCTTGTCTACAAACAACTTGCTTCCGTAAGGCAACTCGAACGAGCCAGGAATACTCTCCACAATGATGTTCTCCTCCTTAACGCCGAGCTCCTTCAATCTTCTGATACATCCGTCGACGAGGCTGTCGATGATCTTAGCGTTCCATCTTGCATGAAGAATACCGATTCTCAAGTTTTGGCCTGGTGTGGTTAGTTGACGTCTGTGGGGAACATTTAACGAAAAAGAACGGGAATTGGTCGAGTATTTATATTTTTGGGGACGCGGTGACGACACGACCTTTTTATTGAAGATATTACTTGTATTCATTGCGTTCTGTAGGCTTTAAATGTGTGATTGATACTCCAAATTGGGAGTGCTGCTATAAAGCGAATTGGATCCCTAAATCGATCCAGAAAAGGCAGATCTCTGCGTTATATCCAGAACCACTAGTACATACCATCGTATTGTTGGTCAATTTGACCCAAACCCTTAACTGCCATAATGTCTGTTGGAAGAAGCAAATGTAGTATTAGTTGCAGTATTATGTAACTGGGGGTTGATGTATGCAGTTACAGATCTGCAAAGGGTCCAGGGCCGAGATAGACCAACGGCGGGATTTTTACATTTACAAACGCAGTGAGAGATTTGCATGGTCACATGTTCGGATGCCTAATTTACGTAATTTTGTGCTCTAACTTTTTGAGCGTGTTGCGGTGGCCATGTTCCTGTGGTCACTGTTCGTTTCCACCAACAGATTAAAAAAATGCCTCCCACGCCTTGATTTCTTTTTTATACTTTAGGCCAGCTCATCGAGGGTGATGGTGGGTGACGCCGGTGGGATGGAGCCACCCATGCCAGCAGTGGAGAGCTCCAACTTGGGCCGGAACAACGTCTTGGTGGCCGAGGCCGAACGGCTGAGCGCCGGGGCCGTGAACAGCTCTGTTGAGTTGAGTTTTGTGACGTCGATTCCGAGCTTCATAAGGTCCTCGTAGGTGTCGAAATGCTTGGGTTCTGGTTCCTTGTAGTCTTCCTCGCCATAGGTGCTCTTGAACTTCTTCAAGTTTTGCACCAACTCCAAGGCGTTGTTCTCGGTCAAAGCGTCCGACAGCTTCGACCGGCGCAAAAGATTCTCCTGGAGCGACAACTTGGCTGTTGCCGGCAATGTGAATGGCTTCTCTTGACGATACAGTTTCTCCAAGTAGTCGTATGCGAGCGCCGCAGACGCTCCGTTGTTGAAAATCACAATAATACGATTTAAAAAGGGCAAGTTGGACCAGTTGATGATATCCTGGTACAACTCGTGGCCCGTGATGTCGGTGGCCAAGTTGAGAAGGGCCAACTTGATCTGGTTAGCCAACGAGAGCTGTTTTCCGGGCGACGCAACAAAATCGCCCTTGCTCAAGTGCGAAATGATGACGGTGGTCTGTTCCGACAGACCCAATTGTGGCGAGCGACTCATGAATTGTGATTAGTACAGAGTAGATCTGAATAGGCTAAGCTCAAGGAATATAGCAACAAAGAACCGTATTCCAAAAAAAAAAAGTGTCAGAATCAATGTTCTGAATCGCAGTGTTTATATATTCCCCTTTTTTCAGAGCAATATCACTCAAATTCTCTGTTAATTAAACGACCAATGCTTAAAGCACATCAATTACTACCACTTGCACAGCGCTATGGTTACAGCTACAGGTAGTGGACGAGTCAACAATTGTGATCTGACTCTGTTTTGTTGAAGAAAAAAAGAGGGCGCGAACGGCTGTATTTATAGTCCAACGGATCAATTAGAATGGGCGTCGTTTGGTTTGGGAAAGTAAGCGGCTTTATCAAGGAGGCAGTGCAGACAGGACGCATGGTTACGATAAGCTGGGGAAGAAGTGAGAGCTCGATCTTGGCTTCTGGTGATCCGGGGTTTTTGCGAGCGGAATATTGCGTAATTTGTTTTTGCTGATTTGTTTGCGTCATGTTTGGGGCGGTTGGTGTGTTTGTGTGGCTTGGTCGAATTACGAGATCTCGGGAGGGAATGGTAGTGTGATGGAGGAATTTATTGAGTGGAGAGGAATTAAGATCTAATTAATTTTATGACTAGTTGGATTGTTTGGTATGTGGTTTGTGTTTTGTTCTGTGGTTGTAGTTTGTGATTTGTAGTTATAGACGTCATTTCTGTCCACCGGCATTTCTGTCCACGATACATACGGAAGAAGGTGTTATTTTGGAAAAATTCGATTGCTTTGAATACTAAGCACCGTCCTTATTTTGATATTGAGTACCGAGCAGCATTTGATGTAGAATTATTACATTGGTGAGGATCAGAGTCAATCTCGTGAAATCGATCATTGCAATCGATCCCAAAATTAATGCTCGCAAAGAGCAAACTTTCGGTAAAATGCAGCGTAGCCCTCCTCAATCTCAGTGCTAACGGCGAGACTTCGTTCGGCCATTAGCTTCTCTCTGTTCTTCAACGCCTCATCTCTCGATACGGATTTGAGACCACTAGCTCCGGGAAAATACTTCTCAATAATTCTTTCATCTTGGATCCACTCTTCTTGTTGGGGCGGAACTGTCTCGCTTGTTTTCACTAGTTGATTGTATGGGTCCACCACGAAGAAGCACAATACTTTCCTGTGGCCAGGCTTATTTTTATCTGCCAATTCAAATGCATCGACATGGTGCTGAAATACATTTGGAAAAACAATTACACGGCCGTTTTTTGTCTCCTCTGAGCCAGCGGCCTTGAACATTAGATCTTCGTTATTGATACCATGATAGTACTGGCAGTAGAACTCGTCGCCCTGATCAGCCTTAGGATCATCGATCGATTCTCCAAATGACAATCTGGAATCCTGAATATTCTCAACATCGTAGTAGTATAGGATGGTGGCAACGATGTCCTTATTGATGGTACCCTCTACGTGCCAGGACCCGCCGTCATATCTGGGCTTTTCAGGGGTCAACTCAATATTTGCAAGCTTCACAATGACTTTCAAGTGATCGAAAGATGTCAAGTCGAACGGCGTAATGGCTGGACCCCCTTTCCATAGCGGGATTGTTATTTTGACGAACTCAGGCTTCATTTGCTCCAACAAGAGATCGTACTCTAGCTCTTGGTCAAGTGTTAGATCAAGCTCGTCTATTTCCTCCCTTTTTTCATGATACTTCTCGTCATAGGCATCGTCATAGGTAGGCACTTCCACTCTGATGTATTCATCAGAAGCGCAATGAGACAAACATCTGGTTAATCCTGACAAGCACGAGTTGAAAACATTTTCTATTTCATGATATAGATCTGCAAAATCTATTGGGTGTAGATTATTGATGTAAGATGAAAAACAAAAGCCGCCAGCGTCCTTGTCATACACCAACTTAGCAGGAAGCCACTGGAAATTCTGCGATACGCCAAAATCCAAAACTCGGCGCTTGACGCATTTAATATTTTCAGTGTACTCAATCTTAGACAAAACCCCATTTTTGTACTCCTCTGTTTGTCCATATACAACTGGATATAAGGACGGGTGTACAACATCCACAACAAGATCATTGGAATTCGGATGATAATCTTTGGCGGTTGAAGCTTCTAATTTCAGCTCGAGTATTCTCAATCTTTGATTGGTACTTTCTGATACTGCCCTGTCGCTGTAGAGAATATAGGTATTAATCGAGTATCTAAAGCCACTTTTGCTTAGATCGCCTTCTTGTTGAGCTCTATACCAATCGAGCTCTTGAAGGACATACTCAAATACTTCTTCGAAGCTATGCGATTGTGGTTTTTGCTCTTCGATCTCGGCCTTCCATTTGGCAACGATCTCCGGATCATTAAGCTTGTGTTCCCAACCATTTTTATTGCGGATAGCTCTACTAATATCGAGAATCAACCATTCATCAAGACATTTGGGTGGGTGACATGACCAAAAGTCATCTGTCCATGGATGGGAAAAGGGCGATACGTCCAGCGACCGTCTTTTCCTTGACATTTTAGAACTCTTGGAAAAAAAGGTGACGCATTCAAAACAAAAAATACTACTGCTCCGAAGGCTTCTTGGCCCTGTGCTACGAATTGCAATTGCGCTCTATGACGGAAAAACGGCTCTAAATGATAATATACGAGATGCATGGCGGGAATCGATGCAGATATGGGCAAAAAAATGTACTCAGACTTGACCGAGAAAAAAAATACCTGACTTACGAATTGGCTTCAATTTCGGAGAGTATGAGATCATACGTACAATTGTCGGGCCTCTTGAGTTTGAGTGCTTGCAGCGATGATAATGAAAACGAGAAGCCTCCCAATCAGTGACTTTAACAATTGAAAAATAGTAAATGAAGTGTTATTCGGCTCTTCTTACGACCAGGTCATCTCTAAAACATAGACTTCATGAAGGCGTCATTGACTTTAGCTTGGTTGGATGATGCCACTGTCACGTAACATGATTTCGGTCCATTCGTGGGATAATTCAAAATTCTAAAACACCTATGAATGGTTTCAAAAACACAGAGGAAACTATCGACCAGCGTTTATCTCTTGCAGTCTCCGGGAAAACTCAATCAAACTTTCAAGAAGAAACGCAGTCTCGACAAGATTCCATAGCATTATGAGACATCCCTTCATCTATATTTTAGTCCTTAGAATCCAGTAAACTCTTAGTTGTACATTTCGTGTCGAAGTAGATATGATAGTGATTAGCACATCCCGGATTGAATTTTGCCAGGCAATTCAAACACCACGGCTGTTTTTTGTACTGATTGAACGTCCATTCACTTTGACACATTCCACATAGAATGACCTTCTCGGTGTCAAAACAGTTCGGGTTCCAGGGACTCACCTCGTGGCTTTGATCTTCCTGGTGGCATTTATAGCATGGATAATAGAGGCTACAACATGAGAATTTAATCGCAATAACATCGAGATCCAGGTGGTAGTGCGTGCATCGGGTGTGTTTGTCGACAGTTTGTCCGTGAACTAATGGCATTGTGGTGGGAAATTGGGGATTCGGGTAGAAAGATTCGGGTATACCAATGTGACTCAGAGTCATCCTGCAAGATGATCTGGAAGATAGGGTCTTTTCGGATTAGAATTGAGGGTTTTGGGGTATGATATTTTTACGAGGAAATTTCACTTTATGAAATTGTGCTTGAGCTGAGTCTTATAGATAAATTTGTGTTCGCGTTGGTTATAGGTTGAAGTTGGAATCTGAAAGTTTAGGACAGCCTTGAATTAAAGCTCGCAGTTAAGTGAATAAAAAATAATCAACAGAATCTGAGAAGGAAGTCTGGCTATCAATTTTCTAGTAGATTGCTCGTATCAAGCTCAATAGAGCCTTTGATTAATACTGGAATAGATGAACTTAACGAAAGAACCCAAAATGCATAATATTTTTGAAGACACGCCATCCGCTGTCACATTTAGAATTACTTCAAATTTATTTAAACGAATTTAGTTCAGTCTGTTCTCTGAGAAATTAGTGTACCTAGCAATCTCTTCCCCAGATCAGATTTATCTACATTGTAATCAAAACAAAACTACTCGCGTTCTTTCTCTCTTTATTTATATTTCGCTTTCAATGTGACTGTTGTCTCTCCAACATCAATTCCAGGTTTGTCTGGCCCTTCTGTTTTGCTTGTTCTTCTGTATCTCTATTGGCTGCAAAAACCACACAGAGGCCTACCTTCCTCCCCAAATACACGCTCTAAAATAAATCCAAGACCATTACACAATCCAACTCATTTCAAATATTTACTCCCCCAACCATTGACCACAAAACGTGTTTAGCTTCCCCTCAATCTGGGTCTCGGTGTTAACAACCACCCTTCACAAATTCCACTCACTTAGTAGGTACCTCCAATTATTAGCAACTAGCTACTTCTTCTTCTTTCTGTAGCCAATTGAACCCAAAAGACACCAAACCACAAAACTCAAATAATGCTTTCTCTCAGATCATCCACTCTCCCAAGATTCGCCCGTACCTTCACCTCCTCGGCTGCTAGATTCGTTGCTGTTGGTGACAAGATTCCTTCTGCCACTTTGTTCGAGGGTTCTCCAGGCAACGATGTCAACTTGGCCGACGAGGCCAAATCTGGATCTTCTATCATCGTGGGCATTCCAGGTGCCTTTTCTCCTGCCTGTCTGGCCTCGCACGTTCCTGGCTACTTGAAGCACTTGGCTGCGTTCAAGGAGAAGGGCATTGACTCTGTTTATGTGGTTGGTGTCAACGACGCCTTTGTGATGAAGGCATGGGGTGAGTCCATCGACAATGCTGGCAGTGTGCGGTTCTTGGCCGACCCTAAGGGTGAGTTCTCTGACGCTTGGGACGTGCTTTTCGATGCGGCCAAGTTCTTCGGCAATGCTAGATCGAAGAGATATGCAGTTGTCACCAAGGATGGAAAGGTCACTCAGACTTTTGTGGAGCCAGATAACGTGTCGGTGGAGGTTTCTGCTGCCGAGGCAGTGTTGAAGAGTCTCTAGATTCGCTGAGTAAGACTGAAAAATTGACAATTTGGTATTGGGATGCGCGCAATAGATACTGAAGATTGAAGAATTTCCTCTTTTTTTCAAGATTCACTGCTTTGTGGTGCGTTTCTGCTAGTCCACATAACCTTACCTTAGAGAAACATACACATGGATCTTCGACACATGAGTTCTCGGGCCAACCTGTAAATTTCTGATGTAGCTCCATCCTATTTTCTCCAAAATTCTTAGCCCTCCAATTCTTCTTTCAATACAAGTACATTCTCCCCCACTAATTAGTAGCCTCTCTTAGTTGGTACCACATAATGCTGCTTGCAGATTCGATTGAAAGCACCAAGACGTTGGTCCAACAGTATATAAAAAAAAAATCCAATGAAGCGGATAAACAGGAAAACATCTTGCTTTCTCCCGCCGCAATTGACCTCGATTCCACCGAGTTAGTGTCTATCATCGACAAGATCCATATACTGCCAAAACTAGACATCTCCGAGTCTGATACCGATGTCAAAACACAAGCCGACGACTTCTTGTCCTCGGCAAATACCCTGGCCAAAATCTTCTGTTTGGATATGGGTCTTTCTCTTGTTGCAGACGTGTATCTTAATGAAATACGACTTAACTTGTCGAACGAAAGCCTCGAGAAAACAGACTTCCAAGGCACTGAAATCGATAAGGAGCTGCTCTGTGCCGTCGAAAAGCTCTCGCTTCTTTTCGATACAATTTTGCATCTCTACAAGGCTGGGGGTCTTCCGGCAGTAAAGAATAGCTTCTACTCTATTCTTCAGACAGTACTGGAGACGCTACTTCTTGTATCTACAGATGCAATTGGTGTTTTCTGGAATTACATGGAGTCTCGGAGGGATATCATGTCTTCTGGGTTCTTCGATGCAAACTCTCCGCTGGATAGAATAGCGTTGTTGAAGATATGTAATGGCTTGACCGATATGTACTACGAAAGAAATAGCAGCGGGAAGTATGACTCGTACGAAAAAGATACTTTCAGCGATGTATTCCAGGCGAGGGTGCGCGCATTTGTGACTTCCATCTTTAACTTCGACGATGCTACAGGCCTCAATAAGCTTCTCATGTTGGCTCGAAGAACCAACAAGGAGCCCCATCTTGGCCCCTCGAAAACAAGCGACGGCCATCTCCTACGTGACATCTTGTCCTTCCAGCGCCTCCTTCGCGATCCGTACACCTTTCTTAAAAACCCACGTCTTCTCTCGTCGCAGGTGGATGCCATGTCCCGATTATCTGCGTATTTTCTAGACGAAGAAGGGCGGTACGCCAAAATCCATCCGCCAAGAGATCTTTTTGCGGTGAAGCCTGAAACATCCGCATCTACCCAAGGCGACCAGAAGACAGATTTGATTTTCTCTCCCGAACAATACTGGCTCTCTGCGTTCGCACAAACTGCCACTTCTGAAGAACTAGAGGCCATCAAAAACCAGGATGAAAAATACGCTACAAAGAGATTCGATCAGAGCAAATTCAGGAAACTCCTCTTGGTCCAATTGTTCATGGTGTCTTGTTTCTTTCTGGAGTTACAGGCTTCCAGGAAGCTGACCATGCTCAAAAGTACAGACATCCCCGCTAGCGCCAAACACATAATTGATGAGACTACCCCGGAGCACTTGGCCGTCAAGTTTCAAAAGATGAAGCGCGATATATTGCACCAAATAAGGTCTTGCAACACCCTGTTGCTGTTCATTCTCCAGCACCTGAGCCACTCCGAGGAGTATTGGTGGTCCTGGCTTATTGATGGAAAGCAGAAAGGTGGCTCAACTCTTGTGTCTTTTGATGATTTTACGGAAAAGGACATAGCTGAAACGCAGCAGAAATTTGATGCAGCCGCTCCGTACAAAACAAAGCGCTACTTCAATACTTACGCTACTCCACAGCTTTCAAGACGTATGAAAGTCCAGACTGGACTAGCCCTACTCGAAACAAGCCACGCAGAACCTCTAGATCCTTCTACTGAGATCGAGGGCCTCAAGAGCCAAATTGTAAACACAGAGGACGAGAATTTGCGCCAGCATCTCATAGATCAGAAAGATATACTTGTCTGGAAAAAGATCAAGGACGCACGTTCGAGGGATTGGCTACTGTTGAACTCCGTATTGGATCCTGCTGACCTCACTGACGAAAGAGTGACACTAGATGACCGGAAGAAAGACCAAGCCGATCCTGCTGACATGGACGTGGACGACGAAAAGAAAGACCCAGTCGATTCTGCTGACATGGACGTCGATGACGAGAAAGCTACAGAGCCCGCACAAGTGGAGGCTTTTCAAGAAAACAAAGACTCTAATGACACAATCACAGAACAAACCACAAACGAATTGACACCTTCTGAGGACCTTGCGCCCAACACCACTGCCGCCTTATCGTCAGAGAGTCCGTTGACCACCTCTCCTAAGATTCCATCTGAGCTTGTTGGGCTCTATGGAAACGATACAAGAGTAAACACGATCGATAAAGATTCTACGATTCCTACACCTCTCGAGAGTGTGAACACTGAAGCACTGGCTGCAAATGAAGATGACCCTGTACATGCTCTCTCAGCTGAACCCGGGCCAGAAACCACACAAACACCAGCCAAAAGAGCAGCGCCAGAAGAACCAGCCGACGGACAAGAAAATCCAAAACGACAAGCGACAAGTCCAAAATAATTTTCAAATTTCAAATTTCTTCCAGCCTCGTCTTTCTCAGATCGCCGGCCCCAAAACATATATGCTCTATGCTCAGATCATCGCATCCCAGTACGCGCGCCCGCTTAATCGATGCCATCGCATTGCAGTATCGGGAAGACGCGGCCTCCACATTTTTCATAGATCTACATACGTTCCACCCCCAGAACCAAAAAAATAATTACAAAAACTGCACAATAGAGCCATCACTAATATATCCCACTTGGTTCTGTGGCTTTTTCGACCATGGCAAGACGTAAAGCTCTTGCACTGCAACCACCAGCCAATACCCAAGCTCCACCCAATGAGGATCCCAAACCAGTAATTTTGACTCTTCTGCCCAGCAAGGGCCAGAAACGACCCCGCACAAGGTCGTCGCTGCTACGATCCCTGGAGGATAATTCTGCCGCTGCTTCTGTGGCTCCAAAACGGAAGAAGAACAAGAATCCCAAAACGGCCAAGAGCCGAGGGAGAGAGGAACTGCCGGTGATCGACTTGACCGTGGACGAGAGCTCGTTCGACTGTTCATTTGAGCAGGGCTCGAAACCTGGCCCTGAAGAATATAAAAGCGCTGATGTTTCCGCTATTTCTACTCCCGAGAAGCCAGCTCCACACGATGTAGATCCAACGAATCAGAAACTACGAAACTCGAAGGGAAGAGGCAGGCTCTCGGAACTCGTGAGTCTTGAGGATACGCCGCAGCTCAAACCTGCTGCGCGGGAGCCACCTCATGGCGATGTACCATTTGAGCTCAATTCGTCGCCAATCAAAAAGATCCAGACGGAGATGATCCCTCGCCTGGGCAAAAAGAAGTCTGTGCACTCGAACATCCTGTCCTCTCCGACGAAGAAGCGCAAGTCTGTGGCTTTCTCTGACACCATCGCCAGCGATATCATTGAAGAGTACTCTAATATGGATGTAGAACCGCAGCTTAATACTCCGAGACGCTCCATTCTCAAGGCTACGCAAATTGAACTCGTGTCTCCACTTGACCCATGCAACTCGTCGATGTGGGTGAAGTCGCCTCAACGAGCCCAGGTCCACTCTCCTAGTAATCCCCAGTTCTGGCAGCCGGGCACCATAATACAACTACTGTGTAAGTCGCAGGATCTTCCTCAGCTCCTTGAGGGGTGTCTTGACGTTCTTGAAGATGCGGCTTTTGATAAGAAGTTCGAGGTCTATGCCACCTTGAATCTTATTTGTAAAACGAATGATGTAACAACGCTCAAGGAGCTTCTTCTTGGAGAGGACTCGGTGTGGATAGCGCATGTTGAAGCAAACACTGAGTTCAAGCGGAGCAATCCGACGCAATACATGAAGCTGCTTTGTGCTTACGCTCAGCGAGACATCGGTCTTTTGGAGT
The DNA here is from genome assembly GCF_035610405.1 of Australozyma saopauloensis. Taxonomy (NCBI): domain Eukaryota; kingdom Fungi; phylum Ascomycota; class Pichiomycetes; order Serinales; family Metschnikowiaceae; genus Australozyma; species Australozyma saopauloensis. Next base: position 1,154,759 of record NC_086132.1, read on the forward strand.
CCAGTCTATTCGTCAAAAGCGAAGCTCCTCGATTGACCGCTCCCTCTAACAACCCATTTGATTCCAGGATTTTGAACCAGGTTTTGAAGTTGATTGCCAATCTATTGGCCTTGCCAACGTTAAACGCTGCTATTTCTGTTGAGGATATCCGCTCATTTTACTCACACACCTGTGACATTCTTGTCAAGCCCAACATTCCCAAGTCCCTAGTTGCGCCCTATCTCAGCATCATAAAGGACTGCAACATTTCTTCTAAGAGACGCAAACTTGTCTTCGAGGCAACTGCCGACCCCCTTCTGGAGAAGCTTTTATTTGCGTTGCTCAACATGAGAAACTTTGTTAGTTCTTCTCTTATAAACGAAAAATTTATTGCCCTTCGAAACCTCGTTCAAAATTTCCCCAATGTTCTTGCCAAAAATTTCCACCTTTGGTTTCCTGGGTTTTTGCTCAATCTTTGCGACTTGTCTTTTGTCTTGTATGCCAAAGTCATAGGAACTGGAGTCACAACCTTGCTCGAGGTTGCAAGAACATACCTAGATGTGCAAGATGTCTGCTCTGTTACAAGAAGGGTACTTGAATCTCCTATACCCATGGAATCCAAGTCTTGGATATCGGAAAATCTATTGTCCATCAATTCCTATCCCCAGACATTGACAATAGACTATGTGGCAGAGAATCTCAAAGAGCTCATATGGCATGGCCATCATAAATACGCCATGGACATTTGGGTAGGTTTGACACTACTCATAGGGAATATACCGGGCGGATTGGAGAACTGGAAGCATCTCAATGAGTGGCTACAAGTTCACAAAGACTGCTTCAATGAAAAGTCGTTCCTGGCGAAAGAGACAGCCCTCACTTCCTGGAAAGTCATAATCTACAAAATTTGTTTCCACGAATTGAGGGATATCAAAGCATTGATACCAATCTCCGTAAATTCCCCCGTCAAACTGAACCCCGGAAGTGCTTCGAGGCACACTCCGAATTGGGAGCTTGCCTTGCGGCCAAAAATCAAGCTTCTCATTCATCCTTTCTTGTGCATCAATACAACGGAGATCAGAAATGAGATAGTGGATTCTTTCCACAGAGTCTTCGTGTCTATTCTTTACAACCTATTTAATTTCCATCAGAAATCTAACTCTAGATTCTTTCAGGTTTGTTGGCTAAGGATTGTTGTACCTGTGATGATGAATTTCTATTTCAAGTCGAAATCTTCAACTGAATACATGCACCTTCTAGGAAGTGATGTGGTGCTCGGCTTGTTGAGCGCTCCCGCCAATTCAAGTGAAAAAGTTCCCAACAGTATTCGGTGCTTGTCCAATGAACCTATCAGAATTGCGGAGGTACATCCTTTCAATCCAAGATGGCTACACTCGGGCTTCGAGAAGGTGTTCCCAGTCCTACAACTACTCTTTGAGCTGGAGCATATCCCTATTGATACAAAGTTGACTGGGTTGTGTTCATTTTTGAACTCAATCAAGCTGATACTCAAGAAAGAGGTGCAACCCTCGAATGCTACATTTGATCTTATTGAGAGCCTTCATATCCCCTTGCAGCTGATTTTTGACACGCATGAAATGACTTATGAAGTGACCTTCAAGCTCATTTTAAACCTAATTGACGCTTTTGGAGCAGCAAACTTGGTACCAAGCGATGCATCTACGAAAAGTGTATTCGACGTTGTATTGAGGCAATCTTCCAAAAGCTTCTCGGATCACCAGATGAATGCAATTTTGAGTATGCTCTATGGCGCTGTGGGGGAGAAGAAGAGTCTTCTTTTTTTGCGTTTGTTGAATGATGTGAACGTTGAGATAAAACGAGAAGATGTAGCTTCTTACATTGGTGAATGCTTGAACAACCGCAAGAACGCAAAATTTACTCTTCAGGAAATGATGATAGTCAGCAATATCTTCAAAACTTTGGACCAGAATTATGCCGGGGTGGCCAAGAGGCTTATACAACAAATAGTTCTTACAAAGCCTGAAGAATTCGAGTCTCTCATCCAGCAGCTACATGTTGCAATGTGGTCATCGCAAATCTTTATTTTTTTCCTCAATCTCATGTATGATGCACCATACGATCATTTGAAAAGAGCTATCTTATCATTGATCGAAAAGAGGCTACAAGAGCCGGAAATGGTAGAACCAATTTTGGTGTATTTGCTAGAGCAAAAGGCGACTAGTGAAATTTTGAACCTCAAGGATCTAGTCATTACTAAGCTCAAGCCGCTTCTTCCAAGTCATGAAGCACTCAAGCAATTGTGGTCTTCGTATGTTAAGGAGTATTCTGGAGACATGACAAGTTTAGACAAAATTCTTGTTAGTGCACTTCGTCAAAACGTAGCTGTGGAGGATTTGATTAATGACAGGTGGGATCAACTCCCAGAGTTCAGGGCGGAATGGGCGGCTAAGATTGGACTGGATTGTTCAGAAAGTTCCACATCAGGTGCCTATCCTATTGCTGCAGAAAAGCTTGACAACATGCTTGAGAAAGAGTTTCTGAACACTTTGACTCTGCAGCCAGAGATAGAGAAGGCGGAGGAGCATGATGAAATCGTCAACGCAGAAGCCAGCGGACATGAGAGTTCTGAACGCACCGAAGATATTGACTCAACCAACTCTCTGGCCGAATCCTCTCATGGGGACTTGAATGCAGTGAATGTCAATCAGATAGTGATTTCGTCCTCCGACGAAAGTTCGTTGGATATGAACTCTAGGGACGTGGTGGCTAATTCCGCTGATTCAAGTGTTGATGAGTCCTTTGAAAAATCTGATCTGCAAACCAAGTCTGAAATTGAGTCGAGTCATCAAGGGAATCAAGAGGCCTGTAGGGAATTGACCCCTTCCCAGCTTCAGGTAGCGATTATCAAGCCCAGTCCAGAGATTCAGGACGACGAAACCGAAAAAATCGATTCTTCTGAGGAGAAGAAAACCTCTGAGGAAGAGCTGTCGCTTGTGTTGGTTCAAAATAGCCTCGAGCTGGAGAAAAGTAATGCGCTTGATGTGAACTCGGCGGTAGTCTGCGAGGCCTCTGGACTTTTGGGAAAGCTCTCCAAATTAATGAGCGAAGTGGGTGACGCAGACATTGTCGACCTCAGCGAGTCCAATCAGCGCATTCTCGAAACGCAAATGTTGGAGTTGATGTTGCGGATGCGCAAACGATCTTGATTATTCTGGCAATAGTCAATATCGTTGCGGTGTTAATAAATTACATATGCGGTGAACTTTCGAATTCACCGAGCAAAATTACATATAATCTTTCCTTTCGGACTACAACTCCATCAGAGTACTAGCACCACTGTAAGAAGCCGAACTACACAATTGAATGTGCCAAAAATACAAGGACACCACCCGAAAAGAAACAAAACAAATCAAAGAAATTGAGAACAAATTACACCGAAAAACCTGCAATTCCCAAAACCATGCTCTTATCTTATCACTCCTCTATTTTTGGCACCCACCCAAAACTTGCCCCGGATTTAAGACCCCCATGCCTGCAGACAACTACAGATCTCGTCACGTGCGTCGTCACACCTACCTCTACTCCACACAACCTACTACCACCCATTCTTCTCCCTACAACAACATACACCTCACCGAAAACATCACCAAACAGCTCTAGCATTTTCGAAATATCGCCAACTGGTTCCTGCAGACGGACTGTTCCCTCCACCATCCCTGGCCTGTACCCGGACCCTCCCCTGCGAATATAAAAGGGCCTTGTATTCCCCTTCCCCATATTTCTCTTATCGGATTTCAGTGGTGGCTCCCCTCCCTGAATAGTCGACCAGTGCTGGCACTTGCGCGGGCGAATCGTTTCCATTTAAGCTTTTCTGTAATATTTGATTCGACTCTGCTCTTTTTCTTTCCTATAAAAGAGACAGCAATCTCGCTTGCTTTTGGTATAGTATAGTGTTGTGTGTGGCTCGCACCAGATCCGGCCGACACAACCAACACAACTCCGTGAACTAATATTGTAGGAGTCTGCGCCATCGTAAGTTTTCTTTGCGCGTATTCTTCTCTAACTTTCAGCTGGTGACGTCGTTCTTTGCTGCCACCGCCGCGCGCCCTCAGACCTTGCTCTTGTTGGCACAGTACAGCCTTCCATGCATCATCCTAACATCAGTCTAGCCGATTACCCCATAGATTCTTTAACACCCCAATCCACAGCCATGCTGTCGACGCCCAATCAAAGCCAGCAGGTTCTGGCCCCCAGCACGCTCCCGCGGAAGTTTGACACATATAACGATCCTTCGCAACACCCGGATATCCAGCCCAACGGCATTCATTTGAAGGACATCGGGCCTCCGGGCCAGTATGTGGACGTGGCGCACCATCAGAACAACACGCCCTCGGCCAGTCCTTTCAATCGTAACATGGGTCAACTCTCGCCTATTGCTCCCCTCGACTATCGCCGAGACCTGGTCTCCTCCAGGGGCTACTACCCTATGGGCTTATCTCCAACCGCAACCTATTCCGCTGGTAATAATGCATTCAGAGGACTCTCCACGGTCAATATGATCCCTGGCTATCGCGACAGCATCTCTGGCTTTGTTGGAGGTCCTGAATCCTATAGTAAGATTAGAGGAGATTCAATTAGTCTCCCGCCGCCCTTCGGCAAAACTAGTGATGGTGATATCGCTAACCTGAGTAATTCTTCTAAGTCTGCTTCTTGGGGTCATGAGCCTCTGAGATCAACTAGCATCTTCAGTTCCTTAGTACAACTTCCCCCTTCCACTCACAATTCTGTTAGCGGGCAATCTTCGAAGGAAAACTCCCGTTTGCCCACTCAGATTGATGGCAAAAGGCCACTGGTAGCGTTCATTGATTATGACATGGGTCCCAAAGACCACTTCGGTTCTTCGTTCAATTGGCGTCCCGACTACAAGCCTTCCATGTCTAGCTTTCTGGGCTCGCGTCGTGGCACGAAAGCATTCGAGAGTAGCTTGGCCGTTTGGGATCAGATAAATCGTGGAATGGGCGGATCTGTCGCCAGCATCAACAGCGACAATCTAAATAATTTCCTTGCTACAATGCAAAACACTGGAAGTGTGGATCTTCTGCACATCCGGAATGACCAGAGAAATGATTCCATCATGAAATATATCCTGGACCAAAGCATGCGTCCTTCGGTGAGCTCTCAGCCTAGGACCTCATTGCGTGAAGACATCTTTGACGACAAACGGTCCGTTCGCTCCACGAAACAAAGCCGTAACGCCAGTGTGCTGGGTGACAAACCATTGTCGCCAACTTCTTCGTTGTCATCGAAGACTTCTAGAAGGAACTATGATGAGCCTCAATCTCCAAAAGCAGCTCAAAAAGCATCAATGCCTCTCAATCATGCATATCCTTATCCTCTGGATCAGTTCAACAAACAGTCGCAGCTCTCTCCAAACTATGCACCTCCACCGCATGCTCCCAACGACGCTACTTCAATTCAGAACACTATGTCCAACAACAGCAATGTTCCTATTTCAATTAAAAAGGAGACCATTGATCCGAGCCTCAAGCAAAACAACTTCTATCCTCCACAGCACACCAACTCGCAAAGTCTCCATAATGTTGGATCTCCTAATTTCACGCAATTGTTTAAAGGCACAGACGTATCCACCCACCCACAAGCTCTTGCGCCTAACTTAGTAGATCACAACACTAATCAAGTGGATGATAAGTCGCAATTGGTCCCAGCTCAACAGTATGCTCGCGCTGAAGATGGACGGCCATTGTTAGGCGCCACAAAAGTTGATCAGCTTATGTTGGTGATCCAGGCTCGTGAAAAAGGAAACACCGCACCGATCAAGCAGGGTCCTGATGGAAGCGTCCTTGCACCAGCAGCTCAGGGACAAAGTCATGACTCTGTCTTGCCGCTTCCGGTTGACTTGGTTGGAGGAATCGAAAAACCAGTGAAGGAGGAGCCTGGATTGGGAGAGGGTGACCGAAAGAGACGCAAAGGTAAATTACAAGAGTGTCCGTATTGCTTGAAGACCTTTAATCAATCAACCCATTTGGATGTGCATGTGCGGTCACATATTGGATACAAGCCTTATCAATGCACTGTCTGTTTGAAGAGATTTACTCAGGGAGGCAATTTGAGAACTCATATGCGTCTCCATACGGGAGAGAAGCCATTTTCTTGCAGCGTTTGCGATCGCTCTTTCAGTAGAAAGGGAAATTTGGCAGCCCACATGTTGACGCACAACAAGGAAAAGCCCTTCCATTGTAAGCTCGACAATTGTGACAAATCCTTCACACAATTGGGCAACTTGAAGTCCCACCAGAATAAATTTCATCTTCCGACTCTCACACTGATGACACACAAGTTTGCAAACTTGACAGGTGATGCCATTGGGCGACTCCCGAAAGAGGAACAAGAGCTTTTGGAATATTTTGCCAAGCTATACAAGAACTCAAACAAAGGTATCAGAGGAAGAGGAAAAGGTACAGGGGTGTTAAAAATCAACGAAGGTGGTGCCGAAACACTGCCATCGATGGCTGGAAGTACGCAGGGAAGTCCCGCTGGATACAACCAGTCTTTTAATCACGAACTCGGGTCTTCCTATGGAGACCCATGATGATGTCACGAACTTTCTTCTCACTTAGATCACTAGAATCATTTTGAATATTACGATGCCATGAATACACGAATTTAGATGCAAAAGAGTGCAATGAAAAAATGCCATAAAAGATAATTGATTTAATATTAGTAGAATCATTTAATTCCAGACGAAAAGTCCTATTTCTATACCAATTGATTTTTCATTATCTCATCCAGATCAGAGATCCTAATCCTGGGGTAAAACCACAAAGGACATCAGATCACAACCACAGCAGGGATAATTATTTATATCTGAACTTGCAATTCTATCAAACTCCGCTCTCTCAATCAACAGATACTAATTTTTCACACTCGGGCGCCTCAATTCCTCCTCCAAATCTAAATAATGTCTTCTCTATATAAACTCTCAATATCGGGAATCCGATCCTTCTCACCAAAAGACCACGAAACGATCCAGTTTGGATCCCCGTTGACCCTCATTTGTGGCCAGAACGGATGTGGAAAGACCACAATCATCGAGTCTCTCAAGTATGTAACCACCGGCGATCTTCCGCCAAACTCCAAGGGTGGAGCGTTTGTAAATGATCCGGCCATCGCCGATCGGCTGTTGGTGAATGCCGAAATCAAGTTGGGTTTTATATCTGTAGACGGGAAGCTGATGACGGTGACCCGAAACATGCAACTAAATCGTAAAAGAGCGGCACGGGGGTCCGTGCTGGCAGGAAACACATTCAAGTCCTTGGAGGGCCAATTGGCGGTGATTTCCAATGGTAACAAGACATCTTATAGCACCAAGAACCTGGAGCTCGACACAAGAGTGCCGCTCTACTTGGGTGCATCTAAAGCGGTGCTAGAGTATGTGATCTTCTGCCATCAGGATGATAGTTTGTGGCCACTCAGTGAGGCTGGTTTGCTCAAGAAGCGTTTTGACGAGATATTTGAGGCTCTGAAATTCACTAAAGCCCTCGACAATTTGAAGCTGATCAGGAAAGAAATGGCTACCAACATTAAGTTCATAGAACAGAGCGTCCAGCATTCCAAAGTGGACCAAGCTCGTGCTCAGAGAATCAGAGAACGGCTCCAGGCCAGCACTCAGCAGGCTGAAGAGTACTCGGCGGAAATCGCAACCTTGACGGTTCAGATCGAAGATCTCGAGAAGAAGGCTGAGCTGCTATTTCATTCCAACCAGGCCTTTCAGCGGACTCTTAGTGAGCATGAAAGACTCCGGCTTATGATCGAAAACACTGGGTCGACGTTGAAACGTATCGAAGAGAGTGCTCAGATGCTTTCTGAAACCGAAGAGGAATTATCTCAAATGTTAGCGAATTTTGAGCAAATCCAGGCACAGAAAAATACCGAACTTCTGAACTCAGAGCAGATATTCAAAGAGAAGGAGCTTTCACTTAAGAATTTAGAGGCTGACCATCAAAAGTTGGTCAGGGAAGAGGGAACCCTTTTTGGAAAGCAAAACCAATACGAGCGCAATAGAGATTTACTACGCACTATCACTAGCAAAACCTCAGAGCAATTTGAATTTGGAGATTATACTGCCCCTGGGTTTGAAATAGAAGAGGCTCTCTCCCTGTTCAAGAGCAACTTGCTTTCCTCGAACGTTCTTGCCTCGAATGAGAAAATTAGAAATGATGCACAAAGCAAGGTCCAATCCTTAAAAGACGAGCAGTTCAAAGAGTCCGAGCGACTCGCACGGTATGAGAACGACATTCAATCCGCCAAGGTCGGATTGAAAGACTTGAAGGCTGCTCTACTAGATCTTCTGGAAAAGGAAGAGTCTCTCAAAATTCATAAAATAGAGCTCGAAAATATTCGCGCAAAGCACCAAAAACTCGAAGAGTCGCATAATGTGCTGAAAATGCAGATAAAGATTGATGAAGACAAAGCAAAAGTCGTCAGTCTTGAAAGAGAGCTCGAAGAGCTCATGCGAAACATTAATATCGTCAGCAAAAAACTGGAGTTGTACAGCAAACTTGAACTCTTGAAAGAATCCTTACTGGAGAACAAAACCAAAATCGAGAGATATTCTAGCCTTCATAACTCTACCTTTGAGCGTCTTGTTGGTGCCAAGTTGAACCACGATACTGCCGAAAAAGATTTGGAACTTCTGATGAAAAAATCCAGTGATCTGATCAAGAGCTTGGAGACAAGTCTAGCTGAGGTCAAGTCGGCCCGTGACAAGGCCTCTATGAATTTGGATTCACAGCAAAAACTACTTCAAGACTTGAAAGCGAAAAAATCCGGTCATTTATCCAAAATTCATGGTGTTATCGAACCTGATGAAGTTCTGCAATATGATGATCTTTTGAATGAGGCAGAAGAAGACTATAAGTCTGCTCAATATAATTGTAACACATTTGAGGTTACAAAAAGTTACAAGACAAAAGCTATATCTTTGGCAAAAGAAAATAACTGCTGCGCATTGTGCAATAGGGGCATGAACACATCTGAGAAGGACAAGTTCATTGCAGACATCGAAATTAGTATCCTGTCTGCTACTCTCGAAAAGCTCAAAGAGGATTTAGATACTACTCAGAAAGATCTCTCTGACTTGAAATCAATCCAATTTGATATACATGAGCTTCAAAATTTGAGTAGGCGAATCGTGGATATTGAACAAGAGATCGTGAACAACAATGAATTATTGCAATCAGAGGATAAAAACCTCAAAAAAGCACTCAGAGATAGAGACGAAGCTATCTCTAACCTAGATGAACTCAAGACTTTGCTGAAACCTGTTGCCAAGTTGGCTTCGCTATTAGAGGAGAACACCTCCTTCAAGAAACAGATTGATTCTCTTGAGACTGAAATCGGCGAAGCGGGCTCCAGTCGGCAATCGGTTAGTGAATTACAAAAGTTACAACAAAAGAAAAGTCACGATCTAAAATACTTGCGGCAAGAGATTGAGGATGCTATTGATGAAAGGGACTTGACTCTGAAAGATCTCTCAAAGTTAGGAAATGAAGTCAAAGATAAAGAGATTTTCATTGCGAAGCTCGAGTTGGCTGTCAGTGATGTAAGAGCTATCGAAATCAAGATTAAAGATCTCGAGACTAGCCTAAAGAATAGCGAGCATGAGCAAATAGGCAGCAAAGATTCTCTAGAAGCCATTCTGAAGAAGTTGGAGGAAACAGAAGAGAATGTGAGAAAAATCTTTGAGGAGTGCGCTGAACGAGACGAAGCCTTCAAATCTAAGATAGCTGATATCGACTCGGCCACTCAAAAGATAAGTCAAGTGAAGGACTCTCTCAAAGAATTCGAAACTTTGGATGCACCATTGTTACTTGCAAATGAACTGAATAGGAAGGATCTTAAAACAAAGATGTCAACAATGGAGAGCGAGAAATCGGAGATGGAGGTCAAGATCAAGAGTCTACAGAATGATATCAATGGGTCTTTAAACTTTGAGCGGAATATCAGAGACAATATAGAGTATCGCCAGACCACCACTCAGCTTCAGTCTCTACAAGAAGCATTCGAAGCACTCGATATCGAAAATGCTGAGAGAGAACAGAAGGTGTATCAAAGCAAATCCAAGGAGTTGCGTGAAGAAATCTCTTCACTCAACTCACAACACTACGGAAAAGTCGGAGAGGTAAAGCAAATAAAGGACCAAATTGAGTCCTTGCAAAAGGAATTGACAACTGAGTTCAAAGATGTTGAGGAGCGATATCATACCGAATGGGTTAATTTACAGACCAACATGCTCGTTTCAACAGACTTGCAAACCTACTCGCAAGCTTTAGATAGCGCGATCATGAAATACCACAGTATGAAAATGAATGAGATCAATCGCATCTTGAGAGAACTTTGGAATCTGACATACAAGGGAACTGATATTGACAGCATAGAGATCAAGTGTGAAGTGAGCACTCAGAATAAGGCTAGGTCTTACAATTACCGAGTCGTCATGTATAAGAAGAGCTCTGAATTGGACATGAGAGGAAGATGCTCAGCTGGACAAAAGGTTTTGACTAGTATTCTTATCAGGCTAGCTCTTGCTGAATGTTTTGGAACAAATTGTGGAATGATTGCTTTGGATGAACCTACAACTAACTTGGATACAGAGAATGCTGAATCTCTTGCACATGCCTTGAACAATATTATTGCTATGAGAAAAAACCAAAAGAATTTCCAGCTTATTGTCATCACTCACGACGAGAAATTCCTTAGTCATATCGATGGTGACAGATTCACTGATAACTTTTACCGTATTGAAAGAGATCAAAACCAGCATTCTGTCATCAAAAGCTTGCCTATTCATCTCATGCAATATGATTGAATCAGCCATTCGCATTACCGCTCAGATTTCCTGTCTTACTCAGATCATTAAGATTGTTTGTGTCGTGGGTGTCATCTGTGTCAAACTTATTGTAGCCAGGTCTCATGCGTGCAAGTCTCTTGTCCTTTTCCAGCCAACGCCTTTCAAGCCAAGCCTCAATTTTGGATCGTTTCGACGGAATTGATGAGATGGGACTGATTCGAACATGGACGAACACGCGAATTGGCTCGGCAGAGCAGAAAAACCTCGCAAGTGTTGGAGCACTTGCTTGAGGGTAGCTGATTGTCACGTCATACACATTAAGAAATTTATGGCGCCCAGTTGTTTTCGCCATGCTTACCGCACTGTTGATCGCCGAAAAGCGAGGGTATAACAAATGGTCAAATTGGGGAAGGTAGTACTTCAGACTCTGTAGCCTTTGGAGGTATGCACTTGTCGGAGTCCAAATATTAACTTCCGGGAAGACAACGATCCACTCCGGGATGTCTGAGAGGGAGATTTTTTTAAAGAGCGCCAGCGCCATGGATTTGGTGAGCTCCCAGTTCTCGTCGCAGGCGATCATATTGAGCATGAGTCGAATTGATGGAATGTTCCAGAGCGAAAACCATGTGAAAAAATTCACACGCGGAACATAATTGATGCTGGCGCTTTGCGCCAAGTGTGCTAATACTATGTGGTCTGCAAGTGACTGATGATTCGAGATAATCACCGCCGAGTCTGCCGTAATGCGCTCGCCAGTAATTCTGATTTCAACCTTATTATATTGGGCCAAAGCAATTGCGACCGCCCAGAAAAATTGAGAAATCGTGCGCTGTAACTTGCTTATTCTTCGGGGCCAGGCAATGGCTGCAAAATGGCACCAAAAGCTGAAGATTTGGTTTGCAATAGCAAATGCAAAGAGCAATGCAAGCGAGAAAAACGCGCCGATTTTCCGCAAAACTCTGCCGGCGCTAGGAGCCGGACCAGGCAATAACCCTATGTGACTAATTAATTCCATGAGGTCTATAATACTGATTAGCTCGTGAAACCTGAATTGAATCCACTCGCACTGTTGTTTATATGCAGTGCGCAGATCTACAGACACTTACCACAGTCCTCATCTCATCGCACTCATCGCACTCATCGCCTACTACCCCAACCTCTATAAATACAAGGGGAGATTCTCCATTGACTCCAATTTAATTTTAATCATCTCTTAAGCCAATTTCATTTAACATCTACATCGCAGAATGTCTCGTTTGATTGTCAAAGGGCTTCCGAAGTACCTTACTGAAGATAAGCTCAAGTCTCACTTTGCCAAAGAGGGCAATGTTACCGATGTCAAGCTTATGAAGAAGAGAAACGGCGAGTCTCGTCAGTTTGCTTTCATTGGATACAAGTCCGCTGCGGACGCCGACAAGGCTGTTTCGTTTTTCAACCGTTCATACATCGACACTGCCAGAATCGAGGTGCTGCTTGCAAAGACCTTTTCGGACCCAACTGTGCCCAAGGCAATTCGCGAGAAGCGCAAGATCATGGAACAGAATCTAATAGAAAAAGAAGAGAGACTTGTGCGTGAGCAGGAGGAGCAACAGGAAAGAAAGAGACAGAGACACGACCACAGATCGAAACTTGACGACGAGATCTCTGCCAATCCAAAGTTGAAGGAATTCATTGAAACAATGAAGCCATCTTCCCAAACTCAATCCTGGAAAAATGACTCCCTTGCAGATGGTTCAGGTGCTCCCTCAGCTAAGGCTTTGGAAGAGGCCCTTGCTCAACAGGACGGTCTGTCTGCCGCCAAAATTGACGAAGATAAATACACAATGGCCACTGTTGAAGATGCCGCCAGTGATGATGAGTATGAGGCTTTCAACAAGAATGAGGAGAGCGACGAGGAGGAGATGATTCCTCTCTCCAAGCCAGAAGAGCCAGTTTTCGATGAAGCAGCTGAAAATGAAGAAGTCGACGAAGAGTCAAATGCCGCTGCAAAAAATCCGGCCGTGTCGGACTTCGACTGGCTTCAAGAGAAGCGTGTTAGAATCAAGGAGAACGGTGAAGTGGCCACCTCCTCTGAGGCTCAAATCACCGAAACCCAAACACAATCGGATAAGCCTGTCGCGTCAGAGAAACCAAAAAGTCGTGTGAGATCGGAGCCTAAACCTGCGGTAGATCCGGAACAGGTTATTGTCAACAAAATCACAGAGACCGGCCGTCTTTTCATTAGAAACATTCTTTACGACTCAACTGAAGAAGAGTTCAAAGAGCTTTTCTCAAAATTTGGCCCTCTCACTGAAGTACACATTGCCATCGATACTAGAACAGGTAAATCGAAGGGTTTTGTGTATGTACAATTCTCAAACAACGAAGACGCAGTTCTGGCTTACCGTGCTCTTGACAAGCAGATTTTTCAAGGTCGTTTACTACACATTCTTCCTGGTGAAGCTAAAAAAGACCACAAACTTGATGAGTTTGCTATCAAAAATTTGCCTTTGAAGAAGCAAAGAGAGTTGAAAAAGAAGGCACAGGCTGGTAAACAGCAATTCAACTGGAACTCTCTTTTCCTCAACAACGATGCCGTTTTGGATACTGTCGCACTGAAAATGGGTATAAGCAAAGCACAATTGATTGATCCTCAGAGCTCCAGTTCTGCCGTCAAACAAGCCTTGGCTGAAGCTCACGTTATTGGCGATGTTCGTAAATACTTTGAAGAGCACGGTGTTGATTTGACTACATTTGGAGGAAAGGAGCGTGATGATAAGATTATCCTCGTCAAGAATCTTGCTTTCGGCACCACAAGTGAAGAAATCGGAGAGCTTTTCGCCGAGTATGGAGAGCTCAAACGTGTGCTTATGCCTTCGGTCGGAACTATGGCAATTGTTGAATTCAGAGACTCGCCCGGCGCTAGAGCCGCGTTCACAAAATTGGCATACCGTATGTTCAAGAAGGCAATCCTTTATTTGGAGAAAGGTCCTAAAGACTTGTTCACTCGTGAGCCAAGACTTGGTGAGACGGTTGATATTGTCAACGATGATGAAGATGAGGAGGATGCAGTTGCTGCTAAGATCACTGCGAACGATGTCATGGACGATGATTCGGACGCTGAAAACAAGGTCATTGAAGATGGTCCTACCGTGTCTATATTCGTCAAGAACTTGAACTTCACCACGACAAGCGCTCAGCTCTCGGACGTGTTCAAGGATTTGCCAGGTTTCGTTGTTGCAGTCATTAAGACTAAGCCAGATCCTAAGGACGCCCAAAAGACTCTCAGTATGGGTTTTGGTTTCGTTGAATTCAGAACAAAGGACAATGCTGAGGTCGCTATCCGTACATTCGACAACCATGTTCTCAACGGTCACCGCATGCAATTGAAATTATCTCACAGAAAGTCTGGTACCAGCAAGACTGACAGATCGGCATCTGAGAAGACCAACAAAATCATCATCAAGAACTTGCCATTCGAAGCTACTAGAAAGGATGTGTTGGAGTTGTTTGGAACGTATGGTCAAGTCAAATCCGTTCGTGTCCCCAAGAAATTCGACAAGTCTGCCAGAGGTTTTGCTTTCGTGGAGTTTACATTACTTAAGGAGGCTGAGGATGCTATGAACCAATTGGAAGGTGTCCATTTGTTAGGAAGAAGATTGGTGATGCAATATGCTGAGAAGGTCTCAGAGAACGCTGAAGACGAGATTGAGAAGATGACACAAAAGGTCCGCAAACAAGCTGCGTCGAGAGAGTTTGCCGCAGTCAAGTCCGTCGGTGTTGGCAAAATGCAATTGGAAGAGTCCGAGGATCCATTTGACCAGATATAATCATGCATATACAAAATATTGACACTTTTTATTCGGGATGATTCCAACTATGTAATTTTATTGTTGTTCTACTGCAACGTCAGTTGCAAGGAAAAAAACAGGCGTCGCCGAAGACGTGTCGGCAAGGATACTATAAACAAAGAAAATAACGGGCGTAGAGAAACAGAATGCTTACTGCTCCAAGTACTTGGCGACGTCGTCCAACAACTGTCTGTAAGAGTTCTCCTCCTTGACCTCGGCGTAAGAGAAGACGAAGTCGGCCAACTCGGTGTCGATACCCTTCTCCTCCAAGAAGCTCTCCATGGTGATCTGCAAGCTCTCATCCAAGTTGGAGAATCTAGGACCCTGGTACTCGAAGTTGGTCAAGAAGGTGTTCTCCTTCTCGACATGTGCCAAGAACTCACTCACGTTTGGCTTGTAGTTGAAGTAGTCAACTTGGAATCCCTCAGCAGAGTCCTGCAAGATCAAGTTGAAGAAAAGTCCATCGTTGGACTTTGGCTTGGAGACAAGCACCTTGACGTTGGCGAACGAGGCCTCGAAGTCATCGACCTCGTTCTCGAAAGCAGCCTCAGCAGCACCATCTTCGAGCTCAGCCTCAGGAGCTGGGAAGCTCACATCGGAAACCTCGTCGATGTCGAAGAATACCCGGAGCTCTTCTCCGTTAGGCAACTCCTTGTACAACTGAACGTTCGAGGTCGATGGCTGCTCAATGGTCTGGAACTTGCTCTGCTTCAAGTACTCCACTTGCGATGGGTCCAACTCGTTGTCCTCGGCAACGGCAATCTTGTACTCGGACTTGACAACGTCAAGAACCTGTTTGGCTGTGTTTCTGAGGATTGGAGTGGTGGTCAAGGTTCTGGCGACAATTGGGACAGTGGCCTTTCTGGCAACCTGCACGAGGGATTGTCTGGCAAGAGAGCGTTGGGCAAGCTTGAACATGGTGATTATTGTGGAAGTGGTAGAGGTGGTAGAGGTATTTATTAGATGTGGAGAGGAAAGTTCCAGTACAATGGTGGGTCACGTGGCGGGCATCGACATGGATAGGGATCGCCACTCATAAAGAACAGTGATGGTGATTGAAAAATTTGTGGGAAATGTATTTGTAATGTCCTTGAATTGAATGTAAATTGTATTTTTTTGTAATTGCCTTTTTTATACTTGTATCCCTTTGGATTGTAGATTTGAGTGTTCCGAGACATCTCTGTCAAAATATACTAAATAGTATTCTCCATTGGAGACTTACTTGTCTCTCTTAAAAGTAATTTTCCAATTTAATCTCTTGAACAAGAAATGTTTCGCATCGATACTAAATTCGTCCGATTTTCGTACCTGAGTCTCAGATCCCTGTTCAGATGAACTATTACTCACAAGAGTATCATCATCCCCATCGGGAGAGAATTGTTGAGGCAAACTTCCAATTGTTCTAGTATCAGTCTTTCCAATGATATCATTGCAAACAATTTTAGGGTTCCACAGGATTGTATTGAAGGGTGAATTATTCTGAGAAAACTCGAAAAACACATTATCCTGCCACCACAGTATCAATCTGAGCCGCTCTTCATAATAAGCGCCACATTCTCTTATTTGAATTGCATTGGGCTGAACAGGTCTCATCCACTTGTGATTTCCAACTAACAGTACCTCTTGACTATTCGGTATGTCAGGATTAAGCAAAGCAAAGAGTAAATTTTTGATATCCTTCTGAATGAAAACTCTCATGAATAACGATTCCATCATCGTCGACTTGCTACAAAGCTTTTCGAATAACGAACATCTGTGGTGGTCGGGCTCGGCAAGAATCAATGATGGCATACCGTCAACCGGCCCTCTGTTGATCTTTTCCTGCCACCAGGTAGTCACTTTTGTCAAATGTTCTCTAACTTCAATTCTATTTGCAGCAAATCGCGTGGATCCAAAAACGAAACGGGGCCACATCTCTAGCGGTATGCTTTCTGAAAAAAGAAGTTCAAACAAGAGAATGTACGAGTAGAAATTGACTCTTACCAGATCGAGGCACTCGTCATGGCTCCTGGCCTTTTGCTCGTCTTCAAAGGCACAAAACACAACGCTATCTAGGATGAAGTCGTTGTTCTCATTCCAATTACTCACAAAATTGTAAATAGAAGCATACAGCTTCAAGGAACACTCTTCCTTGACAATTTTATTGGATCTTGTGTCACGGCGCATTCCTTCGAGAAACTCATCGTTCTCCTTATTATCTGCGGAATCACACAATACTCTGACTTCGGCACCCCGACCGGCTAATTCTCGAACAATAGATTCTCCGAGAGTAGTTCTTGCTCCTACAACCAAAAATACATGGTCCTCAATGTCTCGATCTTGCGAATATGGCTTTTGGAGTTTGAAAAAAACAAATAGATCAATTATAGTGGCTAAGACTATAATAGCAAGTCCCATCCAAAAATTCTGAATTAGACCCATGTAATGAATTTTCAGAATCGCATACTATGCGTATTTCTTTATTATACTCTTCACCAGTAACAGAACAAAGGGCAATGGAACCTGAAACATTTATATACAGAACATATTGAATGCTCAGGGAGTTCTATGATTCAGGTCTGAAAGGAGGTTGTAGAGCCCGTAACTTATCGCGAAGAAACTCGATATCGCTAATTAGACTTCTGGTCTCTAAGGTTTGAAGCGCATTTAGCTCTGTCTCTCAGGCTTCTAAAGTGGAGCTGTTAGTCAAATTTTCTGAACTATCGCCACCCATATGTTCAGCAAGACTGAAAGCTGCCTTAATAAATTATCGCCAAACGAAGAGCTTGAAATTTGTCAAAGTCACATTCCATGAGGTGGCCACGTAATTGGGCAATCTTGATTTGTCTTAAAACACAGAATTGAAGCAAAATCTAAAATATTCGGCGAGAAATAAAAAAAAGCTACGAGAACTAAACAAAAATATTATATCATTATGTCTTGATTGAAACTTTGGATCCCAGTTATGTGGCTGGACCCGGGTGGGAGCTCCCAAACCTGAGTGTGGGGCTCAGACCGTCAAACTTTGAAGATAAAGATGAGTAGAGAAAGAAATAAGTGCAAACGGGTCATTTGGTTCATGCATGTTTCTGATAGCGAATGTCGATGGTGAGTTTGTGAGTGAGTGACTGTTTGAATTCATCGGATGAATGTACATGCAAGAATGGGGTGTTAAACGAGAGTGTTCGTGGATCATAGAACCTCTGAATCAAACTGTCAGGGGTAGAAGCCTTAACGCATGGCTGTGAGAAATTCCTGAACGAAGAGAGACAGACGTCTGTATCTACGTTCTTGGTACTTTTCAAAGATGGCCTTGTGGTGATTTTCTGCATCCAGGCAAACCTCCAAGTAGATTTTAGCCAATGGTCTCAATTGTTCTTCTGTGTAGCCAGAGTAAAAGACGTGAAGTTCTGTCCATGGCCCCTTGTTGAGGATCTTACGCAGCAAATAGTGTGCGCCAGCAGCAAGCCAAGAAGGCTGCGAGGCGACGAATCGTTCGTCCATGATCGTAACTTCAAGGAAGTACTTGGCCAACGTGCGCGTTTCGTAGTCGTAATCATCTGCCTTGGATGTACGGCGCAAAAATGACATTGGTCCGGGCCAGCCCATATCGAACTCCAACACGTCAATCATGAACAGCTCTGCCTTGAAGAAATCGTCAACCGTGTAGGCATTATCAGCCATGTAGGCGACTTCCTGAACGGTTGGGCAGTTGATTTCTTCGTATTTGGCGGCGATGAATAACGCTACAGCGCCGACTAACTGAAAGCGGGCCAAAGAGACTCTTCTTCGACTGAGAAATCTGTCGATATAGTTGACGGTAAGAAACAAGGTCTCGGGGAGAAGGTTGAAGCGCTGGTGGACTTGGACAACCCAGTCGATCAACACAGCACGCATCTCCCACTTCAACTCGCTCTGGT
Source organism: Australozyma saopauloensis (assembly GCF_035610405.1). Taxonomy (NCBI): domain Eukaryota; kingdom Fungi; phylum Ascomycota; class Pichiomycetes; order Serinales; family Metschnikowiaceae; genus Australozyma; species Australozyma saopauloensis. The sequence continues at coordinate 1,173,319 of NC_086132.1, forward strand.
TCTTCATGTAGTTGGGATCGGGCGCCAATTTGTGTTCGAGCTCATGCAAGTAGTTGAAGATTTCGGGCGCATACTCGGCTACCATGGTCACATCATATGTGTCTTCATCGTCTGCGTCCAAGGTTGTGCGAGAGTATTTCTGCATGATGCGTTGCAACTCGCTGAAGATGTGTCTGTTCCAACGAGGTTCTTGCGGCTCACACAGGGCCGGAGCCTGTTGACGCTCGTAGTATGTTTCTTCTTCATCAGCGTCGTCATCGTCGTCGTCGGCTTCTTCAAAATTCTCTTCTACGAGTTTGTGTTCGTTGTGCACATCACTGTCATCAGAATGTGCGTCAACGTGGTGGTGGTGTTCTTCGGCGAGCTTTTGCGAAACCACCGAGTGGGGAGTGTTGGAGTCCGAGTCGAAATGATCGAGGCGGCTGGAGCCCACCGCTATGGACTCAAAGTGTTCTCTGACGGTAAGGTCATCAGAGTACAAAACACGAGGGTCCGAGGAGGTGACCGACGAAGGCACGGCCGGGCCGTTTTCCTGGCCCGGCTCGCGAGGATCGTGCCGTCTGCGCTTGACATCCTCACGTTTGCTGATGCGGGTGGGCCCAGCCAAGTTTGTGGATAAGTTGGCAAGAGCACGGCGCTGTTGGCCCGAGATCTTGGCGACGCCCTCCGAGGAGGACCTGTTGTGAGAGTCTGTGTGTGCCATTAGGAAAAACTACGAAAAACGAAGGATGTGGAGGGAGTGTGGAGGCTAGAGCGTGGGAAATGATCCGAGTGTTTGTGGTAGGGAGAGACACAACGAAGGGAGTGGAAAGACAGGAATGTCCGGCGAAAAAACGAGCGTGAAACACGAAATCAGAGCAGCGCAGATTTCAGCAACGGTTGGCGAAGGCGGTATGAACGAGGGACCGCAGAAACACCGGCTGGAGAACGGAATGTCTTGTGTCGCTACTTTTTACAGAACCAACTATGGAACGCCAGAAAGACCGCAAAAACAGGGTCTGGGACAGCACGAGCGGAGAACGAAGGAATGCTCGGCGGGAAGAAACGAGGGAAGGCACCACTGACAAAGTCCGGACGGGAAAGAGCGAGTGGGAGGAAAACAACAGTTTGTGACAGTGATGTTTAGTAGGTACTGCAGTGGGTGTAGGTGAGACTCTCTGAGCCCAAGGCGTCTGGTGTACGGGTGCAGCCTGGGAGGGAACTGCAAAGGGGGGTCTGGTTTGGTTACGGTGACTGGCTGAAATCCGGTACCTGGTGGGTGAGGGTTGCAGCCGCTTTGTTATTTTCCGGTGGAATTCGGTGCTGCCGGTGTTTGTGTGCCAGGGCTTGTGTGCATTTACGAGGAGCGTGTGGTGGTAGGGTCCTAGCCTACGCTCGGTGTTTGTTTAGGTCGCGCTCGCCTGCAGGACGCTGCAGTTTGTGTTGATGTGAGAGATGGGGGCTGCGAATGTCAATGGATGGGGGTCGTGCAGGAGGTATGGGTTTTGGAGCTTTTTGGGTTTGGAGGATGGGGAGCTGGACGGGACGTGTGGATTTTTGTGTGTGTTTCTGAGATCTGTTTTAGTAGGGCATTGTCGAATGGGCGTTGTTGTAAAGTGCGTTGGTGTATTTGCAGCTCGGTATGCATCATGTGTATTCATGCACATCCATGCAGCGGCCTGCAGAGAGACCGACATTGCATGTTTCAGGTTGGCTGCAAACAAACAAACCAGGGCTACGGAGTTTGAGTAGATGGTGGAGAGAAAGACAAGTGTGAGGTTTAATTTCGTTGCAGTGTCAGTTTCGATGATTGACGGGAGGGGAATATGTGCTTGTGGTCATGTATTCTTGAGAGTGTTGGTATAGGTGTGAGAATCTTAGAGAGACGAATTGTCTAGGGTTGAGAAGAAGTAATACTAGGGAGATGAAGGAGGAAAAGAGACGTTATCGTGTACTCCAATGAGTAGAAATTATGTTAGAGTGAAGTGTATTGTAATCTAGGAATTTACGGCGGATCGACTACAGTGTGGTTACAGGGTGTTAGGTTGCACAGTGTGCTATCATCAGTTGGTATGTTCAATCCTGTAGTAAAGATAAGTGTTGTAAATTACAAGTGGTACAATGATTTACTAACCATATTGGTTACATTCAACTGCAGCAGGTATATCAGAGCGGTGCTTTACTGTTGTACGTGCTACAGTGTAATTCATATTGCAGTTCAGTGAATCTATGGTGTGGATATGACAACAGCGTAGATTTTGCATAGTCGAAATTAGTGTAGTAGTTAAGCACATTGTGGAAGTTTAGCACACTGAGGTAATTTAGCCCAGTGTCTTGGTTCTGTAGTGAAGACCGACTCAAGTTCAAGCGAATTAGAAATGTAACTATAACCGCCAATTCAATTCCAAGCTGTTCGTATTTGGTAGTCACTTCCCTTAGAGCTCCTGCAGTTGGCCATCGTTCCATGCATTAGCTGCATCTACCGACCATATCTCTGCAGTCTCTTTGTTGATGTGTTTTTAGATGCATGCACCTGGTTGCAGGTACAACACTGGACTAGTCAGATACTAATAGAGACCAACTTCCGGTGTTTTCCGAATCTTGGATATGCGCAATTCGTTGTCTTGCTATTTGTTTGATTAGTCAGAGATTTTTGTTGATAATGCGCTGTCATCGATCGTGGCTCAATGGAAATTGAATGAGATGTTGAATGATTGAAAAGTGACAGAAGTCTGCCATTCATTACGTCTGAACTGAAGTTCTAACAGTTCCATGTTAGTGAATCACTATGGCTTTGTAAATCTGCAGAATGCATACTCTAGACTTATAGTGGTGTTGAACATTGACAGAGATTTGTCTTACTCAGATCTGAGGGTATGACTGATGTTGAAGAGTTGCTAGTCTAATCGTAGTCGCTAATTTTCGATGTTTAGAGATTTCGTGCTTTACTACGGCAATGGACATCGGTGAACTGTTTCTTCGATGTGGAAACTGTAGTTGAGTTCAGTCTGGTCATCCAGATATCTGTCTTCAGGGACAATAGACCCCAAAACCTTGAAAAAGCCGGATACCTCGATAGCCCGATTCTTATAATGGTTGCTCGAACGAGATTCTTCTCGCATTTTCACCTCATTTTGCTGATACTTGCTGAGTGTAATCTGAAAATCCTATAGTCTCCGAATCACCAAAAGCTGGTTAGGACGACCGCCAACAGTTGAAGCAGCAAAATTGACTGAAAATACCCGGTGCTTCACATGATACTTTCTGTTGTAGCATTTATAGAGTTGGTGAGTTCTCGGAGACTAGAATGGCGACACCTTTTCTACAATTGAACTATTATAATTGACAATTAATCCAACGAAACCACAAAACAATTTGCCAACAGATATCATATGAGATCCTGAATTTCATATTTTCCGATTGCAAACGGATGCTTGACTTATATTCGGACACGGAGTCAAATAGCACTAACAATAACCTGGAGCAAGTTTTGAAGAAGCGTTCAATGCGAACATCACAGATACTTAAATTCCATATCTTTTTTTTGTCAATGTCAGTGTTGGAAGCCAAGACTACCACCATCAGCGAGTTCAGTCAGGCTCCAAACACTTCTCTGATTGCAGGAAGCCCGAGAATCGATTGCCAGATGCAACTTATACTACAACCGTTCGAGATACTATTCTTTAGATAATCTCAAGTTGTCAAGTATGTTCCCTAAACAAAACCAACTACAAGCATAACGAGAAGACCAAGCCTGGAAAAAGGAATACAAGATACTAATTAAAAAATCGCAATATTTCCACTCTCATTTATCTCCAACTTTCAATCGTAGAAAGTTCGCATCCATTCGTACCCCAATTTATCAGCTTTTATTCACTCACCACCAATACTTCCACCAGTTATTACCTCCACTTACTACAAACTCACCCCAATATGGCAACTGAAACACAACAACTCTCGCCAGAAAAGGCACTCGAACTATACAAAAACACCCTCAACTTCAACGTCATCTCCAGATACGACCCTCGAATCAAACAACTCCTCTACACCGCATCTCATTGTGTTCTCTACAAATTCAACGCTGGAGAATGGGAAAAGAAAGAATTCCAAGGCACGCTAGCCCTATACTTGAGACACTTTGTGAGTGATGTTCCACAGAGACAGTTGGGTGAGGCAGATTTGCAGGATGTGTTCTGTTATGGGTTGATTCTTCTCAATAGACTTTCTCCACAAAACTTTTCGATAGGACTCCTACCTAACAGCGCCAGTCGTGTTTTTTATCCACACGGAGTTAATGGAAATGGTGTGTTGCAGATGGATGTGGAGATAAATGCCAACTTGATCATTCTTAAGAACTTGGTTGGTGATATCTATGGGTTGTGGGTCTTCGACGAGGAAGAGAGACAAAAGCTCTTCCAGTTGTTGAAGTTCTGTTTGAACGGTAATCTGTAAATCGCTGGACATGACAATATGTTCGTAAGGCTTCTGATTCGGTCACTTATGATTGGGTGTTTGTCCTGATTGAGGAACATTGATATGACAGATGACTTCTGAGACTTTGCTGTGTGTGGAAAACATTTTTCAGTCTGTTAATGTTCTAGTTCATTTTATATGGCCACTCGCTTACGCGCTTCTTCAACGGGGAGTTTTGCCTCACTTGGACAACCTTATCATAATTCACTTCCCTTAACAAGATTTTCATCGAACCATTATTTCACGAGTCGCAGAATTAAACTGAGATCAAGACTTCGATTCATAAAATTTACTGAAGAGGATAAGCAAGATCAATTTACCACTTCTTCCAATCCGACTCCTCACTCTACTCTTCGACTCCAACTTGTATACTACTCTAAACAGAAGAATACCTAGAACAAATTAGTCTACAATGTACTTCTGAGTAAATGCCACAATAGCTCACTTAATTAGTCCCCGAAATCATACTATTCCCTTTAGATGAAGTCACGTGACCCAGACCCCAAGTTCCAATCCACCTTCTAACTACAACACAAAAAGCTCTATTCCAGCTCTACACAGACTCGTTTTAAATTGACCCGGACGCATATCTGGCCGATAGAAAACCGGTGACTCTTCTTGCATCCATATTTTTTTTTATTCCCACACGTCAATTCCACCATATTTTCTGGATTCCAACTTTACTAGATCGAATCATCGAATCAGCCCTTCTCACACATTCTATCCCGCAAGTCAGACAATGGCCGAGGCAGCAAACGGGACCAGACTGGCTGCAGGCCAATTACTGCAAGCGGCCGTCCAACAACAGCTCCAACAGCTCCAGAGAGCTCAGGGAAAGAATGGACAAGCACTGGGCCAGCAGACGCAGCAGAAGAGAGCGCAGAACTATCAGTTTACAATGACACTGCAGGAAATACTTCGTAAATATCAGCGGTATCCTCCGTCTCTCACATTTCACATATACGAGACCCATTTTCGGTTTAACAATACTCAGGATTCGAATATAATACCCAAGGAGAGTCCCATGATCAAGAGTTTCATGAAACACCTCATCAAGGAGGAGATCCCTGCGGAGATGATGGAGCTTTTGCGAGATTTATCGATTAAATTCTATGATGGGTGTTTGGTGGTGCAAGTGTATGACCACCGGAAGAAGAAGGGCGAGGAGTCGGGCGCGGCAAGTGAAGATGCCAAACTGACGGATGCAAAAAGCGAGGATGCCTCCGCTACTTCTGATGCTAAGGATAAGGAACAAAAGCCTCCAGAGCCGGCGCTTAAACCTCGTAAGTATAGGGCGCTCTTGAGACCCACTCCTCAATCGCTTTACTTCGACTTGCTATATCATACAGACTCTGCGCTTACTCGCTTCACAGACCATTTTGCGCTCCAGATGGAATCTGAGCTCCTTACCCTCACCAATCGCAACCTAGATCTTTCTGTCCCTCTAAACCCATACCTTCAGCATGAACACTTAAAACCAGAGCATGAATTTCCGAAGAAGGTGTATGACAAGGACAAAAAAGAGGACAAATTGCTCCATCTTTATCGTAAGGAGACTCCTCAGGAAATCCGCAAGTTGCACGAGGAGCAAATGACTATGCACAAGTCTTCTGAGTATGAAGAATTGATGCTCTTGCTTTCAAGCAAGTATTCTAGCTCACTGGATATGACCTCGGATAAGAAACTCGTGATCGTTGGACCAACACTCTCGCTTTCATCAGACCCTGTAAGTCTCGAAAGTACTCCGCTCAACACTGGCTTGTATGGTGCGAGCGATAACAAAAGAACTGAGAACACGGCAGCCGCTCCAGTCATACCTTCGAGCAATATTACTTCCAACCAGTTTATGAGATTGAGATTCATTGAAGAAATCAGAAAGCGCAAGGAATCACAAAAGGCTCAGGCGGGCGCCGCGGTCGCTGCTCTGACACAAAGTGCTTTCCCCTCCAGTCAAGCACGTCCAGGTGGTATTGAATCCAACGGCACATCCGCACAGCCTGTAAACCGTCGCCCACAAGCACCTCCACAGTCTCAAATGGGTGCAAGAGAACCCGCAGCTTCAATGAATCTGATGAATACCCAAAGAATGCAAACCCAACAGCCACCTATGCCGAGAGCACCCCTCAGTGGCCTGCAGCAGTCAGTACAACCACAGCTTGCTCAGTCATATAACAATATGAATCTGCAAGGATCCATGCCGAGACAAGGGGCACCAACCCAAGCACAACGCTCACAAGCCGGATCGAGAGGACCTATGCACCAACCACATATGCCACAACAGATGTCCTCGGCGAACTCACCCAACTACATTGGCTCGCCTGTTGGAGCAAATGCTAGAATCCAGTCGGGAGTGCAACGTCCAATGAACACGATGCCGAATCAAGGCGTTATGCAGCAAGGACAGATTCCAAGAGGTGGACAGAATCCTCAATTGGCCAAAACAAATAATTCGCAGCGAAACATGCAAGAACGATACTTATCACAACAAAACGACTTCGATCAATCTGCACAAGCACAAGCAGCTAAAAGGCAAAAAATGCAAAACAATGCAGGAGGCCAGATTCCACAGCAAAACCAATACAACATGGTTGGAAATAGACCACAACAGATGCCAAATAACGGCCTCATAGGCAATTCAATGCCAAACAATTCAATGCAAAGTGGTAGAATGAATAATGCTGGAACTCTCTCTTCTCCACTGATGTCTCATGGTGCGACTGTTCAACAACCCATGAAGAATCCTAATAATTCGACTCAACAACTGAGTGGAAGGCCAAACACACAGCCCGGTGCTGGAAGATCTGGACCCCAATCAGCAACTCAACTGCAGCAACAGCAGATATTCCAAATGATGTTGTCTCCGCAAGAGCAACAATTATTCCGTCAAATGCAAACCAGAGTAAGTGCACTTGTTCAAATGGGTAACACTGGTCTTACACCAAATAGAACTAGATTGACACCTGAGCAGCAACAGCGCGCAATGCAACAAGGAAAAGCTTTACAGCAGCAAATGATTCAAAAGTTCAGTGCCTACTTTCAAAAGCTTAGACAGCTTCAAGTTATGCAGCAGCAGCGTCAGCAACAGATGCAAAGGCAACAAATCCAAATGCAACAAAACCAAATGAGCGACAATTCAATGTATTCTCTGCAAAACAATGGGATGGGCATGAATCTGCCTGCTTTGCCAGATCAAGTAATCGGTCTGCCAATGATGTCTCAACTTAACAACGGCATGCCGCAAGGCCCTGGAAATTAGTCGCCTGGGACTCACAAGAGCGTTACTAAAAATAATATCCAAATATAATAAATGTACTATATCTTAAAACCAAAATATTTGCATTTGTGTCGGCAGAAGAATTGAACCAAGAGAATTGAATTAGACATCACAGATATCGCGAAAACACATTAAGAAGGTAACACATCTAGAAAAGATGATGTGTGCTCAAAATTTGCCGTTCTTCTCCAAATAATTGCCATAAGCTGCAAGAGCAAGAAATGTGCCGACCGCAACACAAGCACCCTTAGCAGCACCTTTTCCAATTGAAGATGCTACATGCTTTGCTTTCTTGCTGAGTGATTCTTCATTGTTGCCATCATTATCACGCCTGCGTTTGAGCGACTTCTCCACGGGCTCATCTTCATCCTCGATCTCGATTACTTCCACAGACTTATCCGAGCCAGGACAATCTTTCTTTAATGCCATCGCAACGGCATTCACGTAATCTTTCATTGCAGCCTTATACTCATCGTGATCTGACTGACTCAGAACCCTATCGCGAGACTGAGGAGTCTGATGGCTCGCTGCGGAGCAAAGTTTAGGAGACTGACAGTCAACTAAGGCAAAATCTTGACAAGAAGCCTCAAACTTATCAGAAAACATGTCATGACCTGAAGAATCTTGTGATAAAGAAGTATCGACAATTGAAAATGTGTCAACATCCAGTTCTGCATTGGTAGAAGCACTTGAATCACTGCTACCCAGCTCAATATCAAATTCCAAGTCAAATTCCAAGTCTAGATCAGAATCATCTAGATTATTGCTACCTGATGCAACATCAGTTTCGCCCTCCAAGTCGCTCAGGTAGGCACCACAGGCGTCAGTGTCCTCATCCTCATCACATGGCAATCTGAGAAGCTCGCTATGTTCTTTATCACTTTCAGTAGTATCAGAACAATTATGTTGATACAAACATGAAGAATGTGGCACTGGAACCAGTTCAATATCAAAGCATTCAGGATCAGAAGCCGACTCAGTCTCAAAGGATTCGGAATTGCAGGCCAGCAGATTAACAGGATCGTCAGTTTTCGAGCACAAATCTTTGATATAATGGAATAAACTTTTGAAAATGGCGCTGCGAGGAGCTAAAGAGGACCAAACTGGTGTTCCGATGAGTTTTTCTGCAACCAATTCTTGAAAGGGTGGGAACATGAGAGAGAGAGTACGGAGGCAAAGAGGGTCGGTGCCAAAAACCTGCATTAGATCAATGATCTTCATATAGAGATCCGGCTCGTCCAAATGAATCTCGTCTATGGCCAGCAAAAAGTCTTGGCCGTCAGGGGAATCGTAGAAGTCTAACAATACATGCGATCCGGGCCTAGTGAAATGACAAGAGGAGTCGTCACACAAACATTGAGTCTGAATGGCCAGAAGACTGCCAAGAGACCAGTTGTTATCAGCAAGCTCAGTGTCTTCATCAGCAAGCTCATTGTCTTCATCATCAAGCTCATTGTCTTGCTCGGCGGCTTCCTCGTTCTCCTGGTGATCTACAGCCAGAGTATCGAGGGGAAGGTCGACCGTTTTACGTCCAGGTGTATCTGGATCCTTGCTCAAGTACGAGACACTCACACAAAACTTCTTCGAGTTGATCTCTGTCACCACGACTTCAAACTGCGTGCGAGCATTCTTCAAAGGTATAGTCTCCCTACGGCTAATCTGAGCATCTACAACTAACTTCTTTAAATTCTCAAGCGGCATGGACACAGCAAACCCAATGGTGTCGCCAACAGCAACTTTCACCGCCAGTCCCGGCACAAGCAACTCGTTGTTGAGCATGGTTCCTAGAGAGGACAGATCCATCAAGTAGATGTCACGCTTACGCCAACGCAATTCGGCGTGACGTTTCAGCATATGGCCATTTTCAAACAAAAGATTGTCGTTCTTTTCTTGGCGCAGCGGCTCCGTGAGCGACGCCCGGCCGATAATCTCCAGGTGGCTGAATTGGACGTGTCTATACTTCAATTGGGGTATAGACGTTCGAGAATCTTTAGGAACTGTCATTTAGTATGGCCTAAATTGATTTGGGTACAGAGTTAGGTTTGGGGAATTGGTCTGTGTGGAAAGCTTATAAATCAGTTGGAATGGGGAATATTCGGTGTGAACAGAATGTGTTTTGGAAGCAGAAGAAAAGGTGGAGATCATTTTTATGTGGCAAGACCACACTGTTATATGCTGGTCCTGCAGAAAAGAACCACTATCTGGAGGTATGATTAGGTGATCCTCTTTGAAGGGGGTGGGTAGAGATACTTTTTTTTGGCCAGATTTGTTTATTTTGGGCATTTAAAATCCAGAAAACGTATTGGATATTGTTATTTGTTAGACATGGCCCTCCTTATGTGTTGATGTATTAGGTGCTGGCGATAAGCCTTATCTCCGCCTGCAGGAAAAACACTATCTCTTGTGACCTTTATTCATAGTAAACATCAGATAGAAACACTTGAATTGAATAAATCAAAATGGTGGCTCTGAGAATTTTGGATCAAATCTATAAAAGTTTTTCGCCGGCTTTGGCCTCTGAGGAATACTGCCATGTTCTTTTGGGTGGTCAATGGGTAGTTACCTGAACTTTAGTAATTAAAAAAAAAAAACGTTACAGATGAAGAAGTCTCAACAAAATTTTTCAAAATTCCTCTAGATTTCATAATACATGCAAAAAGTGCTGCTGTTGCACCTCACAAATGTAAGTTACACAAAGAGACTACAGTTCAAACGCACCTGACCTGGGTGTCGCTTAATCGAGTCTAGCTCATAGCTTCAAATTTTGCTACTGAAAAGAAAGAAGGCATGGGCGTGAGCTACCGAAAGAGGTATTCCCTCAACTCTTTAATTGTCACGCTTGACCTGAGAAAAGCTCGTACCAGATCAGACCTACAAGTCCCCAAAAACGAAGATGATCTGCTGAAAAGTAGAGTCGTAATCGATACCGGAGGACTAGCTGTGACCCAAAAACAATTTACAGTTCCGAAAAGTCTCCAGGTTCCCCCCAAAAAAATGAAGATCAAGCTTTCGAAAACGAGACGAGTGCTACGGTACGCCAAAAGGGGCGTCAAGAAAGTCTTCAGGGCAAAGCGGCGGAAAGTCAGATTTGAGATAAAAGTTGTCTTCAAGAGTAAACAGTTAGCGGGAAGGGGCATCTTCAAGGTCGCAACACGGACTTACAAGGGCACCATGAAATCAATTAGAACCAGAATTCTCCCCAAATCGTGGTGTCAAGACGAAAACCCAGCCCAGCTGGAAGCCTGAAATTGAATAGTCTTTTTCGTCCCGCTTACTCCTCATACAACTTCAGGAAGTTGGTGCCGCCAGAGGAAGGAACTTGTAGCCAGTTCTTCTCATCATATCCATCCGTTCCATCAATAGCGTGAAATGCATAAGCCCATCTTGACTTTTCCAGCCTATTTTTCTCCGATTTATGAAGAACCGCATTGTGGATAAGAATCAACGAGCCTGCCGGACATTCAACATTCCTGTAACTCTCTGGATCGTCCACTGGAACATCTACATTTATAGGAACATCCTCAAAGCCGCAACCCTTTTTACCGCCCTCTAATCTAACAAACCTCTTTGAAATAGGCACCGTTTTGTGAGTACCTGGACTATACGATAAACAACCATTTTCCGTAGTGCAATCTTCTAGAGCAATCCAAAATCCCACTGCAGATTGAGGTTTGGTGAACAAAAAAGTCCCATCCGAATGTGACGGAACCTCGTTGTCCCTAGCAGTCTCCAGTTCGGACTCAGTGGGATTCTTGAAAATGAGCATACTTTGCAAGACCCGCGGATCCTTATACCCTAGGTCTCTAACAATGTCTTTAACGCGATCACTAAACGTAATCTGATGATACAATTGGTTCTTCATGTGCAACCCGTGACCGATTTTGTTCACTGCTATCTCCGGCAGAAAGCGGAGCTTACCGTCCGTGCCAAAAGCATCCGTATCAAAGAAATAAGAAATCTGATCCGAAGAGTCGAGAAAATATTTATCGCCTACATGGTCCCCGTCTCCAGTTTCGAATAGTGTCTTGGGATGAGATTCAATGTCCAATTGCAGAAGCAATTTCCGTGCTTCCAGGCGGAGATTTTCAACTTCGCTCGAAGAGAGGAATTCTGGGATACAGATCATTCCCTCACTTGCGAAATCGTCCAATTGTGTCTTCGTGAGTCCAGTCATTGAGAAGAGCTTAGTAGTACTTGGTATAGATAAGGTACAGTCCTTAGATAAGCGGTGTGAATTTGATAAATGAGTTCATTTTTGGGATAATTGTTTTGAATAATTTTCGAATTGAGCATTTGTCAAAGAACCTTCAATTATTTAATGAATTTGTCTTTTGTCAATTTGAAATCTCTCAGATTTGGTCTCAGTTAAAAGAAGATTGCAGAATTCGAGCAGGGATAGCAAATGATGTCATTTAGCCTTCGCATAGAATATCGTTTTAATTGCATGAGATTTTCCTTCTGTCGAGGCAGTTTTGGTTTCACGAATTCTTTCCATTTGCTCTATTTGACTGAAATTTCTTGAAACCCTTTACCTACAGAAACTAATTTTGAATTAAATTCATTAAATGTGAGAGCTAAACTTACAGTGAAAATATGCTTCTGCTTTGCAAGTCAAACAATAATACCATATGTTCGTTCCATACCTGCTTTGTTCAAGTTAAATTAGTTGTAATATATTAGTGTATAGTGTCAAATTAACAGCACAAATGCTGCGGCAAGAATAACCTCGAGCATTCTCACCATTAAGTTGTGAAGGACGATTAGCGACCCCATCTCTTGAGCTCGAAGTAACGGAGAACAGGATACACGACACCAGAGAAAGCAGCACAAAGCCACATTCCAATGTCACCCCCGCTATCACCAATCTTCTTGGAAATAGGTCCAATGTAGTAGACTTGGTTCATTCCCATAGCAGCACCGACAGCTCCTGCAACAAAAGCAATAGCGGCGGCATAACCAGCGGAAATCTTTTTGGGTTGATCCCAATTGCTCCAGTTGTACAACGACAGAGTAACGGACTCTGATGAGTCAACTGATTTAGTATTGGTCAACGTAGGGCTTATTTTTTCTATGTCATCCTCCAAGGATGCAAAATCGGCCTGTCCTTCAAACTCCTTGAAGTGAAGCTTCTTGGTCACCGTATTTCTGAAAATCAAGTTCTCTTCCAATAGCAAAGTGATGTAGATGGTGATCCAGTAACCCAACATCGGAAGAACATTTCCGATAACAGTGGACAAATGAGATTGACCGGCAAGAGAGAGAACCAAGTAGATTACAGAGATCAAAGTAGCCCAGATCCAACGTGGCACAATTGCGAGCTTCGTAGAAATAAGTTGAACCTCAAAGGCAGCGGAGTATGTGTTCATGAGAGTATTGCAAATAACAGAGATGTAAAGCAAAACCACCACAAACTTTCCGAAACCTCCCCATGGCTTGAAAGCAACGTTGATCAAACCACCGATACCGAAATCGTTGTAGGCCTCAGTCCAGGGACCATAAGAATACGAAATGTTTCCGGCGATGATACCAACGATGGCAGCGAAGTTGGAAGGAATAGCAATACCGAAAAAGGTGACCCAGAAGACCTTCTTGCCGGAAGTGTGGGCTGGAAACAAGATGTAGTAGTCAGAAGCACAGCTTCCCCAGGTGGCGGTACAAGAGTATGCAATTGTGAAATATGAGAGCCAATGGCCAGTGACAGTCAATGGGTTGTAACCGAGCTCAGCAACAGCCTTGTTTGACTCGGGAATCCACTTTGTTTGCTTGCAAACGACAATGTAATAGAGCAAAATAGCGATGTTGGTAGGAATGGCGACGATACCTTGGAATCTGAGAAGGACTCTAATACCAAAGATTCCAACAATGAGACTTCCAAGGAAAACAATGACAATACCCAAAGCAAGACTGACAGTGTTTCCAGATACAGCCTGGAGCATTTGTCCACCAACCACACAGTTGACGACGGACCATCCAATACCACCCAAAATGACTATAATCGAGACAAACTTCACACCCCAATGGCCAAAAAGAAAACGGGCAGTGACCATCTGACGACAGCCGGACTTAGGACCCATCACAGAACAGTAAGCCGGAACAAGACATCCCAAGTTCATACCAATCAAACCAGAAATCATCGACTGCTTCATGTTAAGTCCGAACAAGATAGTAGGCAAGAAGAAGGAAGACATGGTGGTGATACCTCCGCAGCCAGCAAACCAAAGGCCAATGACAGAAATAAACTGCTTCATGCAAACATTATCTTGTCTTTCTTCTGGCTCCACACGCTCAATCCCTCTTCCCTCAACACCTATACGGTCCACAGCATACATCCATGCTAGGTAGCGAGGAGGAACGAATTTCGTTCCTGGGACTGCATCATTGTCATGAGAATTATTGATTTCCATTTTCGGATATGGACCGCAAATTATATCAGCCGCTTGGCCACCTTAAATGCTGATCTATGTCCATCTAAAGCCCTGCTATATTGTCGCAGATTGAGTTCTTGTAATCGCATGGCCTGCAGATAGGACGCACGAACGGCTAAAACACTAAGTCTGCCTGTTCGATGCACCATAAATCAACCTCACTTAAGTACCAATGAGGAGCATATGTCGGCGGGGAGGATATGAGATGGAGATCATTGGAACGGGTGAGTTGGATCTGACAGGAGCGGTCATGACGATGCGTTTGGGCGGTTCAGGGTGTGCACTCTAAATCTCGTCTGACTGTACAACCCACTCGTAAGATGACCATTTCTTAATTGGGACTTGGTGATGTCTAGTTCACGTTATGAAATGCTCATCGTCAATTTTTGAGATTTGCTTCAAATCAAATTTTTCTTGTCGAGAAGCCCAGTCTTCAGAAATTGGCTAGAACTCAGAAAGTCATCATTATCATGGAATTCAGCAAGATGCCCGGAGCAGTCCCACTTTCTCGTTCCTTTACCAAGACGGCGATCACAAGGAACCAGTTGGAAATCATGTATTGTCTGTCAACTTAAATATATATAGTGCCTTTTAAATCTATGTACATTGAATAGGGACCGGCTTACTTGTAGAGGAAGCCCAACCAAGAGGATTTACGGGCTTCGCGCTCCGAAGCAGGCACAAACGCATCGACATGCTTTCTGATACGCTCAGCGCCCTGTGACGCAGTCACCTCACGTCCAATCACATCCACAAAGTTGCCCTCTGCGTCCATGAGGTAGAAAAAGATGGAGTGGTCCACCAAGTAATCCTGACCCGGCTTGACATCTGGTGGCGTGGAGAAATACACACGGAACCTCTTGCAAACGTTCTTGACGGCCTCATAAGTACCGGTCAATCCTACAATGGTGGGGTGGAAGTCTTGCAAGTACTGTTCCACGATCTCGGGGCTGTCTCTAGCAGGATCACAGGTGATGAAGATGGGCTGCAACGTGATGTCGTTTTTCTGCTTTAACTCGTCGAGAATCTCACCCAATTTATCCAACTCGTCAGGACAAACATCGGGACAATGGGTGAAGCCAAAGTAGATGATGGAGAACATCTTCTTGTCGTTCTTCAAGTTCTCCTGGGTAAATGGCTGCGACTTGGTGTCGATCAAACTGAAGGGGCCTCCGATATGGGGCTTTCCCACACCACGCTTACTTTCTGCCTCCTTTTGGAGCCTCAATCTTTCCTTCTCTTGAGTGAACCAATAGGTGAATGCACCACCAACACCCAACAACACGAGAATGGATTTCCAGGACGCAAACTCGATGGAGCCGCTGGACGAGAACTTCTTGTTTTGGTCCTTGGAGCCGCCGATCAGCACTCTGCTGAGCGGTCTTTTCTTGGGCTGTAGGTCATCTTGTTTCGGGCTGTTTTCGGGCTCGGGAGTTTTTTTAGGGGTCTCGTTGAATGCTCTGTATGAGGCGTGGAGAGTTCTGCGCGGTAATAGCGCACAGGCTCTTGTTTGGGCTCTAAGTGCTGAAAGCATGGTGGTTACTAAAGTGGTGTTATACTTTGAGAAATCTGGGGGCTGATAGTAACGGCGAGGAAAAAGAGGATGAAATGGGAGTAAATTTTTTTTAGAAAAGAGGGGCACGAGCTGATGTATTTATACGAATGTTTATTTCTTTTTCTCTTACTTGCTTGGCTGTAAGAATTGCACTTTGTTTTCCAAACCACAGGCAAAGACAAGACATAGTAGAGTGAAAAGTATGTATTTAGAGAATTAATAATTATGATCATACATCGTATGTGTTTGTGAAAGTTTTCCCTTCCAAAAAAATTACGATTTGTTCTGTCAAAACGTACTGGATCTCGCCTATTACCTAAATTTCAGGGTCTTCCTAGTATCTACTCATTACTGTACTCATTACTGTACTCATTACTAGTACTGTTTCTAAGGACTTCTATCATAATGGACAAAATAGAAGCCTTGCTCAATTGGGCCAAAAGCAATGGCGCCGCCATCCCCTCCACAGTAAACTTCGTCCAGCTTGCGCCTGGAAATATCGGCGCCGAGGCAGAATCATCTGGTTCTGTTGCCATCACTGTTCCTGTCAAAACCATCGTCAAACTCTCTGATGCGCTTGAATCTTTTGACTTTGATGCAGCTGCGCTAGTCAAGAAGACCAGAAACATCAACGCTTTTGCAAAACTTTTCTTGGCTCGTGAGCGTGCGCCCGAGTACTTGCACAAGTCGTTTTTTGCAGCCTACATAGATGCTCTTCCCTCGGCCCAGGCCATCAACAGCCCTTATTTGTGGCTGCCAGAAGATCAGAAATTGCTCAGTGGCTCCAATTTGGGCAGCTCGCTCCGTGAAAACCTCTTTGGCTTGGTGGAGGAGTGGTGGTCGGTGATCTCATTGATGCCCGAAGACGCAGCAAAGCCGCAATCGCATTTTATGAACATGAAATTCTACTACGAACACAAATTCTACGAGCCGCAACAGTTGTTCGAGTATCTTTGTGACGACCAGCACGATAACTGGACCTCTTTTCCGGCCTACTTGTGGGCACTGATGATCTATAAGTCTCGCTCGTTTCCATGTAAGCTCCTCGAGGGAAGTTCGGAGGTGGCCGAAATTAATTTCCTCCAGGAGGATGTTGCCATGTTGATCCCAGTCGTTGATCTACTCAACCACAACCCAAAGTCGGATGTTACTTGGAGTGTCAAGGACAACTCGTTTGTCTTCGAAACCTCGAGTCACGCTGGAGGTCAACTCTACAACAATTATGGCCGCAAAGGTAACGAGGAACTCCTTCTTGCATATGGCTTCTGCTTAGCTGATAATGCAGCCGACTCCGTGGCGCTCAAGATTAAGGTTCCTTTGGAGATGTTGCCCGAGCTCGAGGCAAAAGGCGTTGTTCTTCCAAAGATATCTGACTACACAACTTCTGTAGTCAATGATGCAACGGTGACCGAGAAGGTTGGAAAGCTCAGTTTGGAGCTGTATGAACAATACAAGGACGGTCTTGTCTACTTCATCAACAAGGATGTTATTCCAGAATCTCTCATCAGTGTCTTTCAATGGCTAGTGAGAAGTAAATGGGAGACCAAACTCACTCTTCGTATGCAATTGAGTGGCCTCAATCACCTCCGTCAAGCAGTCGACTCCAAAGCGGCCTTGATAAATGTTCCTAACGCTACCGGTTCTGCGAACGCTGAAGCGGTTGCTGTATATCTCACAGGCCAAAAGAACATTCTACGAGCAGCTGTGACCCAAATCAAGCGTTTGGAGAACAACCTTTTATCGGAGCATAAGCCGGAGGTGTTGAGTCTCAAATCTGTTTACAAAAAGGACACCAGATTTGCACAATCCCTATTGGTTACAATGGGTGTAACCAGTTATAATGATATTCTTGAGCAAGAACTCATGGATCAAATTTGGCTCGTATACTTGATCAGATGCTTCAACAAGGATCAATACAAGGATGAAGATCCAAGCGAGCAATACCTTCCTGATTGGATTCACGATTGTTTTGTGCGGATGGACAAGGAAACTGAGGTTAGTGCTCAAGATGTTTTGCAGTTCCGTGAGATTTACGAGAATTTGATTCTTCCGATCAACCAAGCCGTTCCCGAGATCTATAATGTCGGCAAATGGACTGTGCGTGAGCTCGTTGTCAGTACAAAACTTCTCGACACAATCGGTTTTGTTCGGGGCAAGAAGCAAGAATGTCTTTTGGTTGATGACTTTACTGAGCGGTGAAAGGTATGAGATTCTAGCGCAAAGTTGACGTTAACGTTAGGTGATGAACATGCATTCGTATATAAAATGGCAAAGAACTTCTAGTTTTGAGTAAATTCCCAACTGTAATTATTCAATCGGATTGGCAAATTTCAAGTGTTTTATCAGTGCAACAAAAGAGAATACTCTCATACTCAGCACTCTTTCGCGTCTACAAGTACAGATGGACTTCCATCAAGTCTACAAATCACAAAAACCATGCCTAAATTTGTATACACGGCACTGTCCAGGCCGAACAACATCCAAACTAGTCCTCCTTAATACCACCAGCACCGGCAGTCTCGGCAGCCTCCACAGAAGCCTTATCGGTCTTGACCTCGCCAGCACCACCAGTGAAAGCCAGCAAAAAGCCAGGGGCAGCCTTGAAAGGTCTCTTCAACTCACCAGCAGCAGGTTGGCCCCAGAAGTGAATCTTTACAATGTTGGTCTCCAATGCAGACTTGACGGAAGACACAGACTGCATCACCAATGGGTTGGTGTACTTCATGTACAAGTGCATGAAGCCCATCATGGCCAAACTAGTGAAGATACTCTTGATCTGAGAGTCAATCTGCTTCAAGTCGTACTCCTTGACGGTGGTCACCACAGCCTTGGCCTCGGATTGGCCCGACATGGGGTTGGCTGGCTCCACGTACTTGATGGTGGTCAAGTCGTTCTTCTTGTTGATTTGGTACTTGACGTACATACACACAGCGAACGAGATCAACTGACAAGCAGCATAGCCCACACGGACGTAGAACAAGATATCTGGATCCTCGAGATCCAAACGACGCAGGACCTGCATCATGATTAACATGAGTCCCAAGTTGGTGACGGCTGGATTCATGGTGGAAGTTGTTGATGTGAAATGTAGTATATTCGTTGTGGAGAGGCGCCTGAAATTTCGCGGAGCATAATCTGGCGGGTTACCCGGTCGGGTGCAGTAGAAGGTTCTAGTGGGCTGGGTGGACGCGATAAGAACAGGTGTTAAGTGGCGGGGGGTGGGTCATTTTGGGAGCAGATTATTTTTTTTATTCATTTTTATTATTTGGGTTGTTTGCTTAATTTTCTGTGTTTTTTTTTTTTGTTTTGGTGGTATGTATGGGGCTGTGCATTGTACTGTTCTGACTGTTGTCTGGGGCCATAGGACTCGCTGGACCAAATCTCCAGTGCCTGCTGTTATCTCCGGGGCCACTCGGTAGGCAGTGCGGTAGGAGATAAGGGGAATATGTTTGATGGAGTGTTACGTGTGTTTTTATTCTATTATTTTACATTTTATTATTTTGGATATTCGAGTTTGTTTCTATTTGTTTCTGTTTCTCACTGTTTGTTTGTTGATGCTTTTGAGTCGCTTATTCTCTTGTTCTGTGGTAGTTTCTTTGTATTACAGTAGGAGGTCACAGTACTCAAAGTGATCTTTGTGATTTCGAAAATGTGAAATGTTTAGAAGATTAGGTGGATATCGCTCAGTATTGGCGCAGTGCTAGAAACCGCTGGCTATTTCTTGATTCCAAGCAGCACCTCGAATCTTGAGAGCACCCAAACCTAAGGACACAGAGCACTTGTGGTTCGAAGATCTGGAAAGACTAATTTTAGCAAAGCTTCATCGAATACATTATATTGTTTCGAAATAGATATCATTTGTATTTTGAAAGGGTGTTCCAGAGTTTCAATTACAATCAATCTCAAAATCGAATCATTTGCCAACATTCAAAAGTAGTCATCGTGAAGCACTAAAACAGTTCCTCCTTCCCGAATCAAAAGTATTTATGGGAGCAAATTTTCTACATGAATGTGAAAGCACCTCCAGTTTTTCGGAACCCCGAATATTCAAAATCAAACAACGTTTCAAACCGTAAAATGTGTTATGTGATAACTATCTATAGCCATTTTTTTGTATTCTCAGAAGATTCTCTAATCCTCTTCCGGACGAATGTCTCCAAACTCCCAACATCCCAATCTGCTTCTTCTGGCCTCCTCCTCTGTCTGCAACAACTTGGCAGTCTCTGCGCCACTTGCCTTTTGGTCAACAATTCCAAAGCCCAAAGAAACAATCTCGTTGTTAATCGTGTAATCGGCATCAACCAAGGACTTCTCTGAATCGTACAAAACAGCATCATACTCAACACCGCTGCTAGATGGATATCCACTGAGAACCAATTTACGATCGAAAGTTAAGTCTTCCAAGATTTCCAAAGCCTCGCTCAAGTAGTCCGATGGAACGGTAGGTGGCAACTTGATAGCCTTCAATCTGAATGAGTGAGCAAATGATGGAATGGTAGTGACGGAGAACTTCTGTGGCAAAACCCGGAGCTCGCTCAAAGTCACCCTATCGACATTTCCAAAATCAACATGCTTCACATAGTATCTTCCGGTATTTCTGTCAAAGTTCTGTACTCTGGCACGGTAGAATTTACCAGACTCGCCATATTTAGCTGAGACATACTCTCCCTTCTTGGGACCCTTAGTCAATTTGATAGGCAAGTCAACGGAAGAAGTACTAGCACTTGGATTTTGGGCATGGAATGCATTAAAATCTTGCTTGAACTTAGC
Organism: Australozyma saopauloensis; assembly: GCF_035610405.1. NCBI lineage: Eukaryota > Fungi > Ascomycota > Pichiomycetes > Serinales > Metschnikowiaceae > Australozyma > Australozyma saopauloensis. Next base: position 1,193,795 of record NC_086132.1, read on the forward strand.
AAATTTGGAAGATGTCTGAGCATCAGCCATATGGAATGAGAAAATACCCTCATTGTCGATATCAACAACCTCGATATCAAAGAACTTAGGCTTGACATTTTCCAAGTTGAGTTGGTTCAATTTTTCAGCGGCATCAGCAGCAGCTTTCAGCTCTGCTTGAGCATCATAGTTCTTCCAGATACCTCTTTTGGCAGCCTTGGCGGACGCTTCAGCACTCTCGAAATCTGCTCCAAAAGAGTTCGAAGAAACAGCAATTTCATGCACGGAAGCCAATCCAGCACTCAAGAGCTCCTCTTGGACTGGCTTGGTGGCTTGCGCGTTTGCAAACAAATTTCCAATAAAACCACCAACCTTATCGGTGTCATAAACCTCAAACTCAGCATTTCTCTGCAAATACTTTTTGTTCATGTAATCAAGACCCTCAGCTCCGGTTTCGCTGCCTCTGTCGTTGGACAAGCCACCCAAGACCAAAGTCAACTTAGTAGATTCCTTTGGATTATACAAACGAACTCTGTTAGCAGAAGGAATGTATTCCACGTAGTAACCAGAAATTCTACCCTTTTTGCTGAACCCAGAGAAAAACGTCTTGGCCTTTGTTGCGTTCTCAGAGGCATTGACTACTCTGGTTCCGATAGTCAAGATCTTAGAGATATCACCATTGAAAAAGATTCCTTTTTTTCCAAGCTTTTTCTGCTCTTCTTCAATCTCGATCAATCTATCCCAGTTCATGGATCTCTCACCAGCTGTCTGCTTGTTGTGTCTGATGACAGAAGCGAAACCATTCGAAACAATAGATTCCGAAACATCTTTGTTGTTGATTTTAAGACTGACCAAAAACCTTTCATCGAGGTTCAAGTCCTTATTGGCAGCTCTGAAGCCATCGATGTACATCGAGGCAGTTTTGCCGATCATAAGATGTCTCGAATACTCTCTAGCCATTTGAACGAGTGCCTGTTGGTCGTTCGAGTTCGTAGTAACGGTAGTGTCATTTGGTCTTGGGCCTCTGAGAGAAGACAACTGAACAGTAATCTCCTCACCGGAAGGCAAACGAACATTGACCAGGTCCACGTTTATAACTTTAGAGACAACAACACCATCGACTGTCAAACCAGGACGCAAGTTTTTGGCGGAAACACCACCTGTGGCTGCTCCACTTGTAGAGGTGGACACTGGTTTAGCTGTAATGGATGCATAGATGCCTTTTCCAAGTGCCTTAGCAGTCTGCTCGGCTTTTCTGTAGCCGCTCATGACAGACGAGCCAATCAAAGAAGATTGCCAGTCCACGATTTCAGCAAAGCCATTTTCAAGAAGCTTTTCATGAATGCTGTTTCCAGAGGGATGCTCGACCTGGACCAAAGGCACGCCGTTGTTGCTCTCGCCCACAATGACAGCCGTCAAGGCAGCCTTGGTGGTCAAAAGGTGATCTTCAACATACTGCTTAGCCTGGTGAGCCACCTTGACAACGGACGATTCCAGGTCATCGGTTCTAGGAGCCTTCAAACCCGCCAAGATCAAAGGTTGCAGGACGTGGTGAGCGGCGTCGACCAAAATACGGCCTACAATACGATCACCACTGATTACTTTCTCTACGATGAGGCTCAATGGCTTCTGTTTAGAGGCATCTCTCACAGACTCGTCCAAAGGAACGATCTGAGGCTCCGCGAACGAAGCGGCCCACACTCCGAGGCCGTTTTTCTGCGCTGTTTGCTCCAAATCTCTCAATTTCTGCACAAACGTGTCTTCGTCGTCGGAGTCGGTTTTGATGTTGTCCTTAAGTTTGACCCAACCCTTTTGGACCATCAACTCGATCAACGAATTGAAGATGGGAGCCTGGACATCACCGAACTCTTTGCCCGTCGTTGGAAGCTGGAACAAAACCTTGAATTTGACGACCTTTCCAATCACCAATTGGCGCAAAAACTCGCGGGCCTCGTACGAATCACCTCTCACGTACTGAAGCGTAAGGACTCTTTCAGGAACAGGCACCTGCGTAGACGAGGGGGGCACCAACACCAAGGTGTCGCCACTCAAAACGTTTTTAACTTTTCCCGAAAAAACTTTGGACATTATGGGGGCTTTGTATAATTTTGTGTGTGGGTTATGAGGGGTGGGATTGAGGATTGGTGAAAAATCGGTGGTCCTGAAGATAAGGGCGAGGTGGTCAGTAGGAATCGTGGGGAACATGTAATCGCATTGGGGTTGAAATTTGGGGAAATTTATAAATTTGAGGAAATTTCGTTATTCTGTTCGTGATTTGAATTTCGTTATAAAATTATCAAAGTGGATATCTGATCTCCAGATCTGTATAGCCTGGAGGTATTACAGTAGACCAGGCAAAGCAGAAGATCGAAGAAACACAGTACAGATGGGAGCTGTCGATGGATGCAGGCGTTCCAGAATTTGCAATATAAATATAGACACAATTTCCCTCGATTTGTTCTCCTTCTTTTTTTTCTCAACCCCTCTTTTCTTCTGTTCCCTTGCCTCTGGCTTATCCGAAGATCGTCTGGCTATATGCACTTGACACATAATCACTCGCAAGACCTCCCCAACCTACTACATTTCAACACCCAACACCTTTCTAGGCTAGATCATTAGACCAGAAAACTATAAATAAGACCAGTTTTGCCATTACCGACTCAGTAAAATCATCCACTTTATTCTAATTCTCCAGATAGAATGAAACCGCGATCCACTGCTCAGAAGAGACTCTTGAAAGAATACCAACAGCTAGCACGAGATCTGCCGCCCGGAATCGTGGCCGGCCCTATTTCCGACGACAACTTGTTCGAATGGGACTGCTTGTTGGAGGGTCCCGAAGATACACCCTACGAGAACGGAGTGTTTCGTGCCGTGTTGAAGTTCCCCACTGACTACCCACTAAGTCCTCCGCTGCTCACCTTCGATCCACCCTTGCTTCACCCAAACATTTATGAGGACGGCACGGTCTGTATAAGTATATTGCATCCGCCGGGCGAGGATCCGAACCAGTACGAACGTCCTGAGGAGAGATGGTCTCCAATCCAGAGCGTGGAGAAGATCTTGTTGAGTGTGGTTTCAATGCTTGCTGAGCCCAATCCCGAGAGCGGTGCCAACATTGATGCGTGTAAGTTATGGCGTGACGATAGGGACGCATTCTGTAGACAAGTACGGGTCCAAGCCTTGAAGGCCTTGGGCTTGCTTTGACGATATTAGACGACTGACCAACTTCTATTCCCTCAATCGAGAATTTGGCTGCTGCTATCCTATTTCGGAATCTCCCCACGGTTCAGGCATGACGGAGTTCTGTTTCGATCGACGGTCCATTAGACACTTTCTTAGGAACCAATTCTCTCCCTAGCAATTTTCAAATGAAACAACATAAATTTGAACTAAAAATTCTAATTCTGTAATTCCCGTCTTCTTCGTACTTTGTTTGCTCCCACGAAATAGTCTATTTTCAAGTCCATCTCCTCTACTCACATCTGTGCCACTACTTCTTTCTCGAATGGCCCACAAAGTCAAAGTCTGTGTGATAGGAGCAGGCGTATCGGGCCTCAAGGCGGCACATACTCTTGTCAGCAGTAGAAATACCCCGTTTTCTGCCGAAGACGTGCTCATTTTGGAAGCACAAGATAGAATCGGAGGTAGAATCAAAACAGATAAGACTCTGTCGAAATGCAATGCCTCCTATGATTTGGGCGCTTCTTGGTTTCATGATGTTTTGACAAATTCGGTGCTTCGAGACAGTATGGCCATGGGATTATTCGATCCCAGCCGTGATGGATACTTCGATGATAAACCTACAGCATATCACGTTCTCGAAAAACTAGGGAAACTCGAAATTTACGATTTGAAGTTGAAGCAAGTCATGGATGATATTGAATCATTCATTGAGCTCTACTATGCTAGATTGGACGCTGTAGACATGTCCCTTAAAAGCATCGTAGAAGTCTACATGAAGACGCAAGATAAACTATTGACTGGTGAACAAAAGGAGTACTGTGGCCGTATGATGCGGTACATGGAGCTCTGGTATGGAATTGACTACGAGAAAATTAGCGGCAAGTATGCTGTTATGAGGCACCAGGGCCGTAATCTATTCAACAAGAAGGGTTACTCGTATTTGATAGATCACTTAGCTAGGCCTCTTCATAGCCGGATTATGAAATCGAAGCCAGTGAAGTGTATCAGGCGAAAAAGCGGGAAGCGTGATAGCTTTCATACTGTCATAACTACCGATGGAACTCAGATCGAAGCGGATTACTTGGTGGTGACCGTACCTCACTCAATATTAGTCCTCGAAGAATCTCATGAATACAGTCTTGTTTGGCAACCTCCTCTTCCAAAGCACATGACCGAAAGCTTTCAGTCCATTCACTTCGGTGCTCTCGGCAAGGTAATCATTGAATTCGACCAAGTATGGTGGGATATGAATGAAGAACGCTTTACGGTTCTAGCTCACGACCGTTCTGAAGGCTTTAACAATTATCACATAGATGATCTCAAGCCACAGCCATTCGAATACCCTATTTATGTGGTGAATCATGCCAAAATCCATCCTGGTTCAAATAGTTTGATTGTTCTTACTCAATCTCCAGTGACTGAATACTTAGAACAAAACCCGCACGAAGCATGGAATTATCTACAGCCACTATTGCAAACTATTCACGTTGATTCACGGCCCACCCAAGATGGCATGGCAGTTTTTCTGATTGAACACAACATTGAACCACTCAATGTGATCGTCACAGACTGGACACAGAATCCCTATATCCGTGGCTCTTACTGTGCTTTGCACGTAGATGACGATCCCATAGATGAGCTTATCCAGCTCTCTGGTGAACACGATGTGTGTGGTTTGGGAGCTGGTTCCACAATCCGTTTTGCTGGTGAACACACCGCCGCTGATGGTGCCGGTTGTGTTCATGGAGCCTATGACAGCGGCACTCGCGCAGCTAATTGGATCTTGCAGCATGAGACCTCCACCGCCACTACTGTTAATTCTAGCCATTTTCCTGGAAATAGTCCCACTGAAGATACTACAAGTGGTTCAGGTAATATGGGAGATTTGCTCAAATCCGCCTTTTATTAATACGCATACGTTATAGAAACAACTCATATCTAGTCGTCGAAATCGTTCCACTTAGGGTTGACAACTCTCTTGATGCCCTCTTTCTTGTGTAGGTTGTTGATGGTCTCGAAATCTTCGTCGCTCAAGACAACAGTCTTCAAGTTGGAGATGATTCTGTGCTCAGTGACAGATTTAGGCAACACGATAGTACCCCTCTGGACGGCCCAAGAGACCAAGATCTGACCTGGGTCGGCGTGGTACTTCTCGGCAACGGTCTTGATGGTCTCATTGTCAATCAAGTTGGCTTGAGACGAACCCAATGGACAGTAGGCCTCGACCTGGATGTCGTTCTCCTTGAGCCATGCAATGAACTCGTCTTGAGGCAACAATGGGTGCAACTCGATCTGGTTGACGACAGGCTTGACAGTGACCTCTGGATCAGCCAAAAGTCTCTCCATCTTCTTCTTGGTGAAGTTCGACACACCAATCGACTTGACCTTTCCGGTCTTCAACAACTTCTGCATCTCCTTGTAGACGTCGACGAAGTCGCATGGAATACGCTCTTGGGTTTCCTGGTTGACAGCGTATGGCCAGTGCATCAAGTACAAGTCCACATAGTCGACCTTCAATTTTTTCAAAGACTCCTCGAATGCCTCCTGGACGTTGAAAAAGTCTGTCACGGCCAACTTGGTGGTAAGATAAATCTCCTCTCTTGGAATTCCAGACTCGATGATACCCTCTCCGACCTCAGCTTCGTTCTTGTACAAAGCTGCTGTGTCAATGTGTCTGTAGTGGTTTTGAAGAGCAACCTTTACGGCCTCTTTGGCTTCACCAGTGGATGCTTGCCAAGTACCAAGAGCGACAGCTGGAATTGTAGTTTTGTTGTTCAAAGTGACTGTGTTGGTGTCAACGGTCAAAGACATTGCGATGTGTAAGTAATTTAGTTGTGTTGAGTTAAGTAGCTAGTCGATGCTAGTTGAAAAAATATGTAATGTTGAGGAAACGAGGGTGGGAATATGAATGGCTTTATATACTTTTTGGGTTACTAATCGCGCACAGTTGCTGCAACATTTCATAGATCTGTGTACACCTGGATCAGGGTGCCAAATTGTCCAACGGCTGATATCAGCAGAGGTAAAAATCGTACAGAGAACGACATTCGGATTCGGATTTATAAGAATTTCAATCATATATTCAATTGAGTACATTGACACAGTTCAATCGAACGTAATCTTTGCAACTTGAATCCCATGGCCAGTTTATCCGAAGGACGTTATCGCACAATATGCCACACGTTTCATTCCTGCGTCATCTCACATATGGGTCGGTAGTGCCGCATAGAGGTGAGACACGGAACTCCAAAAAGCAAGCAAACATATTGAGGTGACACTTTTGTCTACGTGTTAATGTGCCTCTAGGACAATTTCTTTAGAATTCCCTTTTCATGAGAACTGCTCCCTGTTGTGAAGCTATTGTGAACCTGAAATTGTGGCATTGGTATGGGATGCTCCTAATGAGGTAACCCTTCCGAGTTTTTTCATTTGTGTGCACTCCTCTACGAAGGTAACTTGAGTTTATGCTTAAACTCGGAAAAACTGCCCAGTTGCAAGGAACAATTGATTCTATACTTACTAAGCATTGGATTTGTTGTTGTTTTTGTAACGGGACGTATCGTGTTAAAGAGAGGTATTGCGTCATTCTCCACAAAAGAGTTCTAAGCAATTCTGAGTGAAGCTAATCTGTACTGGGTGCTGTCTTTTCCGTTCAGTCGTTATCTGGTAGAGAGCGATTTCTTATCACTTGCGCCCAAACTCTGTCTCAGATCTTATGTTCTGTTGCAAATACATTGTAAGGTCAAATTGCATACTATTGTTCGGTTAAACCAATGATTGAGTCATTGAAAATTGTTTCAAGGTTTCCATGTCTTGAGATAGCGCAATGATACAAAGTTCTCTTACTGGTCATGCCAGTGCATGAGAATGGCCTTTATGAAGCTTGATCATTGAAAGGTGTTTCTCAAAAATTTAGCGAAGAAGTGCATGAATTTTTGACTTACATGACCGTCGCAAGTAGCTTCTGAGAAAAGCTGATTGAGGTTGCATAGCTTTCTACAATTCGGCGCTCTAAAACTTACCTTCCTTTGACCTTGCACAAAGCTAATAGTGCGAACCCTGATTCGGTGGTGTATCCTCGATTATTTTCACGTCATTCAATCGTTCATCTTAAGAAAAAAACATTCAATAGAAATATACCTAATTCTGCCTGAGCTGATATTCTTTGACTTGTCCTTCTCAACTATGCAATGTAAAAAGAAGAAAATCAATTTCTTGTTGTCGAATAAATGATTCCAAGTTCCACTTCGGATAACCCCGAATTCTTTCCATATTGGGATTTCGGAATTCGTCCAGAGAGCATAGCTCAGAAATCTACCAAATTTTTAATACGCAGCTATATTCTCACCATTACTCCAAACTATGATGAATTGTTCTTCTCATTTCTATCCATCTATGATCAGTACTAAGCTAGTTTCATTTGGGTGCAAATCAGAGATAGCAAACTGCAACCCCTGCACACAGATGTTTCATCGTGGAATGTTCTTGCAGGATCAAGTGGAGTCGGCTTCGGCACAATAACGTTTTGCACCCTCGGCTATTGATGGCGGCAGCGTACTCCATATCGTAGCCGGCAAAGCCCAAAATAGGTTTTATCATTTCAATCAATGAACTCAATCTTTCATTCAAAAGAATTTGCAAACTTGTCCCATTATAACCTGCCTATGAGCTCATTAACTGTGGTGAGCACACTATAATTATGTAACCAGAGTTATGCGCACCACCTAGTATTTGTAAGACCAAAGATAAACTAAAAAGGAATCTGACACACAGAATTCCCGGTTCTAATTTCGCAATCTCTGAGCTCACCTCTGCATTTCTAATCATGCGGCGGTATTTTCCCTTTTTGTTAGTAAGCCAACTGGTGGACTTCATTTTCCATCAATGTGCACCCCCCTCTCTGTTAAGGTATATAAGCGCACTTAATCCCACGGCTCGATTACAAACCTAACAATATCAACTCAATTGACATTTTCTGGAAAGTTTAAAGTTTCTCTTATACAAGAAAAGTCTTCAATTGATTCAACAGAATATATCAAGACACTTTAGTCCCAACATTCCTCTGAATTCACAGAAAGCAATACTACCTTTCTAATTCGCAACCTTATAACATTCCATCTCCATCTCGAATTAAACAATGGTCGCCATTCACCTCGAAAACCCACCTAAAAAGGACGTCAACTTGAACTGGGAAGAACCCACTTCCACTTTCAGTTTGAGGGAAATTGAGAGCAAGTCCTTGAAGGAAGGCGAGCTTCGCGTTAAATTGAACTATCTCTCTAATGACCCTACTCAGCGTACTTGGATGGCTGCAAACCAAAAGGAGTCCAGACAATATATCGCTCCTATCCTTAAGGGCGATATTATTCGTTCCATTGGCCTCGGTGAGGTTCTCGAATCTCGCTCTGACAAGTATGCCAAAGGCGATGTAGTTGTGGGCCTCATGGGTTGGGCTAGCGAGATTATTGTTTCGGAGGCTGCCATTTCCGCTAAGGTCGATAAGAGCTTGGCTCCTGAATTGTATTTGTCCTCTCTTGGTATGACTGGTTTGACTGCCTACTTCGGTTTGAAGAACGTTGGTCAGATTAAGGAAGGCCAGACCGTCTTAATCTCTGCTGCTTCTGGTGCAACAGGTTCCATGGCTGTTCAACTTGCTAAGCATCTTTTCAAGGCCTCTAAAGTCATTGGTATTGCCGGTTCCGCCGAAAAGGTCGAGTGGGTCAAGTCTTTGGGTGCTGACTACTGCGCTAACTACAGAGAGCCAGACTATTTGAAGAAGTTGGACGAGTACATCGGCGAAGACTATGTGGACATTTACTTCGACAATGTCGGTGGCGAGCAATTGGACTTTGGTTTGACTCACGTCAAGAGATACGGTCGTATTGTGGCCTGTGGTGCTATCGCCGGCTACAACGATAACTCCAAGTTGATTGTCAAAGCTTGGCCTGAAATTATCATGAACAGACTCAATGTGCAAGGTTTCATTGTCTTTGACTTCGCCAATGAGTTTCCACAGGCTATCGGTGAGCTCAGCGCTGCAGTCAAGAATGGTCTGGTGAAGGCTTCTGAGGGTGCAACTGTCATTGATATTCATGGTGACTGGAAGGCAGTGCCAAAGACTTGGTTCAAGTTGTTCACTGACGAGAAGCCAAAGGGAAAGTTGGTCACCAAGTTGTAAGTGTTTTGTATTGGGTTTGATGATTTATGTATTTCTATAAGAGAAATCAATGTATATTTTGGTTATAACGAGGAATTTTTGAAATATCTTAGAGTTTTATAAAGCTGCAGAAAAATCTGAGGTCGAATAGATTGTGACTGGCAATAGCATTTTGGCAATTGAATTAGATCCAAGACTTCTTAAATTCAGTTGCAGTTCGAAAGCCGTGAAGTGTTCTGGATTCTAGAGTCAGCAGTTTGTCTATCAGTAGATCTTAAGCAATGAAATATTCTAACATCTGATTTGTCAGTGATCCGTTTCTTTTTCACTGCCCCCGACGTTCAAAATAACGGCGACTATAGCTAGTATGCGTAGAGTGTTTGATAGTGGCGCCCTTTGATTTCTTTTATTTATTTCAATCTCTTCAAATTAATGTTGCAAGAACTGTCATTCATGCTCTAGAGTTTTTCACGTCAAATGAGAAAGTCGCAATACCAAAGGAAAACTACAATTTCCATGAGAAGTCTTGACTGAAGCAGCCTGAGTCTTGATTATGTGCAAATGAGATACAATTAGAGTTCAAAAATGGGAGCAAAAAAAAATATATGTCATCACGACTGAATCACTTTCCCTGATTCTCAACATTCTTTGTTTTCGAGAGCAGAGTCAGTCAAGCACCCCTGCAAAGCTCGTACTCTCTCCCCCAAACCAAGTTCAAAAATTATTCACAATCACTCGAAAAGAGTTAAAAATTCCTAGAAAATAACATTCACAAAAGTGGAACTCATCATTTTCCCCACGATTGCCTCGATGGACTAGATGGATATAAATCCTCACTTGCAGGATCGAAGCTTCCATTGACTACCACCATCATGGCTACTCAATTCGACGCAGAAAACGCCGACAACCTCGAGGACATCGAGAAGCAATTCGCCGTCAAGGCCGTTGTGCAGGCTGAAACATACTGGAACTTGATCTCCAAGGTCAAGGCCTCTTCCTTCAAGTTGACCGTGCACGATGACGACATCTACGAAGCTTTGTTGGAAGACTTCCCAGAGTTCAAGGAGAAGGAGAAGGTTGCTGTTATCAACGAGGACGAGATGAAGTCTGCAGCTGGTAAGGCCCGCTGGAGAGCCTTCTGTGAGAAGTTCAAGGAGATCGATGACTACAACTTTGGTACTTTGTTGAGAACCAGAGCTGACGGCGAGTACTCCGAGGAAAACACTATCTTTGCTGTGCGTATCCAGTTCTACGCCATCGAGATTGCTAGAAATAGACATGGCTTGAACGACTGGGCCTCTGGAAACTAGGCGGTTGCATTCTCATCGGTATATAGAAAAGACAATTGTGTTTGGGCGGTGTAGATTTGAATGAGTGGACTCATGATATTCTTCTGAGAAGACAGTGTGCTTTATTTCATTGAAATATCTTTTTCTCTCCTTGTATTTTAATCTATTGAGTTCATCTGTACTTTAATGAACGAGTTGCTCTCCGCCAGTGCCAAATCACTACAGGACCATCCATAAAAATAAGTATTCAACATGAAACCACATACTCTCGTATCTACAAATTGAAAAATACATTAATTAATATAATCAACATCTCTCTTCTGAATCAAAGGCTCTTCCCACAAGGTTATCATCACGTGACTCTCCATATATGCGATGAGCATCTCAACTCTCCATACTCAGATCCAAGAACCAAAATGGCCAAAAAGAAGCAGCAAAGATCCCAGAAACGGAGATCCGAAAGAAAGATTTTGGATGCTTTCCATCTTGCTGAACGTGGCCAAAATGGCTCCGACGGCTCTGACTCCGATGGGGAAGAATTGCAAGTCCGTGATGGTATCATGGACGCACGTAAATTCATGAAAAACCAGGATGA